>NW_026643127.1:2400000-3600000 GCF_028828085.1 Penicillium nucicola
TGGGAGAGTCTCTCTCTGGTGAGCTCATTGTGGATGTGTAAGTTGCCCAGGTGGAAAGAGCAGGTCTTATCGATAATAGAAGTTCCGCTGTCAATTGGTCACCGCTCGCATTATGTCATCGGTGGATTGGTTTGTCCACGGGTATCTCCGACTTAACTCCGAGAGTGGAAGTAGACAATAATTTGATCTCTGTCTTGTCTACAATGTCTATATTGTCTCTATATTCCAAATGTGAAAGAGTTCCTGGATCCACTTAGGGCCTTTCCCGGACGTCCTTCGTCTGGCACCAACTTCTTTCTTGGCAATGCCAGCGAAAACCGTGTTTTCATACCCTGAGCCAATACTCTATCAGTCCCAATACGCTTGGAGTGATCATCGCTGCTGTCGTCGAACAAGGATGGTCAGTTGCTACGGACATGCCGTGTAGTCATTCATGCTAAGAAAGGAGCTACTTACGCGCTGTCATTGGGTGCTATGGTTTCGCCATTCCCTTCGGTAACATTTATACTGATCTTGAAGACTTTAAGACTATGACAACGCAAACATTACTGTTTCCGACAACTACGTATCTCTCAGATAGAGACAACCTGGATGATGGGTATGTGACCTATAAAATCGCGATCCCTCAAGGTATTAATGCTACCGCCGCCCACCACAGAAGTCATCCTCTGGCCCAACGAGCTCGTACTGTCGATGCGTTATAATCCATTCTAGCTGCCTTGGGTGTGAAGAAACACGACAATGAATCAAATCCTTGGAAGGCGCCAAAGACACTAGAAACGGACCGCTGCAGCCGTACTGGTCGTTTGCTAGGTCAAAGGGCGACAATTGTGACTATGCATCACAAGTCTTAGCTTAGCTAGTTATATTAGCTACAGCCAGTCAGAATAAGAGTCTTCTTTTTCATTTAAGCTCTGGTCCCTATGCATGCAGGAAGGGAAGTGTAGGGCTGTGGAAAACGTCAAAAGATAAGGTGAACGGATCAATCATTTGCCGAACCCCACTGATATGCGTCTCCAAGTTCCAACTGCTTTCTCCTCTTTGCTGTATTCACAAGATTAAGACGATCAGGCAGTCGCATTGAGCCATTTGAGTTTCCAGTTTACATTGACTAATATCCGATCATCTGGTCCCGATCCAAATAGCGAACGGCCTGTGTCTTCCCCAACCTCCCCTCCGCAACCCAACCCCCACCACAATGCAGTCCGTCCCCGAGTCCCGACAGCAGTCCTTCGAGGAAATCTATGGACCTCCCGAGAACTTCCTTGAGATTGAGGTGAGTCGCTTCATCAACAAGCGTAACCCCAGGCCCCCGAATCGCTCGTCCACGCCGATCTCCGGCGGGGTCATGTGCCCACATATCTTTCCTAACCACCTCTATACATCACTGTCGAGCAATATAAAGTTCCGATCAAGATACTAAACGAATCAACAGGTCCGCAACCCTCAAACCCACGGCACTTCGCGCAATATGTACACCTCGTACGAGATCGTGTGCAGAACCAACATCCCCGCTTTCAAACTGAAACATTCCGTCGTGCGCCGCCGGTACTCCGACTTCGAATACTTCCGCGATATCCTCGAGCGCGAAAGCACAAGGGTCACGATACCTCCACTGCCGGGCAAGGTCTTCACCAACCGTTTTAGCGATGATGTAATTGAGCACCGCCGCGAGGGTCTGCAGCGCTTCTTGCAGATTGTTGCCGGGCACCCTCTTCTGCAGACAGGCAGTAAGGTTCTGGCTAGCTTTATCCAGGGTGAGTTTGATGTTGTCTGCGCGGACTGGACATGGCGCTACCTAGAAAGACTCGAGTTGTGCTGACATGATATCATAGACCCCAACTGGGATCGCAACGCGTGGTAGATTACGATGGCGTTGATATTCTTTTTCCTCGTTTATGAGAAGCGAGCGTGCTTTCTTTTCGCTATTTTCTTGTTCCCACCCTCTATCTACCACTTACCTTTTCTCACTCCCCGCCTTGTCTCTCTACGACAGACATTCTTCGGCACTCGCGATTGAAAATGTGCACGGGCAGTTGTATGCTATGCGATGATCATTTTCTAGTTTTTTTATGCTCATTCGATAACCGAATTTGCCATTTATCTTCGTTGTACTGGGTGGACGGGCGCTTTTCCTGGGTTCCATGCTCCGCTTCGCAAATTTCTGTTTATCGTTGTCTTCTTTCAGCTTTGCTGTTCCATCTTGTGCATATTAAGAGCGAGTTGGTCTCCTTATGAATATCACCAAGTACATCTCTACCTCTTCACCATGAGACGTTAGACTTTTCAATTGGGTTATAAGACAACTCGAAAGAAAACAAGACTTTTGATTGATAGAAATTGTAGAGAGCCGTCGTGTACTGCGGGATATAGATAAAGGTCAAAAGGTCAGGAACAATAGCAAGAGCAAAAAAGAGAAGACAGATGAGATCCTCCGCCAAACACCCAGAATGTAAAGCAATAGAAAAACAACAGAAAACAAGATCGAAAAATAAGTGAAAAAAGGAAAAAGAAAAAGGATAGTAAAAATGCTTTCAAGTGAGGATATCCCAATTCATAGGAGCAAGCGTATTATCCTCCCAAGGTGTCTCAACCCCCGAAGATGTACCCGCGCCAGAGCCCTCATCCAAAGAGAATGAAAGCCCACCACCCCCAGCAGGTGGAAGACCCATAGAGTTCTCCAAGAACCCCTGAGGAAGCGGAGGCGGAGGCAAGAAAGCAGAATCCATAGGTCCGATATTAGACTGCTGACAAGGAGTAGCAGCATGACGACTCCTGGATGACAAATGACGCGGAGTGAGAATCGGCGTCGCTGCATTCGCATTCACCTTTGTTGGAGTTTGCTCGCGAGTAGCGACAGTAGTTGGCCTGGGCGTTGACCCTCCAGCCGGCGAGTTCTGACCAGAAGCCGAACCCGGACCTAGGCTTGGGCTTTGGGTCGTGAGTTTCTTGCCGCTCACGGAGCCGCCATCGCGATAGGCGTCTGGAAACTTTGTTCTGAATCTGTCGCGAAGGTCGGTTGATTTGCGGTGGCTTAGGTTCAGTCGCGCATCTTGCTGGATTAGGGTCCATTGAAATCCGTGGACTGCGTAGCCTTTCAGTAGGGCTTCGTCTTCGGCTGGAGTAAAGGGCCGTCGAGAGCGTCTTTTGGAATTCGTTACGTGCGGTTCTGGGATACCAAAGGATGCGAGGGCGATGGATGCGAGGCGAGATTTGTCCGAGGGCGCAGGAGTGCTTTGCTCCAATGATGGTGATTTTGATTGGGCGTTACTACTACTCCCAGCATCTGTATCAGGTGTAGGCGAGAGAGTGCTTGGGGTTGAGGATTTGTGTGGCTTAGTTGCTGGGCTTCCGGTACTGGAGGCTGGTTCGGAACTTTGACTCAGAGAATTTGGACGAGGAAGGTAGATCTTCCCCAGCGTTGTATCTGAGGGGTCTTTGGACTTAAGTAGGGCATTGGCCAGAGTGTCGTGGATTTGTTTCGCAGCTTCATTGGGGTCAGAAGCACTACAAAGAAATCAGTAATTTGATCTGATGAATCGTTGAGTTGAATACAATTACCGATAGGCCCATGGACATAGCACTCGAAATCTTAACAGAGCGAAAATTAGCATGCATAGGGGCGTTCATATACCACAAACGTACCTGTCTTTCAGATTCGAGGCAGACCTCTGATTAAACTCCAGTTCTGGTTGAGCAAGGATAGCAGTCCAATTTCCAATACCACACTTGACCACACCCCGAAGGAGAGCAGTCGTTTCCTCTTCGGTCCACATCCTCATGTTCTTACGGGATCGACCACGAGTTTTCGGGGGAATAGGCGCTTTCTCTTTCGGCGCGAGAGGCAAGTCACTGCTCTTGGGAATCTCTGCATCACGGATTGCCGGGTCAATTTCGTTCGTATCCAAAAGATTGGTAGGTTCGATGTTGTTGTCATTATCATTATGAACATCATCATTCTCATTGAGCGAGGTCCTGAGAATCTCTTCTAGTCTTGTATCTCTTCGCTCTACTGGCTGGTCATCAGCGGTCACATTCTGAGCAGAGGTTAAGACTCCGGGATCAATGGAAGCATTGCGCCCAGATGGCTTGTTCAGAAGCTGGGAAATATTAGACCCAGCCTCGATAGGTGGAAGAAGTGCAGCATTAGGTGGCGGCTCGTTCAGTCCATTCAATATAGCAAATGGTCCAAATGGAGGAGGTCGTTGTTCCTTCTGGGCCTGCGGAATTGGCAACTGTAAATGCTCGCTGAATGAATCGGCCTGGAGATCCAACCGGCGACGCTTGCGGGGTCCTTGAAGCGCATCGTCATCGAAAGAAGATGAGAACGGGAATTTCTCAAGTGCACGAAGGTTCACAAAGGCTGGAAGAATCGGTCTCGGCAGTCGTTCAACACTTGACTGTGAGTCGGCAGAAAGTTCGGTCTTCCTAGTCCGCGCAGCATTGAGGAATTCTGTCACTGTTGGTAGATTTGTTTTGGTATTTGCAGGGACTGTTCCATTGTTCTTATTTCCCTTGGATATATTATTCTCTCGAGCACCACTGGCATTGGGTTCGAGAGGTGATGGGACGCTTAGGGTTCGGGAGGAAACTGGTTCTCGTAGAGGGGCGATACGAAGAGAGAGTTGGGGGAGTTCGCGGAGAAGTGATTCATCTAGAGGACGCAGTGCACTAGACAACTCCATTGCAGTATGCTAATCACGAAAACATTGCCCTCATCCTGTGAGAAAGTGCAAGTAGATGTAAGTTCCGGCCGGTTGGATGTCACGATAAGATACGATAACGTGGGCGGTGTCGGCTGTCAGTAAAGGCGCGCATACGTCAGCGTCTATCGCCCTGAGGATCCCCTGACGATTGCTTCTGGCAACTGACTTTCTCAGGGTGATTTCACTTCTCTACCGTCCCATTCGCTACTTGAAACTATCTGGAATTCATTGCAGCTACCTGCAAAGTAAGTGCATGTATCCAAGTACCCTGCATTGCAGCAACCCATGAGCTTCGTCCTGCAGACCGCTCCGAGCAAATTCCAGCCAAGACCAAAAGAAGCTCCTCAGAAGCAGAAATAAAAGATTGACAAAGCTGCAGATCCTCAAAAATGCCCACCATCTTCCCAACATGGCCACACATCATCTTCGGCATCCTGGAGCCCATCTCACTGTACGTAGAACCAACAATACATCCAGCCCACACCATGACCGACAACTAACACATCCCATGATCCATGCAGGGCTCTCGGCAGCGTCTTCCCACTATATGACCTCCAAGGCTTCATAGCCGGCCAAACCCCCAATGTCGCCTCCCCACCAACCCTTCACCCCAGCAGCGTCGCCCTCGCCTACCAACTCGGCAATGTGTACTCTCTACTCTTCCTCGTCGGCGTGGGTGTCTGCTACACAACAACCGAACCTCGCGTGCTACGCAACTACCTGATCAGCCTCGCCATTGCTGATGTAGGCCACGTCTACGCCACGTTCCTGGGCATGGGCTGGGACGCGTTTGCGGATGTCGCGGCGTGGAATGCTCTGACGTGGGGTAATATCGGAGCTACGGCATTCCTGTTCGTCAATAGGATCGCTTATCTCCTAGGTGTGTTTGGATATGCACAGGCGCCTAAGGCGGCTGCCAAAAGAGAGTAGGGTGTGCTGCTGCTACGTTAGTTGGCGGAGTTTCGTGTGGTCTTTCCTCTGTTTCTCTTCTTTTCTTTATTTCCCTGGAGTTAAAAAAAAGTATCTGTCGTGGATTATGCTTCTCGTGATGTGTCGGTCTGCATATAACAGCGGTCTATATTTGCGTCTTGCTATGACTAAGTGTGGCTCCTCGGATGCAATGGGTGCCATTTGATTTGTAGGGTTTCTATCAAAATGACAGGGTATTAAACAGGAAAGCGTGTGAGCTGCATTACTGTCATGGAGCACTACAGGCCGGATCAACTCGATAACAAAGCCCTCGGCGCTACGGTCAAGACGGCAGGTCCGATCCTGGGCTTCAGGAGATCCAATGAGCTTTGTTATGCAACCTTGTATATAATAACCCTGCCATTGACTCTGACCAAAGCAAAAAATGAATCGAAAAAAAAGGAAAAAGAGAAAAAGAGAAAAAGAAAAAAAGAAACCACACAAAGAAAAAGAAAGCACATTAGCATAATGCAACGCCGGACTCCCCGGTACTGCTGGACGCTAGCATGGGGTATATTAAAGTAGAAATACAGATCATAATCGAAGCATTCGAAGGACAGTAAAATCGAGGAGACAGCCGCGGTGGCCGAATATTTGCCAGGGAAACATACATCAACGCATCGAAATTGGCCCGGGGGAGACAAACAAGTGCTCTTGAAACGAGTTCCACACACACTTCCTTTCTCACCTACGTCTACCCACAAACCCCCCCCCCTTGGTCTTTGGTCCGGTCTCGCCACCTGCAGCCACACCAGCCAAGCACATACCCCTGTAGCATTCTCTCAAAGGAGAGACATAAGCAAATTGTTTTGATCTGATGACTATTCTTTCCTTTTCAGATTGTGGTATACTCATCGGGTTCGTTGCAGGTATTGGAAGATGGGCTGGAGAACGGACTCGTCGGTTTGCTTGTATTCGCGAAGATGAGGGACCAGGAAAGGGATCCCGGGGTTTCTGCAGTAGTGTTTCCGGTACGAGGCGTAATTTTGGACTGGGTTCAGGAGGAGGCCGATTTCAGGGGGCGTCAGGGCTTCCAAGGTGATAGTTGGTCCGTCAGCTTGCATGGTCGAGACAGTGTAGTTATAGAGACCATTGAGGATTGCCGTAAGGGAATGGTAATCGCGGGTTGCGAGGAGATTCTATCGTTGTATCGTTAGCCAGGGGTCTTTACTGTAGAAGTTGGGGGTAACGGTGTGAGCAAAAAGACTTACCTGTGTGCATTCTTGGATATGAGGGATGAGATCTGGAAGCGCCGAGCAGCATTCCCAGACAGAGATGCTGAGTGTTTGCCAATGCCGAATCAACTTTCCTACCACGGCGTCCTCTGCTACGAGGTTCTGCCTGGTCATTTCGGCGAAATGATGTTCATCCAGGGCTTTTAAACTGCGGGCTAGATCGGACCCAGATGTCGATATGAGACAGTCCTCTAGAAAGGGAATCGAGGTGTTAAATGGCTTTTTCCAATCCATACTTGAAGCATGCATGTATTGTCGTCGGAACCGGACTGCTAGCACGCTCAGCATTTTCAGCATAGCGGCGAGTCTACCGGTTTCATCCTTGAACAGACGCTGAATCGGGCCAGCGACGAAGTCAAATCCAGCATTTGGTCGGGCCAGGTTACTGTTCTCAGGTCGCACAGCCAGCAAGGACTGTACCAGTGCTCGATGCGCGAAAGGACTGCGCGACCGAAGATGCTGGAATAGTCAGCGTGTGATCTGGAAAGTACTAAAGTCGAACTGAGAGGTTAGATTCACACCTTCTCGACCTCGGTGTATAGAGGTATAGTCTCGGGGTAAGCCTTCAAATGTTCCAAGAGAATGATGTATAGAGCCGTGTGCTGTTGTAGAAACCACTCGACTTTAATGGCCCGGTACCCAAGAGAAGCGCGTACCAGCTCTTCAAAGTCAATCTGTCTGAATTGAAAATGACTCTCGGTCTCAATAGCCATGGCGATTGTCCGGGCATCGTGAGACGGGGTTGATTCTAGCGGAAGCCAACTCCAGGGAATCGGGTCAAAAGGAGCGATACTGGACCGGCGCAGTATTTCTTCCACTCTCTGCATGTGTGAGAGACTGCCCAACAGTTGATGCTCATGGGGTTGAGACATGGCAAATAAAAAATTATCAATCGTATCAAGCCGACGAGCGCGAAGTGAGGTTCGCGGGAAATTCTCGTCGCTAAAGAGTCCAAATCGAATGAGCCGACTAATCTCCAGAATATCAAATGCCCAAAATACCGGCGTCGCTTCATCTTCCCACCAGCGATAGGATATGAAGAAGGCCGGAATCTCCACGCTCAACTGGAAGATGGGCTGGTACGAAGGACCCGATTCCGACGCCATCACGAACATTTCCAAGAGAAAAAGATGTAGAACGGACTCTCGACTCTGGACTCTTTGTATTCACGAGCGCTTCATTAGGTGCTCAGGTGACACGAACGTCCAGGTGAAGAAAACACGGCAAGTCTGGTCAAGGCCACACACGGTAAGGGTGATTGGCTTACAACATCAGGTTTTTCTCCACGTTAGATTTGGGAATGGTCTAATTTCCCTGGAAGTCCCGAAGGTCAAGAAGGCGAAAGGGGGTTGATCGGAAGGCTTCTAGGCTTGAATCCTACCCGTTGGGCTGCAGATGGTTCGGTTATCAATATGACAAGTGAGAGGATGATTGTTCAATCGGTTGGGGGATTTTGAGGAGCGGTCAACTCTTAAGTAAATTACGATGAGATCAGAGGTCGATCTCGAAGTCTCTTCGAAATGCGATACACCGCTGAAGTTTGTCTCTCGTGGGAGAGGCAAACTCTATGGAATGATATACTCCCCAGGCTGCCTCCTATTTTACAACCATTACACCGCTATCTTGAAAACAGGGAGTGTCCCCCCAAACCCCAATCATTGATTCCAAATCTATCATCGATCCAAGCCTGGAAATCTCAACGTGCCAAAACCCAGGGCCGAGGAACTGGGTTGCGGATAGCTCGGTAGATCCACGCGTGTCTGAGTTTATGGGGACAGAAAGGGTTTCAATCCCCCTTCATTGTCAATTGGAAGTATAGAACCTGTGTTCTAGACCCAAATGTTAACAATCCCATTATCGCACACGTCTCAAGCCGGCTCTCAGATCGCCCTCAGCTGATCGGAGGATTCGTCGTGCATTTTAATGCATTCTACCCCAGCATCAGCATTCTTTTCCTCGCAGCATTGGGCTGAAGGGCAGAAATACAGTAGTTTCCCTAGACTACTCCAGTCAATTCCAGCCTCGAAATGCAGGGAGAGAGACAGAACCACAGGCAATATTTTCCTTCTCCCCCCCCCCCCCTGTTCTATCATTCACAGTGGCAAAGTGGCCCCCTTACCACTAACCGCCACACATACATACACCCCCCTACTCCATTACCCCCTAAAAAGGAAAATCGCTTATTTCCCTGTTGCAACCGATGATCAGAACACCAACAGATTGCGACCCGTTCCAACGGCACGGCGCTTGGGTCCGGAGACCTTTTCCAGGTGGAGACGGAACGAACGTGGGAATGGAGTGAGTTTGGATCTATCAGATTGGCTCCTATACTCCGTATAGCCTTGAGCCTTGATAGGACCATCGGAGAAAAAAAAAAGAAGGGGGGATGAGAGTCATTCTCAGGAGAGGTGGAATATAATTCCGCTCTTCCCTACTGTGTCTATCCCCGTTACTCTCGCTTTCTCTTTCTCTCTCTCTCTCTCTCTTGTTATGAGATTATGATCTGATATCATACCCATTCCCAGGAAAACGAGTCACCAATTACTGTAGCACGGCCCACGGCCCGACCCTCCAATTCCAAGCGATGTACCCGTTCTCGGAGCTCATACGCCGATCGCCCGCAATCGAAGCAAAGCACTCTGCAACCACGGGATCAAACGGTTAGAAAGAAGTGCCGACATCTCCACACGGATTCGGTCGTTTTGGCACCGGAGAACAACCTTGTTCTCCGTCTCGATTCCGCCTGCTCCGGGGACATGACCAGCTGGCTCTAGTACAAGAACGTCACTGTACAGTACTGTTCTTCCCCCTTCCCCGATCCTGATCTGAGCTATGATCCCGGTCCCCATTCTGCGCCTTGGCTATATCGAGAGTGCACGCCATTATGTGCAAGTTCGACGGCACTTGTTAGATTGATTGGATTTGAACCCACGATCACGGAGAATGTCGGCAATCGATTCGATCTGCTTCTTCGCCCTCGATGCGCTTACTCCTTATCGGGACGTTTTCTTTCCACTAGTTTATTTCATGCACTGGTTCCTTTTTTTCTTGTTCGTGGCCTACGGTACAGTGCTGAATAGTACGCCTGCTGTTTGTTCGTCCAATGATACCGCGCGATCGTAGCCACTCTAGTACATCATGATCGTCGCTATGGGACGTACAGCAGTCCACCATTTACTAGACTGGGTTGGCAGTTTCGCCGTCGACAGGTCGGAGTTACATTGACTTCTATGTACATCGGCGCTGATCATCTCCGCGAATTACGTATACCGAATGAGGAAGATCTTCCCCCTCTTGAGCATACAGCTCGATAGTCTTCGGCTGGGGCTTGCTGTCATAGGTATGTCAAGCTGCTGATTCATGGAGGAATTGCCTTATCTGTAGTCTATATATTGATCGCCATCCACAGACTCGGTCTGGCTGGCTCGGAGGTGGACACCGTGTTTACTACGTATCGCCTGAGAAGTTAATCTATCTGTTTACTCAAGTCCAGTCCATGTCATATCCAAGACTCCGCGTAATTTCATGTCTAGCTTTAGGTTGTTACCGCTTCGGATATGCCGAGTTTAAAAGGCTATTGTTGGCTATGGAACGGGTTTCGCCGGGGATATAAATATATCGAGCTGAAGTGGAGGGCGCAGGACATGAGGGTACAGTACGAGCTGGACTTTCAGCTGCAGATATTGCATCTTGGGTCTCGATGCTGTTATTGGATTGGGTTGCGTTCTGGGCTTGCATTAGTGTCTGGTTTTATATGGACCTGAAGCTGGTGGACTGGACTATTGCTAAAGATGGGCTGGGGGATTACGAGCATGCTGGCAATCTCGTAGGCGAAGGACATCGAAGGGGGGAGCGGTGGTGGCCTAAGTATTGACTAACTTGCAGTACAACTCTTCAGATCTTCACTAGAGCAACGGTTCGAATAAGGCGCTACAGAACCAATTCAATGACATAGTTGAGACAGACAGGTTGAGATCCAAGGAAGCCAAAAGAATACGGTCATTAAATCATTTGAAAAAGAGGTAACGTTAAAATGGTATCATATCACTCGGAAACGGGATAGTCATCCCATCCCAGTTTTGTTTGCTATGGTTTCGAACCTACGGAATGATGTATCCCATAACAAGACAAGACGCCTGCTTCCCAGCTACAGTTTTTTACTTGTTTTTGTCCGGCTCACCAAAGCCCCAATGTCAGAAGACATTTAGTTGGCAATGGCGGTGGCACGGCGGCGGTCACGCTCCTCAGCAATGGAGAGCTTGACACCCTTGCCCTTGGGCAGGGAAACCCAAGGCTTCTCCTGTCCGATGACGAAGACGTTGGACTCGCGGGTAGCGAAGGTGTTGTCAATAGCGTCCTTGACGTGGACGATGTTGAAACCACCATCGTGGCGCTCACGGTGAGTGACGACACCAACACGACCCATGTTGCGACCACCAGTAGCCATGATGACAACACCGGTGTCGAACTTAACGAAGTCAACGATCTTGCCGGTGGCGGTCTCGACCTTGACAGTGTCGTTGACCTTGATGGCAGGGTCGGGGTAGCGGATGCTGTGGAGAGAAACACGCGTTAGCAAAACCTTGTTCATATCACAAAGGATCTTACTGTTTCCAGAAAGAAGGAACAGATGTTCCAAGTTCTCATGTTGTCCTCCGCCGATCAACCAAAGCCTGGTCCAACGACTGAATGACACGGAACTTGTGGAGAGTGAACTCACGTTCGCGCATCGTGCGTAACCAAGAATGGGATCCCGCCCTTGCCGAGCTGAACACGCTTGACCTTGCAGAGCTTGAACTCGGCCTCCTCAGCCTGGATGCGGTGGACGGTGAAACGGCCCTTGGTATCGTAGATGAGACGGAAGTGCTCGCCGGTCTTCTCGAGAGAGATGACGTCCATGAATCCAGCGGGGAAGGTGGAGTCGGTGCGGACCTTGCCGTCGACCTTGACCAGACGCTGCATCAGGATGGCCTTGACCTCGCGACCGTTCAGGGCGTACTTGAGACTATCGCGCAATAAATGTCAGCTGTTGTTCGTGGATGTCGGACTAGTTTCGAACTCGTACCGGTTACGGATGAAGACAATCAGGGGAAGGCAGTCCCGGAGCTTGTGGGGACCGGGGGAGGCCTTGGGAG
This sequence comes from Penicillium nucicola, assembly GCF_028828085.1. NCBI lineage: Eukaryota > Fungi > Ascomycota > Eurotiomycetes > Eurotiales > Aspergillaceae > Penicillium > Penicillium nucicola. The sequence goes on from NW_026643127.1 coordinate 2,412,046, forward strand.
CATAGGTTCCGGACATCTTGTCCAGGAGCCAGTGCGAAGGCGCACTAAGGCGCTTCTGGTGCTTCTTACTGTGAAAGCATTGCTGTTAGCGATATAATTCATCAAATGAAGATTTTTCTCCATCTGGGTTGCAGCAAGACACTGGCCGAAATCGCGTCCGGGTGGTCGACGAAGCCAGTATGCAGGCGCAATAGACAGAGGATAATGGCAGAAGACTTACGGTCCGCGAGCCATTTTGACTGATTTGTCGACGGTAGGTAAGTGGTCGGAGTGTCGCGATGAAAGAGAAGATCAGGGCCGAGAAATGCTAGGTGATAATACGGGTTTCGCTTAGCGGTCAGTGATTGTGTGGGCTAGCCCTAGCCCCAGCTAGTCCTGATTGGGTTATATTAGTAACTGATTACATCATGTAGATTTAACGGGTGATTATGTCATCTGATTGGCCCCTTCCTATTTGGGCGATCAACAGAACTTTTGTTTGTATAAAAGTTATATCTATTTGACATGCGCTGATAATTACACTTTTCATATCATCTTTAAATGTAGCCCTTGATAACAGCAACCTCGGCGTTGAGGATAGATGATCCAGCGGCTCCGATAACGGTGTTGTGAGAAAGAGCCGCGAATCGGATATCGAAGTGGCCACCCTTGGCGCCCTCGCGGACACGGCCAACGCTGACAGTGTAACCACCGGACAGATCACGGTCAAGTCTGGGCTGGGGACGGTCGGGCTCATCAAAGACCTTGATGGCAGGCTGGGGTGCGGAAGGAGCACCCAACTTCTGTGCCTCGGACTGGTATTCCCGCAAGGCCTCAACAACCTGCTCGGCGCTGGGGGTATCACGGTTCTTGAAGCGGAGCGAGACGAATGCCATATGACCGTCAGTGACACCGACACGGGTGCAAGTGGCACCGATGCGGAGACCAGACTGCTCGTCGAAACCGGTAGCACTGGCGTTCAGTGTACCCAGGATCTTCTGAGCCTCGTTCTCAAGCTTGTCCTCCTCGCCGCTAATGTAAGGGATGACGTTGTCCAGGATGTCCATGGTGGGCACACCGGGGTAGCCGGCTCCTGAGACGGCCTGCTCGGTGAAAACCTCGACTTCCTCAACAAGGCCGAACTTGGCCTGGAGAGCAGCGAAGGGAATAACAATTCCAATGACAGCACAGTTGGAATTGCAGACCAGGAAGCCCTTCTTGAGGCCGTACTGCTCGCGCTGGTGAGGGATCAGGTCTAGATGTTGGGGGTTCACAGTGGGAACAACCAGAGGGACTATGGGGTCCTTGCGGTAGTTCTTTGCGTTAGAGAACACAGGAATCTCTGCCTTCATGAAGGCCATCTCTGTATTTGATATATCAGCAGTGCAGTAGTAGTACGGGATATGATATCACATACCGGTCTCGCCAGCGATGTCACTGTTCAATCCAGAGAAGACAAGGTCACAGTCTGAGAACAGCTCGGCCTTGCACTCACGCAAAACAAGGTTGCTCAGCTTCTCGGACATGGGGCGGGCCTGCTTCCAGTTCACGGCATCCTTGTACTTCTTGTTTGCTGAACGCTCGGAAGCACCGATTGCCTGAAGCTCAAGGAAGGGGTGGTCTGCCAGCAAGAGAATAAAGCGCTGACCAACGGAGCCGGTAGCACCGAGTACACCTATATTTTGTCAGAACTATTCATGCATATTTATGTATACAATCTTGACTTGGATGTTGACGACATACCGCACTTCTTCTTGGGAAATTCGGGAGCCATCTTGGAGGTTTTGTGAGCGAATGAATCAACCTTGTATATGTTAGCAACTCCAGTAATTGAAAGAACACAAGGCTATCAATTGGTCTCTCAAGAAGTAAAAGAGACAGCGGCATGGTGAACTGGGCCATATATCACAGAGACCTGTATGAGTCAAAGCGTCTCCAAAGCCCCGCATGCGGTATGGAGGAGGCTCTGCAAGCTCCAATCCTTCGCAGATCTCATTGACAAAGAGATCAAGACACCAGTCTAGCCTTATAGCGATTGGAACAAGGGTCTACACTCACCAGTTTGCTGTTGATGGAGTGGAATGCTAGTGGCAATTGACCGTGACTGCGATATCGCTCTCGGCCAATTGCGCTTGCCCCGCGATGAGTCAGCTTCCTCCGGTCAGTCAAGAATTTGCAGCATTCTGATTGGCTCAACCTACTTGGTGTTCAGGTCAAAGTTTAACGTTCCGCGGTTTGGTCTGTTTGCACCGATGACGTCGCTGCAATTCATCTATACTCAAAATCTAACGCAAGTTTATGTAGTTTGCTGTATAATATTTTCAATGACCAGGTCCAGGAGAATCATCTGAGTGGTCAAATATTTTGCCAGGGTTCAAGAGCCACTTTGGATCCAATGACTGCTTGACACTGCGCATGACATTGATCGTCTCCAGTCCAAGTTCCTTCTTTAAAGATCCCTTCTTGCCCAGTCCGACACCATGCTCCCCCTGTACTCAATTAGCGACTGTCAAGAATCAAAGAGAATCGGCGTTAATACATACCGTGCAAGAGCCCTCCATTTCCAGCCCACGGTCAACCATGTCGTATACGACCTTCTCGACTCGCTCCCTCTCAGCGGGATCATTTCGGTCATACATGATGCTCGCGTGAAAGTTGCCGTCACCAATGTGTCCAAGGATACTAGCGAAAAGTCCAAGATCCACAAGTTCCTTCTTGGAGATTTCTGCAATTGTCAGCACCAAGATTCAAATAGCCGGAGAGGAAGCCATACCAATGATATCAGGCAGTCGAGAAATGGGAACTGCCACGTCTGTTGACCAAACCTCTGATCCCTCCTTACGCAGTGCCATCATACTCCACAGGGACTGCTTCCGTGCCGACCACAAATCATGAGCCTCGCGATCATCACGGGCAAATTCGAAGGACTCAGCATTATTGCTCTTTGCAAGCTTTGTCGTCAGATTGATACTATCCTGGACACCTGCAATAGTTCCAGAGAATTTGAAGAAAAGCGTTGGTGAGACCTTCCACGATCGACCGGTTCCACCCGCGCGGTTGATAACATCCATTTGAACATCATCCATGATCTCCATACATTGCACGGAAACGCCCTTCCGGATAAGCTGCATAGCAGTTGACGCAGCATCCCGAATAGTCGGGAACGCAACCACGCCAACTCGAGTCTGTTCAGGAATAGGTGCAAGCTTCAAAGTAGCTTCAGTGACAATTCCCAGGGTGCCCTCAGAACCAACAAACAGCCCGGTCAGGTTATACCCAGCAGAAGTTTTGCGGGGACGCTTCCGTGTCTTGATAATGCGTCCATCGGCCAACACGACAGTAAGGTTGATCACCCAGTCCTTCATTGTACCATACCGAACAGCATTTGTCCCACTACAATTCGTACCAACCATACCACCAATCATAGCGGAAGGACCGGGATCAACGGGGAAGAACATGCCTGTCTCCTTGATTTGTTCGTTCAACTCCATCCACTGGATCGATGGCTGCACCACGACATCCATGTCCTCCGGGTGAATTTCCAGAACTTTGTTCATGAAGGCGAAGTCGATGGTCAAACCACCAAGCGGCGCGGAAAAATTGGCTTCTAGACTCGATCCACCCGAGTAGGGAATCATAGGCATGCGGTACTTGTTGCAGATCTTGGCGATCTCGGCAACTTCTTCAGTCGTCGTAGGGTATGCAATGGCAACGGGTAACCGGTCTGCATTGAGACTGGACCATTCAGAGTATCCGTGCTGTTGAAGTTCATCTTCTTCAGTGCTGACCGCGTCGTCGCCTAGTTTGGTTCTCAGTTCACTGATGGCCTGGTTGTATACTTTTGTCAGTCCAATTCACTTTCGCAGCCAGTACATTGTGTAATTAGAATATCACCTTTTCGAAATCCTTCGCTGAGCCATACTGTGGCTTCTGAGATGCTTGTGCTGGTCCCTGGCCGTATGAAGCATATCCGTATCCCAACCCCGCAGCAAATGCGGAGACAAGGAGCGCCTTTGTCGGCGTCCAGAATGACAACGGAGCAGCTCCTTTTGATGATTCCGAGCTCGAGGAACTACTTTGGTCTGTTTTCTTCTCTGCGCCTGCTTTGGAACTATTCAATCGAGCCCCACGAGCTAGAATAGTCTGGTGAGGTGATATCCGGGGCCGACAAGGGACTCGGGCAGACAGCGCCCGCGAGACCCTGAGTGCTTGTTGCATGTCGAAGACAATGTATACAAAAGCAAACCAGAAGTTATTTGGAGAGTAAGGATTGAATTCAGAAAGGAAAGAGATCCAAGCCTGGCGACATCGCGGGCCAACATGATGTGATCGGCCTTTTGTCCTCGGGCTAATCCAAAGCGAGTTCGGCTATCGGAGTTCGGCCGAGAAGCTGACTCTGATATGAAGAACAAGCCAAAGCGGCTTAGAATTCCGTTTGAGAGCCAAGAGTGCGGAGAAGAAGCGTGGGTGAAGGCGTGGGGGACGGCTTGAGCCGCTATAGAATGGCTGAACATTGCTTTTTGGGATTCTTCAACAGGGAACTTTCATAATCAATAATGATTCTGTATGATAAACCGATATTAGTTCCCTATGATAGCTTGTTATTATGCGAAGAACATGTACAGTATGCAAAGTAGAAACTTGGAAACCAGAACTGTCATTGGCTCCGAGCATAAAACTCCGTTGATGGGGCAACACGTCCGCAAAGAACCTCCGAACCTACGACATCGCGACACCAGAACATCAAACCGGCATAAGAGCTATCTTATAATCTCCTCGCCAACAAAAATAGATCTTTTCCTGTATGCAAATTTGACACAATGGCAGAGCAGCTCGCTCTTGTGGTGCATGAGGTGGAACGTCTCGTGACCGCGCCCTACGTGCCATCATTACAGGTAAGTTGATATCAACCATTGGCCCAAGCAGATGGTTAACGTATGGCCACAGGATCTCTATGGCATTTCTCAGCAGTGTGCTTCGTCAACTATCAAGTCATGGGCATTCTATAAACCTTGCCAGGCCAGCGCGCTGGGCAATGTTCTAGTGGAAGCTTTATCGCGATCCCGCGTCGCTCTCTCTTTGATAACTGCATTCTGTATGATTGAACCAGAGTCACTTCTGAACAGGAAGCTAACACGGCATAGCATCTGCTTCATCATTTCGAGATGCTCTGCTAACCCGCCACTCGATGATACTTGATGCTTTTCTTCAAAAGGCACTAGAAACCAACGAGCATGAGGTGAGGCATCGGTATTCCAATATTCCAAAAATATCGACTGATAATTTCAGTATATCCCCGCATGTATTGCGCTGCTGTCTTCGCCCCTGCCAGCGGATGTAGTGCCCCCAGCACGCATTGGCCCCTTCATCACGAAGTTGGTGGGAATGATGTCTGACAATCCCGGTATTGAGACAATCAAACCTCTCTACACCATTATGAAAGGATTACAGGGTTCACCAAAAGTCCTCGACGACATCCCCTCCGAGGTCATGTCCAACCTTCAAGTGGAATTCACCAAGATTCTACGCAATTTCGATGACCACATGGGCAATCTCTTATGTCTTGGCACTTTCGCTCAAATCGCATTAGCACAACCACCATCTTCTCAAAATCAACACGGATCAGAATCAATCTCGTGGCTTCTCAACATCAAGGATTTCTTCGGCCCCAAGCGTGGATTAAAGACGCTGGATTTGGTTGTATTGCGCGTCATTCTTGCTTGCTCATCCAGCTGCAGCCTGTCACCATCACAGGCTGCTGAAAGCATTAAGCTAGCTATCTACATCGCTGATGTGGTCCAGTCTGATCAGAAACATAGTTGGATGGCTAGCAACTCTTCCAAACTTGCCAAGCTGTGCAATAAGGCTGGGACAGATGGCCTTGATGACAATATACGAACAATGGCATGTCGGTTTCTGTGTGGAGTGCAAAACACTACTAATAATTTCCTATAGGTTACAATATTTTTGCTTAGCCTCGTCCCTGCAAAGTCTTTGCCATCTCAAGTACGAGATTTTGGTTTAAACACCCTCTTGCACAAAGAAAGCCAGGAGGTTGTAGAGAAGGTACCCCCGCGGCTTATTTCACGACTATCCAGAAAGCTAGCTGTAAGTACAAAAGCCCCAGTATTTGGTTGATTTCTGACAACAACAGACATCTGGAGAACTGGCTTCCCAATATCTTTTGAACTTCACATGCTCTTCTTTAAAAACAAGTGGCATCCAAGACCATAAGACCGTCAGCAAGGTGTGCCTGGCAACTCTGATCTTGGCTGGTCTACAGGAAGGCGATTCAAAGTTGATGCTTTCTAATATTTCCAGCTCAATGGCCGCCTTCAAACAGAGCCTTGTCGAGATGCTTGAGAGCTTCCCTCGGAAACCAAGCAAAGATGTCTGCGATTAATCAGCTGTGTGCTTGTCTCAACAATGCACAATGCAAAACCAGCTGTTTGTATCCTTGCTCGGGCTCTACAATTGTGTTTCCTCAGAGCAAAATGGAGGTGATACTTTCATGCAATCTCTTGTTGGGTATGTAGAGAGATCATTGCCACATGGAAGCTGTAATTTTTCCCAGGCAGGTCCAACAGAAGTCTCTGGCTCGCTTTCCATACGCCATAGAGATGAATTCTCATTGCCGTGCGCCTCTCGCAATTGGCGCCAGGATATGGCCTCAGAATTCATGGAGACTTCGCGGCATACTCAAGCGACCATGATGCAAAAGATCGAAGATGCATGCTTTGAACTAGAGCGCCGCTGCTATGATGTGGAAGGTCCTGTTCGAGCCGCCGAGGAACAAAGAGACCAAATGGCCGAAGAGAATCGTCAGCTAAAAGAACACATTGAACAACAGGAGACTCGCCTAGGTGAATTCTCGGAATCTTTTGCTGGTCTTCATGATGAGAACACCCGCCTCGAGGAGCAACTGCAAAGCGAATCTTCACGAGCCGAACAGCTTTCAAAACTTTTTGCTTCTGTGAAGGAGGAGATTCAGACACAGCAATGGCAATCCGAGAAAGCTATTTGTCTCGAAAAAGAACAGGCTCGGTCTAAGGAGTTAGAAATGATGGCTGCCTTGACAGAAAAAGACGATCAAATAGAAGATCTTCAGCAGGAAATACGTCTTGTGCAAACTGAGAATGACCGAATCCGTCAGACTCTCGATCAAGTTTCAATGGAGAAAGATGCTTCTCTGGATACCTTCGGGCTTCTGAAAGAGGAGCTTGCAACTATGAAGGATAGTCTCGAGCAAAGCAGACTTCTCACTACTCGCAAGGAGGATGAGATCAAGCGGTTGTTGGCCGAGGAAGACAATCTACGTATAGAAGTGGCGACTCTGAAATCAACAGTATGTCTCTTAAATTTTCGTGGAAAGTTGGCATTTACTAACTGATTGCAGGTTGATAAACAAAATATCGAAGTTGAAAAAGCTGTCGATTTACTGCAAGAATCCGAGGGAAAAATGAGTAGTGAACTTGAGAAGCTCCAGCAGGATCATAAAGTGGAGGTCTCTAGGGCCACAACTAAGGTATGGGCTTACCCTTATTTGATGAACCTACAAGAATACATACTCAAGCAGCGATATTCAGATGGCCAAGCAGGAAGAAGAAATCAGACACTTGCAAGCCGCTATGGATGGTGTCACTCTAGATGCTTCTAAGAACGCCCTGTCCAAGGACAAACGAATCGCACATTTGGAAAGAAAGGTAAGCCACCGTCCATCTGTGAAAACCCTGATATACTAAATTATTCGGCCCTAGATCCAAGCTTTCCGTGATGAACGTGCCGCCAAGGCTCGCGAATTTTCCGAAGCTCAGCAACACATTGGAAGACTCATGGGTGTGATGGGCTTCTCGTCCAATGCCCCTGAATCCACCAGTCCCAAACATCAGCGGGCCAGATCAAGTATCTACCCGACAGAAGCTGCAGGTGCCCAACAACAAGTCAGTGATGACGAAGACACACAACTGGCACAGTCTTTTGAATCGTTGGCATCATTTAATGGACCCACACCCAAACGACCAAGAGGAAACCGTTCACCCCCAGCATTCACTACTCCTTCTGTCATGCCTCAGACAAGGGTTCAATCTACAACCAAGGGAATGCCCAAATCTGCCCGGCAGCCACTAGCAACTGCCAATAGCAAGAGTCCGATCAACCCTCAAGCAAGTGGTTTATCAAAGCCTCATGAAGTCGATACCTCGTTCCAGGAAAGTCAGGCACAGGAAAATATTGAAGGGCACAGACTAGAGGATTTTGATTTAGATATGGACCTTGAGTTTTCGAAGGAGTTCCTTCTTTCAAGTACTGCTTTTACGGGATCGAATGATCAAGCCGTGCTATAACTATTTCGAAAAGAAGCCCTTATCTTTTCAATCTCGAAGATTTTCTAATCCTTCCAAAATACTGAAAAAAAGAAAACTAAGGCCAGCAAATGTAGGATACAGAAGTTCGGAGTCTGCAAGGCTCTAATAATTACCTGCTGAAATAATTCAAACAAGGGCTATTCCCTATGATAGGCTAGGGCGTTCAAAGGACGACTTCAGGAATTTGGATAAGATAGGCATCAAAATGACAAGAAAATAGTTCTTTAGCTATGAGTCTATAAGACACATTTCTTCTCGTTGCGATACAAGAGCCCCGGGGGTTAACACTGACCACTAAGCGTACCAAAACGACGACAAAATATGGCCCCAGCTATAGATTTCTTATAAGATGGTGGTGCTTTTTGACAGAAACTTGCTTCTCTCGTCGCCATTTCGCGCAACCCCATCTCATTATCTTGTCTATCGAAAAAGGTTCATTGTATGTACCATTTGAGTTTGACACAGCACAAATTCACGCAAGCCACCCTGTCTCTGGGGCATGCTTCACCTATGGGTCCCGGCCCAACAGGTATGTGCCATACTCTCGCCACCTATCATGTGTCTTCAATTATCTGACTATCCGTCTCATCTGTGAGACAAAACGTTTTGTGGGTGATCGCTTGGAATAAGCATAGTCTGACATCGGCAATCCTGGTGAACTTCGACCTATTCTGTGACTGAGTACGAGATAAACCTGATCTGATACCAATCTCAAAGAGTCTGATCAGGCAAAAAAGAACTCTCGAATAGTCACATTGGATGCTTAAAACTTGTTCCACATCCACTCAGATCAAGAACCGCAATCGTGTATCTACGGGTGATCTAGTTTGTTCCACTTCTACTCCATTGCGACGGATCTATTCTCATTTCAGCCTTTTTCTGTCATTTGTTCTACTACAATTGTGAATCTTCTTCGCTTTCTTTGTTTTACCTTTATCACATCGCCTTGCTTCCGCTTCCACGGCTGTAAACTTCAAAGCTTCTTTTCTTACCTCAGGATATGTTCTGATCCTGGCTTTTCTTTACTTCGCTTTCACTTCTTCTCCTTCTCTGCTCTTTCACTTCAGCCACTGCCGAATCCTCTTATCACTTGCCAGTCCTGCAGCGTTAAAGCGAAAGCCGGGATGACTGAAATGACTGATCCCACAGGCGCTGGAGCACCAGTGTACACCTCCTGGAAGAAGCATGAGTCAGTCGGCATTGATCTTTCAGATGTTCCTAGGGCTGCGTCAACTCACGATATATATGATGCCCTAAAAAAGGAGGGCACTATCGTGAAAATCGACCTGTACGAGACCTCTGATGGCCGCGCAACTACCAGAGGCTTTGTGCGCTTCAGGTTAGTCTTGTCTCATTGCTAATTCTCATTATATCAAGATTAATTTTCAATAGCCCTCCCCCTGAGCGTGATTTCTGGACCAATGGCTGCTACCAAGTGCCCCTCCGCAATGGCCCTGTGGTGCCAATTAAACTGGGCCTGAATCATTTCTCCGATGGCGAGACTGTTCCCAGCCCAGTTCGCTCAAAGGTTCATATCCCTGCCAGGAAGGCAAGTGTTGAAAAAAATAAAGACTGTCAAAATGACCAGAGTACTAATTAATGACTGATATTAGGAGCTAATGACCACTAAAGTTGGCATTGGTATACTCGTCGATGCCGTGGCTGTCCATACCATGCACATCTTTGATCAGTCTTCTGGGCCTAGGTTTGTCATTGATGTGTTGCGCAGGTGTCTTTATGTATACTTCAAAGTAAGCATCCGCTCAAAGGCTGGCGACATGTCTCTGCATGACTATCGACTCAGATTCACCTTCCTCCAGCTGTCTCAAATCTTCGAGCAGTATGACACCACTACAGAGCAGACATCTTTTCTGATAATCCTGGACTCTTCGCCTATCCTTCATCGAAGACTGAAGAATATCTCATCCTCGTTTACCGGGATGAGGTACTGGAGAGAGGAGGATGCCTGGTATCGTCAGACAGCTATGCGTCGCAATCCACATGTCATCGATACATCCTGCAACAACCTGAAGAAGTCGGGACATATCATTGATGCAGGCTAGTATTGGTACACATTTGACCGTTGGCTTTAATTTTTCTGACTTTTGTCCTTGAAATAGCGCGATGGAACGTGTTCAAGATAACGTTCGCATCTGAACTCAAACAAGACGGCGAAGCCTTGAAGCTCACTCGAGCGATGTTCAAAGACTACAATATCTCCATCGAGGATGGGAACCGCTTTACCGAGAGAAAAGCCCGGCCAATCCCGGTGTGGCACTGGATCGATCACGTCGGGCCTCAGTCGAGCAAGGCTTCCTTGTTCCTGCTACAGGGCATGGGGAATGACAACTACGTGCACCTTCACATGCATGTTCGGTACCAGCTCGAAGTCTGCATATCTCATGGATATTTGTCTGAGTTCACAATGACTCGCGAGTTTGTTGAGAAGTTGAGTAACATGAAACCAGCCGAAGGCCAGAGACTGCTGGAGTACGTGGCAACACAGAAAAAGAAATACTTTGATCCAATGGAAATATTCGATTTGAAGCCCTCGAAAGGTACAACTGACACCAAAATCCCGGATTATTGTTGCTTCATGCGAACTGCACGAGTCACTCCAACTACCATCTACTACAACACCCCCTCCGTGGATGCCTCCAACCGCATCGTACGCAAATACTCGGAGGTGGCTGACCATTTCCTTCGTGTGCGGTTCACGGACGAGAAAACAGAAGGTCGCATTAACTCCTCTATGAGTGATAATAACAACGAGGTATTCACCAATGTTAAGCGGACACTGTCAAACGGCATCACTATTGGAGACCGACACTATGAGTTTCTTGCGTTTGGCAACTCTCAGTTTCGAGAACATGGCGCTTATTTCTTTGCCACAGGCGGGCCCATGACCGCAGCTTCAATCAGAGCCTGGATGGGTCAATTCAATCACATTCGAAATGTGGCCAAGTATGCGGCGAGACTGGGACAGTGTTTCTCGACTACTCGTGCCTTTTCCAGCACTAATGTCGTTGTTTCTCGGTGTGAGGATATTGTTCGCAACGGCTTTACTTTCTCAGATGGCGTTGGAAAGATATCGAAGTTTCTTGCGCAAATGGCCAAAAATGAACTTGATATCAAGACACCAACTCGAAACCTTCCATCGGCCTTCCAGTTTCGCCTCGGAGGTTCCAAGGGAATGCTTGTAGTTTCACCTGATCCTCACCCTCGAGAAGTGCATATCCGCCCCAGTCAATACAAGTTCAACACCGAGTCCAGCGGATTGGAGATAATTCGTTGGTCTCAATTTTCGTTTGCAACTCTGAACCGCCAGATCATCATCGTTCTCTCTGCTTTAGGAATCCCAGACAGGGCTTTTCTGAAGAAGCTGGACTATATGCTGAGCAGCTTTAATGATGCCATGACGGACGATCAGAAGGCCATTGAACTGCTGCAAAAGTGGATTGACCCAAATCAAATGACCCTCACAATCGCCCAGATGATTAGAGATGGTTTCAGACGTGCTGACGAGCCATATGTGTGCACTGTCCTTGAGCTATGGCGAGCTTGGCATTTGAAGTATCTGAAGGAGAAGGCTAAAATCACTGTCGAGCAAGGCGCTAACCTACTAGGCTGTCTGGATGAGGTCGGTGTCCTGAAAGGCCATTTCGAAGATCAAATACCAAAAGAAGACGCGCCACGGAGAGAGAAACTGGCTGCTCTGCCTGAAATTTTTGTACAGATCTGCCGCTGTGAAAAACAGGATGACAAACATGCTAAGTACGAAGTCATCGAAGGTGTCTGCATCTTGGCTCGTAATCCCTCTCTCCACCCTGGCGATATCCGTGTGGTCCGAGCAGTGAATCGACCTGAGCTGCACGACTATCGTGATGTAGTCGTGCTTCCTCAAACCGGCGATCGAGACGTTGCAAGCATGTGCTCAGGGGGTGATCTTGATGGCGACGACTACCTCGTCATTTGGGATCCGGATTTGATTCCAACTCATTGGTTCACGAAGCCCATGAATTACACTAGCAGAAAAGTCCCAGATCTTCTTCACGATGTGACAGTTGATGAGATCACTTCCTTCTTTGTCGTGTACATGAAGAATGACTGCCTGCCAACCATCGCACATGCTCATTTAGCCTTGGCTGATTGGCTTCCGAGGGGCGTCATGGAGAAGAAGTGCCTACGTCTGGCTCAACTCCATTCTGACGCTGTTGATTTTAACAAGACTGGCGCTGTTGCAGTCATGACGAAAGATTTGAGGCCCACAAAATGGCCTCATTTCATGGAGAAGAGACATGTTCCACCATCACGGACTTACAGGTCCAACAAGATCCTTGGCCAGCTGTACGACGCAGTAAAGATCCCTGCCTTTCTTCCCAATCTGAAAAAGCCCTTTGATCTTCGGGTCTTGACTTCGCCGCTCCTCGAAGCCAGTGAGAAATACATGGTCTATGCGAAAGAGCTCAAAGAGGAATATGATATGGCCGTACGACAAATCATGGCCCAATATGAGATTGAAACCGAGTTCGAGATCGTTTCCGGCTTTACTCTTCGTCACTGCTTCCCGGGCAAGGATTACAAGATGCAGGAAGACATGGGCCGGATCTCATCAACACTCCGGGGAGGATTCCGCCATCAGTGCTACAACAAAGTCGGGAAAACCGGTGATAATATTGCTGCCTTGGTACTCGCCATGTACCGTGTGACCCATGAAGAGATGACTGTAGCACTCAAGGCTCAACAGCAGGAAGAAACGTTGAGAGAAGACCTCTCAAATGTCAATGTGCCCAGAACCAAGCTTCCACTGATCAGTTTTCCTTGGATTTTCTCCGAAGTCCTTGGCAAGCTTGCAACGAACAAAGCCAGGGAGCACGCAGGGCCAGGAGAAGCCACTGCCGCTGTTCTTTCCGGTGAACCTCGGGGCAGCTTATTCTTCACTTACAAGCAGGCTCAGAGATCTACCCAGCCTGTTAATGGCCAGAAAGATCTAGAAATGGTAGAGCCTCCCGAGCTTACCGCATCTGCGCGACCCCCAAGTCCGTCGGGTTATTGGGAATCACTAGATGATGTTCCTAGCGAAGAAGGGGGCATCTCTAAAGATCTCAATGCAGAGCCACCTTTCAATGAGACCATCATGCGCAGTTTAAGAGAATGCCGTCTTGCATGCGAAAATGAGACCAGCGGACGTGAATCCAAGTGTTCAGTGCGACCTTGGTGTGAAATGGTTGAGCGCCATGGCGAGGTCTCGGAAATAGGCGGTAAAAGCGACGAAGGGGTTTGCTCCAAGGAGCCCGTGAAGATCGACATGGTGGAAGATGCTGAGATGAAGGGTAACTTCAAGCCTAACCCGCTTGATGAGCTGATGAACATGATCGGCTAGATAGTTGAAGGTAAGAGACTTGTTGCGTTACAGTGTCGAGATGGAGGTCGAGACAGACACCTAGAAAACCCCCAAAAATAGAGAATTATTCTCTTTAAATTATTGCTTAGTAGACAACTTAGCCTATTCATCCCAAAAAAAGTAAAGCCGGCAGCTGCGCCTGTACAAGGGTATATCCAACTCCTTTAGTCAGACCAAAACTCCATGAATCCCTGAATATCAACCACAACCAAGAGAGAACTCCAACCCTACCAGTCCAAACCCTCATCCCCTTTCAGCTCCAATAGGTCAATAACAGGCTCCAAAAGGTCCTTCGAATGCCTCAAATTGGCAGCATCTCTCGTCCGAGAATAAAACACCGGACAATCCATGCTATCACAGCTAACCTCATCAGCGGGCGTGACACCCATACAAGAACGACACACAGCCTCCAATTCAACAACCCGCTTCTCGGCCCTCTGTAACCGCGAAGAGACATCCAAAAGCGCAAGATGTGGTTGTTTCAGACAATCATCGCAGACAGGATCGGTAGTATCAGACAGCCGAGATCGACAGATGACACACGAGGACGACCGCATGTAAGATTCAAGTGTCTTCCGCGTTGATGCACCAAAGAAACCAGCGTTCAGATTCAGATTTTGGTTTGAAAAGGCTGACGCATCGACACGCCGGATCCGCCGTACCTTTGGCATCTCATCGTACCATTGACGAACATTTGCGCCCACAAGGTTGAAAATTCGTTCCAATGGAGGAATCAAGTTCTTCGTGATGTAGTACTCCGTATCTAGCTCTAATTGTGCATCGTGCAGCAAAGTCTGAGGCGCGACGCAGCGGTCAATCAGTCTTGATCCCGGCGCCCCAGTGACAACAACGTAGGGCACTCGCTCGTTGGTCTGTGGCTCGGAGCGCGGATCTTCCAGCATGCGTTTTGTGCTAAGCATGGCACCAGCGGGGAGTTGACCGCGATCACTGTATGTACCTAGGCGAACCTCTTTCGCGAAGCAGAAGTCTTGAATAGAGACGCGGCCTTGCATTATCTTGGCACATTGGCGCTGGAAGTAGGATTTCACTTGGCTGAGATCTGCCGTGCGGAACAGGGTCTTCAGAGCCTTTTCTTCGATCTTTTGTTCGGCGGGTGTGCCGTCACGCCGGACAGTTTCAATGCCTTTGGCATCGAATTCGGGCTCTGTTTGTGTGCGGTGCTCGTATTTGAAGCCGACGTAGCGCTTCTTAGCTAAGAGTACACAAGGGTGGTATACCTTTTCGAATTTGAGTTTGACTGGTCGTGGGTTTATATCTGTTACTGCTTGGGCAATCTCTTCGCCAATGTCGAAGGCCTGATCTCGGGTGCGACCTTTCAGGTAGACGAATAGACTGTCTGTGTCGCCGTAGACTACTTCGGCACCCCAGCGTTCAACAGAGTGAATGAATGCGATGGCTTTCTCCAGTGTTTCTCGTCCAGTTTGGACGATGCTGTCGGCAATTTCTGAACAGGGCATCCGTCCGGAGAACGAAGCAGACGTATATCCATACGTAACGTTGGCGATGAGCTTGAGTGCCAACTGTCTGTTATTCAAAAGTCGTTGCAACATCGTATCATCTTTGTCGGCCTTCATACCAGTCTTGACCATCACTCGAGTCTCGAGGATCTCTGAGAGCATTTTGGCCAATAATGATTGACGCGCTTCCTGGTTTGCATACATCATGCCGTTGGGTGCGATATTGATCTTGTCTTTGAGTAACTCCAAAAGCCTTGGCTGTCGCTGATAATCCTTGATACCCATCTTGTCCCTTCCACGCCAATGTGCTGCTCTGCCAAGGAACGTCGAATAACAGTAATTGTACGCAATCATGACACTCGGGTACAGTGATTGAAAATCAAGTACCAGCAGCGGACTTGTGTAGAAATCACTTTGTGGCTCCATGACCAGTGGCAGGCATTCCAACGCATTTTGCTGTCCGACCTGCTTTTTGCTCGGTGAAACTAGCAAAAAGTTCTCTGGTTTTGCGATCCGGAACATCAAAGACTCAACTTTGAATTGCGAGCCTCGAGACATCACTGAGGCAAAATCGATACCTAGCAATCGTGCTTGCTCACTCGTTCGTGGTGTCAACTCATTGCCCTCAAGAATTTCCAAATTCAGCTGCACACGTGAAATGAAGTAATCCATGACCTTGAGTAGATTGCGAGGCTTCCCGCTCTGGTACCACTGCGTCAGGTCCCGAGGAGAATAGTGGGGAATGCGACGGTGTAAGAGATGGAAGACGACATTTTCCATTGTATACTGCAGCAGGTTCAGCTCTCCTTTCATGGCGCGCCAGATGTTGAACATATGCCGGCCTGTGATGGTAATAGAAGATGAATGGTCGTGTCCCCATTTATTTGCCTCCTTCCCAAATCTTCCATGGGATTGAGACTTGGTCCTGGACAGCTCCTCGCAGATATCAAAGTCGTACTTCTTGCGAGCCCGTTCTATCACATATCCCCAGGAGGCATTGTGAACCTCGTACCCCGTGATGATGTCTGGATCATAGTACCGAACAATGTCAACCAGTCGGTTTATCAAATCCAGCTCGGTAGGCTCATGCTCCGCTTCAACTGTCAACACCTTAGATATTTTGTCTTCTGGCCTTTCTCCTTCACCTTGATAAATTATCCCAACATGGACGCCGGGAAGATGGCTATTGACCTCGAGTTCATCATCTTCAGATTGGATGCACCAGAACATGCATGTAATCTCATCTTCCTCGGGGTTTGCCAAGAGGGTTCCGCGCGTGTTCACATGCACTTCCATGCTCATCGTGCTCATATATTGAGTCTGATGCTCCACACTGGTGGACTTTCTTTTCTGTGAGTATTTGAAGCCGTGTGGGTTCTTTTGCGTGGGGCCTTCTATCTGCGAGAGAGCCTCTGGTTTTCGTTCAATGGGTTTTGGGTGAATGGGCTCTCCCGAGACGGACGCTTGAGAGGCTTCCATGTCCTCGAACCACTTGCTAACTTCTGACCGGCTAGGTGGAAGAGGAGCAAACTCCCAGACTCTCGCAGAACACTCTTCTCGAAGCTTCTGATCAGTTCTAGCTTGTTGTTCCTGGTTATAGGTTGTGGGTAACTGTTCGCCGAACATTGCAGGAGCCTCTGCTGTAGTCTCAAAGTCGGGGAGGTAGTGAATGGTGTCGCTCTCCAGCCGGAACTCTCTGCCGCCGTATTCTCTCGGTCTGTCAGGAACATCTGTCTCGTCACTGTAGTACGCTTTCTGGTATACAACGGAAGGGCGCCCATAGTCATTTATCGTTGAAGCAACCTTCTTCGAGGTTGGGCTTGCGAATCTGAAACAACTCAAACGAGTGTTTCTGGAAATATTAAATGCGCTATGAATGTTTCTGATGGTCTCGGCAAGATGTGGATCGAGTGAGATTGGCGTCACTGTTGAAGAAGAATGTAGATCTGAAGAGCTCGCAATTCCACTGACTTTACTTGAAACTTCAGGGGTAGATCCTGAAGGCAACGAGCTCGAAATCTGTAGGGAGGAATTCGAGCCCTTCTGGGAGCATTGGCCATCTTCCTGGCTGAACCGCATAATGGTCAAAGGATCATTGGGATCTTTAACAACCGGATATTTCAGCCGGCTATTATGACTATGTGATTTCGGACGGACCGTTCTTTGCGAGGAAGATGACCTAGGTCCCGATGCAGTTCCAGGAGGCGTGCCAAGTTCGCCCTCAAATGAAACTGTTTGCTGTTTTTGGCCCCCATCGTGAGTTCCCCCTCGGCTGTCGGGCTTCGCGCCATTGGTAAGAGGCCTGTGTTTTTTATTCAGGGGGTCGTCTGACTCGAAGGTCTCGAAGCGTTGCCTTTTGTGGGCGACTGTTCCGCTATGGCTGTAATGCCTTGGTCTCGATTCGTGAGATCGGTCTACCTCGTTCGAAGACGCTTCCTCGACTGTCTTGTTTGATCCTGTTTTCAAAACATTCGATTGGGCGAACTGCGTGGGTGCCGAAATATCGGGAAGGGGGAATTCGTCGAATACTCCATCGTAGAAGCTATCGCCTAAGGGTCCCTCCTCCTTCAAGTCGGGTTCGTGTTCCGTTTCTTCGCCCGAAACCTCGCCTCCACTGTCATCAACTGAATGATATTGTCCATTGGTTTGGGAGGACAAAGCAAGGCTCTCATCAACCGAGATTTCTGGCGCAGTCTGTCTGGTAGATTCTTGGTATTGAATTTCACCAGAAGTACTAACACCGATTTTGCCAGGGTAAAAATCTTCGACACTATCCAAAGTTGTCTTCACGTTTTTCTCCTGATCCTCAATATCAAGGAAGGTCTCAAATGAAATCTCTCTGTTCCCATCCTCGCGTTTCTCGTTGGCAATAAGTTCTGAGGCCATCTCACGGAACTCTTCCTCGTGTATCCAGCCTCCCCTCGATTGATTTCTTGGGTCCGCAGACATTGAAATCAATTCTTCGGGTCCAAATGGAGTACTGCCAGGATCAAGTATGCCCATCCTCCTCTGAAGTCTGCGAGTTTCATCCTGCCATAATCCAGCCATGCTCGGAACAAGTCGCTCGTTGAATGCAGCCGGTTTCAGTAGCTCGGTAAAGTCATGATGTAGCGGTCGTTCTTTGATATCCAATCGGTTCAGAATGTCTTCTACGCAGATATCGACCTCTAGCGGACAATTGCTTTGTTTCTGAAGTTCAGGGTCCTGAAGAATACTCTCGGGTCGGATTGAACGGTCGTGCCAGCGATGATCGAGATTGCTGAGTTCAAGATACTCAGGCACCGGTGCTCGAAACTTCACATTGGCACAATTCATGATGGCGCATCCGTACAAGTTATAGTCACACATCCATTGCGGGACGTATTGCATGTGCGCCTCGTACGGTTGGAGGGGCTGTTTTAACACAGCTCCCTGGTGCAGAAGATCTTCAAGGCGATTCATATGCCATGGGTTCAAGAGGTAGATTTTAAAGAAGAACCGCCATCCCACGTGGTATCCATAGAATGGAACACCTTTCACCAGGGTGATATGCGCCACAAAAGCGGTCCTTCGGTCGTATGCATTCCGACGGAAGCTGATAGCCAGGGCATGGTCGATCGAGAGATGAAGACTTCGGATCGCGGAGTTCACTGAAATATTTGTGAGTCAGGAGATCAAGGCAAATGCTGCTATACAATACGAACCGTCTTCTGGTGCCAATGACCCATTGTATTCAATATAGAGATATGGAAATGCGCCATGAACATGAACGCAGACTCGCTGCCCTGTTTCAGTGGCACCAAAAACCCGAATTACGGGCACCTTGGGCTTGTAATCTTTCTCAGGCCCGCCTACGCGTAAAGGTAGCGGAGGGTCTAATTCCGACGCGGTCGCCTGATAATGATCGATACAGTTGAGGCGCACCTGAAATGGCTCCATCGCTGTGGTATATGGCAGTCAAAAGCCACAGCGACATTTCGTATGCGCCCACTTGTTATTGCATGAAGGATGTTTGATATTTGATTGAAGAACGCGATATCTTGAGGTATGCCGAGCCAATAAACCTAGAACGCGCGAGACGCCTGATCACGTGCACTATCAATTCTCCAGCCGCCAAGCTTCGTATCGCAACCTCACTTTCTCATTACATCGGCAACAGCTGCAAGTGGCTGGCCTATTTGCAATCCACCATCTCTCTTTTCGAATTTCTGCTCTGTCTTCTTTCGGCCTACCAGCACCATGTCACGAAAGCCCGCGGATGTGGCGGCGAAAGAGCGCAACGAATACATTCCCGCTTTCATCTCGAAGAAGCCCTTCTACGTCGACGATGATCAAGACAATGACTACCTCGAGCATCAGCGTCTCCAAAAGACGAGTGCTGACCAATCTAAATGGTACGATCGAGGCAAGCGCGCAGGCCCGGCAGCCACGAAATACCGCAAAGGCGCATGTGAAAACTGCGGCGCGATGACGCACAAGACAAAAGACTGCCTCAGCCGACCCCGAAAGCATGGCGCCAAATGGACTGGTAAAGACATTCAAGCTGATGAGCTTATTCAGAAGGTTGACATGGGATGGGATGCCAAGAGAGACCGATGGAATGGTTACGATGCTAGCGAATATCGCCAAGTTGTCGAAGAATACGAAGAGATGGAAGCACTGAAGAAATTGGCAAAGGACGAGCAGGCTCTCAAAAAGCTCCAGAATGATGAAGATGGCGATGATGGACCCGAAGAAGATATTCGGTACGCCGAAGAGTCCGACATGGGCCGACAGCAAAGCACCGCAACTCGCAACCTACGCATTCGAGAAGATACCGCAAAATACCTGCTCAATCTGGATCTTGATTCTGCCAAATACGATCCCAAGACACGCCGAATGGTAGACATGGGCGCGCAGGATGACCAGGCATCGGCACTTGTTGCCGAGGAAAACTTTATTCGAGCTTCTGGTGATGCTGCGGAGTTTGAGAAAGCTCAGCAGTATGCCTGGGAGTCCCAGGAGAAGGGTCACCCACAACTTCACATCCAGGCCAATCCAACCTCCGGAGAAGTTCTCAGAAAGAAAGAAAAGGAGGATAGTGAGGCTAAGCGCCAGGCCCATCGTATGGCCCTCTTGGAGAAATACGGTGGTGGAGAGCACTCACAACCAAGTTCGCTGCGCGATACTATGGTTGTCGAAAACGAGCGCTTCGTTGAATACGACGAAAGTGGTGCCATCAAGGGCGCACCCAAGAAAGCCACCAAATCAAAGTACCCTGAGGATATAATGGTCAACAATCACTCTTCGGTCTTCGGTAGCTGGTGGTACCAGTTCCAATGGGGATATGCTTGCTGCTATTCCACTGTCAAGAACAGTTACTGCACTGGTGAAGACGGGAAGAAAGCCTTTGAGGAAGAGGGCAACATGTTACGTATGCTCGAGGCAAATGCAGAAACTGAGCAGCATGTTGATGACGCGGATGTCTCTCACGAGTCTGGCCAAAAGACCCCGATTGAGGAGAAGGAACCAAAATCCAATGCAAAGAAGCGAACCCTGGAAGAACTTCAGTCGGGTATCACGGAAGAAGAGCTTGAGGCTTATAAGCGAAAGCGGCAGGCTGCTGATGACCCGATGGCCAACTTCATCGGGAAAGATGATTTCTGATATCTTCATTCTGCATACATTTGCATGGGCGTTCGGATGTACTAAAATACCCTTTTCATATGCTGTTAAAACTGTAAACAAATGCATCATGTTAGTCTATAATTAGACATTGCCAAGTAGTGGATTATGATCGAGCCATACTACATACAATGAGCATTCAAGAAAACCCGCATATACAAGCTGGAAAGTAGTTTAACATATACCCGTCACGTGATATTATGTGAAGCACAGACCACCTGGGCATGCATATGGGTTCCACTTTGGGTTAGACTGATTCCAGGTCACGGGACAGGGTACAAGCCCTACCGACCGCACTCGCTTAGCAACACATCACCAGATCTCGGGAAGTTTTGATACGCCTAGCGACGACGACACCGACAACCAGCCCCTTCAACGGAATCGCCAGGTACGTTCGCATGCCGTTCCTTTACTCTGCGTATACTCTACTTGTGAATTTGCTAACGTCGTCTCTCTTCTGCAGTTCCATAATTCAAAATGAGTACGTCCGATGTCGAAATATCTCACCGCGATCCTACGCAACCTCGAATCTACTGAAACTAACAACCACTACAGCGAAGGGTACCTCAAGCTTCGGAAAGCGCCACAACAAGACGCACACTCTGTGCCGTCGTTGTGGTACGTATCAACTCAAATTTTCACGATCCCTCTCCCATCCGACCCGAAGTCGCAAATTTCTTTGTTCTTTGTCGAAATACAGAATTGGCGACCCCGGCGAAGACTTCCACCCAATATACACAAGGCAGAGAGCTAACCGGTGATATTTCCTCGACTATAGGCAAGCGGTCTTTCCACATTCAGAAGTCCACTTGTGCCAACTGTGGCTACCCTGCCGCCAAGACCCGCAAGTGTACGCAAATACCCCTCCCGAAGACTCTGGTGACATGAGATGGGCCATTTTTTTGGAACACGGACACCAAAATGAGAGAACGCTGGCTTACATGGAATTTTTTCGATCAACAGTCAACTGGGGTGAGAAGGCTAAGCGCCGCAAGACCACCGGCTCCGGCCGCATGCGCTCCCTCCGCGATGTCCACCGCCGCTTCCTGAACGGCTTCCAGACCGGTACCCCCAAGGGTGCCCGTGGCCCCGAGACCAACTAGATTCCCTTTTCGTCCGCTCGGCGTCGCGTTTTCGTTTTCGGAGAGGCTGGAATAGGAATGAGGGGAGGAATCCTGGCATGACATGAATTAGCATTACGGGCTAGCATTACTCGAAATGCAAATGGCAGTTCCGGAATCTTATCGCTTTCCCTTGGAGTTGGTGTGTGCAACTGTCGATCTCGTCTGTTTCTCTTTGTCACGCAAAGGATGGCGAAGTAAAAACTTGCGAGACGGTGGGCAAAGTTTCGTTGGAGGGGCTCTTCTCTATGGAGAAGAGCTGGATTAAAAAACATGGGAAAGCGTGCATGAATTTCCTTTTTCCTTTATGACTGGCGATTATTCCCATGTCGTGACAGATACAATGTGAAGACTCTTCCTAACGTTTCACGATCTGTTCTCCCAGTATGAGGCCTAACGTTTCACGATCTGTTCTCCCAGTATGAGGTGTTGACTATGCAGAGGAAAACTTGTCGACGTTCAATGGCTTTTTCGTATTTTGAAAGTCCACCTAATCTAAGAGTATACAGCTTCGGATTATGATTCCCCACGACCAAAAACACTGACGCCACCATCCCGTTGAATGAAGTAGAGAACTTCCTTCTCTTCCAAGCTTTCTTCTTCGCCGGCACTCCATCCGCCACCTCGACTGATCCTCAGCACCCCACTCACATCTTTCGCGGCCCCAGTCTCCAGAGTGCGGAGTTGCATTACCGACCTAGCCCGATGCGCCAACCCAATAGCGAATGCCGCATGTTCCGACTCAATTGTTGTAGCCAACTGTCCTGCCGATACAGATGCATTATGTATCAGCGGGGCATCCGTAGCCAGCGTTAGGACCGTAGCGTGTGCATGCTGTCAAAATCAGTCAGTCATGTAACTTGTTATACTTCCAGTTCCTCCAAGGATGTGTAATCTTACCTGCTGTAGCCCTGTGACCCACTCTGCCATCTCTGTAGCTCCAATACCCATGCCTGGTCCCGTCGCAGCAAGCAATAGGTCAGGCTGGTCTAGAATGAGAACTAGCTCCTCTCCATCCTCCATTGAAGATTTTTGCTGTTCAATAACAGACATGATGTCCTTCTCCATTAGGTCAAGGGCCGCGAGGCCACGGCCAGTGAAATGCAGCTTTTTCGCAATGCCCGGCTCTGCCTGGGCTCGCGTCACTTGGAGATTGCCTCTCGGGGCTGTCGCTGCTGGTGGCGGTCCCCTTCCAGGCACTGCTCCTGGTGGAGAGCGGAGAGGAAGGGTTGTGCGGGGGCTGCTCCCAAGAGCAGTCGGGGAGGTCTTAGGAGTGGCTGCATCTGGGGTGTAGAATAGCTCAGATAGACCGTCTATGAATGCAAATTGTTGTTTGTCTGCTAGACGAGCAAGGTCGAGGCCCTATTGAATTCATTAGCACCACAATCGCAGTACATGGGTTAATACATTGGTTATCACTCCAAATCCACCAAATTAATGTTTAAAACATATCATTTCAGGGTCGTTTACAATGTAGAGCTTTCCAAAACTTACCAATCGCTTCGCCTCTGTCTTCCAGAAATCATGACTCCGTAAGAAGCTCACGAGTACCACTTTCTTCTTGATTCCGTTTTGCAGTTCATCTGCGCCAAATGCCGGATTGAGGCTTGGCGAGCTTAAGGCAGCATGCAAGAATCTCAGTACCAACCAATTCGAAGTTGCACCAAGGATAGATGATGCCAATGTCAATGATGATTCGGGCAATGTTGATAGATATGGTGCAAGGAGGGGCGGTAGTGGGGGTTGCGAAGGCATATTTGCGCCTTTGTGCAATGATGATGTTGACTTTTTTGCAGCTTCGGGCTTAGCAGCTACAGGCTTTGATTATTCGCTTGCTTCAAACTCTCGGGTTTCTTTTTTGGCTGTGCTGGTCGAGTCGTGGAGGTGATGAGAAAAAAGTCTGCAGCTTGTGATTGGCCCCTCATCAATCCCGTCATGCCAAGACTTATATCGAGATGATATTGAGTGAATTTGATCGAATCTTGGCGGTTTCTTTCAAATTGTTATGTTTTATTGGAATATGAATGATGCTTCAGCCTGAAATAGTCATTTCCCACTCACAGTCCTCTAATTTCCGGTTGGGATGTGGTACTGTAAGTCTATCGCTATCAAATATATACTTCAAGTAACGTTATGATATATTTGATTTCCCTTGTTTTTACGATACTTCCACCAAGCACTTACTGAATACCGTTAATGGCACATGAAAGTAAGTTCCACATCATATAAAACAACCCCATCAAGCCTGAATTGCCAGAAAGTAACACGATTAAAAAGCCATAGTTTCTGCCTGAGGCACTCATGCGAGTTTTTTACGCATCACCTGACCGCTTCCCCACCATCCCCTCGATGCATCTTATCCGTCGCATTACAAGAGGCTAAGGTAGATCAATGTTCAATTTAGCGCCGATCGTGAGTCTTCCCCCAGTCTTCAAGTCTACTTGATGAGTCCCTCGTGCATGCATATCCCACGCCGGCTGTATCCGTGTGCTATACATCGATACCCGCCGGCGATCCCAGGGTGTTTGCGCAAAGCAGATGCATATAGTAAGATGTCAAATACATCATTTTGCTAACCACCTATGCAGATGACTGCTACTTTTTGTCATGATCAGAGCGCATTGGGTACATAAAACGAGAATCTCAAACTGCCTCGATAAAGATGGCAAGCACTCGTGATTCCCATTCATTTGCAGTATGTATCGATATAACCGTCATGCACAACAAGAGAAACTCTGTCTGACCGTTGAAATAGTGTGATGAATGCCGCTTGCGCAAATCAAGAGTGAGTGAATCTCTCAGCAAGTCCTTCGAGGCCATGCCTTTTGACCTGTCTTTTATAGTGCTCTAAAGAGCGTCCAGTCTGCATGCAATGCAGACAGCTGAACAAGGAATGCATATACAGCCCTAAAGTCAGCAGAAGTCCTTTGACTAGGCAGTAAGTTTTGCGAATTATTCATATGAAAAGTTAACTGACGACTTCAGACATTTGACCTATGTTGAAGATCGCCTCCACTCATTTGAAACAGCATTAGGAAGGCTGTTTCCAGGTGGTGATTTGGATGCCACCCTTCGATCTCTTCTTCAGAACCCGGAGCCCCCCCGAGCTCCCTCATCCAAGTCCTCTTCAAGGCACTCAACCCCGGCCAAGCATGAACCAGAGCGGGCTGAACCAGCACCGGAAGCTCTCCCCCAACAAGCCGATGGCTTTGACTGGGCCGAGAAAGAAATTACCCTTGGTGATTTGACTGACGGCATGGCTGCATTGTCCATTAAACCCGAAGGAGCTGGCTACTTTGGTGCTTCTTCAAGTGTTGTACCACTGCGAGCACTTTTTGATCATGGATTTGATCTCAATATACCTGTTCAGTCGGCTAGGTCCGGGGGTATACCCCTCAAAGCGCAGCTGCTCGAAAGTGCCCCATCTGGACTTATCGAACAAGCTTTCATCGACGCATATTTCCTTAACTATCACACTAGCTATCCATTCGTTCACGAGCCTACATTCAGGGCACAATTCAATGAGCCATCTTTGCGCCCACATGGGACAGCTTGGCACATTCTCCTCAACACCATCCTAGCTCTTGGAGCATGGAGCATTGGCGATGACAGCTCAGACCTTGACATCACATTCTACCAAGAAGCCAGAGGCTACTTACAGCAAGCATCTGTTTTTGAGACTGGTAACTTAACACTGGTCCAGGGACTATTGTTGCTGAGCAACTATGCCCAGAAACGGAACAAGCCCAACACCGGATGGAACTACCTTGGTCTGGCTGTCCGCATGGCCATGAGTTTGGGTCTTCACAAAGAGTTCCCTGGCTGGAAAATTAGCCTGTTGCAAAGAGAGATTCGAAGAAGATTGTGGTGGGGAGTATTCATTTTTGACAGTGGTGCCGCCAAGACCTTTGGGCGGCCAATTCTTCTTCCAGAGGCCTGCGTTATGGATGCAAAGCAGGTCCTCAATATCCAAGATGATGCTTTGACCCCTACAACAACCACTCTCCCCATGGAATGCTCCGGCCCAACTATCTACTCCGGGTTGATCGCTCAATCCCGCTTCCACCTCCTCACCAATAGCGTGTACCAGCGCCTCATATCGAGCCCTAGTCTCACACCGGAGGATACTCTCAACCTACAAAAGCCGATTGAAGAGTGGTATAACGATCTTCCATCATACCTAAAACACCCCCAACTGTCTCTCTCAGTGCAGCCCGCCCCTTCTGACCCCGACTTCGCACTCGTTCGGAATAGGTTGCTATGGCGGAACTGGAATCTTACCATCTTAATCTACAGACCGATTCTTCTGCGCTGGGCAGCCCGACGCTGGGCACCCCACACTAGCAGTAGTCCAGGGACGTCGGAAATAGGAGGCGAAGATCCTTGCGAGACAGAATGCCGAATGCGCTGTCTCCAGAATGCTCGGTTAACCATCTCTTCTATCTCTGAGTATATGGAAAACTACATCTGTACTCGACTAGGAGCATGGTACATGCTGTATGTTCTCTACCTTCCCCTCTAACAAACCGACCCATTTTAACCTCCAAACCAGCTACTTCCTCTTCCAAGCCGGCCTAATTCCAGTCGTCCTCCTAATGACAGACCCATCAAACCCAGAAGCCGCCTCCTGGGTGCAAGACATTGAAACCACAAAGGCCCTCCTAACCCACCCATCTCTCGGCACCAACCGCTTCGCAACCCGCTGCTACGAAGTAATCAACCGACTTCTCGGCCCCTCAGCCCCCTCCGCCCCCGGCATCCTACCAGAAGGAGCCCAGCAGCACGAGGACCAGAAACCTCCTTTCCAAATGATGCCCCAACAACAGCAGAATTTCGTGCCGTTCCCAGGACAGCTGTTTAGTGATCCCAGCTTCGGTGGGAGTTTATTCCCCGTCGAACAGCAGATGCAGATGCATAGTCCCGCCGGAATGGACTTTTCAGAGTGGGTGAATTTCCCGTCAGCAGAATGATTACACAAGTTGAATCCAATACCCTCTTTTCTGGTTTATTTGATGTTACCCGTTGATCGTTCTGGCTATGGTTATGTTGATGTATGGCTCTTTTCTTTTTTGGTGTGTAACTTGCATTGTAGGATGGGTTTGTGGGAATTGATCACCTGGCATGAAATGAACAGCGACAGCAATGGAAATAGTTATTCGGGCAGCATAAGTAAATATGTGAATTTTATGAGATTGAGCATGACGAACAATTGTGTTCCTAGCTTTGGGAGTAAGTAAGTTACACTTGGACAATCTCTGCATGTTGATCAGCCGGTTTGACCAAGTCGTCATCCTCCTCGATGGGTGTTCCGCGTAGCTCGGCCTCGATATTCTTGATGCGTTTCTTTTCCTCGTGGGCGGCTGTGTCACCAAAGATGAGGTCCATGTCTTCGAGAGTCTACGAGGAGCAGACAAGTTAGTGATTTGGCGCGGAAGAGAGTAAGATATCACCAAATGGCGCAAGCAAGATGAACATACCTTTCCTCGTGTTTCGGGAATGCAGAAATAGGTGAACAACAGTGCAAGCAAACAGAAAGCCGCAAAGAAGATGTATGTGCCCCAAGTGATTGATTCGAGCATGTCAGGAGTGACAAGTCCAATGATGCTAGAAGGAGATATCAGCCTGAAGCCAGTATACTGGCAGTCTATCACCACTTACAAATTGCACATCCATGTCGCCGAGGTAGTAATGGATATCGCCTTGGACCGAATTGAGAGATTGAAGATCTCAGACGGTAGAACCCAACCAATGGGAGCTGTAATAGAACCAGTCAATAGGCTATTCAAAAAACAGACCATACCAGAATGAGCAACTCTTACCAAAGGAATAGGAGAAGTTGATATCATAGATGTAGATAAAGGCGATGCCAGCCCATCCAGCCGATTGATTGTTCACCAGACCTGCCCCGTAGCCACCAAGGATACCACCAACAACGACCAGCGAGATACACGTTCCCGTGGCACCGGCCATGAGCAGAGGTCGACGCCCGACTTTGTCGATAAAGAATAGTGCTGGGAGCGTACTGAGACAATTGACGATGCCATATACGCCAGTCGCAAGGAGGGAGGTTGTATTACCATCTAGGCCTAGCTGGGCGAAGACTGTGGGTGCGTAGTAGATGATCGCTATAGAAATTAGACACTATAAGTAAGAAAAAGAGACCATAAGATAAGACTCACCATTGCATCCCATAAATTGTTGGAAGAACATAACAATACAACCAATAGCCAGACGTTTGAAACGGGACCAGGTCGTCACGAAAGACATGTACTTTGCAAAATATTAGTACACCTCAACACCAATGAAGGAAACAGGGTAGTGGGAATCCAAACCTGAGCAACATGCAATTTATACCCAGACAAGTTAGGGAAATGTTCCCTAGCAAAGGTATTCTCTAGCATGATCGAGGCCTTGATCTCAAGATATTCATTCAAAAGAACAGGACTATCTCTCGACTGCCGACGCAGCTTAGAGAGTGCAACGAGCGACTCGTCGTCGCGCTCTTTCATCAACAGCCAACGCGGCGAGTCCGGGAAGAAGAGCATTCCAATCCCCAAAATAACCGCCGGAAGAATCTGTATGGCGAGAGGGAGACGCCATGATGCCTCTGATTGTCCCGTGCAGCCAGACATAGGAACATCATGGTAAGGGTCAAAGGCAGGTCTAGCTGCCGTTCCCCCCGTATAAGGGATACCAGGAGCGCAACGCGTCCCACCAATATAGTTTGTTCCATAATCGATCCAATAACTGACCAAGATTCCAAGAGTAACAGATACTAACAGTCGTCAGTGAGCACGCCCTATCCCAGACATGGACGCTCGAAACAACCTACATTGCTGCAAAACAACCAGTCCACCCCGAATCTCGGGAATAGAGACCTCAGAGATGTACAACGGAACCACCATAGTAAGTTGACCAATCGCCAAACCAGCAATAGCACGACCAGCAAAGAGCATGGGGATGTTCATGGCTGCGCACTGAATAACCGACCCAATGGTAAAGACTACGACGGCCAAATTGATTGACAACTTGCGACCAATTCGGTCCGCGATAGGACCGTTGACCAAGGATCCGAACCAGGCTGCCAGCAACAGCGTCGACACGAACCAGCCCTTGAACCCACTGTCTGAGAAGACACGCGGGTATCGAGCGCCGAACGACTCCATTGTTATGACACCGCTGATGACACCTTGATCATAGCCAAACAACAGCCCTCCCAGGGTTGAGAACTGTTTACTCTTCTGTCAGTGGCCATGGTGTGGTCTCTACGTCCGGATTGGATCTTACCGATGCAACGCCGCAGAGATAGGGATTCTGTAGCACCAATGCAAAGCCCTTGGGCTGCGTATCTGTTGCAGACATGGCAGGCTAGATATTGAGAATTTTGAATAGCTTCGAGAGACGGTTCGTGTCCAACCTTTTATAGACTTCATGAGGTTCAGGCCGAAAAGAGTATCTCCTGATGCAGGAGCACAGTACTCCGTCTTATATAGACAGTCAAGAGTGACATTAAAGAGGAGGGCGGAGTGGTGCACTCCGAGCCCGAATTCAGGGAAGATCTCCGACTTATACTCGGCTTGATATGCGGAGAAGAGTGGGCCGAAGTTAACCTGACTCAGGGCCGACTTCTCTTTCGGACCAGGAGATCTCTGGCCATTGCCTGGTATGAGCCGGCTGTTTTGTGTGTTTGTGTGAGTTTGTTCGCGAGATCTCAACCTCCATGGCTGGACTATATTTTGCGTGCGCGTGTGCAGCACGTGCCCGGGAGTTGGGGTGGAGCTCTCCAGTCTGGAGTCTCGAGTCTGGGGAATAACCGACGATACCCCGTGGCCAGATTCTGTCCAGAATGTTGCCCTGGGAGTCAACCTATTGGCTTCCAATGACGGAGATAGGGGCCGCCCATGAGCGAATTTCTCTCTCATCGGGCCATTCCTGATGTGCGCACATGTGCCACCCAACTCTCTCCCTCTCTCTCCCTCTCTGCACTATTATGCGCATCTTTACCCGACGTTGCTACAATCCTATGGAAGAGTTGCAATCGCCCCTGTCTGTGGAAGGCACCGATACCACATAGGACAGCAATATCCTCCAGATAATGAGAAAGTAGCACGGGGCGGTACCGCTGCCCACACAGTAGTATAAAAACCAACTGCAATCCAGCAATGGATCACACCACAACGACTCGTCGGATCTCGAACTCAAGGGCCTTTCACCGCAACAATGTCCCAAATCCTCCGTATAGGAGTCCTCCTCGTAGGAAGTGTTCAACTCCTCGACCTCGCAGCCGTGGACCTCCTCAACATGGCCACACCAGAGTACCTCAATTCCTCTTCGCTCGCCCAAACCATCGTCCGTATGGGCCGGCCCTGTCAAATCCACTACATAGGCCACGAAGGCGCAGGAGGCATCACCACCGCAACAGCGCAGATGCCTATCCAGTTGACGGACGCACCGGCCGACGAGGCTGTTTCTCCGGGCAAATTGGATATCGTGGTGGTCCCGGGTCCTTCACCCAAAGCCATGCCGCCGGCGGAAGAATATCTCGAGTTCTTGCGCGGACATAATGCGGCGGGGACTTCGATTCTGGGGATTTGTACGGGGGCGTACATTGTTGGGTATTCGGGCATTGCGAAGGGGCGGTATGTCACGGCGCCTAGGTTATTGGTCCCGGCGATGAGAAAGTTGTTTCCTGAGGCGAGGATGTGGGATGATGGGGTTCGGGTTGCGAGGGATGGAAACTTGTGGACTAGCGGTATGACTTGTCTCTTCTTCTCTCCTCTTCTTCTGTTCTCTTCTGATCTTCGAAACCTTCACACTTCTGCACTTGTGCTGCTTGTTCCTTCTTCCGGGCATCTCACATTCCATATGGCACTGATTTGATCTGATCTGATCGTGCAGGCG
Organism: Penicillium nucicola; assembly: GCF_028828085.1. Taxonomy (NCBI): domain Eukaryota; kingdom Fungi; phylum Ascomycota; class Eurotiomycetes; order Eurotiales; family Aspergillaceae; genus Penicillium; species Penicillium nucicola. The sequence continues at coordinate 2,442,935 of NW_026643127.1, forward strand.
GCATCACGACTGGGTTCGATCTTGTTCTTGAGTATCTCCGCGAGAATTACCCGGCACCACTCGTCAACGAAATCATTGCCCAAGCGGAAATCACACCTCGGCCAGTGCATTACAGTAGTTCGGCCAATGCAGCATCTGTGCTGTGGCAAATGGTCAAAGCACTTCCGAATACGATGCTTCAAATACTGAGGAAGTGACAAATAAAAGAGCCGATCCAAGATCAGCCTATTCCAATGCATCTCGTAATATATCCCCCCAAACCCCAAACCCCCAGTACGAAGTGAAGTATAAGAGGGTTACACCTCAAGCAAGACCGACGTCATCCCGAGGCTTCAGGCCCTGAATCGAGTTTCTGCACCGTCTCCTCTCCCCCAGCAATGAAACAAGATGATCACTCGATCATAATCCACGTCGTCTCACCACTAGATTATGCATGATATCGACACACAGCCCAGTAGTTGGAGTACGACGAAGCCAACTCCTTAACTAAAAATGCCAACACCAAAGCAAGAGCCCAAACAGAAACAGTCAAAAGAGAAATAGATCCAGATCAAGAACCAAACCCTAACCCAACCCCAAACCCCTTACATCCCAAATCCTCCGTCCTAGGAATACCTTCGTCAGCTCAACCAACTTCAACTTCATCACCTTTCCCAAACACCCCAATTGACACCTCCCTCCCAACCACATCAACAAGTGCGGCTCTCCCAGATCACCCACCACATCCACACCCACACTCCGGAGCATTATATTCACCATTAAAACGCAACCCGCCGATCCTCATCCCAATCCACCCCCCCCCCCCCCCCCCCCCCCAAATCCCACTTACCTTGCATTTCATCATTGTCGAGCCTGTGCTGCCTACACGCGCACTGCACTGCATCTCGCGTTACACAGCATACATCCACGTACCTACTTACGCATACTGCGCCAATAAAGGCCAAAAGAAAGAACAGAAAAGAAAAGAAAAAGAAAAAGAAATAAAACAAGATCGGGGAGGTTAGCCGTGCAATGCTGTTCTAGAACTGTCGTTACTGTTCTGTACTGTACTGTACAGTGCTGTTATCATTCACCAATGGAGGACTCGCCAGCACGCGTCATGTGTACAGTAGATACTGTACTGTATGTTGAACGAGCATGAATCGGGATCGTGTACGACGTTGCTGTGGCTGCGAGGGTTTGGTTTCGATGTTGGGATCGGGATGGGAATGGATTGCGAGGTCGATTCCGAGGTTGCTTCTTATCTCGATTTCATCGGTGAGGTCTGGGAGTGTCTAGACGCCTGTGCGGTCTGGCGGGGAGGGTGGGGGACAAGAGGGTTGGAATGGTCGGAATTGGGTTGGGGATTTGAGTGGGGATGTAAGGGATTTGGGGTGGAGAGGATGATTTGAGGTTATTTTGGAAGATGGCGATGAGGGTTGTGGTTGGTTGGTGGGATGAGATCGCGGTTCGATATGGGATTGGCTTGTCTTGTTGATACCAGAAATAGGATATACGATACTGATACTACTACTGGTGTTGACTGGGGAGTTTGTAGGTAGGAACTTGAACGTGTATTTCTTTAGGTTTCGTTGCTGGACCGATAAGAAAGAGAACAGAAAGGAGAATGTAACAAATCAAGTGGACGCAAGACCCCGGGGCTCGAACGAAGGAAGAAAGGAAAAAAGAGAAAAGGGCAAAACAAACAATCTGGGAGACACGCTCGTACCATGCAACGCACTGCACCACGCTAAGAGGACAATCATAGGAAAAGGGAGGAGAAGAAGATGAAGAAGAAGGGAAGAAAGACAAAGAGATCATAAGAGGCGTTTGATACGCCCATCCAAACCCCGGTTTCAGGGACTGGACTCGGGGAAACGGGAACCAAACCCCGTCGTCCAACCCAAGGGTGGACAAGTAAAGACGAAAGGAATAAAAAACAAAAGCACAAAAAAGAAATCCATCTCGTTAACGCATGGCATGTTTATCGTCGATCATGAGGTTCCCAATGAATTGGTTCAAAGTCCGAATTCTGGAAATGAGCTTGGTTGTAAGGCGAACTATGCAACACGTCAGTGATCACGCTATTATGTCATACAATGTCATCCCACAGGAGGCGAGGTGCTATGGTCTCACTTTTTAAAAGGCGTAGTGACAGGCAGCGATCGACTCAAATTCGGTTTCATAACCAAGGGGTTGAGTCTGATTTGCGGGCCGTCGGATGATCTGCTAGGCAAAGCAGTCATCGGGGGTGGTGCAGCAGAAGGGGGTGGTATTGGTGGCGGCGGCGAGGAGACCGGAAGAGATGGGATTGGCGCATGGGTCTGCATGGGCGACTGGTACATTTCCTGTTGGGGGGACATTCGGAATGGGCTGGTGGGAGTTGGTGAAACTGATGGCATGGGCGACATGGGCGTGGCCATCGCGAAGGATGGATCGGCCATGAGATTTGGGATGGCCATGAGAGAGGAATCGACGTCGAATCCAAGGGGACCTTCGCTCCAATTGGCGTAATCAGAGGTCATGGCGTATTGGTAGTTGACAATCGGTTCCATATTCACATTGGGGTCGGCTGGGTAGAGAAGGTCGTAGTGGCCGGGTCGGTAGAGCAGACGAATTGTCGCACCACTTGGGCTGTGAGGGGACAACTGGTGAGGTGTAACAGCATCGCCTTCACTTCGGTCGAGGTAGAGAATTTCCACGCCAAACCCGGCACCTTCAATGACTCCGTCGACCAGTGCCTGAAGACCAATCTCATCAATCTCCGTCTTCAATGGATCTATTTGCGAGGCACAATACTGCTCCAGCGGCACAGACAAGAAAGCCTGGTATCGATGCGGGTTCAGTCGCATCCAAGAGCTGGTCAAAAGTCTGAAATGAGTAATCACAGCACTAGACGCAAACTCATTATTGAAAGCCTCGGCAAGGAAAGACTCATCGCCCGCGCCGTTTTGAATCGCATTAATCGTCTGAGTAAAGAGATCCTCCGTCGCATCGGTAAAGATCTCATAAAGATGCTCCGAATGCCCAACCTGCTTCAAAAGGATCTCAAGCGACTTGAAGCGAGTGATCTCCCGTTGAATGCGCATAGGGTCCCGCAACGCAAACAACGTTTCAAAATAGCCAAAAGCCACCGCTACAGGGATTCGGGATTAGCATGTCAACACAACCCCACAGAGACAACCCATGCCGGGTTGCACCGGAACGGACATACCTCGCCAACCACAATTGCCATCACCTTTCATGATCCGATACTCTGGGTGGGTGATGGCCAGCGCCTAGATAGCACCTGTTAGACGCGTGACATTCTTCAAGTGGGTGACACAGGGAAAAGGGGGGCAAGAACGAAGCCACGAAAGCTTACATTAGTCTTTGACGAAAGCGCATGGTCTGCATTGGCATACTCCAACGCAACACTCTGGGTAGGCTCCTTGCGTGAGACCAGTGGACCCTGTCGGTGTCAAGTGTCAATGTCAGCGGTGAAGGCAAATCCGGAGCGATTAGGAATTGGTCCAACCAACCTGAACATCGGGTTCGTAGGAATTTGAGAGCTTTTGGAAACGCTCCATCTCATCGGCGGAGAGGGCATTCATGTTGGACATGATGGGATGTAAGTGAGAGTGAGAATGGGAATGCGAATGGGGATGCGAATGGGGATGCGAATGGGGATGCGAATGGGAATACGACGGATGGTAATGAGAATAGTCCGACAGCGAGAGAGCTACTGGAGGAAGAAGAGAAGAGGAAAGAGCGTCCCGATAGAGATGTAAATTCAGGTTCTGCTTCGGGAACGGATGAGAACCAAAGTGATGATTCCAGGGTTTTGATATGGACATCGCATACGAGTGGAAGTCAAGTTTATGTCTAGGGGGGAGTTAGATGGGCGTCCTACATATAAGGATGGAAACATACTCTTGACATTTGGTCGTGCAACACTAGACCCGCAAAGTCGACTTCTATTCACAGTCTCAGCCTGACGATCCAGTAATGGGGGTGTGTGTAGATAGGCCAATCGGGGGGAGGGAGCAACATGGTGAAATTGTGAGATCGGGAGTTTGTGAGTAGGTGTAAGTGCAAGTGTGATTGTATGTGTAAGTGTGTATGTATGTAGGTAAGTGTGTGTGGATAGAGAAACAATCACATTGTAGGATAGGATAGGAATGATGTCAGAGGGGGAGGTTCTCCATAAAAGCAGGAAGCCGAAAAGGGCATCTCACACAGGGATAACCGGAATCAATCTCCGAGAGTTAAACGGGGGAAAGGGTTGAAGAGAAAAAAGGAGAGAGAGAGAGAGGGGGAAATAAAAGGGAAAAGGGAAAGCAAACACACTCGCGTAAACGCCAAACCCCTCGGTCGGTTTACCAATTCCATCGCTTTTCTGTGATTTATTTTTCCCCTACTTTTATCCCCCGATTGCGAATCGGATTCCTTTGATCTAAAGCGGGGTTTGAATCGGTTTGAAGATATGAGCCTGGGAAAAAAAAATATCGTGGAAATCGACGCCTTAACTACGGGATACTAGTCGACCAGGGCGAAAGGCGATGGGATGGCTATCAGCGGCGACCACTGTGTCAACCATCACTTGACGGGTGCTCGGATATTCTGAACGGCTTTCTTTCCTTTTGGTGATGGTGATGAGCTGAGGGTATCACAGGCTTCCATGTCGGTATTTCAAGGAAATCGAGATCTGTGCATCGAGGCCTCCCAGGAGACAGGTCGGATCAGACAGAGGCCAATAGAAACAGGTTCAGCTGTGTTGTCGGTGCGTCCACATAGCATGCAGCAGGAGGGCCCTCCCCCCCCCCCCCCCTCTCCCTCCCTCCCCATCCGATGTAGGATGTACCTGAGCTGAATCGAGATAAGCCCAAGTGTACATGGGTGCATTTCTTTGTTTGCTAAGGCCTAGGCTCATTCTCGCAGTCATGGATGGCGAAACCTTGAGCATCCTTACGTGAGACGACATCAAGATCAGAAACGACAAAACAAGAACGGGAAACCAGACCTCGGGAAGTCATCGCCATGGAATAGATTTAGCGTCTTATGTCAGAGCAACTCTAAATAGCGGGTCTAAGAGAAATTCAGGACGGGCAGAATGGGAAGATGGGAATGGAAAAAGAATAAAAAAAGATCAGAAAGACTCGCGGCTCAACCGCAGGTACACACACCGGTGGAAGATCCCCCAAGGCTGAGCTTAGACCATTCTGGACGCAAGCGTCTGCTTAGCCCTATCCTTGCGACGCCCCGATCTCCCCTCATCGCCATACCCAGCAAACATCCCCCCGACTCCCTCCTCGGCGCGCAATCCCTCACCGTTCAATGTTGTTTGCCAGAGGGTGCGCAGCGCCGAGCTCCACTCGCCGACAGCGCGCAGCCGCTCCACGTCACTGGCACTCTCCACCACCACGGTGCCGCTATCCTGGTCAATCTTGGCACTGAGTTTCTTGTCGAGGATGAGGAAACTCAGAATTTCCAGGACCTCGGAGACCGAGATCTTGATGTGTTTGGAGATGAACTGCAGCGAGAAGCGGGTGTAGGGAGCGATGAGTTTGAGAACAGCCTTGGTGCGCATATTGCGGCTGACCTCGTCGATGTTCTCGGCGATAAAGGGATCTGCAAGCACGTCGGGATGTTTGCTCAACACCGCCTCGTATGCATGAATGTCGTCCCGCTGGAATGCATCGACCAGGTCTGTCATAGCCGAGATACGAGGGTCATTTTTGTAAGGCTTGGTCTCTTGCGAATCGAAGGGGTTGATATCGGATTTCATCAACATGGTCGTTAAGACCAGGTATTTGAGGACTTGGATTCGTTGCATGGATCCGGCTTCATCGTAGTTGCGGAATGATTCGAAGAAATCACTTTGAGCTTCCTTCCAGTTCTCCTCACTCATGTGCATCTTGCCTCCGCATTCACGAATGATTCCCATGATCTTGGGATGGGGCACTGCCGACCGGACTCGGAGGGCCCGTTGATACAGGGCTTTGAGGCGCTTATTATTCTTTGTCTCGGCAAACATCTGGATCTCCAGGGCGTATAGCTCGAGGAGGTAGGTTCCCTTGCTGGTGTCGTCCGTTCCGTCCTCATGTTGACATGCCCTGTGGAGTTCTCGCATCTTTTTGCTGAGCTGGGTGTATTGCTTGCGTTCTAGCCATAAACGGGCCAACTTGATGTTCGTCTTCAGCCATAGGCGCTCGTTGTTTGTGTTTTGGAACGATTGGAGGGTCAGGGAATAGAATTCCTCCATGCACTGATATGCTTCCACCTCGTCGGACCCCTTTTCAATGTAGTCGAGCATGTTATTGATGGACTTTTCGGAATAGTTTCGCGTCACGGCGGACTTGACATATGTGAGGAGTTCGCGATAATGTTTGACGGCCTGGCAGTCAGAGGTCAGTATGCTGACAACAGAGCTATCCAGATAGACTCACATCGCTGTATCGCCCGAGTTTGAATTCCAGCTTAATAGACTGCTTCAAGCCTTTGAATCCCCTATGTGCAGTCAGCGCCGGTCCTGGCGGTCACTGCCATGGGCCAAACCAAGTACCATTCGCTTTTGTCCTGTTCCATGGGCGCAATGCCTAAGAACTCGTCTATCGCCTCCTCCGGATTATCAACCTTGGTTTGTTTGGCATTGTAATATTTGTTCTCGATCCCGATATCCCCAGTGTCATCGTCGTCGGCGTCTTCGTATTCAAAGTCATAACTGCGGAGGTTAGCGCGGTCAGGCGGAGCGGAGCAGGGGCGGGATTACTCTTCGTCACCGGAATCTTGCATAAAATCATCATCGTCCGACATATTGGCGGTCGTAACTGAGAGTAAGGGAAGATAGGATTTAGAGTCGTAGAGTGGATGGGTCGAAGTGGTGGGGGGATGTTGGAGAAAGCTTGGATAAGTTACAGCTGCCAGCTTCCGCCTTGACCTTTACCTGGAGACCACATTTGACTTGCGCACTCTGCTTGTTTGTTATTCGGGGTTTCTATTGCTTTGTGATATTGTTCTTATTCTACCGGATATAAATATTATTGTCTCTTTTCATTGGACCCGGTTATTCGAATGTCTACTTAGCTTAAGTCTAGTTCATGCACCGGTGTCTGAAGTAGATTCTAGGCCGGCCATTATGTAGCCCAAGCAGCTCAAGTCCTGAACATAGACCATGTAGAACTGCGCAATAAAACACAGGGAAATGATCCGAATTACTCGTAACCTCAGGGGTTCGGTATGTTGATGATCTCGACATACCTGATATATTAATCGCCCCTAAAGATCAAGCTTAAATGCGATCAAGCAGGAGAAGCCAAGAGTCAGATTGCCGTATCGCCTATAATAGCAGTCTACAGCACCCATATGAGCGCAGCCGTACGGAGTAAAGATTATAGAGAAATGAAGTGGACCAGGGGGCTTGGAACCCTCGCCGATCCCTAGGCGTCATCGATGAAATCTGCTCCCCAACTCAACTTAACTTGTTCAACTCACTTCTCTCCTCTCTTTTTTTCCCTCCCATTTATCATCACTCCCCCAAGATGCAGCTCTGTGGCCGCCAAAAGCTCGTTCAGCGCAAGATGGTGCTGCTGTTAGTTGCCCCCCATTCTTATCGCAAGTCGCAAGGCGCAAACCAGATGCAATTGAACTAACGGATGAATAGAGGCGATGGAGCCTGCGGCAAGACATCGGCGCTGAACGTTTTTACTCGGGGGTGCGCATTTCCCCTCACCTGGCATTGATGGCATGACATAGCTGACTCCCCGTTTTAGTTTCTTCCCAACCGTCTAGTAAGAGCGTCTGTTCGGTCCCGGGTTATTTGATTCAGGTTTATTAACTATTGTCTCTTCAATTTACAGTGAGCCGACTGTTTTTGGTATGCGCTCATTCTCCAAACTCCACCTAGTGTTCGCTACTAACCTTTGCGATAATAGAGAACTACGTGCACGGTATTACTCCCTCAAGTCCCTCTATTCGCTCAATGCGATTCTAATGCGCGCTTTAGATATCTTTGTCGATGGGACACATGTGGAGCTGTCTCTCTGGGATACTGCGGGTCAGGAGGAGTTTGACCGTTTGCGCGCGCTTTCCTACGAGGACACCCATGTTTTGATGCTATGCTTCAGTGTAAGAGAATCTGTCGCTGCAATGACACAAGCAAGAAGCTAATCGTGGGGGTGGATAACAGGTCGACAGCCCCGACTCATTTGAGAACGTATCCTCCAAGTGGATCGCCGAAATCAACGACAATTGCCCGGGCGTGCGTGTGGTTCTGACGGCCCTCAAGTGTGATTTGCGCAAGGACGACGACCAGAACGATACCGATGCCATCTCGTTCGATCAGGGCCTTGCCAAGGCCAAGGAAATCGGCGCCGTGAAGTACCTCGGTGAGTGCAGTTCATATTCACCTCTCGTCGTGTGAGACTTGCGCAGAGCCCAGCTAACTCCAGTACCATAGAATGCTCCGCCGTCCAAAACAGGGGCATCAGAGAGAGCTTCTACGAAGCAGCCAAAGTCGCCATGGAAGTCAAGCCAACCGGAGCATCAACCTCCAGCCAGCAATGCGTTATCCTCTAAATGGGATTCGATGCCAGCACGCCCGACATGCATAGACCCCTGTCTTCTCTTCTTTTCTCTTCTCGCGTCGATTTATCGGGTATCTATGGCTTCTATCATATCTTTGAGTTTCCAGATATCCCGTCTTCGCAGCCCCTTTTCCTTCCCGCTTTCCGTCCTTCATCGATTCCCCCATGCATTTAGTGTTATGAGCTTGCCTAAGTCTTGTGTTCACTTGCGCGCGATTAATGTTTTGTTACTTCTACTTCTATCCCCCTCCATATCCAGTAATCAGTGGTATGGAGATTCGGTGCTCTACATGGCTCTTACAGGCTTATGCGGTTTTACAGCATTTCAGCGAGGTTGGTTCTCGTCTTTTTGATCCGTTTACAGATATAATACTGTTGGAATTGTATATGTCAAGATTAATCAATCCATGTTTGCTTTTTTACCAGAGCTCCTGCTCCATGCTCATCTTCATGCCGCTTTACCATACCACCTGAGATACCTCAGAAACGGGGTTGCCAATCAACCGGATCCGGGACTCCATACGTCGTATCTTTCCTGCTGGTAATAGCTAAGTTCCGGTGGCAATCATCTGTCATACCGGCCTACTGTATACTTTTAACCATACATCGATATCCCGGTGGTAAGGTTCGCAACAAGACTACCCCTTCACAAAGCAGTCCGACTTGACATGCAGGTCCCCGTCGGCTCTGACATGCATACAGTCATGATCGGGGGTACCCAGACAGATCATTGGCTCAGTACCACGACATTGTCATGCCTGCAGAGTACTGTATGAAACCAAGCAGCAAAGCTATGAATGAACCAATAGCAAAACGAAGAAAGCAAACAGGGAAGAAACTATACGACATCTATCCCATCTATTCGAATTAACTCCCTCATCCAAAGTAATCATACAAATCAGCACTGTATACTGTATAACATCCCCAAAACAGACCACTGCCTTAAAGTAAATCCTCCTCTCGAACCCGATAAACCTCCTCAATCCCCTCCCCCAAAGCCTTCTCCCCACAAGCAAAATCGGCATTCACACGCTCCACAAACCTCGCCACAAACGCATCCGCAACACTATCAATAGAAACACCATCTCCCTCAACCCCAACTCCCTGCAAACTAGTAGCCTCCTTCCCCTCCAACCCACAAGCAACAATCTGCCTAAAGAACCACATCGGCTCTTGCGTCACATTCAACCCAATCCCAAAAGAACTAATATTCCTCCTCAGATGCACGCCCACAGCAGTAATCTTCTTCGCCACCCGCTCCGCATCCCCAGAGGCAGTGTCTCGCACCCAAACCCCAGGATCCTCCGTCGTAAACCCCCGAACCCCGAACCCGTCCAGCAGATCAATCACACTATTCTCCAAGACGCGAATATGGCACCGAGGCGTCAGCCCAAGTCTCTTTAGATCGAGAATCGTGTATGCGACCATCTGGCCGGGTCCGTGGTAGGTGGTCTGCCCGCCGCGGAGGGTGGGATGGTATTCCGCTAGTGGGGGGCTGCCATTCGAGGCCCCGGTGAGGATTGAGCGGATGGGCTCGAGGGCTGGGGGGAGGGATAGGGGTGTGTTGTTCACGTTGCTTGGTGGGCTTGTATTTGAGGGGGGGAGGTCGCGCCGGCCTGTGGTGTAGACTGGGTTTGGGGTGAAGGTGATTATTGTTGGGTCTGGGGGTGGTGGGGGGTTTTTGGAGAGGGTGTTGGTTGGGTCGAGAGGATCTTGAGAAGAGAGGGAGCCTGGGGAGACTAGCTTTTTGTGTGTTAAGAGTCTTGTTGTTAGGGTTTGTTGGAGGTGGGAGACTCGGGCGAAAGGTGTTGTATTTGGGAGGTGGAGGTGGGCGAGGCGCATTTTTGGTAGTTGTTTTTTGATCGGAATTTGGAGATTTGGCTTTGATGACACTTTTTCGGTGTGATTGGAGGTTTGAAGTTGAGAATTAAGGTGGAATCTGTGTCAGCGCATGAAGGTTGCGTTTCCCGAGGAGTGAGAGGTTTTGCGGAGAAGCTGTGAGCTTTGACTCCGATAAGGTTTGATAGCCGTCATCGTCGACCTCAAATGTGTTATTCTACCTGGGCACTCTGTACACTATGAATGTGAATGGATGTCTCACTTGATTGTTGTGAATTGCTTGGCTTGTGTTTCTTATTTCATATTTTCTATTTATCAGGTCAAGCCAACCTAGCTATTTTACAAGCGCAGCCGTGCCGAACTGGATAAAGTATTGAATCATTGAACAACTGCTGGACAGACAACTTGCAACTTTTGAAATGCCAGAAGAACAAGTTCGAAAGGGAGCGACGCCGTTGACCAGATACCGGTGATGCCGAAACATTATGCGGAAACTCCATTAACCAGCTCAGCATTCTGACCCTCGGCCGGGAGCAAAACCCAGTCACGAACACCACCCTTCCAGTCCGCAATACGGCCCTCGGTCACACGAACTGTAACAACCCGCACATCAGTATCAATAGAGATACTAGGCCGTCTAGCATGGGGATCCTGCTGCTGCTGGCCAAACAGAGTGATCTCCTCCTCCTCAAAGGTATTATTCTCGAGGTGACGCTCCTTACACCACGACTCCTCCTCGGATCCAGAGTCCAAGAACCGGGCCTCACCACAGATAGTGGTGGAAATACTGGACAGCGCACTCGTGTTCAAATTGAGCAGCAGGCTGGCCAGAGACGACCGGGTCGCCGCGGGAGGAGGCGATCCCTCGCGTTCCCCGGTTGTAGCGCGGGTCGGGGGCCGATGTGACACCCAGTCGTGAACCAGCAAGGAAACGCGCGGGTTGGACAGCAGGTGGTTTGTTTTGCGCGATGCGGGGTTCGTGGTCATAATGATGGTGGGGTGGGGATCGTAGGGTGTCGAGGGGAGATAAGTATAGGACATCAGTGAGATATGGGGAGTTTTGTCATCGCATGTTGCGAGATGGAGCTGAGAATCGGGTTAGTTTGTGATTCTTCTCGATCTTCTTGAGCCGGATGTTGGTGGTACCACTTACGAAGCGGGAGTTCTTGAGGCATTGGATCACCTCGGATGGGAGGGATGTTGCGACATGAGGGTGGGTGGTTGTCGCAGATGCCTCGTAGGACAATGGGGGGTTCAGTGATTCAGCCATGATGCGTTGCTGAAGTGAAGCTTGGTGAAGAGTCGAGATCTGCCGATACTCGGGCGGTGTCTGATTGCCCAATCGCCGGATCGCCGTTGTCCGGAGCTACGTCATCACCTTCGTCTTCGCTATAACACCGTAAGCTATACATCTCTAACGTGATTCTACAGTATTAGGATCTTAGTACTGTAGGCTATGTTTACTAGCCGGAATACCCGCCGTTCTCGACTTGGTTTAGTCGTATGTTACACCTGCGCCTATACACGGAGTGAACGTGGAGACTCGGTTTCAGCATGTGGAGGATACAGGATACAGGATGCACGACTCACTCGTCCTGCCAATATCAGGCCATCGATCACAAGAGCACTGTCTCAAAGGTGTCATGGATACCAATAGACCCAATCATAGCAATCAGAGCTCGTAAGAGCTCTATAACCAAGTCTCAGGTACCCAGTACACATCAGCCATGTCATCATTACCCACATTTGGCTGGGTGATAGGCAGTCACTGGGGCAAATAGTACCAACACAGCCCGTCCCCAGTACCCGATCGACTGGGGGAAGCTCATTTTCCCCGCACATTCGAGCTCAAGTTTGAGAGATCAAATCAATTCACAGGCAAAAGCGGATTACCCTCCTTTGTCGGCAATTATTCCTGGGCTGCATACTTGACTTCCCCCTTCCTCTTCCCTTCTTCCCTCACCCTCACCCTTACCCTTGGCTTCACTCTCCCCTCTAATTTACTGGACTGTCTGCACCCTTCATCTACCCTCCTTGATCACCTCATTGTCGTGTGAACTTGTATTTCGTCATGTTGGCTCCACGCGTAGCCCGCTCAGCAACCTCGCTGTTACGGCCCTTCACCACATCAGCTGTGGCCTACCGATCACCCTCAATCAGAGATGTCACAGCCGATTCGACGGAGGAATTCCTCCGCCGGCAGAAGGAATTTCGCGAGAACCTGGAACAGGCTCGCTTGAGAAAAGAACAACAGGTAGAGAGTCAGTCTGTCAATGCTTCTGTCTCCTCTTCTACCCCTTCCCGTGAGTCCGCTCCCACTGCTCCGAAAGTGAGCAATGCGAGCAGCAATATTCGAACGCGTTCTTTCGATGCTGCGCAAACATTGGATCATATGGCAATGGGCTCACTGTCGATGCACCGTTATCTAGGAGAAGAACATCAGCAGGATGCCGCGAACAAACGGGGCCCTCTGTCCTCGCTCATCTACGGTACCAAGGAAGGCCAACACTTTGACAAGGACATCGAACGCTCCTTTTCGCAAGTGCTGGCGCGTGGTAAATATGTTCACTCTATTGTCATGCACGACGTCAAGCCGGATAAGGTCGATGAATATGTGGAGCTGGTGGGCCAGTGGTATCCACGTATGGCTGGCACCGAAGAGAACCGCGTCAATTTGGTCGGCAGCTGGCGAACACAAGTCGGTGACAATGATACCTTTAGTGCGTATGAAATCCGACCGAGCGATTGAGTGATTCACTGACTGGGTTGTTTGCATAGTCCACATTTGGGAATACCAACGTTACGAAGGCTACCATGCCTCGCTTCACAACATCTCGGAACACCCCGAGTTCCGTGAGTTCGACCGCAAGCTCAAAAGTCTAATCAAAAGCAAGAAAACGTCCCTCATGCAAGAGTTCTCTTTCTGGCCTACGACCCCACCCCGTCGTCTTGGTGGCCTGTTTGAGCTCCGGTCGTACACCCTGCACCCGGGCAACTTGTTGGAATGGGAGACACACTGGCGCCGTGGTCTGACCGCCCGTCGTGAGGTGATGGAAGGCGTGGGTGCCTGGTTTGTGCAAATTGGTGACTTGAACACCGTTCACCACCTCTGGCAATTCGCCAACTTGGAAGAGCGCAAGATTCGCCGTGAGCAGTCTTGGGGTGTTGAAGGATGGGCTGAGACTGTACACAAGACAGTACCTCTCATCCAGACCATGCAGAGTCGGATTCTCGTTCCGATGCCTTGGAGTCCTGTCGGTTAAATTGACAGTGCCGCGTTCGCCCTGACCTTTACGTTCCCTGAGGGTTGATCCCAGGATCTTGAAGCAAATTGTCAGGCAGATCCCCAATATATTTACAACGGGGGAAACCCTCTGCATCTGTATCTTAGCATTGGTTACGAAGCATTCGAAAGGCCGTCTATTTCGTTGATAGAAAGTAGAGTCGCGTAGCCAGAGTAGTCAGGAACCATATCCGGCTGTCGGGTAAAACCCCACTCGTATCCTCGACGATCCTAACTTTCTCGGCAGTAAATGAAGCATCTCATTGGCAAAAGTGCAGAGATCCAAGCGAAGTGTTGAGGGCACGTGTTGCCGAGTACAGGGCCCCTCTCCATGACAGCCATAGATGTGATTTAAACTCGGATCATCCCAAAGGAAAATATAGGAGGAAAAGACACAAAAGAATATAAGGAATCAAATAAACCCCCAAAAAAAGGGTGAAACAAAAAGACGAGTCTCAAGACCAAGTGTCAAGATCTTCAACATCGAATAGTTCCCTCCCCCGGAGACCCAGTTTTCCGCCTACTTTTTTTTCCGCTTTGTTTTCCTCCTTGAAATTCATCCATCGCCTGGACGCATCGCCTGGACACATCGCCTGGACACATCTCCAGTGATATTTTACCCGAGTCGACCTCGAACTCACATCCCGGATCGCATTACAATCGCGCGCCTATACCGCAACCCAGACGCGCCAACCGTCCGTCCCAATAACTTATATGCCTCCAGCACACCAACAACACACCCAATAATCACAGCGCGTAGCTAGTACGCGCATCACAGGGGAAATGGTGTACATCCGACAGAAGCACCTCCCAAACCTCAAGAACTACAAGTACGCGGGTGTTGACCACTCGCTCATCAGTCGGTACATCCTGAAGCCGTTTTACAACAAATGTGTTATCGGCTGTTTTCCCATGGGGATGGCGTGAGTATTCCCTCTCCATCTGTCTCATTGAACTCGTAAGGGAATTGGGCTTGGACTGGCCCTGAAGTTTGAGTCGACCGGGTACCTGGAAAAAGGACCAGGCACAATGCTCAACCCAGCTTCCCTTTCCTTCATTTCTCTCCGATCAATATATACAAGCGCAATATGACTGACTTTTGCCCGCTCTTTTGCTTTGCGCGTTAAAGACCCAATGCCGTAAGTCTTTGCCCATGCGACACATCTCTCCAGTCCAATGCACCCAACTATAAGACTCATGGATTCTAATCTCTTCTCTTGGGTGTATGTTAGATTACCCTCACCGGCTTCATGTTCGTCGTGTTCAATTTCATCACGGTCATGTGGTATAACCCGAATCTCGACACGGATTGCCCGACGTGGGTTTATGCCAGTTGCGCGCTAGGCTTGTTCCTATACCAGACTTTTGATGCTGTAGATGGCATGCAGGCGTATGTGGTGCTCCTCCTGGCTCAGGGAATCTTGACGAATCTAATTCTGGGTATAGACGGAGAACGAGACAGAGTGGACCTCTTGGAGAGCTGTTTGATCACAGTATGTCTATTCGAATCCATATTTGTATCCCGTGAGCAGGACGGATAGCTGACTACTCATTTCAGGTGTCGACGCATGCAACACCGGCCTCGGCGTACTGGTCTTTGCATCAGTGATGAACCTCGGCCAGGGCTGGATGACTTTCATTACCTTGTTCGGATGTAAGCCACGCCTCCGATATAAACCAGCCCAGTGAAATCCCTCTGACAACCACAGCAACCCTTACCTTCTATGTTCAAACCTGGGATGAATACTACACCCAGATCCTTACCCTAGGCGTGATCTCCGGCCCAGTCGAAGGCCTCCTAACCATCTGCACCGTGTTCGCATTCACGGCCTACGTCGGCGGCGGCAGTTTCTGGCACCAAGCCATGCTCCCAACCTTCGGCCTGTCCAAGCCAAGCTTCCTCTCAAACACTCTCTACGAAATGCCCTTCACACAGTGGTATCTCGTCTACGGCTCCTTCGTACTGATCTTCGCAACTGGCTCCAGCATCATGCATGTCATGCAGGTCCGTCGCGAGCGCGGCCAGGACCCCTTCACCCCTCTGTATGGACTGCTTCCCGTCGCTGTCATCTGGACGCTTGTTCCTGCCTACTTGTATCTCCAGCCGGCCATTCTGGAGAACTATACCATTCCATTTGGGCTGTTCGTTAGTCTGGTTTGTGCGTACTCTGTTGGGCGGATGATTGTTGGGCATCTTGTCCAGTCTGGTTTCCCCTACCAGAATGTTCTGCTCTACCCACTTGCACTGGGTGTGTTTGATAGTGCTGGTGCGGCTGTAGGTTTGTGGGAGAACCCCGTACTTGGATATGGTGTCGGCCAGGTTGCGTTTGTCTTCGTTTGCTTGGGCCTCTCTATTGGTATTTATGGAAGCTTTGTGGTACGTTTTCTTTCCTTGCCTCTTCCATCCCTTCTTCTACTTCGCTTGACTACAAATGGCTGACTCCTTTCCCCCCTCTAGTTCGACATCATCACCACGATATGTGATCACCTCGACATTTGGTGCCTGACCATCAAGTACCCCTTCACCGAGGAGACAGAGCACAAGAACGGTGTCGCCAAGAAGACCAAGTAAGGGGACCGGTGTGGGTGCAATCAAGTATACATTTTCGTGATTGATGCGTGGGTGGGACTAGTTCAACACCTCACCACACACTATCAATAGCTTCATTGCTGGGGAATTGGGTATAACCAGTACTCAAGGGGGAAAAGCATGGTTAATGATGCCTGGCTAATGATGTTTTCAGTACATAATTCTTTTCATTTTGTTCGGGGTTCGAGTGCCGATTTAGCGATAGAATATGAGTGTGTAATATGTTTATACATTGTTGTAAAGATCTTCCAAAAAGCTCAAAAAGAGACGTTGAAGAGTAAAGTTACTGTACTGCTGGGCCTGGGTAGGCAGTCTACACAGAACACCAGGGCTACATATGGTGATACTGAATAACTTGAAAGAGCCATTTAAAAGTTCTTGCGTTGTGTTTCATGAATGCTCAGTTTGCAGATGGTCATATCGTCGTAATTCAATTATCCTCATCATTAGTCGTGCTATCACGTAAGGAGAAAAGGAGAAAGCTTGCCGGTCGAATGCAAAGCTTCAATATTAGTACTTCCATCTTGGCTTAGCAAGGAGCTAGCATACTGGACGTGATCCAGTCCCAGTCAGTAAAATCTAGGTTATGTTGAAAGATCATAGATATCGGGGGACAAGTGATCAATGAATTGTACTGCAAATGCGGATCAAAAGATAATCGAGTTGTCTCGAACATGAAGCAAACCAATCAAGTTATTGAATAGACATGATAGACCGAGACGTGATAGACCGCAGCGTGTTGTAGCAAAGTCGAGTTCTTGTATATTAGGGCAAGGAATGCAAACGGAGTAGTAATAGCGAGCCGTAGGAAATATAGTGAGACAAACAATTGTCCAACCTGTTGGAAAGTCAACCATCCCTGTTTCTAGACAGCTGGAGCCAGTGATAGACAGCTATAGAGAGTAAAAGAGAAGTTGAGAAGAGTCGAGTGACTACATACTAGTCGCGGAATGCCTGCTAGGCCCAAACAGGAAGTCTCCACACGGGGAACCAGACATGGCTCTGCTTACATCAGGGCTTACCTGATGGCTTACCTACGGGAGGCCATCGCTGATTGGTGGGAGGTCTGCCGCCTTCCTGAAATAGGACACCAAGCGAGGGCACAAACGGGCACAAACCCTACCACCCCCAAACGGGACGCCCGGTCCAAATCCCTTCAAACTTCTCTTGGAAGACCACCTCATCCGCTACACACAAGGCCATCGCCATCAGCGCCATTAATCAACTATCTCGCTGATCGACTTTCACTCGTCAAGATGGTGAGCCCCCTTTTTTTCGGCCCTGATTTCGACCTTCACGCAAATCCCCATCCACATGGGGGGTCGACTATCATCGAATTTTCACATCGACTAACCACGTCGTCCTTAGGTTCTCGCGGTCGATCTCCTTAACCCCACGCCTCAGGCTGAGGCCCGTAAGCACAAGCTCAAGGTATGAAACAACCGATCTCCGAATACGATACGTGGAGGAAAAGATGAAAACCCAAACCCGAGATGGAAACCTGCACTGGAGACCTGGTACATGGATGCTCTCCGAGCAGAATGGACGAAGGAATACAACAGGACACCATCGGATATCGGGAATGGAAATTCAAGTGGAAATGATCGGAACAAGTGACTGATTCTTCGACTCGACCAACAGACCCTTGTGCCCCAGCCCCGCTCCTTCTTCATGGACGTCAAGTGCCCCGGTTGCTTCACCATCACCACCGTCTTCTCGCACGCCCAGACCGTCGTCATCTGCGCCGGTTGCTCCACCGTCCTTTGCCAGCCCACCGGTGGCAAGGCCCGTCTGACCGAGGGCTGCTCTTTCCGCCGCAAGTAAACGAGAAACGAATGAAAAACTTTTTTCTTGTTATGTTCCGGTTGAAACGTCAAAGAGAATTAGCATGGAGAAATTAGGATGAAAATACCAATCCCGGGGTTGACCTCTTCTTACCTCTTCTTTTTTGATTCGGCATAGGAGAGTTCCTACTTCTTTTAACCCGTCTCTTCCGGTCCCGGGCTTCAAAATGTCACATACCAAATTACCCTTTTTCAATATCACCCTTGCCCCTACGAAAAAAATGGATGGAATATTCTCTTTACAATTTCTTCGACTGGTTGGAATGGGAGGTGTGGATGGTGTGATATGCTTATCTCGCATCTACATCTACCTGCATCTTTGAGAAAGACAAATTTGAATGTGGCCTTTGGGACCCATTGCTCATCCTACTGTTTTCTTGCTCTTTTCTTTTTGCCTTTTCACGGTGATGATTCTAATATCTCAGCGTTGAATTTTTGTGTTTCTATGCATTGATGACGGATAGAAGATGGAATGACCCGCCCTCCCAACGACAACACCAAAAAAGCATTCGACAACAAAAAAAGCAACAGCATTCTGCTCAGGGAGTTCCGGATATCTGACACAATAAGGCACCAGGCTCTTTGGCTTGACTTTGTGCCACGTTTGATGTTTTGATTTCCTGATTTCTTGTGTTTTAAATGTATCTCCGACTTGTATAAAAAGGTTCTAGACTCAATTTAAGAGTTGCACCTTAGCCTAAACCCTGTAGCTTGAGCTTGTAGTCCTGGGCTTGTCGACCTCGAACCCTCGACATAGTTCACTTGTATGATGTCTTTGATGACCCCGGCCTATAGTATTTGGGATCTAGGATCATCACTGGCTGCACAAAACATGAGGCCAGCCTTACAAGTAGTCTATTTTCTTTGGCCAATGTCATGATTGCTTATGTGTGATAGCCACTCTCTGCCTTCCACCACCTAAACTTCACACACAGTACTGTATGATCATCTAGTTCCACTACAGCCTGTCCTACCAGGTGATCATGCGGAGAAACGCCACCCTGGTGTTATACTACTCTCCACAACCAAAGTTGGGTCTAAAAGTCCTGTCATGGAACAGACGATCCATGACATCATGTTTGGTTTTCTGATGATGCGCATTACATGGCATATGCAGATGGAATAGTCCAGAAAAGTAAAATGCGCACTGAGTAATCTCTGCTCCTATCCAGTACTTCTGATAGGAAGCCGGGTGTTTCCCAAGATCTCAAACTTATCCATCCAAGTATCCACTGAGTAGACGCTACAGTCCGTGCACGTCTCTATTTTTCTACTAGACATTGTCAACACAATTCATCTACTGTAGTGTAGATATAGATTCAAAGGAATTAAATAGTCGACAGGGGTATTGAATACGGAGTGTTACTGTTAAGAGTTCACTGTAGAGCACAATGTGTATACCAATATAAACGAACAAAAGCACCAATGCCACCATGCTTTCCAAAGAATATAGAAGCAGAAGAATATCAAGAAGCAACCCTTTATTCCATACCAGTGATGACCCTCATCTGGGCACTAACATCTGTAGCCCTGGAGGTCAAGTCACGGTAAGTCCTGATTTCCTATCACGGACTCCGCCTGCTTATCGCTTATCAGCGAAAAAGAGTCACTTCTCCTCCCCTCTTCCCCAGATGTATAAAAGAGTCCTGTCGCCCAAGGCTCTTCTGTCTAATACCCCAACCCTCCCACCCAAGTTCCACCCCATAAAACAGCATCATCTATCAACAATGGCACCAAACCCCTCCACCCAGCGCCAACCCCTAAAACTGCTGATGCTACACGGCTACACGCAATCAGGCCCCCTCTTCCACGCCAAAAGCCGCGCCTTGACAAAACACATCCAAAAAGCCTTTCCCCTGCATGATGTCAGCACCAGCTATCCCACAGCCCCGCTCCGCCTTCTGCCCGCCGAGATCCCCGGCTACGAGCCCTCAGAAACAAGCAATGAAACCTCCGCAATCGAAGCGTACGGCTGGTGGCGCCGCTCCAACACTGCCAATCCACCCTTATACACAGGCATGGAGGAAGGCCTGGCAACAGTCGCGCGCACCCTGGCCGAGGAGGGCCCCTTCGACGGCGTGATTGGGTTCTCGCAGGGCGCTGCGCTGGCTGCGATGGTTGCGTCGCTGCTGGAGCCTGGACGCAAGCGTAGCTTTGAGCATTTCGAATCCGTTACTGGCGAGGGTGGTGTGTCGGGCATGCCGTTCCTGGAGTCTTTTGCTGAGGAGGCGGGGTTCAAGCATCCGCCGCTTAAGTTTGCTATTTGTTATTCTGGGTTCAGGGCGCCTGGGGCGAGGTATCGTGGCTTCTTTGAAGAGCCGGCTATTCAGACACCCGTGCTGCATGTGCTTGGTAGTTTGGATGCTGTTGTTGAGGAGGGGAGGAGCCGGGCGTTGATTGAGGCTTGTGCTGGAGAGCCTGAGAAGGAGGGCTTGGTTGTTTGGCATCCTGGTGGTCACTTCTTGCCTAGTCAGCGACCTTACTTGGATGCTGCTGTGAAGTTTATTCGGGGATATGTTGGGCTCGAGGAGGAGAAGAAGAAAAAGGTTGAGGAGGTTGATGTCAATGATATGGATATGCCATTTTGACCGGCATATACTAGATTAGATTAGATTAGATTTGTGTATAGATGTCTGCATTTCTCAATTGACGAGTCAATGAGTTGACGACTGTTACTGTCTTTAC
Source organism: Penicillium nucicola (assembly GCF_028828085.1). Taxonomy (NCBI): domain Eukaryota; kingdom Fungi; phylum Ascomycota; class Eurotiomycetes; order Eurotiales; family Aspergillaceae; genus Penicillium; species Penicillium nucicola. Next base: position 2,463,719 of record NW_026643127.1, read on the forward strand.
TATTTCTACTGTGGATTTACTGCTGTAATATGAAAAGGTAATGTATGAATTCACATCTCATAGGTCTACCGGTGAATTAGATTACACGCGGTGGCATTCAATCCGACACATTCCAATCAGTGAGCCTTACCCACATCACTGCGAGTAGGCTGGATACGGGCCATCATCTCCTCCTTCGTGATCAAGTGATCAATGCGCTCAAGCAGACCCAGCAGGCTCTTCATGTCGCTGCTCCATTCGTTCAGGACATCATCAGCATCACGGGGTTTGGCAAAGTTGACCAACCGCGCGGGGCGGTCGATCTTGGCGTAGATGGTCTTCGACGTGACCAGGTCACTGATGTACTTCTCGGTCTCTTCCTCGGTGAGATCCAGAAGCTGGGTCAGGCGGCCCATCTGGATACGCGTGTAGTACTTGGCGACCACACGGACATTGTGTTCAATGACCCGTTTCCGTAGGTCTTGCCACCTCCGGTGAGCTTGGTTCTCAGTAGTCTGCTTGGCCTCGGCATCGAAGACGTCGGTGTTGCACAGGTGGGGACCGAACTGCTCGGCAACCATGGGCCAGCGCATCAACTCGGGGATGGTGAAGAGCTTAATGAGGCGGGCTTCCTCGGGGACTTGCGACAGACGGCTGTCTTGCTTGATGCGGTGCAGGAGATCGGATTGTTCATTATCGTATGGGGAGAGGACAACGTAGTAGACAATGCGGGCGAGTGACTATAATTCAGGTTAGTCCGAATCACAAAAAAAATGTGGATATGGAATCACATACGGCACGCAGCTGCTCTGGGTTGTTTTCGACGGCCTCCGTGTCCAGAACCTCCCGGTAGTTCTTGCAAACTTCGAGGTAGTTGTTGTCGTGGTTAGCCAAGGTGATCTGCTGTTCGAAGTAACGAAGCTTGAGATCTGTGACATCGTCATCCACCTCCATAGGAGCCTCATCAGGTCCACGGGTCTTCTCTCGCTCCTCAGCCTCCTTCTTAAGCTTCTCGATTTGCTCGGCGGACTTCTTGGGCTTGCGGTTGAAGTAGCGCTTGTTGATCTTGCGACTGAGAATCTGGGCCTGTGTCCAGTCCCCACGCTCAATGCACAAAGAGACCTGCTCCAAGATGAATTCTGTCTTTTCCCGTCTCGTCATCGATCCAAATGTCTCTACTTGCAGCTCACACAGGATGTCTGCTGCTGAGTTGAGGTCTCCTTGGGTCTTTTTGATATTCGAAAGGATGCGGGTGACGCGGGCTCGCTCTACTTCAACAAAGATCTTCGACGACTGTTAGCGATAATTTTATCACTCGCAAGGATAGTCAGCCTACCTTTCCCTCGGTCACTGTCCGCAGAGTCTCAATCACAGACATCTTAACCTCCAAGCTCGGTGTCTCCTCCAAGAATCCCATCACCGTCTGCACCATCTTCGTTGTGGCCTGCTTGAGTTGGGCATGTTTCTTGGATAGGAGGAGCACTTGGTCGTTGAGAAGGTTCCAGTCGCCGGCATTCTTGCTGATGGTAACAATGGCAATCAGGAGTCGCGATGTGGTGGCGAGATCAGATGCCTGAATAGGAAAGTGTCGGTTAGTGTGTGTTTCGCGGTGAAGTTGATGAGGTTCGGCGTCATACCTGTCTCGATTGCTTCTCCAAACCCAACAGCTTATCGATCGCTCCCTGGACATCGGTCTAATTATACGTTAATTCTGGCCTTGGTGCCTTTTGACTCGTTCAAACCACCCACCTTAGCAAGACCTTCCGCCTCTGGGATGAGCTTGTCGGCATCCTTGGTGAAGTCCTTCTCGGGCTTCAAGAGGCCGCCGGACATGATGACGATGTGGTTGATGTAGTGGTCGATTCGAAACAAGTCAATATCAAAGTGGACGGACTTTGGGCTGTTCTCGTATTGGACGCTGAGCGGCGTGAGATTCGTGGAATGGCAGATGAGATGGAGGTGATGCTGGAGCTCCGATGTTGCGCCCTTACGAGCTGGAAGCTCCGGTGCACGTGACCCAACATTGCTTTCGAAGGTTCTACAGTCACGAAGTCGAGCACACTTTCCATTAACCACCTTCGAAGACAGATTGGACTAGTGGTAGACAAAAATATGGGCCTGAATGCTAGCCATTTCTTTCCTAAATTAGGCATTCAACCATCATGTAGGCATATCGATAGAATCGATAGACGCAGGTATAAGAGCATACACGCACATATAACGTTCACATCTAACCTAACTACTAAGTCTTACATAGCTAAGTATACCTTTAGAGAGACCTATTACCATCGTCCTAGAGGACCATACACTGTACACGCCAGACCATATAACCCAATGCAGAAGCCAAACCCCGGTATTACCTAAGCAAGCACGCAATTGCCTTTAGCCGCATTGAGCCACAAAGAAGTATAGAAAAAAAAGATATAGACGTGAGTCACCTGATGGAGCCATTCGGAATTGATATTTGTGTGCCAGCAGACAATTCTTGACTTCTGTACGTTCTCTTTGAATCAGCAATTCGCCACGGATTAGTGGTGTCGAGGGTCCTTATCGTTATCACCAATCGCGAAAGCCCTTTTACTCATTCCTTTCTCCGCGGAAGTGTGGCAAGTCAAGCCATTGGGTGACTGTGACTACTTTATATTGACCAAAGGTCTCCCGGAGGATTCACACGCTCGAGACTAATCCGGAGTGTGCTCGCGATCGCAGATCCGAAAGCGTCTCTTTCTCAAAAAATCATTTGGAGGGGCATCGCGCTTCGTCCCACTATACTTCCACCATGAAGGATGCATCATCCACCACGGGGTCTGCCGCGCCGTTGATGGTGTCGTGGAATGCCGAATCACAAGTGCACTTGATCGTGGGCTCTAATCCTCTTGCTGCGGCGAGATGTACGAAGGCTCTCGAGGTCGGCGCACGACCAATCATTATTGCGCCGGAGACTGTGGACATGCATTACACTCTATCTGAGCATATCTCCAAAGGCTCTGCTCAATGGGTGCGTCGCGAGTTTCAAGATAGCGACTTGACAACCTTGGGAAGAGAAGAAATCGACCACGTTGTGGACCTGACCTTCGTCACTTTGGGTGGAGGTAACCCGCTGAGTATGACTTGCTTGTTCGACCCTTGACCTGCGGATACTGATCGAAGTATAGGCTCCCATATCTCGAAGCTCTGTCGGCGTCTAAGAATCCCTATCAATGTGTCAGACGCCCCCGAACTCTGCTCATTTACCCTACTCTCCACCTATTCGGATGGGCCCCTCCACGTCGGAATCACAACCTCAGGCCGTGGCTGCAAGCTTGCATCCCGTCTGCGCAGGGAGATTGCTGCTTTCCTTCCCCAGAACCTCGGCACGGCCATTGATAGAATGGGTGCCGTGCGGAGGCGGCTGTGGGAGGAAGACAATGCGGCCGGATCAGAAGGCACCTCCTATGAGGGAGAAGACGACGATACAACAGGTCAAAACCACACGTTCAACAATCTGGTCACAGAAGGAGATTCCGCGGCATCTAAGACGAGAAGAATGCGTTGGCTGTCCCAGATCTGTGAATACTGGCCTCTGCGAAAGCTGGTCTCTATCACCGATGCCGACATAGACGCCATCCTAGAAGCCTATTCTTCTGGAAAGGAGAATGCCCAAGATGTCAACGACATTGAATCTCCTTCGAAGAAAGGAAAAATCGTCCTCGCTGGCTCTGGACCCGGTCACCCAGACTTGCTCACTCGCGCTACGTATCACGCAATCCACAACGCCGACATCATTCTTGCAGACAAACTGGTCCCAGCCCCAGTACTGGATCTGATTCCCCGCCGAACAGAAGTGCACATTGCACGCAAGTTCCCCGGCAACGCAGACCAAGCCCAAGAGGAGTTCCTGCAGATGGGCCTGGCAGCCCTGAAAAACGGACGCCAGGTGCTCCGCTTGAAGCAGGGAGATCCTTACCTATATGGCCGTGGAGCAGAGGAATTCGAGTTTTTCAGAAACGAAGGCTATTCCCCGGTCGTGTTGCCTGGCATCACCAGCGCCATGAGCGCATCCCTATTCGCTGATATCCCCGCTACCCACCGCGGCGTCTCAGATCAGGTTCTCGTTTGCACAGGAACCGGTCGAAAGGGTGCTGCTCCAAACCCCCCTACCTACGTACCCACCCAAACAGTGGTATTCCTCATGGCTTTACACCGTCTCTCTGCTCTTATTGAGTCTCTCACCGGCTTCCCGGATGACACTGGGTCTCAAACTCGCACTCTCTGGCCCAAGGAAACACCATGTGCGATTGTCGAGCGCGCATCATGCCCAGACCAGCGCGTCATTCGCTCGACGCTGGAACATGTTTGTTTGGCATTTGAAGAGGCAGGATCACGACCACCAGGATTGTTGGTTGTTGGAGCCAGCTGTCACGTTTTGCACAATCCTCAAGGCCAAAAATGGGTAATTGAGGAAGGATTCCATGGATTGGATGAGCTGCGCAGCGAAGTGGACGCGGTTGCAGTCCCAGGGGAGAAGAGAAAGCGTGAAGCGTAATTTCTCCGATATGATGATTTTCAAGCGATGGAACTGCTGCATATGTAAATAGATAAGCATTCAGATACCCCAAGATACGAAATAGACATGATTCTTGAAATTCGATATATATGTAGTAGTGAAACAAAATAGTTGTAATATGTGAAGGTGCAGGGTCCGATAGCCAACATATATATAGTGGAGCCCGGGCCATGCTGATCACTCCACCTCATTCACATCTTCAATTCTTACAACCATCGTCAAATTATCAACAATGTCGAACAGGCCCGCAAAGCCAGTCTATTTCTCAAACGGAGAGTTGTTGGAGACGTAATGACCTCATTTTTGTCTACAAATACAGACCAGAACCCGCTGACTGGGACACAACAGGCCCCCGATCTCCGTGCGGCTCAGTCGCTTTGTGGAGAGCATCTACTTCTTCTTTGGCCTTTACTTCACTAGTCTATTCTCGGTATGTTTCTCTACCATGCGAAGGCTTCTTTTTCGCCCAGTCTCGCCTTCTCCCTTCCCTCTACTTCTCCCGCGCACCCAGATCAGGCTAACCCGTCACCCCATCCAGCTCGACGCCTACAAAGCCGCCGAGGACTCCTCATTCAACATTCACCGCTCAAGCAACAGATACACTACCCGGCCGCGCTGGGGAGGTAACTCCTCATATGGTTCAGGAGGTGGAGGTGGTGGAGGCGGCGGCGGCGGTGGTCCGGGACCAGCTCCGAGGCGCGTAGGGCGTGTGGACGATGTTCGCGGACCAGAGTGTGGAAGCTGTCGATAGATATATATTGACCGGCTTGCAAAAATCCTGCTGCATAATATCAATGCCAGGGAGGGTGCATGTATGAGAAGGGATGGTCCATTTGTGCAAGGAAGTTTTTACCCTATGCTGCATGGGGTTCTGGACGAGTGTTTTTCTCTTTCTTTGGTGGAGATTTGATCATCGAATGCAATGCATTGGAGATTGAAAGGGATCCTGCCGTTGCCTTGAGTTCCTGTATCCGAGTCAAGGGAAATAGTGTCCTCTATCAACTTCTCTTCCGTATAGTAAACACAACCAAACACCCGCCACACCGCCTCTTATCGTGTCAAGATGAATCACGGGGCGTCATCATGAGATGTTTAGTATACACGTGACATCCCCTCTTCTAGAAGAGGGGAAACAGTGAACTAAAATGCTACCTAAGGCGTGGATTACTATTCAGTATACCGGCGGACTGAATCCCGCATCCATTGAATTTGATATCCTATCGCCATTGACGCTTCATTACCGCAATTCCCAAAAATGAGCGCCATACCAGCAACCGATGCCGAATGGGCACAAAAGATATCAGACATGAAAAAACACCTCCCAAAACGAACGCTCAGCCAGCCGCCAATACCGCTGCGAATCAACCGGACAATAGACCACACCCTCCTAAGCACCCCCATCGACGTGACCCAAATCGACAACCTCTGCGAGGAAGCCCTCGACCAAGACTTTGCATCAGTCTGCGTCCGCCTCGAGCACGTCGCGCGGGCCGCAGCACTCGTCAAAGACTCCAACACGCTCGTAGCATGCGTAATAGCCTTCCCAGAAGGCACACACGAAACAATCGAGAAAGTACGCGAAGCCAAAGAAGCCGTAGCGCAAGGCGCGCGGGAACTGGACATGGTCATCTGGTACAATTTACTCAAGGAAGGCCGGTATACGGAAGTCTACGACGATATCCTGGCTGTGCGCAAGGCGGCCCCGTCACCGATTGTGCTCAAGGCGATTCTGGAGGCGTCTGTGCTTGATAAGGAGCAGTTGATTGATGCGACGATTGTGGCTTGTATGGCTGGGGCGGATTTCATTAAGACTAGTACTGGTTGGAATGGGGGTGCTTCTGTCCAGCATGTTGCGCTTATGAGGATTGCGGCTGATATGTGTGGACGGTCTTGCATGATTAAGGCTAGTGGGGGGCTTAGGACTGCTGAGGATGTTTTGAGGATGTTGAAGGCTGGGGCGCATCGGATTGGGACGAGTGGGGGAGTGAAGATCATGCGCGAGGTTAACGAGGGGGAGGTTTTGGAGCAGGGGGCTAGTCATGCTACTTATTGATGGGGATGAAGGATGAAGGATGCTGTTGTTATATCGGATTGGGGGTTGGGGATGTGGAGTGTGGTTTAGAGTTAACCTTGGAATGTATAACGGCATTCGTCTTATTCTAACGTTATACATTTTCTGTAGTGCAGGTTGGTATAACTTGGTGGGTGGATATATGCGGATCAAGCTATAGATGTCGTGAGCTATAGATAGACAGACTCGTCGGCGTGTATGTTAAGAGGTACCAGACTGCATATTTTCTATCAGAAATAAGTATATGCGTAATTGAATTGCTCATTCATGATATGGACGTAGCATCTTATTACCTGCCTGAAACCGAGATGATATATTTACTAAACACCAGCGCCGATCCTGCAAATCATGCCCAAAATACCAAAGGCGAACTTTTATTCATCACTTTGATCATCCGAGTCACTGGTCACAGCGCCATCGTCGATCTCCATCTTCTTGACAGCCGCATCGCCATTGCGACCCTTCTTCTCTGCAGCGAGCCATACCTCCCGTCTCTTAGTCGCGCGCTCCTGCTTCTTTGCTTGGCGCATGGCCTTGTCTTGCTGAGCAAGCTCCTGCTTCTCATGGAGCTCATTTATATGATCCTGCAAATTGGCAAGCTTGGAGCGCAGCTTAACGACCTCATCATCTGCACTGTGGCGAGCTGTCTCATTCACTGCTACCTTCTTCTTGAGCACAGACACTTCGCTTTCCAGCTCGGTAACTTGGGACTCGCGAGCAGCTGATTCCGCGGCGCTCTCTCTGGCTACTGGAGCACTTGAGGAGACACGGACTTCTGCGCCGGGCTGACGGAATGCGGCTAGCTCGGTGAGGCCATCCTGAATCATTGAGTCGGGGAAGAAGGCGTGGGTGAGCGCCTGAGAGAATTCGGTTGGTTTGCGAGATCGGTTTTCGGTGGGTGCGATGAGGTGAGTGTGGAACATGTACTCTGCTGGCACGGCACCAGAGGCATGTGCCGGTGCCGAAAGTCCATTGTCATGGCGGGGCTTGATGATAGTGTGCGCGGTCCGCTTCAAGTCTGACGAAGGGTGGGGAATGCCACCCGGGGGAAGCATAACAAGATTTGTGATCGGGTGGGTGTAATCGGCAACCGATGATGTATACTTGTGTCGCGCAATGTTCCATGATAGCACCTTGCCACCGTTGTGGCCGGACAGAAGTGTGGTGCCGTCATATGTAAGGGAGATTGTCTTAACTGAGCCGGACTCGGCTGAAGGAGGAAGCCACCTGTCTTCCATGGATACTTGCACAGGTGTAGATTGAACTGAGGAATCGTGAAGAGGATGCTGCACAGACTGGCCACGGTAGAAGTCCACTGACTGCACGCTGCCGTCTTCATATCCAACGTAGAATGCCCGGTCAACGGGGTCCAGAGCCACTGATGTCGCGGACAAAGGCAGAAGGAAGGTTCTCATCGCGCGCCCAGTCTGATAGTCCCATGCAATTGCGGTGTTATCCTTTGCGGTTGAAACCACAATGTTGTGTCGGCCATTGCTATGTCCTACAGCAAGGGAAGTGATACCTGCGCGGTGGTTTGAGAAGGTTCGGATAGGCGAGTTCGTCGGTTGACGAGTTGCGCTTAGAGCAGGCTTTGAGAATGACAAAATGCTAGGCAAGGACCAGACATGCACACTAGCATCAGCCGAGCCAGAGAGAATGAAGTTAGATGTAGGGTCGACAACGAGTGAGGTGACTGGTTGTAGATGAGAAGCTGTCGAGGCGACTTGACGACCTGTGCATGTCTAGAAAGGAAGAGCTGTCAGACGGACAACGACATTGCGAAATGATTTGACAAGATTGAACATACCTCCCATAGAATCAATCGGCCACCCTCGGTGCCCAGAACCAAGACATCACCATACTTGCCCCCCGCAACAGCAATGCTGCGGATACGCTCCGGAAATGGAACAATGGCCTCTTGGTTACCCTTTTCGCGACTGTACACGTGCACTACCGCTTTGTCGGCTTGGGCCGTGAAAATATGCGAGGGGCTGACAGCCAGACAGTTGGGCGCGGTCGAGCTCTTCTTGAAAGTCGATCGCAGTATGGACGTAGGCTGCAATTCGTGGACACAGATCCCTACATCTCTGAGCGAGGCTGTCGGAGATTTGGCGGATGACAGCACCGACGCCACAAATGATTCGGAAAGCATCAGGAATTCTAAATTGGAGAATGAGGCTGTAGAGGAGTTTCAAGTTTCATTCCTGCCGAGCTTTTTTTTCCTAATCGATAACGGAGATGTTTGCACTGTTTGACAGCGATCTATATGAAGTACCGTTGTGATGTGTCTATTGCGCTGTAGGTCGGTAGACTCATTGGGTTCTGCTAATGCAACCTTCTGAGAAATCTCCGATAGCTAATTCAGAGCCAACGCTAATGTAGCTAATGTTTCAGCTGCTAATTCCTTGCAACAGCTGAACATTTGAACTCTGGATGTATCATCATTAGTCAGCGCCAAAAGCCCTAAAAGTTTCAGCCGTATGAGGTATCAACTTGTTTTTTGCTCTAATCGATTCGGTCTGTCATCTTCATTTGGCTCTTGCCACCCAGAATGAGGCTTGTTGAATGCTTGCCTTTACCAAGCATTTATATCTAAGCTGTAGATGGATGGCAACCTTGGTATGAACCAGGTGACTGCAAGGGATAGACTCGAACGAGAAGAAGGGATGGATTGCCGTTGCAACGAGACACAACATCCAATGAAGACCCACTTCAGTACACCCTCTGGGCGATCGTATTGCCCTTCTCAAGGGACTTGATTCGTCCCGGCTTCATTTGCCCCCTCCCGCATCCCATTTGTCTCATTCCTAGTGCCCACCGGACACCTAGCTATGACGATATTAGGGGACAGATTAGGGCCTCTCCACGTTGACGGGCTCCTGCAGGACCAAAGATCGAACTCTGTATCCAATGGTTGTCCGTTCCTCGCTGGTCTCTCATCTTTCCTTGGAATGCAAGGACGACGCGACATTCTCACTATTATTACCCTGGCCCGTGCCTAGTACACCCGACGTGCGGGTTGTGCTTGACGACGGACCCTCTGTACAGCCTGAAGGGGGAATGGTGCTGAACATTTTCGGGGTTCTTCATGGCAGGGTTTCGGTCCTGTCAAGGGATGTCCACTTGAGCCTGACCCTATCCACCTTGAGCTACCTGACTAGCGCCACTACCTCTGTATAAGGATATATCCAGCCCCTGCATGGGTCGGAGATTGTGTTTGTTTTGGCTGATATTATACTCTTTCTGGATCTCATTCTCATCTTGGTTATTGTTGTGCAACCTACTTTGCTTTTTTCCATCTCCAACACGACTGCCTTCCCAGCCGCGTGCACCATTGTCCACTATGGACTGCGGTGTTAGAAAGATGCCCAACAAGGCATGCTTTCCACCGCCCATTCAAACTCATATAAAGAATCAAAATTCACACTCGTCTTGTATGAGCCACGATGCAATGACAACATTTGCTGAGCCTATTCCATCACCCCGCCGATGGTCGCCAACCTATCAACCTCGGAGGCGCAGCAGACAAGTGCCTTCGTTATCTTTCGTTCCATCACCAGTCATGCCTCGTATAGAATCGCATGATTATACAACCACTTTGACTCGACGTCCATTGGAACGAGGCCCGGCCTACATGTCGCCATTCAGATCGGTTCGCAGAATGAAGGAACCGTTTCAACTAATGCTCCCGACATCTCCAGCATCAGTTGATAGTGCACCTTGTTTTCCTGAAAAGCCAATGAGGACTTCAAAGCTGCCGGGCGGCCACAGTCTGCGAACATGGCGTTCGGATCAAAACCTGACATGCACAAATATGGAAACATTTGGGCTTTTACCAAGTCCACCAATATCAGAATCTAGGCCGGCGAGTGCAGGACCTGAGTCTTCATACTTTGACTCCAGGTCATCATCTGAAACAGACGATTCAAAAGAGGAGACAGAAACGGAAACAGAGACAGACACGGAAAACGCAACTGGGACCGACGCGGAGAATGAACGACAAGGGGAGACAGTCTCGATTGCGATCTCTGACGAGGGGAGGATCAGCTACCAAGCCTATCGACCTCCTGATTGGAAAGACCAGCCGCGAACAGACGTTATGAACGTTCACGAAGCACACTCGGAGTTCGTGCGGCAGTGCGAGGCAAACAACGAGGAAGGATCAAAAGCACCAGACAATTCGGTAATATCTATTACCTCTCCGAAGTCAGTCTACAGTGAGAAGAATTTCCCGCCGGGGAGCTCACCGCGACCGCAACGCCCCAGAACTGCGACTGTTTCAAGTGAAGCTAGCTGGGTACCGAGTAATTTCTCTTACTGTGAACGCTGGTTGCAAAACGTGCCAGTTGACAGAATAGACGACAAAGATACACCTCCACGGGTCGTCAACAGGCGAAAGGTCCAAATCGTGGAGAATGATCCGCCGATGCCAAAGCTGGATATCATACCAGGTGCCAAAGCTTTAGAGGAGCCTGTGGTAAGTTCTGATCTTCTCTTACTTCAGTCCGAATGACAGCTGACCTTATCTCAGCGCTTTGTTGTGGCTAGTAAAACCAAACCGAAGCTTGTTGACATTGCTCGACAATCTTCACCTTCCATACCGTTACCTCCGCCACCCTCTCTACAGCCACAGATCGTACCTACTACGCCAGATCAACGTCAGGAAGAGGTTTCTGCCTTTAGCCCAGACACTCCACTTGACATGTCTGATAGTGGCTATGGAACCCGTGATTCCGGCTATTCAATAGAAAGTTACGACGACCCTAAAGATGACGACGACGCATACACCGATCCAGGGTCACTGACCTCGGACAGCGTTACGTCCACCGTTGTCTGTGAAAGACCCGAATCTTCGCACGGGGAGCAAGAAACCTTCCCCCATCCCGCAATTAGATCTGGCAGTGTAAGTCCGACAGCATCCTCTCAAGACTTATCTGATTCCCCGGTGGGATCATCCAACATGTCCGACAAAGAGGAGGAGAAGCAGCGATTGTGGCACCATGAGTGGACCTTGGATGATCACGAATGGACTCTTGATGAGCTTGATCATTCCGTGAAAGACTTCCCCCGACACATGCTTCGCCTCACCTCACCTGTCATTGTCTTCCTCCGCAAAAATGACGAGAAGGCCCTTCTCAGGCCATTCCGTACTATCTTTCCCGATGTCACCGAAAACCTACTCGACTGTCTCTGCGCTGCTCTTCTAGCACGCAACTACCTTCTTTCGTTATCAACAATCAACCGCCGCAAACGTCCTGTTTCAAACAGGAACGACTCTTACGCTGTTGATGCTGTACCAACAAAAGCCTACAGCACATTAGGCATACAGATCCCCTCTGGATCTCCTGCCAAAATGACCAGCCGTCTCCTTGGATCTCGCAGTGCTGACCTTCGCCGTGAGCTCGAACGAATCATTGACAATCTCCTTTTTGCCATTTGTGGACGGTCCGACCCTACCCTCAAATCGGCCGTCGAAGTTCTTGCACAGGTCCTTGAAACCAATGCCTAGAATCGATCACTCCTTGCATCCAAATTTCCTTGCCTCTATCGGTCCTTCTTGCAGTACCTTCGTTCAATCTCCTCCTTTCATCTCTCTCGTCTCTCCTTCCATCTCCTTTTACCTCTTCGCTTGAACTGATATCACTTCACTCTCCTTGATCTCATCTCCTTTTCTCATCCTTGATCCTAATCTCCTGCTGCGCTCGGTGCCCAACCGACCCCCTCGCTCACTCATGATAACCTTTTCCTTTCTCTATCTTGTTAATCTCTTTTGTTATACTTCATACCCTTGCATCGCGATTCGTTCTTTGGAAATGGTGCTGGTGTTTTTGTGTTATGGATCCTGATTTGTATAATTACCTCTACGCCGCATAGAAACAATAATCATAATGGTGTTTTAAACCAGCACAATCTCTATTCTTCAACCTGTAGTTCCCTATCTTGAGCCATGGCGCTCTCTACTGTAGTTGCCCGCGTCACTCGGACCGCAGAGGCAAAAAGCTTTGTCATTCCGCGGGAAACACTCACCGCCGGGCAGAACCGCATGAATTGCGTGCCTCAACTTTCCACCTGCGATCTTCACGTAGACACATATCTACACATCATGGCAGCCCCTACAAGATGTCTACGACAGCTGTCGTCACTGAAAGCCACTGCTTCTCCCGCCGCAACCTCAATTGCCCCTTTTGCCCGCCGCACCTATGCCACCACGGATTCTCCATCCGCCACATCCAGCACACCGGGAACCACACGGCGGCGAGCAACAAAGTTCCAGGACAAGCTGAACGCCGGGCCTTCCTTCTCGGACTTTGTATCAGGAGGCCAAGATGAGATTCTTGACCCAGCCGAAGCCTACGCACTCAAGACCGCAATGGTCGGTCCAGCCGGCCGCAAGAAGGAAATGACCCGCCTGCCGGAGTGGCTCAAAACCCCCATCCCAGACTCAAAGAACTACCAACGCCTAAAGAAGGATCTGCGCGGATTAAATCTTCACACCGTCTGCGAAGAAGCCCGATGCCCCAACATCTCAGACTGCTGGGGCGGCAGCGACAAGTCCTCCGCCACAGCAACAATCATGCTAATGGGTGACACCTGCACGCGCGGATGCCGCTTCTGCAGCGTCAAGACCTCCCGCGCCCCTCCCCCGCTCGATCCACACGAACCCGAGAACACAGCCGAAGCCATTTCCCGCTGGAGTCTCGGATACGTGGTCCTGACCAGCGTCGACAGAGACGACCTAGCCGATGGTGGTGCGCGCCACTTTGCCGAGACAGTCATCAAGATCAAGCAGAAGAAGCCATCCATGCTGGTCGAGTGTCTGACTGGTGATTACCGCGGAGACCTGGAGATGGCGGCGCTAGTAGCACGCTCTGGATTGGACGTGTATGCGCACAATGTCGAGACCGTCGAGGAGTTGACACCCTTTGTGCGTGATCGCCGTGCTACTTTCCAGCAGTCCATTCGCGTGCTTGACGCTGCTAAGAAGGCCAGTCCCGATCTTATTACCAAGACCTCGCTCATGCTTGGTCTTGGCGAGACAGATGAGCAGCTCTGGGATGCTCTTCGCCAGCTCCGCGCTGTGAACGTTGATGTCGTGACTTTCGGCCAGTACATGCGTCCTACTAAGCGTCACATGGCTGTCCACGAGTACGTCACTCCAGATCGCTTTGAGATGTGGCGCCAGCGTGCTCTTGACATGGGATTCTTGTACTGTGCTTCTGGTCCGCTCGTTCGCAGCAGCTACAAGGCTGGTGAGGCGTTCATTGAAAATGTTCTTAAGAAGCGTCGCTCTGGTTCCGGTGCTGCTGAGGGTGCTGTCAGTGAGAGCACCGCTACCACCGATGCTACTCGCTAAGGGACTTTACTTTTCCCTTCGTTCTGAACAAACTCTCGTCTTTGATATCTAAACAACCTATACACTTTCGCCTGTCCTATCCTATCCTGTTCTGTTTTGCTTCGACTTCGTGCTCATATAATCTTACCTGCTGGCGCTAGCTATCTTGCATCTTTTGGGTTGTCGGTTTAGGGGTTTTCAAATAGGGGACATTTCTCTGTTCTTCGCTGGCTGTGTCATTTCAACAACACTACTACATTTCAACATTTTACAAGAATTGATTGAATTATTGAAGTCATTCGTGTGCGTCTTGACGGTAAATCCAGTATTATGCAGCAACAGATATCAACTCGATGCTGCGATTGACTTAAGTTGTCAGTCAACCTTATGTGTTCAAAAGATTGAGCTACAAAAGAACTTGTGCTGTAGTGCATAGCTTGTCTCTATCATAGAATCATAATTCGAGCCCTGCTCCAAGACCTCGACTAATTCTAGTTGATTCTATCAACGGGACCCGTTGGGAGATGTACTATAGCCACCAAGGTAGCTTATACCCTTGGCACTGTATAAGGAACGGCTGTCACGCTATACACGAGTTCCACGTGGGGCAATATGCAACTTCTACCCTTCTTGCTCCTCTTCGCTCACGATAAAAGGAAAAGGACAGACAAAATCTCAAATGACACTATATCAGAAGAAGTTCAGGTCCAGCCTCGACTACAGCTCTGTGGGTGCTGCTTTGGGCTTGACCCGAGTGGTGGTGGGGGTATAATTTGTCCATGGAGATAAAATGGATGAAAAGGGCACGGGTTCTGGCATACGGTAGATGTTCTACTAGGATGAGTTTCACCCGCACCCCTCTGGAAGATTTATTGACTTTCTGAGGTCAGCTCTGCGATGTCCTCGTTGTCCAGACCGAGGAGGTAGAGGATGTCTACGAGGCTCTCGCCGTTGATGCGGGTTGGGGCTTCGAGTTGGACCTTGGACTTGGCGCGCCAGGCGACGCCGAGGCCTGCGGCGTGAAGCATGAGAAGATCGTTGGCACCGTCGCCAACAGCCATGGTCTGTGAGAGCGGGATGTTGTGCTCGGCGGCGATGGACTTGAGGAGAGTGCGCTTGTGTGCGGCGTCGACGATGGGGTACGACGGCACAAGCTTGCCGGTGAGGGTCTGGGTGGCCTCGTTGATTTCGAGCTATAACAGGTCAGATCAAAGTTTAGCATCGAGTGAGAGAAATTGGCTTACGTGATTGGCAACGGCAATATCAATGCCGAGTTGCTCAGCAAGCCACTCCGCCAGAGGTTGGAAACCACCGCTCAGAACGGCAATCTTGTAACCCAGAGCCTTCAATGCACGGCAGAGCTCACGGGCACCCTTGGCAATCTTCAACACAGATTTGAGCTTTTCAAATACATCCGCGGAAACACCGTTGAGAAGACCAACGCGCTCCTTGAGCGAGGCAGTGAAGTCCAATTCGCCGTTCATGGCGCGTTCGGTGATTTCCTACGTCTATGTTAGTGGCTGAATCTTGGAAAAAACATCGAGATAAACATACAGAGACCTGCTTCTCGACACCAATAAACTTGGCGATCTCATCAATACACTCATTGTCAATCAAAGTGCTATCCATGTCAAACACAGCCAGGCGTTTGTGGCGGCGGAAGACACTCTCCTTTTGCAGAACAACCTCGACATTCCACTCGCGCTCAAAACGCCAGATGCTCTCGTGCTTACGCAGATCCGGGAAGGAGAGGTACTCCGGGTTTGGCGGGGGAGAGAAAGTGACCTCCACGACGCGCGGGTGCTCATCGCGGTCCAGACAGCGGTGCGAGGTGTTCATGCGCTGATAGGGTGTGGGCAGGCTTTCCAGAACCTGGAGGAAGTTGGTCAAGCACAGTTGCGAGACGTAAGGCCCGTATAGGTGATCCAGAGGTTCCGCCTCCGGGACGGGAGGTTCGCGGGGCATCTTGTCCATATCTTCTGTTGGAGCCGAACCCTCTGGAATGATGGGCGGTGGAAGCGGGGCGTTGGAGGTAGATGGCACATCGGGATGAATCTTGGGGTGAACGGGATGGGAGGACTTATAGTAGATAGTCGCGACGATTTGCGACGTGCCGCTTGGGAGCGGGTTTGATTGATGGTTGAAGATGCTGTGAATGATGCCGCTGTCGGTGACACGTTCGGGGTCTGGCTTGATTGGGCTCGAGTTGAGTGTCAGAATCTCGTCCACCTGGCTTGCCAACACCTCGCCAATGTTTTGGTTGATTGGGTTGATCGGGGCCATGGGCTTATACTGCTGATGGTCCTGGAGGAAAGAGCTGCTGCGCATTTGGCCGAGAGACGGCCGTGCCGGACGGTTGGATTCTGCCATAATGGCCTACAAGTAGTGAGAACTGGAAAATAGGTTAATATCGCAAGTAAAAATGCCCGAGATCCCGCACTTTGAGAAGATCAAAAACGTCCTTTGTCGATCGGGCACGTGGATTTGGTCCCCACCAAGGGTACCGCCTGGCAGAACAGAGGCCGGTGAGTAGGCACGTGATGTCTCTACACGTGATATTTCACGTGAGGGTTATCCGATCCACCGCCTGGCAGAATTATGAGGTGATGAGGAACCAAACTCCGGCGATGGAGACCTCATTCAGGTCCACCATGACAGATCGAGTAATGTATGAGCGGGCTTTGCCTCATATTACAGCATGGGCCATCATCAGTCCGGGTAGGTTTAGCTCCGAGCTTCTAGAAACTGGCTAACATCATACTTTAGACTACGGAGTAGGGAGATCAGGGTCGCAATGATTGCGCCCCATATTGGTCAGCGTTCATTACCAATGTCAAAATGACCAAACTATGCAAGGACTGCATGATTCTACAAATGTCTCGAAGATATCGGCATTTGACGGGGGAGTCAACACCGGATTTATCAGCTGAAATGCGTTGAAATGCCATACAAACGCCCGAAATGACTGTACGGCAGCCCACACCGACCCAAGACGCAAGTATTGCGTGCTCAGCAATCGGCCAAATTTTTCAGCAATTTCCGCCGTTTCAGGCAGGCGGTAGTCAGCAATGTCGTGATTGTGGCAGAACGGTCCTGGAACTATCGGATGGAGAGAAATGCCAGGCACCAAATGCCCATGATGTCGTGATTGTCCCCTCCCCCCGATCCCGGCTCTTATATTCCCTCCTAGCTTTCTAGGATCCTTCTTCTCATTCATCTCACTTGAACTTGCTGCTTCATCTCTTGTTCTTCACATAACTTTGACATACCTTTTGCATACTTCATTGATAAACCATACCATACATCACAATGCCGGCTAAGACGCCCGTCAGCTACCCCTCTGAGATGGAGGGCATTGATACCCACGATGCCATGACTGAGTCTGGCTATGTCAGTGCTGGCTCTGGCTCCAGCGAGGACTACGTCCCCGAGATTGTCTTTACCAAGCCTCATCTGCAGTTCCTTAACCGCCAGTTGCAATTCCTTGAGCCTCAAGGTTCGTTTTATGTCTATATCCCCTCTTTAGACCCTTATATCTGACTCATCTATATAGAGATCCTAAGATGGTGCATCACTTCTCTGCCTCACCTTTTCCAGACCACTGCTTTCGGTCTGACTGGTCTGGTTACTCTGGATATGCTATCCAAGTTGGAAGTGCCTCGCCCCCAAATGGTCGACCTCATCTTCCTTGACACTCTCTACCACTTCGATGAGACCCTGTCTTTGGTCGACCGTGTCCGCAGACGCTACCCAAACAACAATGTTCATGTGTACAAGCCTGCTGGCGCCGAGACCGCCGAAGAGTTCAAGGCTAAATACGGTGACCGCCTCTGGGAAACAGACGATGCTCTCTACGACTGGGTTGCCAAGGTTGAGCCTGCTCAGCGTGCCTATCGTGAAATGAACGTCCACGCCGTCCTCACTGGCCGTCGCCGTAGCCAGGGTGGCAAGCGTGGTGACCTCGACATCATCGAAGTTGACGAGGCTGGCCTCATTAAGATCAACCCCATGGCTAACTGGTCCTTCGACCAAGTCAAGGCATACGTCAAGGAGCACGGTGTCCCATACAACGATCTCCTCGACCGTGGTTACAAGAGCATTGGTGACTGGCACTCCACCCATCCCGTTGCTGACAACGAGGATGAGCGCTCCGGTCGCTGGAAGGGCCAGCAGAAGACCGAGTGTGGCATCCACAACCCTCGATCCAAGTACGCCCAGTATCTGATGGAGATGGAACGCAAGCGCCAGGAAGAAGCCCTCTCACAGGCTCTGCAGTCCCAAGTGGCTGTTTAAGTTCTTACTGCCTTGCTTTTATTTCCCCTCCATTGGCATACCCTCGGCGTTTTGTGATACCTCTACCTGTCATGACCTAGCGATTTGTTTTATTTGTTTTTTTCATTGCGTTTTACATATGGGTACATTCAATCCCTAAAAAGTACAAAAGTACTTGCACTCCCCAACTCCACCTACCCTGTACATACACGGAGTTGGCATTTAGATCTCGGGCCCACAATGGCATTTTTTGAGACATGATAATGAAACTTGATGATCATATAATACTCTTCCACTTGTTTAAAATTAATTTCTAATTTCCATTCACTTTTATACATGTGTAGAGCCTCAGCAGATCATTTGGCGTCAGGGTGCGTTCTAGAAATCGGTCACGTGTGTGGCCAACCCTAAGTAGATCATCAGGCATCACGGTATCAACTTAAGCTGCAATCCTCAGCCAATCGCTTCCTAATTTGATGGCGGACTACAGTAAATGTGAGAAAAGAAAGTCTACCAAAGCAGATAGATACCTAGAGAACACATTTTACTGTACTGTTTAGTGTTCGCCGGAGATGAAGAGAGACTGCACTGGAACCAGAGCACTTGTAAAATACTCTGATCTGCTTATGTAGGAGGTACATATTCACCGAGTCTTTAGACTCAGTGACATCGTCCTCGATATGTGCACTATGCGTATTCTTCATTCCGGTAGCCATTAGCCATCCCAGGTCTTCAATGTATATTAAGATCCATGAAATCAATCAGTCCGGACTCCATGCCACTATGGATACAAATCACCCCTCGAGAGCGGCAACAATCCTCTCCAAAGCCACATTCAAAACCTCGTACCCCTGCGTAAAGACAATTCGAAACCACCCATCTCTCTCAGACCCAAAAAGCGCCCCACTAGCCAAAAAGACCTTCTTCCCCAAGAGCCGCTGCATAACCTTCTCCCCAACATCCCCACCCTCGCTTTCCTCCGGATGCAATGCACGGAATCTTTTCCCCAGATCCATCCAAACAAAGAAAGCCGCATTACACCCGGTCGCATACTCAATCCCATTATCTCTCAAAAACCTCGTCGTATAGGCATAAGTCTCACCCAACAACTCCTGATTCCGCTTAATATACCAATCGGTAAACTCGAAATCCTCCAGCATAACCGAAGTCAGATGATCGACAGGCCCAGAAACAGAAGAATAAAGCGTACTCCCGGCCAAAGCCAAATGAACATCGGGATTAGCCTGGGAAATAATCACCCCAATGCGAACACCATTCGCGCCAAAATCCTTACTCATGCCCCAAAGCACATGCACAAGACCGGGATCAATAACACCCTCCAAATCCACCGACAAAGCAGATTCAAACGGCACAGCCGGCGGCCGCCCCCCATCCACCGTGTTCTCAAACGTCGACAGCGCATAGATCTCATCACTCACGAAGTGGATCTGATACCGCTGACACAACCGCATCAAGCCGACCAGCACGCTCCGCGGATAACATCTTCCGAGCGGGTTATGCGGATGACACAGCATGAGCACCCTGACGCGCTTTTGCGTCGTGCGCTGGAATTCAAGAATGGCCTGTTCGTATTTGCCCACGGCGTCGATTGCCAGCGGGTCGATGTCGTCGAAGGAAACGGGCACCACCACGGACCCGGATCGTAGTGATAGATCGGGAATGAACATCCCGTAGTAGGGTCTTCCGAGGAGAATGCCTTCGCCTGAATCGGCGAATGACCAGGAGATATGCTCGAGGGCCGAGGAGACGCCGTTGGTGGGTAAGAGGTGCTCTGCCTGTAATGGAATTACTGGCTTGAGGTGTTTGTTCAGGAATCCCGCAATGGCCTTTTTTAGTCGTGTTGAGCCTGACCCGCCTTCGTTGTAGGTCAGGTATTGTGCTGGCAGGGTCAGGGGTTTGTTTATGTGCTCCAGGAAGGAGGTGTGCATTAGGGTGTTTTCGGCTACGCCGACGTTTATGTAGCCATTAGGGTTGGTTTCTGGGTGCCATGAGTCTTTGGCGATTTCGTAAAATGGGTTGGTTGATTCGTTGGAAACGACTGTTTGGGCGCGCGTTGAGAGGGTTGATTGGGGCATCTTGAGGCTATGTGATAGATCCTTGGGTTTTGTGAATAGTTGAGGATATACTTCTAAGTGGAACGAAGATCTGTCGCTTTTGGACTTGCGATAAAACTGACGCAGGTTCTAACAAAGTTTTGCCCCGCAAATGTGACGGTGGAGAAATCGATAAGACTCTTGCGGTTCCTCCAGGCTCTATGTGGTATTCCTATTGCAATCACTTCAATGTCCTCAGGCTAACATTATTAGACAAAGCTGCATGTATTTGGATATATAAGTTAGATCTCTCTCTATTACATATAGTAAACTTAACCAAAAGTCTGCTCTTGCTTGGCACCAGCAACAGGAGCCAGATAACTAGGACGATCCTTCACATAGAACTCGATATCGATCTTTCCACCCAAATTAGCCTCGCCGCCATCTAGAGTACCAGCCTTGATACAGGTCATCTCAGGCATGATCTCGATTTCGGTGTAGAGGCTGGAGCCGCAGGTGGGGCAGAAGAAGTGCTTGTTGATTTTGCCGCTTGCGCCGATGGCATCGTAGGAGCTTGTTGTTCCTAAACATTAGAAAATCAAAAGTCAATATGCGATCCTCGTATAGTCATGGGGGATAGTCTAGAGGGGGAAGTTTTACCCTTGGTCACTTTCATACTGGTGCGGGGAACAACAGCGTTCGAGGTGAAAGCACCGCCCGTCCACTATCAAATTGTATGTATTAGAGTCATTTCAGTGGTATTCTGGGGAGTATTTTGACATACCTTCTGGCAATCGGTGCAATGACAAAGAGCGGACAGGTATTGTTCGACTAGAAACAATGTTAACTCAGGTGACCGGAAACTATATCCGCAGGACTTACCATCGGCAGCGTACCTAACGCCGCCGCACATGCAGCTTCCGGTAAGAGTCATGGTGTAATTAAGCTCGGGAGGAATACCTTGGGGGAATCAAAGGTAGAAAAGCGGGGAGAACGTCATTTTATACTTGGCTCTGTTCGGTGATTGAAGCGCGGGGAGAGGAACAAACACCGGAACACCGAAAGTGGGACGAAAGTAGGACATTCAGTGGTTAGGTTGGCTTCGGTTACAATGGGGCTAGATCTGCGAAAGATAGGGGTGCATAGCTTGAATGGCTTGATTTGGCGTGTAAAGTACGTGGAAATGCTACCTTATCTACGTGAAGCCCCAGGGAGTCGAATGGGCAGGCGGATAAAGATTGGCATCATTTCGAAAAATAAGGTCCTGCTTTATGTACAACAAGAAAAGCAGTGGGAAAATGGTCCAACGCCGAGTTCTACCACAAACAACGCAAAGTCAGAGACAAAGAACAAAGGGGAAAAAAAAAAGAAAAAGGCAAGTTGACACAAGACAGCACTGGTATATCACTTCAAAAGAAATCCATGTGAGAAACGTCATAAAGAGTAGATAAGAGAGAGGGGATCAAGGAACGAAGAAGGACGGGGGTATAGAAAATGGAGGGCCTGATGAAGGTAGACATTCAAAGTTCTCAGAAGAGGATGCGTATTGACAAGGAATTAAATGGGTTAATGTCTCTTGATCAAGATACCAGCACTTTACAAGGGTTTGATTCCTAGAGAAGATCAGGCCTTAGGTTTTTGGTTTTTTGTGAACACCTTCACTTGTGGACCCGCTGTCGGGGCTTTTTCTCTTTTTCTCTTGTTCGTCTTCTCGAGAAAAGCTGGGTCCACTGGGTACTGCCGGAGTCGGGAAGGTGAGGGGACTCGGCAGCATGTTGGAATCGGGACCGGAGCGACCAAAGCCCCATTCGGGGAAGAAGCTGGAGGGGGAGGGAAGGAGGGCGTCGGACACAAAGCGACTTGGAAGGGCAGATATAGGGGTCTCTATATTATTTGAGTTCCCGTTGTTATTTGGATTTCCACTATTGCTTCCGTAGGAGTCATTTCGAGTTGCTGCAACAGGTGGAGGTGGGCGTGCAAATGGATTTGGAGGCCCCGAAGCCCCCGCGCTTAATATTGCGCCAGCGGAGGGCGATGGAGGAGGTAAAACCACACCCGAGGGGCCATTTTCTGCGCTTCCTTTCGCTGGAGTAGAAGATTTATTCCCTGCAGAATCACGCGATGATTCGGCTGTAGCGCTGCCTCCATCAGAGTTCTCACTCGGAATTTGAACTTTCAGCTGCGGTCTCTTCGAAGGTAGCGTGCCACTATTTGTTCTGGACGGTGGTTTGATATCTGACGAAGAGGCAACGGACATTGGACGTGGTGTCTCTGTTGCAGCTCTGACAGGCATTGATCTTGTTCCTGGCGACGCTTCAGATCTGAGCGAAAGATTCATATGAGGTGGCTCATACGACGATGCTCCGAAATGGCGGGCAAGCACTGAACCTCGATCGTCGATAGGCGTAAAAATGCTTCGCGATTTAGAAAACGACTTCCCTTGCGGTGGCGACTGGCTGTGTTCTACTTTCATCACGCCCGAATCATCCTGAGGTTCAGAGATCGAGGGTCGTTCTTGCTGGTTGTCGGGTACAAATCCAGGGGGCATTGAGCCTCTACCGTGCTCTTGCATATAAGCTTGCTGCACCTGTTGCACCTGCTGAGCCTGCGCATGAGATCCGGGGGCATTCCGGCGGCATGCGAATGCTGCGGGAAATGCTGGGGTGTCTGATGCTGAGGTTGCATTTGTTGTGGTAAGCCGTGTGGGTGCATGGGAGGCGTCCCTTGGTGTGGTCCTGGTGGATGTCCATAGTGTGCATATTGTCCGGGTCGAGGCTGTTGGTTCATGGGATGAACATTTTGATTATACATCGATGGATTGGATATATAGGTAAAGTTTCCATTTTGGGGAGCTGGGGGTGGCGGTGGGGTGCCATGCTGTTGCGGACCCAAATTCGAGCTGACTCGACGAACGTGATTCCGGGAAGAGGGGCGAGAAGCTTGTGACTGAGGCGTGCCATGTCGTGTTAATGGCATACCACGGATTGGAGGAGATGCGGACGGGGCGTGGTTCATATGTTGGAAAGCAGGCTGGTTCTGGAGATGAGGGGGAATGGCGGAGTGGTTCTGTTGAACAGCTTGAATATCTTCGGGGGCTGGTGACGCTTCATCTTCTTCATCATCGTCGTCTCTCTTGCCCGCAAAGTCTTCCGGTCCTTTGTGCTCATGGGGAGGGCCAAACTAAAAGATTAAACTCGGTCAGAGGAGTTGTTATGAGCGCAGCGTGATTACTAACATATTGATAGCGACCAAGGGCATCGTGCATGTCACACGAGGAGTACTCGTATAGTTTCTTGTTGTGACCAAATATGATAACGGCTACGTCGACGGAACAGAGAACAGCGAGCTCATGGGCCTTCTTAAAAAGACCGCCCTTGCGCTTCAAGAATGTACTGTATGAGAAAACTCTAGTCAGTTATGAGTCCAGTTGCATGGTTGGGAGCTCAACTAACACTGAACGGTTGCGGTCATCCTTGATGGCCTTGATCTCAATCTTTCTCCGACCCATGATGAGAGCCTATGGGCGTACAAGATGCGCACCAATGGGAAAATTGAGAGAAAAAAAGAACAGTCAGCCGCGGAGCAAGTTGCGAACGACTTTGCGCGCTTATATTTCTCCAAGGAGATGCAAATTCGACGCGATGGCGATCGAGATTGCGCGATGATCGAGGGCGCAGAAAGCTGAAGAGTTTGTTTCGCCCTTTCGCGCCGATTGAGCCGAGAATATCAGACCGGCCAACAAAGAACCCCGGACGTCAAAGGTATGTCTTTGAAGAACGGATGAAACACACTAAAGACTCGGTCGGCGGGGGTTGGATGGCGCGACTCGAGTGGGGATGAAGAACAAGGCCCCTCGGAGTTCTGAGCAAAGCGAACCCGAGGAGAGCAACTAAAAAAAAAAAGTGAAGATCAAAACACAAAGTATGGGGGAGGGATTGACGATGCAGGCGAGGTTCTAAAGATAGAATCGAGGGAGAAGGAGAAAAGAAGAATCGAGCTGAGTCAGCCTGTGGCCTTAGGCGCCGAGCTATATTTATCCTCCGTCGAAAAAGTCCCTGACCCTGCAGTGGCTTGTCACAGTGGAGTCAACCCTTGGGTTTCCTATTGGTATGTTTATCGCTGGCCTTCTGGAGCTCGACACGGTCCCGGGCATGGGTCCATGATGTCAACTAGGAAGATTGGGGGACTACTGTAACTGTAGAGACTAACGTTATAGGCTAGAGGCTCAAAAGGGGTTGATATAAGATCATCACCACAGACTAGTCGATATAGTCTCCAAAACTCGATAAGCTCTCTCCAAAACACCATTTGGAATCCCTACTATTGACTTTACCGTAGATGGGGAGGGTCCTGTGACAAAGCCCTGACAGAGATTCTCCTGATCTCCTGATCTCCTGAGACTGACAAATACCGCGTGATATTCCCAGCCCTATCTAAATTGCCCAATGCTTCATCTACGATCTTAACTACGATTTCCAGTGATTGCATGATGATGACATCTGCTGCATACCAGAGAGCAGCTTGATCGTGTTAGGTACCGATATACCAATGTACCAATATCCGTGTTGTGCACACAGTCTCCCATCTGAAACGATTGATTGGTTCCAACGCGGCACAACTGTTTGACCAGTCGTCGCGATCGTCGCCCGGAGATTGGCTGGCATAGAACTCCCATAGGTCTAGAAAATGCTGAACTTGAAGAAATAAACGGTTAGGCGTGAAATATAGTACCTTGGGTCTACAAACCCAGATTTCTTGAGTGCATGTATGATCCCCGTCGGTATCATCCATTTTCTCTCTTCCAACGCACGGCCTCAGAGATCATTTTCCAAATCTTGAGATCTTGAGGGAAATTAAACGTGAATTCCTTCTTTGTGTGGCTAAGTCGAGACCGGGTAAGTTAGTCTACCGTTTACCGTTTACCCCTGAGCATCGCGACTTCGTGTTCCTCTTTTTTTTTCTTTCTCTCTTCTCCCAACGTCTTTCCTCCCTTTTGCTTATCTCTGGGGACTCTCCGGTTTTTGCTCTAGCTAGACCCATCGGATTCTAGACTAGGGATCCTTGACCTATCCCGAGCCTGTTCCCGGGGCTGCAGGACATCGCGGACGCGTCTAGAAGTTTTATCTATCTGCTTGGTTCAATTCCGTGTCGGTCTGCATCTTCACACAATTGAAACGTCTGCTAATTTTCTGGTCTGCGCAGAAGCAAAGAAGAAAAAAAAAAAAGGCGGAACCCACGTCTCCCCCACGTTTATTGACACACCGAAGTCGACCCCCTCACCATGTCGTTCCTCTCGCGAGTCTTCCGAAGCAAGGACTCCAATGCAACAAAGAAACATTCAAAGCCCACCGCCGCCGTAGATTTGGGTCCTGCAAAGCCCAAATGGACCGATGCGTGGCTACGGACAGATGTCGCGCCAGAGGAGGTGCAAGACCTCGTACGAGGTTGCGTGCATGAACTAAAGGCCCGAGGTAGGTGGATTTATATCCTGGCCGGCTGGAATGCTAGCTGCCACACGTATCCCTTCGGATTGCTGATCATTTGTTGCAGCCCTCAACACCCCGTTCCTCCTCCTACCATTCCGTCCCAGCTCCGATCCGAGTGCCGCTCGCACGTTCATTCGCAATTACTTCAACCAGTCATTTGAGAAGGGCTCGCCTGTTCGCGGTGATGATTTGGCGCAGGAGCTCCGGCTCACGGAGCCGATGGTGAGGATGATAAGCTAGGGAAGATTAACATGAACAATCACTGACACTGGAGATAGGTTCTGTGCAGTGTGGTGAAATGGTGTTGGAGCAGACTCCCCGGTGGAGTTGTCACTTGGGAGGCATATGAACTGTTCAAGGTTGGCGAACAAGGTGAGTGCGACTGGAATGCGGGGAGGAACTGGGCTGATGTGATCAGATTCGGATATGGCCCGCGATGCTTTCTCGACTTTCATCCCTATCAGTGTTGACTCTGATGCTCGCACTAAGATCATCTTCGACTTCTTCGACCTTTTGGCTGCCATTGCCGCTCATGGAAAGTCCAATGGCTTGGGAGGTCGCAAGCTTTCTCGATACGCTGGATGGTGGGCGTTTGAGCATGTCGACACAGGCAATGGATTCGAGGCTGCCTACAAGAACTGGGCTGCGTATGGACTCCTCCAGAAGTCTCTAGACGATGTGCTAATATGTTTTTCTATAGTGCTGCCGATGCTACGAGTCACTTGTTCTTTGCTTACCTCCGTTCGCTCTCCCCCGACGTGCCTCGCGGCGTGACCGGCATCTCATCGCTTCCCATCTCTCTCCAATCCCTCGTCGAAGCTACCGAATACCCTCCAGAGACACCTTCCTTGTTGCAGGTTACAACCACAAAGGTGGTGATGATTGTTGAGAATGTTTCGCCAACGCCATTCTCTCTGTTGCGACGCGCAAAGAACTTTGAATACCGCGATGATGACTGGCACCTACAGGAATTTGCAAACTATGAAGACCCTATCCGCGCTTTGACCGACGAATGTCTCCGTGTCCTGAAGTGTATCTCGTCTGCAAACGAATCTAGCGTCTCCAGCTCAAAACAGTCGACCAGCTTGCGGGATGCATCTTGGTCTCGTTTTGAGGATATTGGATTTGGTGGATCGATTGAGTCTGACGGAGACGAGGAAGAGACCAAGGAGAACCGCGCACCCGCTACTGCCAAGAGTGCAGCTACCTCAATGAACACCGTTCCCAAGTCTGGAGGAGGTGATCTTGGCCGTCCTACCACTCCTTCATGGGCAGACTTTATGTCCTCTGGATTTGCGGACGAGAATGGCAACCTTAAGAACAACGTAGGCCCTCTGCTCTTACCTCCTGATAAGGTGCTGCCTCCACTTGCGGCCGTTCGCGGCCAGAGCTCCCAGTCCCACAAGCGCAGCTTGGAGATCGAGCCCGATCTTGAGCCCGCTGAATTGGCTAGTATCAATACCTTGGACCTAGACGACTCTTTCTGGTGGGTGTGGATCAGCAGTCTATCAGGCGATGAGCCCTCAGCCCGCAAGGCAGTATTCGGCCGATGTGCCCTTCTCGAGACCGTTATTCGCGACACCAAATGGTTGATTCTAGAGGAACAGGTGAAGGGTGCTGCCCCTGAGCCCGAGGCTGGTGCGCAAATTGTCGAAAAGAAGCGATTCTTCAGCTTCGGAAGCCGCAAGGGAAAGCTCAACCGCCGCAAGTCATCCGCCAAGAAGATTTCTCCTCTTGAGGACTCTTACAAGCGATCCAACAACCAAGCCCCCCAGAGCAAGACCAGTATTGGTCCTGATCAGCACAAGCGCATTCAGGCAGCCGCGGCTGCTCTGCAAAAGAAGCACCGCGAGCAAGAAGCAGAGGCGAACCAGAACCCTGGCAACGCAGTTAACAACCGTTATTCGACTAAGACTAACTCGGTTATGACACTCCAGCCGGGCATCGTGAACGAGGCTTCCCAGGCCATGAAGTGGACCAGCAACTATGATAAGGGTGCCTTTAGAGCGGCATACTTGAGTAACACCCACGCTGGTACCGGCGCTCAGGACGAATTTGAGCCTCCCACTGAGCCGTCTACCCCTGAAGTTCCTGCTGAGAAGCCTAGCACTCCTGCTCCTGCTCCTGCAGAGAGTCCTATCAATGATGCTCCAGCACCACCCCCCAAAGACACAACGGCACCCGTTGCCACACCCCTTCCTCCATCCCCTGAGCCAGCCAAAAAAACCGTCAAGGTCACCAGCCCCGAGGAGGAAAAGGCCGATGCCAAGCCTGCTATTGTTGAAAAGCCCATTGAATCCAAGGAGTCGTCGGATGATTCAAGCAAGAAATTGACGAAGAAGAAGACGGGCAACTCTGGCTTCAAGAGCATGTTCAGTGCTAAGAAGAAGGCCGAACAGCCTCCTATGAAGGACACTGGCGCCACTTCAGCCGTAGCAGCAGCCCGTGCAGCCCTCGAAGCCAAGACTAAGGCGGCCCAGGAAACCCCTGTGGTGAAGAAGAAGCCTCTTCCCAAGGAAGCTGCCGTCGTGATTGAGCCTGTGGCCACCGAGACCAAGCCGTCAACTCTCCAGCGTGCCGAAGAACCCAAGGCAGAGTCTGTGGTTGAGCCCCCGACTCCCACCCGACCCTCCATTTCCCAGGAAGGGAACGGTGCGCCGCCAAAGACTAGACGTGCTGTTGAATATGATGCACTGTCCCGCGTTGGCACTCACGAACGCGCTGCCGCCGATCAGGAGTTCTCCAAGTTCGACCAGGGCCCTCTTCTTGATCAGCCTGCTTTTGTTCCGGAGTCACCCGTGTCACCTATGAGTGCCACTCCAGCAGAAGCGAAGGCTGAGCTTCCTCAAGCCCCGTCCAACGGCCATGCCACCAGACCCGAAACTAGTACCTCGTCTGAAGCCGCCCACCCCGAACAGGACCGATGGAGGTCTATCCGTGAGGCTGCCGCCCAGCGGGCTGCCGCTGCACAGGAAGAGCAGGAGCAGGAGCAACAGACCGAAACTACGACCCGGACTAGCCAGTCAGAGCGTACCGACGAGGGAGATACTAGCGGCGAAGAAAGTAAGTTTCACAATTTCTTGTCAATAAAATCTCATGACTAACGACTTTATTTAGCTATCGAATCTCGTGTCGCCCGTATCAAGGCCCGGGTGGCTGAGTTGACTGGAGGCGGCCTGGAGGCCGAGCAGCAGCGCTCTTAGACGCTACTCGTGCCAGTCCATGTCATCTCAATCACTGCAATCCCCCTGACAAGACAGCCCCGTCTTATTACCCACTTTTCGTTCATTTATACCCTTCTCCCAATCAGACCGACCACCTTGGTCGTCTTTGCATTTCGACTCTAGTCTGCTAAACGACCGCAAGATCCATTCACAGCAATGGCAAGACTAACGAATCTCGCGAAACGATTAACGGACACTACTCGGTTGTGACAATTATCTTTCTACTCCTTTCTTCTCTTCAAATCCCCTCCAACCCTGAACTGGTTAGATACCCCCTTTTTCGCCCTACCTTGGCTCTTGGTCCTTGAACTTGATTTTGATATCGATTGATTTCTCCTCCCAATCTACCAACTTTGAATATTCTTGTTTGGTTATTACTGTCTGTCACTTTGCTCTATTCCCCTTTTGCTTTTTGTTCATGCTTCCATATTACTATGGGGTTCATGTTGCTAGTTTGCTACCAATATGAATCATTTCTGTTCTGTCTTTGATCTATTGGTTTAATTTCTTTTCTTCTTTTTTTCGGATTGAAATCGGGCAGATAAAAACCACTCTCAACTGCGATTTTGCCCTACTTGGAAGGGCAGAATCCAAAACCTGAATAATAATAATAATAGGACGATTCATCAACAGCTCACATTTGGCATTACTCCATAACCCAGCCCAAGATGAGGCGACTAGCTCAGACTACCAAGTCAAAGCCCTAAAGCCCTCAAAATTTCCTCCCCGACCTTCCCAGCCGAAGCAGGATTTTGACCTGTAATCAACACACTACCTGTTCCAGCAGCTTTCCCAACAACCACCTTCTCCCCCCAAGGCTCAGCAGCCTTGACATACTTCCCGCCAGAGATCTTCTCAAGCTCAGTCTCCAACATGAACGGCATAACAGACGACAACGCCACCGCATCCTCCTCATC
Source organism: Penicillium nucicola (assembly GCF_028828085.1). Taxonomy (NCBI): domain Eukaryota; kingdom Fungi; phylum Ascomycota; class Eurotiomycetes; order Eurotiales; family Aspergillaceae; genus Penicillium; species Penicillium nucicola. Next base: position 2,493,601 of record NW_026643127.1, read on the forward strand.
ATTTGAAAATCCCGTAACCGTAACACCGGAAATGAGACGCTCGCCCGAAGGTGCCGTTGCGTTGAGCAGGACGCAGGGTGCATGACAGACTGCCGCAACGGGTTTATTTGCGGCGGCGAATGCTTGGATCAACGAGAGAGAGGTTTTGGAGGTTGTTAGGTCGAACATTGCTGCATAAATTTTTGTCAGTCTTGTACTTTTTTTTTTTTTTTTTTTTTTTGGAAGACTATTTTATGGCGTGGATCCGGGGAAACATACGTCCATGTCCACCAACATAGAAAATAGCATCGAACTCGCCAACGCGCGGAATCATATCCTCCAGCTTGTGCGTGTTCTCCCAGAGAGATTTTTGTTCTTTGAGGAATTTCTGCGATAGCTCGTCTGATTCGAACATCTTCACCGAGGCTGGGTCTAGGGGTGCCTCGCCGCCTTTTGGTGAGGCGATTGTTAGGGAGACTTTGTTTTTGAGGACTTCGTGGGGATGGGCGAATTCAGGCTGATATAGTGTGTTAGTCAATTTTTTTTCTCTGTGGAATAAATGTTGGACGGTATTGCATTGCATACCAAGAACCATCCGGTTGGGTTACCAGTGGCGTCGATCTTGCCATGGGAGGTGAGGACGATGAGGACTTTGGGAGTCATTTTGGTAGACTTTATGGGGATATAAAATCAAATTGAAGTTGAAGTAGGTAAATATGTATTCGTTTGAAGAAGAATAAGTTGATTAGGCCATAACTAGGAGCTTTATATGTTCTACATTGCTCCGTTTGCGGGTGTCCGGGGGGGAGCTGCATCATACATCACTATATCGTCAACACCCCCACCACGCACTAAGACAGTTGTGAATCATGTAGATTTGAGCCAATTGGATCATCTGTGGTGGAAACACTATCCCTTTGGAGAGTACAGGATTATCAAGAAACAAACATAGTCCTCCCGAAGGTCCCCCTATCTAGTGGATTGATCAACGTATCTAGCCTGAATAATACATTCAATGGCGCGTAAGCTCTCCATTTCTCTCAAACAATTCCTGCACACGCCCTGGCATTGAACATACTAGGTTTTCTAGCATATCAACGGGCAAAGCATCCCATCCTTCCTCGAGAAGAGCTATACGATCATCAGGTTCCCTAGGACCAGCAAGACCGCATCGCTCTGACACATAGCCATTTAGCCAGGTCCATAGGGCGTTCTGCGGGTTTAGGTCCAACGATCTTGGTGGATAAGAAGGGTTAACGACATCTAAACCATGCGATACATCTGTCATTGGAGGATTGCACCAAAGAGAGGGGGACCCGTCTTGGACAATAGATGCATCAATTTGATAATTGTCCCATAGATCAGCCTTGAATTGCAAAATATTCGGCAAAATATGCTCAGCATAAGCTCAGCCGTGAGAATCCCCCAGCTATCATCCCAGACAACAAGAGGACCTTTTTTACCGCCGGCAAAGCATGCCCAGACCCTAATTCCTTCCGGCCGAGGTGATTGTCCCATGAGCGCAGTTTCGTGGAATTCTTCGTCGGGGATCCGTAAGATATTAGGCATACGACGTCCTGTGGTTCGGAACAGAGCATCATCGCTAAAGATGACACCTTCTCCAGTCATCAACTGACCAGTTCTGACGGACCCGAGCCCACGCGAGACGTTTCAAAGGGTAGGTATAAACGGGCCGAACTTTGCAATGACGTCATCCTATGCCTACGAATGTCTCCAAGACCTTGGGAATTGAATGTTTGCAATTGTTCAGTCATTAATGATTAAATTGGTAATGTATATCATCGGTGTATGTGCAGATGTCAAGTGGAAAAACTTGGCAAAACAAAAAAGTCTTTGGGAAACAGATCATGTCAAAAAGGTCAGAAGCTCAATGCACTGTACATATACGTAAAAGTATACAAGTTGGGAAAGACTCGTATGCGAATGTATCGGGTATCGAGCAAAAATCAGTGGCTATCGTCGCAACGGATCGTAATTTTGGAGAATGTGGGAAGGTGTTGGCGTATATCACAGTATGTACCGCAATCGTCGAGTGGCCTCGGCAGCCACCAGTGCGCTGATCGCGCCGATGAAGAGGCAGATGGCGATGGCGTTGGGTCGATCTTTGTCCAAGTTCATCCACTTCGTATCAGAGGTGTTGTCTGTTGCGGGCCCGGGCCCAGGTTCTAGAATGCTGAAAACGATCCAACTGATCATTGTACCGACGAATTGGGGGAGAGTCGTGTACACATTGAGAACGCCTAGGTAAATGCCGGCCAGTTCGCCTGTTGACGGGGTGTTGGATGATGGGTCTTCCTCATCGGTGTCACTGTCGAAAGAGTCGTGGTGATTAAGTCTGAGCACGTCCAGCTCTGTGTCAGCAGAAGGGTTTGCGCGTAGACTGGCGGATGTGATCATCGTAACGTCGGAATTTGAGCTTGGCATTGCGGCTGAAGCACCCATTGTTAATCTGTTGATTTCCACGCCCATAAAGGCGAAAGGAGCCCAGCTAATAATTGCCCACGGGATACCACACACCGCTACCAGGAAGGTTGCGAATGCTCGGGAATGGGCCAGAGGAGCGAAGATCATCGTTCCAGCAAACATGATCTGCGAGATTAGCCAGGCTGTTTGAAGGTCGGGTCGGAATGCAGTCACGGCTTTGAGGGCAGCTGCAATGCCAGGTGGAGGTCGTGGAGTGAAACGTGTTCGCTTGGAGTCTGGCGGTTGGATACAAAATGGCAGGAGAACGGAGCTCAAGAAGGTAATGGATGAAAAGACGGTCAATGATAGACTGCCTACACGGCCGACCTCACCGAGCATATCGGTCGCCTTGGCCATGTCGTCTTTGGGGACACCATAGCGGAAATAGGTCTCGCCAACCCAGGTCGAGCTGTAGAAGAGGAAGGGGAACCAGCCTAAACAAAGTTAGACATGTAATTCTCACGTAGCATAGATTTTCTCATACCAATCCACGCCCAGAATTGTGCCCAGCAGATCGCTTGGATACGAGGCGGCAGTTCGAAAGTCGTCTTGAACAACTGTGAAAGCACTTGGAAAGCACCGGCCTTTCCATCATCGTCCCTACAATACCAGATTAGTCGAGAACATTCGATAGTTGTAAATAAACAAACCTTGCTGAAATCAGAACACGCTCCTTGACCGAATAAGAAGTGACAGCGACAGCGCCCACCAATAACAAGGCGGCGATGACGGTCATTTGCTTAAACTGTGTATCTCCAAGAAGACTGCCAAAGATACTGACAGTATCAATGGAGCCGACCACATAGGCACAGAGTTGGCCAATGGCGCACATTCTGCCGGCTAATATAACTGTCAGCGTTTTAGACTGAGACATATGGGGAAAGACCATACCCCATGCGGATCCAGCTTGCTGTAATGGAATCGGTAGCGTATCCACAATCAAACTACGACAACACGCCTGAACTATACAGCTGTCAGCAAGGCATACTTCGATAGATGTAGTTTTCCACTTACCAACATTGATGGAGAAATCCACCGCATAGATACTGATGATCGCCAAGGCAATTGTGCCATTTTTCGCCTGAGTAAATGAATGTTAGCATCCAAAACACAATACATCTACTGGAGATGAGGAGAAAATGCACGCACCTTTTCAGGATCTCTAACAAACAACCCAATGATTTCCGCCGTCCATCCCAAGATGAATAGACAAAGAGCCACGACAAAAGATCCAAAGACCATAAATGGTCTCCGACGACCCCATTTCGACCGCGATCGATCCGCAATGACACCAATAAGAGGCTGAATAATCAACCCAGATAGAGGGCCAGCAATCCAAACCAAAGAAGTCTTAGACTTGGTCAAACCAAGCTGTAGAAGGTAGGGCGTACAATCTAAACCAGGAAACGAGTTAGGACCCATCCACAATCCAACACTTAATCGAAAGTAGGGAAGCTCTTACAGGTCATCTCAGTACCCCATGTAAACCTAAGCCAAACATCCAAGAGTCAGCAAAACCACTCCCAAATTGCAACCCATATCTGAATCAATTGTCCCCAAGTCTCAAGTATTCACAGAGCGCAACAACCCTCACCACCCTCCCTAGACAAAAACAAAAGAGGAACGAGAAATACGCACTGCAACCCAACCAAGCTAAACGTCAACAAGGCCATCCGAGTCGCCTCAGACCGTCCCTTGATGGAGGGCGTACCCGCCCACCTCGCAGTCTGCGGCATTCTGCTTATCCACGGACTGGCATGCGCTTATAATTCTTCACCTCTACCAAAGGAAGCAAAAGTACGTATGCGGATTCGGATGCGGGCGAATGAGGATGTCGCCGGTAGTATCCCCCAGTAACTAGTTATGCGCGCGATTCAGAATTGACAGAGTATGATCCGGGTGTTCCGTGGCGTAGGATATGGTGTGGCGTTTCGGTTTGGCGTCCGGGGTGTGTCGCGTGAGGATGGGGCTTGTTCGTGGGGGGGCTGAAATGGCGACAATTGGCGCGGGCCAGCTGGGATTTGGGCTGGGGGGCGGTTATAGGGAGTGTATATGGGTAATATCGTTAGGTATGAGACTGTATTGGTGTGTAGGTGATCGGAGAGGAGCAGAATTGAAGCTGTCACAGCTGAGAAGAGAAAGAAGGAGAGAAAATCGGCAGGGCCTGAGCGGGCCCTTATCGAATTATTATTAATTAATCTTAACCCCACGGGCACTTGCCGATCTGTTTCAGGGTCTTGATGCTTCCTATTTGGATTGGAGTATTAGTTTCACCTCGAGTGTCTAGATTGTGTCTGTCTGTTTGCAGAGTACATGCACATGTCAATGCTCACTTCATTGGCTGGCTTCGGGGGACGAGATCGGATGACATAATCCGGTCCCTGAGTGCCAAATATAGAAACACGCGGGATGAACGTGGGACTAAAGGGGTGGCCTACACTTCCCAACGGTTGAAGTACAAAAAGACAGTATATTATAAAGCGTACATTCTTTCATTGCGTGCGTCGCATCCAATATCAATTGGATCTGTTAACCTAATTTAAGTATCACAGTATGAAGCGACACCTGTCAAGGCCAGTCGACCCAACAGGCGAAAAAAAGAGATTTTAATTTCTTCATGTCCCAGATCCGCTTCCCATAATCGTCGTAAACAGCTCATACCCTGATGGCCTACAGCCGGTTGGGGGCAGAGTTCGTCACAGGCCACTGGTAGCCAGCGGCGTCGCTGAACTTGTATCCGTACGAGGCAGTGAAGTCATCGAGAACGGCAGGGCCACGGGAGCCTATATATCAATTAGTGATGGATCAGGATAGATCAAGGGGGATATGCGTACCGTAGGGGTATTCCATGGGGATGATCTCCTTGTTGTCATCGAGGTAGTGGAGAAGGGGGCTGAACATGCGCCAGCTGGCATCCAACTCGTCATCACGGACGAAGTTGGAGTGGTCGCCCTTGAAGGCGTCCAGGATCAGAGACTCATAGGCCTCGGGAATCTTGAGATCGGAGAAGCGGCGGCGGTAGGTCAAGTCCAGCTCAGTAACCACCGTCTGCATGGACAGACCGGGGAGCTTGGAGTTCATCTTGATGTAGACGGACTCGTTGGGCTGGACGCGGATGACAAGCTCGTTGCGGGGAATGTCCTTGAAGATGCCGGAGGTGACATCCTTGAACTGAATACGGACCTCAGTCTTCTGCTCGTTCAGGGCTGCGGAGTGTTAGCTGCTATTCAACAGGTCCAGAGAATTTGATTCTTACCCTTTCCGGCCTTGAGGATGAAGGGAACGCCGTCCCAACGCTCGTTCTTGATGTATGCGACCAGCGCGCAGAAGGTGGGGCAGCGCGAGTCCTTGGGGACAGTGTCGTCCTCGAGGTAACCAGGCTTGCTGCCGTCAAGGGAGCGGCCGTACTGGCCAATGATGACGTTCTTGGGCTCGATGGCATCCATAGCGCGAAGGACGCGGACCTTCTCGTCACGGATGTCCTCGGAAGAGAAGGAGATGGGGCGCTCCATAGCGAGCAATGTGAGAACCTGCAGAAGATCTAGAAGCTGTTAGCATGGCTCTATTATTGTCAATGTCGCTTGGAACGTACGGTTCTGCATAACATCACGGATGATGCCGAACTCGTCGAAGTAACCGCCACGGCCCTCGGTGCCGAAGGGCTCCTTGAATGTGATCTGTAATCGAGGTTAGAAGTCGAACTGAAGCCGAACATATCTATCCAACCAACATACCTGAACGTTGTCGATGTGGTGGCGGTTCCATGTAGCGTTGAAGAACTCGTTGCCGAATCGCAGAATCAAGATGTTCTTAACCATCTCCTTACCGAGGTAGTGGTCGATACGGAAAATCTCCTCCTCCTTCCAGTTGGGTTCCAGGGCCTTCTGGAGATCGCGCGAGCTCTGAAGGTCCTTACCGAAGGGCTTCTCGACCTGTAGAACAATCTTATCAGTAAATGACCCAACCGTCAGCGTCCGGGTGACAAACAATAATACGGGCGAGACCGCTCTTGGGGTAGCAGTTGCGCTTGAGTTGATCAGAAACAGTAATAAAGACACTAGGAGGCAGAGCCATGTAGAAGACACGGTTGGACTCCTTTCCTTGGCGACCCTTCTCAATCTCCTCGAGATGCTTGTTCAGGTTGATGAAAGAGTCATCCTGATCATATTGGCCGGAAACGTAGGTGCAGAGCTTGCAGAATTGGTCTAATTGCTCCTCGATTTCCTTGGTGGGAACCTTGATGTAAGAGCGAACGCGCTTGAGGTATTCATCGTGCTCCATCTTCGTCCGGGCGTATCCGACGACCTTAATGTCCTTGGGGAGGAATTTGTTGCGGAACTATTTTAAAGAGTTAGTGGATCAAAACTTATTTCGATTCAAAAAAATAGGACATACAAGACCGAAGAGTGCAGGGAACTGTAACATGGTTAGCCAATGCTCGTCATAGCCTCGATGGAGGGGTACCAACAGTCTTCTTCTTCGCCAGATCACCGGAGGCACCTAGTACCACAATAATAGTATCATCTTTGAGTTCGATGGTGCTGAATGCGATATCCATTGTTAGTGGGTGTTGTGTAGAATTGACCGAGGAAGAATTTGCGGTGGACGGCGGCAATGGAGGGACTCGGCAGGGAGCTCTCGGGGTAATTTTTGCTTGCAAAAGTGCCCAGCGAAAGCAGCGAAGCAGTTCAGGATGAATCTCAAGTGCCTCAACAGTGCAATGGGAAAGGTTGAGGTTGAGATGAGGTATCCGGTGGGCTTCCGCCGGAGGGAGGGGGGAGGGGAGGTGATGTCAGAGACAGAAGGGGGAACAAACTCACCCAGCACTCTGGCGATCATCGGATTTGGCGACCATGCCAGACATATTGAAATCGCTATAGGAATGAGAAATTGATGGGAGAGATGAAATGGGAAGAGAAGAGGAAGGAGCCGGAGTACTTTTTCTACGGTCTCTCACAGCTTCGCTGGTGGGGCTTGAGGGGGTATTTTATGTGTTTTATGACTTCAGGGTAATTACTGCCATTTTTCTTGATGACGATAATCTATGACTGATCCTTTGCCTTTTTTTCTCCCCTAGGGTCGTTTTTGAAGTATTTAGTCTCGGCACTGCTCCTGGCCTAACCTTCTCAACCCAAATGCCGGTCTGCTGATTTTGTATGCCCTTCTTTTGCTTAACTCCGGTCTTCAGGATCAACCATTGTCAGTCACTCTAGTCTAGGGGGAGCCACTCTGAGATCCTACGGGATCTTACCCGGTCTTCCTCAATACTACTGACCCCGCGCAGCTTACTATAGTCTGGGTTCTACCTTACCTCGAGGGTGTGCAACGTGATGTCGCTTATGCCGGTCCGATTCGAATTCTTCATGCAGTTCCTCGACTTCTCACCTCCAGGGGCAGTCATCTGATAAATAAACTCACTAGGCGCGGATCACACTGCCCAAACAGGCTGAATTCGAGGGTGGAGCGGAGCGTATTGAACAGCTTTGCGGTCAACTACGCACATCTACGTACTGGATGTGTATGAAGTGGATCTGCTGCACGATAGGCAAGCCACCTTGAAGTGTGACATCCCCACTGACTCTATGTATCAAGAAACAGTCCAATACCGAGCACGCAACGTGATAAGAGAGAGCTCTACGGAGTACCGGTGACCGAAACCTTGGGGAGCGATCGGCATATTTGTCATCTCTCATACCAGACGGATTCTATTTTCCCGACTGTTATATCCGGTTGAGGTTCGAGGCTTTCGATCTAAAGGTCCGAATCCGGAGCATATTAACCGTAGAGTGTGACCTGCCCCTCGGTATATGTCCTAGTCCGGTTCGGTGAGAAAGTGTACGCTTGGGAATTTCCCCGAATCTGGGATGACCTCTTGAGTGTAGTCCCAACATGGTGGGGCATGGACTCTCTACATTTCCTAATAGGTGGTCTCGGTCTGATGTATGTAGATGTGCAGGGGCGCATTGTCAGGCTACAGTACTCGGATATCGGAGCAACGTGCTCAATTGTATCGCTATTTGGACACAGTTCACCTCTCTAACATTCATTTCTATATACTTGAAGACGGTGTATAAAATGTTGAATAAACAGTTGTTGAATAAACAGTTGTCGTCATGCTGAGGTTTGTCAGCTGAGACTGCGGGCAAACCGGTTCGGACTACAGTTGCCCGAGGTGGGATAGTCGGACCGGAGAAACATAGACCCTGCCAGGTGAAGGACTGTGCTGAGATAAGCAGTCTTATCTGGGCTGATCTAATCTGGCAGAAAATATCGGGCGGTATGTCGGACAGGAACAACCCAGACCCGAGGGGCTCGCTTAGCCCTAAGCCCTGTCACCTGATACACGGCGCACATTGGTTGTGCGCTCTATCGCTAGATTATCTCGATCCGACGACAACACGACAAACGATCTTGCGGGTCATTCCTTCGACTTTCTTTCCTTGCCCGCTCCCAGAAAAAAGCCGACACAATGCCTTCGGAACAAGGACACCGCCGTGAGTGAATCCCTACGATTATTAGATTGTCGTCGTGACAGTCTCGAATTCGCGATGGCGCAGGAAGACCCTGTGTGCGATGATTTAAATGACTTGATATGCTGACTTTCTTCTCTCTCCTAGTCTACGTCAAGTAAGTTATCATCGCACATTCCCATCATCGCACACGAGAGACGCCAGTTTGAAAAAAAGAAGACATGGAAGACATCAATTCTGGAGGATCCAAAAACCCATCGCAACCACATCGAATCATCGCCGATCAGAACAAACCATTAATACGATTTTCTTTGCAGGGGACGTCACCTGAGCTACCAGCGCTCTAAGCACGCCCAGAACCCCAACACGAGGTACTTATACCCTACGCTAGAAATGTGAATGGAAGGATGGAATTCTGATACTTGGTTTTACAGCTTGGTCAAGATCGAGGGCGTTGATGACACCAAGTCCGCCAACTTCTACCTTGGCAAGAAGGTCGCTTTCGTCTACCGGGCCAAGCGTGAGGTCCGCGGCTCCAACATTCGGGTGATCTGGGGCAAGGTCACCCGCCCGCACGGTACGTGAATCATCGAGCGGTCTCAGAGGCTGCAGTCTGCAACCGATGAGCCTCTCAAAATCCATCGACCCGAATCCATATCTAACTCTGTTACAGGCAACTCCGGTGTTGTCCGCGCTAAGTTCCGCAACAACCTCCCCCCCAAGACCTTCGGCGCTACCGTCCGCGTTATGCTCTACCCCTCCAACATCTAAACGGCTTCTTTGTGTTGTTTTTGTGGGCGATTCCCTTTACGCGCAGACGGTCGGTCAGGCAAGGAAAAGTCGACGGAACGAGCCGATGTTGATTTGAGGTGATGGAGTTGATGGGTTGATAACGTTTTATTCGTGGGAGAAGGCAGGGCCACCATGCCCTACGAATCAAAAAATTTACACTTTCATAGCTGTGTCGGCCCCGAGGCACCGGGAAGAGCTTAGTCTCGATATTTCTCCTTGTTCCTACAAACTGGCGAGCATGATGTGTCTGGTCGCGCAGCGTCACTTTCTCCCACTGTGTATCTGACGCTAATACGCACCAAATTCCATACCATTTCAATTTCAACCGGTCAATCGATCCGCATCTTTGTGTCAGTCTCGGTTTTAAGAGGAATTGCATTTTCTTGCTCTGGCCACTACATATTTTGCGACCCGTAACTTGACGGTATATGAGCGTGAAATGTAAATTGTATATGTCGTAGCTATTGTGGATCTGTGCTTGCACGCCTACAAAGGTACGTTTGATATATGGTGACTAGAGTGTTTTCGTGAGTAACGGTCTCGGCTTCCGGGACATGAACCTAGACCGCTATTCCACCAACCACTTCTACGCTGGCCACTTTCTTGAGTGCTAGTCTACACTATCAACTACGGTTGTACCATCACGAAGTTTGTCGCTAGCAACCCGAGCAGTAATTCCATGTTTCCAATCCTGTTCACTTTCCAAAATCCATAGATACCCTCCCTCTCTCTCTCTCTCTCTCTCTCTCTCCTTTTGCCCAACTTCATACGACTTACACCCTAACTTATCCAAAAGCAGATCCTACCCTGAACAAAGAAAGATTTCCTTTTGTCTATGTTCAAAGTAAACGAGATAAATTCCATTCATTTGTGGGCTGTAACGGGGTCTATTGGACCCTATTGGCTCTTGTCTAATCAGCCACAGCCACAGCCAAGCCAACAGGCTCTTGTCAAGGCCAGGATGACCAGGATGACCAACTCGTAGTCCCGGTACAAATGTCAATCTATTGATAATGCAAACATGTTCTCCAGGTTCATCAATAGAGAGAGACCTGCTTGAAACCTGGCACACTCCAAGTCTTCTTCTACCAAGTTACAGTTCATATCTGAAGTTCCTACCTTAATGCTAGACTCCTACAGCCTGAGCTTAAGATCCCTTAAGCTGTTGTATCGCCTTGTTAGTGTCAATATCAAGCTAACTCGGTTGATATCAAGCCGAGGTCTTACCTAACAAGGATGCTTAAGTATATCATGACTCAAAAAGCAACAGCTCGGGCAGTACCTTGTGCGTCAAAAAACCAACCAATGCTACAGTCATAGATAAAATTTACCGCATATGTAGACAAATCGAAAATACGTGTGCATGAGTGTTGACCAAAGGGGCCTACTCGGAACATTGGTGGTAGGCATAGGAAAATAACTCCGGCTCCAAAGTAAGCAGCAGATCCGTGATCGGCAATACATGTTAAATCGAAGTTTAATCTAACCAGAGCGACCATGCTCATGTCTTGCAGTTGGGAGCCAGCTCGCACGCGGTTGCTCTACCCAGCCAAAAGCTACATAGTGCCCATCGAATCCTCTCGGAATTCGCACATCTGTGGGATATTAATTCCAATCCATCAAAGACCAAGATAGTTCTGTTGCTGACCTATCTCATATTCATAATTATAACTGGATGGACTTGTGAGTGAGAATTCGGCGGGACGGCCTTGATCCACAGGTAGCAAACTCAATTCAGCAGTCCTACAAGCAAATCACCTTGATTCTATAATTTCAAGGCATACAGTGACTACAGCAATAGCCAGCTTGAGAATTATAGTACGCGTTCGATCACTTGCGGTGCTTTGTTTGCGTCAACGGAGAGAGAAAATGCGTAAGATATATAGTAAGACCTAGACTCCACTTATCCCGAAGTATAAAAACATCAACAACGTTAATCGTAAAGCAACATCCATCTATACCCCCCCGACCAATCCAAACGCCAACATCCAACGTAATATTCACCTCAAGAGATTTCCTTGTGAATTGACCATCGGTGTGCTTTCAGATTCTCCTTCCGACTGGTAGTGTGATCGCACGAGGGACATTCATAAGCACCCGGAGACACGTGCTGCGTCTCAATGTGTCGCTTGAGGACTCCCTTGCGGGAGAAGAAACGATCGTAGGTACAACCTACCCAGTCACACCTGAAGGTGCCGTAACGGTCGCCGTCACTAGACAGCAACGATGCGGTCAGGTATGTGATGAGAGACAGCGGAGCTCCACTAGGGTGGGTCTTACTTTTTTTGGGGTGCCCCACGAGTCAGACAAGGCCTCTTTGCCTTGGGAGGTTTCTTTGCAACTTTTCCGGAGGGGCTGGCTAGGTTTGAGGTGCAGGGCGATGGAATGACGTTCGCCCAAGGGTCGAGATAGTCGGGACCGTAGGGGCTTATGGGGGATACGGTGGTGCCAGCGGTATGAATGGACGTGGTGCTCAAGTTTCTCTTGTTGGGAGGCCTGGGTATAGGGTTTGGGCATAGATATTTTGCACTAGGTGGGTGGTTGGTTTCGTTGTTTGGGCCCGCGAGTTCTGGCGTGGAAGGAGATGGAGTGAAATCAGTCCAAGGACTTGGGTAGCAATCGGGATAGGGACTGTCTGGAGCAAAGATAGCAGTGTTGCTTTGAACCGGGACGCACGGTGAGTTGCTTTGAGCGACGGGCTTAGGGAAGGTGTTTGGGCTCAGGTAGAAAGATGGAACCGAGGTAGGAAGCGGAGCAAATGGGTGGGGAGCTGGGATCGCTGGATACTGAATGTGATAGTTGTATAGAGGGACTCCAACGGCGGGTACACTTCTCGAAATGGCCAAAGGCTCGGGGGATGGGGTCCCGAAGAAAGATTGAGATTGTCTGAACACCTCGCTTCTCCAGCTGTCCAACCCCGAGTTAGACCACGCGGTATCTTCTAAGCTATTGTTGGGTGTCGGGTGGTCCATAATGAGGGGAGACAACCAGAAAACCCTAATAAGAAGACTGTGGTGAAAATATGAACAGGGATGGCTAGCTGGTAGTTGAATATTCATACGGGGAAAGCCTTTGGGGCGAGGTGCGTCCCAGTACTTATAGAGATTGACATATTATAGACCACTCTTATGGCCCAAGAGTAGCCTAGATTCTAGAAAGGTAAAGGGGATGGAGAGCAGAGAACGAATGAGAAGCCCCAAAGATCGGCGGGCAAAGGGCGGGCTTCAGGACTTGACAAAGTACAAGTACACACCAGATACGATATGTGCCCCAGAGGGGAGCAAAATCTAAAAGGAAATAGGCATCAATGTCTGTTTCACTCAATTTACCTCATCTAGGTTCAACGTCCGAGAATTAAACAAGAAACAAGTGTCCCGAATACACGGTTCTTGGGATTTGGGAACCCCGATCTGGCTATTAAAAAATGCACGGGATCTTTTTCATGATGCAATTTTACTTCTGCACCTAGCGCTATTCCGCTGGATAATCCTCCCCATGGTTTCGAGTTTCTTAGACTAATCGTTTCCACGAAGAACTACTGCATGCACGGCCCCCGGATGTTACTCCTGCATGACTCGTAATCGGAAATTGCTGAGAGACGCATTGCACTGAGTGTGGACAAAAAGGAGACCCCAACTGGATAAAATAAAGCTGGATTGGACGATTGATGCAGGTGTCGTAGCCATAAGGCAATCTTGCGGACTGAAAAGACACCTAAAAAGGGCACGCAGAAAAGGGATCGACGGGCCATCATTCACTTTCGGCCCCCATTTTCACCCGGGTGCTGTTTGTACTGTACTGTATACATCATGAAATTCCCTGCATACCCCACTACCAGGCTCGTGGGAATAGACGAGGACGGATAGAGTAGATCTAACTGGTGTTCCTGCGTTTTTAATAATGAGCGTCCACGAGTAACCCGTCAAATTTGCTGAAGGTACGTACGTATGTATGTATGTCTGTGATGAGAACAAAAGTGGCCCCCAAGGCTGGGAATGTCAACTGTGCCAGGGATCATCTACGTACTTCCCCTTGTAGGCAGTGTAGCGCTTCTACCCTGCTGCGACTAGAGAGAACTACGGGGAAAGTATCGAAAAAGTGCCGTGACCGAAGAAAGCCGAGAGCAGGGATCGTGAGAGACAGGGATCAGGGTCGTACTGCATTGAATGGGACAGGTCTCTCAAGTGAGGGCAGAAGAGATAGTGACGTCGGTTAAGTCTTGCAGATGCCCGGCCCACATTCTCTGTCAAGAGATGATCATTTGAAATAATTAAACGTTCAATGATGTCGCGAGGATTGAGATATTTTAAAAACGGCATGAGACGACAGGGCGCTAAACATATTACCCCGGACAAGTCAGATTGGGATGAGTTTTGGACTATCGAGCTGAAAGACGAGAATCATGATTGGTGCACCTGTACTGTACTGTATGCGTTGGCCGAAAGCCAGAAAAGGAACTAGTGCAAAAGTACGTACAGTTGATTGACCGGACGCGGCTCAGCTTAGCCCCGAAATACTCGTTTATCGGAGCCGAACTTGCTTTCCTATCCTCTGATTCTTTGACAAATGACTCTTTTTTCAGGGTGAAATTATATCATTGTTGGTATGTCTGTTGTTCCTACCTTGCCATACTCAGTGTGGCGGCCATTCAAGACTAGGACAGCTACAACCAGCAGTGGTAGCAGTGTTCGCCCGAGTTCACTCGTGAATACTGGTGTGAACAGGTATTGTGTGCAATTTATTCTTTCAAAGACAGGTAGAAAACATCGAAAGTGATATCCCCGGGGTGCATGAAGTCAGAAGGTCTAGATGAGGCTCCCTACGTTCCGTTGCACAACATAAGCCAACCGTGATTCGGGGTCCAGACTCAACCCAAATTCCACTTGCAGCTCAACGTCTTTGTGGTGTATATATCATATGGAAAATTCCTATGTGGGCTTTCCTGTTGTCTCGACGATTAAACCGCTCGTCACATTCAGGGCAGACGAAAGAGCCATGCGAGATAAGTCCCGATGCTATAATCCAAGCAAAGCAAGTCTAGATCAGACAAAGAAGTATGCTGAATGAATTCGTGCTCATAGTGCCTGAATGACTGCTACAAGGGTGAATGCTGTACGGGACCTCGACCGTGCATGTGGTCCACAGATAGTGTAGGTGATGTCAAGGCCGTGGAGGCAGGGCAAACGAAGTGTTCGGTCATCCAATCCTCATCGACAGCCAAGACAAAATCGCCCGAGTCTCCATTGCATGAGCAGGACATGGTCAATAGACAGGGACGGGAACCGACATGTCAAGATCAAGAGGCACACTTGATTTCTTTCCTATGATCAAGTAGGAAAGAGCCAAAGTACTGTATATATCTGCGAAAGAGCCACGAAACCGCAAGTATGTGTGAAGCCACTTTGATTTTCACAGTGTATACAAATGCCCCGAAGACCTTGGCAAGAAGCAAGAGCTCAATACGATCAGATTGATACTTCTTCAACAATGCCGCTAACCAAATCAGCAGCCTCTGCAACCACCGCTCTAGTACTACCAACCGATATACAACCTTCTATACTTAAAGTCTGCAATGGTTGATCTGGTCCTCCTTGAAATGACGTCACATAGTCTTGAGCCTCATCCCCTGTCTCCACCCCCTCTTCCCCATGTCGCTCACATCCTCAGAGTATACATGCACACATCCTGTTATATGTCATGGTTCCGTAGTGACTATTGTATAATGGATTATGGGCCCAATTGTATCTTCCATGAGCAAGGGACACACCTCTGACAGTTGTTGGATGCCAAATTGTCCGGCTCCAGGTAAGGCCTATGGCTCTTCAAATCCAAATCTTGTTTCCGCTCACGATGCTGTTCTTGAATTGGCGATGTCTGAATCTATTATATGATTGATCAGACCTTGGCCAACAAAAATTTTCCAAGATGAGGCCAGGATCGTCAGTCGCCCCACATAATGTTTTGGCAAACAATATGAATCATATGCCGTATGCACTATATTCTCCAAATGTAACTCCGCAGCTTGTCGTCCAGCTCTCAGCCCATGCAAGAGAAATGCCAAGCAGCCACAGCCAGTCAAGCATGAGACATTAACTCTCTATACCGCGGCCCACTCAAGTAATCCATGTTGGAAGATTGCAAATCCTCCAACGGCAGAGACGAGATCTGATCAAAGCAGCTTCGAGGTCTGACCTGCTCCCCATGTAGTTCTAGTACTCTTCGAACAAACACTCCACCCTCACAATAAACCCTCCACCCATGGCTATCCGGATTCAAACCAGGACCATGGATCATCCACCGTGTAATGACCAAAACAGCCAAAGAGTGGAGATCACAAAGCTGAACTAGGGAATCAGTGTTGCATTGCCCACAGGTGTAAGTAAAGAAGTGGGGCTTGTCCGGATCTCGAAAGAACCGCAAAAGAAGCGCCATCAACTCAGTATAAGCCGAGTACGAATGCTCGCAAAGAGGGAACGTCTGCGAAGTTGCCCGTAGCTGACACAGCTGATTGTCGCGAACTAGAAGCATATCCTGGACGCGCAAACAAACACCCATTGGGGTCGGACAGATGCGAGCCTCGACCGAGACCAGCGATATCATTCTCATACCGAGTGATTGTCGCTGGGGGTGGGCCTGGATTTGGGTGTAGAATATAGAGTCCGCGGTGTCTCTTGGCGGTGGACCGTCGAGATAGGTCCTGACTAGTAGCCTGGTGAGAAAATTGAGATTAATGCCGTGAGACCCGATCCATAGATATCTTTTTATTCGCCTATGCAATCGACAGCTGTCCCACTGGCCCCGGGACCAGCATTCAATGCCACAGGCTTTCTTCCATTCTCTCTCGGTTATACCGAGGCATTTTGATCCATCGTATCTGTGGAGACGAATGCAGGCCTGACAAATAAAGTAGTCTGGTAGATCGCGTGCTAGAATTTCCAAGATGGAGAGTTTCCCGCTGTGTCTGTGAGGCGGCAGGAATTTGATATATCTGCTCAGCACTGCCAATAGTCGACGATTGCACAAGGACACGGCTATGATGTCGGCTGAATAGAGAAAGTCGGAGATTGATAAGAGCAGTTCTGGGATGAGGCCGGGTAGTGTGTTCGGATTGGGAATGATGGGGGTCTCGGTGTTGGAGATATTGCATTTTTGTAGGGGAGAGACTAGGGACTTGTATGAATGGCTGAGAGGTTGCATATTTAAGGTGAGTTGGCCAGTCACCGGTTAATTGTAGGTAAGTCACAGCCAGGAAACCCGAGAATCAGTATGCAGTTTGTCAGTTCAAGTCTTGGTTCAAAAACGAGGTCAAGTCTTCCAGTATCTCTTCAACAATCAGACAAAATGAGTAGGTCAGTGGTTGGATAGTTCTTGCAGATAGAAGGTTGACAGAATGAAAGAGGGTGAAGTGCGTGAGCGAAGTAGATAATATACCCAGTTACTGACTCATAGAACTACGTAATTTGTTCGAGGCTTCAGTATTGCCTATTTAGAAAAGTGTATAGCTATTAGTCGATATAGGAAATTAAGGTTATGTGGTCCCGTGGAGTTGACTCAAAAGGGTTCATTCTAGATACAGTACAACCAATAAACGAATTAAAAAGTAAGTATAACACCTGACAACCAAACCCTACAACAAAGCTTATTTGCTTAGTTCTTAACAATAACCCTTCGGCTCCACTCTAGATACATTATTCCACAAAACATGCAAACTTTCACATCCAACCCAACCTGTGAATCACTCACGCCGTCACCTCAGTAATAGCATACCGACTCCACTTCCGAATGACAGTTCCATACCGATAGAACACATACGGCACAGGAACCATGACAGCACTAATACACGCAAGAATGGTAAGAGTGTAATGAACACCCATATTCTTGTAGAATGGAATCCCAACCACAGTCATACCGCCCGCAGCAAAGTACCGCGAGACAGTCATGAAACCCAAAGCGGAGGCAGCATAGATACCGTACGAGTCGATGACGTACATGTAGGAACTGATGAAGATGCAAATGGCGCCAAAGCCGAAGAAAGAAGATGCAATTATAGGGGACCAGATTGAGACGGAGGCCTGGGTGGGTCGTTAGCATGTAAATTATTGAGGATAGTATGTAGTATATCCGGAGGGACAAAAGAACTTACGAAATCGGTCCAGCCCATCCAGAACAAACTGATAGGAATCAGTGGTGCGCCGACCATGGCAAACCAAAGTCTGATCTCGGGTTGAGTGTGGATGTTGTCCAAAGCGTGAGGATCGGTCGCTGGGTCAGTTCCGTTCTTTGCTTTGGCGGCTGCGGTGAAATCGCGCTTTGTCCAGTGGTAAATTGGGAATGCGAGGAGACCTGCGAGCATGATCCCAACGTACATTGCCACCCAGGTGATGTTGGTTAGTCCTTGTGAAATGCCATATACATCAGTGAAGATGTAAGTATAGCCATCAAAGAAGGTGAAGAGGACGATGTACAGAACGGTCATGTACATGGAAATCAAGAGGATGATGGGTTCCTGGAAAGTGATGAGGAACTGGCGTTTCAGGGCACCACCGATGCGAGTGAACAGTGGGATTTTCTCCATGTCCATTTCTGAGCGGAAGCGGTTATCACCTGTTGCCTTGCGCAAATGCTTTCCTTTCCATTTGAGGAGCAGTGGGGAGTAGGTCTCGGGCTGGAACAGAATGATAAGAGCCATGATTGCACCGGAGGCTATGAGAATGATCCAAGCCGTCCATTGCCACGAGAGAACCCCTGTTTGGCCGATGTACGATGCAATAACTGGGGCCAAGACAGGTCCACCGAATGACAAGATGGCATACATGGGGAAAGTGAGCGTCTTCTCAAGAGGATTCCATAGGTCCGCAATGGTACCACCTGCGCAGGTTAAAGGCGGGCAGCCAAAGATGCCAGCCAAAAAGCGGAAGGCCAGTTGGGCACCGATATTTGGAGCCAAGGCTGATCCCATGATGAAAATCATGAAAAGAGTAAGAGAGCCGGCGTAGACAGCATTGCGGCCGAGGATTTCAGACAGAGGTCCGCTAACCAGCGAACCGGCGGCGAATCCGAGCAAGTAGATACCTAGAACGTATGAGCTTACAACCACGGATTGGCAAGGAGCTGGCTCTTACCAGTAACCAACGATCCCACAACTTCGCTCACATCGTAATACTCCGTGATTTGAGGCAAAACCCCGGACTCGATAGCCGACGCAGCTCCAACAATGAAAGCCAATGCGGTGACGAGCAAAGTGGCGACCATGCGACTCGTAGTACTATAATTGCGAGGGTTGAGCGGATCATTCTCATGTTCCCACCCAACAATGAAGATATGAGACTTGGGATCGAGCTGTTTCTTTATATCAACCCCGGCCAGGGATCTGCCGAATGCTGTTTTCTCCGAATACTGCGTCGGCTTCTGCGCAAGAGGGGGCGACTCCGATTCAGTGACATCGTCATCTGTCTGATCCGATGGCGTCGGAGCTTCTGTTTCCAAGGGAGTCTCGTTCACGGGGAAAGCGGCGCCGCGTTCGGGGGCATCATTGAGCTGTCTGTGGACGGCATTTCCCAATCGTCGGAATTGCAGATAGGACTGCATTTTGAAATCTCGGGATTAGACTGAAATTTTGGATACTCCCGGGTTGTATTCTCACCGGTTGTGTATAGATATCTGGGTGTTTCCCTCAGATATTTTTAGTATTGTGGTCAACGCTGTCTCTGGCGACGGGGCGATAGAGAGCTAAAAGCAAAAGAAAAGAAGAAAAAAACAGGGAAGAAAAAGCATCCCTTCAAGGTTGAGGTCCACTCGGCTGATAAATCGGGTTCCCACTCTGGTCGGTTCAACGGCGACAAGCTGGTGGGCCTGATCACCAAAGCCCGAGAGCTTAGCGTCATGACCCTTGGGGGTACACATTTAACATGCATAATTTCCCTAGTGATTTATCAGCCATACGTTCTCCACTTCAATATGTCGACTAAGAACCAAGTCCACAATTTAGCCCCGTTAACAGGTTCGAGGAGCAAGAATGAAAGCCTCGGAGTTCCTGCCGTGGTTCCTCGGCCCGCACTTCCGGTTTCGGTAAGTGGATTCTCGGCCGAGTTCGCTCAGTTGTCCGAAGTGTACGAAGTGACTCGCCGAGAACTCCAGTATGCACCCGGACTTATAGACCCTGTGATGAAGCCCAGGGGGTGATTTGTCCGTAATTCCGTTCTACTCTTGATCATGAATTTAATATCTACGAGATTTGCACTTCAGATATAGGCCGATACTAACAATCTATTTATCGGAAATAGGGCGTTACAACAAGGCAATACATGTCATACAGTAGCTATACTATTTAGAAACTTCAAAGAGCCAAGGGGTACTCAGTCGACTCAAGACGCTCTGGATAAGTCAAACCACCCTGCTGGCGAACTTGGTCCATGACTTCCATGATCGCAATACTCTCATCCCAAGGCAAGCCCTCGCTCTCAAGTTTCCCATCGCGCAAACAGCGAGCAACTTCATCAGCTTCCCAGAACATGCCGCGCGCATCGTCAGGGATAGGCATGCTGACATCCTGGACGTTTGATGCATCTCCCGATTGCGCAGTTGGGACAACACGGAATCGCTCTGGTCGATAGGCAGGGCCGAAAACCTGGATATGGCCCTTAGTTCCGTGGATCTGGATGGAGGGACCAGCGGAGCCGCGATTGTCTGGATCGCTGGCAACGCGGAAGGCTGTCATTGCTACGGCGTGAGATGTTCGGTTAGGAAGGGCGGACGGGGTGGTGGTAGGGAATGTGATGAGCATGGTGGTGTCTTCGTCTGCTCCAGTGGCCGCGAATTTTGACATATGGGAGACAACCTGGGATGGTGCTTTGCGCTGGGATGGTGGTAGGGTATGGTAGAGGATCTGGAAGACCCAAGTCAGAGCATAGACTCCCACTGCGAGAGATTTAGCTCAGTCATACATGCTCGGAATGCCACACTTACAGTCAAGAAGCGCACCGCCCGCAAGGTCCTTGTTGACCATACGGTGGGTCAAGTCCCAGGCAGTCTCAGGCTCGTCTCCAATGCTCAAATCAGAAACCACTCGCAGGACCTCCCCAATGGCTCCGGTTTGCACTAGACGTCGCACTTCAATACTGAGTGGGAAGTATCGAGTCCAAACAGCTTCCATCAGGAATAGACCCTTCTTCTGCGCAGTTTCGCACAGGATCTTGGCCTGAGCTGCGTTCACGGTGAATGCCTTCTCACATAGAACATGCTTTCCGGCTTCCAGGGCCAGCATCGCATGCTGGAAGTGATGTGAGTGTGGGGTAGCAACGTAGATGGCCTGAACGTTGGCATCATTGACGGCCTCTGCGTAGGACCCGTAGGTCGCACATGGCTGGGGAATCTTGAGCTTCTCGACGAATGAATCGGCTGAAGCCTTGGACGAAGATGATGCTACGGCGACAACGGTGTGCTTGACGTCTGTAACTCCTTTGGTCGTTGGATCACGCAAAAGATCCTCCACAAATGCTTTCGACATAGTTAGATTTTTTTTTCCTACAACAAGCACATCTTGAACCACTCACTTTGTGCAATTCCGCCGGTGGCTGTTGATAGGTGTCAGTCTAGTCATCTCACTAATATATGATTTCCACGGAGCAGGGACTGACCGAGAATGCCCCATCGAAGATCAAAAACCATGATTAGTATAGATTTGTATGATAATTATGATAATTGTGAAATGGTCGTGAACAAGAAACGAAGGGTCTTTTATACCGGAAGAATCTCATACATCTGCGGGGGGCAAACCTGCTTCAACGCTCCAGTCAAGCCCCACACCAGGAATCAACCGATTGGCTGCTTTCCTCCTCCACTCTGAACTTTGTCTTCGCCTCGACCTGCCAGACCCTCGACCCGCAAAAGAACTTGACATCAGAGAATCTGCAAAACTCCGTCTGGAGAGAGTCGATTAAGAGTCGGACCAACATCATGGAAAAAGAAACAAATCGCAAGGCACCGGTCCGTTCTCACCATGGCTGCACAAATTGCCGCCGAAGCAAAGTCAAATGCGACGAGCAAAAGCCAAGCTGCACCCGGTGCTGGCAAAAAAACCTGCAGTGCACCAGTACCTATCAACTGAAATGGGAGTCCGATTACCGGTATCGCGGAGTCGCCTTTGGCAGATCGGGGCGCTGGGGGAAAAACTCACCTGAAAATCGGCAGACCCCAAGCCCAACGGGATCAAGTCCATCTTTCCCGGAAGAGGCTACATGGCTGGTAACCCCACCAGTCGATACCTGGACATTTCTCAATAATGATGTGTCTCTAATCCAACGACTGTGTGACGAGGAAGAAACACATACCGAGCCACATCTCTTGCCGGCTTTCAATGCCAAGCAGGTCATTGGCGAACAAGGACCGCGCGGATCAAGATCACCATCCACGAGGCCAACGTCTGGGATCGCAAAACCTTTAAACATGAACGAGGTGCTACTGCAGAACCTTCAACCTCCCCTCTCCCTATTCCCATCCCTAGACACACTAGGAAACCGAGTGTTATTCGACTATTATATCAACCAAGTATGTCCACGAACAGTACATAATCCGCATTCCCAATCCCCATTTGCATCCGTCATTCTTCCATACTGTGTATCAGCCTCGCCAACAGTCCTACGAGCCATCCAAGCTTTGGCCGCATGCCATTGGTCCCAATATGACCCCCAATACAGCAACATCAGCCTACAATTAAAGTCGCGGGTTCTAAACACCTTCCGAAAACGAATCAACACGGAACCTACCTCCCTGGTAGCAGACGATCCCGAAGTCTTGGTCATTGTCATGTTCCTTTGTCTCTTCGACATTGTGGATGATTGCGATAAACAATGGATTGTCCATCTCCAAGGAGCAAAGGACATAATTCGACTTCGACGAAAACAACAACGCCTCATAGCAGAAAAGAACGAAAATGATAGCGCAGGTAGCCCACAAGACCCGGTATCATCCTTTACAGAACTATTCTTCGCCTTCCAAGACGTCATGGGCCGAACAGCATGCGCCAAAGCAGATCTTTTCGGATCGAGCTACTGGCACGAAGACGACACCACCATAAATTCATGGATGGGATGCAGCCCAGCCCTCGTCTCAATTATATTCGCCGTCATGGATCTAAGCCGGTCACGCCGGGCCCTAGTCTCCAACGAAGACCAGCTAAATTTCAGCACTCGAGCGTCTGCACTAAACAAGAGACTCGACACCCTCAGACAAGGGTCTCACACCGCCGGAAAAGAAGACCAGACCATCTGCAAAATCGCCGAATTAAAACGACTCACCAGTACCGCCTACCTGAACTGTGCACTATACGGCGCGCACCCAGCAGAAGACACGACAAAGACCTACGTCCGAACGATACTGAGAGAAGTCGTCGAGCTGCTGGCTCAGGAATCAGCCTGCCATGTCATATGGCCTCTCTTCGTTGCTGCTGTCGAGCTGGATCCGCTTGATTTTGAGCTCTGGACCGATCCGGAGACTGGATTTGTAACTGATGGCAGGAGGCTTGTCTTGGAGCTGCTCGATCGCATGGCGAAGAATAGTGTGTCGAGTGTGTCGCGCACGCGCGCGGTTATTGAGCAGGTTTGGAAATCGAGGGACTTTGATCTTTTGAAGACTGCCAAGCTGAAAAGGGGGCCTATTGCGGCTTTGAATGATTGGGAAAGATACGTTGTTCCGTTCAGTGATGCTTTGAGTCTGGTATAGGGTTGCGGATAATGTTGTACATTTTACATTTAACATTTAAAATTTACTAGCTTTAATAATGTAGTAACATTTAATGGACCGTGTTCCGCGGTTCTAGAAGTACAGGAAGTCAATTCATACGTACATTATGAGACTAGCCTTCCTGCCATTTTGCCCTAATTCCAAACGACAGCCGCGAAGCTACTCCCACAATCGGCCTTTGGCACCTCTCTTGGACTAGCTGCGGTCATGGTTCAATGTCAGACATCTAGATCTACATACAACAAAGGGTATTCGTCATTCTGAAGAAAACAATGAAGGTTTTGATTCTGTGCATGCTGCTCGATACCTATGAAGAGCAAGCAATGTGTACAACAAGCTCGGAAAACTCATTCTCAACATTCATGAAATCGTCATTTATATGCAGGTAAACCGTGAAACTTGCAGAGAAAAAGAAGCCGAAATTATAGAACTAAGCATTAACTTTTTAAAATATGTGCGATGTAGCGCGGAGTAGAGTATGTGGAAAAAAGAGGTGCAATCGAATCAAGTCAAGTTAGACCTCAACTTCAGGCTTCAACTGAGCCTTGCGCTCTTCGTCGAGTCGTTCCTGGCGGGCCCGCTCTTGCTCAGCGAGACCAGTCTTCTGGAATGTGTGTTGGCGACTCAGCTCACGGGGACGAATGAACAGAGAAAGAATAAAGCCGACGCCAGCGACGGCAGTGTAGAAGATCCACATGCGGCTCAGGGCGTGGGTGTAGGCACCGAGGACAACCTCGCGCTGGGAGGCGGTGAGGCTCTCGATGAGGGACTTGGAAGCGCCTGCGAAAGAAGCAGAGATGGAAGCGGCGGTTTCGGGCCCGATGGCGGCGATGAGCTGGTCGGATTGTTGACCCATGATGTTTTGGTAGATGACTGTTCCCAAAACGACAGAGATGGATGTGGAGAGTTGACGGATGAATCCAAAGGTGGCGGTTGCTGTGGCCATGTCTGAGGGGCGGATGTTGGCCTGGAAGGCGACGAGCGGGGACTGGAAATTGGGACCAATTCCGAAACCGGCAATCAGCTGGAAGATGATAATGCGAGGCCATGAGGCATAGGGCTTGAGGTCGATGAATAGACCGAATCCGAGAACCATCATAAACATGCCTCCCACGATCAACTCGCGGAAGCGGCCTGTCTTCTTCATGACGATACCGGTAGCTGCGGAGGTAATCGCGAGAGATAGGACCATTGGCAAGACGTAGACACCACTCATGACGGGAGTCGCCAGAAGGACGGTTTGGAAGTAAAGCGGCAGGTAGTAGGTACCGGAGATGAAGACAAAGCCGTGACAGAAACAGACGCAGAGGATGAGGACGTTAGACCACTCGTTGAACAGTCGGGGAGGAATGATAGGGAACTTGGCGATCTTCCATTCGCTGAACATTGCCAGAGCCCAGACGACGACGCCGAAAACGATGAGACAGATGACAGTGGCTGAGGACCATGAGTACTTCACGCCTCCGAATTCCAGTCCAAAGAGGAACATCAGAGTGCCACCAATGATCAAGAAGGTGCCTGCCCAGTCGATAGTACGCAGACCTGCAATGAGCGGAGTCTTGGGAGATTCAATTTGAAGGAACAAGGTCAAAATAACGAAGGAAATTCCACCGATAGGAACTAAATCAAAATCATATTAGCATTAATATCCAGATCGACAAATCCTGGCACATACGGTTGAGGTAGAAACACCATCTCCAGGTTGCAGAACTACCAGAAAAGGCACCGCCAATGACTGGTCCCAATGCACCTGCAATAGCCCAAGTCGCTCCAAAGAGACCGTAATACATGGGTCGATCTCTAATAACAAGTTAGACGTAATCATCAGATGAATGAGGGTCATCATACCTCACACTGAACATATCAGTGACACTGATGTTGGCGAGGATAATGATACCACCGCCACCAACACCTTGAACGGCACGACCCGCCACGATCATGGCCATATTCTTCGCCAGGGCGCAGATCAGACTGCCAACAAGGAAGGCAACATTGGCAAGCAAGATGATATTCTTTCTACCCCAGATGTCACTCAGCTTGCCCCACAGTGGAATACAAGCAGCATTTGCCAAGAGATAAGATGAAGCAATCCATGAGTACCCGCTCTCGGAGGCATTGAACTGTGAGGCAATAACCGGTAGCGCAGTGGAAATAATAGTCTGCAAGATTGTTAGAAAAAGTTCCGAAGCAAGGGGTAGAGTTCGGTATACCATATCGAGAGCAGCAAGGAATAAAACCAACTGAATGCGACCAAGTTAGCTTTTGCTTTTTCCATTAGCGCCACATTTTCGGAGAATACTCACGCATAGAGCTGTCATCACGACAATAATCTTCTTCTTGCCCATCTTGGCCGCTTGAGAAGGTGTGCGATCCAGAGCCGGGCCTGTTGTGGTCTTCTCCATCGTGTTCTCCGCATCGTCAGGTGGGGAGGGTGTCTCTGCCGGGCCTTGCTCGAACGCATCCACGGGCGTTTTCTCCGGATGGGTCTTTTCAAAATCTGTGTCGACGCTCGAGGCGTCCTGGGGCTGGCGGTCACCCATTATACGAGGCGAGGGCGAAGGAAGAAAAGAGAGTTGCGGTTTCCTGGGCACGGGGAATAGAAGGGGGAGTAGAGCAGGGATGGACCCGTCGTGATTCTTCAAGCTGTCGCAAATATGTGAGCTTGTCAAACGGACATGACGAGACTAAATAGACCGCGAAGGAAAAAAGCAGAAGCGTCGGACAACGTATTTTCGGAGTTTAGCTCCAACAGCAGTCGGAGATGTTTTTGAGGCCGAATAAAATTAGATCGCGGGCCTCGGCTGTTTGCCAATGGCCGACTCCGACGCTAAAATCTGGATTCTTCATCATTTCCTTTTTCTGTTGCAGACTGGCTGATTAGCCGAGACTGACCATGGAGAATCCACTAGCGATCGACCCCAAGCTAGATCGGGTCTACTTGGATGGCGGATGCTATTCGTACATCTCGCTAGCAGTGAAATGACAGCTCTCATCCAGATCGAAGTCTCTGGTGTGCGTCATCTCTCACATATGATCTCCTATTCACACTAGGCAGCAGTGTCTGTCTAGTAGTATAGTACAGCCTTGCTTAGACGGTTGCTATCTTATGTCTATGTAGTTTCGTCACTTTTGGTATAGCTTTCTAGTAGTAATAGGCTACTTGTTCATATGTATGGATATGGATAACAACCCTTCATAATGACCGCATCAAACCACCCACGTTCATTCTACAAGCCAGTCATTCCAGCCACCATGATAACCCCAATACACCCAAAACGACCAAAATGTCCAAACAACGCCAACCCCAGAGTCGCCAACCCAAAGCCCCCCGAAACATCTTCCGGGCTCTGAAATCCCACCTCCAAAAACACCGCAAACCAAAGAACGCCATCTTCAATATATCCGACAAAATCATCTTCCAGATCAGCCACTATCTCGATCTAGTAGACCGAGCATGTCTCTCACTGAGCTGCAAGAAATACCTCTATCTCCTATCCTCAATCCGAACCCACCGGGACCTCTATAAACAGCCATGTTTTTCTATCAGACATACGATCAGACCGGATAATCGATCGTTTCTTTCTGATGCGCCGGTAGCGAAGCTATGCGCTCGGTTACAGAATGAAGACTGGGTGTTCTGCCGGACGTGTCGTAGGCTCCATACGCGCGATTCTTGGGGTAGACAGGAGTATGCTAGAAGGGTTAGAGAGCGGGAGCAAGCGAGGGAGACGATGAGGGTGAATCGGGCTTCAGCGTATATGCCTGGTCAGCCTTCTGCTATGCTTTTGATGACGACGGCTATGTTCGAGAGTGACTATTACCAATGACAATGACTATTATGGGGTTGGGTAATGGTTTATGGGTGGCTGGATGGCTATAGAGAGACTGCTATTTGCTTTTGACGGCGGGCTGGGGGGTGACTTTGTAAGTCTAGGGGATCTATATAGCATCGTCGTTTCATCTTACTGCAAGAGATGGAGGCCAGGCGGTGATACTGCTATCGGAATAAATGTGGATGAGGCAGTGACATGAGGATCTTCGTGATTCAATAACTCCTAGATGACATGCAATGACCAACGTGTTTTTCAAATGACTCTATGACCAAAGCAATATGGGGGGGATGGGGGGTATAAACGAAAAAGTCGACAACATAAGAACCAGAAAATGAAACCCATTGTACAACGGCAGCGCCAGAATGCATTAATCCTGCAATTGAAGGATTTCTGAGACGAGTCAGCAACCAAACCTCACCAACTTGTCACCAAGAACCAATAAATGAAAGACTTACCAGTCAAAAACTCCTCAAAGCTAACAGTGATATACCCATCCCGATCCTCATCATACCGCTTAAACACATCAGTCATGCGCTTCAGACTAATACAAGCCTGAACAAAAAGATCAAAGCTCATCCCATTCCGACTAGGATCCTTAGGATGTATCCCCATCTGCTTAGTCTTACTCTCAAAGACGCCAAACAGAACAGCGACAAACTTCGGACTGAGCCGATACCCAAAAGCAACCAGCGCATTCTCAAACTCGATCAGACTAATGCGCCCACTGCGGTCCTCGTCGAATCGATCAAACAATTCCCGCCACGCAGCCAGATACCGCCACAACGAGACGAACTCGTCAAAGTTTATCGTTCCGCTGCCGTCGCGGTCGAACATCCGGATCATCATCTTGACCGTGCGCGGGTGGAACGACGTGTAATCGCCATTCACCAGGGCCGAGCCGAGCTCTTGCTCGGTCAGCGTGCTGGAGTGCGAGACGTTCGCTGCGCGGAAGAGTGGGTAGAGCTGTTGCGGGTCATTGCTTGGTGCTGTGAGGGGTGGAGGAACGGGCGATTGCGGCGGGCGAGATTGCGGCGGGGGTCTGTTGCGCTGTGGCTGGACTGGCGGAGGGCCGAAGCCGTAGTTCTGGGGTGGGGGAGAGGGGTGGAGCGGGTGAGGCTGTGGGCGGTGCTGGGTTTGCGCGTGGCTCTGTGTGAGGGGAGGTGGGATGGTTGCTTGTGAGGGCCGGCCGCTGTAGGAGTGCGAGTGGGCGGACTCGATGCGCGGGGGCGGGGTTGAGTACGCGTGTTGTGGTGGTGCGCTGGAGACTGGCACTCGGGGTGGGACTCCGCTGTGGCCTGTTTGTGCTGGTGGGCGCGAGGGTAGGGGCTTTTGGCTGTGGCTTTGGCTTTGGCTTTGGCTTTGGTTTGCCATGCTCATCGAGCCTAACATCTGCGCGACCTGGATTTGGGGGTTTGGGTTAATAAACGCTTTGGGTGATGCCTGGGGGCGATTGATGTACCTGCTCGGGCTCGGCGTGCCTATATTTCGTTCTGTTAGCGATTGCGAGACTCTAGAAATGTTGCGGCTACTTACGCTGGGAGCGCATCCGGATTGTAGGATTTGTTGTAGGCCATGGTTGTGAGCAACGAAGGGGGAGTTCGCGACAGCCTCACACAGAAAGATAGTATGTAACAATCTCAGGAAGAGAAAAGAAAGAAAAGGAGTCAGGAGAATAGGTAGACGTGAAAGCGGAGCTCCGTGGGGCCATTTAGGAACGATTTTTAGCGCGCCAAGTGATAATGTCGGGGTTGAGGTTGCAAAGTGGTCTCGGGTGGTTATGAGAACTGCGGTGATGCTCTATCGAGGGGCTAATAGGTTCGCAAGATGTTCACTGAACTTTGTTAGTGTGGCTTCTACCCTGGTCTTAAATCATCAGCCCTATTGATCCGCTCTATAAATAATTTAACCGCCGCAATTACCTCAGGACCCGCTATGAGTCGTGTTCGTATAACTTGCTATTCAGCGTAACCGGAATTGTACTTTACACATTGCCGATCATTTTCTTCTCTTTTTGCCTCTTCGTCAGGAACTATTCACATTTTAAACTAGTCCTACTGTCACTAGGCCAAACGTGGAAGGTTCAAAATCAAGATCTTACTAAAAGAAGCAAAACAGTGACTACATAAGAAACCAGAGACTAAGAAAACAGGGGTATCTTCGCTTGATGATGCTACAGACAAGAAGAACGCTTTTAGAAACACCCGAAGAACAATCTTGAGCCTCAACAGCTCGGTCTCCCCACTAAGCGCTTAGATTCCCCCAAATGCAAGGTCCACCTCGGGCGCATGCTCACCTAACACGTCAATGATCTCCTTCCAGGCCTTCTCCTGAAGCTCTACCCCCTCTGCTCGGGAAGTTAGAGCATTCGACTCACTGAGATATCATTAGCCTCTATAACAAACCCAGGAAGAAGAGTCCAACTTACTCGAGATAGCCATCACTTCGCCAGCACTTGCCCTGGGACTCGACTCCTTGGTAGGTGGCGCTAACCAGTGAGCGGCTGCCCTGCTCAGTGGTCCGGGCAAACAACTTGAACAGAATCCACACTATCAACTGCTCATACCACTTGTCGTACTGGCGACCAAGGCCTGTTGCACACAGACCGGGGCTCACAGTGTTGACAATGATGGGGTGGGTCCCATCGGGGTTGCGCACATAGGTGGCAATACGCTTCATCACGATTTCAAGGAGCAGCTTCGAGACGCCGTATTGTTTGGGGCCCTTGAATTTCTTCGGATCGTTCAAGTGCTCCAACAGCAGTGCATCGGTACGCACGCTCTCGGCTTGAACTCGAACAAATTGCTGGCTGGAAACCACAGTCAGGTGAGACGGGTTGGCGTCATAGGCACTACTCTTCAGCTTGGGGAGCAGAAGCAGGGCCAGCAGAGAGGTGGACAAGGTGTTGACCTGCAAGGTCTCTTCCCAGCCCTCGGACGATTTGTTGTAGTCGCGGTTCCACAGCCCGGCATTCAGCAGGGCAATATCAAGGCGCTGTAACTCTGTGTTGGCACGCTCGGCAAACTTCTTGACACTGGCGAAGTTGTTCATTTCGAGTTCCCACACCTTGATGACATCGCGGCGGTTGGTCAACTTCTCAATCTCGGCCTTGGCTTTGCTACCCCGCTCCATGCTGCGACTCCCAATGATCAGAGACTCGACTCCGAGGTTGAGAATTTTGACGGCGGCTTCAAACCCGAGACCCGAGGTGGCACCCGTCAACAGGACGGTCTTCCCAGCGAAAGAGATTCCCTGAGGATCTGTGGGAGGTGTGTACTGCATCTTGAGCAGACGAAAAAGACCTGCCATCTTGGCTTTTTACGCACACAACAGAGCGTCTGGAGTGTCAGAAGGAGGTGCAACGCAGGAACAAAACGCGTCAGGTGAACAGTAGAGGCGATAAGCTGATAAGCTGATAAGCCGATAAGTATGACCGCAAACAGACACAGCAAATAGGAAATGATGATGGAGGATTGGAGAAAGATAAATGATGGAAATGAAGAAGATTCATATCATGCGGACGCAGTCTGAAATGGTCGCAATCACGGGGCTTCAAGCCGATCGGGGGCAAATGTTTCATACAAATATTATGCCGGCTTCCCGTTAGGGAAACCCCAATTGCTTCCCCGGCCACGGGTATGACACGGCTGTATCCCTCTCGCACACCCTTGTCTATATATAACCCTGACACAGCATCTTCGTAGGAATAATGTTGGTTGTCGTCCTAGAATTTCACATTCCTAGTCCTGTTTTATACGGCCTTGCACCCCGTTTGATGTGAATAGTACGGCCATCTGGGAGTCAATGGCTGACATGCCGAACAAGAAAATGTATTTTTAGACAGATAACAGAAAGAATGCTCTTGGGCTAGACTCGTGTAGATAAGTGAGCTAGCCATACATTGTACTCTCTTTATAGCCACTTGGCATACTCTACACGCAAGGGGTAGCAGCTCCTATGTGAAACCCATAGAGCAGCTCAAGGCCTACCTTAATGTCTCAAAAGAACCACATTGATAACACTCCTGTATTACATAGACTTATTAATAATAAACATGAACTGAAGTCCGAGAATAACATATTCAGATCCGAAAGCGGGGGGATGCTGTCTGTACTTAGTTCTTGCCACTGTTCGCTAACTTCATTTCATATACAGACTTCCAATCTGCCACACCAAGGTCTCGAGTTTAAAGATCAGTACAGCAGTTGCCCATTGTTTAGCAAACAGTGACATCCAGGCAATAAATAGTAGCCAATAAATGCAAGTTGTAGGGCTTGCCGTTTGTCTCACATCAATCATACAATAGACATGAGCTGGCTCTTGGCTTGAGATTAGTATAAGTTTACCTGAACTTGATCCCTTTCATTCAATTTGTTAGATTATTAATTCGATCTTGCAATCAAAAATCATGTTTTTTTGATTCACTGATCACATCTCCTTGTCCATTTCCGGCTGAAATCAGATTGATGAAAATCAAACGTACTAATTATTATGTAAAAGATATTGAAGGAGATGTATCGAAGAAGAATGACCCTTGTGATCAAATGTATCATGAGACAAAGGTCGCAACTGCTTTCGGATATAGTCTAGAGGATCTACGTATGCACCGTCCTAGACAACGCAATCCAAGGTATCAGCCGCGGAAATGTATGAGTAAAAAAAAAAACTACTAAAAGGAGTGTATAGCAAATGGTCAGCCTGCAATATACCTTTTTTTTTTCGCGTACGGTAGTTCGTTTCATTGATTGTTGCGCGTTCGGGCAAGGTCTTCTGCATAGAAGACGAAGGTCAAAAGTATCTGGTCCTCGCTCAAAACAAAGCTTGAAGAGCAACTTATTTGCTTTCCACTCTGACCTATGGCATCTTGATTCTCAGAAGGCATATATCTTCTATGATTTGCTGATTTCAATATGCCTGAAGGTCTGAGGTTGTATGGCTTATATAATCATTATAACTGGAAGGACCTCGGGAGAGATTTCAATGAGTCTAACAGATTCCCCACTATAAATATTGGATCACTCGTCTGCTGCTTCATTTGTTAAGCGAATCTACAAGCCTAAGTACGCTACGTGGATTTCATAGCTGCTCAAGTCAGATCGAAACCTTGGACACTCACCTCTGGCCTGCACAACATCACTCATAGCGCCGCCATGCACCTCGACAAGGAAATGTTAAAAGCTTATAGGACTTTCGAGTCTCTGGAAAAGAACCTCACACAGGAAGATATTTGGGAGGTAACTTATCTATTCGATCCCTGTATTTTCGGTATTTTCAAGAGCAATTCTTAACAATCCCTGGATTTAAAGAACCAAGTGCTATACAAACAAGCAACAAATGGAGACAACACGACACCTCAGCCCAGAGAACAAGACGCCCAGGTACTGTTTTCAATCTACATTCTCCATGCCAGAGCAGCATTATAGATGGTTGACTAACACCAAGCTACTAACTATAGGGACGGGCTCGGTGGGATATATGGAATTCAAAGAAGGGAATGCCCAAGGCGGAGGCCAGGGAAACCTTTTTGAGCAACGTTCAGTCGATTGAGGCAAAGTATGGTGAAAGTGTATAGACTTCAGAGATGTACGGCTATCGCCTGACTTTCTGCAAGGACGTGAAATGAAAGAGTGCCGGTGGGGACATTGTTCTCGACAGTAGTATCGGGGTTCTATCCCATATCAGTTATCGAATGAATAATCACGAGATACATTAAACGATACCGGATCTCTGCGGAAGTATCAAATCCAAATTTATAATCAAAAAATACAGTTACAACCCTTCGCGTTGAATCAAGACAATCAGAACCAGCAAGCATTACTGGCAGTGAAGAAAACCCAGTCTTTTCAGATACATACTTCGCTACTATACCATCAGATCAACCTAGACATAGACAGCTGAATTCAATCAATAGAGTATTTGTCTCCGTAGGAAAGATGAGTCACGTTTGTCAGGGCTGCACATCAGATATCTCGATATGGCGGAATCTGGTGCAAACAGTGCAAACACATATTGCTTGTGTATGGCGACAAGTCCACCTCGACCACAATTTATACCGGGATTGAAGTTTGACCCTGCATTTAAAGCTACTACAGGACCTCCTTGCTTCACTCATCCTTTTCATCGCCCAATATTTCGTTGAGAACGCCCACCAGTTGTCACTATCGACGGGTCGACGCGGGGCAGACCCACAACAGCAACCTCACAGAGCCAACATTTCAAACAGAATTAACGTTAACCCAAGCATCGTTGTAACATGGCAGCAACCGCACAAGGCCACCAGGTCCACCCAGAAGGTCGGACATGGAAGAATCACTTCCCCAAGGGTGATCTCTGGGTATTCGGTTACGGGTGAGTAGTTTGCCTGGCAGTCATCAAAACTGACATCTTGACATATGCTGATCATACATGTGAAGGAGCTTGATTTGGAAGCCACCACCACATTTCGGTATGTCCAAGAAATGATGTCGAGCTTTTACATCGAATGATGGGAAAGCAGCCTTCGTGCTTGGATAGCTTGGAGCGGAAAATTAATCCGTACGTCTTATCTTGCAGACCAGCGTGTTCCTGGGTATATCAGCGGTTATGTACGGCGGTTTTGGCAGGTATGTTACCCATGAAGTATTCGAGGGTGCTCAAAGCATCTGGACCAGTCTGACATGACGATCCTTTTTTTTGGAATCCAGGCTAGGTATGTCAATGCTCGTATCTGGGCTTTCAATCGCCATAAGCACCCACTAATGCAACCAAAAGTACCGACCACCGCGGCACCCCAGAACAACCTGGTAGAGTAGTCACCGTGATTGAGAGAGCCTTCTGGGAGACATTAGACGACCCGGTCTGTCCGCGCAATTCCCACTCACAGTATAATGAGCCCACAAAGAACTGACTCCTTCAACAGCTCGCACATCAAGAATCTGAATCTGAATCTACAGGGAAAGTCTGGGGCGCAGCATACCACATTCCTGCTTCACATGCAGAAGAAGTACACGACTACCTAGACGAGCGGGAGATAGACGGCTACAGCGCGCACTACACGCCCTTCCACCCAACTATTCATGTCGACAGCGCGACAGACTCATCGCCAATCATCTGCATGGTGTACATTGGCCAACCGTCTAACCCGCAATTCCTGCGCGAGACTGCCCGGCGGGAGCCGCAAGACGTGGCGCAGGTTATTAGTGCGGGTCATGGTCTTAGTGGGAAGAATACCGAGTATTTGTATTTACTGGAGAAGGCGCTCGAGGGACTTGGGCTAGGTACTGCTGATGTTCATGTCACGGATTTGGTGAAGCGGGTCAAGGCGATTGAGACGGAGGGGCTGGGTGAGGCTGAAGAAAGGGAGGCTGAGCTTGAGGTGACTAAGTCGCTGGAGGGGGCGGCTGCGGCGCCTGCTGAGGTGGATGGTCGGGATACTATTGAGTAAGGTCAGCCTGATGTAAATTATCATGGCTGGCCTATTTGTGTGGCTGGATTTAGGCCGATGCAGTGGACTGTCAAAGAAGCACATAGACAGGGCCTGTTCTCGACCCTGCAGGAGACCCTTATTGCCCTGTTATACTCCCGCTAGGTAGATTAAGCTTATGCGCATTATCGACGAACTCACTGATCATGCTCTGTCTGCTCTGTCGGAGAAAAGAACCCACCATGAAACAAATGACTGGGCAAACATGAAACCACACTATGCTCATTATGTGAAACGAGAAAACGATCGCAACGATAATGGACTTATAAACACAGCAGAGTAATCATAGAGATGCACAAGGTTGCTCAAGCGAGCTAGAAGCCCATATTTCCTTCCATTGCAAGCCAAAAGCGAAAAGAGAAAAAAAAAAGCAAACAAAAGTTGACACCATCTTTTCAGCCCTAGGTGCCTCGTATCTGAGCCGTTGTAATTCGTGGCTTATTTTTAAAAGGAACCGCCAATGAAGAGCCAAGTCAAATGAAAAGTTGGCCATCTAGTGGGTGTGATGGCCGTCCTGGGGTGCTTGCTCCGTGTTGTTGTTGCGCCACCCTTGACAAGTCAGTCACCCCGATGCTGCAGCGATCCGTGAGGAAATCATTGCTCACCACCACCGCCACCATACCCAGTGTTGGGACCGCCGCCTAGAAGAGCCTGTCAGAAAGTGAATAGGGGTCGAGCTAGTTGTACGACGCACCGTAGCCACCGTGGCCACCCGCACCGTATCCAGCGGGGCCACTAGGGGGATAGTTGTTATTGTTGTATCCCCGATTGTAACCACCACCATTGTATCCACCGCCGCCGTTGTACCCGCCAGAATTGTAGCCACCACCGCCCTGGTATCCAGGTTGAGGTTGTCCCGAATTATATCCGCCACGACCCTGGAAGCCGCCTTCAGGGCGTTGGGGCCGGTCAAAAGCTTTGTCGACACGAATAGTCCGTCCATCAAATCTTTCAAAATCATCAGAATCTTGTGATGGTAACAAGAGATAGGATAGCATAATGTTCTTACTCCTGGTTGTTCATTGCATTCATGGCGGCATCTGCATCAGCCTCATTGGCAAATCGAACAAAGCCAAACCCACGGCTACGCAAGGTCGCGCGGTCTTTCACAACGATCTGTGGGCGGGGGTCAGTTGAAGCTGATAGTGACTACCGGAGCATGTAGAACCCACAGCTTCTTGGATCTCTCCGAACTGTTGAAATCCCTCCCGCAGGGCCTCATCGTTAGTGTGCCAGGAAAGGCCACTGAACAATCGTTAGACTTGCTTAGGAAAACACGTGCTAGTCCTTGATACAAGGAATACATACTGGATAAAGAGCTTAGACATGATGGTGAACTTATTGTGAAACTAAATCAGTGATCACGGTTGGGCAGTGGCAGTCCAAGGGCAAAGGTAGAAGGTGAAAGCAGAGATGATTCACAAGAGGTCGAGATCAAGAATCCAAAGTCGTCGGGGTTGTAAAATGACAGGAAGATTCTAGTGGTTGTCAGGCGAGTCAGCACTCCCGTGTAACAATCACACTGCGTTAGGGCTTCCACATCTCTGGGAATTTTGTACGGACCGAACACCAATGGCAAGTGTGCACCGCGCAATATGCTGCTTACTGTGCCCTTGTCCGTGAGCTTTACCTTGAGAATGTGCAACTCTAGCCAACGGGAAGAGAGTTCAAAGTGGGGGGATGCAAAGATAACCCCCCAAGCTGCTAGTCCCGCTGGCTTGAACCTTCAGCTGATTGATTTGCGGGTTCTGTCGGGCTGGACTCAAAATGTGCAGTCAATCAGAAGACTCCCGGGGCTCCGTTCCACTGAGGAATTGGCGCACTAAAAGAAAACGGCTGATGTACACTTTCACTGCCCCTCGTTTCACTCTCTTGTTCGTGAGCCCAAGGTTGGGTTTGTAGGGCTGGATCTACAGCCAACTGAATTCTGTCCCAGCCTCATACATCTTGACCATCTCTGCCGCATAAAATGAGAGATAAGCCGCCCCATTCGCCAAGGTATCCAGCTGGGCTGAGCGGGGTCTCCGTGGGCCATAATATTTTGGCAGGTCTTAGTACCTCGCAGGTGAATCATTGGCTGTATGCATGCTTAGGCAATAGTGGGGTTTTTTTTTTCTCTTTCTTGTTCAGAACCCCCTTGCACAGGAATAATGATCTGGCCAGCATGCGGGCTCTAGCATGCAGTCACTGGGCCTAGCCCTGTCGGCTTTGGCTATGATCCTCGTGGGAGTTGTGTGCGTGCATCCGGTCAGAGGGGCAGTGCCCCGTGGGCCCACATGCGGCTTGTGCCGTGAATGCCGGAAGACTTCCGACTCTGGCGATCGGCATATGAAAGTCTATATTCTGTCAGCTGTGTTGGATCGAGTAGGGCGTCGTGGTCGAGCTGGGTGCCTCAGGCATGGGTTGTCTCTTCACATGAAAAGCTATGGTTGAGTAAAATGATGATAGAGGGTGTAGGGCCAATCAAAAAGATGGAAGGATGAGAGAATGGGAGACTGAGAGGATGGAAGGGCATATATGGTTTGGTCGTGCTTTCTTCGGCGGTGACCCTCCATCAATGCTGACTACCCCGGCTTCATACTTCCAATCTTTTGATCAGTTGTCCATTTTGTTCTAATGGCGAACAATACATCTACCGATGATGAGCAAGGACAAATTTATCAGTGGCTATCCTCAGTGAAAGATGCAGATCAAACTCTGGATAAAATTGCCGCAGGTGGGTGACGATTGCCAGTGGTGAAGCACACATTAACAAAGCATCAGATACGAAACAGCAGGGTTGGGGTGTCACGGCAATGGCCACTACTCCTCTCATATCATTGGAATCACCCGGAGACTTGCCTGGAATTACTCGTTCAACTCACAGAAAACGGAGTATCGACCATCGTGGCCAATCCCGAGAGTCGCTTCATATCCAAAGTCCCACACGAAATCAAGACCGCAACAAGAGAGCACGGCATAGCTATGAGCGAAAACCCAGACACAAGACCCACGATGATCATTACGAGTACAAAGAGCCATCAGCTGCAGCGTCTCGACCACTTGTCCGCAAGGGCAAGGCCAAGAATGGACACGGCAGAAAGCACACGTTGAATGATGATTTTCAAGCTGTCAACGTCACTGGGAACAGACTGACGGTAGGTGATTGTGATGATTCTGTTTACTATGATCATAACTGATTCAAGTCAACCTAGATTCCCAATCAAGCACGTCTGGGCATCTTCAACAAGGGAAAAACATCTTCGACAGCCGATCACCCTACCCGATCATCGGTTGGCAATTCAAAAGACGACTCCAGGAAAACGTCTAGGAGGAATCCCGCCGAGTCCGACTTAGCCTTTTCCGAGATGACCTTTTATCACGGAAAAAGACCACCAGTCCTGGGGCAATGTTGACTGCTGCCGAGGATACTCCTTTTATGCAGCATGAAAAGCCGACCCAGTCGAAAGGGTCGATCAAGTTATCTTCGAACAATGCATCAAAGACGCACACTGGAAATTCATTCCACAGGTCAGCGCAACAATTCGCCTTATCTCCCATGCCTCTGTCCTCCTTTGCCTGTGCTCCCACGAACAAGATTTCGTTGGCCTCCAAACCGTGTGTGTGTACCCTCCCAGGTATTCAAGTTGAAAAGGGCGGGATATCCGAGCAGTCTTCTTCTCCATATACCTGGCCCGAGAGCGAAGCCCAAGATACACTCCGAGAGCTTGCTCTGCAACAATACCTTCTAGAAGTTTTACACTCTGGCTTGGACCCACATGCTGCCTCTAGTGTTACCTCTGATCACCTGCCATCCCTCAGGTATTGGAGTCTCGCTGAGCTTTGGATGCTTTTGGAAGAGCGAAAAGCGTCGTGGTCGACAGAGACCGACAAAAAGCAACCTGTGTCGCTCAACCCGAAATCAAGAGATCAGAGCTCAGCGAAACAAGCAGTACAGCCATCGTTTACAGTCGTAGCACCGTCCCCACAGGGACTAGTTTGTGCTGATGTCAACCCCCAGGCAACTTCGAATTCAAGGGTCGCACTTGACCTCTCTCATGGAGGGCATAGTGGTTTTTTCTTCAGGGGAGATAAAGGTCATCCTCATCAGCCAAGAGGTCGATGCGGAGATGTGTCATCGGAGATAATCGAAGACTGCAACAGCTCGGGTGCCTCGCCTGAAGGTCGCCAAAGCCCACCTCGAGCAAAGGCTGAGTACTTCTCCACTTTTCCACAACAAGAATTCCCAAAGAGCGCCTCTTTCATTGATCTCGAGGATTTGGACCACGTTGAAGATGACGACTCATTTTATGAAACACTGGATACTGCTTACCATGCTATCATAGGCCCCGATGCTGCAGGGCAAGATGATGTCTTAGAGGCACCTGACTCACCTGTCCTCCTGGGCTCTTCAAGATTTAACGAAGCAAGTGATCCATTTACCACGCCACAGTCGACCGGGGATATGAGCGTTGTCCTCGCTACTCAACTTGAGAAAATAGAACAACCGCCACCCCTTGCTCAGAGCATCAAGCCGGAAAGAGCTGACACAGAAAGCTTGAGACTAAGTCACCAGGATAAGCGACTTAGGAACTCTTCAAAGAAGGGAGGGCTTGGTCAAAACACAATCCTGCCATGGTTGACTGGATACAACAATCCAAAGATACTCGTTCCAACCTCAAGCACATTGGAGCAAAATCAGGACCCGGATTTGTCTCACTTTTGGCGGCATAACAGATTGTATTAATCCTACATGAATTTGAGAATATGGATATTGGCTGCCGTACCTGAGACCATACATAGCAATCAATAACCGAGTTAACAAGAGAACAGAGATTACAAAATACAAAGTTGTATTGAATTGATTGTGTTAACTAGATCCAAGCATATGACGCGATACTGCCCGCCAACCTGATTTCACTTACTCCACCAACTTACGAGACTTATGTTGATGTCGAAATTTGGTTGTACTAGACGTTGACTACTGGGAATGTGATTCATTCTGCAGTATTAGTTAGGGAGGGGGATTGCACATCTTCGCGCAACGTTTATATGAGAGGAGTGAATGTATCACGATGAATGTTGGATTGATTGGGTATAAAGAGCCTTGGATGACAGGAGATCAAACACATCATCGGACTGACAAGGTCCTAATCCTTGGAGTGGTTCAAGGTTTGGATGCGGCCCGTCTATGTATCCCACCAGAATGATCCTAGATGTAGTCCCGGCTTTCCTTTCCGCGCCGGGTAAGACAATAAGGGATCGTCAAGAAAGGTGAAAGTTGCTGCAGAATAGCAGACATTCTTGTGGCAGCCGTTCTGCTTGCTGGTATGCTGAAGGGTCCACGAAAATAAGCCGGGTCGGTTTTGGAAACGAGATTGAA
This sequence comes from Penicillium nucicola, assembly GCF_028828085.1. Classification (NCBI taxonomy): domain Eukaryota; kingdom Fungi; phylum Ascomycota; class Eurotiomycetes; order Eurotiales; family Aspergillaceae; genus Penicillium; species Penicillium nucicola. Next base: position 2,533,720 of record NW_026643127.1, read on the forward strand.
CGCTGGAAGCTGGGTGTCAATTATGCTGCAGCAAAGAAGCAAGATGCAGATTTCGAGGTGTAATTATCGGTATGATGGAGATCATAGAGTGGCAGCTGCCTCAATGACACCCGCTGCCCTGAAGGCACCTGGGTTCTTTATTACCACCTCGACCGGGTAATTCCATTGCATAAATCTCGTCCAGCCTGGAAGCCAATCAGTTAGTATGAGTTGATTCAAGTCCTAGATTGTAATCCCATTCCACGTACTCCAATATGCGCATCGTCGCCCTAAGTATTTGCCGATGAACGGTACCAGGACCATGCTCAGAAGCAACTCCAGTTGCTCGATACTTTCTTGCCATTCTGCCTCGGCGTCGGAGAAGTCATCGGATAGCGTGTCGAGATCGGAGTCGGTTGTAGATTCAGAAGGAAGAGAAGCAATTTCATCCTCCGACTCGGAGTATGAGTTCTGTCTGGAGGGGACCATGTATGCGGACATCGAGAACGAGGGATTCGATCCGGCTGGAGGAGGTGAAGACATCGGAACGGGCTGTGATATCAGATCGGAAACGGAGCAGGAGAGAAAGACTGATCAAGCAGTGGCCTGCCTACTGCCATGTAACTGAGACGATCGACGGTGCCTTGCTCGACTGTTGACTTCCGCCTGCACGTGACCCGATTGACTCACGGTCACGTGGCCGATAACGCATCGCCTCAGTATCAATTTCAACAAGTTTGCCTCTATAGAACCTCAAGCTATTCAAATTACCGATCTGCAAGTTCCTCTACAGTGTGTGGTGGAGCGAATTGAATCTTTGAAGCCCAAAAGTATGGCTGACGCCGTAAGTCGCACTCTTGTCTTTTTGCCGACCCTCCCACATTTTCTTTGAGTCTGCACAATATCGACCCCTCGGCCGTCACCATTCAAAGCACCCACACCTTTGCGCTTGGAGATCTAGTCTGGCATTTTTTGGTTGAAAAATTTCAGAGCAATCTCTCCATCGTTTCTCTACATTTTTCACAGAGCTAACACCGCTTCTTGCTCCCCCGCCAGGAAATCGAAACCAAGCAACGCAAGTCGGTCGCATTCAGCGAAGGATCGGTCATCATGGATACCAACGGTCAAGTCACAGACGCCCCTCCGGCTGAGAAGCCCGCCGGTACGCAACAACTCCCCGATCTCGATTGCAGTCGCCTTAGTTCACGCCCCACTAACGTACACAATGCAGACAAGGAAGTCGACGAGGTCACCGACATGTTCAAGGGTCTCTCAAAAAAGAAGAAGACGAAGAAGTCCAAGACCACCGAGGGTGAGGATGGCGAGGCCGCCGCCGAGGGCGAGTTCGACCCCTCCACCATGAAGAAAAAGAAGACCTCCAAGTCCAAGTCCAAGTCCAAGGTCGACCCCGATGACTTCGAGGCCAAGCTTGCCGAGGCCGGCGTCACAGAGGAACTCGCCGAGGAACAGCCCGAGGAGATCCCCGAGGGTGACCGTGAGGCCGGTACTGGTATCTGGCAACACGACGCAACACAAGCCATCCCCTACTCGCTCCTCATCTCTCGCTTCTTCTCCCTCATCGAGAGCCACCACCCCGATCTCCTGTCCAGCGGCTCCAAGTCCTACAAGATTCCTCCTCCCCAGTGTCTGCGTGAAGGTAACCGTCGTACCGTCTTCGCCAACATCGCCGAGATTTGCAAGCGCATGAAGCGTTCCGAGGACCACGTCACGCAGTTCCTGTTCGCCGAATTGGGTACAAGCGGTAGTGTCGACGGTTCCCGCCGTCTCGTCATTAAGGGTCGATTCCAACAGAAGGGTATCGAGTCTGTTCTCCGTCGTTACATTGGTATGTGTCCATTGCAAACCCGCTCTTTCGACATCGTGCTAACTTTTTTCCTAGTCGAATACGTTACCTGCAAGACCTGCCGCAGCCCCGATACCGAGCTCAGCAAGGGTGAGAACCGTCTTTACTTCGTCACTTGCAACTCCTGTGGATCTCGCCGCTCCGTCGCCGCCATCAAGGCCGGTTTCCGTTCCCAGATCGGCCGCAGAAAGCGTGTGGGTTAAACGACCCATGGAGCTTTCTGAAATTTCGCGGAGGAAGAATTTGTTATTATCTATTCTTTATGCGTGTCACTTATTAGCACCTTGGCGGAAGAGGACAGAGCCCCGGCACTGTATCTTTGCCGCTGCGGTTTTGAGATGAGGAAACGATTTCAAGGATAGACAGGTTTAAAATGAAATGGACTGATATCACTATATGTTTTCTCAAGGGGTGTTTGGCCTTGCACATGATTTTGAATATTTGTGGATAATGGTTCTTACTAGCCGGGCTATCCTCAATCGCAAAGAATATGTCAACGATTAATCCAGATGAAACTCCAAGACTTCGACTTTTCGTGATTCTGTTGCAAGCTCATACCGGTTCGCAGAATCGAAGCTGTTCATGCCTTGAGGGGCTATATGCGACCAGCGGACTTTGGGCAGAGCCAACGTAGAGCCAGGGCATTTATAAGTCTATTTGTAATAGGAAACGTTGGAAGAAAGAAACATCACAATAGAAATTGCTGTACATAGAATGAAATAGAATAATGACTGTATCCGCCTGCTACTTGAACAAATTGGTATAACATGGAGACCTGCTCACGATGGTACAATGATAGTTGCGCTTGACGCATGCATAACAACAAATTTATAGTGCCGGATCTCAATCTGAAAGGCATGCCATAGACCATGCGCGGAAATCAGCCGCTGGCAGTACTCATCTTCATCTGGGCAGCAAAGGCGTGCAAGTTTCTTGTCTGTAGATAAACAGTTCCTGGACCTTCGAACTTGCAAGCAAGACCTTCACCAGTACCATAACCAGAGATGATACCGCCGGAAGCGACACGCTCGAGCTTGTATTTGCAGTTCCATGCAACGAGGTGGCCATTGTCGATGTAGTACTTCTCTCCTTCCACGAGCTGAACACCGAGACACATTAGCGCGAGCACTCATTGTGCCGGGGGAGGGGGTTCTATACATACATCTTTCTTGATGATTGCTCCGAAACTCTGCATCCACAAAAGACCGGTTCCTTCGATCTTGTAAATGAAAAGACCTTCACCCGAGAAGATGGCTTTGGAGAGACTTTGTGCCTTATACTCATGCTTCACGCCACTGGTACAAGCTATAAAGGCATCTCTTCCAATCTTCCACGTCTGGGTGCCATCCATACGGAGAACGACAAGATCACCCAAGACGGAGGGAGCAAGTAGAAGTTCGCCGGGTCCAGTGTAAGTAGACATTGAAATCTCACCACCGGCAATGATCTTCTTCCAACCGATCGAAATGGAACCCCGCAATGTCATAGTAGTAGACATTGCAATCATGACGCCTAAGTCAATTTTAGCATTTATATGACAGCAACAGGGCAGCAAGGAAGCGTGGGTTTCGCGTGCTTGCTTGCTAAGCTGATCTTACCAGGCCTGGCAGTAAGAGGACAGCCCATTGCAAGCTGCAACGTTAACAGAGAATTAGAATCTCTGTGGCTAATCCTGTAACTTCCTCCGTTGAAGGTTCCAACATCGTCCTCGTAGGTTGCTTTGGCTCCCATGAACTCCCCAGGTGGTGGTGCGCCTCCGGGGACCTTCTCTGTCATTCCCTTTGGTTGTGACTGGGATGAGATAGAAAGTCGGCCCAGTCCATTGTGCGGAGGAAAGTCACTTGATGGTGGACTAATTGTGGGAGGAGTACCTGAGGGTGGGGGAGGATATGCCTGCGAGATTCCTGCTTGGCCGCTCGGCGGACTGATAGAAGACGGTGGTGGTGGATATCCTCCATTTGAAGGAGTTCCTTGTTTTGGGGGTGGTGGATAGCTGAAGTTTGGAGGTGCATAACCGGAGTATTGCTGAGATTGTTGAAATGCTGAGATCATTAGCACATGGAGTGAATAACAAGGTGATCAAAAACCCAGTATCACTTACTTGTGACATGCGCGGGGGCTATAGATTGGAAATCCGTTAGTGTTGAGGATTAAGTGGCAGATTGTATAGATCAACCTACCCGACATAGGCGGCGGCGCAAATTGGTTATGTTGCGACATGATGAGTGAGGCCGATATCAACCTTTCCAATGAGTATGAATTATTCGCCAAAAACACTTTGTCATTGCTCCCGTTAGTTCGACTCTCTCAAATCACCAGGTCACCGCTGAAAACACTCACAGTTCTGGTTGCAATGGCTGCGGGGTAGGGCAAGCCAAGATCGTGACAATTTAGCTCCGTTGGCGAGAACTCTCGTCGAATCAACCGGTAAACTATTCACTATTACCCTTAAATGGAGCACATGCTAGAATGAGAAGAAATAAAAATGCAACGGGGGGTTGCGATGGGCTGTAGTCTTTTAAACCAGAGTTTCTCCGCACCAAGATCTCCCTGGCTATTATTAGCGCTACATGGCTTGAAGATGATTTGCCAAGGGGTCAGTCGAGGGAAAGCCTCTCATATTGGTTGTCGATTAGCTGTGATCGAATCACACTGGGCTACTGCAGGTCTATCCCATCCGGGCGCTTACAAGTTGCACTTGCGCAACTAACCGGGGGGTCCACAACTCACGAAGCCACGATTCGCGATGATCATTGGTGCGTAGCCAAATGTCAATATTGTAGCAGTTATTTTATCCTTGTTGGCAAAGAAAAGACATTCAATACAACGTTCACCATGCTTGGCGGTAACTTTGAATTCACTCAAAGTTTCACATGTTCAATAGTTACATATCTATCCAAATATCTCAAATTAAATAACAGAACGCTTCTGCATCTCCTCCTCCAACATGAGTATAGCTTCCGTGTTATTGGTTGTTCTGGCCAAATCCAAAGCTGTTCGATCATCCCAATCCTGCATCTCTGCATCGGCACCATTGATCAATAGCAAACGAAGTATCTCAGTCGACGAGTCTATTGATGCCAGCATCAGGGGCGTACGACTTTGGTCATTTGTAGCATTAATTTTGGGGTGAAATTGAACAAGTATTCTCACCAGTTCCACATTTTGCTTGGAGACTGCATTGTGAAGTGGTGTCATGGATCCGATTCCAATGGTATTGATATCAGCGCCATGTTGAAGAAGAATTTCAACAGTCTCGAGATGTTGCTCTTCCGTTGCCCAGTATAGAGCCGAGTATTTCCATTTCTGTATAGAGTCGATGGTAGCCCCATAATCTTGTAGCAAAAGAAGAACTATCTCACTGTAACCAGCCTGTGCGGCTGCTTCCAAGGGTCCAATCTTGTTGACCGTGCTTTTCCCATTCGGAGAAGCGCCGTTTGCCAACATCATCTTGATTGCTGGTAAGTCACGGTCAAGAATGAGTTTTATCATAGCTGAGTGATAGTCATAGTTCTCTGCTTCAATATTGGCACCGTGTCGGCGGAGAACCTGAATTGCCCATTCGGAATGGTTCTTTGCAGCGAACAAATATGCTGCATGGACCAGAAGAGGGACCTCTTTGCTCATTTCTGTCCATTGAGACAAGAAGAAGTACAACAGAGCAAAGTGTTTATTCGAGAGAGCCCATTGGAATGCGAGCTGATCTTCAGTTCCAGGTACCTCCCGATCAACCTCAATTTCCAGTGTTGGATAAGTAAGCCACTGTTGTAAGGTGTGTACGTTTCTTTCGGAGTCAACATCCTGTAGACCCGCCTCAAAGGATGGAGACAAGTACTCAGACGCACCCAGGGCCTCGAAATGTGGCTGCATCCAGTGTGAGGCTGACACATTCCTGCACGTATGCCATGCAATCCACCTCAGTTGTCTCGTAAAGGAGTTCCACCACTCGTTGCTAGCTGGAGAGCTCATCCAGCCATTGGGACGCCTGTCTCCCTTTGACTGGAAGAAACGCGCCCTCAAGTCAGATCGCAACATCTCGCAGATAATCTCAAATCCTGCGCGGCGGCCATTTTCGTCTCCTTCGATTATAGCCTGGCGACAGATATATCCAAGCTCGTAGACGGACTGTTCAAAATCGTGTCCATCTGATCTTTCGCATAGCCAGACTAGTAATTGCAGAGCATTCTTCCATTTTCCCTGTGCGATGGATTCGATTGTACGCTTTCGAACGTTGATTGAATCACCAGCAAGTTTTGGTAGAAGACCGCATTTATTCAAAGCCGGAACAATGCAAAGTAACGCTTCTTCTCGTGTTGCTAGACCACAAGTCTCTGTACAGTGCACAAGATCATTGATTCGACTGCTTTGGGCCACGAACGAGGAGTTAGGTCCGGGGATGATATCAACATCCCCACCGAGCTCTTCAAGATGACCCAAGACTTGTCGCAGAAACTGAATATAGATATCCTGTGCAGCCATCGTCTCAAGATTGCTATCCACTCTGACTACGAGAGTGTTCGTCTCATAACGATGCTTGTTCGATGCAAACCCGAACAGCTGAGACGAGAATTTCATCATTTCGGAGTTGATCATGGTAGCCTCCGTCTGGCGGAATATCCATTTCTGGAAGTAGAGATCTGTAACCTTTTTCTGTGAATCCTCTTTTCCCAGTCCGACCAGACGGTGAAGTTTGTGGTCAGTATTTTTCTTGGTTGACTTTTGAATTGACCAGACCCATAGGCCCAGAATAGCTTCGAGCTCGTTGACATCAATCTTCCATCGCAAGGTATCACCTCCTCGAAGTAAAATCATGCAGTACGCCTCCATCACAGGGTCGGACAACTGTGCCGAGGTCTTTCTGCATTCAGCAAGAAGGTTAAAAGTGAACATCTTCCCCAGATCCATTTCCCAAGTCGTGGACATCAAATCCATTGTCATTTCGATTGTCTTTGTCAGCTTTTGTGCTATCTGGCGTATAGGCAAATCATCCCAAGGCATAGTCAGCCCCTGATTCGAGCTAGATGTGAGCTGCGCTAGCCGAGCTCTCGTATGAATCAACTGTTTTGCCATAGAAATACTCGGATGGGAGGTGTATGTGGGTGATGATAGGGTTGTCGGATTATCTGGTGGCATCATTAAGTGGAACGAGTCCACATTTTCAAGGTGAAAAGTGAAACAATCCAGCTCTTGTTGTGTGGATGATAGTAGTTTTTGTTTGTCTCCAAATTTGTTCTCTTCTGGTGCCATTCTCTCTGTGCGGAGAATTGTTCGCACAATGGCCATCAAGAATGTTGATCCTAGCTGGGCGAGGATCACGGATGCGTGGAGGCCTCTCAGTCCCACAAACTGGAATATGAATCCTAAAAGTGTTGACGCCAAGGTTGAGTATATTTGGACATACTTCCTGTCGAATCGGTAGTCTCTGATAGACTTGATATAAGAAAGTTCTCCGGTCGTAGATGGTCCCCCATATGTTTTGGTCGTGAGAAATGCTTTGAAAACCTGGTCGTCTTCGTTCTGCTTTCCAGGTTGCAGCCAATATATTTTGCTTGGTTTTTGTGGTTCCAAGTAGTATTCTTTGGACGATCGTTCCATGATAAAGGCACAGAAGAACATTCCTATGAATAAAAGTGTTGACCCGACGACATAAAAGGGAAATGCATATGATGCTACCGGCTTATCATCCTTTTGAAACGTTTCTGGCCACATGAAGACCGTGAGTGCAGCAAACATGATTGACCCTATACATGATTGATAAATTAGTCGTCAGCCTTACTTCAAATAGGTGATCACTAACCCAACTGCAATGCAGTGCCAAGAACAGCAGCACAATAAAACCAGAATTGATCTCTCCTCTTGATACCTTTATTTAACGACAGATTCGGTATATCTAGCTCGGGAAGTTCACTAGGCGAAGATTTGCTCTGGCAAGTCCAAGCCCCTTCCACAAGTGCCTCCTTCAAAGTGCCGATTTTCGTCTTGATATTCCCCATCTTGGGATCCCCTTCTTCCCATACGACGATCTCCACAATCTTCTTTCGGCCAAAGACTCGAGTAATGCCACCATCATTGAAAAGCTCCGAAGTCGACTCCGAGACACAGGGAAGAAGTTCGCATTCCGCTTCCGCTGGTCCTTCCTGTGCTCGTCCCACAAAAGCTCGAAGAGATGAGCTGCCGCATATCCTGATCACCGATACCACGGCAGTCAAGACTCCTAGTGGTGAAAGAGCAAAGATAACATTGTCAAGAGTGCTGATGGACTCGGAGAGAAACTGTTTCGTAAGTCGTTCACCGAACAGAGTAATCAAAGGTGCCTTGACTTGACCATAAGCATATACTTCGATTTCAGACCTCATATCAACATTTGAACCTACCAAATCCGTCGCAAGGTTATTCGTAAAATCATCCCAGTCATCAGCAGCAACAAAAGGCGCAAATAAAATTACACAAAATAGCGAAAAATGCATCATATATCAACGACTCATCATACAGTAGAAACTTAAATGCTCGAATAAAGTCGCCAAACCACCCCCTCTTAAGACACTATACAGTAGATCGCAAATGCCGATCTCTCTAGCGAGTTCAAATATAGCCGTAGAGCCACAAGTGGCCCCATGGCAATACCGCAGCTAATAATATTCAGAGCATGGCTCTAAGTCAGATTTCTGAAACGGCTAAGGCAAGTAGTGCATATGTGTAGGCGCTGTGCTGGGTTAGCTGGGCGCATGTTCCCGAGTCGTTGTCGCTGCACTAAAAGCCGGCCCGCGTTGCGCTAGAGCACGGACTGGTTTGGAGCCGTTCTTTGTGGCTCTGGCGCGTAAGGCAATGGGGTATTAGCATCTAGTCTTGAGTATGTTATCTAGATAAGTCATCTTGCTGGTGGCTTGAAACGATTGAGATAATTTCTTGGAGGTTTGAGGGCTGGTTTATGTTGTGAAGAGCTTGGGCTTGCGCTGCTGGGTGAGGCTGAGTGGGCAGGGGTCCTTGTCGATAATATTGATCTTCTTGTTGATTGGCTAGGTACTTATGAGTTAATGTGTGCGAATCGTGACTATGAAATTGTGTATCGTTGGCTGAGTAGTGGGAAAACTGCTTGTACGCTGTGGACAGGGCTGAAAAGGATGTTTATGATAGGACAGGACAATCATTGGGCTGTTGAACATTCGCTTGAGAAACAGTGCAGTACTGACAAACATAAATTCACGGTTTCTAGGGCATGAAATGGAATACAAAACCCAGAGGTTTCAAGCCATCCTAATCATTATGCAAGGTGAAGATGATGGTCTCATATTAGTCCTTCAAAGGCCTTTGAGACTCTAGGATCCAGGCTTCGAGATAAATGGTACTATTCTCTCGTTCACTCCAAGGAGCCAGCCTTCGAACACGGTGATCCTCCTCTCTTATGGAATCAACTGCAGCCTAGAAAGTGTGCCAGCTCGCCAAAGTCAGGGCGAGTGAATAGTCTTTCCATACAATTAAAAAGACATCCCATCTGAATTCATCGAGCCCATGAATCTTAGCCGAGACATGCGCTAAGGTTGGGGGCGGCCTTGGCGCCCGAAGTTGAGGTTGAGTGCCCAGGGCATAGGGCACTGGACGTCTAAAGAGCACATATTCTTGAGCCTCTGGTTTATCACTAGCTGTCTTGTGACCGAGATCTTGCTAGAGAGACTATCATCTTCCCTTTACAGCGCCCAAGTGCACACCATTTAGGACAGAGCATCTCCTGTCATGATGACCTGGCTAAAGGATCTTTTCCATCGGAGCCCTGAAACATCCAACGCGAAAAATGAGGAGAAAGCAAACAAGCGCCGGAGCAAAGTACACAGCCAGAGGGTCCGCCAGCGGGAGAAAGAGCTGAACCGTCGATCTGGAGATAAGAGATTCTTCTGGGGCTCTGTGGCGGTGGACACAACACAGAGCGTGGTTCGCAAGGAGACACGGGGCCCTTGATGCCGTTGTCATCGATACAGGATCCTAGGATACAACTTGACTTATTTCTTCCGGTAAAGCCTTGTCAGAGAATTTGATCGAACAACGGGCTAACTAGCATGAGATCCACTTTGGTATAGTATAGAGTCATTCGATTAATTGAGCATAGCTTTTTGCCCTATTTCAACTCTACAGATTGGGAATAGTGCAAACGCTGCTATATCATAACAGTCTGGGGTGATCTGCCCCTATGAACCTGTCTACTGTCTACCTGCTTATTGAAATATCAATTGAATACTTGTTGGGTCCCTAGATATCGGACAATAGGAAAGATAACAGATGATGCTAATGTTTAGGGCAAGGGGTATCTTCCGATGAATGGTTGCTCAATGTCGATATTTGATTTGAGACTAAACTATGTAGGACCCCATAAGGGTAACATCATGAAGGGCTAATTAGCACGTAGGCTCAGCGAAAAGTCCAAAAACTTAGGTCATTGGCCTGTCAATAGACTCTGCCGAATGATCCCACTGAATACATCTGAAGCAAAAATTCAAGCCACCAACGCCTTATCAATGAGAATAGAACACGAAGCAGGGTAACCAGCAGAACATGCGTGTGTGAAACTAGAAAATGCTGTTCACAATGTTGGAACCCACTGTAGCACCGGCACCGAAGATAGCGGCATTACCAAGCTTCTTTCCGAATTTCTTGCCGCCTTCCTCGAACTTGTTCTGCTTGGGCTCTTCCGCGTTCGAGGGCTGACCACCCTGGCTAACTTCAAGGGGCATGTTTCCATAGTTGGTCGGAGGGGGCGAAGAGACAGTACTCTTCTCGTTGACAAGGTTCACATAGCTTCGGGGGAAGATACCCTCCTGGCCAGTGCGCTCGTTGCGACCACGCCACCCTACAGAGAAATTAGCTTCCATTCCAACATCAGATAGGAGGGCAATATCATACAGTCATCATTCATGTGCTCGATAATCTGAACGCGGTCTTGCGGCTGCAAGGCCAGGTCACCGGGGTCGGTGGGTGTGTATGCATACATGGCCGAGGCAAGACCAAGGATTGGCGGAACTTGGGGATAGGCTGGCGGGGCCTGAGGGGGCGGGCTTGCATATTGGTTCTGGGGAGGCGGGCTTGCGTATTGGTTGTGCATTGCGGCTTTCTCGAGAACGGACGTATTGGCCATTTGTTGGGTAGGAGGCGAGTAAGATGGTGTGTATGTAGCCGGAGGAGGCTGTGCCTGAATTGGCTGAACAGGGACCGGCTGGGCCAGTTGTCGGGGAGGTGAGGGCAATGCCTGCACTGCCTGGGTCTCGGAGCCGGCAGGAAGCTGTGAGAGGATGGAGGAGAGCTGTCGAGGAGTGATCACAGAGGTATCGGCAAGAAATTCAAGTTCCTAGTTGTAAAGGTTAGTTGGTACCTGGGACATTTTTCAGGAACCAAACGTTGGATACATACTGTCCGGACCATGCGGAGCGACCGGGCAGTCATGGCAGACGCGAACTCGCTGGAGGCCGCCATAGCGGGTGACACACGGTAAAGTATTGAAAGAGGAGCGCGAAGGAGCTATTTGCAAGAAGGTGACGAGGTGTAGCGAAGTGAGGGAGAGGAAGAATAAGGAGAAGGAAGAGTCGGGGGTTTGTGAGGTGCGGAGTTCAGATGTCTCATCCGCCCAAGGCCAAGATTTCAACAGTACAATTTGATAACTACCTAACCCCTAACTTATAATATACCGAAGCAATCGTGTGTTATTGCTTATTCGAGCCTGCTTTACTGTCCCTAGGTTTTTGTTTAATTGTTACTGTTTTTTTTTTTGCTTCCAAAGTCTTGATACAGCCCTAGCGATATCTACAGCCTTTGGAAGCACCATTACCGTCGCCAAATTATTGCCCTTGGATTTATTTTAAGAGAATACTAGTCAGGGTTATCATGTTCCCCATTCGCCGACTAGATCCATTCATGTTTATTTGACTGTTGCCTGAAAGGACCCATATGCATACTGTAGTTTTTGTGCCCAGACCTTGGCATAAGTCAACGCAGTAAGAAATGACTTATTGGTTGTTTTATGGTAGGTCAAGTGTGCTGTTTTAAGTGGAAAAAATGAGATTGAGATATAAATTTGCTTGATAGGCCTGTAATCAATACTTTACTAATACTTTATATAGCCTACAGCTGTGACAATAACCTATGGTCTATGATATTGAATTATACGACGATTTGAAAACAGACGACTACGCTTAATAGCCAAAGTTTAGCAACAATATAATGACATTCTCCTTTTCTTTAAACCAAGGAAGCCTTCGAGGGCAGATGCAACCGAAAAGATGTTTGAACGAGTGCTAACTGGACAGAAGAAAGTGCTAGGGCCGGTCCACAATTTGACCCTGAGATCCGTCCATAATCTCAGACTTCTATCCAGTGACGAAGGCCACCTAGATGAGGCCGAGCGGATGCTTTTGCGAGATGATACAACGCAATAAAAGGCATGCTAATCCATTGAACGATGATATCATTTAACATTCCCCCCAAGTATAAGTTCTGATGCACATTCGTGAATATCTCATAGGGATGTCGCTTTCTGATACCGGAAAATAAATCGAGAAATGTTTAAAGCAATCTACACGTTGTGTCAGTTCAATGCCAGGCCAATGCCTGGTTCCTGGGGCTCCCGTACTTTGTTGATTTGAAGAATACAGGGACAACATAATTTCGTTCAATGCCAACTTCAGAGAACAGGAATGAGATGGCTATGTTCCATAGCCTCAATCCCCGAATCTAGGTCAGATATATGTAGTCAGGAAGACTAAACCTATCCTGGTGCCCGATAGCTCAGCCTCATAGTGGGGTTGCGGTTAATAGGACTCATTATGACTCGTTTAATGGACAAAAGGATCTATGGGGCTATACATGTAAAGCAGAGAAGAAATTTTAGTTAGCCCATGACAGTAACTGCAATGGTCGCTTCCTATGATATCAGGGATTAGGGCTAATAATGTGCACGCAAGGCCATATGACATCAAGTGGGTCAAGCGACATCATGGTGTTTTTCAGATGATACAAGATTATAGTGTACGAAGTGGGTTGGTATCATTGAATAGCATTGTAGAAAGAGCATTCAGACTCTTAAAATACATTTCTTCTTGTGTCAAAGGTGTACAGTAATCCCTCAAGAGACTGTGCATGAAGTGTGGCTGTGGCAATCGACATGGTGGGGGATTGCCGGGTATCAAAAGGAACCCCTGCCAGTATATTGGTAATCCCAAAGAAAGAATGGTAGAGAAAGAAGACAGTAGATAATTATAGTCAGCAGAGACTCATCTAGGCTTGAGTCACACCTATAAAGAGGCCACAAAGAGTCCTGGAGAAAGAAGAGGCCATAGTCGTGAACGACGCTAGTCCCAAAGTAGACTAGTGCCAGCTCCCCTCCCTCGAGAAGCTTCTGTGTCATCGATATAAATTGCATTTCTCTCTCTGCACTCACACGATCAACGTCATCCTCTTCACCACCCTACTCAATCACCTCACTACATAACAACTCTTTACAAAATGTCTGACTGGGAGAGCACCACCAAGATTGGCAGCAAGTTCCGCGGAGCTGGCGCTGCCCCCCGCGAGACCGTCATCAAGGGCAAGGCCGCTTTGAACGCCGCCCAACGCTCCGGCGGTGTCATTGACACCAGCAAGAAGTACACCACTGGAAACACCGTAAGTGAAATAATCACCACCTAATAATTCATTCGCTTTCCAAAAACTATACTAACCAACACCAACAGGGTGCTAAGGCAGGCGCCCCCGAAGGCCAGCACCTCACCAAGGTCGATCGCAGCGACGACATCATCAAGCCCAAGACCGTCGGCCTGGCCGTCGCAGACGCCATCAAGAAGCGCCGCACCGAGGAGGGCTACAAGATGACCCAGAAGGAACTCGCCACCAAGTGCAACACCACCCCGACCATCGTCCAGGACTTCGAGCGTGGCACCGCCACCCCCGATCAGAAGGTCCTCGCTTCCATGGAGCGTGTCCTTAACATCAAGCTCCGTGGTACCGACATTGGTGCTGAGAAGTTCCCTAAGAAGAAATAGATGGTGAAACTTATCCGCCACATTTCTTTTCTGTTTCTTTTGTTCTGGGATGAATAATACCAGGATACGAGACCGGGGTACAGCTCCAAGGTCTGCCTTTTGCATTGCTCTTTTCTTGCGCTCAATGATTGTCATGTCTCTCACATTCTCATGAGTTGTCACTTTTTTCACTTTTTTTTTTTCCCTTATGGGTTTCACTTCTGCTGGTCAGATTAGCGCTGGCCTTGCATGGAAACGGGTCTAGAGGAGATATCATGAAAAAAAAAACTTGTATAAATGAGATACCTTACGTTCTGGTTATGATCAACATATATCTTCTCTTAGACTCCTTGGTAATGATCGTTGTAGATTTCGATAGTACTGTGAAAACAGTTATACCCGACAAAAAACCGTATAGGTTCATGATCTAACCCCACTTCTCATGGATAACTTAATATCTAATTACTGAAGAGGATGCAGATTGAAGATTTGCAAAGCTTGAATTGTCTATTTACTGATTGTATCTCTTCTGCTCGGGATCAATTCCCTGCAAAGAGAACAGACATAGAGCTCAACATGAACCATGTCATCTTTTTATTAAACAAAGACAATAACAGAAGGTACCAACTCCGATTGATCATGGAATCAATGAAATGAGAAAATCGTGTCCCAGAAGGTCATCGTCCCATTCCGTATGCGGGACCCAGGGGGGATCTATCCCAAGTCTTTTCGCCTCGTAAACACATACACACACGACGCATGACGATTCGATAACTTTCACCATTCACGCCACCTTTTACTTCCGCATCTGCTCGCGCTCGACCTCGTACATGAAGTCGAAATAAGACTTATCAAAGTGGTGAACACGGACGTATCCATCCTCACCACCGGAGGCGTATGCGGTACCAGCGGGGTGGACGTCGATGGTGTTGAGGGGACCGAAGTGGCCACGGACACGGCCGATCTCATCTTCGAAGATCTTGTGGTAGAAGCGAGCCTCGAATTTACCCTGGCGGGCTGAGGTAGTGGTGACATCCATAGCGGCCTGACCACCACCAAGAATCACATATTCCTTCTTTGGCGTAACGCTGGCAGTGTTGAGGGGAGTGTCGGAGGTGTAGGTCTTGAGGATGGCGAGGTTGCGGGAGGACATGAGCTATAGACAGTCAGTAGGAGAATTGGCGATGAACAACAAAGTGATTTTACCTTGGCGGACTTGTCTTTGGAGGCGGTGATGAAGCTGGTGCGGTCAGGGGAGAACTGGAGGTCGTTGATCTGATGGTCAAACTCGTGGGCCTGGATGTTCTCGATCTGGTCACCAGTCTAGAGCTTTGTTAGCTTCATATGTATATCAACCCATCAATCAAGCCATACCTTAGGGTCGTACTGGCTGACACTGCCATCCTCGTGCCCCGCAATGATGTACTTGGACAGGAAACTCCACCCCGCAACGGTAGCCTTGGACTCTGTGCAGGTAATGCGCAAGCTAGGCTCATCGGCCTGGTCGTTGAGGTTTTCGCCGTAGTTGATATCGAGGACTGCGATTGTACCGAGGAAACCCATACGCTTTTCCGTCACAGCCAAAAGTCTGCGTCCATCGGGCGAGAACTGCACACGCTTCACAGCTGTCGGGAAATCCCAAACCTTCACACATTCGCCCGACTTGACGTTCCATAGGCGCACGGTGTTGTCTGCGGATCCGGTAGCGAGAAGAGTGGTGTTGGGGCTGACATCGACAGTCCAGACGGCACCCTGGTGACCGTTGTATGTACCGATACGCTCGCCGTTGGCAGACCACCATGCGCACACAATCTTATCCTTGGAGACGGAGAAAAGGAGATCGCCATCGCTGTTGAACTTGATCTGGGTCAAGGACCGTTCCTGTTGCAGCCTCCGATTAGTTTCTTTGTGGATCCAGCAAGATTTCGAGGGAGCCCACGCACATGGCCGGAAAGCAAAATAGGACGCATCTTGACGGATGCGATGGAGTCGAAGATAAGATCGAAAAATCTGAGTCGACTCAGACGTGAGGAAGGCGGAGTGGCTTGGGGGGGTTATCACTTCGTTCTTTGACTGGTGAATTTCATCCGAGTGTGTTCAACCCGGGAAATTGTCGGCCCGAGAAATATTTCCTCTGCTCACCGCCCGCTGCTGCCCTAACTATGGGCATGGTGGCCTCAGGCAGGAACAAGGAGAAATCTCCGATTTTCCCCCGTCTCTCCGCATGAGACGTTAATTACTACGTACAAGAAGCAAAGGGAAACATTGACTGTAAGAGGAAGCCGGCATATCAGGGCTCAATTGAGGACATGTGAAGTGCATGTGAAGTTGAAGCTCTCACTTTTTTTTCTCGCACGATAACCACGGGGGTTCCCCCTCCCAAACAAGCAATAATTCATGCTCCTCCCCACCCTACCCCGCCGTGGTTTTTATCTCCAAGTCTATAGCCCTTTGCGTTTTCTCTCTTCTCCTTCCTCCATATCTTCATCGGCTAGAGGGTTTTCTTTGTGGTCGACTTCTCCTCAGAACGTCGGTTTTCCTTCCGCCAGACCCGTTTCCCCATTCCGCACCTTTTCCGGGTCTGCAATGACTGGCGCTAAAATTGATGGCACTGCCATCGCGAAGAGCATTCGCCAGGGCCTGAAGGATGAGATTGAACACCTTCAGGTGACGAACCCTCGATTCAAGCCCAACCTCATCATCTTCCAGGGTAAGCAACGTCGCTTTCGAGTCTGACAAGAGAAGATAAGACTAACAGATTTGGTGCGATACAGTCGGCAATCGATCGGATTCCAGTAAGGCTAATCTAAATATTATTCTGGGATGAAACTGATATGTCTTAGGCACCTATGTGCGCATGAAGTTGAAGGCTGCTCAAGAGGTACTTTTCCTATCTTCTATCTCATATCCCACGGGCAATCGTCTGACTGTACCTAGGCCAACATTATCTGCACATTGATCAATGTCCCCGAATCGAGCACCGAGCTAGAGCTCATCCAGGAGATCACCAAGGCCAACAATGACCCCGCCGTCCACGGCATTCTCGTCCAATTGCCCCTCCCCAGTCACATGTCCGAGCATGCGATTACCTCGACTGTTGCCGATGAGAAGGACGTCGATGGATTTGGCGCAATCAACATTGGAGAGCTTGCTAAGCGTGGTGGTCGCCCATTGTTCACCCCATGCACCCCTCTGGCCGTCATGGAGCTGCTGAAGGCTAGCGGCGTGGACCCTGCGGGCAAGGAGGCTGTTGTCCTTGGACGCAGTGACATCGTCGGTAGCCCTGTCAGCTACTTGCTTAAGAACGCCGATGCCACTGTCACAGTCTGCCACTCGAAGACCCCCGACATTGCCCGCCTCGTGAAGAATGCCGATATCGTTGTGGCAGCCATCGGCCAGACCGAAATGGTCAAGGGAGACTGGTTGAAGCCCGGTGCGGTGGTCATTGACGTTGGTATTAACTACAAGCCTGACGCAACCAAGAAGTCTGGTGAGCGACTGGTCGGAGATGTCGAGTTCGAGACTGCTGCTGAGGTGGCCTCGCAGATCACTCCTGTTCCCGGTGGTGTTGGTCCTATGACCGTTGCTATGCTGTTGAAGAACGTTGTTCACGCTGCGAAGGGCTACTTTGAGAAGCAGAAGGACCGTCACGTTACTCCTCTGCCCATTCGGATCCAAAACCCTGTGCCTTCCGATATTGCTATCTCGCGCGCACAGTACCCCAAGCCCATTACCCAGGTTGCCTCCGAGGTCGGCATTGCTCACCACGAGTTGGAGCCATATGGCCACACCAAGGCTAAGATCAGCCTCGGTGTTATGGAGCGACTTGCTCATCGCCGCAACGGAAAATACATTCTGGTTTGCGGTATTACCCCCACCCCTCTCGGTGAGGGTAAGTCCACCACCACATTGGGTCTTACCCAAGCGCTCGGCGCCCACCTGAACCGGATTTCCTTTGCCAATGTTCGACAGCCTAGCCAGGGTCCTACTTTCGGTATCAAGGGTGGTGCTGCCGGTGGAGGTTACAGTCAGGTTATTCCTATGGATGAGTTTAACCTTCACTTGACTGGTGATATCCATGCTATTACTGCCGCCAACAACCTTTTGGCTGCAGCTATTGAGACTCGCATGTTCCACGAGTCTACTCAGAAGGACGGTGCTCTGTACAAGCGTCTCGTTCCTGCAAACAAGGGCAAGCGCGAATTCAAGCCAATCATGTTCCGCCGCTTGAAGAAGCTTGGTATTGAGAAGACCAACCCCGACGACCTTACCGCGGAGGAGATCACCCGTTTTGCCCGTCTTGATATTGACCCAGAGACCATTACTTGGCGCCGTGTGCTCGACGTCAACGACCGTCACCTGCGCGGTATCACTGTTGGCCAGGCTCCCACCGAGAAGGGTCTGACTCGCGAGACCGGCTTTGATATCTCTGTCGCCAGCGAGTGTATGGCTATCCTTGCTCTGAGCAACGATTTGGAGGATATGCGCGAGCGTCTTGGTCGTATGGTCGTTGCCACCTCACGGGGCGGTGACCCCGTGACTTGCGACGACATTGGTGCCGGCGGTGCCCTCGCCGCCTTGATGAAGGATTCCATTAAGCCCAACCTCATGCAGAGTTTAGAGGGTACCCCTGTCATGGTGCACGCTGGTCCCTTCGCCAACATCAGTATTGGCGCCAGCTCTGCCATTGCCGACAAGCTTGCTCTTAAGTTGGCCGGTACTGAGCCTGATGAGGACCATGAAGCCAAGACCGGCTTTGTTGTTACCGAGGCAGGCTTTGACTTTACTATGGGTGGTGAGCGCTTCTTTAACATCAAGTGCCGCTCCTCTGGTCTGTCCCCAGACACGGTCGTCATTGTGGCTACGGTCCGTGCGTTGAAGGTGCACGGTGGTGGCCCCGAGATTAAGCCCGGTGCTCCCCTCGACGAGGTGTACCGCACCGAGAATGTGGATGTCCTCCGCAAGGGATGTGTTAACCTTCGTAAGCACATTGCCAATGCCAAGCAGTATGGCATCCCCGTCGTGGTCGCCATCAACCGATTTGAAACCGACACCGAAGCCGAAATTGCCGTCATTAAGGAGGAGTCCATTGCTGCGGGTGCAGAAGATGCTGTCCCTGCCAACCACTGGGCTGAGGGTGGAGCCGGTGCCGTTGATTTGGCCAAGGCTGTTATGACCGCCAGTTCTAAGGAGAAGGACTTCAAGCTTCTCTACGACCTGGACGGTAGCATTCAAGAGCGCATTGAGCGCATTGGCCAGGCTATGTACGGTGCTGACAAGGTCGAGTTCAGCGAGCTTGCCCAAAAGAAGGTTGATGTCTACACCAAGCAAGGATTCTCCAACCTACCGATCTGTATCGCCAAGACTCAGTACTCACTCAGTCACGACCCAGCCCTCAAGGGTGCCCCCACTGGCTTCACTGTGCCCATCCGGGATGTACGATTGGCCGTGGGAGCTGGATACCTGTACGTTGACTTTTGCCCTTGATTTTGTGGGATTGACACTAACATTCACCTATAGCTACGCTTTGGCCGCTGACATCCAGACCATCCCCGGACTGCCCACTGCCCCCGGTTACCTCAATGTGGACATTGACACGGAGACTGGTGACATTGACGGCATGTTTTAGAGTGAGATTGAAAGGAATTGATTGAGAGCTTGTATATACCGTGATTCGAAAGGTTTGGATCGATTTCAACATATAGGGTAATAGGCGTCTGCTTGAAGGTTAGACGGAGAATTTCAACACCAGGCTCAGTCCGTGGAATAGTTTTTATTGGCAATATTCCTATGCATTGTAATTTGTTGGATTTAATCCAATTTCTCCATGCGCATTCCCTTTACTATACCTTCAACTCTTCATCGTACAATTCGGTTCCTGGTTTCCCGGGGCGAATGAGGAGCCGGTGAGCGGCCGCGGAGCTCTGCTCCGATCTCCGGGAACGGCCTCCCACAGCGTACGCTCATCAAGCACAGCGGGTCGGATGGAGCTTTAACAAATTTAAACCTGAGATAGGAATAGGCCGATGAGTCAGGAGACTTGTCAAAGGAGATTTAAAGAAAACGGCAAATCCACTGAGAAGTGAAGCTCTCTCCGTCATCACTATCTCGTGACATCCGGCTTCGGCGCTTCTTTGCGGTTAATAAAGGAAGCATCAAACACATCTCCATTGCACCGGACAAGGCTTTTTCCTCTTCTCTCCCCCCCATTCTCGCCCTTCGTGCTATTTCCCCCCCATCATTCGGTAATCCCCCCTTCCTATTTGCCTTCGCTCTCTATTGTTCCGACCTCTCCCGTTCCCCCCGAATCCCGGAGTCGCCTCTGCTCTTCGTTTCTCCGGGGGAATACCCTTTCGACTCCACACTTCCTTTCTGCCGAACCTCATTCCCTCGGTTGTAACCCGCGGGCATTGAGTGGCCCGACTTGCGGTACATTACTGACTTCCGAACAAGACACGATGAACGCTCTCCGATCAAGTTCCGCATTCGCTCGCCGCTCGCTCACCCCTCTCTCTGCCCCTCTCTCTTCTTCTCTTCTCTCTTCCTCCTTCTCAACCTCCACTCGATCTATCTCAACCTCATTCTCCCGCACTTCTCGCGCTGTTGTATCTCCCCGCTGGTCCGGCCCAATTCCTCTGAACTTCGCTCAAATTCGCACGATGGCTTCCGAGACCAAGATCAAGGTTAAGAACCCGGTGGTGGAGTTGGATGGTGATGAGGTATGGACTCCCCTTTTATAGCTTAAATCTCTCCGGATTGTTCCACAAGCCTGCATTTCCATGTGCTTCGGCTGGCGCACTTGTCGTTCCCAAAACGCGGGGAAACACGGGGCATACTATGTCATGCATGTGTTAAACCCGTCGAGAATGATACCGCGCAACTCCAAATATGTCTCATTGGCATGTGCTAACCGGATCATCTTCGTGAATTTAGATGACCCGCATCATCTGGCAGGAAATCAGAGAAAAGGTACGCTTTCATACCCTCGGGCTAGTCATGCATGATCGGCGCCTCGCATTGAGGCGCATGCACTTGATGCATCACATTACGCCTCGGCTTGGTTTAGACTCAATGCTAACGGAAATATAGTTGATTCTGCCTTACCTCGACATTGACCTTAAGTACTACGATCTCGGTATTGAGTACCGTGACCAGACCGATGACAAGGTCACCGTTGAGGCCGCCGAGGCCATCAAGAAGTACGGTGTTGGTGTCAAGTGTGCCACTATCACTCCTGATGAGGCCCGTGTTGAGGAGTTCAAGCTGAAGAAGAGTATGCTCATACATCCCTCTGTTGCAACGACCGAAAGCTAACCTTGGCTAGTGTGGCTCTCCCCCAACGGCACTATCCGTAACATTCTTGGCGGTACCGTGTTCCGTGAGCCCATTGTCATTCCCCGTATTCCCCGCCTGGTCCCTGGCTGGACCAAGCCTATTGTTATTGGTCGTCACGCCTTCGGTGACCAGTACCGTGCCCAGGACCGTGTCATCACCGGCCCGGGTAAGCTTGAGCTCGTCTACACCCCCGTCGGTGGCGAGCCCGAGCGTGTCCAGGTCTACGACTTCCAGGGTGGTGGTGTCACCCAGTGCCAGTACAACACCGATGAGTCCATCGCTGGCTTCGCCCACTCCTCCTTCCAGATGGCCCTCATGAAGGGTCTCCCCCTGTACATGAGCACCAAGAACACCATCCTCAAGAAGTACGATGGTCGCTTCAAGGACATCTTCGAGGAGATCTTCGAGAAGAGCTACAAGAAGGACTTCGAGGCCAAGGGTATCTGGTACGAGCACCGTCTGATCGACGACATGGTCGCCCAGATGATCAAGTCCGAGGGTGGCTTCGTCATGGCCCTCAAGAACTACGACGGTGATGTCCAGTCCGACATCGTCGCCCAGGGATTCGGCTCTCTCGGCCTGATGACCTCCACTCTGACCACCCCTACCGGCGAGGCCTTTGAGTCTGAGGCCGCTCACGGCACCGTCACTCGTCACTACCGCGAGCACCAGAAGGGCCGCGAGACCTCCACCAACCCCATTGCCTCCATCTTCGCCTGGACCCGCGGTCTCATCCAGCGTGGCAAGATCGACAACACCCCTGAAGTTGTCGCCTTTGCTGAGGAGCTCGAGAAGGCCTGTACCGACGTCGTTAACGACGAGGCTATCATGACCAAGGATTTGGCTCTTGCTTGCGGCCGTAAGGACCGTGAGGCTTGGGTTACTACCGGCGAGTACATGGCTGCTGTTGAGCGCAGACTCAAGGCCAACCTCAAGGCTCGCCTGTAAATTGCTCTTTTCTATAAAACTTTTATGATATTTCCGCTTTAGACTCCAATTAGCGGAACAAAGATGATTGATTGGTTATGTACTTTTGGAATACCATTGTTCTTTACATGTGTTCTCGTATTACGCTATAAGTTAGTCGATCCGTATGAACTTCCTACGCCACTCAACTGTTGTCATCAGGCTCAAATGATCATTCCCTTATCACCCTTGGAAGTTTTTTCGCCCAAGTATACGTATGCCCTCTTCACAGTATTGTGGATGGCCTGTCTTACCAGTATAGTCACCAATGGTAAGTGATTCTGTTCTCTAGCACTGGACACAACACTATACTCGGTACTCTGTCATTCTATCAGGACATATCACATGTCACATAGTTCTGGCGGTATCCGTTCAGCCGCATCAACCGGCAGAATTGATTTTAGCCTGCAGTGGAATGTGAACATGGACACTTCCAGCCAACAGCCACATCCAGAATCAGAGCCTCAGTCATTACTTGCATATCAGCAACCTGTGGCATCAATGATGTTCTAGGCCCCTTCATTTTCGACAGCTTATCGCCTCGGAAAGTCCGAGCACGCAAACCCTCCACTCCGGGTCTATACTCTCAACTCTCTGCCGAACCCATTTTCCAGAATGGGCATTCTTCCACGGTACCTAGCCATTGCCTATCAACAGGCACTCAGAGAGTCTCCCCCTGGCAAGTGTACTCAACCGTGGGCACAAGCCCACAGGGCTAATATGTCCCAAAGCAACCATCCAAACTGTAAAAGACGCCACATCTGACTCGCAACCAACGCAAAAGGCCAATTTAACGAGTTTCCCTGACTCTCCCTAAATCGGCCAGACCGAAACCCAAAGTTGCGAAGCCCACCAACGAGCATCATCCCACAGCCGATGCAGAGTTTCCACAGGCCTAAAAGGTCACCCTGGACCGGGGTTCTGCAGATCATGCAGGCCCATCTTATAGGCTCCAACAGTCAAGCCATTGGACACAGTCATTCGCTGCTCAAGTTTCCGCCGAACAGCATGCTCGGCCGCGACTCGGATGTGGATGATAGATACGGGGACGGGTCTCCACTACTTTATCTGGTGGCCCAATCATAGTGGGCCCTGCAGTCCAGACTGCCAGTCCTTGACGCGGTCATGTCCGATTTCCGAATGCGGAGGTCGATGATGGGGGATCTTCATGGCGAACGCTCGGGATTCTTGGTCTTGGTCTCTGCAGCCCTAGATATGCTCTGCACATGTCCTGCAGAATTGGAAGTGTGAAACCCACCAGGTACTTAGGGTTTCCCGAGCTGTGTTCAAGGCAATTGTGCGTGAGTTCTTTATATACTTTGGGTTCGTCGCTTTTCGTCTAGTTCCTTGCTTTTTTTTACCTTTCGATGGTTCTCCCACCCGATTATCTTGTATATTTGATCGAGTCATGGTGATTTCGTTTGATATCACTATTTTCACTACTGGATAGTTCTATTCGATGGATCGACACAGCTACTTCTCTTTCTCCTTTTTTGTTCCCTTCCTCTTTTACTCGTTTTGAGTGTCATCTATCGCTTGCATTATCGATCGAATGTATGTTCTGATCGTATCAACTATCTTTACGGCCCTTGCGACCATCTGTGTCGCCTTGAGATTGGGGACGAGGTTCTGGCTGCTGAGGGCTCCGGGCTTGGACGATCTATTTATTACATGTGCATTGGTAGGTATTGCAGTTCATTTACCGATCCTCTATTCACGAGACACTGTCTCTGCAAAGGAACTGCAATACTAACATCTACTGTACATCAGATCGTCAATTTTGCCTTCTACGCCTTTGTCCTCGTCGGTAAGTGATCTGCTCGCCAACGTCACAATCTTAATCTCGGTCTAACATGTATACTTGATAGAACGCCGTTATGGACTCGGGAAAACAGAAAAATCCCTCCCCCCATACATCATTGAAGGCCAGCTACACGTAAGTCATACACCAACTCCAATGCCAACCCCAAGCCACTCACACAACCGCCAGTACCTATGGCTCTCAATCCCCTTCTACAACTTAACTCTGGTGTTCGCCAAGATATCCTGTCTATGGCTCTTCGTTCGCCTCTTCCGTCCACGTCCGTTCCTCATGATCGCATACATCACCATGGGCTGCCTAGTCATTGCAGGCCTGTGGATGACCATCAGCGGGTTCTTCTTCTGCAATCCTGTCCGTGCTTTCTGGAGTATTTCCCCTCAAGTCCGGTCCGATAAATGCCTCTCTGCTAGTGCGGTTTGGTTTACCAACGCCGGGATTCAAATCGGCACTGATCTTGTCATCTTAATTCTTCCTATGCCATTGATTTGGAAATTGCACATGCCAAGACGGCAGAAGTATGGTGTTTTGCTTTGTTTTGGGCTTGGGATCTTGTGAGTCTTTTACCAACCCGCGGTTCAACTTGATGGCAATCCATGCTGACGATGACTATTAAAGTGTCATCGCCACCAGCTCAGCCCGTCTCTCTCAATTGGCCATCATGCTCCACAGCAACAACTTCACGAGTATGTCCCCCCTAACCCAATTTATACATAAAAGCCAAATACCCCAAGAACCCCAAGAACCCCAAACTAACAAACCCCAGAAACAAACGCCCAAGCCGCAGTCTGGTCCTCCCTAGAAGCAAACATATCAATAATCTGCGCCTGCCTACCACCCCTACACCCGCTCGTCTCCCGAGTCTTCTCCTTCTGCTTCCTCCCACAACCCCTCCACTCCTCCCCCGGCTCAAAAGCCACCCACTCGCACACAACACAACTCACCGACTCGCGCAAACCATCAATCTACTCGCACTATGGCGCAAACCCCAGCCCAGACGGCGGAATCTGGTACAACGAGCTCTTCAACCCCGGTCCAGCCAGCTACTCAGCCAGCATTGCCAAGGTCAACACCAATGAAACCGACGGCGGGAACGAAGACGGCATTCGCGTCGTGAGGGAGCTGAGGATGCGCTCGGAGGAGATCCACACGCCGATTTTGAGGACCGGGTCGCCTCACGAGCGGGATCTGGAAATGGGCACCCTGGATAGTTGTAGTGCTCGTGGTGAACCTAGTATTGAGTGGGATTTGGGGGATTTCGAGTTCCCGGATTATAAGGAGAGGATGAATGCTCCTATTTGATTTTGGGACTATTATTGGTCCTTGTATATATTACAATTTATTGCATCACATGGTGGATGATCCACCGTACGCACATATGATCTTACTGATATCTTGTTTTCTTCTCTCTGGTGGGCTTAGATTTGCTTGGTTTTCTATGTAATGAGCTTCCTCGTTATGGATATCCCATACTTGATCGCAGAACAAAATATTGAGTATGGCGTTTAATAAATGTAGTATGTATAGTATGCATGATAATCTACAGCAGTCTCCTGTAGATCACAGATTTGCCCGAGAAACCATTTTCCCCTGCATGGCTTCCTCGATCGCCTTGGCCACGGCTACACACTTTTCTTCCCCATACCGGCCCCCAACAACCTGTACACCAACAGGCATACCTTCAATCAAGTCAATGTCATCTGCAGATAGTCAGCGCAGTCCCAATGGTCCAAAATAAAGGAAGAATACACTCACATTGCTTCTTGTTAAATTGATCGCTATCATTTCGGGGAACATGATCCAGCCATTCCTGATCAGGAACATCCTTCTCCCTCGAAACGGTAGTAACAGGAACCGCTAATGCGGCATAGCCCAAGAAATTCCAGATACTGGTGTAGCCCACGTACGCACTGGACTTGACCCATGTCCATGGTTTGTAGCCTACCCATGGTGTGTTGGGCATGATTATAGCGTCGACTCCGGCGGATATCCATTTATCAAGGTATTCTGATTCAAAGTTGTACTTGTCTGCGTGGAGCTATGTCCTGTGTCAAATTGAAGTTTCAAGATCAATATAAACAGGGTTGAAACTTACTTGGTGCGTCTCGGTAGTGGTTAATGTATCCTCCGGCTTTCCAACAAGCATGCCTTCAATAAGTGGCTCGCCTGTCAGCTCCGTCTTTCTTCGACAGCCTTCTCCGCCATCGGAGAAGATGGCTTTTGCCCAGAGAGTGTAGCCATAGCCGTGCGAGGAAGCATCCCATTCGAAGACTGGAGTTTTGTCGTCAGTACTTTATCCCATGATCTTTGAATGGATATCGGAGAAGATGCATTGCTCCTTACTGTCATGGCCGGCTGTTTTCAAAGCCTCAATAACCTCTCTCATAGCCCTAGCAACCGGCGGCTGGACTTTAACAACTCCATCATCAACCAAGAACCCAATCCTCAACCGCCTCCCACCCGCAGCCAAATGCTCTCTCCACGGAACAGGAGCAACATGCTGATCAACCTCCCAAGGCGACGCAACCGGCAAAGCCTCCATATACCGCTCAATAGTAGCCAAGCTACAAGCCATAGGCCCAGCGACGGACCGAACAATATCCTGCCCAGGACTAAAAGAACGTAATCAGCCCAACATCCACCATGCCACAAAACCCAAAAAGAAAAAACAGGAACTAAAGCAAAAACTTACTTCCCCCGCTCATAAGGATGTCTCCCAGGACTAGGCGACAGTCCATAAAGTCCACAAAGCGCCGCAGGAATCCGAATCGAGCCACCAAGATCAGTCCCAATGCCAAGGATGCTGCCACGAGCCGCAACAAGCGTTCCCTCGCCGCCGGAACTCCCACCGGATATCAAAGCCCGGTTGAATGGGTTGACGCACTGCCCGAAGACGTGGTTGTACGAGTCGGACATCATCATTGACTGGGGAAGATTCGTCTTCACGTACAGCACTGCGCCGAGGCGGCGGAGCGTCCTTGCGACTGATTTGTCGGCTTTTTCGGGGTTGTTTGTGAGTCCCACCCAGCCTGTATTTATGTTTGTTAGCTGTGATTGTCTTTGAGTTGCTGGATTATGGGTATGGGTATGAGTATGAGGATTGTTCTAAATATGGCTTTGGTTGCGGTTCTAGTGGAGGATAGATGGGATGGGATTTCAATGTACCGATTGACGTATCAACACCCTTGACGGAAAACAAATCTTTGATGGACACTGGTAGACCATGGAGAGGCCCAACGGTCTTGCCTGTTTTCGCGAGGTGGTCGTCCATTTCTTTGGCGGTGGCGAATGCCTCTTCGAAGAAGATCTCGGTGCAACATGTTGTTAATTGATGGGCCAGTGCTGCGCGTTTCGAAAATGCGCGGGTTAGATCCAGTGAGGAGAGTTCCCCGGATGAGAGCTTAGCTAGAAGAATGGCGATGTCAACCTCCTCTGTCAGGGCTAGTTCCTCTGGGGTGAGAATGGTGCGGAGATAAGCCAGGGCATTTGGGGTAGATTCGATTGAGGGGATTGGGGTTAGACGCCACTCGGGTGGAATCAGAGAGTGTTGATCCGCGCGCTTTTGCGTGGACCGTTCCTGGTAGGTGGCCATGTTGAGAGATGGTTAAAGGAGAGAAGTTGAGATGTTGAAGGGAAGAGACAAGTATAGCTAGGTAAGGTCAGGACCATCTGGGATAGGAAGGTCATCTCGGCTACCCAATCGTTCTCCTCTTCCCCCTCTTCTGATACGGCCCTCGCCAGTTCCGCCAGTCGCATTTCACGATATCGTTTTTTGGAGTCAGGTTTGGAATCTGGATGTGGGATCTGGTAGCATGGAGATAAGAAGTGAGGAGATATTGGGGTATGGACTATGTTGGCATTTTGATTCTCGACTAGGCTATGTCAGCCCCAGGGAAAGTGGTTGTCTTTACTCTCTGATTGAGATTCTTCATGATCGCAGATGGCTGAAGATAGTTAGTTCATGGTGGGCCAGCATCTAGTAGGGATGTCTTGATCAGCGAAAGCTCTCATCCGCCATTTCCGCATACAAGGACAGTGTAGTTTGATTACTAGATTCGGAAGAAGCTCTGTCTACCTATACAAGAGCTGACTCGTAGAAAATTGTTAACTCTTTCCCTAAGAGAGCTACTAAGAGAGCTCGAGAATCTATAAGGCAAATAAGCACGCGAGGCCTCCCACCGAACTAGAACCACCAAAGCTTGTTCGCAATTGGGGTAGCCTTTCTCCTCTACATGGCGTCACGATCCGACATATAACCCTCTTCAACAGACCGTATACATACATACTACGACGCAGCTGAAAGAATACATGTTGCAAAAATGACCAGCTCAGTCCCCCTTGTTGCTTGTTCTTGGTCAATTTATACACATCGTGATAACAGTCAACAACACATATAAGAATTGAATCTGAATTTTGACACCGCAAGGTCAATCTACACGTCCGCATTTATTCAAGCTGTGCAAAAAACAAAAGAAAAACAAAACAATGGAGAAATCGAAACCAGAGAGACAAACAAACAATAGGAAACAAAAAAAAGATATGGGGCTCAGCCGGGATTTGAACCCGGGACCTCCCGCAATCAAGATGGGATCATCTGAAGCTTCGGTGCTCCGAAGCGGGAATCATACGACTAGACCACTGAGCCTGTGGATATCTGGTTCGCTCTGGAAAGGAGTTATGCTGATGCCCTGTATTTCCTAAACTGTGATTGTTTGTTGGTCCCGTTGATCATATTAAGTTAGTTAGTCACATTCAATATGGAATTATTTTATTTTATATTTGAGTAGTGCTACAGCTTTGTGCTTTTTATGCTCACTGAATTTATGGGTGATATGCTACAACGAAGCCTTTCTCCCGGCAAAACCGGCACCGGCGATTGGGAAGACGAGAAATGGATTCAAGGACCAGACCTGCGGGGGTTGCGGAGTTCACTGCCTCCAAATTGCCTCCAAAACGGCTAGACGGCTAACTGGTTGGTGCTGCAGGTAAGATGCAGATAAGGGTCTAACAATTTCGGAACTTAAGTGATAACAGTCACAGTAACATCGCGTTAAGGGTCTTTCATATTACTGGATAAAAGCAAAAGGATAATAAAGAAGTTTCTTCATGTCCTAAAACTGGGAACAAAATCAACATAAGGAGTGTGATGCACAGCAGTGCGAGCCCTATGCTAGTCCTGACAAAAAGAATGTCTCACAAACAGAAAAGGGCAAAGGAATGACAAGTCCATTGACTTAAGCCCAGTTGAGAACGTGTCTTGATATCAGCATCTTTAACGTCAGTGACAAAAGAAAAAAAACCAACCAGGTGAAACATGCCTACAAACCCAAAGAAAAGCAGATTGGGAAATCCGAGTCACTCGAAACAAGGAAGCACCCGAAGCAGCAAAAACCAAGTATCAGGAACCGAAAGGAAAGGAATGACAAGTGCCTGTTGGCCGGGGAAGTACTGAAGCCCAATTTGCAAGCAAGAACGCTCAGAAGGAAACGCCCAAAAGAGAGGAGAGCAAAAGAAGGACAACTATTTAAACCTTGATCCCAATGCAAGAAGTAATAGAAGTGGCTGACAAAACGTAAAGTGTACAAAACGCAGAAACAATATCAAATAAACTCCATCATGCTCAATGCCTGACAATACCGGCCCGCCAATTGGGAATCTTCATCATGTGCCAGTATCGGCTGCCTCGATCGGTATGATTTCTCTTGCGCATCAACCGTTCACGGCGATCCCGTCTCTTGGTTGCGGCATTTGGCTGCTCTGCTTTTGACTGCGGAATCTCCTCAATGCGAGCTGGCGTGGGGGAAATAGGGGCTACTTGGTCTCCTGCTTCCTCACGACGCATTCGCACCTTGCGACGACCTTTCGATTTCACCTTTACCCGGATTGAAGGGACCTTGCTAATGCGACGTTTGGGGGTGTGGGCATCGACAGGGTATGACCAAGGCGCGGCGGTATCTGCACCTGCCACGATTTTCCGACGAAGACTGCTAGCGCTCCGATGAAGACTGACGGCACTCTGGTGAAGGCTGATGGCGCTCTGTTGGAGACTGCTGGTGCGGGAGATCCGTCTCGATCGCGTTCTCTGTATCTGCTTGGCCAAAATCGCAGCCATAGCCGCAGCAGAATGCGCAGATGCGGAACTATCATCCCGCAACGAGAGCACACGTCGAGGAGTGCCAACCAAGCCATCATCATGTGCGTGCGTGTGTCGCGAGTGGCGCTTCAAGATATCAGGCTTGGGCCTTGAGGGGATATTTCCAGATGAACCAATGGAAAGAGAAGAGTTGCTGATACTAAGCAATTCAGCATCATGAGCAGAACATGGCTCCGTCCTTGCACTGATCTGGTCAAAGCTTCCAGGTGGCATGGAGTTCTCTGTACCCGTCTCTGGTGAGTGTGCGTCTGAAGCCACCGCAAGTTCCTCTTTTTGCGCATGCGCGTCAACCAAACACATCCCGACGATAGGGGACTGCAGCATGGGGCAGAATGGAGGCTGTCCAAGTATTCCATATGTCACATCAAATTCGGTAGTTATGGCGCGAGGCTCGGACTGCATCTTCGGAGGCGAATAGCACTGCACAGGGAAGTTTTGAACACGAGCTGCACGGCTGGATGCAGAAGATGGTCCTCGCTCTGAAACACTTTTATGCTGGGAATCAACAGCACTGGTGCAGTGGCTGCAGATCACATCGTACTCTCCTTCGCGAGGAATGAAACTCAAGGATGCTGGGTAGAGACTCAAGTGCTTATCGGGCGTCCAATCGCAAACCTGCAGCCAGGATGGGAGCTCATCAAGTGGGATGAGTGGCGTCCAAAGCCCTTCTGGTCGCAGAATACAGAACCTCATCTGAACTGCGGATTGAGCAGGATGTTGTTGGGGGTGTAGTGGAGATGGATAGAGCATCTGATACCGAGGAGCGTATTGCATGTTGAAAGCTGAAGAGACTGGTCAAGCTGACAAGACTGAGATTAAATGAGTGTTGGAATGAATAGAACTTTGAAAAGAGTGTATAGTGGTGGAGAGAAGATGAAAGAGAAGAGAGAGAGAAAGGGAGAGGGAAGTTCAACTGATGATTACAAGAAGGAGCATATTGTGGAAGGAACAGAGGGTGATATGAAGCATTGGATATAGATACAGGCACTACAGCACTGGATCTCAAAGAAACAGCATCCAACTGATTCAAACTAAAATACTCAGCATGGCTACTGACCACCACTCAGTCAACAAATGAAGTATAGACCGCGATAAGCCCTTATCGCTGCAGTCAACTTGAATCATTCAAACAAGCAACGCATATGTACTTGACTTCCTCTGCCATGTGAGCGGCGAATCAAGCGGTGGACAAATTTTATATTGAGCTTAAGGCCTTGATAGCCTGCCGTATGACGCTAGTAGACTGCCACAAACTCCCTATTTCTCTGTTGTAGAACAAGCCAATTCTTTCCGAAACGAGAACGAACAACAAGCAATCTCCGGCGGACGACGATATTCGTATTCCCAACACTCTCCAGCTAATTCTTCCCAACAAAGAAACATCACATCATAGAACGGGACCTTTATCCACCCTACATCTTCCAAAGTACACCCTTCAATCTCCTCGAACTCATCTTCAAGCCTTTCCCCTCCATCGTAAGGGTCATACTCCTTCCAGACCTCTCGAATAAGTCGTACAACCCCTCCATTCTTCTTAGGGGTGAGAACAGAGTCTAAGACATCCTGCGTAATCTGAAGACAGTACTGATTTCGGTGCGATTTTAGAATCCGGCTAGTACCATGTTCATCTGGTACTGCGTTCTCTACCCACTGCTGAAAGTGCCGCCGTACCGTAGTAGTGGTAGCCCCGTCTAAACTTCCCGAGTCTTCAATCACAGTTAAGGCAAAGTTTTCAAGGATCTCAGGGGCTTCCATTTCTTCCAGAGTCTCGTAAGTATTGGTGAGTAGTCGACATATAAACTCGTCCCAGGCCGCTTGGCTCTGGTAGGTACATCGGTAAATGACAAAGCCCCAGGCGCGAAGGCCATTTCCACGGAGTTCCTCGTCGATTTGGTCGGGAAGGCACGGTGGATCCACGTACCATGGAGACTCCTCTAGGGGAGGGAATTGAGCAATTGGTCGAGTGTGCTTTTCAATGCGGCCAAGGCAGATAGGCGAGATATTTGCTGGTGAAATGGAGGAAAAGGCACGATGGGAGATATCTCGATATCGGTTTCTTTGTCTGACTCCAAACATGCGGCCCGTATCCAAGAAATTGAGTGAGATTGGAGTCGGACGAAGGAGTAAAAACAGCCTGGGTATCCCCCTAGCCGGAAGACTCATTGTATGCTTCTATAAGCGCTCGCTGAGCGTTCATTAGAAGTCAATAATCAATCACGTGAGCGATCTGAGGGCGGCATCTGAAATAGGAAAGCCCTACCCGGCAGATCAGGTACGGATAGCGACATACGCACGACGTCACACGTCTGGCTTCTTTCTCCTCTCAAATATCTATACCAATCGTCAGAATGACCACCCTCCAACACCCAACGCTCAAAGATCCAAGCAACGCAACCCGCTCAACCCCAACAATCACCCCAGAAGCCGCAGTCCTCCACATCGGCAGCTCCACCTTCATCGACGCCCCAGCAGCCAAAGTATGGGAGACCTTAACAAACACCTCAACCTGGCCAGCCTGGAACTCCTTCGTACCTCGCGTAACCATCCGCTCCCAGCCCTCCAACACAACCAATGCCACCAATGATACCACCGACCTCTCCCCAGTCTTCCAAAAAGACACCCGCTTCATCCTCCACGTCCGCATGGACCCTACCTCAACCTCCGAAAAGCCCCAAGCGTCGACAGACGTCTACGGCCGCGTAACAGAGAGCACAGCACCTAATGCTGAGACGGGCGAAAATGGCCGCATCGTTTGGGGCGTTGACCCTGATGCGCCGGGCGCGTATTCGCCGTCCATGCTGAAGGCGGAGCGGGTCCATGAGGTCACAGCTGTTGAGGGCGGGACTGAGGTGAGGAATTGGGAGGCGCAGACTGGCTGGCTTGTTTATATTGTAAAGGTGATGTATAAGGAGCGACTGAGGGCTAATTTCCAGTTGTGGGTTGATGATTTGACCCGATATGTTACCCTTCTGACTAAAGATGCATCCGGTGGGGAGAATATCGATGCTGGTGGAACTGACGATCCGGTGGAGGAGGGTGTGACCTCTGCCTGAGACTCTGGGTTTGTATCAATATTTTTGTGGTGTTCATTTGATTGCTCAAACTGTGCCCGGACTGGAAGCTTGTTTGGGCTTCCCTGTCCTGGCTACTCATATGTATGCAGATACTCGCCACTCTACGAGAAATGGTGTTGGCTGCCACTAAATAACTTCTACATACTGACAGATATCACAAAATTGAGTTTAGTATTATATTATGAAATGCTGACATCTATCCATGCAAATATTGTATCACCATATAGTATGATCATGCCCCCGAAACTCCATCTAACAGGGTATACCAAAAAAAAAAAGCAGTACCCTGAATGCGACCAAAAGAAAAGAAATACTCGAACAAGAGAAAAAAACGTCAACCCGAAAAAGAACCCTAGAAAAGACCAAAAAAAGGCCAAGAGATCAGGAAGAAACAGAAGCAGCAAGATCAACCCAATCACGGGTCGAAATGCGCATGGCAGGGTCCTTAACAACAGCCGGCCGAACAAGTTTCTCAACAAAGCCATTCCGAGGCACACGGTGCCCACTCGAGCCAGAACGCGTCAAATCCACAATCTGATGTCCCTGCCTGGCCATCGCCAGCCGCTGCATGTTACTGGTACCAGGGTACAACAGCAAGTCGCCAGTAGCAGCAGCAAGCAGCGTAGCAGCCAGCGAGAAAACATCAGACGCGGGTGTCGGCGCAATATCACCATTCGCCACCGTCAACGAAGCCAACATCTCGGGCGCCGTGAATGGCGGCGTAAACGCCGACATGGACGCGCGCGTCGTGTCGAGCGGGACGGCCGGGTCGTCAGGGATCTCGACGGCGGACGAGAAATCCGCGAACAGAGGCTCGAATGGGAAGGCGCTGGAAGCGACGTCGCTATTCTCGTCGGCGTCTACTGGTCGCAGGAGGATGTTGTGTGGCTTGATGTCACCGTGCACCATGCCTGCGACCTGGTGCAGCCAGTTCAGGCCTGCGATCAGCTTGCGCGCGAGAGCCTTGTACGAGGCTGTTCCCTGGACTGGGTCGAACATGGTTGGGGTCGCTGGCTGGCGCGCGCGCGCGATGTCGGCTTGGTCTTCTATGTATGTGGACAGGGAGAGGGGGATGGCGGTCATGACTAGGCCGTGCAGATCGTTGTGTTGGCCGTGGAAGGGGACGATGTAGGGTTCGTGGCCTGGGGTGAGGGTAAGGCGCGTTAGAGTTACGGCTTCGGCTTCCAGAACTGCACGGGCATCGCGGCGCACGGGCGCTTTCACAGCTAGGATGCGGCTGATTGAGACTGGCGAGCCTGGGGGTGTTGATGGAGTGTTGGCGAGTGCGGTGGTGATTTGTTGCGTTGAACGCGCTTTATATACTATGCTCCAGGCGCCGCGGCCGAATTCCACGGGGCGACTGTCGCCATTGTGGATGAGTTCAAGGTCGTTGGTGAAGTATAGGGGAGTTGTGATGTTTGGTCTCGGAGCAGAAAGTGATTGAGACAGTTTATCCAATGGATTGGGGGTTTGGTGACGCTTGGCGATTGGAGTCACGGGCGGCGTGAGACTCGATGTGGGGACTTGTGCCCGAGGCGTCGCCTCGGAGGTCTGCAGCGACAGCTGGAATGGGATATTCGCCATTGACACGAGAGCTGATCCGGGGGAATTTCAGACGAGCAGAGACACTGGGGTTATATGGGCTCGGAGAGAGGCCCGAGACAGGCCAAGGGCTCTAGTCAAATAGCTCTGATATCGGCGCCACTCGCACAGAGATAACTTCACAAACCACGGTTGGGGTCGCAGACTATGACGGGGGTGGCAACTGTTGGCGTGAGATTAGCCACTGCACGCTTATATACCGGAGTCGAGGCCTTGAGACCTTGAGACCTCGCGATAGGCGGACCTCAAAAGAGTATAAAGAACTCGAAAGAGTGAGAAGAAAAGGCTTCCAGGGCGCACAAAGCGCCAAAAGCGCCCTGTGTTGAGGGATCATATGGGGCCGAAAGCAAACAAAAACCCCCAAAAGAAACTAAAAGCCCCCGGTCTCGACCAAAAGGAAATGAAGGGCACCGAATGAATACTACGGTGTCGACGCTAAAGAAAAAGGGAAATTGGCTTTCGGAAGGGTTCGCGCTGATCGGAGGCCCACCGATCTCTAGATAGGATAAGTTGGTGGTGGCAGGCTATTGGTTATAGATGATAGATGATAGATGCATGATAACTAATACTGTACCTTGAGAGTCATCTCGTATCTCTGCTACAATAGTGGCGGAGAGTAGACTGGGCTATTCGATTCTACTCATTTTACTACTGCATGGCATTGTGGGCAATGCAGCCATCCCGGGCCCACCGCATGCGTCCACTCCCAACGGCTGCCAATGGCTTATCTTAGTACGGAGTAGTCATTTCCAAGGCATTGACTCATCATTCTTCGCGTTTGGAAATGTACGGGAATATCCTCTCCAAAGGTCAAGTCAGATGGCCACATCATCTCCCAGGAGTGAACATTCCTGGGGATCTTCACATCCAATCCTTCGGCCTCGTGCCCTAAACCCCCCCGGTCCGCAAAAGTTACCCGATTGGTCTCGATTATTCATACATCTATGTTCTCATATAAGTGATCAACTATAATACAGGGCTATAATACAGGGCTATAAATACAGGGCTATACATGCACGCTTAGTGCAGTTTGATGCTATCTTGTCCAGCTTGGAATGAGGTCAGCGTTCCACCCAACATGCGATTGAACTGCAATAGGCTCGTTCCAGGGGCGCTCTTCTCAAACTCAACAATAATCGCAAGCAGCGTGTCGGTGGACAGGGATCGCGCCCGGACCCCACTCAAGTCATAGTTCAAGTTGGCCTGATAGCAGAAGGCCGGGTCAGCGGAACCATCTGGCAAGGCCATAGGCCCATGACCAGGCTTCAGTCGCCGGTCGGCAAAGTGCGTGAGGCTTGGAATCAGCTGCACCAAGTCATTGATGCTCCGCCCGGGAAGAAGAGTACCAAGTAGATCGCTGACGGACATATTGACCGTGGGGTGCAAAGGAGCACTGATGGCCTGGAAGCGGGCGAGAAACTCGGCCACGTCCAAGGTGGGCATCTGGTCTATCTTCTGCAGCACAGGAGGATTAGGGTGGGCTTCAAAGTAGACCATGCCACGCGGGGAGTCGTGGGGATAAACATCCGGAGAGGGGATATAAAGGGGCTCAAATGGCCGTCGCTCCCAAACTAAGATAGAATCGTCGAAATTGTTGGAGAGCGCGACATTGCGGGCGTCATCGATCACTTTGTCATGAAATCTCTTTTTCATAAAGTGTATTTCGGAGAGCTCGGCAGTCTGGATGGATTGCAAATGTACGACATCACCCTCCAAACCTTTCAATCTCTCAGGCGTTTCATTGATATCTGCCGCTGCACGAGCAAACTTTCGTGAAAGTTCGTCAATCTCAAGCTGGCGATCAGCGAATCTTTGCCGGTAGTAAGACTGTGTGTTGTCCGTCTCCAATTTCCCAATAGCTGCGGTTCGTGCTTTGGCCAACTGCCTTCTTTTCTCTGCCTTCTCCTTGGATCCCAGATCGGCAGCTTTGATATCCGCCAGGAAAGCCTTATGTGAGTCCAGAAGTCGCCTCGGCGTGTAGGGCTGTGAACTCTTTCTTTTTGCGGTACGACCAGTACCCGTTGACTCAGGAATGGGTGGCACACATGCAAGGGGAGGTAGTTGTCGCTCTGGCGGCGTAACAACGCCCTGCGCTGCGGCTCTTTCGGCGACGCGGTCTCGATTTTTGACGGTGTCGTCAAAACTTCGCCAACTTAAATGGGTCTCAGGTAGATCGGGACTTGCGAGCTCGACACAGTGCAAGGCCAACATCTCGGTCAGCAATCCAACACGTTTGCGCTCTGCCATCGCTAGCGGGAGAATAGTCGAAATCTCAGCGTGGGGAAGTTGTGCAATGACTCGGACAGACCCGTAGCTGTGTAAGTCATGTCTTTGCAGACATGTTTGCAGGAACTTAATCCACCAGCGCCCCGGTGTCATATGGTCCTTTTTCGAAGTCGGCTGGGGTGGGTTTACCAAGACGAGAAGCGTATCGTTTTGCGGTAGACGTGCAGAGCCTTGGGACGGTATTTGTTGCTCTGGAAAGCTTTCTTTCACTAAAGAATTCCAATTGACCTGCTCCTTGTCCATTCCGGGCTGTGGATATATCTCCATAGGAAGGAGCTTGTAGCTAGGCTTGCTTTCGGCTAAGGGCTGGAGAAAATGTCCCCAGATGTCGATATCTGGTTCAATAAGAACATGACGGCGGGGTTTTAGGAAGTCATTGACTTTTGATGACCAAAGACCGCTGCCTGGCCAAAGGTCAAGGATATCCACCGGGGTATTTTGACGAAGATAGGGCGCAACACGCTCAATAATTTGGTCTGTGATCCCTGTAAGCTTCTTTTCTGTAACACCAGCTTCTGAAAAGACATACCACATAGTGGTTCATTCACAATTTCACTCCTAGTAAGGACCCGACGCTGGAACTTCTGTTTTCGAGTATGGTCGCGGATTTGTTCCGATAAAGGATTGCTCTCAGCGGTCTTCCATCTGATCCGAGATACACGGGTTGCAGGTAGTGCTCTAGCGGCCCTAGTGGCCATTCTGTGAATGGATACCAGAAATGGTCAGTATCATGAAGGGCAGAAAAAGAAGATGGCGCGTTGAAGTCCAAGTAGCAAGGCGCAGCTATTTTTTTCTCGGAGCGGAGAGACCAAGCTTCCCGCTCACCTCCCCACCAACTTTCCTCCCCATTCACGTCTAGATGCGGCTCTTACTATTGCCACTGGTCTTCCCAGGGTTAGGTCGAGGTTTAGGAGATTGTTTCTCCATGCCTTTTGAGGCTTGACAGGTATCAATATTTGTCTTCTGTCTCCGCGATGGCTTCCCCCATCGGCACCGGAGGTACTCCACCTCAGAGCGTGGAGAACATCACTCGCATCGCCCAAAACTACGAGTACAACTCAAATGTTCGCTTGCGATACTGGCTGAGAACGGCGGCAACGATTTTACGAGAGGTCAGTTACTTCTGTTTGCACCGGTTTTGTTCGTGCCTAATTTGTTTACCTCAGGCTCATATCTACGAATCGGAAGGACACGACGAACAAGCATATCTCCTCCTCTTTCGACATGCCCAGCTGATCCTAGTTCATCTTTCGAAACACCCGGATACAACCAAGTATGAAGAAGACCGCAAAGCCTTGGTGGCTGCCGAGAAAGAGGTGGAGAAGAACCTCAGCAAGCTGGAGGTTCTAAGACCCAGGATCAAGAAGCGATATGAGCGCTACACTCAGCTGATGCGCGAACGTCAATCTCGAAAACTGCCAACTCAATCCAAAATCATCCCGGAGCCGTCAGCGCAAGTTACAGACCCCGCCCTGGCCGGTGTCGCCGAACCCTTGGAAGCCGGTGAGAATCGGGATCTCGCTGTTCAGCTTGCACAATATGAGCTCAATCGGCGTGCCACTGTCAGGGGTGCCAAAGG
Organism: Penicillium nucicola; assembly: GCF_028828085.1. Lineage (NCBI taxonomy): Eukaryota > Fungi > Ascomycota > Eurotiomycetes > Eurotiales > Aspergillaceae > Penicillium > Penicillium nucicola. The sequence continues at coordinate 2,572,377 of NW_026643127.1, forward strand.
ATTATCGCCAGCGGAACTGGAGGCCCGTCGTGCAGCCGGCGTATGGGGCGATTGGGAAGCTGCGTCGAAACCGGATACTCGACCCGGTGATCAAGACTTGAGCCGGCGAATTCAAAATATCAGATCCAACATTGATAACACGCATCAGCCTGCTTATGACCAGCGTGTCAAGGATTCAACCAGTGGAGTTTCGTCCGTCTACAAATACCCAAGCGTGCCGCGCCAGAAGCCTCTGGAGCCTACTGTATCTCCAGGCCAGATTGCCATTCTTGATAAGAATGTCGAACGTCATGCGCCCCCTATCTTGCCTCCGAAAGAGCATATTGAGCCCAGTAGGGCCTCAATCATAAACACGACTGCACCGCCAATTCCATTCAAAGTGGCACCAACCCCACCACTGCCCGACAAGGTGCAAGCAGAGACAACGAGCACTACGCGGTCTGATCTTGACCCATCCAGTTATACCTTCAAACCCTCCGCCTATCTGGAAAATGGCACTCCCTTGCGCTCCGTCTTTCTACCAGCCGACCTCCGAAGTCGCTTTTTATCACTGGTTTCTCCCAATACCCGCAACAACTTGGAGACATGCGGAGTTCTTTGTGGTACTCTCGTCTCCAACGCACTTTTCATCTCCAAAGTCGTGATTCCAGAGCAGACTTCGACATCGGACACCTGCGAAACGGAGAACGAGTCTGCTCTCTTCGACTACTGTGATTCGGAGGACCTGATGGTTCTCGGATGGATTCACACACACCCATCGCAGACCTGTTTCATGAGCTCTCGCGACCTGCACACACACTGCGGCTATCAAGTCATGCTCCCGGAGAGCATCGCTATTGTGTGCGCCCCAAGCAAAGACCCGGACTGGGGCGTGTTCCGTCTCACTGACCCGCCAGGACTTAAGACTGTCTTGAACTGCACGCAGACGGGTCTATTCCACCCGCATGCGGAGGAAAACATCTACACTGGAGCTTTACGACCGGGGCACGTGTTTGAGGTCAATGGACTCGAGTTTGAGACAGTAGATCTGCGTCCTTAGTATGATGATATTGTTTCTTTCCACGTGGATCATCTGACGTAATGCTATTATGATACCAATCTTGTTTGAAATGAAATGACTTTTGACGTGGCAAGACCTGTCTACTAACCTGTGCTCTATCAGCACCAGGATGTTGCGTTCCTAATTTTAGGACCACTATTGCATCTCAATTCTGGTTTCTCTTTTCCAAATTATTTTCCAGATTTGAAATTTAGCCATTGAATATTATATAGCAAGCTTTTTGGCAGGTAATGAGTTGTTGCTTATAGTCGTGGTATGCTTGAATTTCCATGGGAAGGCTTATCAGATCCTAAACAATAGTGTAGTGTGGCTTGCGTCAATTTGGCATCAAACATGAACCCTAGAGCAACAATAATCTCAACATATAGATATAGAATATAGAATAACTTGTGCACATCGCAATCAGGGAACCAAAATAAGCAGCAGGTGAAGCCTGACGTGGCTCCCCCACAGATAAGCGATAGTGGTTTCATCACCTCCGCATACTTCTCTTTTCTCTTCTCTCTACTTACCTTAGGCTCAGCCGAAGCTCTTTTGCTAGCAATTGACTTGGAATCTCCGCATGTCGTCTTCATCTCAGGCAGATCTCTCCCCCGACCCTCCTATTCCCTCTTCCTCCACTTCGAGATCAGGATCTCACACGCCCACGCAAAAAACAACCAACACCTACCAATCCGCCGCCTCATACTTTTCCTACCCAGTCAGCCACGTTGTCTCAGGCCTCTACCGTCGCATAACCGAGCCAGACATATCTAAAGACATGCCTTCCTCACTCCCATGGTCGAGGTCATCCTCCTCCTCGGAGGTCTTCACGCCGCGCCGAACAGCCTCGCCCTTTCAGCCTCCACCCCTCACGCCCCTCACCTTGAGCATCCCAAAAGGCGCCGATCTCCTCCAGCAACAGCTCCTCACACGTGCTCTTGCCGAAGAAATTCGTCTCCTCGTCCCTCCACGCCTCCAACTAGCCGAGACCTGGCGACTGGCCTACAGCCTTGACCGCGACGGCGCCTCCCTCTCCACCCTTTACGAGAACTGCGCCGAGTTCTCGTACCGCAGCCCGCGGGCGGGCTACGTCCTTGTAATTCGCGACTCCTCCCCTTCAAGCTCTGTCTTCGGCGCCTACATGACCGACGCGCCTCACCCAGACTCGCAGTTCTTCGGCACGGGAGAATGCTTCCTCTGGCGCTCAAGCGTGCTCCCACCTCCGGCAAGCTTCCCTCTCGCCTTACCTGGCGAAGGTCCTCAGTCCGAGGAGGCTCTTGAGCGCGCTGGTCTCCCGCCTCCGCCTTCTGCGGATACTACTAATGCGGGCCGCTGGAGTACGCTGCGCAATGATCCCCAAGCGAAATTGAAGAATGTTCGATCGGAATCACCTTCTCACAATCTTAATATCAATATCAAAACCAATCTCGCTGCTGCTAGCGGTGGTGTCTTGGCGCCTCCGTCGCCTTCTTCTATTCCCTCGCGCAGTGGTGCTAGCACTCCTGAGCGTATTCGTTTCAAGGCGTTCCCCTACAGTGGCGTCAATGACTATATGATGTTCTGTGAAACTGGTTTCCTCAGTTTGGGAGGCGGGTAAGTACCTTCAGGTGTGGATCCATTGGTACTGTGAGCTAATGCCGAGATAGTGACGGTCACTACGGATTGTGGGTTGACCAAAGCCTCGAAAAGGGCGTTAGCGCCTCTTGCCAAACTTTCGGTAACGAGCCGCTTTCTGACGAAGGTGTCAAGTTTGATATTCTTGGAGTCGAGGTGTGGTATGTCGGCTCGTAGACAACCGGATTCATGCAGCTTGGTATTTGTATAAAGGACCTACACAAATATTGGCAGATCCAATACTCGGACAGTGCATCATACGAGAGTCTACAGTCATTGAACTTGGCATTCTCTGGACTAGAATTCCCTGCAAAGGAAATGGATTCAAGCGTCGAAGATAATTTTTCATATTCGGTTCATCAGCTGCACTTCAAATACCCGGACAACGATGTGATGCTGGATTTTTCGCATCGTTGTCCCTCGTCAATCTTTCAAATCTAATCTACTAGTTTCATTCTGCCTTGAATATTCATCAAAAACAGCCTACAGTTGCGAAGCAAGCTGCAATGTGGCCAATCACTCATATCTATCCAAATATATACATCTAGCTCAATCCATGCGCAGCTCGACCTTCAGCAATAATACTCAAGCACTTAGCAACCTTTTCCTTCTCCTTCAGAGCCTTCAACCAAGCAGTATATCGAGTGTATTCCATCAACTGATCGGCCCGGCCCAGTTCATGCAGTAGACCTTCACCGACCACAGCCCAGGTAACAAAAGACAAATCCGCATAGCTGCATTTACCACCGACTAACCAGCCCGTTCCATTCCTCTTCAAGCCCTCCTCTAAGACCCCAATTACTCGAATGATCTCATTGACATATCGCTCCGTTGCGGAAGGAAGCTTCTCGGGATGGAAGCGGGCGAACCACGTTGCTTGACCGAAATAGGGACCCTGGCCTGTATAATGGTTAGCTATACATTGCGAGGTGTGTATTTGGATGAGACCTTACCGGATGATTGGAAGGCTAGCCATTGCTGACAATGATGCTTCTCCACCAGCTCAGTGTAAGAGATTTTACCCTCCTTGTCGTATTGTTCGATCAAATAGAGAATAATTGCAGCAGTCTATCAAGTAATTATCAGATTGTGTCTCATCGGTAGTTATAGATAATTGCTTGCCTCCCAGAGCATGATGCTTGTGTTTGGATCCTTGATGGCAGGTAAGCGTCCATTGGGGTTAATCTCGAGATATTCAGGTCTTTTGACGTCGGCAAATTCGACAAGCTGGAGATGGTAGGGAAGATTGAGTTCTTCGAGTACCATGCATACTTTCCTTGAGGACTATATCAGTATCATCACTTGCCATCGTCCATGTTAGGCACTTACCATGGGTTGGGTCCGCCCCAGTGGCCCCAGATTTCGATTGGCTGAAGAGACATGGTAATTCAGAAGACAAGTTTGAGAATGATGGACTTGGTTCTTTTAAGTATGTTCGAGGAGAGGATGCGAAAGAAAAGTGAGCTTTGAGGAAGGACAACGGGGCTATTTATGTAGGCCAGAGCACGGCATCTTGATCTAGCCAACTATTTGAAATACGTTGCAACGAGATTGATTATGAACAACAAATCCATGTTACATCAAACTACCGTAAGTAAATTGGGGTTGCGAGAAAAATAGCGCGAGCAGAACAAGCATTGCGAGATCTTTGGCGTATGTTCTGGTCCGAATCAGGCATGGCGCAGCCGTTGCGAGGAATTTAGCGCCATTTCAAGGCCCGAGACCCTCTTTCGCTTTCTCTACTGCATATTTCCGCGAATTACAATGGTCAATCACGGCGCGAGAAAGGGATGCATGACCTGCAAATTTAGAAAAATCCAGTGCGATCTAGAATATCCGGTCTGTGGACAATGCACAAAGTCTGGAAGAGTCTGTTTGGGATATGGGGACAGGCAGACGCCTCATCCTACTACGACAGATCGACAATCTCTCTCATCTCATTCATCGAGCACCCCTGAAAGAGATGACAAACTACGACATATGGAAGATTCGACTCATGCCGTTTCATTTCTTGCAGATCTGCTCATGGGTACTAACGAAGACTCAAATGAGCAAGCTACACTGTCAAATGATACAACCGTATCTGCTATTCGCACAATCAGGAAGTGTCTCTACGCTTTGCAACAAACAGAACAGTCATTTGAGGATCGGAAAGCTTTGATTGCTGAGTACGGCACAGCAATTAGTCAAATAAGAGTCACACTGATGAGTTCACTGTTCTCACCATCTCTGGCTTGTGCCGCTTTTCTGTTTTCTACTTACGAGGTGTGTTTAAACTTTGAATGCCAGGACTTCATACTTATGCCAGTCCTAGATGATTGTAAATATTGACCCCAAAGACCAAACTTGGAGGATCCATCTCGAAGGACTTTTCAACCTCTTGTCGCAAATCTCTCACCACTCGGACTTGCCCACTGGTGACTTTGACACGCTACATCATGCAATCCAGATCTCCAGATCTGAAGGAGACAACATTCAAGCATTTGCATCATATGATGTGTCTAATCGAGTCAAGGCTTCACTGATATTAGACGTTACAAAACTTTGCCTACAACCATTAGTCTCTCAAGTTGAAAATCTGACAGAAGGGGAGCGCCCGCGAAAAATTGATATGCAGAAGTCTCGAGCCTCGATCAAACAGATTCAAAAAAATTTGAACTTATTCTCAAACATATGCCCCAAAGCAGAGCTCGATATGAAAAAGGTTCCCCCAGCTGAAAGATTGATGAATGTACGTATTCTCTCTAAACCTCTCTCGGAAAAGGCTAAAAGTTTTTTTATTCCAGGCCCTATCTTTAGTTCGATGGAATGACTATCATTGTCTTCGTATCATCATAGCCAATTTGCTTGTTTTGACAGGCGATTTTATTCATCCTGGAGATAATTACGAAGACACGCGAGAATTTGAAATTCTTTCCAGCATGATATACGAAGCAGGACAACACATATATTCTGCAATATCTGTGATAGCAGAGACAACTCCTATCGAAAGGAATCATTGCGATGAAGATCTCAGACTTCCAATCGGGGGCTTCTTACTGCTTTGGCCTATATGCTGTCTCCTTAAATCACAGGAGACCCCGCAGTCTCAGCAAAATAATATTCGGGAAAACCTCTGGTCCATTGGACTTCGCGCATTCATTCCCCATGCCTCGGCCCTGGTATGAATGCAATTCTTGATAGTCTGTCTAGTTAATGCTGAACATTTTAGGCGAATTCAAACGCAGAAACTACTAAGTGGGCCGACATTATCGCAGGATTACTTCTCACCCGTGTGGCTCTATCGCAGGAGATGCGGTATCTTTTTGATCATCCCAGTCTATGAGTCAGGGCTTTGGCTGAGATCCTCTCTATGCACGGTTGAGCCTCATTTGACCCACAGCGCTAACCGGGTTTGTCCGCCGACAGTTACTAACCTCCCAAGTGCTTTGATCGACCATCTGGACATCGCACTTTGATGGAATGACTCACATGACTGGATTAAAGTCGCTTCGTGTTGATCCCCAACTTCTTTTCTACCACTTTTTTTAGCCCCTCTTAAGCGAGTTGACTCACGCCCTGACATGCACAGGGCAACTCCCTCTTGCTACATAAACACGGAATTCCCCCATTTCCCCCATCTTTCTCTCTTCAACTCTTTCATGATGGAGAATCATGATCTTTTGATCCTTGTGGATGCTACGGCCTCCATGACGGAGTACCTTCGCTCTTTGAACACTTCCCTTCCACAGATCATTTCCATTTCTGCATTGACAGGATGCTTTTCACGCATCGGAGTCATCGCTTTCCGTGACTATGACTACTTTGGGGACGATCTTCTCAATTGGTCAGGGTGGCTGCATCAAAACTCAGACCAAGATTCGCAAGAACCTCAGCCCGATCTCATCGAGTTTGTCAAGCACCTCAAGCCACTTGGGAATAGCGATACCGATGAAGCCCAAAAGACAGCTCTTGCCAGGGCCTATGAACTTATGCGTCCAGATGCAAAGACCCTCATTTTCCTTTATACCGATGCACCCCCTCATCCGAACGTGGAGGACACAAGCCGCCTTCGCAATACGCCTCGAGAACAAGTTGCATTGAATCCAACTTCGTTTTCAAACTACGGAATCTCATTCAGAGACTGGGTGTCTGCGAGCAAAATACTTCGAGACGGACCAAAGCAAGCTCAGGTCTTCACTATCCTCGACGGTAACTCGGGAGGACATGATACAGGCTGGTACACCTATCTATGTCACATTACCGGTGGTGCTTGTACTGCTATGACACGAAATGAGGATCCCTCAAAACTGACAATCGATCTACTTCTGGCGTGGATGGGGGTAGAAAAAGTCTCCTCAGAAAGCTCTATGGTCACAGAGCGTACGACTGGATCACTCTTGCAGTATGAGTCTGCCGATGACATTGAGGAGTTCCAAAGTGAAAAAGATGCAAAGTCATTACGTTTCTTTTCGCATGGTTGGAATGATACCTGCGGAGACAATATCAGGGCCACCTTGTTGACCACCGACATCCTGAAAAAGCAAATCCCGAAGAAGACGACCCCTGTCCTGGATTTCGCGAAGCGCTGGAACACAGACCCACGATACAAAGATCTTGTTATCCGGAGTTTGAAACAAATCATTAATGACAATGTCCAGGCAATGGCCCTCAACCCTGTTTTTGGAACCCTTTGGAGAGCCGTTTGCAATGATAGGGAGCATGAGTATCGTGAAGAGCTACTGAGTGCGTTCAGCCGGAGCCTGGAAAAGATTGCAGACACGACTCAACGGGCGAGCATGAAGCTCTGGTTGGAGGAATCCTACGACTTCGCCCAAGAGATCACATCGCATATTGCCGAAGTGTCCGAAGAAGACAAGTATCCTTGCGTGTTTCTCGATCCAACTCTGAGCTTTGAGCGTACAGCCACTGGTGCTGAAGATAGCCCTAATTCCACGTCAAGTCTGACCCGCGCCGATCTGTTGGAAATTGGTCGATCATGCAATCCTCATATTCTACGCCGTATGGGAACTATCCTCACTCAGATGACTGTTGTGGAATCGGCAAATGACATGCCTGAACACATCGCCAGCGCTGGGAATGAACAAGTCGTGAGAATCCCGCTAGCGATGGCAGCCCAGAAATACCGCAATACCTTCTGGAAATATCTATTTCATCTCATTGTTCCCGGAACAAAGCTTTCTGCTCGTCCTGCGGCTCTTGTCGCTGCTCTCAGTCTCCGCATGGGGGTGAAGCCCCTGGCAGAACTGGCTGCGCAGGAAGTCATCCGTTTCAAAGACAAGTGGAATGATATTTCAACCCCCGAGAATTGGAATATTGGATGCTTGACACTTCTCATTGATGCCGATGAAGCACATCACAGACAGCAAACCGAGAGATTGTGCAATGATGGACCAGCCACGAATGACACCAGGCTTCTGAACCCCAGCGACAAATTATTCTTCGAGCGTCTTGTTGCCTTCAAGCTCCTTGAATCAAACCTCAACTCTAAGCTCAACGCGCAAATGCCCTGGACCCCAGACAAATCGAGTGGACCCATTGGACCCTTAGTGAAATGTCGGCAGTGCAACTTCCCCCGTTCTGTGACCATCATGGGAAAAGATGGCTCGTGTGGCCGGTGTCTTGGCGGAGATTCGATACAACCGATAGAAGCTGGAGTCTCGCACGATCATACTCCAACTTCCAATTCAACCTGGGTTGAATGTAGGGTAGTATCCTGCAAAGCCCAATACGTCGTTTATGCTGTCAAAGCACTGAATGTCTCTCCAAAATGCCACTACTGTCGAACCAATTCTTTGAATCCTGCCCCTACAGTCAAGTGCAACCGTTGTTTAAATTGCATGATCTGGCCCAAAGAATACAGACCATCCGACTTTGACGAGTCAGAATTCCTCTGCCCTCATTGCACAGCAGGCAACAAGCCCACAGCCGAAGTCCAAGTAACAGCAAACCAACTGGAAGCCGAGAATACTCTTTCCTGGCTCGCCGAAGACACAGAAAAGCCAAACAAAAGGGCTTTCCCAGACACCTCCATCTTCCAAACCATATCAACAATGGGCGCCGAAGGCTTCAAGTCCAGAATAACTCTCTTCCCAAACAAAGACACAAAGCCCAGCCTAATCTACAAAGGCAAACCAATCCACAACTCCCTCGACTTAATAACCAACCTCGAAAACCTCGTGGCAAAGCGCAAAACAATCAAAACAGACTGTTCCCTCTGCTTCTCCTCCTTCAAAGCAGGAACCCTAAGTCCAGCCTGCGGACGCACCGGCTGCCACCAGCAAATCTGCAGATCCTGCCTCGATGGCTGGTACGGCCTCAACACCGCCGGCTCGATCATAAACACGGCGGCACTAGCCTGCCCCTTCTGCCGACGACACCCTGCTTCGAATCGACTAGCAAAGCATGGAATGGGCATCCAGGCAGTTAGGGATCTGGCACTTGCCGTTCGAGACAAGGGCTCTTTGATCTATGCGTGGTGTCGGGGATGTCATACCGCCAAAGAACTCATGGAACGGAGCTGTGCTCGGGGAGCACCACCCGAGGTGCAGGACTGGGCTTGCGAGGAGTGTGTCGGTGAATGGGACCGAGCGCTGTTGGCTAATACCAGGGAGGGGAGGGCTAGGGCTGAGATTGAGGCCAGAATGAACACTGTCAAGCCTTGCCCTAAGTGTGAGACTATGACGATGCGGATATCGGGTTGTGGACATATGGAGTGCTCAGTTGAGGGGTGTGGCGCTCACTGGTGTTACTTCTGCGGAAAGCAATTTGGTTATGATGTGATCTACAAGCACATGAGTGAGGAGCATGGGGGTTTCTTTGGTGGAGAGTTTGAAGATGAAGATGAGGATGAGTGGAGAAGAGAGGGGTGGAGTGAAGATGAAGATGAGTGACGTATTGGATCTATGAGACGCTTGTCATGTTATTGCTATAATTACTCATAGCTGGATTGCTCAACTAGTTCATTGTCTACGGCAAGTGAGATCCCAGTCTGACCTGGTTCCCAACTCTTAGTTCATACGTGAGAACGACTTATAAGAGGGTCAACGTCATGCGAGATATAAAGTAAAAGAGCAATGGGGTTCATCCCGTCGACGAAAGCAAAGAACATCACAAGGAAATGGAAAAACACAAAACATCATGGGGTATGGGTAGTGATACAACAGTAGAAAGAAATTCAGAGGCCCGTGAGATAGAAGGAGTGAAAACATTAATAGGGAGAGTTGACAATGTCATCTCTGCCGAGGCGACTGCCCCAGCCACGTCCTCGCTTGGGCGTAGCAGGACCAGCAATAGACTCACGAGTGGGCTTCTGGAAGGAACGCTTGGCAACCATGTTGACCTCGTTTGGCAAGGCAACAATGACGTTCTTATCGGAGCCAAATCTGAAGTTGTCGGCCATGACATTCTCACCGTAGCGCTTGATAGTGTACGGATCCTTGCGGCCTGCAACGACCTTCTTCATGTTCCAGGTGATGATGAAGGGACCAGTGGCAGTAATGATGGAGGTTTCAGTTGAGTCAACACCGGTGTTGAATCGGGCTGGGGTGAATGACAGAGGCTGCTTGGTTTCATGCTGGAACTGCGCGACGTGGGCGGGCTGTAGGCCAAGGCGGCGCGGCTGGGGCTTTGAGTCCTTTGCGAATGCACGCTCAAACCCGAGCTTTCCTTCATTCTTACCTTCCTTTTGCAGGGAGTCAATCAGCAGCAGGTATGTACGACAAGTGGCCAACACCCAGCGTCCGTCAGCAGACACATCGAGACCGATGATGGGCTCGCCAAGAGCAGGAATGTGTGTCTTTGCGTTGATTCCAAGACGGTCGAACATGCGAATATCGCCCTTGTTCGAGGCGACAGCGAGGTAGCCCTTCTCCGTGGTCGCCATAGCCGAGAAGTCATTTTTGCTGGCGTATTGCTTCAAGTCCGAATCAACAAGCTTGTTACCGGCAAGACGAGGATCAATGCGGTACAACGCGTTCTTTGAGACACCAACAAAGGGTTGGGCGGCAGTCATTTGAGCGAATTTCTAGGCGAGTAGTCAGTATACACATGTAATGACATGTGGTATGATGGTACTTACGTTCTCAGGAGCAAAGGTCTCCACAGCAATGTCATCATGAACCTTCCATTCGTCGACAATCTTGCCATACTCCAAGTCCATCTTGTACAGGGAGTTTGGATCATTTCCATTCTGGAGAATCAGGTTTTGATCCTCAGCGTGGAGCATAACCTTCTTAGGGCTGAATAGACCACCCTTAGGGGTCTCCACCTTCGAGATGGTAGTAGAAAACTCGAGATTGTTGTGGGGAGTGTGCTTGAAGACACCGATCTTGGAACCGCGAACCACAAACGACCGATCGTGCTTGTATCCAACAGCCAATTGAGAGTTCACGTTCCCATCCGCATCGCGAGTGACCACGTCTTCCTCCTCTTCGTCACTATCATAGTGCTCACTATGCTGAGCATCATCCTTGTCATTATCTTCCTCTTCTTCGGCGTCTTCTTCCTCCTCTTCGGCCTCCTCAAGGGCAGCATCAGCATCCTCCATGGTGAGATCCTGGAAAGCATCAAGCACATAGTCTCGGTCATTCTCCTTGACCTTGGTCCACTTCATTTCATTCAACTGTTCCCATAGTGCCTGCATCAAGCCTTCCTGGAACCGTTCCTCGGAAGGCTGGTTCTTGAAACGCAACAGCCATGAGTAAGCCGAACCATCTTCGCCGTAGTGATTGAAGATGAAGGAAAGGTATTCGAAGTTGAAAACTGGGTTAATATCGGCCACAACAGCCTGTCCGAGCCATTCTTTGTCATTGCCAGTGATCTGAAGCCAGTACTGCCAAGTGCCAACCTCAGAGACAGAGGCAACCACCTCAGACTCCTGCTGAACAAATGTGCCAGTGGAGAAGTCGAACAAATGGAGCTCGGCAGTTTCTTTGCAAAGAATTTCTTTGACCTCAGGGTGGGCTGCAGAAGGAGGGGCAGTGGTCACCTCTTCCTCGAGGATAGGGGCCTTCACTTGTCCCTTGGACTGGGCATATTCCACGTCCTTGGCCATAGTTGCAGCGGAATCCTCAGATGTCGGGGGAGGCACGTGTGACTTTGTTGCTGGGGACGAGACTGGGCTGGCAGAAGGAATAGGCTTCTCTTCACTGTATGAGAATTCCTGTAGCTCGTCCTCGGTGGCTTTCTGGGCGCTGCGGCGGAATTTGCGTTCGTACTGGCACTGGAAGGCAGCAAGTTCAAAGGTGGCAACCTTGTCAGATGGGACAGAAGAATCGCAGATGAACTCAAAAAGGTCACCTGGGTCACCGCTCAGATCATCCCAAGCCAAAATCTTTTCTCCGCCGTCACGAAGCTCGGAGCGGAAATGAAGGCCCTGGTCGAGAAGGAAAACTTTCTCGTCCTTGTCCAAGCTGTCGCCGCCACCCTGTTCACCGTCGTCGTCCGCAAGTTCTTCCTCGCCCTCTTCGTAGGCTCTCTGAACCACAAGCTGGTATTGAAAGTCCTGACCGGTACGTCGGATTGTTGCGACGGCGTCCTTGAAGATAAGCTCCGAGTAACCCTTAGGCGACTGAGGGCGGACTAGATACAGCTCGCCTTGGGGGATTTCAATGATGGATTCTTTCGAAGCGTCACCGAACAAAAACTTGCTCACTATTAAATTTCAAATAACAAGAGGTTAGATAGCCATTCAAAGTAAGCCGTCACAAAAAAAAGCGCGGATATGGAGGGGCTTGGAGGGGCATGAAAAGCGCGTTGCTTACCGTTGCGGAGCATAAACATGGTTGCGAGGGGCAGCTGCCAAACAACCGAAATATGTGAAAGGTAGGTGAGAGAAAGAGGGAGCTGAAAGGAAAGAAACACAAAAGGGAGAGAAAGAGATCCGAGACAAGATACTCTTCTGCCTTGAGTGATTGATAGAGAGGAAACAACCTTGGAAACACAAGTTCTTGAACGCAATGAATTTCGCCTCCGTCATAGACTGTTCCTGGCTTAGTCATAAGGCTCTAAGGCATCAACGCTAGGCTATAACAGGCAATATCCTATAGTTGGGACAAGTTACAATCTATACTGCTTCTACATATTTTGAAGTTCCAATCTTGGAGGTAGAACGAGTTAATTCTAGGTTGTCCAGCATATAGTCTACAAGACACGTTCTATAAGGCGAGACTTCCAGGAGTATATGCTAGGTAGAACGTTCAAAACAGCGCTCGATCCTAGTGTTTGAGTCCTGAAAGAGCTTACTACTGACTGTTTCAAGAAACACTGTTATCATTCAATAGGGTTGAAATATGTACAAACCTTTTTTGCAAGGTCATATTGTGTATTTTGCGTTAATTCATGAAATCTGTGTCTACTTCTCCTCTTCTCCTTCATTCTCCACTGTTTCCTCCATTGCTTCGATCTGCTTCATTTGCTCTGCAGCATCTTCTTCATCATTTTCACCCTCAGAATCGTGTTCTGCCTCAACTGCAGCCTCGGCCTCAGCCTCAGTCACCTGTTGACCATCCTTCCCCTTCAACGTTCCACCTTTGCGTTGAGGAATGACTTTCATGAACGCCTCGCCCCAGTCTCGACACTCTAACCACTTTAGCATAATCTCAACAACATGGTTGGTGGCCAGAACAGAGCGATGAGACATTTCAATGTATTGACCAATGGGCAACTTGGCAGTTTTGATACCCTTTGCGACAGCCTGCTTGTAACAGACAGCCTTGTGTCTGTTCTTGTCCACAAGAGCACCAATGATATAAGTGCTATACGGCTTCAATTCAGTCAAGGTGTTATCACTATCACTGCTGAGATAAATGACCTCGCCATCTTCAGGCTTCGCATCGGGTTGTTCAGCGAAAGGGCCAACAAGGCTGCCTCCCCGCGGACCCGTCATCTGGGCCTTGGCGAGCTCAGCAGCATGTGTAAAGTCCTCCGGCATAAAACGAATGCGCTTCCAGTTCTTGTGGGCCCATAGGACGGTGTCGAATCGCTCTTTGAGAAGCTTATCGAATGATGAACACATCAAATGGGCATGGTATTGGGCGCGGCTGTTATCGGAGTAGGATCGTGTGAGTTGGGATGCGAGAGAAATGCGCTCTTTGGGCAGCATTAAGTCATCGTAACCGCAGTCCATCACGAATGTCAAGGGTATCAGTGTGGATTTGGTGTGCTTGGCTTTCGTAGATCGTATTGTCTCGCGGAGTTTTTCGACGGCTTCCTCGCCACCTGTCGCGCGTGCCTCATCGAAAAGAGCTTGACGGCGTTCCTTTTTCTGTGCAATCTTCTCTTTCTTTTGGTCTTTGCGCAAATCGCGCTTGGCCAAATAACTTTCGTGTCGACGGAGCTTTTTCAGTTGGTTCTTCGACATCTTGGACGGAGCACCTTCGGTACCCTCCTTGAGTGATGATTCATCGGCAGCGGCATATTTCCCAACAATGAATTCGGATAGATCGTGGGGTTCGTTCTCCATCACCGGCTCCGGCTCGTTGCCAGCCACCTCTATAGCTCCAGTCATGGCAGGATTGGGTGCCTGGGTCGAATCGTCGTGGCCAAGCTTGGGTTGTTTCCGAGGAGGTTCTTGATCCTCCATGCCGAGCAGGAGGTGCAAACTGCAAGTAATAAATGACAATCTCAAGGTGGGCTGTCAGTAGATCATGAAAAAAGCCCGCCCCGAAACCCGCTGGCCAATGACGTGCGCCACAGCCCTCATTACTGTTCTCCTCACGTGACACTGCCAATCCAACCTCAATTGTCACGGCGGCTTCAACGAACACCCTCCAAGCCCTCCACCCGCTCAATCCCGCCACCATGCCTCAGGATATGCCCCCAACGGGGGGCTACGCCCAAGTCCAGTACAAGGTATGCGATTCAAACCCGCTTCCAGAGTCTCAATGGCCCAGTACGCCCACACAAGCAAACCAGGACTAACGCGATCCGTCTTCTCTTTCTATAGCGGAACCTCCCTGCCCGCGGCTTCAAGCCCGTCTACTACATGATTGGCATGCACATGATCATGGCCTACGGATTCTACAAGTACTTCCACGGTGTCCGTGAGCAGCGGTACGTTTCAACCCCAGCAGCCAGCTCCCTTGCCCTTGCTCCGATCGTGCCGAGAAATCGCAATTGGAACCTTCTTCGACAGAAAACCCACAGAATCTCAACTACCACGGAGCATATGACTGACTTATTCTCAATTCCAGTGAGCTTGCCCGCGAGAAGATGTGGTCCCGTCTGCACATCACTCCTCTCCTCCAGGCCGAGGAGGACCGTGACCAGGTCCGTCGCCATTTCGCCGACAAGGCTCGCGCCAACGAGCTCCTCGGCTCCGATGCCAAGGTCTACAACTCTGACCGGTATGCTGACTTCACTCATATGAGAACTGCTTGGACCCGTGCTAACTATTTGCTTTTTTCTTGCAGCTTTGTCCGCCCTACTTTCGCCTATACCCCCGCCAGCGTCACTCAATAGACTGTTTGACAATGTCATTGGTTTTTAGTGATCCAAACCCTCTTTCCCTTTTGACTCTGTATGATGTTGGTGTTTTTGAAGTGCTTGATTGGGTGACCCTTTGCCTTTCATGATATACGGACGGAACTAGGTCTTTTCGGCCGTGAAAGACAAGCTTCATGGCAGGCAGGGTGAACCGTCTCGGATGAATTTCGAGGAAAACATTGTAGATACGTATTACTTGCCTAGTGAAGGGTTTAGTTCAGTCTTTTGCAATATGCTGTTTTTTTACTTGTTCAATTTTAAATCGTGTCTTAAAACCACCGCCTTTACATCGCATGAGCACATAATCTAAATCACTCTCATGATGTGCCTACAGTCATCCATCTATATCGTGCTACTAGCTTGATGTGACCCCCTTCCGAGCCCTCTCTCTGACGTAGTTCTGTGAGTTCAGCTTGTTCCAATCTACATCAGACTAATGAGGACGTTGGTCATGAAACTGGAATATATCAATGAAGCATGGCTGTATTTCTCTTTTTTAAAAATATCGCTTTCTCAAAGCGCTACCGCTCGCTCATGACAGGGATATTTGATAAGAAGCAACGCAAATGAACAAATAAAAAGCAAATGAGAGATAGAAAAAAAGGTTGCTGGGCTGTGAAGGTGAAATCAGCCGCAACGGTGTCTATTGAATTTGGATATTGTGGACATCGTATTGTATAGCAGGTAGTGTCGAGCTTACCCGAAAAGGTCAGCAACACCGCCAAGATCGGGACCATCATTGATATCAACACGGTGGTTCTGCTGCTGGGCCTCCACCTCATTGGTCATGTACCTCTCCTGCAAAGCAGAACGAGCCTTGCGGCGCTCCTCGCGGGAGCCTAAAATCTTGCCTTGTTCAGCGACACTGATACCACGCAGTGGCTCGAGAAGTTCGAGAATCAATGCACGCTGTTGACGCGGAGAAGTGCACCGGTGGAGCGTAGCTTCGGTCGAGGCAACCTTTTCCTCGGTGATTCCAGGCAAACTCAAGAAAACGGAGCGAGGGGTCTCGCTGCAGAAGCCGTAGAGGACCCAGATGGATGCAATCAGTTGGGCAAGGTCTTTTTGCATGTCGACAAAGTATGACTCATGTACAGATGTAATACAAGCTTGGAGGACCTCGGTACAAATGAACTCACGAATAGTTGCAGTGGTGGGAGTGTTGTTGGGGGGCGCAAAGTCTTGAAGAATGGATCGAATGACACGGGTAATGATACTACAGCAACGAGTATCGCGCATGCGAAGAGCGTGAGTGCAGAAGAGCATGACAGGCTCAAAGATCTCAGGGGAAGAGAGTACAAAGTGGCGAATGGAGTCAGCGAGCTCCGGAGTCGGCTGAGGTTCACTAGGGTCTACTTCAGCCCCATCAGGGTCTGAGAAGTCATAATCGGTCAGTTTCTTGTGTATAAATAAGATCGACAGTCGGGATCGCCGGGATTTCATACCGCCTCTCTGCGGATCGAATAGGCTGGCTACCATGATCACAGCAGAGTATGTTAACTGGCGCAGGACGCTTTCTGACTTCATCTCGGTAGTGAGATCTCCATCTGAAATTCCGTCTCTGCGCTGTTCAATGATTTCCCATTCAGTAGTGACTTTCCGGTCAATGTTGGTGAATAGAGTAGAGAGCATGGGGGGTAAAAATTGTGCGCGGAATCGCACGGGGCAATCATCGATGAGACAGCGTGAGATGTTCAAAAGAACAGAAAACTGATGAGAGGATAGATGTGGTGAGTCAACAAACAAGGCTTCGGCTAGAGGACCAGGGAGTTCTGCAAATCCGTAGAAGTGCTCTCGCATCCTGCTCATGCTGAACAACATGGAGTAGCATGCTTCGCGAACAGCCCTGACTTTGCCACGAACGGAGGAGGCAAATCCTTCCAATGTAGACTTGGATGAGGTGATTCGGGCATAGAATTCATCTCGACTGCCGGTAGAGATACCGGCTTGCCAGAATCGGTCCGTCAGAATGCGTTCCACGACCGGTTGCATACCTTCTACCATGTTCCAGTTGACAGGATTGTGGAAAGCGTGAGCATGGCTAGATGAATGAAGTTAGCTTGGAAGGCAGCGACATTTTTGCACCTATAATTACCTCACGAGCTGCAGCAAAGTGGGAAGAATCAAAGGAATCAGTTCATGCCACATCTCACAAGCAACACCATAAGCTTGAGCAGTTTTCTTCAGTCGGTCAGTAGAAACAGCGAGCATGGTTTTGGTGCCTCGCAATGGCAGCAGCTAAGACATCATGAGTCAGTCTAACCTAACCTCGAAGGGGGTCCGTCTCATACCTGGAACTTTCGGGTCATCTCTTCCTGGACCATCTTTCCCTCGTTGTCTAATTCCACCAACGACCAATCTTCTGATTTCTGTGCCTGTTTAGACTGCATGTATGGGCCAACATTCTCAAGGCCAAGCATGTTACAAAAACCTGGGAATGAAGAGCTGCTTTGACGGAATTGCTCGTCTTGCCATGCCTCCCTGATAGGCTGTAGGAAGGATGCAAGCCGGCCCTGACGCAAGAAACCATCGACATTGTTTGCTCGTTGCCTATAAACGGTCAGCAGGGTATATCTTAGAATAATGGGAAATATCCTCACATGATGATGAGCAGAATGGACGTAAGTTCCATCTGTAGCTTATCATCCACGCGGTTGGCCAATGTTATTTCTCTGATCTTTGGCTCGAGCAGATCATAGAATGACTGTGAAGGGTATTGTTAGAGGGAACGCTGAGCAAACAGGTAATAGATTCCAGCTTACAGCGAAGTAGTCGGAATAACGCATAGCCAAGCGGCGAAGTTCATGACTTGCAAGTCCATGAAGCTCTTTGATGGCCTCGGAGTATTGAGGATACTCGGGTCGGTCTGGCAGACGGGTCATAAGGATGTGCTCCAGGACCTTCAGAGCAAAGCCTGGATGGCTATCCAAAGCCTTTGAAGAAATATCGACAACCAATTTGATGACTCTCTGTTTCATCACCGGATCCTTTAACGCAAAAATAAGTATGTGACGCGATTGCTTGTATGAATGATTCCTACCTCATAGGATCTCTGCATCATGCTTGATGCCCAGTTTTCCACGGCGTGTTCCAATTCAATTCGTTGAGACTCCTGTTCATGATGTCAGTGACCATATATAGGAAGCGACATCATATTTTCTTACATCCTGCTGGGGCGCCTTTCCGTGGGCCGCAACCCATTTGTTGTAGCCCTTGATGACGGCCTCGACAACTGCAAATTGGGCATCGGCTCGCATGAGAGGGATAGATGATTTGCTGAAATTTTCCACTGGAAGATATGTTAGTAATTGAAACAGTTCACTTGAGATTAGCAAAGACTGACTGCTGAATGGCTGGACACCATTGTACAAGTTATCCAAATTGCCATCCACACGGCCCAAAATTTCGCGTACTGCCTCCTGAGGTCTCTTCAAGGTAATTGTCTCAATAATTGAGGAACAGTAACGTCGGTAATTGCCAACAAATGCATGTCTCTCGGGGGTTGTATCAATGTCCTCAACCAGGAACTGCACTGTGGGATCCTCTGCATCAGTAGGAAGAGACTCCCAGCGAAGCAGTCTTGAAGTGCAAATGTTAAGGAACTGGGGTGTCTGCTCCTGCACAAATTCCAAGCTGCTAATCTTTGAGATTGACAAAAGCTTAGACCACAAGTGGAGACAAGGTATAGACACGGTCAAGCTTTGATGCTGCATGATGTTGGTCATGAATTGCAAGAACGGGGGAAGATTCAATCGGCTCATGGTATCTCTGAGGAATCTTTGGTCTTCTAAGCACCCGGCAACGTAAGAGACCGTCTCGGACAGCTTCTTGGAGATAAGGTATTTAGGCTCGTCCACATCGTCTGGTCCCACAACGGACCATTCATATAATCTTTGCAAAACAACAAGATAATCGGTTTCAAAGATGAGGTAAACCAAATCATGAGATTCCTCGCATCCGATATTGTTTCGTCCGTAGAGCGCATGAAGAGCTTCGACAGCCCCCAAAAGCACCTGGTCATCTTGACACGGCAAAGCTCTGAAAATGCTAGACACAGCCCCCGAGGCAATAACAGCTTTATAGACAGACCAAGACAACGCAGACCTCAAGGTTGCCAGCGCCTTCACGGCCGCATCCCGGGCTTGTGTCGAGCTCGAGACATTTTGAACACAATCGTCGAGGAAACCGCAAATGCGGACCAACCAACCTTCCTCTCCACACCGCTGAACTGTGGGAGGGACTTTGTCCGAGGTGATTTGATCGACGATACCAGAAGGAGTAAAGATCTCAACGAGGGCTCGGTTGAGCTCCCCACCTCGCAGCGACGACACAATATCCTCACGGAAAAAGACGTCCTCGGACAGGGTCTCAAGAACAGAGAGTACAAGCTCCTTGTGCACGAGAGAAGCGCCCCAGAATTGCACCAGCGCCGCATCCATGTCCATCCAATCCAGTCCCCAGCTCTTCTTAGCAGCCTCAGCCCATAGCTGGGGGATCTTGTTGCGGAAATAGGTAGGATCTTCGGGTCGGACGTGTTCGGCAAGTTGTAGGATCATCGATCGCACGTTCGTAGCCTCTTCGGGGTTGGTAAAGGACATATGACGAAGGACATGGTCTAGGAGGGTGAGGCCGAAGTAGCGGACGACAGGTTCGTGTTCGGTGCGGGAGGCCAGTAGGAAGCCATTTCGCGCGGCAGCATCGGTCTGTTTCAGCGATTCGACAAATTGCGAGGCCTCTTTTCGCAGTTCGTTTGACGACGTGGGGTTGTGAATGAGCTGCAGGGCACGGATGATGTCGGCCATGCCGCCCTCCGACAACTCCTCCGCAGCCATGTTAACGCGCCGAAGGGTGTGTGAAGTTGAAGGTGTTCAATAGGTTTCAAGCTGGTGTCACAGTCCACCACTCATGTTAGGATCACAATGGATGGCCGTCCGTAAGCTAGCAGTCGGACACCGCAACGGCCATCTAAACACGCCACTCGCTCTTTCCGGGGAGGAGACAGGATTCGAAGTTGGGGGAATATCGGATCTGTATGGATTGGTCCTTATGCACGGCGTAATGCACGGGGTTGGTGGAGGCTAAATAGCAAACAATCGGTAAATCGGGGGACTTGGCTGAGAATTTTCCCTGGTCAACAATGTCACACCGCTCACCTATGCTCCACGCGTTGACTTTCCTTTCACTTTGTGGTCTGATAAGCGTGAAGAATCAAGTGGAATTTATCTGAGCTTCATCACCAGTCTGTTGTTTTTTTATATATATATATCCATGGATGTTTTGCCCCTCATTACGTTGTTTATCTTATCTCCTACTATACCGAACTATATACGGCCCCGGGGAGCCATCTCACTTACAGACGTCTCGAAAGCGCTCAATTTAGCAACCAATGTCAACTCAATTTCAAAAAGGCACGCAAAGATATCAAGATAAAGTAAAAGATAAATGAATCAGATCCCAATAAGCCACATTACATCAGAACGCAGTCGCCCTTCTGGCATTGCTCCAAGTAGGTAACATCTTCACCGGGGTTCACGAACTCTCCGGGCTTCCGCTTGATACCTTCAATCTTGATATCTTGCTCTCCTTCTGCATGCCACCAGCGGAGGCGTTGTAGTTTGACAGACTGAATATCTTGCACATCAATATCCCACTTGCCACCACTCACGGTAACCGCAAGACTGGTCTCTGGGAAGTGGAACTCGGGAAGATATATCTCCGTGGGAGCATGGGCAGTAGTAGGGCCCTTGGCCGTGAGGGACATGGTGAACGTGCAATTCTTCAAGTCAAAGACATGAGCATCCAGTCGCCCACTCACGTAGGTTGGACTAGGACGGAGGTAGGCCTCTGCGGCTCGATAGCCTTTAGCTTCACGCAGAGAAGGCTGAGACACATCGCTGGTGATTGAAGGTGTTGCCAGAGCGCCTTTTAGATTGCGAGGTCCGACTTCCCGATTCTCTCCATTGTTGTGGCTTTCAGAGTAGGCTGGGGATTGCCGATCGGGAGACCGAGAAGTGGTCCCTGCTGGCAATTCCAGGTCGTCATGAGAAAAGATGGACAAATCTTCTCCGTTCCACTGGTCACCCCACTCATGGTCATTCTAAGTTATGTGAGCGCCGTGCGTCTTCATTTTGAAAAATGTTAAGGTACTTACCTGTGTCACATATACCCACAAAGTGAAGCCGTTTGAGGCGCTGCCCTCAAGCGCAAAGTGATTCGCATCCATGGCGCTAGTCTGGCTGCTGTAATCGCCAGTCTTGTATGCATACTTGTCGTCCATGTCGTAAGGAATACCGATTTCGGTGAATACTAGGGGATGACTACCCATGTAATTCAGACTTTCATCTCGAAGGAATTTCAGCTGATCACGGAGGCAATTCCGAATGGCAGTCTCGCCGATCTTGACTGCAAAGGCGGGGGTATAATATTTGCCCCGAAGTACTCCAATGACATCCACATTGTAAAGCCGGTTCCTACTATAGTTAGTAAACCCGATATCCTATTTGAACATCAAGCTAGCTCTCACCAGTGTTTAGTCAGAAGAGTCAGTCCATCATAGTAATGGACAGCATGGACCATGTTAGGATCATCGTCATCTGTACCCTTCACATCAGGCGGCACTTCCATAACAGGCGGTTGGCAAAACATGATTGTATCGGGCCAGATATCTCGAATGGCGTTCTTGTAGTTCCGGTAATGATCCAGGAAGTATGAGTTTGTAAACTTCTCATAATCAAGTAATTCACCCGTCTGGGGGTTTTTGGAAAAATAATCCTTTTGCAAGAGTGTGTCAGTGGATGGGTCCCAAACTCCATGCTGAGCCCAGATACATTCCCCAAGCTTCCATCCTGGGTCTCGTTGCCAACCATATTTGCTATCATCGTGGTTAGCTGGCAGCCAGACCATCTCGCCTGCCGGGTCTACAAGTTCTGTGCCCGTCTTGTGAGGACCGAAACTGCCGAAGGCCCATGTTGCCTGCTCACATGCACGACCAGAGCCGGTGAGAATTGCTTGAAATGCGGTTGGAGATGTTCCTAGCTGGAGTTGTTGTTCAGCTGGGATAACCGAAATATCCTGGACACCGATGATACCGCGATGAGGTTCATTCATGCTCTCCCATCCAATAATCACCTCTCCCTCAAGATCACCCGCCTCGTGTATCTTTTGGGCCAAGTATGCACATGAACCAATGAAGTGATTTTGGAGATAGTCTTGGATATTGACTCCATCAATTATGGCCTTCGGTGCAAAATCTCGGCCTGCCCAAAACAAGGTAAATATGGTCTGGCAAACCAACCGGGTGTAGTTTGTGCTCCAAATCATCTTTGGAAATTCTGCAGGAACATCGTAGGTATTCTGGACCAACGCCGATTGTGTGACTTTAAAGGCCTTTGGATTTAGGCCTGCTGCATAAAGCGTCCACATCGGTGCTCCAGAACCTCCCGAGAAACGAGACCACTACTATAGTTCAGCACTGAATTGTGATTTTTTAATCATCAAAGCTTACCACATCCTGATGAGGATCCATAAAAACAAAGAATTCGTATTCTTTGGCTATGCGCAAAACCTCAATAGTGAAAGCAATCCACTCTTCATCGTAAATGCCTGGCCCAGCATGCTCAATGGCCTCCCAAGTAAATATATATCTTATAGTGTTGTAACCCCATTTCCGTAGCCGTTTGAAATGGATATGAGCATCTTCCAGTGGGAATGGACGTCCGACAAATGAGACATCGTCTCCCTCAAAGAACTTATCGGAGATGTATGTAGGAATGTCGGGTGTTTTGGGATACTTCGCATCGGCCGCAGCGTTGATACCTCTCAGTGTGATTTCACGGTTCTGAGGGTCTCGAAAAGTCTGGCCATCGACCCGAAGACGTAGGGGCGACATGCTGGGATTGGAAAGAGAATTAGGACAGCGGTGTTGATGTGTTAACGTATCTGGACGAATGGCGAAGGAGCGGACCTTCCAGTAGTCTTCACGTGGCCGTATTCGGTGATTCGGCCACAAATAAAGTTGTCTTTGTTGCTCTTGATATCCCCCGACAGCTTAGCTTTCCCCGGAGGCCTGATAACAGCGCAATTGCTCTCTCCCACGACCACGTCTGCTGATCAGCTGTCCGCGAAATTCAGAGAACAAAACGGGGTTGCGATGAGCAGTTGGCTCAAACAATAACAAAACAACAACAAAACCCGAGTGTCCCTGAAGCTGAGCAGTTGTGGTGTTGAGAGAAGAGGTGAGAGCGATAACGATAAGTGACGTATCGAAGCTAACCGATCTACCGCCTTTCTCCACCACACCAGTTTCTCCCCGCTGCACATACAGCCATGTCGTTCAAAGCTGCGTTGAAGGCTGTGCGAACAGCTTTGGAAGCAAAGGACTTCCAAGATGCTGCAGACAAGGCCAACGATATCATCAAGAAAGATCCAAAAAATTATCATGCGTATGATCCACCAGATCTTGTATCGAACTCGACTGACTGTGTTTTCCTCTCCAGATTCATCTTCCTCGGACTCGCAAATGACAAATTGAATAAAATTGAGGAGTCCGAGGGTGCATATTATGCTGCAGCTCGCATCAAAAGTGACGACCGACCCGCGTGGCAGGGATTGGTCTCTCTGTACGGCAGACTGGGCGCCAGCCAGCTTGATTCATTCCGCGATGTTGTCATTCGACTGGGAAAGATATACGCAGACAAGTATGCTTGTGGTACCATAAGTCAATGTGTCCAGAAAGACATGTCGCTAATTATTTCTAGTGACGAGAAGGAGCGTTGCCAAGACCTCGTCAACAAATACCTAAGAGTGGCCCAGAACCAAGGCTCGAAATCTCAAATCAGAGATGCGTTGGAGCTGCAATTACCAACCTCACCCCTGTATGACTTCCTCGAAGGCCGATTGCCGCACCCGTCACATACCTATAAGCGCTTAATCGAAGTGACTGAGAGCGAAGAAAAGGAATTCATCAATCGTGAGATTGGAGAACGGAGAACGCGTCTCGGAGCTCGGGTTGAAGAAGTGACCCAAGAAGTGAAACGAGAAGCATACAAAAGGAGCGGGCTTGAACAACTTTACCAGGGCTTGATTGACTGGACCAATGATGATGCCGTCCGACGTGAGTATGAGGAGAAGCTCTTTATGCGTGCGTGTCATGAACTTGATTTCCTTCCGGTGAAGGCGAAAGACGCAAAAAGAAAGGCAGTCTTCAAGGCGGCACATGACATGGTGATAATCAAACATCCATTTGAACCCGCATGGAACGTTTTTCTGGAGTGGCAGGACATTGAGTTCTCGAAGTACGATGTCGGGCACTTGCGTGAATTCATAGAGTTCTTTCCCGAATCTGGACTTTCCAAGGTTTTGAAAGGGTTCTTGTCGAGTGGACTTTCTCCCTTCCCCAAAGACCCCAAGGAGGATGCTGAGACCGAAGAAGAAAAGGCCTCCTCGCTGGATGAAGAAAATGATGAAGCTCTGTCCAGTGAAACAGATCCTCTCATTCTTATGGCAACTGGTTTGGAATCTGCTCGATCCTCGATCCTTGCTCATCGTATCCTGGCCAATTTGTATCTCACCCTAGAGGAATATGCAAGTGTCGTTGATGTTGCTCGTAAGGGTTTGTTAAACGTCAAGGACCTGATCAAATACAGTGGCATCAAAATCCCCAACATCACGGATTTCCTGAACATTGCACTTGCCAATTCTTTGATCCACTATCAATCACCTCGACATCACCCTGAAGCGAAAGCAATTTTCGAGGGAATATTGCAAAGAAAACCAACCTCTTCCGTCTGCCTACTCGGTATCGGTCTTATTCTTAAAGAAGACCAGGACTATGGAACGGCCGTCGACTTCTTAGGGCGTGCGCTTGCACGCGACAGCTCCAACATCAAGATCCGGGGAGAGCTTGCATGGTGTGTCGCTCTGAATGGCGACCTTCAATCTGGACTCGAGAGTCTGTCTAAGACTCTTGAAGATTTGAAGGAAACTCAGCCTGAAAACAGAGAGTTTGCATCTGATCTACTATACCGAATTGGATATTGTCAGTGGGAACTTGACCCTTCTCCAGCTGCACGGAAGGATCGCACAGGCGCTTATGCCAGCCTTTTCGCCTCTATCCAAGCCAACATGAACTTCGCACCTGCCTACACCCTGCTTGGCTTCTACTATGCCGATTACAAAAAGGACAAGAACCGAGCACGTCGGTGCTTCCATAAGGCATTTGAATTGTCCACATCTGAGATCGAAGCCGCCGAGCGACTTGCCAAGGGTTTTGCTGACTCGAAAGAATGGGATCTTGTCGAAGTTGTTGCACAGCGCGTGGATGACTCTGGCAAGGCCAAGCCTGCCCCTGGGTCCAAGCGCCGGGGATACAGCTGGCCATACGCTGCTCTGGGATCGGTGCAGATCAACAAGCAGCAGTATTCCAAAAGCATTCCTTCATTCCAAGCCGCGCTTCGACTCTCACCAAATGACTACCACTGTTGGGTTGGACTCGCAGAGAGCTACCACCACTCCGGTCGTTATGTTGCGGCAACCAAAGCATTTGAGCACGCCAAGACATTGGAGGCAGATCTCCCAGAAAAGGATCAGGAACACATCTGGTTTGCGCGATACATGCTCGCAAACGTTAAGCGGGAGCTTGGCCTGTTCGATGATGCAATTTCTAGCTACGAAGAAGTCCTCACCTCCAGGGCTGGTGACGTCGGTGTAACCATCGCCTTGCTTCAGACTCTTACCGAAAGTTCACTGCGAAGCCTGAGTTTGGGTCTGTTCAATGATGCCGCCGAGCTTTCATTCAAAGCCATTCAAGTGGCTAGCTCACTTGCACCGATTCAAAGTGACATCTTCAATCTGTGGAAAGCTGTTGGTGATGCATGCTCCAACTTCTCCTACATGAAGTCAAAGCTCAATAAATTGTCGCCTTCTGAATGTAGGGCTTTACTTGAAGTGGATCTCGACGCCATGGCCCTTGACTATATGACCGACATAGATGGCATTGGTAAGGATTGGCTTGAGTCCAGTGGAAATGAAGACTCAATCACATTTGATTTCTACGTCAAGATGTCTATCCTTGCGTACAAGCGTGCGCTTCACGTTTCCGTCAGTGATTTGCATGCCCAGGCCGTCGGGTGGTACAACCTTGGCTGGGCCGAATATCTTGCGTACCGCACCGCGCAGTCAGATTCAAGCAAGAATGGCAAGAAGCCGCGCAAATTCCTCAAAGCTTCCATGCGCTGCTTCAAGAGAGCAATTGAATTGGAGGCCGGCAACGCTGAGTTCTGGAATGCCCTGGGTGTGGTCACTACAAACATGAGCCCGAAAGTGGCGCAACATGCGTTTGTTAGAAGTTTGCATTTGAACGACCGCAACGCGCAAGTCTGGACCAACTTAGGAGCGCTCTATCTCCTACAAAATGATGTCCAACTTGCCAATGAAGTCTTTACACGAGCACAGTCTACTGACCCAGACTTCGCACAGGCTTGGGTTGGCCAAGGTTTGCTTGCCATGCTCGTTGGTGAAGTCAAGGAGGCCAGGGGTCTTTTCGAGCATGCCTTTGATATTTCAAACTCATCAAATACCATTCCCAAGCGCCAATACACCCTGAATCTTTTCGATCATCTTCTTCTTGACCCCTCCGCATCCAACGAGGTGTCTCAGCTTATTCAGCCATTCTTTGCTCTACACCAGCTCTGTATCCAGAACCCCACTGACCTGCCATTTGTCCATCTATCTGCTTTAATTGCGGAGAGAATGGGCGAAGTCACAGATGCCGAGATCAGTTTGCAAACTGTTTGTTCAGGCATGGAGACTGAGTTTGAAGAGACCGAGTCTCCAGCCTCTCTTTCAAAGTTCGCCCAGGCAAATGCAGACCTGGCACGTGTTTTACTCGCAAGTCACTCATATGAAGAAGCTGCCGAAAAGGCCGAGCTTGCTATCACTTTATCGGGCGAGGAAGATGCAGAAAAGTTTGACCCCGAAGCCTGCAAGAAGCTCCGACTATCGGCTCATTTGACCGCTGGCCTGGCGTTCTACTACACAAACTCCATGGACCGTGCTATTGATATGTTCCGTGACGCCCTCGAGGAAGCAGACAATGCCCCGGATGTGATCTGCCTTCTTGCTCAGGTTTTGTGGGCCAAAGGCGGAGAAGAAGACCGAGCTGTTGCCCGTGAGCAACTATTTGATTGTGTTGAAAAGCATCCCGATCATATCGGAGCAGTCAGCCTCCTTGGCGCAATTGCTCTTCTAGATGCAGACCGGGACGCAATCGAGGCCGTGGAGTCTGACCTTCAAAGCATGATCACACGTGACGGCGTCGATATTCACGACCGAGCCAAATTGATCAAGCTTCTCGCCGCAATCTCTGCCATGGGATTCACTGACAAGGCTGCACTTCCGGAAGATACGAGACGTGTTGGAGAGGCTACTGCTGCAGTTATGCTGTCCCCAAGCCAGCCCGCAGGATGGATGGAGCTGTCCTTGGCATCGCAATCTGCCTACCCAGCAGACATGGCTCTCGACCGTGCCCTGAAGAATGTACCACCTTACAGCAACCTCGAAGCTGCTGATCTCAGTGATGCTTTCGCACAGACCGGCAAGACCGGTGACGCCCTCCGTGCTATCATGATTGCGCCCTGGAAGTCCAATGGATGGGAAGAGTTGAACCACAGTGTATCTACCTTGGCCGCCTAGTCAGATTCCAGATGTTATCCTTAATGTCACGATTATGCTAGAGGAAAAGAAACATGAATGATTACTATTATTACAACAGAATTGACAAAAAGAAACACAGATATCCATTATATAACCAATGAGGGTATCACCGCCTTGCGCCTAATGTTCCAGTCGTTATTTCTCAAACATCCAGAGAAGATGTCTTTTCTAATAACCTCGCCTTCCTCCCTTCTTTCCGGTTCTTATCCAAAGCTTCGATCTTGCCCCCCAACACAGTTACAGTCGCCGGCGTAAGCAGTACCATTCCGCGAGCAACCGTAGGATTCCGAAGCAAAAGCTTTGCCCCAATACCAGGCTTATCTAGAGATATTCCCTCAATCCGCTGCATCTCAACTCCAATAGCGACAGTCCCAGCTGCGTCCTGGATCATCAAGCGATGTGGTCCTGATCCACTATTGCCTGGTGCAGCGATATTATTATTTGAACGATTGTTCTCCGAGGCCTCGGGGTCCTCGCCAATAGCGATAGTGCGTACGATTTCACGACCGCGGATAGCTTCTCCTCGCTCAACTCGCTCAATGGCTTCGATCTGACTCCACAGACTTGTGCCGATGTCTTCGATGTCTAGGACCTGTACCGGGATGGCGCCCTGCAGGCGTAGCTCTTGGACAGTCGGGGTTGCAATATTGGGAGGTAGAACACAAGACCGGTGCCTGGAGAGAGACTCTCTGATATCGGAAGCTAGAAGGCGGAAAATAGCTGTCTGCGCCAGCGCCGAGGCGGGGACATTTCGTGGTGCCGTGCCGGAGGATAGGAAGGCATTGAGCCAAGTTGAAGACACAGAGAGCGATTTGGAGCTCAAAATCTGAGCGGCGATTTGATCGGAACTAGCCATGACAGAGTAGAAGTCGTCATGACACAGTCAAACAGTGAGGAACAACAAAGATCGGGGAAGCTCTTGAAAGCGACAAGAGCACAGACCACCGCTTATAGCCGTCGAGGTGGCCGCCTGCTCACTTTCCTCTTTCACACATCATGTCGACTCTGTCCTCCCCTCGCCCGTCAATTGCCTCCTCGCGAGCCCCTTCTCCAGGGCCGCCTTCGTCCCGACCTTCTCTCGATACCCTCAATACCAACGTCAACGGCGGGCTCAGCGCCGCTTCTACCCCATCCACCGCGCGGGCTCTCTCCCCCTCATTCAACCCCCGACGGAATCGCAGCGCCCTTCGTGATTATTATAACCTCAAACCTCCTGGTGCGGACTCGTCTGCGTCTAGGGATGCCTCCCGATCACGCAGTGTACCGCGGAATACCGATGCCGGAGATCTATCCAACCCATCCGCTTTAGCCTCAGGGACTGAGCTTGACAGCGCGGACTTTGACCCACATCGCTATGTCGAGCACCTTCTTTCTTCTTCAACTCTATCCACGGTTCTCAAGGCCGAGAATACGCTTGTTGGAGATATCCGGACTCTCGACGGAGAGCGGAAGGCACTCGTTTACGATAACTACTCGAAGCTCATTCGTGCTGTGGAGACGATTGGAAAGATGCGACGCAGTATGGATGAGCGTGGTGCTCCGTTGACCATGACAAAGACCTTGGGTCCGGCAATTGCGTTTGTTGCTGAGACTGCGGGCGGACTCATTAAAGAAGGAGAAGAGCAACGACAGCGAATGAAAGAGGCTAAGGCTGAAGATGGAGCCTGCGGGTTGAAGAACGAGAAGGATACTGTCCGGTGGGTGCTTGGCGCACCCCGGAGACTGGAGAAGCTTGTAGCGGAGGATAAGCAGCAAGATGCGGAGAATCACTGGAAAGAGATCCAGCACTTGCTTGACGCTTGGGGTGAAGTCAAGGGTGTTGCTGAGATTCGGGAATCATGCGAAAAGGTTATGAGCCAGACAGGCCATGATGATTGAAAGCCTCCTTGTGCATTTCTTCAACACGATTCGAGCGGCTGACGCTCCTCCCCCTCCCACCGACGTTTACATGGAGCTTTCCCAATGGCTCGGCTCAACGTCTCATGACCTGGCCAAAGGAGATTATACCATCTTTGGGGCCTGCGTTCACAGTAGTTGCTCCTGCCGGACCTCGGGCTTTGGCACATAGCCAAATTCCCACTGGCAGAGACCACTGACCCACAAAGCGATACATAGAGACGCATTGTTTAAAGATACCCACTGCATTCAAAATATCAATCATGAAGCATGTTTTCATACATAATCAACGGTTCCAAGCAAGAACATCCCGACTGGAATACATACTCGCCTTCAACCCATACTCATTCTTCGAATTGACATTCAGATGAGAATAAGCATCAATCTTGTAATAAATCACCCGATTCTGACTACCCACAAGATCCATATCAACCAGACTGGACAGCACACGCTTGACATCCTCCTCCGCAGCAAAGTTAGCAGTATA
The DNA here is from genome assembly GCF_028828085.1 of Penicillium nucicola. Classification (NCBI taxonomy): domain Eukaryota; kingdom Fungi; phylum Ascomycota; class Eurotiomycetes; order Eurotiales; family Aspergillaceae; genus Penicillium; species Penicillium nucicola. Next base: position 2,602,613 of record NW_026643127.1, read on the forward strand.
AACACAAATCAGACGAGCCCGTCCAGACCCAGTCCCATCATCCGTAGCAACTTTAGCCGCATCACCAAGCTGCCCCTTTTCCGTGGCTCTAGCCACCACACTCCAGACTTCGTCGACATGTCCAACAGACGGGAAGAGCATCCACTTCCCCATCGTGACATCCGTCTCCTGCGCCAGACCGAGAATCGCCTTCTCCAGTCCCTGGCGGAGAGGATTTAATTTGCGAGTAAGGCCAGATGTACTCTGTGCACCTGATGCATTATGGACTTGTCGGAGTCGCGTACTTTCTTCCTCATAGTCATTCAGAAGCTCGTGTCCTTTCTTGACGAAAGATGCTACATTGCCGCCATTCTTGCGTGATCCTGTTGGTTTCCACGTCCAAATCCAGTTTGTGTCGTGCATACTCAGTTTTGATGGCTGGAGACGGGTCAGGAAGGATTCCACTGGCTCTGTTTTGCCGCGGCGGTCTTTGGGTAAGGTCGCTGGTGGTGGCGATGATGATGGTGATGCGTCTTTCATGCTGACATCTGATGAGGATGTTCCGGTGGGTTGGGCTGATGTGCATGCCCTATGTTGTTTTGTTGATGGCATTGTTTGATGAATCTGTGCCCAGAATGGCTCTGGGTCGAAGGATGCGCATGCTTTTTCTAGTTCGTTTCTTGTATCTTCGTCGCCTGGCGGATGTTCAGTGGGGCTTTATATCTAGATGAACTGGATGACATGGTGAGAACTTACCATAGTAGCTTGATTCCTGAGAAAATATCTCTTCGTGGGATGGCATCTTCGTATCCAGGATTATCTTGGTGATGTGAGACAGTGAAGGTGGAAGTATGGGAACCCCATGCTTTGTTCTGTTGTCTCCTCTTTCTCGTACCTTTTGTATGCAATTGCGCTACGTCACGATTGGTTGATGAACTTGAAGCAATACATGTGTGGTTTTGCTATCATTTTGAACGGTCATTATGTGTTTGCATGTATCAACCTTAGGTGTTATACAGATTTCTTTTGTCTTCCACCGTTTGTTTACACTACCCTACCAGTAGGGTTGACTATACAATATTTCTAGCTTTTATTTTGCTCTTGAACCTGACTATAGTAAAAATCACTTTCCAATCTCCTATTATTTGATTCGTAACCCAAGATCCAGATCTTTTGCATACTAGTCTCTCACATTATATCATTCAAGAGAGAGATCATATTCATTTCGTAGCAACAATTCCCGGCCAAACCTGATCAATGAATTTGATCAAATCCGACTTGAGTTCGTCTGGCTGTTCTAGCGCCGCAAAGTGGCCGCCCTATAATATTATACCAAGATCAGCATATCAGTTCGATTGTGGTTATGTCAAGTTGCATACCTTCTGATGCTGCTCATAGAAGACCAAGTCACCTGTCGTCTCAACCCAGGCGCGCGGTAGCCGGGCAATCTCCATAGGAAACGAAGAATATCCAAATGGCTTGTGGATATACCAGCGGGGATCATTGGACGCCGGAATAGGCGGGGGAGGATAGTTCTGTAAATGTAGGGATCAGGTGGTTGCTCAGAGTACATGGATATTCACAAATCAACTCACTTGACGATAGGTATAAATAGCCCGAGGGAACGTCTCTGTTAACCAATAGAGTGTGACAGACTCCAGGATGTCGTCTACTGCGAGAGGGTCATCGACCCATTCTAGGAATTTCTCACCGACCCTGTAGAGGTTAATATTTCACACTGCTGGGGATGGTTCTCATTTTGATTGAACTCACCATGCTAGAAGAGCGATAGGGCTAGAAGACACAACGTGACCAATAGTGCTAGGTCGGGTCCCGTGCTCCATCGCATATCCACTGCCGAAAGCTGCGAAGGTTTGCAATCTCTCTATGCCTTGTATTTCAAAGGCGTTGAGATTTTCATCGGTCATATTATCTGGACGTCTCATGAAAACGACATTGACTGACTGTTGGTTAGTACTTGATCGTGAAAGCAGTCGGGTCGAGATATTACTCACCATGGACAGCTGGAGCAAAACATGTTAGATCAAGCAGGACTCTGATCCCAAATGGATAAAAAAGAGTTCATACCTTTGCAGCTTTCATGGTCCGCGCCCAAATGTCTGGCAATCCGACTGCCAATATCACCGCCCTGAGCAACATAACCACTTTCAAATCCAAGATCTCTCATCAATTGATCCAGGATGGCAGCCACATCACTTGTGCCGAAATCTCTTTCAATTGGAGGGCCAGAAGAGAAAGCGTAGCCAGGCAATGAAGGTACAATCAAGTGATACGGCAGGGTCTCTGGAGTATACTCATCTTTGAACTTCTCCAAGATGGGCAAAAACTCCAAGAAGCTTCCTGAAATCCAGTAGTCAGTAATTGACCTGTGCACAGTCACATTCAAAGCAAGAAATAAAACGTACCAGGCCAGCCATGGATCAGTAGAACCGGAACAGCATCCTTCTTCTGCGAAAAAAGACCTACAAAGTGGATATTGACACCATCTACATCCGTCGTAAAGTGAGGAAAGGCATTGATACGACTCTCGGTAGCCCTCCTATTTCTGCAATTCAGTATGATGCATAGAGATGTGGGACTAGAGAAACTACCAGCTATAAGACCGCAGCCACAGATCTCGCATGGTCACCAGCCAATCAGTACCAACCCCATATCGACGGTCTGTTTGAGAATTCTCGTAGGTATGCGGGGCGAATTTGGCTAGCTTTAAGAGGGTTTCGAGCTCATTGAGCTTCACTTGCGGAACGGCTATTTTGAATGGTGTCGGAGAAGTCTTCGCCGTGGACGGCAGACTGCTGAATGGCAACATTGCGAGGGGTGGTGCTATCGTATTTTCTTTAATTTCTGGGGAGATTACGCGTTATATACTTGCGGGCTCGGACGTCGCGCGTCATCGGGTGCGGGGTTTCTTTTTTGGACATCGGCTTGCTTACAAACTCCGAGTCCAATCAATGATCCGTTGGGGGCTGTGTTATATGCCGAGATATGGTATGATATTGGTGGCTGATGCATTGACCAGAGAAATGAACTTGTAGTGCTGAAGCATACTCAATGAGCAGAACAACTAACGTTAAACTATAAGTGACTGCCATAAACTTGGCTTGGTCTGCGTTACTAGCCCTCATAACCTACATATGCCTTCGATAGCTTTTCGCGAACCCACTGGGTCTTCGTTAGTCTAATTAATCACACGATAAGATAGACTATATCACTCACCTCTCCTGCTTTGAAAGGCTCTTTGCAGGCTGGTCTGTCATGCGAGATATGATTTGGTAGGACCGAGACTGTGGCAGCATAATCAACACCAAAGAAAAATGGAATCGAAAAACGCTCTTGGCCCGTCAAGTTTGTCACTCGGTGAATAGTGGATTTGAACGTTTTATTTGTCCTGGGGGAATCAGCACCAGCGGAAAGAAAGACAGACAATCGTCTTACCAGATTGACAAGCAATCGGCTATGTTAACAACCAATGTACCGGGCAAGGGTGGTGCCAGTATCCATTCGCCACTGTGGTTCAGGACCTGTAGACCTGGAACACTACCTTGAGACAGGATAGTGAAGCATTCATAGTCCTAATGAAAATGTGAACTAATGCTCTTTTCGGTACTTGCGTGGCTCAAGCTTACAGTATGAGCCCCAAGCCCCTCGCGAACCTCCTCTTTCACGGGCTGAGGGGGATAATGCATCATCCTAGACGTGACACCTGGATTCTGAACCATAGAATCAAAGTGGTCTTCCGGTAAACTCAGAGCAAGAGCAAATATTCTCATCATCTTTCGGCAGAGTTCAAGAACCAAGGAACAATACTCAATATAGGTCTGAGAGAATTCTGGCAGCGTGTCCTGGCCAGGCCATTGGTTGTCTCCATATAATTCGTAAGGGTCACAAGGCAGAGTGTCATCTTTTGACTTTTGAGCATCCATTGCAGTTTCATATCCGATATCAAAGGCCTCAGAAAGAGCACTGACTGCATCTTCTGGTGCGATGGGGTTATCGTCTGTTCCTGTGGACTTCTCGGCACCTAAAGGACTGTAGCCGCGGAATTTCTGCGCGAGTTTAGTGCGCAAATTTCAATCTTACTGCTATGTGCAGGCTTACTGGCGAGTTTCCTATATAGAACTTCATTTTCTGCTCCTCGGGGAGACCGAAGAAGCCTTCTGCGGCGTTGTGGATTTCTTTGATAACCTCCTCCGGGATACCATGGTTCTGATGTAATCATATGAGTTCCGGCTGCTTAGTCTCTGTTCAATGTGGAGTGATCTTACTTTGATATAAAAGAAGCCAACTTGCGTACACACGTCATATATCGATCGAGCCAGCTGCTGTCGTTCTTCAAGATGTGGACTGTCAAGAGTTGACAGATCAATAATGGGGACATGATCACAGTCAGCAAGCTGTGAGTTTCCAATTTGCGTTTCAGTCATGCTGATGTTGATTGTGATTTTCTTTTTGAGGAAAACAGATGATTGGAAGGTTGGATCTATATGCTGTAAGGCAGTGCTACCTCGTCGCGGGGTAAGCCCCCGCCCTTATCACTCACCAACCATCTGGAAACGAATGGCTCTTGAGATAAATTATGAGTTTTGAGATTGTGAACACACTGTGGATAGTATTGGGATTCTTCCATTCATCTTATAGAAACTTCTGTACATTCAATTTGGATATGCCTTCAGCATATCTTTCTCCAGCTGCCAAAACTTCTTTTGAGTCATGAAGAGGCTACTTATTTTACAACCCAGATTAATTCACAACATTAAACCACAATTCGGAATGACTTAGGCAGAAGCCTCGGCAGCCTGAGTCGGAGACTTAGCGTCAAGCCAGCGCCACGAAGCCCAAGCTTGAACGAGGCATATGGCGGCTGAAAATTGTCAGTACGTGAAGAAAAGCCTTAGATCAATCATGCTTACCGAATACAACGGTCATGAAGAAGAACCCAACTCCCTCAACCAGTGAGCCACTCAACAGGGGCCCAACCATCATTCCGATACTATATCCAATTTCCGTCATGGAAAAGACGCGCAGGTTACTCCTGTTAGCCTCAAACATATGTGGATCTTTAGCTTCCATATCCTTGACCACATCTGGGAGCATGTTGTTAGTGTACTAGCCCAATAATCATGAAGGCTTGTTGGAACATGACTCACATGCTAATTGCACAGCTCCGACGCCGCGCACAAGCGGTAAAACAGTACCCAGCGCAATCAATGAACCAGTAAATATAGACTTGCCAGCTGTGATACCGCTAGCCCAGGGGAAATGAGGATCTCCAGGCACTCCCAATAGCAATATTAGAGGGACCATAATACTCCAGCCCAGGGTGGTGGGACCCCGTAAACCGCCTCTGTCACGGAGCCATCCGGCTGGCCCGCTAAGAGCGATATTGGGAACCTGCAGACAGAAAAACATCATACTGATAAGCAAGCTCTTCCAGCCGAATGTTTCTTTCAGGTGGACCGGAAGGGTGTTGTTGATTCCAGCGATGAGGGAGGAGACAACGACGACATTGAACAAGGCAGTCAGAACTCGTGCGTCTGTGAGCATAATCTTGTAATAGTCCTGCTTTGTTCCTTGTTTGATTTCCACTTCACAGTTGGCTGGTCTGACAGTATCCGGTGTTTCAGAAAGCAAGGGCCTTGTTTCCTCCGATGACTCAACATCCTGAGTAAATGGAGCACCGGCAGACTTGCTTGCAGCATCGGGTGAAGAAGCAGGGCGAGGTTCGATCATGACTAGTCGCGCAATAATATCCAAGGCGAGCACAACCATCGGGAGTGACCAGGCCGTCCAGTATCCAAACAATTGAAGCAGTGTACCACTCACGGTTGGTCCTCCGACCATTCCTGCGGTCACAAATGCCATTGCAAGTCCTATCGACTTTCCAAGATGCTTCTTGTCCACATTATTAGCTAAAAGGGAGAATCCAACAACCCAGGTGCCGGCCCCGGCTATACTTTGCAAGATGCGACCAACGAAGAGAACCCACACTGTGTTGGAATTAGCATAAGATTTTATTTTTCATTTCTTGGTAATTAATACCTGAAGTAGCGAGTGCAATCATAAGGGTACCCACGAAACATCCTGCCAGAGCGATCAGAAGAGGTGTCTTTTGACTCGGCGTCTTTTCGGCGAGATGGGCGACTATCGGCGCAGAAATAAGACCGAAAAATCCATGTGAAGTAAGCAGAGCAGTTGTATAGCTCTGAGTCAATGCTGGATCAATGTGCAGTCGTTCCTCGAGCATATAACTCAGGATTGGGGTGAGAAATCCATAGAGAAATGTCTCTGCTGCAATGTTAGGATGACTCAAAACAACCATGCGATGTGAAACACCAGCCACACGCACCTGCGAATAAAGCGACAGTAATCGAAGAAACCACAAGAGCTCTAGATGACCGCCACCGGTATCCCAGAGGCTTTTTCTCCAACATCACGATTAGTAGAACAAGTGTAGGAAACAAGAGGAGTGGGGGCAGCAAAGAAATAAGTAAATTTTTGGCGGCGCCACTCCAATATTTACCGATGCAAGTTGGACTAGTTACGTTAAGTATGGTTTTAGATAACAATTGGAGTCATTTTTATCGTGTCTGACTCTATCCTGCACGCTAAGCCCTGATTCTAGCGCCCTTCACAGAGTTTTCATCCATCGGGATTGCCCTCGCGTCTACTGGACTCAAAGCCGACATTGTGATTGACGCATCACTGCATGAATCTGCATCTTCTATGCACTCAGACTTGCACGGGGTCAGCTACATGGGATGTGTCATAGTTAGAGTTCGCGCCCTTTGCTGCAGCCCTCGAGGATGCTTACACTACACGAGGGCACAGGAAAAGCGATATGCAGGAGGTTCGTAATCCCTAACCTTGGAGTCTCAATGGTAATGTTACATGGAGAAGAGCCATCGCTTAGATCTGCAAGGAGATGGTGTATCCCTCTCTAGATTTTGATACCGCCGGCAACCGTCGGAGTGTTGGGATATTTTTGATGAGTCTTAGGCAGAAGTGGAAATATGTTTTGATCTGCTAATAGCTTCCAGTAAGTATGGGGCGTGTTTAGATAGGTTAACTCGAAAAGAAAGAGGCAATGATCTGGATGCAATGCAATGCAGTGAAACCCACAGAGGGTTCGAGCGATTACCACTCCCGGGATATGAAATGACACGCACGGATGTTCAGATGCCCGGTGCATGGATTGTCTGCAAATACAGTAGCGATGGAGCAATGTGGGCAGTGAGATGGCGTGCCTCGGATCGCAGAATTCGTGGCTGCCTGTAGAACCAGGCCACGTATAAACGGTTCTTCCTTCGGTCATCTTTTTGACCTTTTGTCTCATCTTTAAAGCGAAATCTCTTTTCATTATTTATCACCTTATCCCCCATTACTACTTAATTCAATTGAAAGTCTATGGCACTTTGTTTAGTGCATACAATGCTATATTGGATCTGACATGGTCCGAATTTGTCGTAACTTATTACCTCTAACATTATAGTCTATAAATCTATAATATCACCATTTTTAGACTCCCATCGTTCAAAAGGAATTGAAACAAATTATTGTTTTCTTGTATATCTCAAATCATCGTCATTGAGTAGATTTCAAGCAGTGGACTACTTTACGAAGGTGATATGGATATCTAGGTCGTTGGCAACACAATTCGATAATGATCATGTCCAGGTGATGAATCAATGGAATTGTATATTTAAAGATTACCGCTATTTTCCAAAAAAAGGCTTTCCCTCTGGTAGCTTCATAGCCATGCTTCTTCATGCGAAAATGCGCGAGGGAGAATAGTGGCCCTAAAATCTGAAGAGCCTAAGACTATGCCGGACCACGAGATATGAACCAATGCATAAACACAGTATACTGATTATTAGATGTGCTCAAAGCTTATTTAAACTAAAGTGTGAGACAAAGCTTTCATGATGCCAAGTGCGTCGTCTGGCAGCTCATCAAAAGGTCATAAACTCTGATAGACATAAAACCCTTTGTTACAAACTCGGGAGATCTGCATTTTTCCTCGCAATGTGTAAAATCCTTCTTCTTGTGATGATACGGCAACGGTGAAGCCTTCTGCATCCATATTATTGATCTCGTGGTTGATCGAGGTTCCGACATATGTCGATTATTGGCCCTATAAGCGGGGGTTCGATTTCAAGAACATCACATTCTTCAGCATTCTACTTCGCAGATCCTTTGGAAGACAGTCTGGGTGAATATGATTCTGAGATTCAACAAGATCCCAAATCCGCTCAGGTGTTCTTGTATACTCCGAGTGGATTCTCACCGCCTATGTTTGGCTCCAATCTCGACTTCCCGAGAAATGAAGGAAATGTGAGACCATTCACCTGACGGTCATTGCAAAACTGAATTGACTTGAATCTGTTATTTTCCAACATTGTGCATGGACCGTGTGACGCAGTTGGGATCAGATAAAAATCACAATGGCTGCAACCATTCAGCACCCGAATTCTGTAACGACAATTTTCCTAGACCAGCCTCCGAGCTGTCTAGAATTTTGTCCGGAGGTAGCAGACCACTTTATTGTGGGCACATATCTGCTATCAGAGAACAAGACAGACGACGGAGAGATACAACAATCCAAAACCGGCAGCATTCAGCTATGGAAGCTTGATCCTGTCAGCAAAGCACTGTAAGTCGTTGCATGAACCTGACAATATGCGCATTTAAATGTTCGTACCATAACCAATTGTACATAGATGCCAAGTCCAAAGAATCGCTGTGCCATATGCAGTATTTGACCTCCACTTCCACCCAAACCACAAGAATCTATTTGCAATCGCAAGTAGCGTGGGCACAGTATCTCTATTTGAAGTCTCAACCAACACATCAGCAGGAGTAGATGCATCTCCTAGCATAACTCAACTATGGACCAAGCAAGTCCACGAAGATCCATCCATCCCAGCTCTTTTCCTAGCATGGGCACCGGAGAATTGGTTCCCCAAGACACCAGCGGATGGGTTCGCCGTCACTTTCTCCGACAGCCGGACAGCCGTCTTCGGAACGGAGGGTGATATTCGCGAAGAAGACGGTCTAGCAGAATGGGGAACTTTCGAAGCAAAGCAAATGATCGAGGTCTGGTTTGTGGCCTTATCCACGGCATCCGCAAATCCCGACGACAGAAATTCATCCGGCATGCCCTTTATGTTCACTGGCAATGACTTTGGCTCATTACATACCCGTCGTTTCGACAACAGTGCGGAGTTGGACGACCCAGATGACCATATCTCGCCTATGCTTCTGGAGCACGATGATCGGGCGCGTCATCATACAGCTGGCGTGACTGCTATTCTCCCGCTTGCGGTTCCATTGGTTGATGATGCTCCTGTTCTTCTGACGGGAAGTTATGATGAGGGGTTGCGGGTTTACCAAGCTACACGCCGCGGGGAGGTTCTCGCTGAGCAAGGGCTTGAGGGTGGAGTTTGGCGGTTGCAGTTATTGAATACGACGCAAGTGCCGGGGTCTGCTGATCCGTCGAATGTTACGGAATGGAGCTTTTTGGTGCTGGCAAGCTGTATGCATGCTGGTACTAGGCTTGTTCGGGTGACTTGCTCGCAACAGGATGGTGCTCCCAGTTGGAGTATTGAAGTGCTGGCGAAGTTTACAGAGCACGAAAGTATGAACTACGCTAGTGGTGTATGGCAAGGCATGAAGGCTGGACAAGAGGAGTCTGGGGAGCTTCTATGTGTCTCGAGCAGCTTTTATGACCGGAGGTTGTGTGTGTGGACTGTAGATGTTTAGTCAAATAATAGACCAAATCATCTTACCCTAGCTATACCATTACTGCGCTCTACTGGAAATAAAGAAGCGAGATAATTCTAACATGATTGTTATCATGAACACGCTAGACAAATCACAATGCAGAAGCGACAGGTATACAAGTACATCCGCGCCCAAATAAATCATTCATACCCGAATACAGCATATCATTCCCATTGAAAAGATTATTAGACAATGGTTTCCAGTTCACGAGCGTAGCCCAACGCGTTCTCGATAACGGTACCGCTTGCCACCAAGATGTCCCTCTCGGACCTGGCAGCCGCTTCAGGCTCAACAGGGAAGTGTATCCGGCCGTCGCGGAGGATCCAGCCACGCTGCTGAGCAAACTCGATAACGGCACCTTCGGACTCGAGGAAGAGGAGGTTCTTGGCGTTGGAGATGGGGAGGGAAGGATAGGCCTTCTCCGAGCAGTCTGCAATTTCACTGCGGATGGTGCCAATGAGAACCTAGAAAGATCCTGGTCAGTAATTTGTTCAACACAATATCAATTCTGGTGCATCTTACATTCGAGAAGAGGCCAAAGTCCTCGGATGGGACACGCTCCGACTTTGTCTCCCTCCACACCTTGTCATAGCTTCCCTCCATCAAGTTGCGCTCCAGCTCGACGGGGTATTTGATGTATGTGTCATCCTCAACACGGCCACCCTGCAGGCTTGCCTCTTCGACCAATCCCTCTAGCACTGTGTGGAAATTGGCACTGTCACCCATGCTCAAAAGAAGAAGCAGGTACAGTCCTGTGATCTTGCTCCGCTGGCTAGTACTGAAATCCACATTTGACGAGTTCTGACCTACAAGCCCGGCGTGTCTCTCGAGATCGTAGAATGGCTGGAGTTGCTGGTAGTATCTTGTGAATAGCTGCGCGTCGGTCTGGCGAATTGAGGCGATGGCTCCTAACTCGAGGACTTGACGGGCGAGGACAACAAGTTGGGGAGGTGTGGAAGAGGTTGGTATCAATGCATTTTGCACGAGAAGAGCCCGCTTGGCACGGCTAAGGAGGTCGTTGGCGATGTCCAGCTGCTTGCGCTCGAGAGCACCTTGCAGCTCTGAGACAAGGGACTGTAAATCGGACATGGCGTGTGGGTGAGATTCAGAATTATGCTGAAAAACGGTAACTGGGCCGAAACGCAATCTAACGCTGGCGATGAGGAATAGCGGAGATAGAGAGCTTGAGATTGAGTGGATGCTTGTTGGTGACAATCCGGTGCTCATGACGGAGCTGCGGTGGGCGGTCAGCTTGTGATGGCACGTGACTGTGTTTATAATCGGAGAATCTCCACCGCCCGTTTACTTCTACTTCCTAGAGATTCTTTGACTTCTACTTTGACTAATTTCTGTCTTTTACTTTGATTATTTGGCTCTTTCAATCCAGCCAGCTTGTGTTAATTGAGGCTGCTTTTTGCAAAATCTCAAGACAGTGCTAACTGTACAAGGCTCTGGAAGAGAGGTGTCCCCAGTCCTGTCACAGGGTCCCACCCTTCGGTGGCATTCCAGCTTGCACCTGAAACTAGAGGCATTTTGATACCACCACTGATCTTCCCAGCACAACCAGCGGAACCACCTTGAACGATGTCTGTAAATCCAGGTTGCCCAAAGCTATAAAGCCATGGATTCAAAAAGCCCATGCGAGGTAGATTGGCTGCGAGGCGAGCAGCATTGAGCTGAGAAACTATAGCTGCGAATACTGGCGCCGATGCACTGAATATCTGAGTATGACTTATCTTCTAGAGGTTGGGAAGCACAAACCTTGTACCACCGACCAACAACCAATCCCCATGGTCTCGAACCACAAATTTACTGGACTGGGCTGCTACATCAGGTATTCCTCTTCCTTGGGGATTGTATAACCCACTCCATTTATCTCCAAGATTACTCAGATATGCTGTCACGGCGGTGTCCTGGTACGTTGGACGTGAGAACAGGTCTGAGAATCCGCCCCCGGAAAAGTCAATTGCACTTTCGGGGTTGGTGCCGTGCGTTCCTCCAACGGAGGTGACGAATGGGCAAGATGCTGGAAATGAAGGTAGGAACTTGGTCCGGTTCTGTCCGTCATTGCTTAGGCACGAACCTCCAGGCCCCGAATCTCCACTGCTGAAAAGCACTGAGACACCGCGGGCACCGAGCTGGGCAAATAGACTGCAAGTTGCATTTGCATAGGACTCGGGGACGCTCTGTTCATCTTCTCCGTATGAGTTTGTCAGCACAGCTGGGAGCTCGTGGTCCGAGAGACTAAGCAAGTAATGAAGCTGCTCAAGGTAAGGCTCATTTGTGGGCCCCGAACCACTTGGTCGGCCGATCTCTGGGATCATGGGTGCTCGTCCAGCTGTGGTGTAGAAAGTTGCTCTGACTGCATCTGCAAGGGATATGGCATACTGCACATCTAAGCTTGCTTCGGTGCTGTCAGATGAAGAGTTCTGATCGTTCAGTCCATCATGGATTGAAACAACGGTGAAGTTGCTTGTATTGTTTGTGGCGTATTGAGTCATGAAATGGTTGAAATCCCGGTATCGAGCGTATTGCTCTAGGTAACCAGATATCCCAAGAATATTGTGCCGATTTGGTCTGGTCGTCGTGTTCCCTGTTCCGTACAAGTCTCGAATGCAGGCTGGTGTGATAGTACTGTGACATCCAGCGGCCAAGTCTTCGGAGCTTGCCACTTTTGGTTGAACGAGAGACAATTTCAGAGATCTGAGATTGCTGAACCGAGTTGTTGGCTGGATTAATTGGACGTAACGATGTATATTACGAGGCACGGAATAACCGAGGGTACGGATGACTGAATCATTCTGAGCCTGTTGATCAAAATAGAAAAATTGCGTCTGCATCATTTTCTCGGCTTGGTCGAGTGGAACTGTGAACGTTATCCAATTGCCTGCTTGTTTGATAGAACTTGCAGGCACATTTCCTGATCTTAGCCATGCGTGGATTGAGTCTGAAACGGATTGGTGTGGGCGCAGGAACCCATTCACTTCTTCCCTTCTCATATGTTGACCGTAGGTTGCATGTCCTGGAGTTGATAATTCAATCACTTTTTTCTCAAATTCTGCAGCGTTGCTCTGGGTGATTGCCAAATTGAAGGTCATTAGTGTTGAAGCTGGAGGCTTGCTCCCTTTTGACCAACCCTCCGGGATATTGTCTAGCTGTTCAACTCGCTCATAGCTTGGAGCAAGAATTTGCATAAGCGAAGAGCCACATATTGAGAGATTCAAAATGTAAAAGGCTAAAGAGATAGGTCTCATTTTGCCCCGCAATGCTTGGTCAAATGTAATATACTTGAATACCGAGAGGGTGTGCTGTTTCTTCAGGCCTAGACACTCTTTATAGGATCTCTGTGGATACTATAGATCTCTCTAAGTTATATACTTTCTCAAAATCCAAGGGACTCCAACGTAGAGACAATGCCAAGCAGATTGGGTACAACCATACAACGTTGCACATTAATTCTATGGTTACCGGCATCACATCTACGATATAGTCAGCTCAGAAGACCCGTTGTAATACAAGCATTGGCGATGAGTGAATAATATCCGCGAGGTACACATTATGAAAGCTGGAAAGCCGGATCTTTTGCAAGGTAAGAGTGTTTTATTTTGACAATTTCACACTTGCTAGAAACTTCCGACCCTCAGCACACAGAAATACCCGCTAGCAACTTGAATGGCATCTCGATCAAGCATCACAAGTTCGGACTTCAACCAGTCTCGGTTGTACTACCCCAAAGCTTGGTATCAAGTCAAGGGTACCATCCCATATCCTTGATAGGCTGTAAGCATCTTCATGCAATGATCCGTATGTTACTTGCTGCAGGGAACGTTGAATTCTTGGATCTGGTTACCCTGCCTACTATAGGACGTACACCATCACTGTCACAGGGAATTCTTCCTTTGCATTTTCTATGGGGGCAGAAGAACACAAAACGTGTGGAAGATGCTCTGAGGGGGTACAAGAGGAGACACTGTGAGACTTGTCAGTTTCAGCCATGACTTATTTCAAATCATTTGACGAGGATGTCTATCCTCGCTGCCGGTATCCTGATATCTGGACACCTCTCCTTGTCAACCCAATATCATTACCTGTGCGTCATTAGTAGTACCCAGTCTAGCTTGCTTGAGTTCGTAGAGTAGAATATTAGGGTGTGATCAACAAGACGCACGTATAAGACTTAGTTGAGATGTCTATGATCAGGATATATATTTCTTCCAAAGGTTGTTGATCATATGTTATTTCAGTGGAAGTCTGTATAGCATCAGGACTGACTATGTAGACAATATCAGATCACAATATAGCAAGATAATGTATTATATCTGACAATATGTAAAGAGAAACAACCTGAGGTATTGAAGAAGGGCATAAAGGTGATGCCTTATTGCCTGACCGGATTATTGAGGCTCCGAAGAAATGCGGGATGATCGACGTCACGAATGGAGATGATTCACGCGTCAATCCGAGACCAATCAGTCCTGCAGAGAACTGCCCTAGTGGATATATTTCAATTCAGCCTTCTAAAACAGTCTTCGTTGTACTTTCGGGGGTTTGTCTTTGTGGCTTGAAGGGTTGAAGTGGAATGCGGGGATATCATAGTTGACCTGTTGCATTCCTCCATAGGGAACTTGTCCCTCTGCGGGGTGGCATGATTCGCTGATTCGACGTCATTGCTACATTTCACGTAATACAACTCTTGACCTCCCGAACTGGTTTCTGAACCTGAACTTCCACTTCATCCACCATGGCCGAAGCTGAATTGCAATACAACCGTCGGTTGTCGGCGGACAACCAGACCATCTCGAAATCCGAGATATCTCTCAAGGAGCGCTTTTTCCGCTACTTCCAGCATGAGATTACGGGTAAGATTACCGTACTCCATTGGGTTCATTACCCAAAGACAAAGAAGCATCTGACTCAAGTCATGTCGAAATCTAGATCTCCAACAAAAGATGGATCATCTTGCCGATACATCGCTCGTAGGTGGTGAACGTGTGGATGCAACAGACCACTGTCTGGCTGGCATCGTGCGTCTGTCAAATGAGGTCAAAGATGCAGCAAGCTACATCCCCACATACGACCAGCGAGTGTATGCCGAGGTATGCTACTATCAAAAGCATTGCTGCTTATGGGTAGAACTGATAACTTCACAGGCAATCAAAGCTTTGCAGGACCGACTGAGTGAGACACGTGCTGCGTTCGAGCCTCGTTCAAAATTCAGTTTCAAGACCAAGAAGAACGCTTCTGCTATCTCTCTCTCCGACGCCGCAACACTGGCAGCTGCAGGTCGGCTTACTGTCCCTGGATATCGTTCTCCTGGAGCCTCTTCTGTCAGTTCGTCAGCAAATCAGACACCTAACTATCCTTCCACTCCACTCAACGAACCAGATAGGCAGCAAGGTCAACAGGAGCGACCGGAATGCACACCAACCTCATTCCCGATTACTGCGGTTGATGATTTCGCGAGAAAATCTCACCCCCACAAGGCTGCTGGTCCATTTGCCGCCACGGGTGTTTCAGCTGTCTCTGTCGATGATCATTATGGTTTGCATATTATGCTTCCATCCTCTGGATCGACCTCCACAGTCGCCGCCTCCATCACCTCACTGGACCACTGCATTGTTGACATGTCCATCCCCACTGCCAATGGCAAGCCATATGCCAGTCTGACAGTTAAGAACATCAAGGAAAGCTTACTGGTATGCGGGAATGTGAGCGGCCCCGCTCAC
This sequence comes from Penicillium nucicola, assembly GCF_028828085.1. NCBI lineage: Eukaryota > Fungi > Ascomycota > Eurotiomycetes > Eurotiales > Aspergillaceae > Penicillium > Penicillium nucicola. The sequence continues at coordinate 2,618,119 of NW_026643127.1, forward strand.
ATTACTGGTGTTGAGAATACTGTCATGGTGGTTTCATGTCGTCAATTCCGGATGCATAACTGCAAAGACGTTGATGTCTACCTCAGTTGCTCTAGTAATCCCATTATTGAGGACTGTTCTAATATCAGATTTGGTCGGATCCCGAAGGCCTATGTTAGTATTCCATTTGGAGTTTTTTCCTACCAGTCATACTAATTCATTATCATAGGCATTGAACCATGATCGCCCTGATCATGAAGACCGCTGGAGCCAAGTTGAAGATTTCAAATGGATTAAGCCTGAGCCAAGTCCTAATTGGAGCCTACTTGACCCTAACGACGCTGTTCCTGAAGAGGTTTGGGCGGAGATTGTTCCTGGCGGGCCGGGATGGTCTCTGGAGGATATTTTGCACGCCATTCATCTCATCAAATGATAGTTTCATAAGATGAAGACGATTAAAATGCCATCATTTTTCAATAGCTTAAGTTTCTATTGGGCTAAAGCCTTCGATCTTTCCGCTCTTTCACGACTCACTACGGTCTCTACGTTTTCTTCAATCACTAATTTGCACTCAATCTTGTTCTTATCGCAGTATTCCCCCATGAAAATCTGCGGTTTCCTTTGGCTATCACTGATGAGGGGTTTCGGCCGCGTTAGGCTCTGGGATGTATTTGTAACTATGGACAGGAATTTACAATCATACTGAATGAGGGTTTCTGTTCTTGTATTACTGACGGTAGGAGCATTTCCTGTCCTTCTGGATGAAGAATGGCCAAACTGAAACAGAAGTAACCCCTAGAACTTCAACTTGAAAGCCAGCACTTGAGTGTCGAGGTCGTAGCCTGACTCGTCCTTATAATTGAACTTTCCAAAGTTCATGTGTCCTAGTAAACCGTTAGCCACCAACCCATTTGACGACAAGAACTATTAAGCATACCATCTTGAGTGATGAAGTCGTTGTCACTGAAGCTGAACAAGAAGTACTCCTTCTCTCCCGAGCCAGATGAATGAGGACTCACAGGCACCACCGCCAAACTCTCCCACTTCTCGTTAAGCAAGAACTCATCAACAGGACCACCATTATGAACACGGAACTTACCCAGCTCCGAATTCACATTATAATCCACGAAAGAGCAATACTCAGCAGGAAGAATCCCGTCCAACAAAGCACCCTCAGACGAAGCAATCGCCCCAGTGGCCTCATCATAATCCTTCTTACCCTTCAAATCAGTAACACCAGTACTTTTCTTCAGCGAGAAAATATCCGCATGCCGATAAACAGAGCGACTCTCGTCCTGCCCTCTCCCAAAGCCCGAGTCCCTAGCCAAAACCAAGAAATCCCCAGTCCCCAACTGATGAATCTCAGACTGCCCAGCAACACGAACAGCCTTCGCAGCATCCTTCTTCGTATAATCAACATAAGTAGGCAACAACACAACATGCTCACCCACAAACCCAGCATCACGCCCACTAATATCATAAACAAGCAACCTAGCCGGCCGACGAGTCGTCTTCCCCGGCCCACCCTCCTGATCAAGCGCACTCTGCATAAGAGCATACAACGTCCGCCCATCCGACGAAACAGTCAACCCCTCCAGCCCCTGATTATTATCCCGCCCAGACTCCGTATCAACAGGCACAGGAACCTCACTGGGATCATAGAGCGGCGGCGAATCAGCATTGAAACTGACCGTGCCATTCCGGCGAGGCAGATACGCCTGTGGAGGCTGGATGGCCTGGATCATGCGTCCGTGACCGTTGAATTTGTATATATACGGTCCGTATTCATCGGAGATCCAGAACCCGCCATCGCGCGCGTCGAGCACGAGTCCTTCTGTGTCAAGGGATACTCTTTTGCCGCCGGGTCCGGCCCCGCCGTAGCCGTTGCCTGTGTAGGTTGATACTGGGAGTGGGGGGAAGCCGGGGAACCTGGCGTGGCCGATTATGTCGGCGTCGAGGCCTGTTGTGGGCGCGCCGGTTGGGTCTGTTAGGAGGATTGTGTCGAGGTACGTGAGTTTGATGTTTGGGGGGGATGGGTTGTTAGGGCTTGCTTGCGGTGCTAGTTTTAGCGTTATGGTGAATTTGTGTATGCGCGATTGGAAGTTGAGGGTGCCGTTTGTGTTCCTGGATTTTGTTAGACTGGGGAGTTTTGCTGTTTGGATCACTTACCAGCCTCGATCTGGGAGTGTATAGACTATTCCGGTGTACTTGTCCAACCCTGTTGCATGCCAGGATGATTGGTCAATGGCAATTGAGCTGCCAATTCCTCCGATTGTATCACCGTATTTGTCTGTAGCGTTCGAGGGAATAAATCCATAGCCCGCAAGACCGGTATATTTGTATGTCGTCCCGGCGCAAGTTGTCTGGTTGACGACATGTTCAGCGGCCTGGGCTGTCACAGACAGAAGTGAAACCAAGAAAGTCCACTTCATATTGAAAAATGATTCAAATTGATCCAGGACATTTCTGAAGAGCGACTTACTCCATATTTATGTTGCCTCATACGTTGTGAATCGTTCCCCTCGGGCATCGCATTGGCAACTATTCCCAGTTAGTACAATGAACTAAGCACCACACAACGTGCGGGTGGTGCCGTGCGTCATTCGCTGATCGTGCCTGCAGGGATTGCACAGATATTATCCGAGTCGGCTTGAAATCTTGATCTATGCTAATCATTGCCCTGATTGGTATGTAGAGCCTAACGCACTATCTGATCCTCATGTTCGGAGGCTACGATGCCAGGTTTGGTTATGATTTATGCTCGCATGCTCTCTGGTTTTGGAGTTGACTTTTAAAAGTCTTATTTGATTACAACATATCTACTCCAATCTCATATCAAGTTATGCCTAGTTGGGGAATTTTGGCCTCAATTGTTCCAGGTCGTTGGCAGTTTCGGGTAACTGTTCGCGTCGAACCCCAGGTCCTGGTAGACAGTTGCATCTCCTGCATGCATGTCAGAATCTAGTGGGATCAATATATGATCGATGCAGGAACATACCCTGTAGAGCACTGATTCGCTCCTCATTTTCACCCTCCAACTTCTCCAACTCTTCGCCGGGCTCCTCTTCGTGGGGTAATTTCTCACCCTGTGAAGTCGCGGCTTTGCCAAGGCTGTTCTGTGCCTCGCCGATCATAAGAAATTGGGCATTGGGATAGTCCAAGAACTCTGGTTGGAGGGGTACCCATCGAAGATCTCCAAATTTATCGAGGACACTAAGAAGGAGTTAGGAAATGATACTTCTCATGAACTGGGTAAGGACATGCGTACGAAGGGGGGTACTCTGGATCCTCTGGCAACTGCCCAATCGGCGGACCGGGGTACTTAGGACTTTTCGATTGAACAAGCCAGCTCCCGCGCTCACCAAGACCAAACTCCTCTTGAACAGTTCCCAGTTCAGCAGGAATAGTAAGGATATACGCGAGATGGGAGGCTCGCGGTGTGGAGGTAATCGCGTAGACACCTTCCGCATAAGGTCTGGCTTCCTCCGTATGCCGTTCACCCATGGTCTTAGTCTGGTATGTCTTTCCGGCAATGAAATTTTCATGAAGTTCTTGCATAGATTGACCAGCCTTCTCGACAAAGCCCATGTCTCTCTCTTTGCCGGAAGTTGGGAACTTCTTCTTTGGGAGCATCATCAAGCGACAGCGGGCCTCTTTAGCCACTGGGCCTTGGCCATGATCGAATTCGGCGCCTAATGGGGTTGGGCGTAGTACAAAGAAGCTCCGGGCGATGTCACCAATGCTGTGGGGCTCCTCTATATTGACGCGTGGTCGGAAGAAGAAGTAGATGAAACCCTTCTCGAGAATATTTGAGGGTACCCTATTTTCTCTCTCCTCGGTGTCATGAAGGCCTGTTTCAATGCTTTCAGGTTGCTTCGAGGACTTTTCGTTGGGCTGCGCTTCAAGCGGCTTGTCCATTGCGCCTGGTGATTTGACTGACTCTGGCGTAGGAGGACCAATTGGCATTGTGCTCGGTACCACTTCTTCTGGTTTTTGTTCCAGTTTCAGGTCCTCCTTTTTGATATCCTCGGTTTTCTCTTTCTTTGCTTTTGGAGCTTTCTCGGTCGCGGCCTTTCGCTTGGTGGCCCGGGAAGGACCTGCAGATGGTTCAGCAGAGCTTGCAATAGCTTCCTTGGCCTTCTGAGCCGCATGGCGTGAGGAGGTTCGTGTAGCCATCTTATTTGATTGGGGTTTGACACCAATGCAAAGACGAAGTTGAGCGCAACTCAAGCAGTATGAGCTGCATATGACGTCATCCATACTTCATTTGATATCGTCACGCGTCAAGCTGAACAGGCGAAGCAGGGATCGAGAGCCATTGTAGATCAGTCAATGTCCATCTTGTCAGCTGCAAACTCATTCAAGCTCTCGGCACTGCTCATATCGGTCGTTTGACTTTCTGCACTTGAATTTGATCTTTCGTTCGCGTTGGGCTCCCTAAAATTGCAGAACGAATCGGTATCACTATAATCCTGAGACTCTTCGCTGCATCCTCTGCGTCTCTTTCGATAATGATCATTCACTTGGTGATGGGTTCCTGTCGATATAGTTCCACGTCTGCAGAAATGAGACCCAGAGTGAGATTGTGTAGAGCTCGCAATGGATACTGACTTCCTCTTCTGTCCCTTATTTCGTATGGCAGAATATGTGGTCGCATCGAAGCTGTCAGGTCGAACGTCAAAGCCATTTAAAGAATCTTTCAAGTCTCGCTGCCAGTGTTCGAAATGGTCTGGGAGACATGGTAACTTGCGCCTTGGCAATGTAGCCTGCGGTTCGTCGTCGGGCTCCTCGATGGCATATGGCCTCATGACTAGACCCCCATTGCTTTCATAGTTTCCATCGTCATCAAATGAGTCGATGTCGTCTGTAGGAGTCGAGGGTCCCGAATCGTTCACACTTTGGCCACTCTCATCTGTCGAGAGTTCCATGGGGTCTAGACTCCGCTCTGGGGTTTTCTCGAAAGGGAGGTTGTGATCCTGTTCGAAAACACCGGTGGGATTGATCATGTCAAGGCCCTCCATTCTAGATCGGGTCCTGACCGGAACTAAATCGATTTATGGTCAGGATGTTGCGAAGCACATCACGAGATTTTCAAAGGGAAACAGCAAAGAAAGGGGAAAATAAACTTCCAGTCGTAACAAAGCGTCCACAGATGGAAGATCTACGAAAGTGATGGTTTCCATAACATCATGGTCTTCCAGATGCTTCCGCGGGGAGTATGGGGGAGGACATGGGGGAGCAACTCCACCAACTTGGGCTGAGCAGACTAAATGACCTGGAACCCAGTGACCATGATTTGATTTCACTACACGTAGAATAGACCCTGATCTAATTATTTGAAAGTCCAACAGTCCAACCGTCGAAGGTCGAACAATCAAAGAACAAGTGACCTGAGCTCCCCCTGACCGCTCACCGCCCGGGAGCATGATTGGCCGTGGCATTCGCTTGAGTAGAGTCCACGTTTAGTTTACTGCTTCACCAACCGTCCAACGTGTTTACTTTTGCTCGACCTTCTTTTGCTAGGCAGTGGATGCAGTGGTCACCCCTGCTCTTACTTACTATCTAGTGTGCGGAGCTTGCTACTTCAAAGTGCGGCTCCGGCCAAGTCGTCAAGATGCAGTCCTCCCCAAACATGCTCACCAAGGTACACCCCTCCCAATGGCCTCGAAGCCATCGTCGCACCATCAGGAGATGGCTGCACTGTCAATTGGAGATGCTTACCACCATATGTTGTCTAGTTTGAGTCCAAATCCTCCAGAGCCAAGGGAATCGCATTCCATCCCAAACGGTCAGTGATTCCGCGGAGGGACACCTACACGTCGAAGCATCCGAACTGACCTCGAAGCAGGCCATGGATTCTCGTTTCTCTTCACTCTTCCACTATCCAGCTATGGGACTACCGCATGGGAACCCTTATTGACCGGTTCGAAGAACACGATGGCCCCGTCCGAGGCATTGATTTCCACCCGACCCAGCCCCTGTTTGTGTCCGGAGGTGATGATTACAAGATTAAGGTCTGGAACTACCAGACCCGGAGGTGTCTTTTCACTCTGAACGGTCACTTGGACTACGTGCGCACAGTATTCTTCCACCCCGAGCTCCCTTGGATCTTGTCTGCCTCCGATGATCAGACAATTAGAATCTGGAACTGGCAAAATCGGTCCCTCAGTACGAGCTCTCGGAACCCTATGTGTCGACATTGACTAACGCTCTGGTTTTTTTTTAGTTTGTACAATGACCGGTCACAACCACTATGTGATGTGCGCTCAGTTCCATCCCACCGAGGACCTCATCGCCTCCGCCTCATTGGACCAGTCCGTTCGCATTTGGGACATCTCCGGCTTGCGAAAGAAGCACTCGGCCCCGACCTCGATTTCATTCGAAGACCAGATGGCACGAGCCAATCCCAATCAAGCCGATATGTTTGGAAATACGGATGCAGTTGTGAAGTTTGTGTTGGAGGGTCATGACCGTGGTGTGAACTGGGTGTCGTTCCACCCCACACTCCCTCTGATCGTGTCAGCCGGTGACGACCGATTGATCAAGCTCTGGCGGATGAGTGATACCAAGGCCTGGGAAGTTGACACTTGCCGCGGTCACTTCCAGAACGCCTCTGCTGCTCTGTTCCACCCCCACCAGGACCTCATCCTGTCCGTTGGTGAAGACAAGACTATCCGTGTATGGGATCTTAACAAGCGTACTTCCGTCCAGTCTTTCAAGCGCGACCTCGACCGATTCTGGGTTATCGCTGCTCACCCCGAGATGAACCTGTTCGCCGCAGGCCACGACACCGGTGTCATGGTCTTCAAACTCGAACGGGAGCGTCCCGCGTCCGCCATTTATCAGAACCAGCTTTTCTATATCACCAAGGAGAAGCACGTCAAGTCATATGATTTCTCTAAGAATGTTGAGTCGCCGCCAATGCTCTCACTACGCAAGCTTGGCTCCCCTTGGGTCCCTCCTCGCACCGTTTCTTACAACCCCGCCGAGCGCGCTATTCTTGTCACCTCGCCCGCTGACAATGGAACGTATGAGTTGATTCATCTGCCTCGGGATGCTACCGGTGCGGTCGAACCTACAGACGTGAAGCGTGGCCAGGCTACATCGGCAGTCTTTGTCGCCCGTAACCGTTTTGCTGTCTTCAACCCCTCTACCCAGCAGGTCGACATCAAGGATCTCAGCAATTCTACGACCAAGACTATCAAGGCTCCCGCTGGCACAACTGATATCTACTTTGGTGGCACTGGATGCCTCCTTTTCATCACCCCTACGCATGTCTCTCTCTTCGATATCCAACAAAAGAAGCAGCTTGCAGAACTTGCTGTTAGCGGTGTGAAGTATGTGGTCTGGTCCAACGATGGATTGTACTGCGCTTTGCTCAGCAAGCACAATGTCACCATCGTTACCAAGACTCTCGAGCAGGTGAGCACCCTGCATGAGACCATTCGCATCAAGAGTGCCACTTGGGATGATGCCGGTGTTCTACTCTACTCTACCCTCAACCACATCAAGTACTCTCTCCTCAACGGTGACAACGGTATTATTCGCACTCTCGACCAGACCGTTTACCTCGTACGCGTCAAGGGACGCAATGTGTACGCACTGGACCGCAACGCCACACCCCGTATCCTGGAGATCGACCCCACTGAGTACCGATTCAAGCTCTCCCTGGTCAAGCGGAACTATGACGAGATGCTCCAGATCATCAAGACTTCCAGTCTTGTTGGCCAAAGCATTATCTCTTACCTGCAGAAGAAGGGCTACCCCGAAATTGCTTTGCAGTTCGTCCAGGACCCTCAGACTCGTTTCGACCTTGCCCTTGAGTGTGGTAACCTTGAGGTTGCTATCGAGATGGCTCGCGAATTGGACCGACCCAACTTCTGGAACAGACTGGGAACCGAGGCCTTGGCTCACGGTAACCACCAGACTGTTGAAATGACCTACCAAAAGCAGCGTAACTTCGACAAGCTTTCCTTCCTCTACCTGGCCACCGGTGACCAGGAGAAGCTCTCTCGTATGGCCAAGATCGCCGAACACCGTGGCGATTTCACTTCCCGCTTCCAGAACGCCATTTACCGTGGCGATGTTGAGGACCGAATCCAGATGTTCAAGGAAGTGGACTTGTACCCTCTGGCCTACCTCACTGCCAAGTCTCACGGTTTGACTGAAGAGGCTGAGTCAATTCTGGAGGCTTGTGGCCTGACCGAAGATCAAATCGGTCTGCCTACTCTCGAACAACCCCTCAAGGTTGCACACCCCATTGTCCCTACCTTCAAGTCCAACTGGCCAGTTAAGGCTGCTGGTCACTCTTCCTTCGAGAAGGCTCTTCTTGGAGAAGTTGGTGCCGCAGATGACGAGGCTGGCGCAGATGGCTTCGAGGCTGAGGAGGTGGAACAAGAAGCTACTCTTGCTCGTGAAACCCTGGATGATGACGAAGAAGATGCTTCCGGTTGGGATATGGGAGATGATGTCAATGTCGAAGAGGAAGTCGACTTCGTTAACGTGGAAACTGCCGAAGCCGGCGCAGGCAGCTCTGAGGCCGACTTGTGGGCTCGCAACTCCCCCCTTGCAGCTGACCACGTTGCTGCCGGCTCCTTCGAGACTGCCATGCAGCTCCTGAACCGTCAAGTTGGTGCTGTTCAATTCGCCCCTCTCAAGAGCCGATTCCTTGATATTTACAAGGCATCCAAGACCTATCTTCCCGCGACCCCTGGTCTTCCCCCTCTCGTCAACTATGTTCGCAGAACTGTCGAGGAAACTGACGCCCGCAAGATGCTCCCAGTCATCCCTCGGGACCTTGAGACCATCGCCAACATTGACTTACAAGAGGGCTACGCCGCCATGCGCTCAAACAAGCTTGAGGATGGTGTAAAGATTTTCAAGGATGTTCTTCACTCTGTTCTGATCAACACTGTCTCGTCTGAGGCTGAAGTTGAACAGGCAAAGAAGATCATTTCCACTGCCCGTGAATACATCCTCGCCATGTCTATTGAGCTTCAGCGTCGTACTCTTTCCACCGACACTCCCGAGGGCCTCAAGCGCAGCCTCGAGCTGTCTGCCTATTTCACTATTCCCAAGCTTGAGGTTGCTCATCGCCAGCTGGCATTGATGGCTGCCATGAAGCTCGCCTTCGCCAACCGCAACTACTCCTCCGCCTTGAGCTTCGCCAATCGGATGCTGGCTAATGGCGGCTCCGCCAAGCTTTTGGACCAGGTAAGAATTTGTGCAATCTAACTATATTGATCTCAGTGCTAACTATGCAAACAGGCCAAGAAGATCAAAGCTCAATGCGAACGCAACCCGCAAGATCAGATCGATATTGACTTCGACTCTTTCGCCGAATTCGACATCTGTGCCGCCTCCTACACCCCGATCTACAGCGGCTCCCCTAGCGTGTCGGATCCCTTCACCGGCGCCAAGTACCACCCCCAGTACAAGGGCAGCGTCTGCCGGATATCAGATGTCACGGAGATCGGTGCACCGGCCAGTGGTCTGCGCCTGTTCGTCCCCAGTCAATTTTAATTGCAGTCTGACGAAGCTTCACGGTTTTCTACCTTTTTTCCCCCTCTCTTCTTTCTGATATGAAGTTACAAAATGGGTTCCTTTTCATCTGCTCGAGGAGAGTTGTGTTTGGTGGCGCTTTTTTTATCGGCCGGGAGAAAGACAAAACTTCCTGCACAGTCCCCTGTCTAGATGTCTTTTTGTATCCAAGATTATAATTTCTTAGCGATCTAGTTTGTATGCGAACATGTTTACTCCTATTTCTTCGGATCCTCACTCGTAGAGCCACGGGACTAGTATCCAACCACAGTGGCATGGATTTTCAGGTGTCGCAGAATGTAAGTTATATCGTGATAGAAGTACAATCCCTCAATTCGTCAAGAATATGCATGTATACCGGATCATGTCTGGCAACTGTTGACAGTTCCCTTCCATTCTGGTGCTCACCCTCTTGCAGATAAAGCTACCTATCCCATCAACTGTTGGGCCTCAGATGAAATTGGATTAATCGATGGTCCGTCCTTTGTACAAGAAGAACGTCTTGAGTTCGTAGAAGTTACCGATGAAGAATGGGCTAAGAGGGCGATGAGCGAATAATCGATGCCATAACTTGGTCATATTCCAGGGCTTTTGGAGTATCGTATTTTACATCGAATTGTACCTTTCACATTGCATCAAACCATTGAAATTTCAATGAATCGGATGAATAATGAGCCCTTGCCTATTTGTGCAAGGACGCGTTGCCAGGTCATCTTCGAAAACGTGTACACGAGGCTTTGCACTACTGCCTGGACAGCGAATTCTGGGAGAGATTCTATAAGCCCATTGAGGCCACTGTAGATGCATTAGTCGGCCGAGTAGATATCTAATGTACAAAAAGGTCGAGCCAGATGAGTAGAGAGAAGAACAAACCATCGTCACCAGAAGAATACAGGTAAACACCCTACCAACTAATCACACCTCCCATCCTTCCACCCAGTCCGCCACCTCTCCTCCCAAAACCGACAATCAAACTCCTTCTTCCCGAGCTTCCGATTCACCTCATTATGAGCTTCACACATCCACCACCCAAACTCCTTCCGACTCTCCAGCTTGGGCTGATTCCTTCCACTGGGATGCGCCATCCAAGTTTGGAAATCATCCGCGCACACCCAGCACGGGTAGAGCTTCGAGAAAAACTTCAGAAATCCGCGCATATTCTCTTGGTGCTCTGTGTTGGCTTTCTCGGGGTACGTGGCTGCCATCGAATGCAGCAGTGTCCATGTTGAGCGGCCGAGTTGTTCGACGTCTGGGGGGCATTCTGCGGGTGTTTCGCTTGATGACGGCGTTGCGGATGCTGCTATGGCGGCAGTTGATGTCGCTGTTTTGCTTGCGCTGCCTGGGGTCTCCGCTTTGGCTTGTTTTGTTAGGGCTTTCCAGGATGCGACGGATGTGCAGGTGCGGCAGCTGAAGCGAGGTTAGTTTTGGTTTGGTTGGATAGCGGGTTGGTGCTGCCTGTGTCTGTCTCTGTATGTGGCGTGGTGAACTCACGGTTTGCCGTCCTTATCTAGGACAACGCCTTTTGGTAATGGGGCTTTCGAGTCATCGTCTCCAGGTTGCTTAGATGAGCTTGCGGCAGTTGGGAATTGGCTGAAGAGGTTCCCGGTGCCTTTGTATTGAGCATTGGGTTGCCCTGCTGGTATTTCTGCCATGGCAAATTGTCGTTTGTGCTCAGGTTTTTGAGGAATTGGGGATTGGTGGTTAGGGAAGTATGTCGGGGCTGATTTCTAATAGATGCGGAGAACGGCGGAGGCAAAAAGAGGCAATAATACCGGAATTTCGGGGCAAAAGATGGCAAGCAAAGAATAATAGTTTATTCAGAGTCGCCGGAAGAGAATAAGAAGTAGAAAAGGCACAGAAAAGAAAGAATGGCAGGTTTGGGAGCAGTTGTAAATGATCGCAGACAAAATGTCACGCCGATCAATCTCGATTCCGCTTTGTCATCCTCGCGCTCCCCGACGCGCATTGGGGTAACTCACGGTTTGCTGTCATTCGTTTGGACTCGCCATTGAAATATTTCCTATTTTCTATTACTGTTTGGAACTGAGGCCAATACATCTGGCCTTGCACTTACAACACCCGCCAGTAATCCTTCTAATTGCCGCTGGCCGATATAAAATGGCCCCGAAATATACCATGTCCGACTCCGAGGAAGACAATGTTGTGCCAACAGCTCCTTCCGATCAGAATATTGAAAAGGGTCTTCGTGACGGCGTTGCAGCTGTATACAAGTCTGGCAACATGGAGGAATTGACGGTGAAGCGCGTGCGCCTCGCAGTTGAGAAGAAGCTAGGACTTACAGAGGGATACTTCAAATCTACGGGTCAATGGAAAGCACGAAGTGAAGAGGTCATTCGGGACGAAGTGGTGAGAAGTGATAACAATTGTAAAAAGCTCTGATGTTAGGACAGACACTGACTTGCGATAATATACAGGAAAGACAAGACCACGCTGGGAATAACGCCGGACCACAATCTGCCGAAGCTTCACCATCTCCTTCTCCAAAGCCACAAAAAGCATCACTTCCCAAGCGAGCCAAGGCCGACAGTATGTCTAAGCCCAGGAAGCGCCAGAAGACAAAGACACCAGATTCAGAGGAGGAAAATGAACAGGACGGCGACTCCACTGCATCTGACAACAGTGAGGAGGTTACAAAGCCCAAGAAGCGAACCAAAGCACCAGTTAAGAAGTCAGCTGCATCTAAGCCCAAGAAGGTCGCGCCTGAAGTCTCAGATGTGGCTGAAAATGAATCCGACGCTTCTCAGCCGCCCGCAGCGGTGAAGGATGATTCCGAAAGCGAAATGTCGGTAGTTTTTGATGAAGAACCTCAAACCAAGCCGGCGCGCAAACGGAAGAGCGCAGATGGAGCTGTTACCAAAGCGAAGAAAGCGTCAAAAGCAAAAGATGCGGATCTCGACCCAGACCAGGCTGAGATCAAGCGGCTTCAGGGATGGCTTGTCAAGTGCGGCATCCGCAAATTGTGGGGGAAAGAGCTGGCTCCATATGATACGTCGAAGGCGAAGATCAGACATCTCAGGGAGATGCTGGACGATGCTGGGATGAAGGGCCGACCATCTCAGGAGAAAGCCAACCAGATTCGCGAAGAGCGGGAATTGAAAGCGGACTTGGAGCAGATCACACAGGGTGCGAAACAATGGGGTGCAAAAGCCAATGAAGAGGAAGGTGATGGCGATGCGAAGCCTCGGCGCAGGGCCGCTCGTGAATCGCAGGCGCTTGCGTTCTTGGAGAGCGATGACGAGGAGTCCGATTGATGATACCAAATAGCTTGTAATAGGTCGACTTCAACGTTCACCAGCTGGGCTGTTCGAACGTCGAGGACTGAATTATGGTTCCATCTCACTTATACTTCATAATCGAAACATATGGTCAATGGCATTCCATCAACGCCCGGTTTTTGGTCCACTCATGCGCTGTGCCACTAGACTGAAGACAGCGACAGAAGAGATAAAGAGAACGAGATTATAGAACTAGCAGAGATCATCAGTATATGCCGTGGGCTTGTTTCAAGGGTGACATACAGCTGTACGCGAGTACTCGTTCTCCTCGGCCTCTGTCCTGGCCTCAACAAAGAGACGACGCAAGTTAGGGAGATTAGCCTGCATATATGTTAGTCTTGGCACAGCTTCCAGCGTGTTGAGCTCACCATTGAGACGTGGGCAAGATCTGGGGTAGAAGTCGGAGGTTCCAAAAAGGAGAAGAGCGGGAGGTCCAGAAGCCATTTGTGGACATCTTTCGATCATCATTTCTTTCCCTCTTCATCCCTCCTTTTGCTTCCCCCCCACCATTCTTCCATTCGAATGTTCACGAGGAATATTGAAATAGTCTCCATATTCCTCGAACCTACGCGACCGCGACGCTCTATTCCCCCCCCCGCAGTCGCCCAACGCCCGACTTCCAACCCCGAGCGGAGGCACGACCTAGTCGTGGCTGAAGCTGTTCCAACTTCGTCATGGCGATGAACAAGATTCGCGGTGCCTTTGCGGTGCCCCGCAAGGGAGAGACCTTTGAATTGCGAGCTGGCCTTGTGTATGCGGCCCCCTCCTCCACAATGCGCTGTCCACTTCAGCATGACGATATAACAAATCACTGACCATTGTCACAGCTCTCAGTATGCCTATGAACGGTATGTAATAATACCAAAGCACTGGACCACATTTATGCATCCTTTGGGTGAGAGGCGAGAGGACAGGTAGCTGACAGCACAACAGGAAGGAGTCCATTCAGAAGACCATTATGGCCATGACTCTGGGCAAGGATGTCTCAGCTCTATTCCCAGATGTGCTCAAGAATATTGCCACAGCCGATCTTGAGCAGAAGAAATTGGTCTACCTTTATCTCATGTGGGTTTAGATGGTGCGCTTAAACGTGGCTACGTATGCTGATCGGTGGAATTCAATTCCCAGGAACTACGCCAAATCCCACCCTGACCTGTGTATTCTCGCCGTGAATACATTCGTACAAGACTCAGAAGACCCCAACCCGCTGATTCGTGCGCTGGCAATTCGAACAATGGGATGTATTCGAGTGGAAAAGATGGTGGACTACATGGAGGAACCTCTTCGCAAAACCCTCCGAGATGAGTCGCCGTATGTCCGCAAGACTGCTGCGATTTGCGTGGCCAAGCTCTTCGACCTCAACCCCGCAATGGCCCTCGAGAATGGATTTTTGGAAATGCTGCAGGAGATGATCGGTGACCCGAACCCAATGGTTGTGGCAAACTCGGTGACTGCACTGTCTGAGATTCAACACACGGCACCTGAGACACAGGCTCTACAAATTACCAATAACTCTCTACGGAAGATGCTGATGGCATTGAACGAGTGCACGGAATGGGGGCGCGTTACTATTCTCTCCACCTTGGCTGAATACAAGACATCTGATGTTAAGGAGTCGGAACACATTTGTGAACGAGTTGCGCCTCAGTTCCAGCACGTCAACTCTGGTGTAGTTCTTGCGGCAGTCAAGGCTGTGTTTTTACATATGAAAAACGTTAACCCTGAACTGTCGAAGACTTACCTTAAGAAGATGGCACCACCATTGGGTATGTTGTTCTTCTATAATGTCACTGAAATTCTTCTTCTTGCTAATCTTTCCTAGTCACTCTGGTTTCTTCGGCCCCCGAAGTGCAGTACGTGGCATTGAGAAATATTGACCTTTTGCTGCAGAAGCAGCCCGATATTCTCCAAAAGGAGCTCCGTGTATTCTTCTGCAAATACAATGACCCACCTTATGTCAAGTTCCAGAAGCTCGAGATTATGGTGCGCATAGCCAACGACCGCAATGTGGACCAGCTCCTGGCTGAATTGAAGGAGTACGCCCTTGAAGTTGATATGGACTTTGTCCGTCGAGCCGTCCGAGCCATTGGACAAGTCGCTATCAAGATTGAGAGCGCTAGCGAACGTTGCGTTAATACATTGCTGGACCTAATCAATACCAAGGTCAACTACGTCGTTCAGGAAGCGATTGTTGTTATCAAGGACATTTTCCGGAAATACCCTGGATACGAAGGAATCATCCCCACTCTTTGCCAGTGTATTGATGAGTTGGATGAACCAAATGCCAGAGCCGCTCTTATCTGGATCGTCGGAGAATATGCTGAGAAGATCAGCAATGCCGGTGATATTCTGGGAGGCTTTGTTGATGGATTCAACGAAGAATTCTCTTCGACCCAATTGCAGATTCTTACCGCGGTTGTCAAGCTCTTCCTTAAGCGGCCCGAGAAGGCTCAAGGTCTGGTGCAACGTGTACTTCAGGCTGCTACCGCTGAGAACGACAACCCTGACGTCCGTGACCGCGCCTACATCTACTGGCGTCTCTTGTCCAACACCAGCGATTCGAATGCTACCAAGAACATTGTGCTCTCAGATAAGCCACCTATTGTCACCACCATCCACTCTCTACCACCGGCACTCCTCGAGCAGCTCCTTACCGAATTGTCCACTCTCTCTTCCGTGTACCACAAGCCTCCAGAGCAATTCGTCGGAGCTGGCCGGTTCGGTGCCGATGCTGTCCAACGCGCTGCTATCGAGTACGTATCTAACTATTTCCTTGTCAATAATTTTGCTAACCTATCCACAGGGAACAAATCCAGAACGCGCGCGAAAACCCATTGGCTGCAGCGGCCGCGGCCGCAGCCGTCTCTGGCTCATCCGCACCTGCGCAGGCGCAAAACAACGTCGAGAACTTGCTGGACATCGATTTCGACGGCGGTGCTCCTGCCTCGGCGCAAGATCAGCCGTCCAGCGGCATGTCCGGCCTTGAGGGCCTGGGCGGCACTCCCATGCGCATCGAGTCTCCTGCAGTTGGAGCTCCGGCACCACAGTCCAGCAACAACTTGGATGACCTACTGGGCGTTTTTGGCGACTCAGGCCCCTCCCAGCCCTCGTCTAGCGGCGGTAACGGCGGCGGCGCCGCTGCTGATCTTATGAACGGCTTTGGTGGCCTAGATATCTCACAGAACAGCTCGCCGGCACCTCCCTCAGAAAATAACCAGACCAAGAAGTCTAACGAGGATATTTTGTCACTCTTCTAGAGTGGTGCAGTTAGATAGTCCACCGTACCGGGCTAGGTGGTGTTATATCCAGGTGTTTCGCAAGCGAGGATCTGGTCAGAACGAATAGATTGGTGTCTTTATGTGTTTAATTTTGCTTGCATCTTTCCAACGGAATTCAAAAGGCTCGTATGTACATTTCTTTGCCTTTCAAATACCGATTTTCTTACTGTGGCTGCATGTGGATAAGCGTCAAGGCGAGACCTTATAGTCCCTGCATTTGTGTACGGTAAGTGGTGAACCTAGTTTCGATCTTTACTGTAAAGTCGGCGCAACAGACATACGGCAAACCTCCCTCGCAATCCCAAATTTCCCCAAGATACACTGGCTAAAAAGAACCAAGATCTTCTGTTCTCGCAGACTAGGAATCCTGATTCCAAACAATTCACATGGGGGCAGCAATCGTGGATGAAAGTTGTTGGAAGCTGGCACTGAACGGGCTGGTTCAGCGGCCATTCTCTGTAAGCTGAAATCAGTGGCTAGCGATGGGGCATACCTCCGTCATATCTCTCCACAAGTGCTATGGGAGTCCACTCATGCCAACCAAGAAAGTCTGGAGAATAGGCAATTTAGAGTGAAATGGCGTCCCAATGCGGGATCTACTTGCAATCGCACCGCCAGACCTTGCGACAGGATCATTCTTTTGGTCTCATGGACTGGATTGGGGTACCTTTGCCGGTTTATCGGCCGATAGATACCGGGAGGGCTTGCCAATCGTGAAGGCTTTAGCACTGGAAGTTCTAGATGTGTAGTGTAGGAATTAATGGCAGTCATCCGAGGATATCAAGTGTGAGATACTTCACACTCCAAGAGCGATTCTCTAGTATAGCTTCATTTTCAAACCTCAAACTATCGCTTTCTATGTAGGAAATGTACCACAATTTCCGCAAGCAATGAAGCGGAATAACTAGAATCGACCTCTGTACATGCCTTGTTTAAAGGATCATAGTCGAGAGTGTTTGTAAATGACTGTATTAGATAAAATTGGCTACTCCCCCAACCTACCGAACCTACTTCAGGTTGCGTTTAGAAAGTGAGGGCGCTTATCTACGGTGATTTGGCCGGTTCACATGGCGGTCAGACAGCCCGGGGGCGATTTCGTTCTTTAAGTAAGGCTTAGTGAGAAAAAAGCGGCAAGCCCTAAGCACAAAGAGACAACCAAGTCGACATAAAATCCGATGCATAGGTATCATTAGCGCATCTTGGCTTCAATGTACGAATGCCAATAACCTTAACTTATAGAACAACATCAGTAATGAGGTCACGTATAACCATGGCAGCGCGGAGGACGGACACGATTTTTCACCTCATGTATCCGAGATGGCTCCACCGAGGGGCAAAAAGAAGGTTGAAGACAAATAATAAATGAGGAACAAATTGAGAAAAATTGCACAACTTACGCCAATGACCATTGGCAAAACCCTACCAATTGTGGCTCCATCAATTGCCCAGATGGTGTCCTTATCAGGGTCAATCCCGAAGGCTTTCCGAGTCCCCATCCGACTCCAACCTCAAGATCTGCCGTCGGGGTAGTAATTGCTTACCAATTGACCCAGAGATACCGAAGTTTCCAGCTTTAGAAAAAAAATGTGGACTCTGGTTCAGTCCCACTGCTGCGGGTATAAATGGGACAGTGGCCCCGGAGACGGGGGCTTAACGTCCTCCCCGTCAAATCTAGCAAAAAACTACATTCAAAATGACTACAGACTACAAGTTCGAAGGCTGGATGGGCCTTGATTCCACTGCCAGCGAGGGCAACATGGTCTGGCAAGAATTCACCCCCAAGACGTGGGAAGAGACCGACATCGATATCAAGATCTCGCACTGCGGTATTTGCGGTTCTGACCTGCACACCCTGCGGAGCGGCTGGGTGAGTCTATCTGTCCTATTTTCGTCCTAAATCCATGCGAAATCCCCCAATCAGGCCTTCCATGCTGACCATTGACCCAGAGAGCATCTGACTATCCCTGCTGTGTGGGCCACGAGATTGTGGGCACAGCTGTGCGTGTCGGAAGCCAAGTATCTGACATCAAGATCGGCGATCGTGTCGGCGTGGGTGCTCAGAGCGAGTCTTGCCTCGGCCGCCAGGGAGACTGCGCAGAATGCGCCATGGGAATGGAGCAGTACTGCAGCAAGAAGGTCATTGGCACCTACAACAGCAAGTTCTACAACGACGACAAGTCCTACGGAGGATATGCGCTGTACAACCGTGTGCCTGGACACTTTGCTATCAAGATTCCGGATGCCATTACGTCGGCTGATGCTGCGCCTATGCTGTGTGGTGGTGTAACTCTCTACAGCCCTCTCAAGCACAACAACTGTGGTCCCGGCAAGCGTGTTGGTATCATTGGTGTTGGTGGTCTTGGACACTTTGGTGTACTCTTTGCCAAGGCTATGGGAGCTGATCAGGTCGTTGCTATTTCACGCAAGCTGAGCAAGAAGGAGGATTCATTGAAGATGGGGGCTGATCTGTACATTGCTACTGATGATGAGCCTGAGTGGGCTACTGCCAACTCCCGGTCTTTGGATTTGATCATTTCCACTGTTTCTTCTACTAAGGTGAGTTTCTTTCTCTCTGGGTTGGGAAGTATACGAGATGGATGAGCGTGGAGCTAATCTTGAATCTAGATGCCCATGACTGAGTACCTGGGTCTTGTGAAGACCGGTGGTACTTTCGTTCAGGTCGGCCTTCCTGAAGATGGTGGTCTGTTCGTCTCTGTTCGCACCTTGATGCGCCAGATCAGCCTTCAGAGCTCCCTCGTTGGTAGCCCTAACGAGATCCGTGAGATGCTCCAGCTTGTCGCCGATAAGGGCATTCGTCCTTGGATTGAAGAGATCCCTATGAAGGATGCCAATAAGGCTATTGTTGATATGGAGGATGGCAAGGCACGCTACCGCTACGTGCTTGTCAATGACCAGTAAATGTATATAGATCATGATAGACATAGAGATGAGACCCTGAACGAGCGGCATTGAGTATATACCACGACTGCAATTGATATCTTGCTTATGACCGAGTCTAGAACTGAAACCCTAGCCATACGAGGCAATTCCGTAAAATTCTCGCCCTCTCTTCCTCATTTGCCTCATCTTCATCTTTCGCCGTCTTCTGCTCCAATCAGGCCGCACACGTGAGCGGCGCCGCTCTCGGAGACGCTAGTCTGCATTGGGCCACGGTGCCCCCGCGGTGGGATGAATCATTCCTCTTCTTTGCGCCTCTCTCTCTCTTTAATTCGTTTACTTTGTTGTCAATTGACTCTGTTTCTGGTCCATCATGTCTCCAACACTGTCACAAAAGTACTTGAGCACCCGAGGTGCGGAGTACGGAGTGAGTTGATCTCCGATCTGAAAAAAATAACCTGTGTCGCAACGGCTGCTAACATATCAGTTTTGTTTCTAGTTGTCTTTTGAGGATGTCGTTCTCAAGGGTCTGTCTGAGGATGGTGGCCTGTTCATCCCCGAGGAGATCCCTGCCCTTCCCGCCTCATGGGAGACCGAGTGGCGCGACTTGACATTCGAGGAGCTGGCATACGAGATTATGTCGCTTTACATCTCTCGCGATGAGATCCCTGCCGATGATCTTAAGGATATAATTCAACGGTCCTACTCGACTTTCCGCCACACTGAGCGTACTCCTTTGGTTGAGTTGGAGAAGGACCTACACCTGCTTGAACTCTTCCACGGCCCTACCTTTGCCTTCAAGGGTTTGTACCCTTCTTTTCCTCATTGGGCTGTTCTAATGTATCTTAGATGTGGCCCTTCAGCTCCTCGGAAACACTTTTGAATATTTCTTGACCCGCATGAACGCTGGCAAGACTGGCAAGGACAGACACCATCTGACCGTTGTCGGGTGAGTAATACGATCTCTCTTGTCCATACCAAAGAATTTGGCTGACTCTTTCAAGTGCTACTTCCGGTGACACTGGCTCCGCCGCTATCTATGGTCTCCGCGGCAAGAAGGATATCTCCGTGAGCATCTTATATCCCAACGGCAAGGTCTCCAAGATCCAGGAGGCTCAGATGACCTCCGTCCTTGACCCCAACGTGCACAACCTCAGAGTGGAGGGTTCTTTCGACGATTGCCAGGACATTGTCAAGGCCCTCTTCGCCGACAAGGACTTCAACACTACCCACAACATCGCCGCAGTTAACAGCATCAACTGGTGCCGAATCCTCGCCCAGATGACCTACTACTTCCACTCCTACTTCTCCCTGATCAAGTCGCCCGCCTACAACAAGGACTCCAAGGTCCGCGTAGTAGTCCCCTCCGGTAACTTCGGTGACATCCTAGCCGGCTGGTTCGCCAAGAAGATGGGTCTCCCCGCCGACAAACTCGTCATCGCCACCAACGAGAATGACATTCTCGACCGCTTCTTCCGCAGCGGTGGCCACTACACCAAGAAGGCCCTCGACTCCCCCACAGACCACGGTGTCAAGGAAACCCACAGTCCCGCCATGGACATCCTAGTCAGCAGCAACTTCGAGCGTCTCCTTTGGTTCCTCTCCTACCAGTCCGCTTCCGCAGGCTCAGCCGAAGAGCGCCGCAAGTACGCCTGCGACAGCGTCAGAGGCTGGCTCGACGATCTAAAGACCAAGGGCGGCTTCCAGGTCCCCAGCGCCGTCCTTGAAGGCGCCAAGGTCGACTTCGAAAGCGAGCGCGTCAGCAACGACGAGACCATTACCACCATCCGCGATATCTACTCCACCTCCTTCCCTACTGGCCTCACCGCCGGCAGCGCTAAGAGCTCTGTGACCGGTGGCTACATCCTGGACCCCCACTCCGCCGTCGGTGTCGCCGCCTCCCGCCGCTCTATCGTCCGCAACCCCGGCGCGGCCCACATCTCTCTGTCGACTGCCCACCCGGCCAAGTTTGCTAGCGCTGTTGACCTTGCTCTGCGGTCCGAGAATGGCTACAACTTCACTGAGATCTTGCCTCAGGAGTTCATTGGAATCGAGCAGCGTCCAAGCCGTGTCACCGATGTTGGTCGTGAGGCTGGTTGGCAAGGTGTGAAGGAGATTGTCAAGGCTGAGGTTGAGCAGGAGCTTCAGGGTCTCCGTTAAGTTTTGGTTAAATGTGGTTTTGTTTTGTTTGGACTTGACATAGACCAGACCGTTTGTATATGTGCAGTGCATAGTAACGATTTAGGGTACTACCTTTTTAAAAATATCCACTGTTGGTTTCCTTATCAGACACACATGAATTCGTCACCCATATCGCCCATAGATCGTTCTTCGTATGTAGACAGGTCTATACTGTCTGAGTCCCAGCGTAGAGAACAAAGAACTGCAATTTATTGCTTCCCAGATCTCTCAAAGTGGCGCTAGTCAAGTAAGGATTTGCAGTTAGTCGGAGGAGAATGACTAGTCTGGAGATTGTGGACACCCGCCCTGTTGCATATCTGTAGAGAGAGGCTCGCCACTATGATTATTTGAATTATAGCATACTATTAAAATTGGTTGACCTGCACTGTTCTTCTTCTAAGAGCTAAGAGCGTTAGCGGCGTCGCTATGATGCACTTTTCCATCGAAAAACCTCGGTGGTCTGTTGTGCAGTATCTGGTCACTTTGATGAGTTCAAGCTCTTGTCACGTTTATGGCGATCGATCATGCAATCAGGTAAATATCGGTGTTACTGATTGTTTTCCGAATGTCTGGGTTTTGTTGCGTTATAAAGTGAGAAAGTCATTTGGTAAAGACTATCACCAGAAAGCAGTATGGGGAACATGTGCTCTTGGGCAATGGTAGTTGGTCTTATCCTGGAGATTTCGCTGTTTGCGGTCTTAGTGTAGTATTTGATACCAAAACGGTTGGACTTTGACTTAGAGAGTCCTGAGAGCAACGTAGAAGCACAAAGTGAGACTGCACTGTAGACGATCTAATAGCCAAACGTCGAATTTGATATTTTCAAGTGCTTGAATTTTT
The DNA here is from genome assembly GCF_028828085.1 of Penicillium nucicola. NCBI lineage: Eukaryota > Fungi > Ascomycota > Eurotiomycetes > Eurotiales > Aspergillaceae > Penicillium > Penicillium nucicola. Next base: position 2,640,131 of record NW_026643127.1, read on the forward strand.
TTGTTGAAAAAGAAGAGGCATAGAGGAATCATAGATCGGAATTGGTAGAATACAGTGAAATAATAAAATCAAGTCGAGCAAGGTATTCAAATGCAATACTTTTCAACGTATACTAGTATCAATGAAGGAAAAGAGAAATCAAAGCATAAGACTCTATATTACTATTAGTGTATTGATTATAGGCCCAACAAATTAGAAAAGACAAAAATCTCGAAATGACCAAGCAACTCTCGTTTCTCAGCTCCAGACCCCGTCAAGAACAGGAGAAGAGAAGACCAAGGGAAGCCTATAACAAGGCAGACACACAATACTCAGAATCCATGAGATATCTCTGATCCGCACCACGAGGACCAGAAGAATTCAGGATTTGAGAAGAAGGGGCAATTACTCAACCCCAGCCAGACCACACCCGAAGGGTGGATCCGTTGTCAAGACGTGCTCAACTGATTTACAGGAGAGCCATCATACCGACGATACCGGCAAGGAGACCGGCAGCGGGCTTGACGTTGGAGGCAGCACCAGTGAAGGTGTTGGGGGTGGAAGAGGAGCCGGGCTGCTCGGGGGTAGATGGGGTAGACTCGGGAGTAGAGGGAGTCTCGGGGGTGGTGGACTGCTCGGGGGTAGAGGGAGTCTCAGGGGTGGTGGACTGCTCAGGGGTGGAGGGCTGGCTGGCGGCAGGGACAGCGGGGACCGAGGCGGCGGGCTGGCTAGCAGCAGGGACAGCGGGAACTGAGGCAGCAGGGACAGCGGGGACCGAGGCAGCGGGCTGGCTGGCAGCAGGGACAGCAGGAACCGAGGCGGCGGGCTGGCTAGCAGCAGGGACAGCGGGAACTGAGGCAGCGGGCTGGCTAGCAGCAGGGACAGCGGGAACTGAGGCAGCGGGCTGGCTGGCAGCAGGAACAGCGGGCTGGCTGGCAGCAGGAACAGCGGGCTGGCTGGCAGCAGGAACAGCGGGCTTGCTGGAGGCAGGCACAACAGGAACAGCGGGCTTGCTGGAGGCAGGCACAACAGGCACAACGGGCACGCTGGAGGCAGGCACAACGGGCACAGCGGGCTTGGAAGAAGCGGGAGGAGGAGCAGGGGTCTCAGAAGACACAACGACGGCGCTGGTGACCTTAGCGGGAGCGGTAGGGCCAGCAGTGGCGGGCACAGTAGCGTTGGAGAAGGTCATGGGCTTCTCCTCGCACTGAGTGCAGACGGTGGTCTTGGTGATGGTGATGGTGCTTGTTCCAGTGACGGGGACGGTGAAGGTCTTGGAGCCCGAGGTGTGGGTCTCAGTGGTGACTAGGTCAATATTAGCAAGTTGGATCATGGCTTGATGTGGTTAGTTAAGTGAAGCTTACCAGGGCAGGTGGTGGTCACGATAGTGAGGGTCTTGGTGGTGCCCGGGTTCACAGGAGTGTGAGGCTTGGTGTGGGTGTGCACCGGGGTGGTGGAAGTGGTGGGCTTAGTCTCCGTGGTGTGAGTGTGCACCGGGGTGGTGGAGGTGGTGCAAGGAGTGGTGGGCTTGGTCTCCGTGGTGTGGGAGTGAGTCGGGGTGGTGTGGGTGTGCACCGGGGTGGTGGAGGTGGTGCACGGGGTGGTCCACGACTCATGCTTGTCGGTGGGACGAGTGAAAGACTCGTGGGCGGGCTTGGACCAGCTCTCGCCCCAGGCCTCAGCCTTGGGAGCGACGGCAGAAGCCTGAGCAGCGGGATTGATGAAGTCCTCACCACGAGCTTGCATGACACCGGCAAAGGCCGGGCTGGCAACAAGGGCCAAGAGAGCAACGGAGTTGATCATTTCGAGAAATTAAGGTCTTGCTTAAGAAACTTGAAGATAACGAGTGAAGATGGAATGGATGAAGAAAAAGAAGATTCGACAGGAGAGATGCCAGTTTATATGTCCTTTGCGATCAGTCACGATAGACATGGGTGCCACGGTCGTGTCCAGGAGAAAAAAAGGCAGACCTGATCCACAATATCACCGTCTGAGGCTGAATGCAGGAACAGTGACAGCCGAACGGTGAATGACAAAGGCACGAATGCAAGTTCATTGGATAATAAAGTTTTAGCAATGATACATCGATATGGCGGACTTGGATGCAAACGTGACAGCATGTAGTATCATTTTGGCAAGTAGTGCAGGAGTTCCCCATAAAGTAACCAAATGCGGAAGCATGGAGTAAAAGCGCTTGAAGATCGACAGCGCCCGTTCCGGATCTGCAAGATCTGTCAAGAAAACGATGAGATGATTGGATCTTCAATAGTTTCAATTGCAAATTCTCTTCATGTCAGACGAAAAGAAGGCTGTCATTAGTTGACTCAATGATCAAGCAAGAACTGCTGAGAGGGTAATTTTGATCATAGCGTTATCGTGCCAAAGACACTTACTCCGCACACAAAAGGGGTTCATATTCCGAGGGCCGGGGCTTGGTGTGGCACAAGACATTATACTGTATTGTGATGGACCATGTAGGGAAACCCTCTAATTGAGGGTAAAGATCCTGCGACCCTAACTCCACGCCATCGAAAAGTCCAAGAGCGTCGACCAGGAAGCAGCAGAGCAGGCTTTACGAATGGGAGCGTCGCCTGGGGTAGACTGGAATGTGGGGATGGCGTCAAACTGGGTGCATAATTACCCAATTGGCGCATGCTATACTGTAGGAATGTACAGGGCTTGGACATATCCCAAACAAAGCGTTCCCGGGTAGATCACAATAAGCTTCTACATGGAAGCAATTCATGGAATATCATGGACTATAGCGTCGTTGACAGTCATCAATGACGAGGAGATGTCGCTCTCGCTTTCGCACCAGACGTGGCCAAGGCTTGGCTGCGAACATTGCAGTGGACCTTTCGCCGGAAAGAGAGAATGGAGAGGTGAAAATTCTCTGGCCAATCCAATTCGATGACCTGTGTCGTACCGTTGCTGTACAGTTTTTAAACACTGGGACCACCTGCAAAGTCTAGATGTCATCCAAGGTTCTTTCTGACAGCGACAGGTACAGTGAGGCTGTGGTCCGCAAGCGGACATGGGTGAGACATGATCGTTCAAAGCGTAAGTAGGTAGCCCCTTCTGCTTTGTCAGTCATGTTGACAACTTTGAAGTAATCCCTGAGGCAAGAGAGGTGTCGTCCGGATGCAGCCATAGATAGAAATTACCCTTTTAAGAAGGCACGTGACCTAGGGCATAGGGCAGACGCGTGCACGGGTCTCCAACGCGTCGCGCGTCGCTATTTCCCGTTTAGGGTGTTTAATTGGCAGCTCAGTCCATCTGCCATCGCCAACTCCCTTACAATGCCTCACTCTGTATCGCCTATCGGTGCAGCTCAGCCTGATGATGAAATGCCGGACGCTCCTCCAGCCGAGACTTCAACCGAGAACAGCGGTGTCAAACTGGCAGACATGTTCGACGACGACGACGATGATGATGACGAGTTCCCTGCCTCCAGTGCTCCAGGCGTAAAAGTAAAGGAGGAGTAAGTCATCATCTGCACAGAAAAGTCTCTATAACTTATGAAAATCTCTCTACAGGCCGGCTCCTGCACCCTCAGGCGTGGACGAGGATATCATGCTTGCTTTTTACCAACGACTGTTTCCATTCCGATATCTTTTCCAGTGGCTCAACCATGGAATCATACCAACAAAGGATTTTGGAAACCGCGAGTTTGCACTCACTCTCCAAAATGATGCCTATCTCCGATACCAATCATACGCCACTGCGGACCTGTAAGGCTCTATCACAAGTACCACGATACCCATGTTGTATCCAAACTGACTTCGATTGGAATAGCTTCCGCAAAGATATTCTCCGAATGAATCCCTCTCGTTTTGAAATCGGACCTGTCTACAGCACCAACCCTCGAGACCGCAAAACGATGCGAGGCGGCCAAATGAAGCCCGTGTCGAAGGAACTGGTTTTCGATATTGATTTGACAGACTACGACGACATCCGTACTTGCTGTGTTAAGGCAAACATTTGTGCCAAGTGCTGGTCATTCGTAACAATGGCAATCAAAGTTATTGACACCGCTCTGCGGGAGGACTTCGGATTTGAACATATTCTTTGGGTATACTCAGGTCGTCGTGGTGCCCACGCTTGGGTTTGCGATCCGCGTGCACGCAATTTGCCGGATGATCGACGACGTGCTATTGCCGGTTATCTCGAAATCCTTCGTGGTGGTTCGCAAAGCGGCAAGAAAGTGAACGTGAAGCGGCCATTGCATCCTCATATTGTACGAAGTCTTGAACTGCTCAAGCATGACTTTGCTCGAACCACGCTTGGTGAGCAAGACACGTTTGAGAGTGCTGAGCAGGCCGAGCGTCTTTTGGCCTTGTTGCCTGATAAGACCTTAAACGAGTCTTTACGGAAAAAATGGGACTCATCACCAGGTCGTGCCAGTGCCAGCAAATGGGCAGACATTGATTCACTCGCTAAAACCGGCAAGAGCAGCACGTTGAACCCAGCTACCCTTCGAGACGCCAAGCAGGATATTGTCTTGGAATACACCTATCCACGCCTGGATGCCGAAGTCAGTAAGAAGATGATTCACTTGCTGAAGAGTCCATTCGTCATTCACCCTGGTACTGGTCGTATTTGTGTACCCATCGACCCCCGCAAAGCCGAAGAATTTGATCCTCTTTCTGTCCCAACAGTTATGAACCTGCTGGCGGAGATTGATGAATACGATGCGAAGCACCCTGCCGGAACAGCGGAAGCTGAAGTTCCAGAGGTTGAAGGCAGTGCAGTGAATGGCTCTGACATGAAAGGGAGTCGCAAGCTGCAGGACTATGAGAAGACTAGCCTCAAGCCATATATCGAGTTTTTCCGTTCCTTTATTGCAGGGCTCGTGAAGGAAGAACGGGCAGGCAAGCGCGAGCGCGATGAGAGTGGGCCTGGTATCAAGGCTGATCCCATGGAATTCTAGTGGATATAGGCCTATCCATGTGGCTGTTTAGCACCGTCTTATATCCTAGCATTATGACCTTATGCTCTATTAATTCTGTTCCATTATCCTATCTTGGGTGTTGACGGCGATTTTATGATTTATGTGGGAGTTGGGCGTTTCACTTGCACGGAAGTGGTTGTCTGGCCATTAAATTCAGACTATTGCATTTACTGCCTCTCATATTATGAAATCTATCAGACTCAAGATTTAGTGGATATCTTCCGGATGTCTGGTGTAGGAACCAGCCATCTTTGCTGTACTTTCAAAGTTGTATTTTACGCCCTCAAACCCTCTGAATGGTGCAAATAACGACCCTGGTGATGAATTTAGTATAATGGTGTGATACTGTATGCGTTCATTGAGGATCTGTGAAACCTTCCATGTGACTTGGGTTTTTATTACCAGTCTTGCTTTGACCATCAGAATATACTTTGTCAAAAGTGATCTTGCCTTGATGAAAATTACTTTGAATAGCATAAAAGAGACCATTTCAGTCATAATCCAATTGAACTGGTTGTATATTGAGAGGTATTGGTACAAGTCAAGTCGCACAAGTGGAAGTACTAGAGCAGACCCAGAATATGGAGATGGGAAGAGAGCTTCACAACAAACAGATTTGCCTTGAAGGGAACTCCCTCCTGGAAAGATTAAATGGGGATTGGGGAAGTTGAGAGGTATAGGAAATTTATGCGCCGACGAAGTTCTTGACAGCTGGGAGAGAGACATCCCATTAGCAAGCAGTTTCAAAAAGGGTAAGATAGGAAAGAGAACATACCATCCAACCAGCGAAGGTATTCCTTCTGCTCCTTGACGGAGATGTAGTCGGGAATCATGTTGGCGAACTCGGCGTTAAGGCCACGCTCCTCAAGGTAGCGCTCCCAGAGACCCTGGAGGTCCTCATCGAGGTTCTCGAACGGAGGACCGGCGTAGAGGCTCTGACGAGCCCAGTCCTTCTCGGCGGTCTGGGCCTGGGCGAGCTCAGCCTTGGCGAAGTGGGAAACCTCCTCGATCTGGAAGACACCGTCCTGGACGACAGTCTGGATCAAGAGGGCACCGAGGTTGGCCTTCTCGATAGTGACATTAACGCGGGCGGGGAAGCTAGGCTCGGGCTGCTCAAGCTCCTCAGCACCCTGGTTCTGGTTTTGGAAATCCAGCTCATCGGTCAGAGCGGCATCGTCAAATTCGTCATGCTCGCTGATGTTCTGGATGTCGGCGACGGTGAAGCTGACGCGGATGCTGCACAAGCATTTAGATTAGTATTTTTGTCCACACACAAAAGAATCGAAACGGTAATGGGCTGGCATGGGGTAGATCGTACTTCTCGTTGCCAAACTTCTTAGATAGGATAACCTCCTGCTCGCCCTGAACGTCCTTGACGGCCCACTCGCCACTCTTGACAATGGCATCGATGGTCTCCTGCTGCTCCTCGAACTCAGGAACATCGGAGGCCTTCTCATGCTTCAGTTCATCCTCGAGCTTGGCAAGAAGTTCGACATCGCCTAAAAAAAAAAACAATCAAGTCAGCCTCAGGCCATGTGTCGAGTTTGTGATCGGGAAAGACCGGATTCTCGCGGACTCTATCCAATTGAACAGAATGCATCTTACCTTCAGATGCGGGGGCCTTGAAGATGGAAGAGGTCGAGAAAGCAGCGTAGGCGGGCTTGACGGCCTGCTGGAAGGGCTGACGCAGCGCGGGCTTAGCAAACGCTGATGGGCGCAGAGCCGAAGAGGCAATGGAGCGCGAAAAGGTACGGGGGACCGAACGGGAGATAGTGCGAAGGGAAAGCATTGTGAATGTAGATAAAATGATCGGGGGATGAAGGAAGAAGAGAGCTTGGGAAAAGATGGAGGAGCTAACCCGATGATGTTGCCAGTGCCAAGACTTCTCCAGTTCGGCTCTACGTCTACGTGCATTCGAGCAAATTCCAGGAAAAGAAAGTTGATATGAGTTATATTTGAAATATTCGGCTGTACAGAATCTAAAAGAGTCAATGTACCCATCATGCGCCATCCCAGTTCTTTTTGGACACCAAACAATGTAAAAAAAAAATCAAAGCAATCGTGATCATGACATGCGATTGGGAGGGAAGCTTGAAGCCAGCTTTTCTCCGTCCTTCTTGACTCGGATGAACTTCATGGCGCTGAGGCCTGACCAGTCTCGGTTCCAGGCCTTCAATGTGGTCAAGACATATGAATCACTGAGGTCGGGCATCCAGAGACCGGTGGTGAACTCCCGATCCTCAACCTGCACACGCTCCTTCAAGGCCTCTTCCCGCTTGCTTGCAGGGCGTCCTTTGCGTCGCTCTGATTGAAGTTGCTCAATCTCCGGGGTATCACGGTTGATGTAACTAGTAAAGATAAGCCTCGAGTACAGTGTGTGGCATGCGGGCAGCACATACGTCTTGACAAATTCAGCCAGACCCTCGTCCGAAAGGGCTTCCTCAATATCCTGCACTGTCTCATAGATATAATCGATTCGATCCACTAGCCAAGTTAGTTGAATGACGCGCAAATTACGAGTCAATATGTCTCACTGTATGGCTGACGGGCTCTCATCACAGTGGCGGAATGGCGGGACAGTCGATCATCTCGAGCGCCGGCCTTACGCAGCCGGTGGGCGTCGCGGCTATTCTCATGGAGTGCATTGATAACTCCACGCTTCTTGGAGATCTGCTTATGAACTTTTGTAAGGGCGACAGGCATGATGGCGGTTCTGGTGAGAAATTCACTCCGTAGTCCGCGATGATAATTTTCTTGGGATGCACCTGCAGAATTGGGCGGTGACTTAAAATCACCGCCTTCCCCACTCGCCAAAAGCGCGTCCTGCGCGTCGAGATGGGAACGAACATTCCTGTGGAGTTATTTATTCCCTCGGCTGTTGAACTCATCTTCAACTTGGGTCCGACACTACACTTGTTACTACTTGGCTGCTTGTGAAATTGGAAGTCTATGTCCACATTTATTGCCTGAATTCGAGGACCCGCCTGTGCCTCGAACGGTGTCCACCATGGGCATCAAAGGTACGTTGCCAGATATTTACCAAGGGCAACTGAACAATACTTACATTGAGGTTAGGACTCCACGGGCTTCTTAAGTCCATTCAGAAGCCATGCCACATCAAGAAGTTCAGTGGGCAAACACTTGGAGTCGATGCATATGGATGGCTGCACCGTGGTACCGTTGCTTGTTCCGTGGATCTGGTCCTGGACAATCCCACTAGGAAGTAAGGCTTACTCTGATGTTCACATAACGCACTGATGACCATGAGGCTCATTTAATGACAGACACCTTGATTTCGTTCTCAACCGAGTACGCATGCTTCTTTTTTTCGGAGTCAAGCCCTACCTCGTTTTCGATGGCGACAATTTGCCCAGCAAGTCAGGTACAGAGCAGGATCGACACCAGAGGCGTCAGGAAAGCAAAGCCCTTGGACTCGAATTGCAACGGAAGGGGAGGCTGCCGGAGGCATACCAAGAATTTCAAAAGGCCGTCGACGTGACGCCCTACATGGCCCGCCAACTGATTGAAGAATTGAAGCAAATGAATGTGCAATATGTGGTGGCACCATACGAGGCAGATGCACAGTTGGTGTATCTCGAGCAGCAGGGCGTCATTCATGGTATCATATCAGAGGATTCCGATCTGCTTGTCTTTGGAGCTAAGCGGTTGCTTTCGAAACTGGACCAGCATGGAGAATGCATCGAGATTAACCGCGCTGACTTCACAAGTTGTCGTGAAGTTAGCCTAGTGGGCTGGAGTGATGCGGATTTCAGACGCATGTGCATTTTGAGTGGCTGTGATTATTTGGCAAATATTCCGAAGATGGGACTAAAGACTGCATACCGAGTCATTCGCAAGCATAAGACTGTTGAGAAAGCTCTGCGCATGCTCCAATTTGAGGGCCAATTTCGTGTCCCGGCCGACTACCAGGCCAACTTCAATCAGGCCGAGCTGACCTTCCTTTACCAGCGGGTTTTCTGCCACAAAGCTGAAAAGCTAGTCACCTTGACCCCGCCTGAAGATGGTGTCAACTTGAACGACTTACCATACATTGGTGGTGATATGGAACCTGAAATTGCTCTTGGTGTTTCTAGGGGTGACCTGGACCCCACTACCAAAGAACCCATTTGCATAAAGCCAATTTCTACCAATAAGTGGTCTCTGGGTATCAACCGTCGCCAGACATTGGGGACTTCCTCCGAGTTGAAGCCAAGGAAGCCGATTAATTCGTTCTTTACCCCGAAGCGTACTCCTCTGGCCGAACTAGATCCCAACAGTTTGACTCCATCACCCAGTCAGCAGCGACTGTTGGAACGCAACTCGAACAACTCTTGGCAGGCCAATGCGGCTCCCTCGCGTTCGAACTCTGTTAGGTCCACCCCTCTGCGGGCCTTCTCTGATCAAGGTCTTAGCCCGATGATTCGAAGTGTTGAGCGGTCATCCTTCCTGGCGCAGAGTGCAAGGTCATCGACTTTGCAACCGACAAAGCGACAAAGACTATGCTCCGAGACTGAGGGAGACTCGCTGCCTGCACATCCTTCGGCGCGCAGTCGGTTCTTTGTCCCCAGCACTGAACAAACTAGCCCCAGTGGACAAAAACTGTTTAGATCTAAGAAGCCCCGGCAGTCCGTGATGGATGTGTTCTCTGATGATGTGGCAGAAGACATCATGTCCAGCATTCCCGACCCGAGCGCAACATCCAGGCTGGGCGAGTCCCAACCTGAGAGTAATACCGAAACACCTGCCAAACCGAGTAAGGTTGATACCTCTGTCTCCCAGCCTACAAACAGTGGGGCATCGACAAGCACAGATATGGAGAAACCCCACAATTCGTCCGAGGATGACCCCACCAACTCCCCAACTTTTAATGAGGCTCTTCAGTATCATGTTGACCGTCAGAACTCGGGTCTCCTATCCAAGTTCACCTTCAAGTCTGGCCCAACACTGCCCGAACCAATGCTGGAGGCTGCTATTCCTCGCTCTCCCATGACAAAGATCCCCGTTGCTCAATTTCAGCAACCCGTGCCTCCGTCGACGCCCAAGACAAGCAGCATTGCTCGCGGAAATACTGCTCAACGACGCCTGACACCTCTGCAGCGTGTGGGACACGCTGCACTCGCTCGTTCTAATTCTATCAACCTACCTACAAAGCTTCGGGGTGCAACTTCAGTGGAGCCTTGGACCGAACAACCTTCCCCGGTCTCGAAAGAGTCATCATATACGGGCATCATCAATACCCAAGGCAGCGAGGATCAGATTGTTCCTGATAGCGAGGATGAGGAGGAAGAGCCCAGCGTTGGGCTTTCTGCTGCTCCTTTGGATCTCAAGCGCTTTTCTTTTACAACAAATTAACATCTGCATCGAAATTATTGGTTAGGGAGCATTGGGACAGGAAACATCTTGGGAGCCGGGTGCATTGGGCCACTGGTCATTTTTCTTTTGTTCTTTCTTGGCGCAACTGTGTTTGATATTGTTAGGTATATTGTTGCAGCATTGGGTAGTGTTTTGAAATATCAGCATATTAGAAGCCTGAAACAGGACCCATAATCGCCTTGTAAGCCCAACATGGCATATCTACGAGGTTGGGTGAATTGCGTGGCGCCTCCCGGTGGAACCCAACTTTATCGGGATCTGCGCTAGTCCAGATCAGGCCTAGCACAGACCCTCTCGCCCGTGTCGAGGGCAGAATTGCCTGTCTGAGAAGGCGGTCAGCCTTGGTTGCTGGGGAAGCGGGAGAGTAAACAAAGGTGGTTGGCCCAGCCTCCCATATTCCTATACACTTGCCTCATCCCCAGCCTCCAAATTCTTGCGAGAATCAGAATAGCGTGACGTGGAATCTTGAGCCAGCTACGGTCCCTTCTTTTCCTATCCCTTCCATTCCTTCTACACATTCCTCTCTTTCTGCCCGTGTCACCTGTTCCGTTGTATGCTGTCCAGACGTCTAGACAAATCTCTGACCCATCTCAATACTCCGCAGGTGCGAACCAGATAATACAGAGAGTCGATCCGCCTGTCAATCTGCCCGTGTGCTTCGACCTCGAACACATCCTGAACGAAACGACACCTGTGTTATCCTCCGCATTCTTTGTCCACATTCCAACGATCTTGATACCCGAAAGGCTTGTCATTGACACCAATCACGACCAGTGATCGATTGAACAGCACGCTGGGCTCTGAGATCTATTCCGGCTTCGAAACTCCTCCTCGGGGATCCGAGAAGTGAGTCAAGACATTTGAAAGGTCAACCTGGTGTTGATAATCGTTCGACACAATGGCAACCCCATTCGCTCAAAAATGGGCTCGTAAGTTATCATTCTTCTTTTGATCTAAGAGTATTGGAACGTTGTAGCTAATTACGACGCAGGCTTCATTCCTATGATCGGGTACCACCATGTTCTCATGATTATTATTGCAGTTGCAATTATCCTATTATGTGAGTGTACAGGACACAAGTTATTTGCTATGCGCATGTGGCAGCCACTAACTTTCTTCTTCTTAGCTCTTCTATTGGCCGGATGCTCTTCATCTTCACCACAGATCCCCAATATCTTCCTAATCTCGCTTTACTATGAAAAGTACAATCCTATCAGAGATCTCTCACAAGTACAGCCTGACGTTGCCACCGCCATCTCGAACATTGTTGGTGGTGCAGAGATGGAAGTTCGAGTTGGGTACTTTGGCATCTGTGTTCAGCCCGATAGAGGCTCATTCATTTGCAATGCCAATGCGACAGCGTTGGCTGAGATTGTCACTGTGGACCAAGACCCACTCAACTTAATCTGGGTTGCATCCACATTCAAGGATGCTGTTGTGTTCCCATACCTCCTGTGAGTCCACCAAAATTGCAGTATTGACTTTTGCTAATCATGAAACAGCATCGTTGCGGTCATTCTCGCATTCTTCTGCTTTATCCTACTCGCTACCTTTCCCGGTTGGCACGACGAGATCGATGAAACTGGATCGGAGCGTGAAGTCAAGCCTTTCCCCTCGCGACCCGTGTCTCAGGTCGCCCTCGCATTGATCTTTGTGTCATCCGTCTTTGTTCTTGTCTCTGTGCTATGGCAGCACACGGCATCAGTTGCGGCAAGTACCATCGCACAAGATATGGGCAACGGTAGTGTCAAAAGTGGCGTCGGATCCTCCGCCATGGTATTAGGTTGGTTTGGATTTGTCCTACTTGTCATAGTGACCGTCGGCCTTCTTTTCATGATCTTGAGCCTCAGTCTGATCCGGAAATTGACCGACGATGAATGATCTGGGTGATCCTATCGATCGACCTCAACTCTCAAGCAAACCCGTTTGCTTTTTCTTTTTGCTTTTTACGACTTACCTCAACCTCTACTTCACCTGCGCCATACCCTTCTTATAGCAGGACGACACAAATGGGAAATGAATAATAACTACGAGCACATGACACAGCTCACAACTCACGGAATGGATGGAAACGGAATACGACACTTGGGTGGATTGGATTTCCAATGGGAAATATGAATTTTTGGACAGCTTGGGATTTTCACGAACATATTTGAGGATTTAAGTTCTCGCATGATTTCTTCGTCGTTGATATAAGACAAGACCGACTATCAATCTTAAGAGTCACCACCTCTGGCTTTTCTGCTGATCTGTCGGGACTATGCCTTTTTTCTGACGTAGAATACAATGCCATTGAGTTACGCTTTTGTACAGTTTTCTTTATCTGCTGGTGTTTTGGACTTTTGTTGTGTGGATTATTGATTTCATGTTGGGCACTCGGCGTGCGATTTAAGTTATCTGATGTATAAAACAGTTTTTGTTCTTCATTCGTACTCTGTCTCTTTCTTCATCCAGTCCTGCAAATTCTACATAGTACTTTATTTTTATCAGACCTTCAATATCAGTAGTTATCAAACGCTTCATAGTGATGGAGACTACCAAGTCACCAGGTAGCCACTCCTAAAATCAGAGAACAGAAAGTTCCTTTCAAACGAAGGAAGTTATCTATTAACAGCTTTAGTTACAGGGTCATGCTAGTTCTCTAAACACTGCCACTCCGTAACATGGGCAGAATCAGAGCATCAGACAATGGTTCCATTGGATGGTTCGAATAGGGTTAAGTGGGGCGTGATCAACTTCATCGAGTGTGGGGCGACTGCTAGATCGGGCTACCACGACTCTAGATCTCATGAGAAGCGGCACTGTCGGTGACGAAAGACTCGTCTGGGAGGTCTGGATTGCTGCAGGTTTTCCGAGTATCAGTCAAAAGTTGGCATTCTCTTGGCTCACATCTTTCAATCCACTGTCACATTTTCCAATACAGGATAGAGACTCGAACCCTTACATGTATTGCGCATAAGAGAGCAGAATGATAGTTTCTTAAGCCTGCAGCAGTTGCTTTTTGTTTTTGAGCGTCAGTCTTCGCAAGGTAAAAGATATTCATAAGCTATGCGTACAAGACTAGAGCCCTTGAACTTAAAAAGACAAGCACCTCAGTGCTGAGTTGTGATCGTAAAATATGGATAAGAAGTACGAGGCACCCTGCGCCAACCCATTGCTGATGCACGCCAAACCCTGATGCAAGAAAACCCTGGAATGATACAGGAAGTCATATCCGATATTCTGGGATGAGCTTTTCAAAGCTGCGGCGGAAATGCTGGACACCTTTTGAGGATCAGTAGTCCATGGCATACGCTCCTCGTCCAGCACCGCCATGACCTCCCCCATCGCCATGGGAGGCTCCACCATAATCATCCAGCGACTTGTAGTGGTATGCTGCATGGTCGCCGCGGCCGCGACCTCGTCCACGGGAGCCTCTGTTGGCACGTCCACGTGTATTACCACGGGCACGGCCACGATAAGCTCCGCGTCGAGGACTTTCGTCAGAGTACTGGCCTCCACCTCGTTGGTTGGAGTTGTGACCGCCACGGGAATAAGATGATGCCCCATCATAGCTAGCATGATGTGTGGTCTGAGCCACGCCACTGTCATCTCGATCCTGGAAACGTCGCTTGTGGCTTTTATTCATGGTATATTGACCTTCGGTCTCAATCTTCAAGACGACCTTTTCTCCAACAACAGTGTCAAATACCATAGCCTGATCAGCAGGAACTGGGTGCCAATTTTGAATTCTCCCTGCGTCAACAAGGCGAGAGCCTTTGCGCACAGCCAGGACTACAATCGGCAGTGGGTTATCAGAATACACCGGCTCTGTTGCCGAGACAGGCGCCACGCGGGCAGCCCAGATTTTGTTTTCAAAGGTTCCGGTACCGGTAACCTTCCACTTGATGTTCTTGCCCATGCCTCCAACCTTGTCCAGAATGGAACGAGGGGCTGGGCGTGGGGTGATAAGAATGCTGTTAGCCATGTATTTGAGGTCATTAGAGTCAGCAAGACCAGGGGGTAGTGCTGGAACCAGCAAGTTCTCAGTCATCCTGTTTGAGTCCTCTTGGGAAAGAAGATATCCAGTGTAGAAAACAACGCGTTTGATGCTTAAACGACCATTGCGAATGTTTTTTGTGGATAGAGATGGTTCACGCAAAGCAAGATTGTGAGAATTAATCATGCGCTGCACTTCAGCGGTTTCGGCTACGGGATCAAGATATGTGCAGCCTTCAGTTACCTGGATCACTTCAGCAAGAATGGGCGCACGTGTGGTAGAAGAGGAAGCTCCAATCTGAAGCTTTTTGTTCATCTCTTCGAAGTAGTCCCGGAATGCTTTCACACTAGTAGAATGTTAGCACCCAAAGATACTCGCAGTGACCTCGTAAACTCACTGCTTGACACGATCTTCGTAGACGCGAATCTCTTCAGCCTGCTCGTAAGTGAGAACCAAATCTTCAAGGAAGGCCTGTTTGAATTCCATGGTTGATGAAAACCGCTGTCCATGTGGACCAACCTCGGGCTTGAGACCGATGAGATCGAATTCGAGTTTTTGGCTTGCCACCATCCGCTTGATGATGTCGGCAAACCCAGCCTCACTTCGGCCGGTCAACAGCACTGTGAGGGCATCTTTCTGCTCCATACTCATGCGTACCAAGCGAAGCTTTTGAAGGTCAGTTGAACTGTTCCTGGAGTGTAGGGTATATTGGAAGCCGCACAATTTGCTCATTCCACCAGCCTTCCCATGCGCGGGGCTCTTCAACCTCCACACCCTTTCCTGTTGTACCGAGGATGTTTGGGTCGTGCCACCACCCTCCATTGGCGAAGTGGTCCACGGATTGAAGGGATCCAATTGATGATCCATGCCATATCTGCGGGTTTGGCAACGGACTTAAGAATACTGCGAGGAATACGATATTAGCGACGGATTGACAAGGCTGAGATCGGTACTAAGTTGGGGGTCTCACGGGTGTTGTCAAAGTCGTAAACGTGAATTGCGCGGATCTTGCGCATAGCTATAGTGATAATCACGATTGTCAGTATATCCTAAGGCGGATTGACCAGGCTGTAATTCTTACCTGGGAGTTCTTTGTTCACAATAGACCAACGTCGCAGCGAGGTAATGGTGTGCGGCCTATTGTTGGCATGTATCCCGCTGGTGCTGTGAGCCATGGTGGAAGCTCCAAGGCGCGCGAGTTTCTCAGAAACGACTGCTTTGGCAGACCGCATACTATGGCCTTGTCAATGCAGAAAATATGTCTAGCGCATTTCGCAGAAACGCAGAAAGAGTTGAATGGTGAAAGAATGACGAAATGAGGAAGCGACAGAAGGAAAGAACCGAGTCGGAAGAAAGGCGCCAGGGAGGTTTTGCCGCCCGCTGAACGTGACTCCACCAACCTTATGGACGATGAGGTACGACAGCAAATTCTCCAGCGAACTCTGCAGGAGGTGGACGAGGAGTCTGCTATTGCCAATCCCTGTGTTATTTGTCTAGACAAAATCACCGAACCCTGCGTGGCTCAGCCATGTCATCATGCCAACTTCGACTTCTTGTGCCTCGTCAGTTGGCTGGAGCAACAACCTACCTGTCCCCTATGTATGTATACATTGCTCATCTGCTCTGACTGTAGCTGACCCGACTGTGCGACAGGTAAATCCGAGCTGACAGCCGTCGAATACGAACTCGAAGCCCCGGAAGGCCCGAAGCTATACAAGGTTCCGCCGCGGATCGCGAAGCCCCCCACACCAGCAGCGCCTAGATCACGCCCAGGGCCTCGCCACGGCCCTCGAGGAGGACGCAACTTTCCCCAGCCGTCTCGCCCCCAGCTCGATGATCCCCTTGAACGCCGGCGCAATGTGTATCGCAACCAGACATACTCTATGCGAGTTGGGACCAATCGCCTATCGCAATATCGAGAATTGACACCGGAGCTCTTCAACCGAGACGAAGAGCTTGTCTCAAGGGCTCGGAAGTGGATCCGCCGTGAACTGAAAGTGTTCAGCTTCTTAAACCCTGAAACTGAGGAGCAAGAGCGGACGCCCCAGCAGCAAGTGTCACGTCCGGGGCACCAACGGCTGGAGAATCGCAGAGCGAACAATGCCGAGTTTCTCCTTGAGTATGTAATCGCCATCCTGCGCACCGTTGATCTTAAAGGAAGTGCTGGACAGTCAGAGGAGCTGTTGCGCGATTTCATTGGACGCGAGAATGCTCGTTTGTTTATCCATGAATTACAGGCATGGCTGAGAAGTCCCTACATGTCGCTTGAAGACTGGGACCGCCATGTACAGTATTCAAACACTGCCAGGGCAACATCTGATACAGGGCGAGGAGAACCTCATCAGTTGGACCGCACTTGGCGTTCTGCAAGCAACCGAGGCAGAGCTCAATCGTTTCGTCGTCGGCCATACAGGTCACGGTCTCAAGAGGCACTTGATCGATCCAGGCGACTGCAGCATGCTCAGCAAAGATATCACCCATACTAATTATCAGCCAATTTGACGATCAAGTAGCTTGGAGTGGAACCGGCTACCTCAGGTTTGCCTCGGTTTATCTTACATCACATTTGATAGATTAGCCACTTAGGCGTGGTAAATGAACATATGCGAGCTTCAGGAAGCAATAGGACCCTTCAGCGAGCTAAAATAGTATGAATATCATAATTGTAACCCAAGTGTCTGGGGATAACCAAGTCGACAACGTCCAGTGCAAAATGAAAGGAGTATATGCATGCTATGAATGACTCCGAGTGAAGATTTGCTACTTATGCTGAATATAAATGCATTCGTTACATCATGAAAGCCAAAGCAAGGCTGTTGAGAATGCCTATCTTCGACGAAAGCGTCCCCCTCTACCCCGAGAACCTCCTCTGTTTCCAATCTTCAATGATCTAAAGTTTGCATGAGCCTGAGGATTGATCTTTCGAGCTGCTCGAGGTTTCTTTTCTTCGGGCGCAGCGGTCTTCGGAGGTTTCCCCAGAGATCCTGGCTCCTTCGGGTTTGCAGCAGCAGAAGATGATATAGCCTCCTTGATCCTCTCTGAGAAACTCTTCGTCCTGGCGACAGGCTTCGGCCGCTCGCCGAACTCAGGGTCGTCATCTGAGTCCGGATCAAATTCTGCTTCAGTGTCTAGTTCAGGCTCTGATAAGTTTGCAGCTGCAGCTTCTTCTGCCGCATTCTCAATGTCACTGGGGACATCGTCCCAGCCATCATTGGCATCATTGACATTCGGCGCAATTTGTGTTTCAAGAACCGCTGCCAACTCATCCTCATCTCCTGAGAATTCATCCTCTTCGATAACAGCCGGCTGTACCTTGGGCTTCGGCTGGTTGATCACCGGCCTCATAACCACTCTCCGAGTCGTTCGCTTCTGGCCCTTCTTCTTGTACTTGCGGTTGACATCCGGATTTTGACTTTCATCTTCCTGGTTCTTGGCTGCTTCTTCTGCTTCGGCCTCTTCCTCCATCTCACGCATCACTTCCCAATCGTCCTCCATGCGGTCCTCTTCCATATCCCGCAGTCCCTGGACCAGATGTGACAATCCCTTACTGGCGAATTGTTGTGGCTTGCGCGAGACAATCGGACTGAGACCTTGGCCACTATTGTTTGCATCGGATGGAAGATAACGACCAGAATTCGAACGACGAAGAAAAGAGGGTGTGCCAGAGTGAGCGGCCTGTGGTGAGATTGCCGACGGGCGTGCCGTTCGGTTATTCTGTGCCTCTTCATTGTCTTCCGCTTCAACCATAGCAGCGTAGCGCATCGTCGTGGGCGTGGCAAACAGGTTGGCAAGATAAAACTGTTTAGTCTCAGAGGCCGGAGTGCGCGCCAATCTGGGTGTTTCCTGTTGTGTTTCCTCCTCTGGATCTTCAGGAATCGTCGCAACAGGCCTCCGTTTGGACGGAGTTCTGAATCCTGCTGCTAAGTTACTCGTCTGCCTCTTTACGGAGGGTGTTCCACCACTGCCTCCAGACTCAGAGAGCATATCGAAAAGACCCAATGTTTTTCCATCTCGCTGGGGAGTTGGGCCAATTGCAGCTTTCAATGGTGACACTGCTGCCTGATGTGTACTAGGACTGAAGAGTCTGCGAAGGGTAGAGGGCGAATCATACGGATCGAGTTGCGCAGGATGGATTTTGGTGCGGTTATTGGACGGGGTCGCAAACAGCCCTTTAGAAGACTTGCGCGGGGTAGTTTGGGAATATGCGCCATCTGGTCCGGGAGGTGATGCATGTTTCCGCTTCTTAGACTGGCTTTCTGTTGTTTCCTGTCGGCGGTTTTCGCGTCGAGTTAGAGAGGCCTCGAGAGCTTTCAGTCGACTGTACTCCTTGTATTTCGCCGCTATAGGAATTTCATATTAGTTATTGACTCTATAGCAGGTCTTGCTGTGGTGCAAAAGACTTCACCTACCGATATCCGGATTCTGTTTGATATCATCGCGCCCGGCCTTCTTGCCTCCATGTGCTGACGCGAAGGCCTTCTCCCATGTTTTCAGGTCTGCACGAACATTGACAGCTTGAGCAGCAACCTCTGCACTAGATTTGAGAGCACTGTCTGCCATTATCGCATGCTGAGAATCCAATTGGGGTCGAACGCTTGGGCGCAAAGCGATCTGACGCGACGCGAAACACTCAACGCGCGGACGAAACGCGTCACATGATTCCCTTTCAAGCTCAAATATCTAGATTGAAAGGCACTTCAAGGGGACAATAAATTGATATATTAGTTTGCTGAAAGCCTCGTTTGATTATATAGCTACCCTAGAAATACAAACCTTTAGATGTGTTTACGTGCTTTTATTTCTCAACTAGTCACCGCGCTTGTTCGCTACAACTAAGTAAACTTAGAGCCGAGTCCTTTGGGAGATTGTTAGGGGCTAATCTATTAGGTGCAATGAATGCTTTGTCCATGATAAATTGGTTTTTCATTTGATTTCATAGATCAGCTTGCAAATGAGTGTCAAAACAGAGTCTCTTATTGGCGTGCTGCATACATTGACGATTCTTTCATTGCCACTCAATTTACCTATATCCAACATCGAAGACACCTATGTGAAATGTGAGCCCACTCCTCCCTCTGTAGCATAGTGCCGGGGACTGGAACCATAGCAACGCTTCTTATAATATAGTCGAGGTTATCGTTGGATCTCGATTGGATGCAGATGAAATCCTGCCAGTCAGAAGCCCCGCATTGAAAAGCTCCGCTAAGTGTAGAGGAACTGTCCTCTTGCAACTTATTGTATCAGACATCATTTAATCCCGTCGGTGTCTGTTGATTCCACCCAAATACAACGTCTAAATTCGTTAAACAACGAAGCTATAGCCATGGTTAATATCCCTACACAGCCTGGCTTGACTTCATGGTGGAGGACCGAACCGCATCATCTAGACGATCACATATCGTCTGAGTCTGTACCGAAAGAAGCAGATGTTGTAATCATTGGATCTGGAATATCCGGTGCATCGGTTGCATACAATCTTCTCCAACAAAATAAAGGACC
Source organism: Penicillium nucicola (assembly GCF_028828085.1). NCBI lineage: Eukaryota > Fungi > Ascomycota > Eurotiomycetes > Eurotiales > Aspergillaceae > Penicillium > Penicillium nucicola. The sequence continues at coordinate 2,659,912 of NW_026643127.1, forward strand.
CAGCCGACCAAAAATCACCATACTCGAAGCACGGCAAGCTTGTTCCGGGGCAACGGGGCGGAACGGTAAGCCATGTCATTAACGATCATATTCAGTTCATAAGTCTTACGGAAACATCAGGAGGTCACCTAAAACCAGACCCATACAGCTCGATCGGTCATTTGGCCGCAGAGTATGGTCCCGAGGCGGCTGCTGAGGTAGCCGAATTTGAGCAGGCCCATGTCGACGCCATTCGAAAGCTCGTGGAGACCGAGAAAATCGATTGTGACTTGGTCATCACCAAGGCCATTGATGTTCAACTTATGTCTAGAGAGAGCAACAAGGCTAAGGCTGCATTCGATCATTTGTCGACTCTGGGGGTCAAGTCGGTCAGACGAGTGAGCTTCTCTGATGAAAGAGAGGCACAGGAGGTATTTCTTTCGCAACTTGATGCTTGAAAATATTTCCAAACTAATAGTCCATAGAGATCGCGTGTCAAAGGAGCTAAAGGTTGTTTCAGTTATCAAGCGGGTCATGTCTGGCCCTATAAGTTGACACTCCACATCCTTAGTCGCTGTCTTGACCAAGGTGCAATGCTTTACACGAACACTCCCGCTCAATCTATTTCACCGGAGAAAGATAATGCGGGATTATGGACGATCGATACACCCAGGGGCCCAGTCAAAGCAAAACAGGTGGTCTTTGCCTGTAACGCATACACTTCAGCGATTCTTCCAATGTATTCAAACAAAATCATCCCAGTACGCGGAGTCTGTTGCAGAATAATACCTGCGAACCCGGTGAAAAGGCTTACAGAGACATATACTCTGCGGTGGAATAATGATGAAGCAGACTATCTGATCCCCCGCGAGGACGGCAGTATCATTGTTGGTGGTGGCTGGGGACAGTATGGCCGCGACCCGGGGAGATGGTACAACAATGCAAATGATCATGAGATGATTGAATCGGCCAAAGAGTACTTTGACGACTACATGCAACGAAACTTCCACGGCTGGGAGGAGAGCGGTGCATACGTGGAAAATATCTGGACTGGTAGTAAGTCATCCCTAGTCATATCTCCCATGAAAGAAGAACATATTGACGTGATAATCATCTAGTAATGGGATATTCCTCGGACTCTTTGCCTCATGTTGGTCATGTCCCCGGGAAGCCAGGTCAATTTATCAGTGCCGGTTTTACTGGCCATGGCATGCCACAGGCGTGGCTTTCTGGTAAGGGCGTGGCATCTATGATCTCGAACAGGCTCTCGTTCGCCGAGACTGGTATTCCGCAGATCTTTGAAACTACTCAGGCTCGTCTTGATCAAGACCGTAATGACATGCTTGATATGATGCCACCGTCTTCTCCGCGGCTGTAGATTTTCAGCCTAACCGGGCCCGGTGGAAGCTTCCTATCTATGGCCGAATGTCTGTCAATTACGATTAACGAAATACATACTAGTAAATATATCAATCATATCGATGCATGTCTACTCCGTTATTCCGAGTATGAGCGTCCTCGTCAGGCGACAGCGCAGACAGGAAAGGCCTCGGCAGACTTTATCCGGTCTATATAGGCGCCAATAACTTTCTAGGCACGGGTGGCTTGCCGAGAATTCCCATAGCGGCTTAGTTCCAAAGTGAAGCAATACGCGGGGAATTTTCGAAGAGTGAGCTAAAATATAAACTCCAGACAGCAGTGTCATGGTCTCACTCCCATTTCCCTCCCATTATGGCTGCATCCTGGATGCAGTCTCCGTTCGACCACGAGTTCGATATTCTCGTGGAAAATGAGCTTAAGAAGTGGAAAGTACCTGGTCTTAGCATTTCAGTTGTCCATGGACCCAACACATACTCCAAGGTAAGAAAAACGACAACAGTCGAAAATCAAGCGCTGATCAGTGTAAAGGCATACGGGGTGGCCGAGGTTCACTCGGAGTCTGATCCAACAACCGATCAACCACCTACGCAACGTATGATGTCTACCAACACACTGTTTCCAACTTGCAGCACGACCAAGGCCTTTACTGGTGCGGCTACGTCAATAGTGATTCAAGATAGCAAATCTACCGTAAGCCCAATCTCCTGGAATACGCCTCTGGCTAGTTTGATACCGGAAGACTTTTCTTTGGAAGATGCCTCTACGACTCAGATCATCACCTTGGAGGATGCCCTCTCCCATCGTTCTGGCATGCCCGAGCACGGCTGGACACTGGCGTTTATGCCGAAGAACGACATAACCATTCAAGACACAGTGCGCACCATGAAACACTTTCCTCTTGCGAGTGCTCCGCGAACAAAGTACAACTACAGCAACCACATGTATATTGCTGTATCACACGCATTAGAGAAACACACCGGCCAGCCGCTGGGTGAGATCATGAAGAAACGTATTTGGGAACCTCTGGGCATGCATGAGACATTCTTCTCCACCAAAGATGCCAAAGCCGATACATCGACTACTCACAGCTTTGCCCAGGGACACGACTGGGTTTCCAACGAAGAAGGTGGTGTGTTTGTTCCCCTGCCTAATAACGATTGGCAAGTAAATAGTGGTGCCGGTGCTATCGTCAGCAACGTCAGTGACTATGCCCTCTGGATTCGCGAGTTGATCGAGAGAAAGCGGCCCCTCGAGGGCCATGGTAGCTTGATAGAGCCACGAACCTTTCATTTCCAGAATGACGATTTGAACATCCCTGCCCCGTACCATGCATATGCGCTAGGCTGGTTTGTCGATCATTACCGAGGCCACAATTTCTACAGCCACCCTGGTGGCTGGCCTGGGTTTGGCAGCTGGGTTGGATTTATACCAGAGAAACAATTCGGGTTTGCTATTATGGGCAACTCATTCTCTGCTCGATATGCAGCGTTTAGATTGGGCACGTATCTTTTGGATAAGCAGCTTGGGATGCCGTACGATGCGGTACATGAGGGGCAAATCAACGACTGTATTGCAAGACATTCTACAGAGTGGCACGCACGACTTGAAAAAAAGACTGTGGAAGAGGCCAAGCGAGAATTGTATGGAACTTTGCTGGAACCTCCGATTCCGCATGCTTTGCCATTGCCCAAGTATGCTGGGAAATATAAACATCCTTCGAACATCAGTTTGACTTTGAAAGAGCATTCTGAGTCTCTCAAAGCAGACTTGCACGATCGAGTCATTCCCTGTGAGCTCTCCGTTGTCCATGCGAGCGGAGAGTTCTTTGTTGGTACCATCCACAACCGAGTCCAGAACTTGATGCCACCTTTCGCGGTGGAATTCCACATCGATGTGTCTGGAGCTGTTATCAAAGTTGGACTTCTTTTGGAACATGCGCTAGAGGGAAAAAAGATCTGGTTTGAGCGTTGTGAAGAGTAATCGCCGTACGGGAAATGGTGTCGGCTCTTCATTTCTAGAAATGCATTTGGGATATCATGTTCGCTGTATCGATGGACAACCTCAAAATGGACAATAAATCAAGGCATCTCTCTCCGGAGTTACCAACTCGTCAGTCCACGCACGCGATCAAATCCTCCTCGGAGCTGCGTGTCAGGGTGTACCACCTTTCCCTCGAGTAGCGTGTACTTGACGATGCCCTCACAATGCTCCGGTCGTACTCTTGCCAACCAAATCATCTGTTGGTCTTTCTTCCGGTAAACAAGAACATTTGCCGAGAACTTATGGCCACCGACATGGGACACGAAGAAGATACCGGCGCCTCCAGATCGCGAATCATCGGCGTCGCGGTCGAGTCCCAGTGGTCGTAGGTGTCGCTCGAGCTCGCGCTTGATCAAAGGAGCTGTAATTCCGCACCGTGCATCACGTCGCTTGTGTGAGCATAGTAGTACCACGTAATCCAGATCGCAGGGTCGAGAGCGAAGTCCGGGGATGGGGGCTACTGTGCCGGCGTCGGTGCCTTTTTCATTGAGTTGTGTTTGAGGCATGGGGTGGTCGATGAATCGGCTCATCACTTCCGGTACATCGGCCTGGGTGATACCGTCCACGAATGTGAATGAAGGGAGAATTAGAATTGATGTGGCTTCGTCGGCTTCCTCTGCTGTGTCGTGGTCTGGAGCATTGAGATTTGATGCTGAGACCATTATGCGCTGTATTAGGAGTCAGTCACCAAAGCACTCCGTGTGATATTTGCAGATCAAAATTCACCCCATGCTCGGATTTCGTCTTGTCAAATGCCTCCATCAAGGTACCCTTTTCGTGCTCAACTTTCTCCTTCCAGTCTGATCGCCCGGTCGCCACTAGAACGTGCGAATGGAAGGACTTGATGTGGCCGTATAATGGTATTATCGTGTCGACCTTGACTTTTGAGGGATATTGCACTGTGCAGTCGGCACAGTCTTTTAAACATTCAGGCCCGTCTGCCTCGGGGCTCACAGTCGGAAAGATGTACTCATTTGCGCGACCGAGAGAAAACCAGGAACGCAGCATTGTGTTTAAGATGCAATACTAAGCAGAAACCGAAGTTCAAGAAGTAAAAGAAGTAACCGAAGTAGAAGAAGTAGAAGTGGAAGTAGATGCCTGATATACTCTTCCTATCTCCGAGCTATCGGGAAGCGAAAACACCGACCTCCGGACTCGGGGAATTCGCTTCCTTTTCTTTGGCCCAATCGAAGTACTTCACTGCAGTAAATCCCACTCCCCTTGAATGATCTCCCGTAATTCAGCCTCTAGACTCGGCCGGGTCGGCTTCCAGCCCAGCTTACGCGCGCGAAGGGCCCGACACCGAACATTTAGCCCCCAACTGGCAGCCTCAAATCCAGCCTGATCCCGAGCCTGCTGAATGTCCATGGTTTGCTCCTCAGCACTCGATATGAATCCTGCCTCAACGGCAATCCGTGCAATTGACCTCGCCAGATCTCCCCAGCAATGCTCCCCATTCTCCGCAAGGACATATGATTCAGGACCCCATAGTAGCTCATTCCCATCTAGCGCACCCTGTACAAACAAAACGAACAGATCCGTCAAGTCATGGATGTGAACATTAGTCCCCATAGACTCTCCCAGTCCAATAATAGGAGCTTTCCCCCATTTAATCGTCGTCCGCGCCAACTCATAAACCTGTCGACTACGCTGTGAACAGGGTCCACGACCAACACCTAAAAGCACATTAGCTCAGTAGCACCGACCCACCTCGGCAATCTCCATTCGGACTGGACTACTTCATACCGTAAACTGTGACGGGTGAGATAATAGCCGCACGCAATACATCTGCATGAGCGCCCGCTGCCTCGAGCACGACCTTGTCCACGTCTCTGTGGAATGCATGGTCCGGGATGGAGACTATCTCTTTGATGCCATCCCAATCGTCGAAGATCTTGGCTCGTTTCATGCCGTATGTTTTCTCGTCTTCGTCGATGTAGCTGAAGATCCCTGCTCCGCTGGTGTGGAGCCAGTATGCCGGTCGCTCTGGGGTATGGCCTTGAACAATGCCTGCGACGATGGATTTCGCAGCTGGGAGGTTGTCTGCTGCGTCGGCAGAATCTGGGTTTGGTTTGTTGGCTGGACTTTTAGGTAGAATCATGGTTCAGGTGATTAACTCACGGATGATGATATCTGCATGGGCGCTCTCCTCCTTTAGAATAGTCGAGTCGTTGAGATCACCGTATACTATCTGCACTTGGGGATATCGGGCTTGGATTTGCTTTCCTTTCTCTTCTGTGCGGACGAGGACCCGATATGTGAAGGTGGGATATTGAACGATGAGCTGGGATAAGACATCACCGCCAATGTATCCTGTTACTCCTGTGCTGTTCGGCCTGTCAGTTTGGCTCTAGACGATATCATTCCTTTGTATTTAAGTATTTAAAGAGCAGCTTACATGAATACCTTGGACATTTTGGTAGTAGCCTAGACAGTGATTTCTCTGGAGGGTGTTGGCTTCCCTTGAACTTATTAAATGGGTTCAAGTTGGCTCTTTTCCAAAGAACTCCCCGATACCTTGCCCCTCATCCCTGGAAGGAATATGTATTCCGCCTTGGTCTATTAGTAATTCACCCGGATGCAAACTGGTGTATCTTCAACATTGGACGTCATTGCTAGAAGTTATAGGATGGATCTCAGGACTGGTAATATTCGATCTGATAAGATTTCTAGTCCGATTTCGGGGCAGCCGATCGCCTCTGCTCGTAGGTTGGGGTGGCGATGATCACATCTACCCCCCTACCGTGTAGCTACAATGTCTCACCACAATGAAGGAAACCCAACAGATGTCGTGGTGAACCATGCCAAGCAATAGAGTTTGCCCCTAGTGATGCTTAACCCCTGAAGTGCTGACCGTCAAGATTCTCGACGCAGGACTAAGATATATCGCCATTGTCCAGCCAGTCTGTAACCGCAGAGACATATGATCCAACTACATCAACATACCTGCTCTCGCAACAGATAACAGAAAAAAGACATTCGATAAAAATAGACGAAACCGAAAAGGTGCCGGGCGTACTTTCCGCATTTGGAAGAGCGGGGCCGGGGGCACGCGTCGACCTCGGACACCTTCTCTCGGGCATCTCGGGCATAAGTTGTATATCTTCAACAGATTGAATTGGAACTATGGAGATGGAGGTGCAAGATGTGACTGTGCCCGACCGAGTGCGCAAGCGCCGCCGTCGCACAATGGCATGCACGCAATGTCGCACTCGCAAGTTACGCTGTGATCGCGAGTATCCCACCTGCACGCGCTGCTTGAAGAGCAGGACGCCGAACAAGTGCACCTACGAGGATGGCTTCCTCTGGCAGCAGCCAACAACGGTGGCAACGACCTCATTTGCTCCGGAGCGAGGGCCCACCACAATGCCCCGAGCTGACCACACCCCTCTCGATACCCCAGACTCGGGGATAGCGACGGGGTCGGCTCGGACGGAGCCACTGCAGGCCAATGACCCTGACGCGGGCGCTGTATCGCACCATTTGCAGCACAGTAATCATCATCCGCATCATCCGCATCATTCGCACAAACATGATCACCCGTCACATGCTCTGGCGCCTCATTTTAGAGGCAAACCGCATGGTAAGGATCGCAAGGAGCGAGGCTTTTTGGAGACTGTTCTTGGTGCGCCCAAGGCTGCTGTGAATCAGGAGCCATATGTGAATACTGGCTTATTGCAGCGTCCAAAGAGATCTGCCCCTGAGTCTGATATGCAATCAATGCGAGTCGATGATGATCATCATTATGAGGACGAAGAAGACACGTTGACGCCGTCGCATCAGCTGGATCTTTCGCCTCGTATCATGATGAGAGGTCGGGAAACGAGGACTCGCTTTAGTGGATCGGGCATTTTTGCCAATCTTGTCGCGCAGGTAAGTTTCTCTTGGTCCAGTCGACTGGCAAAGATGCATCACACTGTGATATTTCGGAACTGACTCTTCTTGTAGTTTCCGGATATTCGAGCTTTTGCGGAAGAGATCAAGCTGTCTAACCCGGTCCTCTCTCAGGTTCGACCCGACCTAGAGAGAGTCAAGCGAGGACTATGGAAGCGCGTACCACTGAACACAGGATTTCCCGACCCTACCACAGAGTCACTCATCGGCATGCTGCCCTCGCGCGGTGTGGTGGATGAGTTAATTGGGTTGTATCTTACTTATATCGAATCTACCCACCGCATTCTTCACGTCCCATCCTTTCTGCGAGAGGTAGACGAGTTCTGGGCTATGTTAGACACACCAGGCGCCGCTTCCCCTGCGTTTGCCACCCAGCTTCTCTTGGTTCTCGCATGCGCATGGAATATTGCAGACTCTAGCAGTCTGCAATCCAAGAATATGGCGGAACTCAAGTGTTACACCGCTATTAATTGGGTTTTACATGCCGAGAAATGGATCGAGAACCTCCACATCAAGCGCCCAGATATTGCTTCAATGCGCCTGACCATCTTGTTGATATTGGCACGTAATACTCACGGGATGAAACGCAGCCAGTCCTGGCTTGCCATTGGCACTCTGGTGAAACAGGCGATGATGGCAGGTTACCATCGCGACCCAAGCCGATATACACGCATCTCGATCTTCAACAAAGAGATGAGACGACGAATCTGGACTACGATCGTAGAACTCGATCTGCAAATCGCGCTTGATCGTGGCATGCCACCTACAGTGCAAAGCTTCGACTACGATGCATCTACGGGGTTGAACATCCATGATGATGAGCTCCAGGAAAACACGACCGAGGTGCCAGAAAGCCGCCCATTAGGCGAACCCACTGACATGTCATTCCAAACCATTTTAAGTCGATCACTTTCTCTTCGCCTACAAGCCTGCTCCTTGATGCACTCCCCCCGAATCAGCTGTCGATATGAGGATATACAGCGCCTAGATTGGGAACTCGACCGGCACCTGTCTCGGGTTCCTGCATGGAGTTCGACGGAGCCAAACGACCTCATTACCCAGCACAAAGTCACACTGTGGAAAGCTTTGATAGAGACCAAGATCTCCCATACCCTCCTGTCCGTGCACACGCCTTTTGCCATTGAGGCCAGTAGAGAAGCGCTTTTCGCACCTTCAGCCCGGTCTCGCATGGATGCTGCGACCAGGATCTTAGTGACACAGCGGCGTCTACACGAGACCTCACGACCGCTTTCGTTGTGTCTGTTTGGTGAATGGACCCTCCACGCCTATATTTCCATCTGTCAACTTTTGCATTGCACCGAGTCCGACAACAGTATGTTCCTTGATTCTTTCCACGAACCAAAACTCATTCATTTAGGTGCTCCCTACTCGCCCACTTCCTCAACCTCCCTCCTTCAATCCCTCCCTGGTCTCCCCGAATCACTTCTTACCCTAGTCGAAACCGCCCTAGTCTCCCTCGAAGCCCGATCTTTGTTGGTGACCAAGGGTGCCAAGGACTATTTCTTTTTTTCGACCATCGTCGCGCTCGTCAAAGCCCGCTTATGGCCTGGGCAAGCAATCATGTACAAACAGCAAGTGGTAGAGCGAGTCCTTTCATTCACGCAGACTCTATTCTCCCGGCACGCCGGCTGCGAACACCTAGGGCCACCCGGAATGGGTAATTTCAAGACCAACCAGGTACGTCCGCCTTAGTCTCTCAGCCCGTCTCCCACTAACCCGATCGCAGGTGGCTGCATTCACTGCCACCCCCGGGATGGTACCCCTCATGCCGGCAGACCTCGAGGGAATGCTCCCTCCGCCCCATCTGGGTGTAACGGTAGGTTCCAAATTCTATAGTCACGGCACACCCGATACTAACTCGTATTCCATTCAGCCACCCGGAGGATTTGATCCTTTCTTGGATGTATTTGACTGGGAGGATCTCACCGGCATGACCCTGCCGTGTTGATTCCAGATAGGGACAAGGTAGCCGAAGAGTCTTGTTTTGCCAAAATCATGTATATTTCCTTCGCGCTGTCTCGGCGATTTTATGTTTATAAGTTATATGGAAATTCAAGATCAAAAACAACAAACAAAACCCCCTGTCTATCAATCAATCAGCATTGACCGGTTACGCAATTCCAATATCTGCACCAGTATCCGGTTGGTGTGATCGCATTTCTTGATTTCATACGTCAAGAGACCCAGTCGGGTCCACATCTGGATGATGATCCAAGAGATCAAAGTTAACACATGCAAGGGTCCGGCCCCGGCGGAAATCGCAACGGGAACAAAGCGGGACAGATGAAAGGGCTTATCAGGGTGTTGTGGTGTTGTGCTGAAGATGCCTGAGCAGCCGAGCTTTGGGGGCTAATTTCTTTAGTTCTGACGGTATTTTTAGCGACCTTGCACTTTTAGCGCCAAATCTAAGACTTTTTTATCGGGGGCGATCCTTGGGGCTCTCACTTGAGGGGGCGATCCTGGGGGTCTGGGGGCTATGTTTCTACGAACCGTCTAGCCTGGGAATATCTGGACCCTGAATTGTTAGTGTGCTGGATTGCAAGATAAATCAATTGGGCCGAAGATCAGAGATGACATTTTACTGTATCGGCTTAGGCAGTTATTGTCCTCCCCGCAACCGTGTCAAATCAAAGAGCAAAGATAGCCGGACAAGCTTTTGAACTGCCAATCAGCGACTGGGCGACGGAGTCTTTGTGTGCACCCTGCAGTGGGTCATGGTACCTGAGAGTACCTTGCCACCAGCACAAACTAGCCCTGGGGCTAAGTACCCCTCAGTACCATGAGCACCAAATATAGCAGCCTAAAGGCCCCCCCAAAAGCCCCTAAACAGCCGCTAAAACACTTGGCTTCGACTGGAGATTGTCGTCCCTGCACATAATCCTGGGGGCCATGTTGGTTCTTTCATCTTTCTTTCTTCTAGATTTCCCTTGCTGGCTGCATATAAACCATGTGTTAATCCCTCGCTTTCAGGGTAAGTATTCTCCATTCTCTATACTTCTGACATCCCCTATTCTTTGCCAGTTATAGCACAGGCATGTGCCAGTCAAACCAATAACTACAAGCAATTCTCCGGCCAAGATCAATTGACTAGAGCAAATTGCATTCGCGCCCGCAATATCCAGTGTCCGGTTGCACATCAAAAGTCCCTTTCACCATGCATCACCTCAGCCTCTTAGTATCACTATGTCTCACGATCGCAAGCCCACTAGCATGGGCCGCCCCAGCAACAGAGCACGCGGGCCAACTGTCTCTATCTCAAGTATACGACACAACCGACAAACTCCCCCTCCCTAATGAAGGCAACCTCCAAGTCCATGACCCAAACATCATCCTCCACGATGATCACTACTACCTCTTCAAAGGCGGCATCAACATCCCAATCTTCAAATCCGCCAACATGTCCGGACCGTGGGAAAACATCGGCACCGTCCTAGATGGCGACAGCATAATCGACAAGGGCAACCGGTCCCGCCCCTGGGCGCCAACGACCATCGAAAAAGACGGCAAGTTCTACTGCTACTACACGCTCAGCCGGGCCGGGTCGCAGAACAGCGCCATCGGCGTTGCGACAACGACCAAGCTGGACGGCAGTGCATGGACCGACCACGGCCTCTTGATCAACACGGGCAAGGGCCCCGGGTCCGACGTGTATCCGTACACGATCACGAATGCAATCGATGCGTCGTTCATCATGGACCAGGACTCTGGCCAGGCGTATCTCAACTACGGCAGTTTCTGGCATGATATTTGGCAAGTGCCGTTGTCGGATGATCTGCTGTCGGTCAAGGATGCCCATAAGCCCGATGCAGTGCAGTTGACGTATCTTCCGCGGCTGAAGATCAAGCCCGAGGAGGGCTCTTGGATGAGCTACCGCGGTGGATGGTACTATACTTGGTTCAGTCGTGGGAAGTGTTGCCATTTCGATGGCAAGTTCCCGGGGCGTGGAGATGAGTATAGTATTCGCGTTGGGAGGTCGCGGAATGTTCGTGGTCCGTTCAAGGATCGCGGTGGCACGCTTTTGACTGAGGGTGGTGGGGAGGTCGTCTATGGATCGAACCATGGAGTTGTTTATGCTCCTGGTGGTCTGGGTGTGCTTCCTGCTAGCAATACGTCTACGCCGGATATTCTTTACTATCATTATTTGGATACCAAGATTGGGTTCAAGGACAATGTGAGTCTTAGTACTTGGTTCTTGGTTCTTGGTGCATTTGACTGACCTCTTCACAGCAAGCTCGTTTGGGCTGGAATTACTTAAAGTATGATGATGGCTGGCCGGTCCCTATCGAGGGCCAGGATGAGGTGGCTAGCAAAGAGGCCGCGGAAAATAGTGCTGGGTCCGTTCATGGGGTTTATGGCTGGAGCCATCTCTCCATGGGTGCGGGTAAGTAGTGCGTCGTTTGGACCTTTTGCTTTACTCATACATTTGTTCTAGCTTTGTGGTTGTATATGTGGTTATAGGTGGACTCCCTCTGCACTGTATATAGATATTGCTCATGGTATTGAGCGACTACACTGATAGATCATAGCGACGGCGTTTGGATTGGGCCTGTGAGCATTATAACATGTTATTCGGCAGGTATCTTCATTTCTTTTCATCAATACATGCACCTTATAGTGCAATCTCAAGTTTCAAAGATTCCGATTGATCTCTCCCTACTGTAATATGTACATGTCTTTCCCATTCATACATCCCACCCTCCATCCACACTGACAATCTGACCAGTAGTATAAGAGGCCGCATCACTGAGCAAGAAAACAACCGTCTGGGCAACCTCCTCCGCAGTCCCAATGCGCGGAATAGCAGTCGGCGGCGGCGCAATACTACCCTGGATCTCCTTGGCGATATCAAGCAAGGGCGTCTGAATAGAGCCACTAAAGCACCAGATCAGTCACATCCAATCAACAAAGTTAAACCCATGAAAGACTCACGGTGCAACAGCATTAACCCGAATCCCAGGCCCAACCTCCTTAGCAACAGACCTCGTCAGCCCAACAACCCCATGCTTCGTAGTCGAATAAGCCGCATGCAAAGCAAACCCTCTCAGACCCTGAATACTACTAGCATTGACAATACTGCCACGCCCTCCCGGTGCAGACTCCAAGATGGCCCTCAATTCCGCCCGCAGACAATACATCAGTCCGGTCAGATTCACGCGCATCAACATATCCCACTCCTCATCATCCTGATCGATGAACTTGCCCGTGCCGTGCACCTTGCCAATCGTGCCCGCCATATTAGCCGCGCCGTCTAGCCGGCCGAAATGCGCGACTGTCGATGCGATCCACGCTTTCACCGCGGCCGCATTGCTGATGTCCAGGGCTGTTGTGGTGATCTTCCCCGGGCTGGGCTCGGCGTGCAAGGTTTGCAGCGCTGTCTCGAGGACTTGGGGGCTTAGGTCTGCTAGAGATAGGTGGGCTCCTTGGGCGTGTAGTTGCCGTGCGACTGCGAGGCCGATGCCGCCGAGGCCGGTTACGGCGTAGACTTTGTCTTTGACGGAGTCCATGTCCGTTGGGGGGTTGATGAGGATGGAGGGGTTGGATTCATTGGGGTTGAGGGGTCTACTATTTCCTGTGAGTAATGACAGGATGGGGTCGGAGATCCTCCGTGCCTTATGGAGTATGTTTGGCGCAGTTTTATAGGCTGTGTTTGGTATTCTAGTCCCTGTCCCCAGTGACGTTGGTCTCCACCTTTGGGGTTACATTGCCCCGTTGATACAGGCCTATGCTCCCGGGAGATATAGAATAAATGAACTGGGTATGGATATCGGATAGCGATACATATATAAGTTTCTGTCAAGGTGTTGCAGGCCCCAGATCAGCATTATTAGGAAACTTCCATTCCAGGAATGGAGTTACCCTTACACATTGAATCTAGAGTACCGACAGCTTCGGCTTGCGGATGCCTCTGAGTTCATAGACATGCGTATTTATTGTTCAATTAATATACTACCTAGACATGGTACTAGTAGGAATTGAATTGATGTTATTGATCAATGCAACCTTGTAGATTTCAACAGACCTTTGCCTCACGCTCGCCTCCAGGGCTGCAGCCATATGTTCTCATAGTAAGTGTCAGGCAAGACTATAAGGTAATTGCAGATTCAAAACGGCATTCAAATAATCCTTGGTCGCTTAAACGTCTTCTCAAATGACGGAACAACCATGGCAGCCGTCCATGGCAGCAGCCATACCGTTAATGCTCAACAAATTCTACAAGACATGACTTATCACATACATAAAACTAGTAAAATAAAACAACACCGAACAATGCAAGGGTATCTCAAAGCAAACAAATCCAACATCCCAAAATGCCCAATTTACACCAACGCTCCCAGCAAAAGGAGCCCAACAAGCAAAGACCCCCACGAGACGCCCCTCACACCAACACGACCAGCGCCAGACTTGACAGCCCGACTCCCATGCACAACCGAATGCGCGTTCAGACAATACATGACCCTCCGCGTCTCAGCCTCGGAAAAAGACGGACAAACCGCCGTGCAAGGGTCCGGATCCTCGAAAATCCACACGCGATGCGAACAGCACGACTGGAGGACTTCCTGCATGTCGGTGCTGGGGTTGCGCTCTTGGTATAACGGCACTTGGTTGTAGTAGTTGAGGTTGTTTGGCAGCGTCGGCATTGTGTCGCGTACGGTCGAGCATTCCTTGGGTTGAATGAAGGTTGTGCCGTTGGAATCTGTCATTTTGTGTGTGGGTTTCGAGAAATTGAGGGTTTGATGGTGTGGTTGGATGTGTCTCAGCCGGGCGATCCGAATTGCGCGGCGATGCGATGCGATCGCGGTGGGGTTTGGTTTGGCTGGTTGAGTTTGTGTGGGATAGACGGAGAGAAATGAAGATTGCGTCTGAGAACTGGAGAAGGAAGGGATCGCGATCGCAGTGGTCAACACGAACCCTTTTTTAAAGGGTCAGACGTGCCAAGACGCTATGTTGGGGATATTGATTCGAGTGGGGAGTCCAAGTCTTAGGGGCAAAATGGGCTTGATTGATTGGATTCGGTTTTAGTGGCTGATCGTGAAGTCATTGGCTGAGACAGGAATGGTTCGACGATGCTTATAGTTTGTTTCTCCTTGCTTTAGGGTGTGTGATCTATAGAGCGATTTATATATAGGCGGTCTACGGGACGAGCGTCAGACTGTTTCCCCCATGGCATCTACAGACGTGCGGTTTGATTAGCCTTGCGCCACATCTTCTTTCTGCGATCGTGGCCGGCGTTGAAGTCATCCACCCATTTTTGCTCGAACCGAGGTAGGCGTCGCCCTGGCGTGCCAGCGGCCGGTTCTCCCGCAAGGAGTCGAAGATCCTCAAAGTAGGCTTCGAACTCGGGATTGAGCACGGTGAACCCGGGTCCATCGCTCTTCAGGGCGATGCGGTCACTTTCCCATTTCTCCTGCTCTGCTAGTGGGGGCAGAGTGACCTTGCCAGCCAAAACGCGGGCGGCAGCAACAGCTTGCCATTCAAAGACTTTGAAGGTCAATCCAGCGCCGACCTAAGAAACATGTGTCAGAATTGTCAATCCAGGGCTGGGGAGAATCTGAAACTTACAGCCCCCACAAAGACCAGTGTCGGGTCGTGTCTATAGAAGACATGCTGGTATAAATCCGGGACACGATTATTCCGAGTAGCAACCTGAGGCAGGAAAGGCAGAGTCCAGCTGAAGCCAGTTCCAAATATGAGATGATCAACTCCAGTCTCGGAAGTTCCATCCTCGAAATACACCGTTTTGAGCTCATTCTCACTTGTGATGTGCGAGATAGGTGGCCTCCGTTGAATTTTGGGATGCTGAAAGGCCTCATCGCCAAAATACATGTTATACCGACCACGCACAACGGCAATAACCGGAGTCTGCGCACTATCAATCAAACTGACAGCAGTATCGGCAGCTGAGACCGACGCCCCGACAGTAATCACTTTCTGCAAGATATTAGCAAGACATAACCCCAAAGCCACTTCGCCCACTCACCTTGCCAATGTACTTCTCCGGGCCCCGATAATGCTTCGTATGCTCCACACTGCCCGGATACCGTGACGCAAACTCATTCAAGCCAGGGATGGCGGGGATATAAGGAACAGCATAATGCCCCGAAGCAACGACAACAGCATCAAAAACCTCCTGCCACCAATAATCAGACTGGCCCCCTTCCTTCTCCGTATCAGCTTCCGTCCGCCTCAGTGTAAGAGTCCACTTCCCATCCGCGCCCTTAACAGCCAGTTCAACGGTAGTATCAAACGATACAAGCCCGTCATACCCCTTCGCCACAAAAAGATCCTCAACATACTGCCTAATAACAGAATGATGCCGGAACGGCGTATCCGCACCATGTCGCTGAATAGACCACTCAGAGCGCACAGTAGGAATATCCTCTTGCGAAAATGACATGGCGCCTGCGTCCACGTTGGTCTCCAGCGTCGGGTACACGGGCGAATCCGTGAACCGGTCCTGGGAGACTACGCTGGTGCGGCATGGCAGCTTCGCCGGGATAGACAGCGGCTTATCAGCCGTTCGAGCAGATAGACCGTCCAGGTCGAAGTGCTGAGGCGGTTGATCGTCTCTTGAGACCCTTTTTGATTGGTTAGTTGGTTGATTCCCTGGATGTCGCGTGTAGCATGGGGTTCGTCGACGTGGATTTCTGGGACATACCAGCATCCGCCTGCCTTTTCTTGTCGGTCAAAGACGCGGATTACATCGAATGCCTTTTCTTGCGCTAGGGCGTCCACGGCAATGGCGCCTGCTGGGCCAGCACCAATTATCGCGACGCTTTTGATTGCCATGGTTTGTGTTTGTGTTATTTTCAGTGGCAGGGGAGAACAATAATTAATACGCTGGCCTTCGAGGTAATGTTTCTCGGCCGAAGATGAATATCTGAGGTCATGTTAGGCTCTGTCACGCCATCGCGCCGCTTTTGAGCAAATCGGAATTGGATCGGATTGGGACTGGGAAGTATACACTCGGTCTTGGGGTTATATTCACTCACATTCTATATGCAGGCATATGCAAGTGAGTTCTCGACTGTCTCGGGCGCTAAATTCTCAATGCCGAATTCTCCAGCTTCTCGAAATTTATTCATAGCCCGTCTGGGGGTGGTTCGGCATTTGTTTCGCGCATTTGATTGGTTGAGGTTGTTGAAGTTTTTACGGTCACGTGGAATCCATGAGGCAAGGGTCAGGAACTGTATTCTGATTGGTTGAACATTTAAACATCTACAGTAACTTACACATCTAGCATAAACATTTAGACATTTAGCCACACTTGAAAATGAGATGGTCCAATTTAGTAGCTACATGAGAAATAGCTAAGTAAAAACATCAGTAGCGTACCTCTCCGAGGTCCTCAATCGGTCAAAGAACTTCTCAGCAGCCTCGTCATCCCCAAGCTCAGCATCGGCAGGCAATTCCTCTCCCTGCTCCTTCAGCTCCGCAATCTTGACAACCCGCTGCTGAAGGTACATTTCCTTGCAAGCATCTCGAACAGCACCACCAACACCGGTGCTACCGCAGACATAGATCCTCGCCCCCTGCTCAAACAACTCAACCAGTTCAACCCGATCTTCAAGCATGAGGTCCTGGACATGTTTTCCTTGACTTCCGTCAGTTGGCCGGCTATACGCCCATCGAATATCAACGGCACCAAGCTTGGCCCACTCTGCCAATTCAGCTGCATGAATATCATCCTGGCCCTTGGTCCGACAGCCGACGTATAGAACCGCCTTGGCGGGTTGACCGTCGTGTAATTCATCAAAATTGGGCGAGCTGCGACGGCCGCGAATCTTCTCTGCGCGATCCATGATAAACCCACGGAAGGGGGCAAGCCCGCTACCGGCACAGGCCATGATCATTGGAGTCTCGAGTTCGTTGGGCGGTTTGAAGCCGGAGTGTGAAGGGCGCACGGTTATGTGAGCGCGTTCGCCAGCTTGAAGTTCGGAAAGATAGTTGGATGCGACGCCGAGGTATTGTTCGATTTCGGCGCCTTCGGCTGCAGAGGCCAAGGCGGGCGCATTTAGGACTGAGAAGCTGATTGAGCATTCGGATGGGTTGGCGAGTGGTGACGAGGAGATGGAGTACTGGCGCACACGCATGGGTGGGAGCATGGCGAGGAAGTCGCCGATTGGTAGTTTGATTGCTGGGTGGCGCATTAGGAGGTCCAGGGGGCTGACGCGCTTTTTGACGATTTCTTCGGTGAACCGGCTTGGGCTTGATGCTAGGTAGCGGAGCTCGGCTTGGGTTTCTGCGTCAAGGGTTGCATCTGCTAAGATATTGAGGTCACGCTTTGAGGCTGGTTGGGAGAGCTCGACGTAGGTTGACAGTAGCTCTGATGCTGAGATTGGGACATCGATCGGGATGGAGGGTGGTGGGCTTGAGCTTTGGGAGGGCTTTTTCACCCGGAGCACGGCATCCCATGGGAGGTCAAATCGGCTGATTGCGCGGCGGACGACTTGGCTTGGGTTTACCGGTAGAACGGCGAGGTAGTCACCGCACTGATATGTCATCTCGGATGGTAACTTGAAGCGCACCATGCGCTTTGTTGGGGCATCGCCGTGTGTCAAGATCTGGTTCTCGACAACGAAGCCCTCCTCCAACTGCAAGCCCAGGGTGGATGCCCTCATGCCTGAACTGACCTCAACCTGCAAGGAAGACTTAGGCTTGGAGGACTTCTCGGGACTAGCACCACCGAACTTGGCTGTAACAGCCGGCCAGAACGAAGTCTCGCCCCAGCTGTCGAAGTCAGTGAACATATCAGAGTTCGCTGCGTCAGCAAGACCAATCTCGCATAGACTATTGGCACCATTTTCTTTTGCCAACTGGTCAATGGCCTTGGGAATACGGTAGAAAGTGGAGGACCAATCATGGTGTCCACAGCCAAAGACCGCATAGTTGACACCATCCAGACCACTTCCCTTCAGCTCACTCAGCCACTGGAAGAAATGGGCTGCGTTGTCTGGAGGCTGGCCCTCGTATGAAGCGGAAATGAAAACAACCGGGTCGTTCTTGGGAATGTTTTCCTTGGCAGAGTCCAGAGAGCTAACCTTGGCAGCATATCCATAGGCAGTGGCATCATCAGCTAATCTGCGAGCAAACACCTCACAAGTACCTGTGTTGCTACCGTACAGAATATGCATAGGCTTCACCTTGCCATCGACGGGTGCAGCAACCTTGGGCTTGCGATCGCGACTGCCAGTAGCAGTCTCGGTGGGCGCACCACCAAGGGCAATGCTGAGCTGTGTGGGATCAAGATCATGTCTAAGGGTCGCCTTCATCTGGAAGTCCTTGGGCTTGATGGTAAGTGTCTGCTTAATACGCAGGTCGTAGCTAGGATTATCAAGCTCAAAGTTGAAGTTCTGAAGGAGCATTGCCACGATCAGGAGAACCTCTTGCCAGGCAAATGGTCTTCCGATACACCCTCGCATTCCATTGCCAAATGGCTTCCAGGCGTTCTTTGGTAGCTTGTCAAAGTGCTCATCGAGCATTCTTTCTGGCTTGAAGGAGTCGGCGTCGGGGCCGTAAACCTTTGGATCACGTTGCATCTTGCCCAGCATGAGGGCGATAGTCTCGTCTGGGTGCAAGACGTATTTCCCGCCTCCCAGTGTGACCGGATCCTCCTTGTTTTTGGTTGGATGTGGGTGTACTGCAATCATTGGAGCCGTCGGGTTCAGGCGAAGCGTCTCACGCATCACAGCTGTGATATAGGGCAATTTCGACATATCCTCGACAGCAATCTTGCGCTTGCCGATGACGGTGTCAACCTCTTCTTGTGCCTTCTGGTAGGCACTGGGGTTCTTGAGAAGATAGTAGAAAAGGAAAGACAGCATGCCGGATGTTGTCTCGTGGCCAGCAATCAAGAAAGTGATCATGTTATTCACAATCGAGTCATCAGTCAGACCCTGTCCAGTCTGAGGATCCCGACCCAGAATGAGGGCGTTAAGCAGATCCTTCTTTTCAACCGGATTCTCTTTCCGGTTATCGACAAGCTCCTGTGCAAGGTTCCGAAGATACTCAATGTCAGTCCAGTACTTGTTGTTCTCGGTCGTCGGCAAGCTATTGATCAAACCAGGTCGACGAGCGCGAGTTCCAGACCCAGCTAACAAGCCAACCATAGCCTCAACGAATGGATGCATTTCATCGTGATAGAATGAATTAAATCGGGTACCCATGGCGCAGAGGGCAATAGAGTCCAGCGTTAGGCGGGTAAAATCATCAGTGACGCCGATAGGTGTGGTGGGACCCTGGCGCGCCCATTTCATGACGAGTTGAGTGGCGATATCGTACATCTCTATTTGAATGTCAGTTCAACTTCGCTCGCTGGGCCAATTCCCGCATGAAAAATGAATATACTCACCATCGAACATCCCCCGAATCATCAATGGACCGAACGCAGGCACCAGGACTCGGTGGGCAACAGCCCAATTCTCCTCTCCCGGGTAGTTGGCTGTGAAAAGACCATCGTGGACGCCATTTCGGATCTCATGTAGACCGGCAGAGACAATCTTTGTAAATCGTTCCTCGTCGCATACTTCGTCGACTAGCTCATGCGAGCTGATGAATACTCTGGGTTTGCCGAAAGTGGTCAATCGAAAGATGTGGCCTGGAAATAGCAATTGAGTCCATCAGTCTATATATTCTCTTGTTTGTGTTCTCTTGTTTGTTGATCGGCATACCGTAGTTTTCGGCTAGTAGCTCGAAGCTCTTGGCTGGAACCTCGGGTTCGATATCGTAGATGTTACCCAAGATCGGGACGCCCCTTGGTCCCGGGATGGGAACCTCTTTTGTGGACATGATAGCTTTGGGGAAGAGATCTAAAGGAGGTCCAGACAGACGCGAAAGTCGATGGATCAGATTGGCGGGGTTGGGAGATCCCGTGCAACCAAATCCGGAGGTGGCGTTGACGCTTTTGGAGGTGAAGGTGCACGAAAGCTCACGAGGCAGGCTAGATATAGGCCGAGCAGATCAAGGAGATCAGTGAGATCAAACAAAAGCAGTGAAATGTTCTCTCTTATATAAAATTAAACCAGCCAGCACCGTACAGTTATCAAACCTCGGCCTCACACTTAGTAACTAAATCCCGTGTTTCAGGTGGCCCTGCAAAGGGTTCCACTGCGGATTAGGCGTGTCCGAATGCCAATCATGCTCGATGAATATTAATCGCGCCGAGAGCTAAACTTGGCAGAATCAAAAGGTCAAGAGGGTGTCGGTCGGATTTGATTCGAATCCCGAACTTATGATCGGAGTCGGCACAGATAATGAACATAACACTCACACTGGACTATAAGAAGGGGGTTGGATCATCCACGGAGCTGCATACGAATTAAGCCGACTCCGATCATGTCCACACGTATGTGTAGAAGGGACTCGTGTCACATTCTCCAGATGAGGTCATACGGCGTGGATAACCTCCGATGAGATGTTCATGGCCACTGTGATTCGCTAATATGAGCTGCTGCATGAGAGGCAGCCATCAGAGTTGGCTCCAATCGCAACACCATGGCTATGTGGAAGGAGCCGATGAACTGGGACTCGGTGGTCGTCAAAACAATGTGGGATACTCATGATCCCGTGCGACCCGCAAAGGGATACACTTACAAACAACATGCGGCAATGGCCTAACAATGCGAAATGAAATCCGTTTTATATGATAAAGTATATACAGGGATATGAGTTTGCAAAGGGCATAGCATCAGGCGGCAACAACGCCAACGAAAGAAATTTCGACCGAGGCCGAAAAGTGGGATATCAACAGAAAGAGGGCGCAGGCGAAACGAATGGGCTCTGCGGTGCAATGCGAAGACAGTGTGAGAAACAGAGAGAGATGAGACAGGCGAGATGGAGCCTGAGATGAGACAAGATGGTCATTATTCCGACTCCGTTGGTCGTCACAGAGGCCCGGCGCGTGTGGAATGGCACGGCGATATTGGGATAGCGCGGGAAATACTGCGCAACAGAGTGGAAACCAACAGAACAATTCATTAGGAAGGGAAACAAAGGTTGCAGGTTCGTGGAATACAATATTTTTCAAGGCTAGTTGTTGACCTGCTGGTAGCCACCATGCTTCCACTCGCTCTGCTTCCAGTCGTTCTGGAAGTTCTGCATCTCGGTGCGGTTCTCAGCGTAACGGCTATCGTCGAGGGCATGTTCGAGACGGCCCTTGCGGCGTTGGCGCAGACAGAAGATGAGGAAGGCTGCGATGCCGATGACTGCAGCTCCGGCTACACCACAGTAGATTCCAATGTGGGCTCCTTCGCCCAGGTCGGCCCATTTCTCGGCCAAAGTCTTGGCTGGGGGCTTGTTGAGCTCTGTGACTGTAGTAGAGTTTCCGCTGGATGTTGAGTTAGCTCTGATCTAAAACGCGATTATAATAACTTTGAACTTACCTAACCACGTCGATACTGTCGAATGAACCTGAGTGGTCCGAGTAGGTGTACTCCTTTCCAGTGTGGAAATCCTTCACGCGGAGCTTTCCAAGGGTCATGGTGAAAGGAGCATCGTCCCATTGAACCAGACCACCAGCCCACTCGATTGTACCCTGTGCGGCACTCTTCTCACCGGCAGGCCACAGACTGAACTTCACACGGCATGGTGTCTGTGGGTAGTTCTTTCCCCCAAGTGTACCCTTATCATCATAGTTGAGCTGACGGACCATCGTGCCGTCGATATACCATTGAAGTTTATCCTGATCCCAGTAGGTTGTGTAGTTGTGGAACTCGGTGTCTGCGTTTGTGACGTCGTGGTAACCGCCGCGATCGAAGGAGGTATCATTGCCTTTTCCGAAGAAGTTGGACTGCACCTGGCTAGTGTTGTATCCAACCCACTCCCAATCGATCTCGTCCAGGTCGTCGGATTCCAGGACCACACTGCTGATCAGACCACCACCCTTGGCCATCTTGACATGGGATTCGACGACACCAAAGAAAATATAAAAGTTGGATTGCAGCAGGGTCGATGATCCCTCTGCGGCGAGGGTGAACTCGGCTCCGTCATCGCCGTAGTTATAGGTTCCGGTGGTCATGTTCCAGATGGTGTCGTCCAACGTGGTATTGAAGTTCCATGTATGTTCTGTTCCTAGAGCCGGGTCTGCGGGACATGTTACGTTCAATGGGTTGCAGTCGGTTGATGTTTGGGCAGTGGCATAGCCGGCCAAAGCCAGCAAGGCAAGAGAGTACCACATATCTAATGAATGTAATCAGATCTGCCGATCTAAAGGAATGACTGTATAAAAAAAAGGAATGGATTCGAGAACGAAGCTCGATAGTAAAGAGTGGGATTGTGCCCGATTGCACGAGAAGACCGTCAGATGTACATGGAAGAAGGGAAAGGGGAAGGCTAAGTGGGCTTATAGGCTAGCAGTGTTTTGGGCGTTGGATTATTTTCGTGTTTTCCCCTTACGCTGCAGAGATTATGGGCAGGTCTGAGCTAGCCCAATCTGGTTAGTGGTGTCCAGTTTGGCGCAGGAGACTAACTGCATCTGGTAGTTCCCAGGGGTCCCGGACCTGAAACTAGTCTCCTTTGGGGTGATAACGACCCTGATTGGACGGACAAGGGAGAACGATAAGAACCCGCCGAAGTAATTAAAGCCGCAAAGGGTGTTTGTATACTCCGAATGGTCCAGTCTCAACATCAATACATGCTTCTACATGATATCCGATGTGATTGTCTTTCTCATGGAGGGTTCTACTATCTCTGAAGTCAACGGCAAGCAATCACTGCAAGCAGGATTTTGGCGGTTAGTTCCGGTCCAGACCAGTTGAGGAAAATCATCTGCAATGAAGATCCCTCTGACTTACTCATGCATATGTGCCCCTTGAAAACTCAAGGATGTCAATCTATTTCCGTTCGGTTCCTCAGACCTGTTCTTGAACCGACTTTGATGAGTATCCGCTCTTCATAACCAATAAAATGGCCACTCATAGGCCCAAGCCCTTTCCCCCCAGTGGAGATGTCTAAGTCAGGCTTTTCGCTGACTTCGTGAAGTGGAACCGTCCATCACACGAGGCTAACCCCAATTACTAGTCAGGGTCACGACCCCTTATTCGCCGATAAAAGTGTAGTGACGGCTGCGGCGTTCTTTCCATGACCGTTGGATGAACTCGTATACAGTAGAATCAGGGGGTCAAATTGATCGATCGAACGCCACGGGTTTCGTTGATGACACGGCTCGGTCCAGCTGGAGCATGCCAAGTACACTATATCTCTGGGCAGGTCTACTGATTTACGGCCCTACTGATCTTCTGTAGCCACATGTACACTGTAAGTTTTACAGCACAACGTGCTTTAATCCGAACGGTGACAACGACTTTCTAACCATGCATTCGAATTGCGACCGGGGAACAATCGCCTACATCACAATCGCCCTAATCAAGAAGCAAAGTGTCGATCGGCAATCTTGGAGGTTATCCCAATCTTCATAATCATCAGTCATCAAGCGTCATATCAGAAAGCGTGCACAAAAGCATCACTCATGTCCTGTCGCATAACTCAGGCTTCATGCCTGAACCCGGTCCATCCACAGCCCCATACTCATAAGTTAACTGAATGAACGGAGAAATCATGTCCATATCTCCGAGATCCCAAATCAAAAATAGCAAAACCACCTGCGCCATTCGATCAGTCAAGATTTCCACCCACCCAATCCCAATCAAAGCCCAGAAAAAGAAAAGGAAGAAATTAAAAATAAAATAAAAACCATTCCACAGCCCTATCCCCCGATAAAATAATCCATTCGGGGATCAATGGAATAAACCTTAGCAGGCCGACGCAAATTGTCGCGATCCCGATACCGCCGTGTATTCATCGGCTTCTCAACCTAGTCAACATAACTCGCAGAAGGACGACGCCGCTTCTTCCGACCGCGAATACTCACACTAATGCAGGTAATGGGCGGTATCCGACATCCGGCTTGTCGCCACCGCTCCACGCGCCTAGCAGGCTGAGGACACGCCCCGGTCAGAGAATTAGGAGTGTGCCTGCGACTGCGCTGCCGGATATAGTAGGCAGTTGTCGCCCCTTGGTTGTCTCGGTAGGATAGAATTGATTTGGGCCTGAGTTATATTTAAACATGGATTAGCTGCACAAGTGCGTTGGTCCGCAGCATTGGCGTTCCTGGCCCTGAAAAGTGGAGGTCAGGTCTGAACAATATACATGTACAGTACAGGACATGAAATCTAGGAAGGCGGTACTACCAATTACATATCATCACTTCAAAATGGTGAGCCAGCCCTGCGAGTTCATAGGAGCCGCGCCAGTCAGGGACGGTGACAGCCCGCTAATGATGGTCAGAGTAGTAGCTTCCTCTAAATTTTAAGCTAAAGACCTTACAGGTATCGCCGTCGTCGAAAGTTATTAGCGGAAGTGAGTATTCTTTGATCCGGGGAAGTCTTATGCTAGGGCATCATATATAAGATTCCATGGTATATTTCTTCGAACGAGGACTACATGGACTATGCAAGTTATTGTAAATTGTGGCTACAGACCGCAACCCATGCCATGAATAGCTGGAGGCCAATGGTCCCGAGGTCTACTGCCACGATTATGTCATCTAAGCATCAGGTTAAGTTAGGTCTAGCTTAAGGGAAAGCTTTTCATTATATACGAAGTTCACCAAGCATCAATGAATCTCTAGACTTGAACAAATCAAGTTTTGCTCCTACATCCATCCATCGTACAGGACCAATTTCATCATCTTCTCACTAGACATCATACCTTTAACAAACTACGCGCCGAAGTGTCCGGTAGCAAATCCCTCTCATTGCGGTCATCACTCCTCCGCTGTTCATATCACTTAGATATCGTCTCTATGCAGCTCCCCCTCAGAGCTCTCCCACAGTTCCCGGTCATCTATTGATACTATCCGTTCTGCATAGAAAAATGGCACCAGTCACGAGAAGAGCGGCCAGGGAGGCCTTGACTCCTCCACTTCTGGCAACGCCCGAGGTGCTTGAGATGATTCTGCTTCAGACGGATATGCGCACTCTTCTGACATCTTGCTCACGAGTCTGTCGAGACTGGCATGATCTGATCAACACGTCACCATCGATTCAAAAATCCCTCTTCTTCATCCCAATCAAAGAATCCGAATGGGGAGCGGGAGAAAAGCTCCCTAATCCGCTGCTGGCAGAGATGTTCCCTACCATGTTTCCTAATAAGGGCGACCTACCCATGCAAAATTTTTACTTTTCCGATTGCGCGATAGCCAAGGATCCCGCAAGTTTGAATCGGTTTGTCCAGAAAGGTGCTAGCTGGCGCAGGATGCTCGTGCAACAACCTCCTATCTTAGAGCTTGGCCTTTTCCATATTAATTCCGGCAGGGGTGGCGACTGCGCTCTTAGCGTTATTATACCTGTTAGTCTTACAATCTATCTAAAATTAGAATCTCCTGGCTGACACGGCGTGTTCAGGCGAATCCGACCAAGACACAAGATAGAGACGAGGGTCTTCGAATGGGAAGACTCTTTGGGGTCTTATTATTCGATTCGTCCATTCGAATGGGAAGGTTTGAGAGTGCACGTCTATACTGGTCAGCAAATGAGCCGATTGATTTCCATTCAAGACAAGAATCAAATGAAGATGCGTTTCATCGAATGCTTGGTCAAGTGGGTTTGGTTCTATATTCCCAGCGAGTCCTCCAGTGTGCGATGGGTTCCGTGCGTGGTTCGAGTGGCAATAGGATGATTATTGAGGCGTATCGAGAGCATGGCTTGGACGTTGATTCCCAAGCAAAGGAGATGAAAGCCCACAGGAGGTCGGCGAAAAAAATAGAATGGTCGGAAATAGATTCGGATGAAGGCGACTCAGAAGATTCTACTGAGTCATAAGGAACGGTCAAGAAAGCATAGGTGTTCAGCTTTTGTATACTCTCTCCATGGGACACGATGACTATTCAACTTTGAGATATTCTGATACTATAGCGGAAATTCAACCCATGGGCTCAAAACCATAAGCCGTTCTTGCGATTCTCAGATCAAAGGTCCTTCCTGCAAAGCTTCAGAGACACATTTCCTCCATTGGAGGTAGACATGATGGTTGATAATCATCTCATCTCCTCTAGCTACTTCCTGTCAAACTGCACATGTCCCGGGGAAGGCGGCACATTCCCAGTCTCCCACGTTTTCGCATCCTCTCCAAGCTCAAATTCGATCGTGCCACCATTCGTCATGACATCCTCGTGCTCAAACCAGTTCTTGGTCCATGCTTTGCCATTGATCCTAACGCTCTGCACATAATACCCACTCTCGAGACCAGTAGCGGAGATTCGGAGTGTCTTGTTTCCGTTGATTGTCATGTTCAGATCGGGGAACCAGGGCGACGAGAGCAGGTAAACGGGCTGGGTGACGATTGGGTAAATACCCAGCATCTGCCATAAGAGCCAGGAATTCATTGCGCCTGCGTCGCTGTTTCCAGGGATTCCGTAGGCTGTATCTTTGAAACTATTGGGGAAATTGTCAGCGCGCTCACATTGGATCGAACATTTGTGTACTCACTATTGATTGGCTAGACTGCGAGACTGCCTGACACTCTTGTATTGCTTGTTGATGTAGTTGTAAAGATAAGGCGTGGCAAAGTCGGGTTCGTTGCTGTGTTGCAATTAGTCTTCTGGCTCTTACTATGGAAATGAGTCCAAGCTACCTACCCAATGTTAATTAATGTGGTGATGGCTGCGCCATTCGCACCGAGATTTTGAACGGACATGTTTGGTTTGAACTACAATTCTGTCAGTGACGATGTGTGTTTTCAGTGGGCTTCAAGACTGACCATTAAATCGAGTCGAGACTCGAATGTCGTCTCCCCTCCCATGAACTCAATGAGAGTCTTCACATCATGAGGAATGACAAAAGAGTATTCTGCCAGCCCAAAGTCAGCTCTATTCAATCTCAAAGAAACAATCAACTTACCCCATGGAATCCCCTCGTAAGTATAATCCTGCCACTCACACCCATAGCACAACAACGGATCATATCCACTATCATTGAACGATCCATTTGAGAACTTCGGTGCCATAAACCCACTGAAACCCAGACTCTTGACATCAGGATTCCAAATATTCTGCCACCCAGCGGATCGATTAAGATACTTCTCTCGGTCACCGGGCATTTCCCCGGCGGCGACCTGACTGACAGCGAAATCATTCAAGCTATACTCAACGGTGCGCGAGATACAGCGCGTGTTATGGTCCTGGGATACATATCCCAGTTCTTTCCAGTCATCTAGCGCACCGCGACCTTCTTTGGTACTTGCTGTCATATCTGTTGGATCAAAGGTGTTGTAGGGTGTGACTTCTGCGTCCTTCTTCATAGCTGCGTAGCCTTCCGTCCAGTTTATGGCGCCTCGCATGCCTTTGACGTATGCGTCAGCTAGGACGTTGTCTGCATCGGAGCCACCTTGGACCAGTCCGTTCCAGTTTCCTGAGCGACCGTCTGGGAGGAATCCTGCGTGTCTGTGGGGTTGGAAGCTTAGTTCGGCTCTTACTTTGGTATTTTGGGGTCCCTTACTTCCAAATATCAATCAGTCCTCGGATCATGGACTCGTAGTATTCTGGCTGGAAGATGTGATAGAAGCTAACAGTGCAGCGGAAAATATCCCCTGTCCAGGTGGTCAGTTATCTATTTCTGAAGCAATGTGAAAAATTTACTCACACATTGTGTAGAAATCATCCCAGTAAGGCTCCTCTGAATTCCATAGAGGATTCTCTCCAGTTCGATCCGAAGGCATCAGGTGAATGAAATACAACGAGCTGTACAATAGCCTGACCTGCGTCATGTTGGCAGAGTCATCAAGTGGAACTTGAATCTTATTGAACACATCCATATTCCATTCCTTAACCGCAGCAGCGACTGTATCGTTCAATTTCCATGATGGAATCTCCTTTTGTATGTAGGAACGGGCCCGGTCGGTGGAAATAGATGATATACCAACGCGCGAGGTAATATGCGAAGCAGGTCCATCGTTCCAGCTGAGTAGCAAGCCAATGCGATTGTTCATGGGACCTGATGTTACTTTACTTGATTTGTTTTTGAATGTTGGTTCGCTTATTCCGCCATTGGCTAGATTTTGGTATCTGGTCATCGGATCTGTATTGATGCCAGAGAATGTCTGCGTCTGGTCTGGCAGAGCCGAAAATTCTCCGTAGAAGTAGACAGTAAATGGAGCTCCTGTGTCCTGTTAGATGATTTCTGGTGTATTTGATCTGAAGGGTTACCGTTATTCCATCCTCCAGCATACGTGCCATACCCACTGTATGCTTTACCATTGGCTTCAATCTGGATCTCGCCTCCCACAAATATCTGGCCGTTCGCATCGCCAGGAGAGCCCGGGAGATACTGGTCGGATTGTCAGTCTAAGCTCTCCTAATTCAAGAATTCAGAGATCTGACATGCGACACATCAACAAGCACATGCTTCTCACCCTCCGGAAACGAATACTCCATGATACCAGCATGCCGAGAAGCGGAGAGCTCAACAGTGATTCCATTCTTCAGATTAGTCTTGTAGTATCCTAACCTGGCAGTATCATTGCCAATCTAATACGATCAGTTTCATCGAAAGAATGATTGCAAGCCCAACCCGCAGCAACATACCCTGGGCTGACTATAAGTCATATTATCAAGCACATTGACCGGCACATCAACAGAAGTCAAAGGCATCTGCGAGATCAATCCATACTTGGGCGACCCGCCAGTCCCACTCTCATGCATCATACTAATACCAGTGACATTCCCATCAGGCGTCCAACCGCCGTTAAGAACGGCAGTGCTCCAGTTCGCGGCGGTAGAGTCAATGCCGACTTTAGCCACGCCAAAGGGCAGCGCACCTCCCACGAAGATATCACCTCCGCCGAAGCCGGTACCTGGCTCGGGGCCTTCGGAGCCCATGAAAGGATTCACATATTGGGAGAGGTCTTCCTGGGCGGCTGTTGCGGGGCTTGTATGTATAAGTAGGAGGCCTGCAATACCCCTGAGTGGGATAGACCATATACGCATTTCACCTTTATAATGCGAGGTCAGTGGTTAATGGTGATGTTCCGTCTTGGTTGTGGGGAGTGAAAGGGGAAGCTGCGCCTTGCTTGCTTTTATACATTCCTGCGCGAGGGTGAAGAAATACGGTGTAACCCTGGCATATATTTTAAGGCTGGAGGAACTTCGCTTTGACTGAGTGATTTCTAACAAAATTCATTGTCAATGGTTAACCCCCGCATGGATGCACTATCACTGGAAGCAGCGGTAACAAGCATCTGTGCCCGGGGTCGATGCGTGCCATGACATAGTTGATCTGCACGGGTCTGGAGATATGTTACATTGGACTAGAGTATTGGGGTAACTAAGAGCTTGTTCGGAGATTCCAGACCCGACAATCATAAGAAATAAACAAGTGGAAAGTTGAACGGCGATCAATGCGGAGTAGGCAAAGTCGGCTTTAGGCTGAATCTTCCCATGCCTGGTTGGCGGCTATGGCATACCAAGTATCAGCTATTCGGTTCAAAAATACATTTGTATAAAGTGTACGAGCATGATTGTTAGAAGAAACGATAACCAAAAATCCCTAGACTCCAGACCCATGATATCATCAAAAACAGCAGACAATCCTGTGCATCCAGACAAGTGGTGAAACCCAAGAACGGCAATAAGGCATAACATCTTCAGTCATTACCGACCCGTGATATAATCCCGGTTCTCAATTGTTACGCTCTTTGTCATATGATTGACTTTGTAGACACCGACCAGTCGGGCGGCAAGTTCGAACTATAACAAAGTCAGTACAGTTCCACTGAGTCGGGGAAGAGTGCCACGTACCATGTTGTTTCGCAAGGAAATGACAATGAATTGTGCATTCTTCGTCCGCTCCTTGATGTAAGAGGCGACGATAGAAACCTGCAAGGCAGTTAGCAAATAGTTCAAAGACAACTCGCACGAAAAGACTCACGTTTCGGAAATCCAGAGCGGCATCAATCTCGTCCATGACATAGAGCGGGGTAGGCTTGTAGTGGTGCAGAGCGAAGACCAGCGCCAAACTGGACAAAGTCTTTTCTCCGCCAGACAAGTTGCCGATGTTCTTCCAGCTCTTCTTAGGAGGCATGACTGAGAACAGAATACCTTCCGAGAAGGGGTCTAAGGAGTCTACCAGCTCTAACTCGGCGTTACCTCCCATGGTGATCATTTGGTACATCTCCTTCAGGCGCAAAGAAATGATGCCAAATCCTTCCATGAATCCATTCAAACGAGAGGATCGAAGTCCGTCCAAACGGGCCTTGGCACCATCGCGGGATGCCAATGCGGTGTTTAGATCCGCTGAACGTGATTCGTGCTCAGCAGCACGGCGACGGTATTCCTCGATGACCGATAGATCAACGGAGGCATTGTGAACCTTCTCTTCTAGGGCAGCAATGACTGCCTTCAGTGACTCCTTGTTCATGGCCTCGAGCTCATCCTTCGTGTACATCTGAAGCTCTGTGGGCTCCTGCTCCTCGCCGATATCGCTGATGTTCTGGACGGTCAGCTTGGACAGCTTCTCTTCCCAGTAGCGACTGCGCTTTTGGTTTTCAGTCAAAGCCTTCTGATTCTCGTCTAGCTTGTTGCGCATCTCAATCTCGGTGGCCCGTGTCTCATTAAGCTCGGCAACCTTCGCGTCAAGTTCCTCTTTCATGGTCTGGAGCTCGCCCTTCTTGGTTTCCAATGCCTAGAAATAATCAGCTTGAAGTTCATTCGTTCCAAATATTTGCAATCTTACCTCTTGGGCATCCTCGGCCTTCTGTCTCCACTCGGAAGCGTCATTGTCCTTGTTGGAGACATCCTCTTCCAACTTCTCTAGATCGTCGGTGATTTGACCAATCTCCTTCTCTGAGTCGTCGCGAGATTTCGAGTGTTTCTTGATAAGCTTCTCGTTCTTGGATTGTTGGACCTCGGCGTTGGATATTTCTTCAGCAAGCATGCCGATTTGCTCCTTAAGGCCGTCGACCTTGGCCTTTTGGCCACGAAGCCGAACACCACCAACCTCCATGATCTTGCTCTGAAGAGTGGAAATCTCCTCCTCGATGCCACTTTTCTCGTCGTTGAGCATATCGATCTCTTTCTCGGCCTTGGCGATTTGTTTCTCGAGGGCAGCGATTTGGCCTTCATCAGAGTCCGATGGCTGGTGCTGCGCGCCTAGCTCTTTGACGCGTCTTTGGGCATCAACGAGGCTACGCTTGGTACTTTCAATCTCGATCATGATCTTTTGGATCTTAGTCTCCACGCGCGGGATTTCTTCGAGTCTTTCCCGCATCTGAGCTTCGACATTTCGCTGCTTTTCTTGGAAGGCCTGGAATTTCCTCTCGAGATCCTCGAGATCAGTCTCCAGGCGAGCCATTTGATCCTTTGTGACCTCTGCGACCTGTTTTGAAGACATGCCACCCTTGGCGACACGTGTTCCACCACCACTCATTGTTCCTGACACATCAATTAATTGACCATCAAGAGTCACCACTCGCCACCGGCGAGCACCATAGGCAATACGGTTGGCTTGCTCAAGGTCCTTGGCAACCAAGGTATTTTGCATTACACTGTAGAAAGCAGGTGCGAACATTTCATCCTTGGGCTTGACGAGATCAAAGAGACGCGGAACACTCTCGGGTGTGTAAATTGTGGACATATCACGGCGGGGGAGACGGTCAAGCAGAATGAAGTTGGCTCGGCCAAGGTTGTTCTTCCGCAAGTAGTCGATACACTGCTGACCAACCTCGACAGTTTCCACAACCATATTGTTGAGAGCAGGACAAGCGGTGGAGATTGCGATATCGTACTTTTCGTCGATAGTACCCAAGTTGCCCAGTCTGCCATGGAATCCATCGATACGACCAGACTCTTTGAGTCGCATCAAGCCAGTCAAGACACTTCCACTGTTCTGAGTACTTGCTAGGCTGGCGCGAGCATCTTCGGCCTTTTGACGGGCACTCGATACATGTGAACGAACCTCGGGTTCACGGCCAGCGTATTTCTTGAGATCGTGCTTGAACTTTTCCACCTCGTACTCCAGGGTTTCTTTCTGGGCTTGTCGCTCTTCAAGGTCGTTTTGTTTGGACTGCAAACTTTCCTCGATCGTCCCAATCTTGGCCTGTGCCTCCTCAAGAAGAACAGTTCCAGCGTTGCTACGTTCACGTAAGATGTCAAGTTCACTCTCGGCGACAGCAACTGCAGATTGCTTTTGGTTGATCTTCTCGTTCCAGGGCTCGAGGGACTTCTGCTTCGCGGCAATTTGATCAGATAGGCCCTGGGTCTTGCCCTTGAGGCCCTCGCGGATTGTGTTGAGTTCCTTCTCCTCCGTTGACATTTCCATTTCAAGCTGGGTAGTCTCGGCAGTCTTCTTCTCAATGTCGTCGGTAAACTTCTCGACCAAACTCTGGCATTCCGAAGCAGCAAGTCGGCTGGTTTGCATTGCCTTTTCAAGCTTCTTTTGCTTGCCAAGCAAGAACTTCTTTTTTTCCTCAAACTTCACCGACTCTTTGTCGTACTTAGCCATCTCTTTGAGCAAGGCCTGTGTGTCCTTCTCCATAGATTCGTAAAGGCGAACACCTTTCTTGTAGGCCTTTTCAATCTCTTTAATGCCGGATTCATTTCCCTCGTGTTTCTCGAGTTCCATGTTCAACAGCTCCTGCATCTGAAGAATAGCCTCTTCTGTAACGCGGACGTTGTCGGCGCACTCGTCAATGTAAATCTGGTAAAGTGCGGATTGCTTCTGAGCCAATTCGTTCTCCTCCCGAATATATGCCAGAGCTTTGTCCTTCTTATCCACCAAGGCGGTCTTCTCTTTTTCTACGTGCTGGACGCGGTTGTTCTTCTCCACGCAGACATCGTTCAAGGTTTCGAGCTCGGTCGCAGCTTCGTCGATAGGTGTCTTATACTTTGAGGTTCCGATGATGTCCTCTAGATATTCCAACAAGCCTTCATCGTGTTCGTTGGCTGCTTTCGGTTTCATCTGAGCAATAGACTCGACCTCACCCTGCAAAATCAAGAATCGCTTGTGATCGAGGTCAATTCCTCGGTCGCGGAGGAACGCTCCAACAGTTGCAAAGTTGGTTTCCTTTTTGTTCATGTAGTATTTGCTGGTGTTGTTCTTGAAGGCGCGTCGAGAAACGATCAGTTGGGAATCTGGGACAAGTTCAGATCCGCCTTCGGGCAAATCAAGGACTTGTGCGAAATGGACCTCAACTTCACAGAAGGCGAGGTCTGGATACTGAGCAGAGTTATGAATAAGAGCAGAAATTTTGCCCTGTCGCATTTTGCTAGCACGGAAACCAAACACAAAGAGTAGCGAGTCAATAACGTTAGACTTTCCGGAGCCGTTGGGTCCGACGACGGACGAGAAGGAGGCGTGGAAGGGTCCGACAATTTGCTTTCCCGCGTAACTCTTGAAATTTGTCAGAATAAGATTTTCAATAATCATTCGGGGCTTTGGTGCTGCGGGTTCTTCAGGGGCCGTGGGTATCTGTGTCCTTGACTTCGCGACGATATCCATGGGTTTCTCCAAGACAGTCGAGTTCGGGTTGATAATGGAAATCTGAGACTTGGGTTCGTCCGATTCTTTCGCGGGCGATTGGTTCACGGCGGACTCAGTGATGTCGGACAAAGGTGGCACACTTGCGCGTGCTCGCGCTTGAGGTTCTGGCGATTCGGATGGCTCTGGAGTAGGGAGTGAGCCCTTGGCCGGCTTGGGTGTGATTGAGCCGCGACTCTTGCGGGGCATACTTTTTCTTTTCAAAGCCGCATTTCTAGATGGGGACTCAGGATCGGCTTCGATCGATGCGATACTAACGCCCTCATCGTTCTCGTCGTTCTCGTCATGTTCATCATTCGTTTCATTCTCCTCGGTGTCCATTTGCGACGCATCGGAATCATCCGTTATCGCTTCTTGGGCTTTTTTGGCAGGACGTGCGGTAGTAGGTGTCTTCGGTTCTAAGGTCATCAGACTCTTGGAGGTTCTCTTTGCCTTCTTGGGAACGGGGGTGTAATCCTCCTCCTCGGCTTCTTCTTCGTCATCATGCGTATCGGGTGTAGGTGTGACATTTCCGGGGTCTTCGGATTCAGAGGTATCTTCGACAACATAGCTCCGACGGGGAGCAGACCGGCGCGATGATCTGCCCTTAGCGACTGCAGCCATGATGGATTAGGGTGATTGCATGGAGGTGGGATTGTTTTGTCCGACGAAAGTGGGTTGTTTACCTCGCGCCCAAAGAGGGAAAGCGGCCGTCCTTCTGCCACAACAAGCCCTTCACCGCCCTGTCCCGCCGTAAGTTACCGTACGGTAATTACCTCTCCGCGGAGCTTCAACTTTACCTTGCGACTCTCACAACGCTTTTCGCTTTGCATCATCATGGCGCCCTGGGATAACTTTGACCAGGTGTTCTCCTTCAACAAGAAGTATACCTATGAGCCTAAAGCTGTTGAACAGATCCTTGCCAATCGGCGTGCCTTCGAAAACCAACTCTTCGCCGACCGACTGCTTAGACTGCTTGGTATCCAAGGAGGTATGACTGGAAGCTCCAGCCGCAAGGTTTAGGATAAAGACTTACCTTCTTCTAGTGACCAAGCTCTACCCGCCCAAGAGCAATGCAGACCTCCGCGAACTCTTCAATCAAATTGTCTCTTCCGAACTGGACATCGAACACAAACAATCTCTAGTGTACTATGTCCTCAAAGACTGTCGCACAGCACCAGAAGCTCCAGCTCAGTTTGCGCAACGATGCCACCTACCCGAGAAATATCGACTCTTCATTGAAGGCCTTTGGCACCTTGACCGGCTTGATTTCCGAGTTAGTTCACACAGCGATTCTCAAGATCAATACTACTGGCAATTACTGACTACATTAGCGAGCACTTGAGTGCCTCACAGAACCGTCCCTTATTCCTACCTTCCCGGATGAGATTCTCTACGCTCTGACTCTCACTAAGCTTCCCCGACACGACGACAGCCTCGCAATCGCATATTATCTTACTGTGGCTCCCCCTCTCGCCAGCGAAAAGGTTCGCAAGGCTTTCTTTGAAACTCTCAGTCGGTCCAATATCACAGAGGCGTTCTACTTCACGCGCAAGTACGATGACGCCCACCGTCAGAGCTTCTTTGAGCAGCTAGTGGAATTTGTTCACAAGGCCAGTCCTGGTCAGACCAGAAGCCGGCGCGCAATGGAACTGGTTGGACTGCCGCTAGATGAGGATGAGGAAGCATGGTTCGAGTCAGTATTGCTACATGGCAATGCAAGCACACTCCCTGGGGCCAAGGATACTGTCATGATGCGACGTCTCGCAACTGGCCAACTTTCCAATGCTTCCCCCGATCTTGAATCCTTGAGTGGGAAGAAAGTGGATGGTTTGAACTGGGATAACCTTCGAGGAAGCATAAGACACCTGTAGACGATATACCCGACCAGTGCAGTGTCACTGGGATCAATATTTGATTAGAATCGAAATAGCAAAAGGAGTTAACGGTCATTGCAATTATTTTCTTCATAGGCTGTAATGTTATAATCATGTCGAGGCTGTGGTAAAATAAAGAATTATTAAGATCTCTGGTATGATATCGCCTAGATGATCGCTATATATAGTGTAGAATGCACCGGTTTTTCATTGTCCTTTTGCTCATTGCCATACTAAGTCAGCTCTCAGATTTTCTCAGAGACCAAAATAAAGCGATTCAATTACATTTGACTCTTGACTTAATCCAAGCATCAAAAGATTTGCAGTATTCGAAACTTGAAGACAAACTTCATCACAGCCCAGCGTGGCGATAAGATACCGGAGACCGCGAAAAAGTGCAAACCACACGATTTTCCCTTGCTAACGCGCTGCCCCAACCTATTATATTCATTCAGTCTCTTCAGTTATCTCTTAACTCATTGTTCAACAAACACAGTACAAGATCCAGCTTCTTGCGTAACACTACTGTGCTCCTTTGTCTCCTGGCTTTGCCTCTGACCCTGAGGAGCTAACCCGGCAACCGAGACTAACAATGACCGTCTGCACGTTTTTTCAGCAGGGCCGCTGCAGATTCGGGGGTATGTATCGATCGAGCCCAGTTCAGACAAGCCGCTAACATTCTGATCTCAGATAAGTGCAAATTCGAGCATCCTGGCCGAAGCACGGCTGGCCCTTCGGGGAATAGATTCGGAGCTCTCTCTGGGTTTGGTGAGTATATCTGATGTTTCTATGCCAGCCATCTCGTCTCAAATTCTGCATACAATGCCTGTTAATGTTTCAAATCTACTTGTTTACTCCATTCCCGTGTCGCTTCCCTTCTTCCATTGCTTCCCAACCCTTGCTCTGGCAACAGCACTGTCAAGACCATGCCCGTTCTACTCAGTCCTGGTTACCCAGCCCTTTACTGCCTTGATACGCTACTGGTTGGTCCTTCTTAGAAGCTGGAGTCATTGTCTAACAGAGTTTCTACAACAGGTGGAACATCTTCTCCAAACCAATCCCAAAGTACGAAGTATGCAGATGAGTAAGTTAACCTCTCAGCAATATCCAACGGGGCTTGGAACTTACTTGGACACAGCTTCGGCGTAAATTCCAGTGATATCAAACTTGATCTGACTGCCGGCAAGAACCGTCCACTCTGGATCTTTTCTGCCTACTCACCACAGCAACATGTTCCACGTCAGCTGTTCGGTGGTCCTGGCCGTGAGCAAAGCCCCGAAGAATTACGCGCGCGCCATTATGAACTGGCGGCTGCGGGTAGCATTGATCAGGCAGTTCAGGAATCCCAGGCCCTTTGGACTGAGTCTATGAAACAGATGGAAGTTGCCCTGGGTGATCTGAATGGCGCAGTAACATTCATCATCAATGGCAAAAACGAGCACCCTAACAGATTCGATATTGTTGAGGGCAAGACAGGCCCCGATGCTGCCCAAGCGCCTGCATCCTTGGGCAATGCTCCCTCGGGCTTTGGACAACCGTCCACTGTAGGCCAGTCATCTGGCTTCGGTCAGCCTTCAACTTTAGGTCAGTCTTCAGGCTTTGGGCAGCCTTCGACCTCAGGCCAATCCTCTGGCTTCGGCCAACCCTCAACTATGGGACAATCTTCTGGCTTCGGCCAACCCTCGACCTTAGGTCAATCCTCCGGCTTTGGCCAACCCTCGTCCCTTGGTCAATCATCCGGATTTGGACAACCCTCGACTCTAGGCCAGTCATCTGGCTTCGGCCAACCATCAACTTTGGGCCAGTCTTCAGGTTTCGGGCAGCCCTCGACCTCAGGCCAATCCTCTGGCTTCGGCCAACCATCAACTTTGGGTCAGTCCTCTGGGTTTGGACAGCCATCCAACTTGGGTGGCTCCGGCTTCGGTCAGCCATCGACTCTGGGAGGACAATCTGGGTTTGGCAAACCAGGGTTTGGTCAACCCGCAGCCCCAGCAGCCCCGGCATCAAACCCTTTCGGCGCTCCAGCTACCTCTTCGTCACCCTTCAGCCAAATCTCCAACAATCAGCCAGCTCCCGGAGGCTTCGGGCAGCCTGCTCCTACGAACGCGCCCTCGCCATTCGCACAGACCGCTGCACAACAACCTGCAGCTCCTGCCTCTGGCGGATTTGGACAACCACAACCGACCTCCGGATTCCCACCATCTCAGCCCGCCGCAGCCAATCCATTTGGTGCACCCTCTCAACCAGCAGCTAATCCATTTGGCCAACCCGCCGTACCGCAAGGCGTGCCAGTGCAGCATGTCGATGCTGGCCCTCGAGCTTTCCTCAAGCTTGATGACCCGAGCCAGCTGAACCCACTTCCAGACCTACAGGGCGAGACAAGGCATGATCCATCGTCCAAGCGTCTGACTCTGTGGAAGGGCCGCCCGGTGAAGTACGTCAATGACCACCCTTGCTATTTACACCCGCAAGACAACAGCACGTTGGTTCGCGTCAACTTCCCTAATGGACCGCCTGATCCAGCAGGTCTCCGTGATTCTCAAGGCAAGCCAGAGGAATACACTCCAGAGATTGCCGAGGCATATGAATTCTATCTTAACAATGGTTACTTCAAGGATGGCATTCCATCCGTACCTCCCAAGAGAGAGTGGATCAGCTTCGATTTTTGATATCAACATTGCGATTTGCATTCTCTTATTTGTTTCTGTCCTTTGTGAATGGTGATCTTTTCCGGCGTAACATAACACGGTAACTTATGTCCGGTATGCGCAAACATGGTCAATGGCGTTAGGGAGGTGTTTTTGTTTCGAGTATCAGCAACTGAATCTTACGAATTTAACTACAACCACCAAGCTACGGAATAAGAATATTGCTTTTTCAAGATGTTTCCAATTTTTATTTTGGTATATTAGGTCAAACGGGACCACCCATAGAACAGATGAAGTCCTGCAGGTTCGCACTGAATCCAACGTAGCGCATTCACACTGCGATTTCGCCAGTACATGGTCCCTCCCTAAAGCAAGCCCAGGGCTAGATCATTTAAGCGGCAATGGTAACCTCAACCTCAACACCGGCCTCGATGTTGATGATGATCTGCTTGACGGTCTCAGTGGGGGCGAGGAGGCTGTAAAGGATCTAGGTTAGTGACTGCAAGCTCATTCGGAAATCCTGCTTTGTAGACAGCGGGGAAAACTCACTCGATCAGACGCTTGTGGATGCGCATCTCGTACTTGTCCCAGGTCTTGGAACCCTCACCGTTGGGGGTCTTACGGGTGGAGATCTGGAGGGTCTTGGTAGGGAGACGGACGGGACCCTTGACCTGGAGGGACTTGGAGCGGGCACGGTCGATGAGCTCCTGGCAGACCTTCTCGAGGGAGGCAACCTTGCGGGAGGTCAAGGTGATGCGGATCTTGTGGACCTTCTATAGAGCAAGCGAGAGAGGCAATTAGTATTTGTTCAGGTGTTGTGAGGCCCTTTCACACTGTGCGCACAACGACGACAGCGTGCAATTGGGACCATAAAAGGTTGGCGACAACGTACAGGGCCCTCGCCGAAATCCTTCTCGGGCTTCTGGAAAGACATCTTGAATGATTGGTGCTGGTGGGTGGATTAGCGGGTGAAGTCGAGAGGTTCAAGGAGGAGATCACGTACAATTTAAAAAGGCGAATGCCGTCAAGACCTGAACTTCTAGGCTCGGTAAGGTGATGATGGCTGGCAGAAACCGTGTGGAGCGAGAATTTGATACCGAAAAGTTCAGTGCGAAAGTCTTGGCGCTTCGGTTATCGCACGCTAAGCCGCTTTGGGTGCCCTGGACCTAACTGCTGAGTCATGGCTGAGTCATCGCTCTTTTGGGACAGCTTCCAAGTTTAAGGCATTCGAGATATAATCACGGGCTGACGATTGTTTGCGTGTTCTTGCTTTGCCTGTTCATTTGTCCGTTGCGCTCCTTTATACATCTCTAGTCAACCCAGCAAAACTTGCCCCAATGGCGGAGTTTCCGCCGCTGGCTCCGGTGCCCTCCCCCGCAGTGCGGAGGACAATCCCCTCGAACGACTGGCAAACTTGTCTAGATGCATGGATGACCTTGTTAGGCATACGTCTCAATGCCTCGGATCAGCAGTTTCGAACCGTGGCTGCTCAAGATGCATCTGCACCCTCATACCTGGGATCTTACTATCACTACGCTGCAGCGGGAGACTCTAGTCTCCAGAGTGGACCTAAAGCTCGACAGCTTCGGAAGCTTTGCTTTTTAGCAACAAGGCGCTATTTACTTGTTTTGCAAAACCCACCAGACGGCCTACTGGACTGGAGGCTTCTCGGTGATTTATGTTGTTGCTACCCTTCAAGCACGGTTCTCAAATCTTCATTATCAAATGCTTGGGATTTACACCATGACAAGATCACTTCCAGCATCGAAAAAGCAAAGGCCACTGTGATCAAGAACCTCTCTTCGACAAACTCTTTCTCAAATCCCGAAGTCATCTCAGACATCCGCCGCTTAACTATCCTTGCCTCTGTGCTTCCGGCTACCGGTCAGGTACTCATGGCGGGTTCTGACTTCCTGGATACGGTCTCAGAAGCCTACCAAGCAAAAGCTGGCAGAGAAGAGTTCCGGAAGATTCTAGTAGCCAATATTTATGTTGGGTTGATTTCTTTATTGAAGGAACAATCTGCTAACATGTCATTGTTATTGGATCAGCTGTTCGGCCTTAAAGCTGCTGCCCGAGTGGGAACACCGAAGATGAAGAAGGAGGCAACCTTGCTATCAGACCTTGTTTGCAGCTCGGACTTGCTTCTTCGGTTGGAGAAATATCTTACTAGTCACCCCCAGAAACGGGGAGAAGATCTTCTATCCAGCTTGCGCGCTTACCAAGAAGAATCCAAATCACTTCATCATCGATACCAAAGAAAGAAGAAGATTGACAAAGGAAAAGATGCATCCTCAGGGGTCCTCATCCCGGAGGAGCTTCACGCACACAAGATGTCCCTTGTCACCCAAGTACAAGACCTTTTCCCGGATCTTGGCTCGGCGTTCGTCGTACGGCTATTGGATTTCTACAACGACAACCCGGAGACAATTGTCGCCCACCTCCTCGACGACTCACTCCCTCTAGAACTCCAGTCCTTAGATAGATCGGAGCAACTAGCCCCGACAGCAGAACCACGCCATAGCCACCTCTCTCCACAACCAACACCGCCAGAAATGCCATCGCCTCAACCAGAATCCCTCCCAATGCGCAAAAACATCTTCGACAAAGACGTCGACATCGCCGAATTGAGCCGCTTAGACGAAGCAGCCGGCAAAGGCAAACTCCATTTCGGCCGCGTGGACGCAGACCAAACAGCCGACACAGTGCTAGCAGATCGAAGCCATCACGCCGCAAACAAAGCAGCAATCCTTTCCGCACTGGCCGCCTTCGACTCAGACGATGATGAACGCGACGATACCTACGACGCAGCCGATGTGGGCGGCACCGTGGACGGCGTAACGGCCGGCACAGATGCCGAAGCCGATGCAGCTGCCCAGACCCGCCGCGCAGCAGACCTCGATATGACCCTCTTCCGAACGTACAAGTCCAACCCCGGCCTGTTTACCCGAGACTCGGCTACCCGCCGCTCCCAGCCTCGTGCATCGCTGAAACGGGAAACTGAAATGACGGACGAAGCTATTGAGGGTTGGGCTGTTATGCTCACGCGTGATCCCAGGCGGCTTGCTAAACTTGAGGACCGGCTGGCTATGGATGCTAGCGGGTCTGGCGGTAGTGGTCCTCTGAATCAGCCTGAGTTACGTTCTACTTCTTACCGGAGGCCGCAGCCCCGCGAGGAGGGCGAGGAGGGCTCTGATGAGGGTGAATCTTCTGGTCCGCCTGGTTCACGTGGACGTGGTGCTGGTGCTGGAAGAGGTGGAAGGGGACGTGGAGGCGGAGGTGGTGGTCGGGGGCGTGGTGGACGTGGTGGTGGACCTGCTTCGTCTGGGGCTCAGGCTCAGCCGGAATCTGCTGCTTCGCGACAGAGGAAAGAGGCTAATAAGGGGAGTCGGGCGAATCATAATCGTCGACAGCAGCATGCGAAGAAGATGGCGCGTGGGGGTGCAATGCCTGGCTAAAAGCAAATAAGTTATCGATATGGTACATGTGGAGCTCATAGGGTCAATATGACCCTTGAATATGTCTCGCTTGACGACCATACATGTAATCTAGACATTTTGGAAACGATTACAAAAACAGTTACAAAGCATTGAAACGGAAATCATTCGTTGATCATTAATAACCCAGAACACATAAAATTGTGGTATGGGTTGTCGCGACAATATATTTACACAGGAGCCTCGTTCACATGGCCCGCAAGGAACTTTCTCTCATTCACCAGTGAATCAATGATGATGGTCCGAGAAGACACCCGTTTCGGACATTGATTTGCGGCATTCCTCCATGAGGCGGAGCTGCTTCGCCACGTCGCCGAGACGGCTGATCACCTCTTTGTTGCCATCATAGAAGGTGAAAATCGCATACGGGATACCAGTATCACGGCAGAATTCTAAGACATGCTGTTGAGCACGACGCAAGTTGTGTCGCGGCATGCGTGGGTATAGATGGTGGATGGCCTGGAACTGCAGGCCTCCATGGAAGAAATCAAGCCACGTCGGGCAGTCGACGTCCATGGTGGTGCGAAGCATCTTCTGTGGGAAGGACTCGGCAACTCCTAGATCAGCGGTTGACATGGCGAAGTGGGATAGGGTGATTTGGACATGCAGGGGGGAGGGGACGATGTTCGAGATGAGAAGGAAGGTCAGACGGCTGCTGGTATCGGGAAGTGTTTTGTACAAAATCCCGTAGCCATACCAGGTCCAGAAGAAGACCTGTCCGACAAGCTCTAAGTAGAAGTGCCACCAGGCGGGGCCCTTTCGAGGAGCCTGGCGCTTCAGGAGATATTCCCAACTCAGGGCAGTCAGATTGAAACGTGCGAGGGACATGATAGGGTAGTAAAGGTAGTTCTGGAACTTAAGCAGGAATTGAGCAGGAATATCGAAAGTCATGACTCGGTCATAGTATGTGCTCCGGAGGCTGCCAAAGAAACGATGCGAGATGGCAAAGAATGGGATGTGCTCAATATCAGGATCATGCTCGGGTTCGTTGGTCACAATATGATGCACGTTATGGCTTCGTTTCCACCAACCAAGACTCAATCCACCAATGAAATCTGCGATGATTATCCCAATAACACTGTCCACGTGGAAATTGTGTGTAATTCCCATATGACCAGCATCATGGGCAGTGAAAACAAGCTGGTGCCACACGCAGCCTAGGAAAAATGCCGAGGCTGCCCACCATTCCATGCGTAGAAACATGTATGACAGGCCTGCGAATAGACTGTATCGACAGCATTCAATGAAGTATGCGAAGTAGTTGCAGTTGAAAAGACCCTCAGCCTTCAGCCGCTGGTTTAGCTCGCGGTATTTGCGCTTGATCTCCTCCTGGCTCGCGGTGTTCAACGAAGGATATTTGGCAATGTCAAATGCAATCTCTTCTTTGGTTCTGGCATCCAAAAACTTTGGCTGAGGCATTGCGGTCGGGTTCTGAGAAGCACTATCGGTGGCTGTGATTGACTTCCTTTGACGGACCGAGGCTTTTGAGTCGACCGCGTCGAAGACTGGTGAAGGGGGAACAGATCCATCATGACTAGAGCCATAGGAGCTCTCTTGGCTTGTTGAATCCTCCTCCGTCGAGCAAGAGTCTTCCGTGTAGGGACGGTACTTGCCGCCCTGGATTGGGGGTAGGAAGTTGATCCAAATTCCTTCAATTCGACCGATCTGATACGAGGGCATGCGGTCACGGGCTTCTTGTGAATGTAGTCTATATCAAAGATACCCAGATTAGCTATGTCATGGTCTGTGGCTTATCCAACAACGTACGCATTGATCTCGTCTGTTGCATCCCTGCCCACCATGTGCTTGATGGACTTGTCTCCTCCAGGATGGAACTTGATCCAGGCGTCTACCTTCAAGACACGGTCCTCAAAGATGATCACATGTTTTCCCTCTGCAATAAGACCTTCAATATACCGGCGAGTCAAGACGGTGTCTTTCCGGGATGGTTGGGGCTTCTCCATGGTGTGAATGCGCGATGTGGATATTCAGGGTCAACAAAAGTGACTTCTTTACAAGGACATTGTTCAGATGCAACAAAATGAGTGACAAGGAGAAAGTTCAGAGAAAGCACACGCAGCAGCGAAGGGAGAGATGGGAAAGATAGGAAACAAGGCAGAAACATTGCGGAGCTCAGCGGGGATCGATCGGCGGTCAGCTCGTGCTTCCAAGCCTGTCACCTTCTTCATTACTATACACTTCATCTTGTATGGCATGATGGTGAGCATTTCTTCAGCATGTCTTGATCTTGTATTGATTCTGATAGGCTACAATTTCGACACTCACCCAAACATGGCTCCAATGGGATCGGGTTCGTATACCCCCCGTAGTCCGGTGGCCTGACTGACTCGGATGCAGGACCCTACAACCCGTGCAGAGATAGAACAGTTACGGGACTCTGATGCCACTGAAGAATTGGAG
Source organism: Penicillium nucicola (assembly GCF_028828085.1). Classification (NCBI taxonomy): domain Eukaryota; kingdom Fungi; phylum Ascomycota; class Eurotiomycetes; order Eurotiales; family Aspergillaceae; genus Penicillium; species Penicillium nucicola. Next base: position 2,704,170 of record NW_026643127.1, read on the forward strand.
AAGCGCTTGAGAAACCGTGCGTGTTATTGTATTCTGCTTAATTGAGTCTTGAATACATATCTGACCCGAGTATAGGCATCGAATTCGGAACAGCGGGTCTACGAGGCCGCATGGCAGCAGGGTTCTCCTGCATGAACTCTCTGATAGTCATACAAGCCTCGCAAGGCCTAGCCAAGTTTATCCGTGATCAGCGTTCTGACATCGCCTCACATGGTGTAGTCATTGGCCATGATGCGCGTCACAACTCTAAGAAATTTGCCGCACTCGCTGCCAACGCTTTCATTGCGCAGAAGATTCCGGTTTTTCTGTTTGACCAGGAAGCACCAACGCCACTGGTACCGTTCGGTGTGAACTATTTCCATGCCGCTGCGGGTATCATGGTAACGGCGAGCCATGTATGTTGACCTGGAAACCCACAACATGCACTTACTGACTCGGGCGATTAAAGAACCCAGCTCAAGATAATGGTAAGCTGCTTAAATCATGTACAGAGAACTACAAGCTAATTTTTCTTTAGGATACAAAGTGTGAGAGAAGCCGTGATAAATGCTAAGCAGCAGCTAATAAACTGCGCTATATAGATACTCGAGCAATGGTGCGCAGATTAACCGACCCGAAGATGGAGAAATTGCGCAGTCTATCAAGGAGAACCTTGAACCTTGGCCAACAGCATGGGAACCACTGCAGCCAGGCGAATACTTGCGCTCGGATTCATACCAGAAACTTCTTCCCCACTACAAAGAGCAGGTTGGGAAGTTCATGGTACGTCTTTGAAAATCGATTGGGGTGACAGCTCTGATGATTCTTTTAGAGATCCACTGTAGGAGACTGGAAGCCCCCAAAGCCATTTGTCTACACTCCTCTTCATGGTGTTGGAGGCCTCGTACTACCGGAGTTGTGTCACTCACTTGGAATCGACAATCTTGCGCCTGTTGAAGCCCAAGAGAAGCCAGATCCGGACTTCCCCACTGTGAAGTTCCCTAATCCCGAGGAGAGCGGCGCGTTGGATCTCGCTATCGAAACTGCTGATAAACAAGGAAAGACATTGATCATCGCGAATGACCCGGACGCTGATCGGTTTGCTGTAGCGGAGAAAGTAGAGTGAGTGTTTCTCCCTTTTTGATTATTTATTGCTAATGTTTAACACAGCGGAAAATGGCAATTATTGACTGGAAATCACGTTGGAGTCCTACTGGCGTCTCATATCTTGGATTCCTATGATGCCGACAAAGACTGGTCTCACATCTCTGTCTTGACAACCACGGTTTCGAGTGGTATGCTTGCCAGAATGGCAGCTGCAAAGGGCGTTCACTTCAAAGAGACCCTTACGGGCTTCAAATGGATGGCCAATGTTGCTCGGGACCTTGAGAAAGAAGGGAAGACTGTTTCATTTGCTTATGAGGAAGCCTTAGGATACATGTTCCCATCCGTCTGCTATGACAAGGACGGAATTACAGCGGCCACAGTATTCCTTGCCGCAGAAGCGAAATGGAGATCACAGGGTTTGACTGTGTTTGCCAAGCTTCAGCAACTCTTTGCAGAATTCGGCCACTATGAGACCTTGAACAATTATTTCCGATCTTCCGACCCGAAGCTCACTTCAACATTATTCCAAGGGATCAGAAAGGGCTCTTACCTGAAAGACATGAAATTCGGCCGTTTCAAGATCCTACGGTGGAGAGACTTAACGGGAGGCTATGACTCTAGCACTCCTGATAACAAACCTGACTTGCCTGAAGATCCCACCAGCCAAATGTTAACTCTGTGGCTGGAGGGTGGTGTTCGCTTCACATTCCGAGGCTCGGGCACAGAGCCGAAGGTCAAATGTATGCGTGCCCTTCCCTTGTTTTATTTTATTCATTTTGGTTGCTAATCAAATTATTGGAAACAGTCTACATTGAGAGCTGCGGCGATTCTCGTGAAGATGCCGTAAAGGCAGTTTGCGAAACGTTCCTTGCTATTCAGAGAGAATGGGTTGAACGTTTCACGCCTTCGATGTCATACAGCAAGCAGCTTTCTACGTCATCGGGTCATATCCTAAATGTGGAGTGAACGCTGATAGTGATATGGAATATGAAAAGAGCAAGAATACTTTATGAAATGTCAACTATTGAGAAAATCCAACAGCAGCGGTCATTTCACTGACCGTCAAATTCAAAGATCAAGATTTCCATGCCATCTCCGGCGGTAAATTTGGAGTGCTAGAGCAAACATCCAGTGATACCGCAAGATGCAAGGCGTAAATACCATAAAAGCAGTGCTTCAAATGCAGTACAAATGATGACCCAAGCCATCAAGCCGCGTTTCTCATACTCTGTTTCAAAACAGAAACCGATGAACATCTCCCAAGAGCCACGACTTGATTTCTTGCAAGGCATCTAGATCATTGCTTGGCAATGCCTCTTGAACCTTACCATCATACCAGCCATATGTGCGTTTGACAAAGCTCAGATGATGGCCCATAGAGCGGGCAGAATCAAAATCGATAATTACGGGGTCATTGCCCTGAAACATGATATTGCATGGATTCAGATCGTTATGCACAATGCCCAAGCTGTGAAGATGGCGAATACCTCGTTCAATCTGCTCCGTCCAGCCTTCGACCTGTTCCGGATCGGCCCCGCGCCTCTGGTAGGCAAAGTCCAATTTGCTGCGTCTGAGGGGGTTTACGTGTTCCATGAGTGTCTCATCGTAGCTCGTAAAATAGATGCCTCTGATTCGGCCATTTTCCATCACTGCACACCCGTGGTACTGAGAGACATTCGGGTGTGGGTTGTTCTTCAATAGCTCGCAGGTCTTCACTTCTTCAATCCATGTCTCCTTGATGGCGGTTGGATATCTAGGATTATATGTTGACAGACTCGGCTTTTTCAGGAACCAGTTTGAGTGGCGTGGCGGTGGATCTTCTGCTCTGGTGAAGGAGTCCTGGAATTCGGGGGAAACGTGTGCACTTTGGATCCTGTTGGTGCCGTACAGATCGCTGAGTTGAATGTCTTGGGGCTCGGCAAATCGTCTTCGGGAATATGCCCGGTAGATTGTGCCACCTGTCTTGTAGACTATGATGGTCCTTTGGAATACAAAGTCCTCCATCGGACCTCCGAAGTCTTCGGAGCATTCAAGGATCTCCATTCAGGGTTACGGGCATGGGAGTGGAGAAGCTGCAAGCCGTTGCAGAAAATACCACGCTTCGGACGTGGGATGTTGCTGATTTCAGAGGTATCAAACGGAGACGTACGAGGATCACGAGAAGAAGCGGGTTTCCGTCCAGTTGCAATCAAAAGTACTGCAAGGCTTGTTTGTCTCAGGCCAGCCAATGCTTGTGCGAGGTAACCCAAGCATCATGACTAGGAGGGACATTCAAGGAGACTACAAAACCTCTGGAATATAGATCAATGAAGCTTGACCCAGGGCTTCTTCTCTTTCAACCTCATTCACTATGTGCCAAAATTATGTGCAGGCCCAAACTAGGCAATCTTCCAATCATTCGCACTATGCAAACTTAGCGCAGCGAAATGATCACATTTGTCCCAGTTCGTTGCACCACGTTCATCAGACTAGGCCTTACTTCAAAAGCCATGATTCCTTCCAACGCCAACAGCGTGAAGCCACCAAGACCAAAGACGTGTCCCACACCTTTGATTGCCCACGGTATGATCGAGGAGCTTTTCGAAGGTATGAAGTTGGATCATATGTTCAAGGAGATCTTTGCATGACGTTGTCTGCTTGTCACTAACAAAAACCTTTAGGCAAGACACCAAACCAAAAGCCCCAGCTTGCACTCTACATCACGATAGCTGCCCCTGTCACCGGCACGAACACCCATGTATTCATGCCCGGTCCCGGTCTCAAATATCAGACTCGAGCGAAGATGAGGGCTATGACTCGTATACTTCCCAAACAAAATTGCACCAGTGTGTCATTCACGCTGCCAAAAAAGAACGCTACTACCTCAAATCTTCAAGTGACACACTCAAGCACATTCACAGTCATAACGCCCCGCCAGTCTCAGGCACCTGCGCTCGTACAACAGTGAACGTGTCACAGAAAAACGGGGGTGGGCAGAATAACAAGTGTGTCAGATTCAGTGATGAGGAGATATCGACAACTGTCAGCTCGCTATATTCCACCTGTAGATCTCAGGTTTCGGCAGATCATCTGTGCCATGTATCTCGAAATTATGGTCGTCAAGGCCCAGCGAAAGACTACAGAGAACCAAGGCCGTGTTGTAGGACGGTGTGGGGTCCACCACCACCCGAGACAGATTCAAGAAGACATGAGACGGGTCTTAGATCGAGACATTGAGACTTGTCTTGGAAGCAAAGATACCGTCTGTCTGTAGGCTAAAGCATTTATTCATTTTCACGGATATTCTCCGTTGCCTATTAGCTCCGAACAGATCCTAGAATCAACCCTGTGATCATTACTTTACTTTGTCGTTCTAGATAGAAAATGTTTATTTGTCATATTGTAATACTAATCAAAATATTCATCGAGATTTCTCGTCGTTGGATTACAAATGCAGGAATGGCTTTACCTCCAAGTTGCACTTGCGGTAGCAGTGGCACCCGAGCAGCCAGTTGGCACGGTGTAGCTTCTATTAGGGTCGCTTTCCCAGACAATACTGCCGTCCGTCTCTTTCTTGATGAACTTGTACTCAAACGTGGTACCGACGGGGAGAGAAATTGTGGCAGTCCACAATGGGTTTGACGACGTATACGAGCCTGCAGACAGAGCAATCGCAGACGAGGTAGACCAAGAGCCCAATTGGCTGATTGAACCAACGACGTAAACATTCTCTCCGTATGTAGTAGTGACTAGCTCGTTGAATGTCACTGCAAGGGATGTCGCAGCGGTACATGTTGTTGTTGTTGTTGTTGTTGTTGTCGAAGTAGTAGTAGTACTCGTCTTGGTAGCGGAAGTTGTTGTCGTTGACTTAGTAGAAGTCGTGGTAGAAGTCGATCCTGACCCAGATCCAGTGATAGCAATATCGGCACAGTGGAGATACACCTGCGCGGTCTGGAATGAGTTCCATCTGAAGCGAAGCAGGGTGTGATCGGAGCTGTAGTTTGGGATCTTGATTTTCTTGGTGACTGTATAACCACCGGCGATGGTGGTCTTGCAAGAATTCAAAGCTGCGCCATCCACACCTTGGCATCCGCGGTTGGAGTCAGCATTGAAGGCGTTACAAGTAAACCAATCATTGCGGTAGCATGCTTGATCAGAGGTGCAGTCTGGATTATAGCCACAGGTCTGTCCATCGACATCAGTGCATTTCAATTCGCCATCCAGGAAACAGTCTTCTGCGGCTTGTTTCTCCTCTGTGGTTGGGAGATATCCCGGAGTCAAAAACAAGTCGACCAAAGTCTGGTTCTGGCAGACACCGTAGGTGAACATGCCGCCATGATCGCCGTTGTTGTCAACACACCATTGCACTTCGACAATATCGTTGGCAGTATATGTAGCTACCACGGAGTTACCCCAATAATCTCCGGGTTGGTTATAGTCCACGCTAACTCGAGCATTGTATCCACATGGCCCACTGCGGCCAACCTGTGCTGCTTCAACGTCAGGCCAAGCAGTGACGGGCTCAAGAATCGAGCATTCAGGACAGGTATCAATGCCAGCCTAAAGCATATCAAGTTAGCAATGTACGGCATGAACTTGTACTTCCGGGTCATACCTCAAATCCCAGTCGTGTACGACTTGAGGGAATCGTCAGGTATCCATGAGCATTGACTGAGGCTAGCAGACTTGCCAGTGTCAGAACACTTGTAGTCTTCATGATGTCGAAGTGTGCTTTCTTGGATTGAATTTAGAGACTGGTCATGACCTCCCCAATGCGATATCCTCGCCCTTTTAAAAGATCAATGATACATATCTTCATGTACTGTCCATTCGGTTAATACTGTATTTAGTTCAGCAAAAAGCCCCAACGGCCATTGCCATCACTGTCTCCGCCAAGAACAACCCCTATTGGGGAAAGACCGCCGGTCTGAAACTCTGGGCATATCTTGGCGTCTCCCTTGGCATTCATATAATCCAAGCTGAATCCCCAGGACATGATGGAAAAGCCGACAATTGCCCGCTAACAATCAGCCATAGGCGCAAGGCTAAGAAGAATCGGTGTTAGGTCTTCGTCAGTTCCTTGAATAATCAACGACTTGACAAGCCGATGAATCTCCGCTTCCCCGCATACCTTGTTTTAGCGAGGTCTCCTGAAGAGTCATGGGATAAACAAGTCTTTCAGTAAGTTGATTGGCCCACAGTATGGTTGTAACCGAGATGAAAGGCGTAAACCATGGTCTGTTAGGCGAGTAGTGTAATTGTTTCATGCGAATTCGGCAGGGTAGGGCGACGATGGCTTTCGGGCTCTCCGCCTACACAAGATATCTGGGGTGCATGATGGCACAGAGATTTTGCGCGATATTGAAAAGTCTGGCATATCAGAGTCCATGTATTTCAAGAGATAGAAACAGTCTAACAGCATGTATCAATTGTCCTTCGATACTATTCAGAAATTGAAGCGCGCAAGGAATGCGATGTAAATAATTTGCAAGAACAAATCTAACAACATAGAGAGAGATTCCAGTTGGCAACTTATGAACAATCTTTCAAGGTTGAAACTGCGATGGAGTCTGTCTTTACCAACTCCATTCTCCGTGGGTCTCGAGCGGGCCGACCCGGCAAATTGTACCCGCTCCGGTGATGTCACTGTTGTCCAGGTGAATTCCGAACAGGCATACGCATGTTGCGTGTGGCACAGCCAAAAGAGAACAAACCTAACACGTGAGCCAAAAAAAAACTGGGAAGAGGACAAGAATGATCGGAAAAGAATCTAATTCAAAGGCAAGGAATATCGCCCGACCTGGATCCGAGATTGGTTATTAGTGCTGACGGCGGAAGCGGATTGTGTTATCTGTCTAACATTCGGAATCCTTTCGCACACGTCAGCAGAGATGGGATAAGTCAGAGGCCTTGCATGCGATGAGCAAGGCGGCACCCTATCCGGAAGACCAAGGTGCCTCTGTCAAGGGGACTCCAATGGCTAAGCTTTACACCCCCAGCAGGTCCGAAGCTGACGTATCGAATTCCAGTAGATATTCCGACCCCCGGAAGCTTAGCGCAGTCTGTGAGTGACTGTTGTTTTCTCAAATGGACAGAACCTGATGCGCAGGGGTCGTGGACCCATAAACGGTGGATCTTGCGAGCAGATCCGCTCCCTCAATGCATGTTGGCCTAGAATGGATTCATAGGTCCACAAGATAGTCTACACAAGCAATGTACTAATTATAGAAGTCGGAAGTTTTGTCAAGCCGCAAAGCTTGTCGACGATCATAGGCCTAAAGAATAATCACGAAACCCGCATTGGTATTAATTCCTGCAAAGCCTGGATAACACGGCAGTGTATAGGTCAAAGGGCGCACCATCCGAGGCTAAGAGGGCTTTTGGATGCTTACATAGTGGGGCTTCCGACAGCCTTATGCGGCGTAGTAAGCTGAAATCAAGCTTTCGATTAAGATAATCCCCTGTCAGTCCGACCGACGTGGTATTCCGCTTGGTGAAACAAGATCCGCCGGGCGATTCGTTATCCGGTCTAACTATTCGGAGACCCGATGTATCGTATCATGAGTCTCAACAAGTCCCGAATTCATTCTCTAGCTCAGTGATGAATCGGATATGGATCCTTGCAATGGAGAGCAGCTTGTCTCATCCTTGCCTACAAATAGCCCGTTGAACCACGCTGTTATTCTGTTTTCCATTCACCACAGATCAATATCCAGCAAAGACAATCATCTCAAGCTCAATTCAGCCGATTTCAATACTTCTACCTCTGCCAATTCATTATCTTCTCTCCAGCAAAATGGGATTCCAGGACAAGCGAGTTGTTGTTGTTGGCGGTGGCCTAGGTGGCCTGGCCTTCATGAACGCAGCCCTCTATGCCGGTGTCAAGAACATTCAGCTCTACGAGCAGGCTCATCAATTCGGCGAGGTTGGTGCCGGTGTTGACATCACTGCCAATGCAAACCGCATCCTCGATGCTTTCGGCCTCAAAGAGTCCCTGCTACGTCGATCTTCGCCTCAGCTGCCTTACTACATGCAATACCACCATTATAAGTCTGGCGATCGTCTCGGTCATATCGAAGAGTTCTCGCAGCCCCACGCACGCTTGATCCACCGAGCTCATCTCCTGGACTCGATCAAAGAGCCTGTTCCTGAGGAATTATTGCATTTGCAAAAGCGTCTCTCGTCTATCCATCGCAACACTAGCTCTGACGCCGCGCCATACACTCTGTATTTTGAAGACGGCACCACCACCAGTGCGGATATCATTATTGGATGTGATGGTATCAAGTCCCGGGTCCGACGCGAATTAGGTTTTGACGACTCACCGAACTACTCTGGCCAGGTGGTCTACCGTGGCTTCGTCGAGTACAAGGATTTGCCCGAGGATACTGCAAAGCTGCTTCGCAACGTGGTGAACTTCCGCGGGCCGAAGCGTCACATTTTGTGTCTGCCAGTCGGCAACCCGGCCACTCAAACTGACCGTGTCGGTGTCATTGGCTTTATGTCTGAGCCGCTCGATTCCTGGGACTCTGAAAACTGGATGGCCCGGTCGGAAATTGGCACTCTATACGATCATGTCCGGGACTGGTGCCCACAGGTACAGGACATCATCAAGGGTCTCTCCAAGGGATCTCCTGATGGTCGTTTGATGAAGCAGGCCCTTTATGTTCGAGACCCACTGGACAAGTGGTTTGAGATGCGAGACCAGATGGATGGTGGTATTGTCCTTCTGGGCGATGCGGTCCACTCGACTCTCCCTCACCAAGGTACGTCTTGATATCCCGACTGCTTTGTTCCAAGGAACAACATTTACTGATGTTTTACAATAGGTCAGGGTGTCTGTATGGCTATTGAATCCGGGATTGCGCTGGCCACTATTCTTTCGCATTGGAAAGGCGATGACCTACAGGCTCTTTGAGTTGGTGGCTTTGTACCGAAATTTAGATAATAGAATAGATTATTTTGTTTCTTCGCAGATATGATATCCTACTTTACCTACTTCTGACAAACCAGCCACCTGATGACAAACTCACCGTGCAACAAAAGTGAGACTGGTTCAACCCTAACTTCTGTGACAAAGGAGCAGTTCTTGGCACTCTTCGGGGCCCGCGGATCCCGCCAAGTGACCAACCATTTCCCGCTCGATGGATGTATTTCCCAGAAGTGACGCTGAGCTTCATAATCCGAATTCAAAAAGATGGGTCATTCTATATGATGCTTGCTAATCAACCTTTGGATTACATCCGTTCTGTGATAAAATTGAAGCATAGATTGCTATAAAAGTCCACAGTATACTCTTGTTTTTCTGATAGATACCTCCATGCTATGTCAACTTGCTAAGAACCAGTTCGATCTTCTTTCTTTCCTCGCTCCTCATTATCTTTGACTGATCCACTCGGTGCATCAGTGCCCGGTGCTCCCAACCACTTCAGCCTACATCAATTTTATCTTCGATTCAAAGTCAAGTCTCAACATGCGATTGGCAATTGCTGGATCGGGTGACCTGGCGAGCTATCTCGTCGAAGAGTTCACGGCAAAGGGCCATGATGTGGTACTGCTCACTCGCAGCCTGAAACCCCGGTTCAGTGACCTGTCGCAGGTGAAGCAAGTGATTGTGGATTATGCGGCGGTCGAATCAATCGTCAACGCAATCTCGGACTGTGAAGCCATGATCTCCACGATTCTCGACTACTCGGAGGGCTTCATCGATGTGCATCTTGCCTTAATTGAGGCATGCAAGCGAAGCCCCCTTTGCAAGCGGTTCATTCCCTCCGAGTTTGGAGGCAACCTTGAAACACACCCCCATCAGCCCGAGTTCTACTTCCGCACACGCGAACCAGTCCGTAAGGTCCTCCGTGCGCAAACTGAGTTGGAATGGACTTTGATTTCCGTGGGCTGGTTGATCGACTACGTTGTCCCAGCAAAGAACCGGTATCTCAAGGATATTGGACCTGCATTCCCGATTGATCTTGAGAATCAAACAATACTCATCCCGGGCACTGGGTTAGAGCCAGTCAATGTTACGTGTGCTCGGGATGTGGCAAAGAGTCTCGTCGCTCTGTTGAGAAGCGCAAAGTGGGATACGTACACCTACATCACCGGAGAGAAGACATGCTGGGCGGACATTAGCCGCGCTTTTACCGAAAAGTACCCTACTTTTTCTATATCTCACAAGGATAAGGCAATTCTCGAGCAGGAGGCAAAGGAAGGTGGAGATGAGGCGCTCTTCGCTGAATATCAACTGTTTTCTGTCACGGGAGCAGCTTGTTTCGACGATGCTAAGGTCCTGAACCAGCGGGAGAGATTTTTCCCCGAAATTCGCTTCCGAAATATCCAGGATCTTTTTGGGGCTGTTGATAAAGACAATCAGGTCATAGTTTGATTTGGTTTGAGACATAGCCTAGCTAGAGTGCAAGATATAGCCTACGGTCAGATCCATCAGATTTTAGCAGCTTGTCAGAGATTTTAGCTCAATCTTTTAGTTCAATTAAGTTATTTGCTTGTTTCACCTGAGAGTATCCAAACCATGTCATTTCTGAGTCTGGACAGGCCATAGCATACTCGGTGATGGTTTTCCCCACAAGTTCAGTAATATCAGGGACGGGTGAAGCATGAACGAGCTCATACCAAGTGGCATTGTATAGTATTCCTTCAATATCAGATCCATACACCTTAGTTTCCAAGGTGCCAAGGTTCCAAGGTTGTCACGAGCACCTGGGCAGCCTCGGAAGTTTAGTCAGCCCTGCATTACACGGGCGCGCGTCATCGTCTCTGCTTAGCCTGTTTCACTGATATCCGATCACATTGCATTCTATATAATTCGGGGATATCCCAGTGTCCCCGTCAAACATTCATCTTCCTTTAATAATCACATAACGTTATAATATATTCTTCATTATGCCTCTTGTTGTACCGGGAATCAACTCCACCATGGGCGATAAGTCAGAGTGGGTCAATAAGCTGATGGGCAAGACCATCGGTGATTCTAGTAATGAGACGGTATGGAGTGGAACTTCTTCAAATACTTACATGAGAATGAAACTGACTGCTTGCTAGTCATTTGCTAAGCGGGACCTCCCTGAGTCTCATCGTGTTCTGAAGCCTGGTGACATGAAGTCTATGGATCATAACCCGGACAGGTAATGTTCTCCATGGACATAGAGTGATGACGGCTACTGATCAGTACTTGTAGACTCAACGTCCACGTCGACGAAGAAGGTGCTGTGAACAACGTCACCTATGGTTAGACACGGTCCTTATACACCTGCTAAGCTGTCATGATTTGAAAGACTGAATACATGTACCAATTTCTAAATTTAACGTTATCTAATAATGAGTTGACATCTATACCGAAGAGCCTATAACCATATTTGGACCAAAGAGACCTACTCAGCCTTCCATCTGAGCAGAGTAAGAGAGTGCTTAGGGAAAACATAAGTGCCCTTCCCACCCCAGACTGTCTCCTCAACACGGACCTCCTCAGCACCATTCATGTTACTAGCAGCGATATTCGCCCCAGTAACAGTAAACACAGTAACATCACCAGTAGCGCCCTCAACAACGCTCTCCAAATCCTTCTCATCAGAAATATTCACAACAGCAACATTCACAAATCCATCCTCACCAAGCGCAGCACTAACATCCAACCAAGGTGTATCCTTTGCACTGCGAATCCACTTCGGCCAAGTCTCCCCTTCATAAGTTCCACAAGAAACATGGCTAGCAACAGTCCAGCCACGCATATACCGCGAGAACAAATACAGGGGCCACCAAGTCGTCTGCTTCGTAATGCCCTCAGGGGTAGTCATCAACGGCGAAATAACATTAACAGTCTGCGCAATACACGCCATACCGACATCCTTGCTCTTCCGAATGAAGACATTCAGCCAGGCAGCAACAGCCAGCGCGTCGGAGAGGTTGTAGTTCTCCTCAGCGCCCTTGCTGCCCTCAGCACGGATCGGGTCCCAGACATTCCACTCGTCGAAGCAGATTGTTGGGCGGAGTTGTTCTGGTGGGACGCCGTTCTCGGCGCGTGCGAGGTCAATGAGACCGGAAGTGATCTCGATGGCGCGTTCTGCTGCTAGTGGGGCTGTGACGTTTGGTAGATGCTCTGATGAGCATGTGTAGAGGTGGATGCTGTGCATGTCGATGAGGGGCACTGCGCTGGTGGAGAGAGCTGAGTGGGCTGGTACGAGGCAGTGCTTAAGGGTGTAGTAGTCCCATGAGGCTGTTCCATCTTGACCGCAGAGAATTAGGATGAGGGTGGGGTCCAGGAGTTTGAGGGCTATAGAGGATTAATATATATATCTGGCGATGAAGATGGAGGGAGTTGCATTACCTTTGGCCCATTGGATGGCCTTGTGGGCATAAGCCTCCTTGGTCATTTGCTCAACTTGCCAGGGACCCCATGTCTCGTTTCCGAGGGCCCAGTATTTGACCTGGATTTGTTAGGGCATTGAAATAAAAATGTGTCCATTGGGATGCATACATTGTAAGGCTCTTCGCGGCCATTCTTCCGGCGCAGGTTGGCATAGTATGTATTGCCAGTACCATTGCAGTACTCAACCCAGCCCAAAGCTGTATTGATTCCAGATCAGCATTGCTTCAAATCTAATCATTGAGCAAGAGCATACCTTCATCTAGAGTACCAGTTCCAAAGTTGAAGCAAAGATAGGGCTCAGTTCCCAAAGCCTCACACCACTGCATGAACTCATCGGTACCAAACTGATTGGTCTCTGTTCCAAGCCAAGCCAGCTCGGGTCTATGGATTATAGTCAGCTCAGATGGTCATAGTGTAGCGGGCGAGCTAAGCATACCTGGATGGGCGTTGGTCCTTAGGGCCAACGCCATCAAGCCAGTGATAGGTTGCGCAGAAATTACCGCCGGGGTATCGAACGACAGGGATATTGAGCCCCTTCAACGCCTCCAAGACATCCTTCCGGAATCCTTTTTCATCGGATAACGGGTTGCCCGGGTCATAGATGCCGCCATAGATACAACGTCCCATATGCCTAGGAAGATAATTAGTTATGCCATGCACGGTTGCCTCGACGATCTTACTCAGTGAAGCCGGCATAGATGTTCGGGTTGATCTTGGAGATGCGCCGAGCAGGATGAACAGAGATGACCGGCGTCTCATGATCTTCCAATTTGGTCAAGGTAGTCATTTTGCAGGTCTTTTTTGGGGGGTTTCTACTTAGGTTACGACAGTAGAAAGTAGCTTTAGCTTAGAAGTGAGTCTTAGAAAGAACTTGCCTAATAAATAACAATAGAAAGGAAAGCGGCTTCTCCTATAAGCGGCAAAACTCCTGCGGGGAAGCTGGTGCTGGCAACAAACCACACGATGCTCGTTCTGGCTAGTTTCGCGCTCGATCAAAGCCATGTCAGACGCGCCAAGCTGGAAAAACCTCGGCAAGTATCCAATAACCCGACAGGCGAGATTCCCAGCTCCAACCCTGAATGCAGTGGGAGATATTCCGTCAATCACCACACGGCCTCCGTGGCGCCACATTGCTGCGTTAATCATGCCCCCGCAGCATTGAAGGTATTTCGATTCCAGCACGGCTGTTAGTGTGAACGGAGCTGCGTCCGATCATTTGCTACCGAGACGCCTTTCGAATGGCCAGGTTAGACTTTTCCGATCTAGCTCGGTTAAATCAGCATAGAGCATACGATCACCCTGGCTGGTGGCTTTGCCTAAGCTATTTGCTCCGAGTCTGGAGTGCTCAGTTCCGATGGAGTATATCTAGGGATCATCGCCCCCCGGAGAATGTGGTGATATGTGGAGATCCCCAGATTTCTTCCCCATACTTTGATTCCCATCACCATGCGTCTTTCGCCAAAGTGGTACCAGGTAAGGATGAGATGGACCATATTGATGTGCTCGTGTTGATCATTTCTATAGTTCCTGGTTGGCGTGTTCGCCTCGCTCGGTTCATTCCTGTACGGATGTTAGTATCGTCTCCCGGTGTTGAAGGATTCCATTTTAACACAGCTCTAGATGACTTGGGTGTTATTGCCGAGGTTATTGTCTGCCAATCCTTCAAAACGAAGTTTGCTCCATCTGATACCGAGAGGTATGTTAGGTTCCTATGGATTTGATATCTCTTGCTAATAACTTTCCAGCGGTCTGGTCGTATCCCTGTTCACAGCCGGTGCTTTCTTCGGTGCTGGTTTCGCTGGTCCCAGTGGTGATTACCTTGGCAGAAGACGCACCATCTCTCTGGGATGTTTGGTCTTTTGTCTAGGAGGTGGCCTCCAAACTGGCGCCAGAACCATCGCCTACCTATATAGTGGACGTCTCCTTGCTGGATTTGGGTATGTCATTTCACCCCGCACAAAAGCATTCGAGAAACCAGAAATGGGTGGCTAATTCGCATTAGTGTCGGTTTCCTTACCATGATGATTCCCCTGTACCAGGCCGAGATCTGTCACCCGAGTATCCGTGGCCGAGTGACAGCCCTGCAGCAGTTCATGCTGGGTGTTGGAGCTCTTTGTGCTTCTTGGATCTCCTATGGAACATACGTTGGCTTCAAGCCAGACAACCAAGCCCAATGGCAATTGCCGCTGGGCTTGCAGATTGCTCCTGCTGTGTTCCTTGGTCTGTTGATCATGTTCTTCCCCGAGGTAAGCGATTAATTGGATCTCTTCTCAGCTTGAAAATACAATATCTAACATGCTCTAGTCTCCTCGCTGGCTCATTGACCACGGCAAGTCCGAAGAAGGTCTGAAGACCTTGGCCAAGCTCCATGCTCATGGTAATGAGAACGATGCCTGGGTTCAGGCTGAGTACGCTCAAATCCAGGAGAGTATCACCTTCGAGCACGAGAACGAGGCCAAGTCATACCTTGATCTCCTGACCAATCGTTCTTCGTTCCGTCGACTGTTCCTCTGCTGTGCGCTCCAAGCTTCTGTTCAAATGACCGGTGTATCTGCCATCCAGTAAGCTCTCTCAACATGTAGCCAGGGGAAGACACTAATGTGAAGCTAGATACTACTCCGTCACGATCTACGAGCAAATTGGAATCTCAGGCTCCGACACCCTCCGATACCAAGCCATCAACTCAATCATCGCCCTGATCGCCCAGTTCCTCTGCATGATGTTCATCGATCGTTTCGGTCGTCGCTGGACACTGATCACCGGAAATCTCGGCAACATGGTGACATTCATCATCGCCACAATCCTACTGGCCCAGTTCCCCCCGACAACAAGTAACAGCGGCGCTCACTGGGGATTCATCATCATGACCTGGCTCTACAACTTCTCCTTCTCAGCAACCTGCGGCCCCCTCTCATGGATCATCCCCGCCGAAGTGTTCGACACGCGGACCCGTTCCAAGGGTGTTTCGATCGCGACGATGACTTCGTACGCGTTCAACACCATGATCGGACAGATCACGCCCATCGCCATGACAAACATTCAATACCGGTTCTACTACATCTTCGTCGTTTGCAACTTTACCAATGCGCTCTTCTTCTATTTCCTCTTGCCTGAGACTAAGAAGGTGCCTCTTGAGGAGATGAATGCCATGTTCTCCAACGCCCCTTGGATTGTGCCCTTCAGCAAGAGAGAGGATTACATCAGTCATGATCTCGAGCGCAAGATTGAGGAGCAGGAGGTTAAGCAGAGTACAATGCACTATGAGGTTGAGGAGAAATGAGAAATGAATGTCTTTTGATATCTCATACCCGCATCCTCTGATTGGTTTATCTTTTATCTTTGAATCTTGAGCTGTCAGTGCTTATGCATGTGCCTTCTGCCTTCTGCCATGAAGAAATATCGTTGCTTGAGGAAATGTTGTTGCCTATATACTCCTTTGTCTAGGATCCGCAGAGACTTGAAAAACTGATTGTATTTCATGAATGATATCATTCACTGCAACTCAGCAGCATTTCATCTACTTACTTACCGTATTTCTCTTTCGCATAATCTATAACCTTAAAAGGTATTACATTCCTCAGTGGGATCGCATTCGACCGTCATGTCAATCAATTGAAGTTGCAACCTACGATATAAAACGACCCCTATTCCTACCCTCCACAGAATATCAGTCTCCACAAGCAGGCAGGCACTGTATGACACTGTGGCTGCACTATCCCAGATCGAAGCCAATAGCACATTATATACTCAAGCGCAACTCCACAGGGCCTATTCCGATTGGCTTATAACAGAAGCTTGTCGGCGTCCGAAAAGAGGCTAGTCGCCCAGCACGGGGAACCAACTAAGCGACTTTTTCACTCAACTTACTTGTTGCATCAGTCAACAGTGATCATTTATACAGCAAATATCCCAGTCTGCGTACAGATTGACCACTTAGAGCACATGGGTCTAATTTTAGCAATCCTTAGCAATCTTCTGCCTGGCCCTGATGTATTCACTAGTAACGAGGGACAAGGCATTGTTATAATACTGTAATTCGAGTTGAGTCCGATATAGTCTTTGAGGTGAAAAGACGTGAAGGAAATCTGAGAATCGTATTCCGAAAAATGAATTTCTACTGCACGCTCTCACGAATGCGAATTATAACTTTGTCTCTTGCCCTGGTCATTACTATGTGGTTGTAATCATGTACACTAGACTAAACGTACCTTATGATTACACTACTTTAATCCTCGCAGGAGCAGATATGATTCTCATGTTAACAGACCAAACAAGTATATACTTGTGCTCATGCCCTCCCATCGCCTCACACAATGTTCACTGGATTTATCGACCGCTACTGAGCCCTGGAGATATAGTCAGTCACGTGGAGACTATACCTGAGTCATTCCTGAATTTATTGAAGGTTGACCAGGATGTCTACATACAACTCAACTACAGTACTTTCATTCAATATGACGGCAGCATCACGAGGGGCAGTCTTCGTCCCCATTGAATTGATCATATATATCGCGAGGTTTCTACAGCCAGCTGACATTATAAATCTGCTGCGAGCAGCGAAAGGCCTTGACAAACTACTCACATCCCATCATCTGAACGTCAAAGGCGATAAGGACGAAACGATATTTCATCTCATTGCAAGAGACGGAGATGAGAATCTGATGAAAATGTTTCTCGGTAAATGTGGGATATCCAGCATCATCCGTGACGATACTACACAATTACATCAAGCTAAGACGTTCGGACAAGTATCAAGAACAGGATTCCTGGCCTCGACTACTTTCAACATCAACGAACTCGACCGTCATAGAGAAGCCCCGCTACATTGGGCCGCTAAGCAAGGACACGAATCGATCGTGAAACTGCTACTTGACAGAGAAGACATCAAGCCCGACCTAGAAAATAACCGATATCGAACGCCGCTGTCGCTCGCAGCAGAACAGGGACACTTGCCCGTTGTGGATCTTCTGCTGCGACAGAATGAAGTGAATCCCAATTCGAAGGATTATTACGACCAAACACCGCTGTCATTTGCTGCCGAACATGGACATGTATCAGTTGTGGAGTTATTGCTTCAACAAGACGGTATTGACGCTGATGCGGAGACTTATGATCAAGACGCTGCGGGGAGGTGGCTACCTCAAGACGGGGGACGTACGCCGTTGTCATTTGCGGCTGGGAACGGGCATCTTGCAGTGGTGGAACTGTTGGTGCGGCGAGATGTTGACGCGGATTCAATTGATGATAGCCATCGTACGCCGCTGTGGTGGGCGGCAAAACATGGTCATTTGGCTGTTGTGGAGGTGTTGGTGCGAAGGGGGGACGTTGGCGTTGATTTTAAAGATAAATGTGGTCGTTCGCCTTTGTCATGGGCTGTTGCGGGAGGGCATCAAGCAGTGGTGGAGTTGCTGGTGCAAATGGGATGTTGAGGCTGATTTGAAGACAATTGTGGCCAGACCATGTTACTGTAGGATTTGTAGAATTCTCACTGGAACAAATAAATAGTCATGATAAATCCCATGACGACTTTTGCTCGATGGTCTCTTGTAGAAACTGTGGCTACTCCATAAGTTAGCTCGGTGATATCTAGTGTGTAGCTCTATATTATAAGTTATCGCGAATAGTACATAGCATTCAATTTGGGCCGTAGGTATTCTTGCTGCTATACAGCTTCTCTGGAGATGCTAGTGACGAGTGGGCATGGCATCCGTAAAGCAGTTTCAGGTAAAATACACAAGGGCATGTCCCCGTCATGTAAGTTACAAGGGCTGTTCCCGGATCGAGCTGCATACCTTATTTGTATTAGCGTGATTCGAGCTATTATAAGTTGAACCCTCCCGTGAATACGCAACCCAAACTAACCCAACCAATATAGCAACCAAAATGGCAACCATCGAAGAGTCCTTCCAAGCCGCCATCGACTCCAAAAAGATCAACGGTGCTGTCGTATGCACCAGAAACAAAAATGGAACATTCACCTAC
This sequence comes from Penicillium nucicola, assembly GCF_028828085.1. Taxonomy (NCBI): domain Eukaryota; kingdom Fungi; phylum Ascomycota; class Eurotiomycetes; order Eurotiales; family Aspergillaceae; genus Penicillium; species Penicillium nucicola. The sequence goes on from NW_026643127.1 coordinate 2,722,597, forward strand.
AACAAAGCCATGGGCCAACGCACCCTGCTTTCTGGCGAACAGAAACCCCAAGAATTAAACGACATGCTATACCTAGCCAGCGCAACAAAAATCATAACCACCATCGCAGCAATGCAATGCGTCGAAGAGGGCACATTGACTCTAGACGACGACATCTCGCCCATCTGCCCAGAACTCGGATCCAAACAAGTGCTTACAGGATTCACGGACGACGAAGCCAAAACCCCCATCCTGGAAGCGACGAACCGCCCAATTACACTGCGGATGCTACTTAGCCACAGTGCAGGCGTGACATACCACTTCCTGGACCCGAAGATCGGAGCATGGCGCGAGAGATTTGGTGTGGCCGACGAAGCCCCGCAGAAGAATGTTGAAGACACTTTCTCGTATCCGCTCAGTTTCCAGCCTGGCGAGGGTTGGATGTATGGCTCGGGTCATGATTGGGCTGGGCGGATTGTCGAGCGTGTTACTGGACAGACATTGGGTGAACGGATGCAGGAGCGGGTGTTTACGCCATTGGGGTTTTCGGATGCGCAGTTTTATCCTGTGAGTCGTGAGGATCTGCGGGAGAGACTTGTTGATCTGAATCCGGATGATGTTGAGGGTCTTGGGCGGGCGGTTCTTGGGGGTGGGGGTGATATCAATAAACGGTCAAAAGGGCATTTTGGGGGACATGGGTTGTTTATGACTGGGCCTGATTTCCTGAAGATTTTGGGGTCTTTGTTGGATGGGGACGAGGTTTTGTTGAAACGGGGTACTGTTGATGGGATGTTCGTGCAGCAGCTTGGCGAGCAGGCTGAGAAGAGCCATTTGGAGAAATTAGATGGTCCTATTGGGCCTATGTTCCGAATTGGGGTCGAGCCTGGGGTCAGGGTTGGCTATGGGCTGAGTGGGCTGTTGACTCTTGAGGATATTGATGGGTGGCAAGGGGAAGGGAGTTTGAGTTGGGGAGGAGGGTTGACATTGACTTGGTTTGTTGATCGGAAGAATGGGCTTTGTGGTGTTGGGGCAGTTCAGTCTGCTTTGCCTGTTGATGGGGGACTGGTTGCTGAGTTGAAGCAGGTGTTCCGGAAAGATGTTTACCATAAATTTGCTGAGTGGAAGCAACAGTCTTGATATACATATAAATCGGTACAATCAGACACAAGAGTCAATATGAGTTTGAATGAAAGAAAAGAAAGTCAATCAGTTGAAGTAGTAGATTAAGATCATTCGCTAAATCTGACTCTGATGTACACAGTTCAGTTGGTTCCATTGGATACCTGCTCGAATATTATGCATGGGAGGGACCAAAACAGGTCGGTCAACTACGACGCCTCACTCTGAATCAGAGCTGTATCCCGCCAGGCCGAGCGAGACCGGGGCTGGTTTCACCGGTGACTTTTGTGGTTGACTCTGTTCGGGTTTCGCAGCAGTCTTGGAGGGTGTGGAGGCGGCGACTTCACTGGGCTTGGGATTTTGTTGCGCTGCCTGCTTAGGCTTTGATCCACGGTCAGCTTCAGGCTTCTGTGCATCTGGTTCCTGGGATTTTTTCTCGGTCAACGAAGCTTTGCGCTTTTTCCCGGGAATCAGAAGATCCTTCTGCTTGTCGCGGCGCCTCTTGCGCGCCGGCGCAGTCCATTCCTCTTCCTCCGCAGGTGTAACATCCGACGAGGTCGGTCCGAGTAGAGCCTTTTCGGCCTCTTCGCGCTGTCGCCGGAAAACCTCGAGCTGATCAGCCGTGTCGCGCTTCACCGCAGCCTCCTGAGCTCTTGTTGATTCCAGGACGGAATCCAGAAAGTCAACCTCGTCTTCGTCCAGCGAACGGAATTGGTTCTTCAGTCGGGATTTCTCCTCAAAGGCTTCTTGTTTGGCCACTACACATTAACCGCGGGAAATCACCCTAACACGTCAGTCTGATTTCCTGGATCCATTGGCTGCATTTTCCGCCATTGCGGGGTGCAGACCAGCCTCATCGCCAAGTCAAGCTCACTTTTGTTGCGCTCCAGGACCTCAAAGAGACTTTTGCCGTCATCCTGTTTGCCTATCTCGGCCTTTCGCCTCCGCTCCTCCTCTAGCTCTTGTTGCGCTTTGAGCCACTCATCATCCCGCTCAATCGGCTGCTCGTTGGTTCCGGCTGAAACGAATCCCGAAGACATGACGCCGATCGGGATAAAGTGGGAAGGGTAACGGGATCCAGGACTCGGGTATAATGGTATAATGCAGGTGATATGGGGATTTGTTAATTATCCGGGGGGGGGGAACGAAAGGTGGGGGAGGGTAATAGACCGAGCGAATAACGGGAGTTACGTTCAGTCGGGTGAAAGCGAATGAGAAAGTTCTGGAAAGGGCAGTTTTGCGGCGCGACCAGCTTGGAAAGGAGCCAATTGGGGACCTGAGGATGAAAAGTGTACAGTCAGCAGTGGGCCTGGCTATTTAGCCGGAATGGAGAGGGATGACGGAGATGTGAAGGACCATAGTACTCCGTGAGGAAAACGTCAACTTATGGATGATAATCGGGTAATTCCTAACACTAACATAATACATGTAACATAATAACCTTCTTGACCCCAAAACTCCTTCCAAGGTTGCTTTGAGTGGACAAATATAGTGCGTTGTAAGCATTTCCCCACTACCCCTCTGAGATCATTGCTCTTGGACCTGCCCACTTTAGGACGCCTCCCATTATAAAAGACCCCTACTCCCCCCTAAAGATTTGGTTTCTCTCATCAATTCATATTTATACCTCCAAAATGTCCAACCAGCACACTCAGTGAGTCTAATCTGAGCGCAATGTCGGAAGACCATCCTACTGACCACCTTTGCTCTATAGGAAGACCTACACCCTCAACACCGGTGACAAGATCCCCGCCATTGGTCTTGGAACATGGCAATCGAAGCCCAATGAGGTCCGCATCGCTGTTCGCGATGCCCTCCTGGCTGGTTACCGTCACATTGACACTGCCCTGGCCTACGGCAACGAGGCCGAGGTTGGTGCCGGTATCAAGGATTCCGGCGTGCCCCGCGAGCAGATCTGGCTCACCACCAAGCTGGACAACCCCTGGCACAAGCGCGTGAACGAGGGTATTGAGTCCTCTCTCAAGGATCTTGGTACCGACTACGTCGATCTCTACCTCATTCACTGGCCCAGCTCGACCGACCCCAACGACCTGTCCAAGCACCACCCTGACTGGGACTTCATCAAGACCTGGCAAGACATGCAGAAGCTCCCTGCCACTGGCAAGGTGCGCAACATTGGTGTCTCCAACTTTGGCATCAAGAACATGGAGAAGCTCCTCAACGACCCCAGCTGCAAGATCGTCCCCGCCGTCAACCAGATCGAGCTGCACCCCAACAACCCCTCCCCCAAGCTCGTCGCCTACAACACCTCCAAGGGCATTCACTCCACCGGCTACTCCTGCCTGGGCTCCACCGACTCTCCCCTCTACAAGGATGCCACTCTTCTGAAGATCGCCGAGAACAAGGGCAAGACTCCCCAGCAGGTACTCCTCGTCTGGGGTATTACCAAGGGCTGGAGTGTCATCCCCAAGTCTGTTAACAAGGCCCGCATTGAGGGTAACCTTGACATTAACGGCTGGGAGTTGACTGCTGAGGAGGTTAACCAGCTGGACAACCTCAAGGACCGCTTCAAGGTCTGCGGTGACGCCTGGTTGCCCGTCAAGGTCTTCTTCGGTGATGACGAGTAAATATGTAACGATGATGTTTTATGAAGTACATAGGCTTTAGATACCAAAAGAATCCATTTGTTAGATGAACAATTCGCGAGTCCACCCCGCCATGCATAGTGCAGTAACAAACCAGACAAACCAGTGCAATAGAGCAAATCAGACAAACAAAATGGTGCTAAGCCTTTTTGGGATGCAAAGTCAGTGACTTGTCACGAGGGTGGCGATGCACCGCCACTGCGGGTCATGCTTGGGGCGGAGAGATAAGGGTATACCCCAGCATCATCAGGCCTCCCTCCTTCTCCATCCGTCTTACTATTCAAATTAGGATACACGTCTCTCAACTCTCAGCATGGCGCCTCCAAATGGGCACCTGCTGCTCCCTAAGATATGGAGAGCAGCTAGGTACGTGTACAACTTCTTGTCGCCTCCTCATCGAGGAACAATGGCAGTCATCAACTAACGTCATCCCAGGTTTGCCTATGAAAAGGCTTCCAAGGCCATTCGGTCTAAATTACCAGAACCTCAATACAACTCGTTGCGATATCAACCTGCCTATGCCCGCATCAATCGCCAGCCAATCAGTCGTGCCGCTGCCATCCGTCAAGCCCGCAGTCGCCACTTCTCGACTCGTGCTGCCAGTGCTTTTACCTCTGCGATTAGATCTACATTCGGTGCCGAAGGTACCGCCCATGCCACTTCTCGCATCGTATCCAACGTCGGCCGACTGAGCAGCCGTGCGCCCTTTGCTTCTACCCTTCGGCCCAATCTGACCGGTGGTACTCTCGGCCGCACCGCGGGAGGGTACGCCGTTGGAGCAGGCCGCTTTGGTGGAGCCAGATACTTTTCCCATGGTCCTGCAGCCCCGGCACAAGTTATCCAGAATGTTTCCCAGGGAGTTCGTGCCTTCTTCCTCTCTGGGCAGAAGGTTCGATTCGATGGCCTTGATCCCAATACCGGCGAGAAGCGCTATAAGGCTGTCACCGTTCTCCAGGATCAAGCGGAGCGCAAGATGAACTCCATCCCGCGTAATTCTCCTGGCTCTTACCTTGACTTTCAGGTTTCTCCCACCATCACTGCTTTCGGTGCCCTGGGTGGTCTCAGTCAGACTTCATCTGTCCCATGTGACACCCTGAACTCCGAGGGACTCATGGACATCCTTTCTGCCGACTTTGCTCGTGCTCTGAAGGATTTTGCGGCTATTATGAATGATCTCAAACGTTTGGCGTCGCTAGGGGACCTCCCAATCACCCTTCACGAACGCTCCACCATACGAGTACGCTTCCCAGGCTGCGACGCAGACACAGTGGAGCGACTTTGTGATGAGGCCGGAGTTCAGAGAGGCCGCATCGTCCAAGACGAAGACTTCGATCTTCGTACTGGTGCTGACATGGCCCTGTTGTTCCCCTTCGCACCCAGCGTTCCACCGTCACCTGACACCGACTATTACTTCGAAAAGGCTCCCAAGATGCAAACTCAATATCCCCAGGATCTGGACTGGCATGAAATGATGACGCCCTCTTCGCCAGGTATCAGTCGTGACTCTGGAAATGCCATCAGCTTCGAGGATAGTCAACTCTATGGTGCCAATCCCTGGAGAACCTCATCTCAAAGCTACTCTAGTATCAACGTTAGTGAACTTGGCGATCAAGCTTTCTTCCCAGAATACTCCAGTGCTGGTCCGCAGGAGAGCAAGTCTGCTTATGAAGGCGTTGAGGGCATTTACAAGTTCCTGGCTGAATGTGATCATGCCCAGCGTTCATAACCGACGATTAGACATCGTTGAGCCTTTCTACTTTCATTATTTTCTTCTCTTGGCCTCGTTTCCCCCCTTTTAATTGCGTTGAATATTTCCCAGGCTGAAGCCGGGTCCACATGATGATATATACCACTCCACTCTTTCACTTTCCTATTCGTCAGCATCTACTCAATTGAATGAAAATTTTGATTTGATGCATATGCTTCGCTGGTTTCTAAAACAAGCGTGTCTTAAACCGTAGGCGAAAGACATCACTTTTGCGTTCTAGGAACGGCTTTCGTCCTTGATCTTATTGTAACCTAATCCTTGTCAACACCAGTTCAGGTGATGAACAGGCACAAGTATGTCACCTCCTGACCCAGTTCTACGCTAGACTTCTCTTAATGAATTTAGGCTAAGAGGTCCTTGGAACGGACATGCCGTCCTTGGCACAACATTGACCAGTCCATATACTTGAAACTCATAGATCCCTTGACCCATTCACTCCTGGACCCTGCATTCATAGTGTTTAATGTGCGGGGTCGTGAGACTGAAGAATTTCGAAGGATTTGGCTGTCAAGAGCCGAGAAATGGCGTTTCCTCAGCACGTAGGTTTGAACACAGACCGCAAACCTTGCAACATCCTGACAAGGCTTTCGTTTCATGTCTAACCCTTAGAGATAACATATATACTCCCAGGCATATCTGGAGGCTTGAAAGGAAGTTCAAGTTCGTTCTCCATATTTCACCATGCTGTTGCCAGCTCACATATAGCCGTCCATGAACAGCTATCGACTTTCTCTTCTCGTGTGTTTTCGCCTGCATGAATATCTCCATATAAGCAAAAACTAATATCAAATACTGCTACTATCTGGAACTTCGTTTGACATCTTCCGCGCCGAGTTTGGAGAGGATCGACTACAGCCCATCCCCTTTGGGGACGGAGTATCAATTCCGTATGAGATATCAGGGTCTTCAGACTACCCCAGATTTTCACCCCTTGACCTTCTAGGCAAGCCATACCTAATTGCATGCAGCTTGAGCTCATGCCTCTCACGAGACGAACGTGCATTTGGCTAAGTCTCGAAATCTCTCTTGGTAAAATGCAGAAACGACGCATTTAACGGAACCCTTCATGGTGTCATCGTCAAATAGCCTGGGATGATGTTGCATCAACTTCGGATTACGGCTTCTTGTTCCGATATTATGGGAAGGGGTGTTGCTTTGGATGAATATATAAAGAAACAGAAATAACACGATTTACGTTTCCATGAAATCAAATCCCGCAAGACCAACAACTAAGCCACATTCCACCAGTCAATTCCCACCAGCATGCGATATCTCGCTTCAATCGTGCCACTTTTGGCCACAACTGCAGCTGCAGCCGTCATTCAGAACGTCCCCCGAGCTGCAATTACAGGAAATCCCTTCTCGGGCTATCAACTCTACCCAAACACATACTATGCATCAGAAGTCTCAGCCTCGGCCCTGCCATCAATGACAGGAGCAGCCGCAGCTGCAGCAAGCAAAGCAGCCCAGGTGCCATCGTTCTTCTGGCTGTAAGTATTGACATTTCGAAATTAAAACAGAATTGTTTCAACCCCAAGCCACAAAATGTCCCTCCAATTCTAACATCTCTCTTCTTTTCTCTTCTTTCAGAGATACCGCAGCCAAAGTCCCGACAATGAGCACCTACCTGGCAGATATCAAAGCCAAAAATGCCGCTGGTGCTAGTCCCCCAATTGCGGGCACATTCGTGGTATACGATCTTCCTGATCGGGACTGTGCCGCTTTGGCAAGTAACGGGGAGTATTCAATTGCCAATGGGGGAGTTGCAAAATACAAGGCTTATATTGATTCTATTCGGGCTATTTTGCTTCAGTACTCTGATGTTAGGACGATTCTGGTTATTGGTACGTGAATTAACGTTGCAATGGTGCTTCAGCAGCTAATTGTTCCTCTCCTCTAGAGCCTGATAGCTTGGCTAATTTAGTCACCAACATGGCTGTTTCCAAGTGTGCTAATGCCCATGATGCTTATTTGGAATGTACCAATTACGCAGTTACGCAATTGAATTTGGACAATGTTGCCATGTATCTCGATGCTGGTGAGTTTCATGTCTGGGCTACTTCTTTCCCACCCGCTAACAATTCCTACAGGACATGCGGGATGGCTTGGTTGGCCAGCCAATTTGAGCCCAGCAGCAACACTTTTCGCACAGGTATATAACAATGCCTTGAAGCCTGCATCACTCCGAGGACTGGCCACAAATGTTGCCAATTACAACGGCTGGTCTCTGTCTACGTGCCCATCGTACACCTCGGGTGATTCCAACTGCGACGAGAAGAGATATGTTAATGCAATTGCCCCCCTTCTCTCGAGTGCAGGCTGGGATGCTCACTTCATTACTGACACTGGTGTGTAACTGAAGAATACCCCGAGTTTCAAGTATAGCCGTTAACTTTACTTTTAGGTCGAAATGGTGTCCAACCTACCCAGCAGAATGCCTGGGGTGATTGGTGCAATGTGAAAGGAACTGGATTTGGTGTTCGCCCGACTACTACTACCGGTGATGCGCTTGAGGATGCGTTTGTTTGGGTGAAGCCTGGCGGCGAGAGTGATGGCACTTCGGATAGTAGTTCGGCTCGCTACGATGCTCACTGTGGATACAGTGATGCTCTTCAGCCTGCTCCTGAAGCTGGAACCTGGTTCCAGGTAAGTGAAGCATGGATTTTATCACCGATTTGACTGTGTGCTGATTGTTCTGCTTAGGCGTACTTCGCTCAGCTTATCGCAAACGCAAACCCCTCATTCTAAGCACTGAAATTGACTGGAACTGTGGTTAGGTAGACAGTTAGCAGGTCAAGAAATTATCAATGAGATGTCGCAATTATTGAAATCCTATCGTATGTGTAGCAAATGAAGCTTGCCAGTTGTGTAGATGTAAAGGGCGGTGTATACATCCGGCATTATATTGGCAAAACTTCAGACCGCCCACTAGCGAAGAGGCTATCTCGTGATAACGAGCGGGATACATTTACACTCCTCAAGCTGAATCTCACAACCCCGCCGTCCCTTTTATAAACCAATTTGCGACCCTAGAGACTAGTCACGACAAGACAGTCTCCTAATATCTCAGCTGTGCAGGTCTGGGCTCCTCCAGCAGCTTGGGCTCCGTGACCCCGCCTGTGGCTCCTCCTCAACCCGCGCGCAGAGTGCAAAATAATTCGAGCTACCGCGCACCCAACAACATAACGATATAATGGAGGACTTCAATAGCGAGACAGATAGCGACTACACAAGCTACTGGCGTGACTGGGTAAGTGGGATTTCTTTTTATCATAGCTCTGCAGCCTGGGGGGGCAGATCGCATCTCCGAGTCAGCGCAACGAGAGCACATGCCAGCCTTGGAGTTGTTGTTGCGAATGGCGTCCAGAACACAAAGGCAGTGAGCGTGTGATGGGAGGACCCGCCGAGTTCATTACACTTGCCATCGGACGAAAGCTACACCATTTCGCCCGTCTTCGTGTCTTCGTTCCTGCGTCGTTCTCTTGCTCTCGCCTCGCTCTCAATGATGCCTCACTTTGGACCAAAATTGGTTTGCCGCCAATTCCTCCAACGCCTCCAACAAATCCAACTCCTCCCGCTCTCGGCCGTTTGCTATTTTTTTGGTATCACCCTCCAGGGATTCGCTCTCCGTCTGGGCCGCTATGCGGTGATGCTCTCGGCCAAGGGCCAGCAATGCGGAGCGGCGAGATCGTACATTGGAGTGTTCTTGTTGTGCTTCGCTGCTCCTTCGCTGGTTCTAACTGGCTGGATAATCAGCCAAATGGAGGACCTGAAGGCCTCCTTTGCTCTAGGAGTCAGTCCTGATGCTTTGGCTGTCAGTGGTCAGGACTACCATGCAGTTGGGGACACGGCCTGGCGTGACATCATAAGCAAAAGCGCACACGATGGCGATTGCGATTGCTACCCCGAGCTTGATGAAAATTACAACATATGGACGATCAAGATGCTAATGGCAATTATTTCCGTTCAGTTTGTTTCCTCTCGCGGCAATGAGTACTTTTGTGAAATCGATGAGGATTACCTGACCGATCGTTTCAACCTCACTGGCCTGAACACTGAGGTTTCCTACTACCAATATGCTCTTGACCTTGTGACCGATGTTTTCGACCTCGATGCCGACGATGACCTCCGCGAGCAAATCGAAAAGTCGGCTCGTCACCTTTACGGCTTGGTCCATGCTCGGTACATCGTGACCACTCGCGGCCTTGCTAAAATGGTATGTCCAAAGTGCAACAAGATCGAGTCATTACATGCTAATGTACCTTAGCTTGAGAAGTACAAGAAGAGCGACTTCGGCAAATGCCCTCGTGTGATGTGCGAAGGCCATGCTTTGTTGCCAGTGGGCCAGTCCGACATTCCCAACCAGAGCACTGTCAAATTGTACTGCCCTAAGTGTGAAGATATTTACAACCCCAAGTCTTCCCGCCACGCATCTATCGACGGTGCTTACTTCGGTACCTCTTTCCACTCTATCTTGTTCCAGGTGTACCCTGCTCTCAATCCTGAGAAGAGCGCCCGCCGTTACGAGCCCCGGATTTATGGCTTCAAGGTGCACGCCGCAGCTGCGCTCGCTCGCTACCAGGACCTCAACCGCGAGGATCTGAAGTGGCGTCTATCCGCGGCTGGCATCAACCACAAATTTGTCGAGGACAGTGACAGTGATGAGGATGCTTTTGAATACGACGAGGAAGCCCAAGCTGCTGAGCCAGCCAAGGCCGAGCGGGTCATCGGTGACGCCGCATCTGGTCGCATGGATGTCGAGAAGTGATCCTGTTACTTCCTGAAGCTGCTACCAATCTTCCATGAGCAAGAGTACGGCGCAATGAGGGATTTCTGATGTCTTCTTTTGAGATGTGTTTACGAACGGCGTTGTCAGGCTTGCATGGCCAATCTTCAATGGTTTTTTTTTTTCTTTTTTCTTCGACTTCGCTTGTATCTACATTATTTGTCTGGTCTTTGCAGTAAAGCAGGACTCAATAACAACGAAACATCGTTCGATCTGACATGTTCTCATAAAATTGCGTTGATGCTAAATATGGGTATGCGCAGTTTCGACGCAGACTATTTACAGTGTAATGCTATAGTTAGTTAGAATCATCATCTCAAGTAGTCAGGCCCATCGCCTGCAGTTCTTCGAACGCATAGATCACTGCACGAGCAAGCTGGTCCCCCTTCTCCCACGCCTCGTCATGCTCACCGCTGATCGACAACACCCGCACTCTACGGTCCTTCGTAGACAACTCATGCACAGGAACCTGAGCCTCAACATTCTCCCACCGTCTCAGGGCCTCCTCCATAGCCTCAACCTGAGACCCATCAACGAGTTCATCCTCCTTGGACTGCGCCAGAACAGCCAACCGCCCAGATCTCCAACCACCCTCGACACCCCGCGACCCAACCATCTGCGCCGGCGAGACCGCATCCCAAAGCAACTCATCGTCCCCAAATGCGCCCGCGATGAACTCGCGATACGCATCAATCCCAGCGTTCCTATCGCGCAAACGCCTCAAGTCATAGATACCAGCAACACCCACAATAGCAGTAGGCTGCACAGTCAAGCGCGGCGGCAATGGGCCAGGCGAAGTAGACACAGGCCCGATATGAACATCAGTATTATTCAAGGCACCCTTGAACGCCTGCTCACGGTGTCCCGCAACAGCTCCCATAACAGCCTGGAACGCCAGCGTCGCGCCGCAACTATGCCCAAGAAGAATATAGCGCCCGCCAAAGGCGTATGTATTCTGAAGAAAGGCCAGCGCAGCCTCTACATCGCGGATATGATCTGGGTGCGTTGCATCACGGTATTCTTTCGTTCCGGTGCGGGTTGGGTCTTGGGGGTGATTTGGGTGTGCGCTCAGACGGTAGGAGATTGATGCGAATCCGGCGATGGGGAGGCCTGGTGTTTTGCGCAGAATGTCTTCAGTTGCTTTGAATGAGTCCGCTGTTACTGTTGGGTCACGCCAGGCGCCGCCGTGGATGTAGCTGCGCAGCGATCCTGATTAGTTCATTGCGCCGTTGATTGGGAGGTGAGGGCGTTGGCATACATCACCCAGTAACCATTGGTGTTGGTTAATTGTGTTACGGAGACGTGTTGTAGATCATGGACTCGGCCGTAGGCCACGGTCCTTGTAGGTTGGTTCGGCATCTTGTGGAAGGTTGAGGGGATGATGTGCAATGGGGAAGTGGGACGAGATAACAGTTTCAGTCGACAGGCTAATTTAGCATCCCTAGCATAGAATCATGTCTCGCTATTCACATTTATATACTCTGGAATTTGTATACTTCAATTTTGTACAAAACGAAATAAACTCAACTTTACAAAAACGAGGAATGTCGAAATATACAGGTATTTGCCCCTCGTTCTGGCTGGGGATCCGTGTATGGTATTACCCTTCCATAGTACCACGCTAAGCCCGAACAGGAATCAATGGCTCCTTTCACACAAACCGATCAAGTCAACCGTCTCAACACAACTGCCCATCTGTTGCAACTCTACACAATGGCCGAGTATGTGAATCACACAGGCACTTTCAAATGACAATACTGACTTACTTGCAGAACTCCCGCTTCCCTCGCGGCCGTCCAGGTCGAGGCCTTGGTACAGTCCTCCGGCGAAAATCTCCAATCTGCTCCAGAATGCTGATGATACTCCCAGGTGGTCATGAAAATCATCAAGCACTGCTCCCAGACCTTCCCTACCACTGCCACCGGCGCCCTTGTCGGTATGGATGTCGACGGCACCCTCGAAATCACGAATACTTTCCCTTTCCCCGTCGTTGAGGTCCCCGCCGAATCGCACTTTGACAACGCCGCTCCCAACCCCGCCGCCGCCGCTCCCCGGGCTAAGGCCAACGCTACCTACTCTGGCGAGATGATTCGCATGCTGCGCGAGGTCAACACTGATGCCAACAACGTCGGCTGGTACACCAGCGCCAACATGGGCAACTTTGTGAACATGAACGTGATCGAGAACCAATTCTACTACCAGAGCCAGATGAACGAGCGCACAGTTGCCCTCGTTCACGATGTCAGCCGCAGTGCCCAGGGCAGCCTCAGCCTCCGCGCTTTCCGCCTTTCATCCAAGTTCATGGCTGGTTTCAAGGAGAACAAGTTCACCTCCGAGGAGTACGTACCGGGTCCACGGAGAGGAAAAATTGGGAATACTGACAATCTCGCAGCTTGCAAAAGTCTAACATGCGCCACCAAGACATCTTCGAAGAGCTCCCCGTCAAGATCCACAACTCGCACCTGATCACCTCTTTCATCCACCAGCTGCAGTGCCCTACCACATCGGCCTCCACTGAGCTTCCTCCTTCCCTGGCCGCCCTCGAGTCCAGCCCCTTCAACAAGACCTCTCCCCTCGCCCCTAACCTCGAAAACATGTCGCTCAGCATCGACCCCTTCCTGGAGAAGAACTGCGACCTCCTTCTGGACAGCATTGAGACCCACAACACCGAGGTCAACAACTACCAGTACTACCAGCGTGTGCTCGGTCGTGAGCAGCAGAAGATCAACAACTGGAAGACGAAGCGCGCCCAGGAGAACGCTACCCGCGCCACTCTCAACCAGCCCCTCCTCCCCGAGGATGAGTGGCAGCGTCTGTTCAAGCTCCCAGCCGAGCCCAGCCGTCTGGAGAGCATGCTCAACACCCGCCAGGTGGACCAGTACGCCCGCCAGGTCGACAGCTTTGTCTCGTCCAGCACGGGCAAGATGTTCGCCATCAAGGGCAACTTGTTGCCCAACGAGGTTTCGAAATAAATATGATGATTTGCAAGGGAAGACACGATGCTTCTGGGATTGCATGACCTTTTTACGGCGTAGGGAGGGAAAATGTTCTCTATTTGGGATGTTAATATGACTTCCTTTTTCTTTCTTCTATCTGCGATGAGCCGATCCGAGTCTCTCTGGATATGTGACTCTGGTGTGTGCATCGTTTTGTATTCAGTCATAGAAGGAAAATTACACTTTTTCAGATTCCAAGATTTCCCATCATTTATCAAAAGATCGACTTTCTGGCATACTGGATTCCCTGTCCTGGAGATGTTATAGTGATGATCTCCCAGCCCTATGTGAGATCGTCAAAAAGTCCCTCATTGCCTCTGGAGTCATATTTAGAAATTGATAGCCATTTCCTCAATCTATAGTTAAACCCTAACTACCACTCCCTAACAACCAAAGGAACGTGCAAAAACCTGAACCCAGACTCCTCAACACCAGGCAACCTCCCAGCCCGAATATTAACCTGCAAAGACTGATGCAACAACCTAGGAGCCTTCAGACCCTTGTCCCTCTCTCTCCTCAAAGCAACAAACTCTTCCTCCGAAATCCCCTCCTTCAGATGCTTATTCAACCTCTTATGATCCCGCACACTCATCCAAGGCACAGGCTCGCTCCGTCCTTCAGGCGGGTAATCATGACCCGTCCAGATCCTATAGTGATCCGGCAACGCGAGCAATTTACGCCCTGAAGCGTACAGATCTCGCGCCGAGCCACCAGGAAAGTCGCAGCGGGCAGTGCCTATATCTATGTGGAACAGGCTATCGCCACAGAAGAGGTTTTCTAGTATTTATCAGTACTGCATTTCAACGAGTTAGGTGGAATGAAACCAATCCTCTCCACTTACCGCCAATCATATATCCCAAATGGTCCGGCGTATGTCCAGGAAGATGCACAGCCTTCGCACTCACCTCCCCAATCGAAAATACCTCATCGTCATCGAAGAGTCTATCGAACACGCGGACGTATTCTGCCTCTGGTACGCCATACCGCTTGGCGAACAGAGTCTGGACCTGTTCGATGCGTTTGCCAATACATACAGGCGGTTTCAGGTCTTGCTCTTTGGCAAGACGGGCTTGGAGATAGGCTGCTGCACTGAGGTGGTCGGCATGGGCGTGTGTTTCGAGGATTTTGTCGATTTTGTAGCCCTTTTCTTTGATTTTTGATAGGATTGCGTCTGCTGCTTCTGTTGTTATGGCTTGGGTTGCAGGGTCGTAGTTCAGGACTGGATCAATTATGACTGCTTGGTTGGTTTTGGGGTCCGAGATTAGGTATTGCCATGTCCCCGAGGATTTTTCGAATATTGAGTGGATTGTTGGGTTGGGTGGTGGTGTTGCTGTTGTGGATGCAGCGCGAGTGGATGTGCTTGTTTGGTTGTGTGAACGGAGATTATGGTTCATTTTTGGGAGTGGGTTTATTGTTGAATGTATGATCCTGGAGGTAAAGAAGGTATCTCTTGGTGGTCTTGATATTGAGGCTGTTGTGGCATTCTGGTGGAAGAGACGCAGTGGTCTATGGCTGGATAGCCGCGAAGCCTGGCGGGATGTGTGGCACACACGATGCATTATTGGTTCCAATTGTCGTGTCATGTCATATGATTGTCGATATGTATGCATTTAGTAGATTTCAAGAGTAAAATATAGATTGACATCAATGATGGTCCAGGTCATGGATACAAATCAAGATGTGTCATCCAAGGTCGCCGACTCGGTGAACAAGGTCGGCGAATATCCGGCGATTGATTTAAAGATCACTTCAAACTAGTTCAGAAGCCCGCCACTGGTGGCAATTTATCGAGAGATTTATATTTCCATTAGATGTGCTTGTGTTGTTTGGAATGAACCGGAAACCGCCTGGTCTCGGGCCCGTATTTCTCCGAACTATTTTGCTTCATTATTTGTTGGTATTTGGGTACAGCAAGCACAAGGGATAGGGCGTATTCTCGAGTCGTGTCTAGAGTACCCTGAGAAAATGTATACGCTGGGCTTACAACAATGTGTCCTATCCTGCAGTCCATCCGTGGCTTGTTCTACTCTTTTTTACCTCCTTAATAGCCGGCCTGGTAATCTCTACGAGACTATTGTGTTTGTATAATATCTACCTTGTACCTCGTTCAATTTCCGAAACTATAAACACAAAACAATCAAATGCTGTCGAAATGAAAGGGTCAACAAATTAGAGCACAGCCACAATTTCGTAGCTGTCAGAGCCAAGATAAGATGTTAAAGACCCATTTATATTGCAGTTGGCCAATTGAATCTCGCTCATGCCGCATCGAAGACCAAAACAAAATGAATAGCAGCTTTTAAACTCCCAAAAAGAGTAAAGTTATACTTGACAAGGGGTATCACGTGGTGATGGGCTTGACTGCGCAACTTCACTCCTCCTCCTCCTCTTAAACAACCCACAACGCACTCATCATCATCATCTTCTTCTCCTGTTTGCCGTAGACTCCCACTTCATCAAATCCCAAACATATCGATCAAAATGCCTGGTGTTCGTAAGTGAACTTGCCATCTTATACATCGAATTGTCCCTGAGTCTGGCGCCTTACATTCAAAATATGATGCTGACATTCCCCAGCCCCTGATGCACTTGAGCAGGTGAAGAAGGGCTTCAAGCGGTTCTTCAGTCGCAAGAAGAACAAGAAGCCCGCCAAAACAACCGAGCCTGCTGCAACTGCCCCTGTGGCCGGTGAGGCGGCTGCGAAGCCCACCGGCCCCACTGCCGCCCCGGAAAATGACCCTGGTATGATGCCCTTTTTCCCCCACTAACCCCCATCTTGCTTACTTTCTTGTACCAATACTAACAAATGGACCGTTCAGACGCTGCCAAGCCAGCTGAGACAACTCCCGCTGCCCCAACAGATACAACTGCTGCTAAGCCCGAGGCTGAGGCCCCTGCTGCCCAACCTGAAGCTACCCCCGAAGCCCCTGCTGCTCCCAAGGCAGAGGCTCAGGCTCCTGCTGCTCAACCTGAAGCTACACCTGAAGCTCCTGTTGCTCCAGCCGAAGCTCCAGCTGCTCCTGCTGAAGCTCCTGCCGCTCCAACCGATACCCCTGCTGCCAAGGCAGAGGAACCTGTCAAGACTGGTAATTGAACCTCCCATCGCCAAGAAGTAGAGAACAATGCTAACAGCAACTTTAGATACCCCCGCGAAGTAAAGTAGTGCCTTTTGACTTGGACCACTAGCACATGACTTCTCATCAGAAACATCCATGGATGCTATGGCATTGTTTTGTCTCGAGGGCATACCATTTCAGGATGCTTACTATACATAATTACCTTTGATACCTTGAGATACCAATTTCATAATACTTTGAGCTGATAAGACTATTCAAATCACATCGGATGCCTTGTAGCATCATATCTTGTCGTATAGCCCTCGAGCCTACTAAAGCATTGGCCACCAGCGTCCTGAGTTCTGTCGTGAGAGGTTGTTAGACTCTTACCGATCTTGATACCAGATGCTTTTTTGGCTCGAGGTTACAGACACATGCATGATCTATAAGGCTTCTTTCTTGCTTCCACGTGCATAAGTGGGACCTCGATTGGATTTTTCATGGATTATATTCCGCATGAGAGATACCCGAAGCCAAGAGGCAGTCGGCGATCATGAAATCAGCTACTCCAAGACCTACAGCTCTCCAGCTCTGGAGAAAGGAGATGACGTGAGACAGTGGCATGTTGTATGGAAATTGAACCCCGAATGCGGTGGATCGGCGATCAACCGCAACCCCGATATCGGACTGGGTTAATCCGGATCCCGGTGATCACGACATCGAGCTGTTCCTGATCTCAAACTTTTTTTGTTAGCTCTATTTGGTCATATCAAAATGTTTCAAAGTCGTGTTTCATTAGCAGCTCGCGCTGCCCAGCGTTCAATTGCCCCTCAATCGAGAGGTCTTGCGACTGCCTCCCCCGTGAGCTCCGCTGCCCGCACCCACAAGATTGTAGTGGTGGGCGGTGGTAGTGCTGGTATCTCAATCAGCCACCAGCTCCTCCACTCCGGAAAGTTCGCACAAGATGACATCGCTGTCATTGACCCTGCGCAATGGCACCACTATCAGCCTGGTTGGACTCTGGTCGGCGGTGGTCTCAAGAACAAAGAGGACCTACGTCAGCCCATGAACAGCTTGATTGACCCCAAGTTCAAGTTCTACAACCAATCTGTGGGCTCCTTCGCCCCTGCTGATAATGCCATTACCCTCGAGAACGGTGACAAGCTCAGCTACGAGCAGCTTGTTGTTGTGCCCGGCATCAACATCAACTACGGCCAAATCAAGGGTCTCCCCGAGGCTCTCGCTGACCGAAACTCGACCGTGTCCTCCATCTACGGCTACGACACCTGTGACAAGGTCTTCCGCACAATCGAAAACCTCCGCGAAGGCAAGGCTATCTTCACCCAGCCCGCCGGTGTGATCAAGTGCGCGGGTGCTCCCCAGAAGGCCATGTGGCTCGCATTGGACCACTGGAAGCGTGCCGGTCTCTACAACCCCTCCAACCCCGCCGAATCCCCCATCAACATCAGCTATGCTACCGGTCTCCCTGTGATGTTCGGTGTGCCCAAGTACAATGCCATCCTCGACCAGATGCGCAAGGACCGCGGCGTCGAGGGACTCTTCCAGCACGACCTGGTCGCCATCGACGGCAAGTCTGCTGTCTTCGCTACCCCTCAGGGTGAGGTCGTCAAGCCTTTCGAGCTGCTGCACGTGTCGCCCAAGATGGGCGCCCATGCCTTCGTCAAGAGCAGCCCTCTTGCTAACGAGATGGGTATGGTCGATGTCCACGATAACACCACCCAGCACAAGAAGTTCGCCAACGTCTGGTCCGCTGGCGATGCCTCCAGTCTGCCCACATCCAAGACCGCCGCCGCTGTCACCGCTGAGGCTCCTGTCCTCGTCCGCAACCTCCTGCAGAGCATGGAGGGTAAGGAGCTTGATGCTTCTTATGACGGTTACACTTCCTGCCCTCTCTTGACTGAGTACGGTAAGGTTCTCCTTGCTGAGTTCAAGTACGGTGGTGAGCCTAAGGAGACCTTCAACAACTGGTTCGGTATTGACCAGGGCGAGCCCCGTCGTGCCTTCTACCACTTGAAGAAGGACTTCTTCCCTTGGGTTTACCAGAACTATATGGTTAAGGGTAACTGGGGCGGTCCTAAGGGCTGGAAATAAATTATAGATGAAAATTGTGTAATATAGATTGAATTGAGATGCAGCGATACCCTGACTGTTACGCATAAGGGGCGAGAATAATATGAGAAGAATATCAAGAATGCGCCATATAAGATACCTGCCATAGGGTTGGACTGTACTTGTAAGTTCAAGGGTGTCGATGATATCATCGCTCATCATAGCCCTACAATGGACAATCTTGGCCAGTGACTTTTACACTATCTCTGCCATATGATGTTTCTCCTCTTACTTTCGTAGATTTCGTTTTGATATTTAGCCATGTATAACAGTCATACCGATATATGGGTGGTGAGTGCCTTGTTGACCTCGCAACTAGATATATAATCAAACGGGGATTTTCCTAATCCTAGCACCACAGTCACATCAAAAACCAGCTAACAATGTATTAAAAACCAGGCAGGTGCATTTGCAGCAGTAGTAGTCGACTTCATCGTCTACCCCTTTGACACACTCAAAACCCGCATCCAATCACCAAGCTACGAGAAAGTATTCAAAGATGCACGCACAGGCGCAGTCCAACGCAACATATTATTCAAAGGTCTATACCAAGGAGTCTGGAGCGTCGTATTCTCCACAGTACCCTCATGTATGTATTACTTATTACTTCACCATTAAAATTACCCGGGCCCTAACCACTCACAAAACCCAGCCGGCGCATTCTTCACAACGTACGAAGCAGTCAAAAGCGTCTTACACAACTCCTCCAAATCCAACCAGAGCAAAAGCCCTTCAGCCGCAAATGGAACCCTAAACAAATTGCAACTCCCATTCACACATTCCCTTCCAACACCTGTAATACACGGCATTGCATCCTCAGCCGGCGAGATGGTATCATGTCTCATGCTCACACCAGCAGAAGTCCTAAAGCAGAACGCACAGATGATAACCCAATCTCAATTCCAACCCCAATCAAACAGTCAAAGTATTCATTCATCCACAGAGCACAGGAACGTATCAGCTATGCGCCAAGTCCTCTCCAAATTCAAACATCAGCCCTGGCGTCTCTGGAGCGGATATACCGCGCTCGTCGGTCGCAATCTCCCCACAACAGCTATTCAGTTCCCGATGTTTGAATTTGTTCGTTCGCGGTTGATTGACCGGCGCCGGAGACGGAAGGCGGAGGTTGCTCGTCTGGGGAATGGCCGTGGTGCTTTTGAATCCGAGCAGTCGGATCAGTTGATTGAACGGGCTGGGTTGACGGGTCTTGCGGCTGCTATTTCGGGGACGATTGCTTCGACGGTCACGACGCCGATTGATGTTATTAAGACCAGGGTTATGCTTTCGGCTGGGGAGGGTCGGTCTGGGGAATTAGAGGGATCGTTGAATGGGAGGAAAGCGAGGAAAGGACCGTTTGGTGTAGGGAGAGATATACTGCGTAATGAGGGTGTTCAGGGGTTGTTCAAGGGTGGCTTGATTCGGGCTGGATGGTCGGCTGTTGCTTTAGGGTTGTATCTTGGTCTTTATGAAGGTGGGAGGTTTTGGCTTGAGAAGAGGAGGATGGAGAGGGATGGGATGAGGAGAGATGATGGGGGCCAGGTTATTTAGTATAGAAGGTCTTTGATGGGGCATATATTTTGACCAAAGTGATCCCTATAAACTCCGGTTTTTGTCAAACTTTGTGTGTTCTTTTAACGGCATCAACTATGGCTTTGCTTAGAGACAAGGGATTGTCTTTGTTCTCAAAGAGCCTTATACCTTCCCAGGGGACAAAGCGGCTATGTTCACGGTATTGTGCTATATTGTCTCAACAGGTCTTGAATGAAGCATTGAAAGGATGAAACGCTCGAAGATTTAGCACACTAGGATCGAGGTTTCTTAGTATAAATATCATCGGCATTGCCCCGATAGCACCATACCAAACCCGAATTGAAACCGAAATCTCATATACCATACAATATGTCCTCAAGAAAATTCTCACCTGCCAACCCACCATGGCGAAAAAATGCCACGGACAGTGACGACGGCTATGAAGCCGACGACGAGTCCAACAAGTCACAAGTCACCGCCGCTGCCTTTAAAGACACACCAGACAAGCTTCGAGGAGTATTCCACTTCGAAATCCACCGGGAGTACAGTAAATTATCCAGCTCACCCGACAAGGTAAGCCAATGGATAAACTCTTCCTATTTCCTCTGGAGTATGTGTGCTTCACTCGCAGACTCGGGTTCCGATCCTGAATGGACCAGGGCATTCGAACTATGGCGGCCAACATGGGATCAGATTCAAGAGGAGCTACGGGTATCTGAGGATACCGGAGTCCCTGTCAAGATTCCTCTCGCACCAGTTAATCTTGCATCCGTGCAACCGGGGAATGTAATTCAGATGGGCATTGAAGATAAGGATTGGGTTATTGAGATTGAGCAGGGGGGTGATGATAATGATGCTGTGTTATATGATAATCAGGATATTTGGGCACTCTGGCAACGTGTTGTTGCAGCGCCTGTGGGTTCAACTGATGCTTTTTATGTTACTCTTCAGGATACTGCGAGGATTTGTCCTCGGTCATGAAGAGTTTATTAATCGTTATGGTTTCTTTTCATATACTTTAGTTTAATTGACAACAGGAGCAATGCCTGTTGAATTTGTCTCCCTTTTCTCATTCAAGTATATAAAGTGTGATTCACATATGAATGCAGTTACAATATGAATTGGCCTTGAGATCGATAAACCCTATCAGATAAACAGATAATTCAATAGCAGTAGAACGGCAGATCGCAGCAATGCAAGGCAAATAGATACAGCCTTGACTTATTCTTCGATAGTCATCAGCAAGGGATCTTCACGTGGGAAAAGGTGGAGAATTTCTTTTTTTAGGTGTTGAGAACTGTACGTCATAGAGCGAAAAACTGAAAATGACCGTATTATGGCCAGTGTGACCGAGTGGTTTAAGGTGCCAGATTTAAGATTCTCCCAAGAATAAAACCCTGGTGGGGCAACCCGCGCGAGTTCGAACCTCGTCGCTGGCATTTTTTTATGTATTTTTTATATATCTCCAGAACATACTTACTGTTTCATTCTTGCCTCTGATTATGTTGAAATTATTTATCTTTCATTAAGTGGCAAACGGAGTTTTATTTTTCACTATCTAGGAATCTTGGAACTAGCTAGCTAAAACCTCATTCCCTTAGGACACCTGTAGATAGACCCTAACTTCCAGCATACATTCATCGTATGCCCGGATGAACAAGATATTCACGAACACCAACACCAAAGAGAAAAGTAGAGTAAAATTGTCCGTTTTCACATACTGAGTCATAGTATCATATCATATCTGTCGTCACATCTTGTCCATCTGCATATCCACAGTCACATACAAACGAATCCAAAACGCTTTAAGCAATGTACAAAAAAGACCAAAACCAAATTCCCGCCAAACAGTAAACACATCAAATACAAACAACCGCCAACTTGTTTTTTTCATTTGCACACTTAAAAGGTCGTTAGTTTCCTAAACCAGCTCGATTTCCCTTTCGCAGCTGAACTAGGCGGAGCACCCTGCCGACTCCCAGGCTGCGATCTCATACCACGATCGCGCTCATAGTCACCACTGCCAGAGCTACTCTTCACACCTTCCCGACGAGACCCCCGTCGCCGAGAACGGGCATCATCAACCTCTTCATCGGGGTACTTGGCACGATGGCGAGCTTTCCGACGAGCAGCGCGACGAGCCTCCTCGTCCGACGAGAGGGAATGGCCATTACCGTTTTCATTGGTCGCGCTGGCAGGAGGCATGTCAAGAACAGTGGGCATGATCGGCGGCGGCTCTGGTGGCTCGTCAGCTTGAGAATAGACCCACGAGGAGGTCTTAGTCTTGCCCGCGCCTGGTTTCATAGGAGTCGGCCGATAGGACTCTTCGGGCTCCGGTGCAGCCCTGGACTTGCGACGACGAGCTTTGAGGTCGTCCGGTGCTCGTGAGCTCCGACCTCCTCGATGATCTACGATCTCCCGTTCGTCTGGGAGGACGTCGTTGGGGTATCGGTCTTCGACGCGGGACCGCCGGCGGCTTGCCTTTGCAGCGAGCATTTCTTCCTCGCGCAATCGTCGTCGTTCGCGTCTCTCGGCTGCTTTGGCTTCGGCGGCGGCTTCGACTTCGCGGGCTTCGGCTTCGCGGGCGGCCTCTTCGTCTCTTGCGGCTTGTTCTTCGCGCATCCGACGCTCCTCGCGGGCTGCTCGTCGTGCTCGTTTCTCTTCTTGACGGCGCTCTTCTTCCTCTTCTTCACGGGCGCGCTGTTCACGTGCCCTTTCTTTTCTTCTTACGCGTCGCTCTTCAGCTTCCCGGGCTTCCCGGGCTTCGTTCTCACGTGCCATCTCGCGTGCCATCTCGCGTGCGTCAGAGGGCGCCTGTCGAGATGCTCGCTTTGCCTTGCGCGCTGCCCTGCGAGCTTCGGCGTCTTCAGGCTCGGTTTCTGCACCTTCGAATCCGCCAGCTGCATCCGTCACGAATCCTTCAGCATCGGTGTCTGGTCTGACAGATCCCCTGCGTCGATCATTGCGGCGTAATTTACGGGCTGCTTCACGCTCTGTTTCTGTGGCATATTTCCCGTCATCATCCCGATACGAGCGTGATTTCTTCCTTTCCGGCATTTCCGGCCTAGTACTCTTCCTGAACGAGCCAATCAGCCCCATGATACCACCTGTCTCTGGTTTCTTAGGTGTCGTGTTGGACCGCTTGAGACGTCGTTCTCTTGGGGGTGCGTCAGCCATATCGTCAGGTCCTGAGACGATATCTGGAGGTGGCTGTGCTTGTTCCGCGTCGACGATAACTCCGTCATCATCGTCTTCTGGCTTGGCGCGGGGCTGATTACTATGGTTAATACCAACTTGGTCAGAGTACAATGATTGGTTCACGAACCTGTCTCTTAGACTTGCGCTTCGAGCGACTGGAGTCCTCCTTTGGTGAATGGCCCTCTACATCCTCCTTGTCAACCATAACAAGATCGTCGTCCTCGATTGCGTATGGATCCCGAGCTGTGAGATGCATTGTCAGCGCGAAGATACAGATGAGGGCCGATATAAAAAAACAAACCTGATTTCCGCCTCTCAGTGCGCGGCCGTTCACGACGGGACTTGGAAGCGTTGATACCCATCATTTTGGCTGCCTTATCAGCAACCTCTGCCTTTTCATCTGGAGGTGGAGTGGGCGTAGAAGCCTTATCCTCTTCAACAGATGGTCGTCTAGACACTGGTTTGGAAGAAGACTCATGCTTGCGCGTCGATTTGCTCCGAGACTGGGGTGTTCCCAGAACCATATTCGCCAAGGCCAAACTTCGCTGATTCTTCGAAGAGCGAACCTCGCGTTCCCGACGTTTTTCGTGGTCAGATGAAGATTTCTCAACTTCTGGTTCAGCTTCTTTTGGCCGAGATTTACTCAACTTGGTTCGCACCGCTGCGGAGGGGGAGCGCTCTCGAGTTGACTCTTTCTTCTTTGGCTTTTCTGGTTCCTCTTGGACCTTGACTTCCTTTGGTTCCTTCGGTTCCGTTGGTTCTTTAGGTTCCTTTGGTTCTTTAGGCTCCTTCTTACTGGACTCCTTTTTATTGGATTTCTTAGGCGGTGGAGCTGCAGCTCCCCAGAAGCCCCAGGATGAAGTATTAGTGCGCTCAGCGCGAGGTCGGTCCTTCTTGGAAGTCTTTGGTGGCTCCTCCGGCGGAGGCGTGGGAGGAACATCCTTGGTCTCTTCCACTGGCTCCTCAGGTTCAGGTTCAGGTTCAGGTTCAGCCTCAGGGGCTGGATCAGCTTCTGGTTCGGCTTCCGGCTCAGGTTCGGGCTCAGGGGCCGGATCTGGGTCAGCTTCGGGCGCAGGTGGTTCCTCTGGTGGCGGTGGGGGAGTGGGTGGTTTAGCAGCAGCGGCCGCTGCTTGCAGTTTCTTATACTTCTTGAGTTCCTTCTTTGACATCTTCGAAAGATCAGGCTCTGGTTCGGGCTCAGGGACTGGTTCAGGTTCAGGTTCAGGTTCGGGTTCTGGCTCAGGTTCTGGCTCAGGCTCAGGCTCGGGTTCTGGCTCAGGTTCTGGTTCATCACCAAAGTCTGGAAAGCTCCCTGGGACAGAATCCTTTGACTTCGACTTTGACTTGCTTTTCTTCGTTGGCTCCGGTTCAGGTTCAGGTTCAGGTTCTGGCTCAGGCTCAGGTTCGGGCTCAGGCTCTGGAGCTGGTTCGGCCTTCTCTTTGCTTTTGCTTTTGGCGGCCTTTTCTCCCTTAAGTTTATCTTTCTTAGCTTGTTCCAGAGCTTTGATACGCTCAGCCACGCTGAGTTTCGATGTCTTAGATTTCTTCTCAGGCAGGGGAGGTTCTTCCTTGACGGGTTCTGGCTCTGGCTCTGGCTCTGGCTCTGGTTCTGGTTCTGGTTCTGGTTCCGGTTCTGGCTCTGGCTCTGGTTCAGGATCTGCTGGCGGGTCATCACCAACATCGATAAGTAGATCATCCTCAATAGGCTCGGGCTCCTTCTTTTCTTCCTTGGTCTTTTTCGTCGATTTCGATTTACTCGTTGAAGTACCTGTTAAAGTTGACCAGAAACTCTTAGAGGTCTTTTCCTCCTTAGGAGACTCAATAGCCTTCGTCTTCTTTGAGCTCTTTGCCTTAGGAGCCAGCTCTGCCCATATGTCATCCCCATTATCACCCATGGCCTCAGGCTCAGGAGTCAAGCCCTGGGCAGGAGGAGTTGGTGCAGGCGGAGGAGGCTCTTCGATATCCTTGCCTTTCTTTTTCTTTTTCTTCTCCTTGGTGACGCCCCAACCCCAGCCATCATCTTCAGCTGGCTTCTCAGGTTCAGGCTCTGGCTCTGGCTCTGGCTCCGGTTCAGGTTCAGGTTCAGGCTCTGGCTCAGGTTCAGGCTCGGGTTCTGGAGCAGGCGGTTCCTCGGGTTTATCGGATGGAAGTTCGAAGTCCTTGCCTGGGATGGGTAGACCCTTCCGGATCAATTGCTTTTCTCGCTTCTTGCGCTCTTTGGAGGAAAGGTCTTTCCAACCTTCGTATAGAGGGTCGTCATGAACTGGTTTCTCCGGCTCTGGCTCTGGCTCTGGCTCCGGCTCTGGCTCTGGTTCGGGTTCCGGCTCTGGCTCAGGTTCTGGCTCCGGCTCTGGCTCTGGTTCGGGTTCAGGTTCAGGCTCGACTTTGCCCTTCTTTTTCTTCTTGTCCTTCGTAGAAACGCCCCACGAGAAACCAACGTCGACTACAGGTTCTGGATCGGGCTCGGGCAAAGGCTCAGGCTCAGGCTCTGGTTCCTTGGTCTTTTTGTCCTTTTTCTTAACTGTTGTACCCCATCCACCCATCCAGTCATCCGCTGGCGGAGGATCTGGAGCAGGCTCTGGATCAGCTAAGAGGTCAATCTTCTTCTTATCCTTTGATTTGGATCCAGAGAAGCTCCAATCGTTGTCTAGCTCGGGGGACTTCTCAGGCTCAATGACAACCTCTGCAGCTTGGGCTTCTGCTTGTTCCGCTGCCAATTTCGCCATGGCTTCATCCTCATCTTTCCACTTCTTCTCCATGTCCTTCTTCGCCTTGCGCTGTTCTTTCTTGGACAGGTTCAAGTACCATGCTTCCTGTGTGAAGTCGGGTCTCACTGGAGGAGCCGGAGGAGCTGGAGGGGGTGGAGGAGGTACAGGCTCGGGTTCTGGCTCAGGCTCAGCTTTGCCCTTTTTTTTCTTGTCTTTGGTTTGAATATCCCAGCCTCCCCAATCATTCTCTTGCTTCTCAGGTGGAGCGTCCAAGTCGCCAAAATCGAATTCGCCAGCGGTTTTTGAAGATTTCTTTTTGGCAGCGCCCCAAGGATTGTTATCATCTTTGGGAGGCTCCTCGAGATCAAGCTTGTCCCCAGTGCTCCAGTCCTTACCCCAACCCCCAAAACTGAAGCCGGTTCCGCCGGTTTTAGGGGCCGGACTATCAAAGTTCAAGTCCAGTTGCGGTGCGCTGCCGTCCAAACTTATATCCTGGAATCCTCCAGGGGGTCCTTCATCCTGTTCTCCTATTTAGAGAAGTCCAATTTGACATAAAATAACAGGAGGTCATACCTTGCTCTTCTTTTTTTCCCAACAGTATCAAACGCGGCCCAGGATTCATCACCACCGCCATCCTGGTCCGCCCAGCTAAGATCCTTAGCGGCAGATTCTTCGGCGGCTTTCCGTTCTTCCTCCTCTTTCGCGAGTTTCTCGGCCTCTTCCTCCTCTTGCTTCTTCTTCTTGTCCTTCTTGCTCCCGCTTACATTCCAATCACTCCAGTCATCACCTCCACCACCTCCATCACCGGCGCCACCCCCGTCACCGCCCCCATCTCCTCCACCGTCACCGCTGGCTGGGTCGTCCGCTGGAGGATCCGCACCACCATCTGCAGGTGGAGGGGGAGGAGGGGGAGGAGGAGGAGCAGCAGCTTTCTTCGCAGCAGGTTTGCCTTTCTTCTTATGTTCCCTCACACCAGTCAGCTCCCCAAAATCAATACGAACATCCAACATGCGATCTTTCAGCAATGTAGAAGACGTCGTAGGCGATTTATCTCTCGGAGTCTGCGGTGCAGAAGAAAGGACAGACCATTTGCGCTGCGCAAGCGGAGGAAGCGCAGAGTATTCGGGAGGGAGATCAAGGACCACATCATCGTAGGAAGGCGGCTGGTCGCACAACAGTGACTCCGAGCAGCGCGAACTCAATTGGGCGCATAAATCGAATCCCTTCGGCCGGACATTGACCCCCAGAACAAACGTAGCCCAGACATCATCCACGACTCTGTCGGCCTCCTTCCTCAGATCTGCTGTGTTGTATGCGACATCCTCCAGACATTGTATCTTCCCCGCGCCTGCGCGATAAGACCCATCCGTTAGAACCTCCATGTCGAACTTGCATGCGATGGCACGATCCAATCACAGATCTGTCGACTCCGCGATATCGAGTGCGAACGCATGGGGGGATCGGTTCGTGCGAGTCTAATCCCGGTGGGGGGAGATGGACCCCAACTCAGCAGACAAACAGGCGGGGCGAGCGAGGATAGGTTCTGGGTGTGGAATGACCCGGCGCGCAACCGGGCGTTTGAGTCCGGGTAGAGTGGTGGACAGGTCGAAAGTTAATGTGTCAGATCTAACGAAACGAGCAGCGCACGCCCGGCGCAAATTCAAGGGTTCCAGTGTTTGTTTCGGGGATGTGCGATAAGACCTAGATGAGAGCTGAACAGGATTAGAGACACAGGGAAGTGTGAGAACAGGAGTTCAGGAAGGAAAGGGAAAAGTTGGGGATCAGCTGGAGGCAGGGATGAAAGTAGTTGGGGCGGTAAAGGTGAAGATCATCTCTACATGCCTGGGGAAGAATTCGATTCCCGATTGGATTGGGATGATTGGGTCTTTACTGTCGACTCAGGTCTATATTTCGGTCTCTGCGATGAATCAGACAGCAGCCTAATGGACTCGCCAATGTACAAGAAAAGAATCCAATATCAACAGGACGGGATTTAACTTTTCTGCCTCCAATGCTTTGGCTTACATTCTGCATGGCATACTAACTTATAGGCACAGACTGTGATATCCAGGTCTGACTGTCCTATCGGCCATCAGAGTGCCCCTCCATCAGCGCTGCAGGTGAACCAGGATACAAAGTACTGGACTGGACTGGACTTGTCTTGACTTCCAGCGCTTCAACACTTCCAATTTCCACTACACCGCAACCATGGCACGACCCTCGCCCATCCACGGCTCAATCGAGAATAGACTATCGCGTTCCATGGGTGCCCAACTAGCGGCATTACCCGTCTGCATGGAATAAACAAACCTGCAGTAACTTCCTACAATGCAGGGTGTGGCTCTACTGTATACTGTACTGTGTGGGTATGGACCAACGGCACTGTCGAGCAGTTTGATGCATCACATTCGACCTTCTTCAACCCGAGATTTATGTTGGAATCGGTGCTGAAACGGTGGACTCCTCATCTTTCAGCCTAATTCATTCGTCGCGGTATCTACACTAGATCGCTCTGGCGCTCTGCAAGTGCAGCACACCCATTGCTCACCGCCACTTGTGCATCGGAGCAAAACAACCCACCAGTGCGGGGGGGGGGGGGGGGGGGGGTGGAGAGCTGGTGGCAACCAAGTTGAATCGCTGTTATGAGTCAGACTATGTGATACAGTACACTAAGTGCACTGCATCTACTGCAGAATGAACGACACTGGATTTTGGAGAACGGGTGGGCGCAAGGTGATTGCTTCGAAAATAAATGATCTGCATAGCATCCGCACCCAGAAACAGAGACAGAAACTATAAAAACACAGTGGCATGAACTAGAATACAGCGAGGAAAAAAGGGAATTGAGCGACATGGAAGCTGAGCCGCGCACATAACATACACCAGACTGGCCTTCAATGAATCAAAGAGCAACTTAGGATGAATCTTCCGCCTTGGAGGGAACTGGATATCCGTACACCTCCTGGTGCTCTCTCTGGTATCGCGCAGAATCTTCGACCGCCAGTTTGTGGTAGGTCTATGACGACAATTAGTTTATGCATGTAAATCACTCATCATGACATCCATACCTCTTTCTCTGTCTCAGGCAGTGCGGCCCAGTCTTTCGCAAAGGTGGCAAATCGCTCCCGAGCATCCATATGCTGGTTGTCACTGGATCTGAGGCGCTCCGTGAAGTACAAGTTGTAGCTGGTGGAAGCCCTTTTGACTAAGCGCTCATCTGGAATCGGGGACCAGCGCTTGGAGCGAGTCTTGTCCTCGACGCGGTGAAGCTGCTGACGGGCATTGTTGGCTTGTCTGATCTGGAGGGGGGTGTACGAGTTCAGCCATGCTTCAAATGCAGCTTTGTTCGCAATCTTGTTTTGCTCGGCCTGAGCTCGGTATTTCTATATACTTGGTGATTAGTCTGTGGAAGACAGAGATGGGCATTTGGTCACGTACCGCTTCATTTGGAACGGGCTTGATCAACTCGGCAGCCCTCTTCATCGTTTCTACCGGGGGATACTGTCCCTTGATCTCATTGATCTTATCAATGATCGCGAGATTGTAATAGTTTTCACTCGCACGCTTGGGAATTTCCAGTGCAGTCTCCTTCAGCTGCTTGATGTGGTCCTTATGCTCACGACGCTTCCGCATCTCTTGTTGCTTCTCGGTCAAGGGCTTCTTCTTGGTCGAGGTAGTCTTAGCACTGTCGGTCTTCGCCTTGGGCTTTCTGGCCTTGGGGGAGGCATCAGTCGCGAACGCGTTGGATTGGAAGAGGGATTGAGTCGCGGAGATATTCTGGAACTGGGCGCGCACCTGGCGCACGTTGCTCGCCAGAGAAAGGTGGCATAGCTGGTTCTGCACGCCGATCAGGGTATTAGGGCGAGTGGAAGCACCGAAGTGCAGGGGTCGGACGGCACCCCGAGCTGCAGACTGCCAAGCCATGATCAATTGTCGGAGTAAACTGAGACTTGAAGTAGAAAGGTAAACAAAGCTAGAAAGTGAAATTGCAAGATAGCACCACAAGAGCTTCTGACGCAAGCGGAGAAGGAGGCTGGCGCCCCCTTCGTTTGGATCTATCCGCATCGGGTTAGCTCAGGACAGGTGCACGTGACACCATCTGCTCCACGATTGCTTCACTTCTCGGGTCACTACGTTTGACACGTTTGTTTGCCCACGACGTAATCTTGTCGACCTGAGAGCTTATTTCGTGCAGAGAGGTGACGCTTTCTCTTTCATCACTCGGTACCCCGAGTGATTTTGAGCTCCAGTAACACTCACTGATTAGCCTGCAACAATGGCTCGCCACGGGGATACTCGCTCACCATCACCTGTAGGCAGCACATTCTCTTCATCCAGGCGCAATCGCCGTGATGACGATCGTTATGACAGAAGCCGGCGGGATGATGGGCGCGGTTATCGCAGATCCCGCAGCCCAGAGGTACGTGTGGCGACTCGCAAGATATTTTCAAGGCAAACTTCTGACCATGGTTATATCATACAGAGACGCTACCGTGAGCGCGAGCGCGCTCGTGATCGAGATGGATACAGACGTCGTGACCGCTCGCTAGACCGCCGCGACGAAGACAACTACAGACCAGGTCGCAGAGACCGATCCCGAGACCGTAGGCGCTCCAGAGACCGAAACGAAGACGTTGATCGTCGACGAAGTCGCGACAGAGATTACCGGACTAGGCGAGACGAATCGCGCGAACGGGATCGCAGGCGAAGAGATGATTCTGCTGATTTGAAGCCGAAATCTAGACGGGATGCCAGTCGTGACCGCACCACGAACAGACGGTCAACGTCCAGAACTGGAGAGCCACCGAAACAATCCACACCGACTACCACTGCACAGACGGACGAAGCCAAAAAAGCGGAGAGGCAAGCAAGGCTGGAGGCATGGAAGCAGAAACAGGCCGCCGAGCGCGAGCGCAAACAACGAGAGCAGGAAGCGGCGGGTCCGAACAATATCCTGGACCAGATTGATCGACAAAAGGTTGCCTCTCCAGCCGTGGGCTCACCTCAGACTCCGACAACCGCTGCTGAGTCCCCGGCTCCCACTGCGTACCCTGGAAAATTCGATCCTAAAGCTATCGCAAAACCATCGACAGCAAACTCTGCCACCCCTGCAGTCCTCGGGACTGATGTTGCAGTGCCAACGTCCAAACTGGCTGCAACAGCTAATAAACCTGCTCCTGCGCCCGCCAAGCTTTCCGGTCCTTTGAAAGCCAAAGGTAATGTTAGTGGATTTGGCTTGGGTACCAAGCAAGCTTCGGACGCTGAGAAACCCTCTGCACCTAAAACTCTGGGCTTTGGCGAAGAAGAATCCACTCGCAAGAAGCTGGAGCGATTACCGACCCCGCCTTTCGATGACTCCAAAGATGCCGAGCCAGCAACAAATGCAGACGAAGATGACGATGTTGATATGCATGATGAAGAAACGGAAGAAACTGCTGCAGCGGTAGCACGTGCGGCCGCCGAGCGACGAGAAGAGCGTCTTCAGAATACTGAAAATGGAGATGTTCAAATGGAAGATTCAACGAATGGACAGGTCGATTCTACCGCCATGGAGGTTGACGAAGCCGACGAAGTTGACCCTTTGGATGCTTTCATGTTTGAGCTCCAAGATACCGCGCCATCAAAGAAGACATCAGGTGCCAAGTTCGGGAAGAAGAAGAAGGATTCACAGCAACCGCAGGCCATGTTTGGAGATGATGAGGATGCGGGTGTCACCGCCGTTGGTGCTGATGATGCTGCTGATGACCTTCTCGCTATCGCCAAAAAGAGAAAGAAGCGCGAGCTCCCTACCATCGACCATGCCAAGCTCGAATATGAGCCGTTCCGCAAGAACTTCTACACCGAGCCTTCCGACCTTGCTGGTATGAGCGAGGCGGAGGTTGCGAATTTGCGCCTTGAATTAGATGGCATCAAGATCCGTGGTTCCAACGTGCCCACTCCTGTTCAAAAGTGGTCTCAATGCGGACTGGGTGTGCAGACCTTGGACGTTGTCTCTAAGCTTGGCTATGAAAGCCTAACCTCTATTCAAGCTCAGGCTATTCCTGCAATCATGTCAGGTCGCAATACCATTGGTGTGGCCAAGACTGGTTCAGGAAAGACAGCTGCTTTCTTGATCCCAATGTTCCGACACATCAAAGACCAACGGCCACTATCTTCAATGGAAGGCCCCATTGGACTGATAATGACCCCTACCCGTGAATTGGCTGTTCAGATTCACAAGGACTGCAAGCCTTACCTGAAGGCCCTGAACCTTCGGGCTGTTTGTGCGTATGGTGGAGCTCCCATCAAGGACCAAATTTCAGACTTGAAGCGAGGAGCTGAAATTGTTGTTTGCACTCCCGGTCGTGTCCTTGATCTGCTAGCTGCAAACTCAGGCCGTGTCCTTAACCTGAGCAGGGTCACGTATGTCGTCCTAGATGAGGCAGACCGCATGTTCGACATGGGCTTTGAACCACAGGTCATGAAGATTGTGAACCGCATCCGCCCTGATCGCCAGACTGTGCTGTTCTCAGCTACCTTCCCCAGGAACATGGAGTCATTGGCTAGAAAGGCACTGGAAGATCCCATCGAGATTACTGTCGGTGGTAGAAGTGTTGTTGCATCGGAAATTACACAAATTGTGGAAGTTCGCAATGAAGACAAAAAGTTCGTCCGCTTACTGGAGCTGCTGGGTAACCTATACTCCGATGATGAAAATGAGGATGTCCGATCTTTGATCTTCGTGGAACGTCAGGAGTCTGCCGATGCTTTGCTCCAAGAGCTGATGCGCAAAGGCTATCCGTGTATGTCGATCCACGGTGGAAAGGACCAGATCGATCGTGATTCCACGATTGAAGATTTCAAGGCAGGCATTTTCCCTGTCCTGATTGCCACGTCTGTCGCTGCTCGTGGTTTGGATGTCAAACAACTCAAACTGGTTGTCAACTATGACGCTCCCAATCACATGGAGGACTATGTTCATCGTGTGGGTCGAACCGGTCGAGCTGGAAACACTGGAACTGCCGTGACCTTCATCACGGAAGGACAGGACCGGTATGCAGTAGACATCGCAAAGGCTCTGAAACAAAGTGGACAAGAGGTGCCCGAACCAGTCAAAAAGCTTGTTGACGGTTTCCACGAGAAAGTCAGGGCCGGAAAGGAGCACAAAGCTGGAAATAACGCTGGCTTCGGTGGTAAAGGTCTGGATCGACTTGATGAGGAACGTGAAACTGCCCGTATGCGCGAGCGACGTACATACAAGACTGGCGATAACGATGACGAGGAAGAAGAGAGTGAGGACGATGAAGAGAAGAAGGAGGATCGCTTCAACAAGGCTCTATCCGCCGTTCAATCCGCCAACCCACCCGCCGCGCCATCGTCGGCTTCTCTGCCGGGTGTTCCCAAGGGCATCGACTTGGATGGCAAGATCACTGTCCATCGAACCGAAAAGGATCCCGCCGGTGGTCCCAAGAATGCGCTGGACAAGGTTGGCTCTGCGGTTGCAAGTATCAACGCACGTCTCAGCCGCGCCGGTGTCATGAGGTCCGGAGTCCCCATCGACAACCGTGGACCCGATGCCGGCGCATTCCACGCAACCATGGAGATCAACGATTTCCCTCGTAAGTTCCTACCCTACCCCCCTGCCATCCTACCTAAATCGATAGTAATCTGTTCTAACAATTTTCTTCCACACAGAGAAAGCACGTTGGGCCGTTACCAACCGTACGAACGTCGCCAAGATCCTGGAATCGTCTGGTACCTCCATCACAACAAAGGGCAACTTCTACGCAAATGGCAAGGAACCCGCCGCCGGCGAGCTCCCTAAGCTGTACATTCTAGTGGAGGGTGAGACTGAGATCTCCGTCACTAATGCTATGCGTGAGTTGATGCGCCTATTGAAGGAGGGTACGATTGCGGCGGCGGACAGCGAGGCGCGTGCCCCTGTTGGTGGTCGTTACAACGTGCTTTAATTGAATGCCATTTTTGTGGTGACATGGAGAGCGGATTTGTGGTTGCATCTCTGTTTGTACAATACCCTCAGTCGTCTAGGCCCGCGTACATTACCCGGCGGTTGAATTTGATCATGTTTACATGGCTACGATATTGTTTGTAACAATCAAGTGTGAACTGCAGATGGTGTAATACGTAATTAGATCTAAGGCTTAATTAAGAACGTGTTAGATGGAGAGTAGTCTTAAAGAGATACAAGGTAAGTCATGGTGCTGTACAGAGTGACTAGGTTTCAAATCTGTAGGTACAGGTCAGCCAAAAGGTGGCTGGATGGACGTGGCTGGGGGTGACGAGGGAGGTGAAATGAGGCCAAGGGTGAACGCAAGGGGATATGATCCACCTTGGAAGTCAGGTTCTCAACAAGAGGCAAAGTGTTGAGAATACGAATCAAGTCTAGTCATTCTCTTCTCCAAGATCGAGCCACTGGCTCAAGATTGATGAAAAGAAAGGTCCACGAATGGAGAGTGCCAAAGAATGCGCCTGTCAATGACCCGAAAGCCATTGAACAGACTGTTCCGCCGCGCTGTGCAATGCAGGGACCAGACTGTGGTGAGCCGCCTTGATGATCGCGGCCACCCAAACAAGGTAAGTATGAAGAAGAAAGAAAAAAAGAGGAAGAGAAACGGAAGTGGCCAGCTATTTATACCCACAAGCTGGGCATCTGATCACATGACGTCATGTGACGTCATGTCAACTAAGAAGGTGATCCATTCGACTGAGCTCTAGCGTTACCTATTTAGTAATTTATCTACCGCCCTGCATACACCCCTAGCATGATCATCAGGATCATCTCCCAACTGCGTCAGTTGGGAACCTTAGGAACCTGACTAGAGACTTTGGATCACTATTCCGTACTGCCTGAGGGTTGAAGGATTTCTTGAGGGCCATATTAAAAACACACCCCAAATTGACAAAAACATGCCCCTCCCTATAGGATAGCGAATGTACAACATCGGCGTTAGGATTAGCGCATTTTTCGTATTTTATCTTACCTCATATTTCACCTCATATTTCACATATAATGTGCATCAACTCTTGGCATTTTTATGAATCAGATCAATCGTCAATCCTCACGTAGTAGTACTGAATTCATGGAAATTCTAAGAGCTCGATGAATTTTCTAAGTAGAATATAAGGTAAAATAAAACACCAAGAATGCGCTAATTCTAACGCTGTTGCTATGTACAAGGCATCACGACGGACTATAGCAAGCCCAACATGCAGTTACTCAACTCTCCGTGCGGAGCCAACTACTTCGGGTCCAGCAGCCTCATCCCCTCCCGTAGGTCCTGCTGCCGCCGTTAACCCCGTGGTTACCCCTCAAACCCTCAATGCTGTGATTGCAGACATCGAGGAAGACTTTATGATAGTCATTGATACTCCGAGTAAGCCGCAGAGAAGCACTAGAACCTCTATAAAAGCGCAGGAAGTTATGAGGTAAGCATATATATATTCACTTAACACTATATGGACATCGCTAACTTCTCTATATCAGGATCATGAGACTAAGCGCGCGCTCTTAACTATGGCGGTCGTCAGAGCTTAGGCAACGAAACATCTTCCTCCTCGTGGCTACATCTACCGTATGAGGCCCTTAAAACTGCCCGGACAATAAATTCCGAAGGAGCTTCTGAGACCTAAGTACAATCGAACGTAGTGCGGAGGAGACAATCACCCCTTGTAAACATTTGTAGGACACACGCTTTAACGTACATAAGAAGAAATTATCACTTTAATCGAGGAGCTCATATGCACCAGAACCCTCCACCTTACAGTTACCTCCCTTTACATCAGAACCCGTAGATTCCAATGCACCACATATCCGTATTCATTCCCACCTCCTAGCAGCCTCGGCACCATCAACATCGCGCGCTGCCCTCTCAGTGCGACTCACTTGATCCAACGTCTGCGCATGTGTCTGTGCCTTCTGAGTGGCTAGTTTAGATCCTAATTTACCTTTACCTGTGGAAGTGCTATCGGCGCGTTTCTGTATAGCGGGTAGAGTGATAAGCCAGCGGATCTGACACCTCATGGAAAGTTTGCCCGTTGAATAGCTTTCATGCGGGTTGTTCACATACCTGTGCAGCAATTGCTGCATTGGCGCGTGCCTCATCAGTAGGTGCTTCGCTTCCTCCAGTGTTGGTGTTGGCATTGCTCTCGCCGAGGGTGCGGCCGGGTGTTGCTTTCCAGTTTGTCTTGGCTGGAAGCGGGGCACGGGGTGATGCATTCTGCTCTGATGGGTTTGTTCCGACTGCGCGACCAGGCTGGGTGAAGGGGTCGTTGCCCTTGTTGGAACTACGGGAGCAGATGTTTCCCATTGTTGTTGTTCGTTGGAGGTAAGAGGGGAAGGGATGCGATTGAAGTGATTGGCGGTGCAAGTTTTGGGTTCCCCGTCGGCGCACACTTGGCGCAATGCTTTGGGTCTAGTCTGTATTATGGAGATATGAAAGGCACAATCAGTGTGGAAGGTGCAATGATATTGGTATGGCAACGACTAACGTTATGCTGCGAAGTGGGTTGGACGAAGGGCGCATTGCGATAAGATAGTCGATCCGGGGCAAAGGCGGTGAGATACATTGAACAGTGATGTCAGCATTTCAGTCTGCAACTTGTCCATTTCTTCTCGGAAATTCTGATTGCATTGCTCCATGATATCTACCGTATCGTTTTCACTGTTGAATGCATACAATTCACCGCTCAACTTAGGGTTTCAGGACGCCATGTGGAAGGGCGGGCAAAGAGGGCAGAATGAGTCAGCAGGGCTGAGTGGATCGGCCCTGAAGCCCTGGGAAATGGCTTCCGCGGGGAAGAATTCTCATCGGAATGCTGGGGAGTCCTGCAGGCTCTCTCTCCGTCGATCTACAGGTCCTGACTCTGCCGTACTACGACACCATGTGTGCATGAGCTCTCCGCTTGCCAACTGGGCCAACACCATTCGCCCGAAAATCATGACGCCTAACCCCCAAGGTCCCCATCCTTTCCATCGTCCCGAAGGTCCTCACTGCGGGCAGCATCAGGTTCCCCCCTGATCTCATCCTTTCGCCTTTACGCATCTTCCAAGGTCCTCTTTCTCCTGCACAGGAAATTTCCGATCGTGTCGGTTAATCACAGCCGCGCATGCAGACCCGAGCGTCCAAGCGCATGACACAACAGCGAGACCACATTTTGTGTGAGGGGATCATTTGGTACTATTGAGACCTACTGTTGGGAGAACATACATTTTGGACTTTCTAGGTGGCGTTTTGATTCGGCCGCTTGCGTGATTTCGCAGGTTGGATATTGAACCTGGACATTGCCTGGTAGCCCGCTTGCGATCCTTACCCCCTTCGGTTCTTCAACTACTTTCCTTGATATCGTCCACTGCATTTTGATAGCGTGGCACACTGTCCCCCAAAAACCCCTCTTCCAATCTGGCCATAATTCTTTTCCTCTACCTGAAGTGAACCGTGCACCATGGCGTCTCAACCCCAAGGCGACTTTTGCCTTGAATGCAACTGGGAGGCGTTTCACCTCGATGGGAAGGAAACAGGAGATTCTTCGGTCAATCATTCCCAACATCATTGGGATTGTTCAAGCCATGAGCATCACACGGCCCTCCCTCATTGTGAAGTGGACGAAGCCTGTTGTGATGTAGATGACTGCGCGCTAGACTGTGGGTCAATGTGTGATGGCTTTGTAGCCTGTGGTCCTTCTACTGTCTGCTCTGTTACCAACTGCGAAGACGACAACTGCGAGGACAACGACTGCGAAGACCATTGCGAAGAAAATCATTGTGACGATACCCACTGCGAAGATCTCTGTGCAGCTGATCATTGCGAAGAAACCAACTGTGATCCCACACATTGTGACAGTATTGATCCTCTTTGCTTCGATAATCACTGCTGTGACGGAACCGAGAATCAGGACTGCTCATTTGACACATTATTCGGACTGAACACTCCGCTGTCGCTAGACACAGGGATGTTCCCCCCAACAACCATGGGACACCATGTTAGTCATGGAGCGAAAGCTCTAGAGCACCCTCTGCCTGGAACCATCGATCCAAGTCAACATCATAACTTCCTACACTCCTACCAGACACATGCTACCACCTGCGACCAGAATGTACCCAACCACTTCGAATGTGATGGTTTCCAGAAAGACCTGCAAGGGATGTTCATGGCGCCCCCTTTGCCGACGCAGACCGAGGTGAACCCGGCTGAGGTATTCCATATGCTTGGAATGTGTTCAGACTTTTCGATATGCCAGGATCAACACACTGATCCTCAGACCGATGTCTCCCCAGTGCCACCGTTTGATAAATCTAAAACCGACCTGACAGACGCATTTAATTGTTTCCACCCCGACCACCATCATGTCCATGGTCACTTCAAGAATCCCAATGATCTCAACCTGACCACCTCAAGAGGACCTCACCGAAACCACCATCGCTGCCGAGCTCACCACCATGCCCAC
Organism: Penicillium nucicola; assembly: GCF_028828085.1. NCBI lineage: Eukaryota > Fungi > Ascomycota > Eurotiomycetes > Eurotiales > Aspergillaceae > Penicillium > Penicillium nucicola. The sequence continues at coordinate 2,760,917 of NW_026643127.1, forward strand.
TCTCACCCATACTCTCCATACTCACGGCAATCCCGTTCGAGTATCAGCTCTCACCTCTTATCTAGTCCTGGGGAGACTCCTCCACCCCTCGACGGGGGTGCATCATCTGTGTTGACTACTCCAGATTTCTCCGAGGAGAATGATTTGCATATTTGCAAATGGTCAACATCGATCCATGGAATTCAAGCCGCATGTGGTGCTACTTTCGCCGATGCCGGTGCTCTTCAAGAACACCTTGTTGCTAGCCACATGAACACTGTGCATGGTGCCAAGGGGAACGGGTACTACTGCTGTTGGGAGGGATGCCATCGTCCACATGAGCCTTTCTCGCAAAAGTCGAAGCTTCAGGGCCACTTCCTCACCCATAGCAACTACAAGAACTTCTCGTGCTCAGTGTGTGGAAAGGCATTTGCTCGACAGGCGACATTAGACCGGCACGAGCGCAGCCACCGTGGTGATAAGCCATATGCTTGCAAGCATTGTGGTAAATCATTCACCGATAGCAGCGAGTTGAAAACACACTCCCGTACCCATACTGGAGAGAAGCCGTTTAAATGCACCTGGCCAGGCTGTAGCTTTACTACTGGTGACTCTTCGAACATGTCTAGTCACAGACTCACCCACGGAGAACGAAGACACAAATGTCAATTCCCCGGATGCACGAAGAGTTTTACTCGACCTGGTATGCTCACAATCCGTCTCTTTTTAAATTTTACCACTGCTAACAGGAATCACAGACCAACTCAAGCGTCACCAGAAGACAACACACAAAATGGAGTCCTGCTCTACCCTTCCTTCACCGAGCTCCGATCACTTTACCTTGACACCTTTTACCCTCGCCTAATAAACCACACACATCGAATACCTTATTGTACACGACTGTCATGCTTCACGACCCAACGGATGTGGCCTTACTAACGGCCGGGCGTATGATGGCCGGAGAAAACCCAAGTGTCTGGCGTTTTACCGTTTCAAGGACCACGAAAATTAGTTGATACCACCTGCGCTGAACCAAGCCAGGACTGTTCGTCCTTAATGTAGAGAGGCTGAGCCAGTTGCCTGGTCTCGCACTGGCCAGCCGTCTTTGATATTTTCTTGTTCTATGATACATATTACAATGGCTCGCATCGGGTCCGGAACCCGTACTCGGGCATTTCTGTTTGATTCTACTGTTCAATCTTTGTACCCTGCTATGAATTTATCAATTGCATGTGGCAATTCCATTTTCAAGACAACAGAGATGATAAATATACACTCCGTAGATCCTGTATAAACACACCTCCCCCGCTCGCAAAGACTCTACTCCTCATGAGCCCTCTCCTCCAACAGCTCAATAGCATTCTTCAACTCCCGAATCCGCTGTCCAACCCGTCTCCGCACCTCATCCTTCACGCCACGCGGCACTTCGGCAGGGTCATAATTAGTCTCGATAATAGGCCCATCACCATCATCCTCGGCAGCGTCAGCCGCAACACCATTTCCATTTCCAGTTTCACTCTCACTCTCAACCTCCCCTGGACGCGCGGTGTACAGATGGTAAACAGCGGACAACTGGTTCAACGCATCGCGCGCAGATTCCCGATCCGAAGCTGCATAGATAGTTCCGGTATCAGTGCTCTCGGTTGCGATTTCGAATTCGTCTTTGGCTATTTCGTAAAGTTCTTGCAGTTCTTCGATTAGGAGGTCTGCTTCGGCTTTGCCGGTGGAGCCGTTAAGGTCTGCGTAGCTTCGGATTGTTGTTTGTGGGATGCATGATGGGACTGATGTTCGATGAGTTGTCGGGCGGATTTTAGTGGTGGTTGTGAGACTGTGTAGGCTGCGAGCTGCCATTTGCGAGGACCGGATGGCGTGTTGTGGTCGTAGGCTTTGATTGCCTAGACGGAGGAGGGTGGTGCTCCGTGTTGGTCGAATATAGGCTAAGCCAGACATTTTGAAATTCGAGCTTAGGAAATGATGGGAGCTGTTGCTGTGCAATTGGAAATGGAAGTGTCGGAGGGAACTTGAAGCTCAGAAGTCGTATGAGGCCCGGGAATGACGTAGCCGGGTCATCGGCATCACGTGCTGATAACCATATCAATTTCTCGAAGTATACAGTTGGATCACTTAGGGCAAGAGTTTGTTACCAAAGAGAGAGATACATAGTCATTAATACTTAACTATATTAACACAGAGTGATATGGATCTTACTATAATGAGTTGACAGTATTGTCCGGTGCATGGAATTCAACATAATTTCTGTCGTCATCAAGGGGAATGCAGTGTTGTCTGAGATTGATATGCGAGGGAGAATTGACGGCTAATCCATTCCATGGACCTCAATCCCTCTTGCCGTGTTCGAATGAGTATAGTCCTTCATGACACTTTTGCCGAAATTGCCCAGATTGATCCAGGGATCTCGATTGGTGGAAACCGGACTTTACATACATGGCGGCTAAATGCAGGTACTGAAGATGCGGGGAGAGTATGAATGCCTTTCCATTCTTGGAAATTTCCCCTTGAACTTGAAGAGAATCCCCTGTCAATGCGATCGGACCGCCGGGCCGGACATACTGTACCATCCATGTAAACAGCCGTAGATTCAGGGGAATGCATTCTTCACGTCTCCAGTAAAGTTAATATAAATGTCACGAAATCCTACAGATCTGACCAAGTATACATACCAGTCCTTCCACAATGACAAGAAGCTATCTCACAACCATATTGGCTCTTCTGCCACTGGTGGCTTCTCAGCAAATTGGCCTCCCCGACCTTCACCCAAAACTAGACACATGGAAATGCACAACTAAACACGGCTGCACAAAACACCAGACATCAATTGTGCTAGATGCCCTCTCTCACCCACTCCACGAAATAGGTAACCAAAGTGCCTCATGCGGAGACTGGTCAAATGGGCTGAACACCGATCTTTGCGCAACAGCAGAAGAATGCGCCGACAACTGCATCCTCGACGGTGTCAACTACGCAGCTCATGGCGTAGCAACCAAAGGCGACACCCTCAAGCTCCATCAATATATGAAAGTTGACGGGACATACTCATCCGTATCCCCACGCGTGTATCTTCTTAACGAAGACGGAAAAAACTACGACATGCTGCAGCTCCTCAACCAAGAGATCAGTTTCGACGTGGATGTCTCGACTCTCGTGTGTGGCATGAATGGTGCGCTATATTTGGCCGAGATGCTCCAGACTGGTGGACGAAACGAGCTCAATCCCGCCGGCGCACAGTACGGGACTGGATATTGCGATGCGCAGTGTCCGGTTCTCCCATGGGTGAATGGCGTGGCGAATGTTGGGTCTTCTGGAGCTTGTTGTAATGAGATGGATCTTTGGGAGGCGAATTCTGTGTCAACGGGGTATACACCTCACGCATGCAACATCACGCAGGTTTATGAATGTTCTGGGGATCTCTGTGGGAGTGATGGTGTTTGTGACAAGTCGGGTTGTGGGTTTAACCCTTATGCTCTTGGTGACCATGATTACTATGGGTATCGGGGGATTGTTGACACGAACAAGCCATTTACGGTTGTGACGCAGTTTTTGACGGAGGATAGTACTGCGACGGGGACATTGAAAGAGATTCGTCGGTTGTATGTGCAGAAGGGAAAAGTGATTCAGAATGCGGTGACACAAGTGTCCGGCAGCAAGGTTGATTCTATCACTGAGGAGTATTGTTCGAATTCTGCCAGCTACTTTGAGCAGATGGGAGGTTTGACGCAAATGGGCAAGGCGCTTGGTCGAGGAATGGTCTTGATTTTCAGTATTTGGAATGACTCAGGTGCTTTCATGAACTGGCTAGATAGCGGCAGTGCTGGGTCTTGCAATAGCACCGAAGGAAACCCCGAGTTGATTATTGCGCAGCATCCGGAGACATCTGTTACATTTTCCAATATCAGATGGGGAGATATTGGGTCTACTTTTAAGGGAAGGTAGAATTTCCATAAATCAAATGCCATTCTGCTTGTCGATTTCTAACTATGACCAGTAACTCTTCATTCATAATATTCAATTCAAAAGCCAATCTTCAAAAGTCATTAATGAGCGTATGCAGTTCGTGTCATCATGCGTTACCAACAAACGAATCTTCCATTGTAATATCGATCTTCTCTCAAGAAACATCCAGGTGCATATTCATGGGGCAAATATATGCTCAGAGTACCTTTACTCCTGCTGGCCAGTGACAGCCTTGATGTCCTTGTCCTGGTTCTGGTCCTGGGGGTTGACAGGGTAGTTCTGGTATGAGCCATAGTTCTTGTAGTTTCCGTAGCTCTGGTAGCGGTTGTTCTGAGCACTGGGGGTAACCTGGGCGCCGTTCGCCGAGTTCCAGTTGTTGGCAGCACTGGGAATGTCACGAGGGAAGATGGGAGTGGGAGTGATCAGGTCGGAAGCGACACGCGAGGCATGGTCCCAGTTCTCGCGGTACAAAGAGTCATCATCGCGGTTGCGATCATTGTTGCGGTTGTAATCATCGTTGCGGCTGTAGTCATCATCGTTGTTGTAGTTTTTGTAGTCGTTGTTATCATCATCGTTGTAGTTCCCGTTGTTGTTGTTGTTGTTCTCGCCATCCTGGCGCCAGCTACGACGGACAGGGGTATGAGCAGTCAAGTCAGCCATAGGAGTAGCCTTGTTCTCAAGTCCAGGGTGGTTTATGCGCTCAGCCTCAGCACCAGTGGGAGTAATTTCTCCGGGAATGATGCTGCGCTTCTGATTTGCGTGCCACTGGCCATTGGCGTCGGTCCAGCCACCCTGGTTGTTTTGGTTGTTGGCATGCCACTGGCCATTGGCATCAGTCCAGCCACCCTGGTTGTTCTCGTTGTTGGCATGCCATTGGCCGTTGGCATCAGTCCAGCCGTTCTGATCGTTCTCGTTGTTTGCGTGCCATTGACCATTGGCGTCGGTCCAGCCATTCTGGTCTTGGTTGTTGTTGTTGGCATGCCACTGGCCATTGGCATCAGTCCAACCACCCTGGTTGTTCTGGTTGTCATTGGGCCAGCTGCGAGCTACAACACCGCGAGGCTGGTTGTACTGTCCATTCTGGTTGTACTGTCCATTCTGATTGTATTGGCCGTTCTGATTGTATTGGCCGTTCTGGTTATATTGGCCGTTTTGGCTGTTGTCACGCCACTGGCCATTGCGGTCAACGTAGCCGTTCTGGTTGACCTGACCGTTGTTGTTGTAGCGGTTGTCATCGTTGTTGGGGATAAATTGTCCACTCTGGTCGTAGTGGCCCTTGCGATACTGTCCACTGGGATCCCACTGACCGGCTTGGTCGTTGGGGTCCACTGGGAGAGCGAGAGCTGCCAGAGGGGAGACAGCCAAAAGAAGAAGGCCGTTGATCATAGAATAACGCATCTTGATGAAAATAATTCTAGTAAATTCTCAAAAAGTGATAGAGAAAAGTTTTGTTTTGAGAGGTCTCTTGTTTTCCTGAAGCTCTAGAGAGTTGCTTGTTGGAATAAAGATTGAAACCCGGTTGATGGCCCTGTATTTATATCCGAGTGGAAGCAGCTTTGAGCTTTTGAATTACGTAGCTCATAGCTACTCAGGAACAGCTCATTGAGCTACGGGCAACAATGTCTGAGCTTGGATCTCGTATTCCATCCTTGAGTTTTGATGTTGTTCGGTGTTGCTGCAAGGGACGGCTGTGAACGTGTAGTCGAGAATCATGGCGCCTTGCGGGGGATAAGTGATTTGACGTATGATGATCTCAGAGAACGGTGGATTTATAATTAATTTAGGCAATAGAATTGTAATCCAGGTTTACTGTGGTTGGTGGACGAGGAAGAGTTGCATGATGAACCTCGCATCAAGCTGCAGGCAAGTCGGTGCAGATCCTGCCTGTAGGGGATTAATAGCATTCCTCGAAGATCCCCCGAAGTCAACAGTTGCAGATCGTGTCCAAACAGATGGACGACACGCTTACGACAGCTGCATATATGTTGTCGATTCTCCCTTGAGCGATTTCACACGTTGTCTGTGCGCCACGCTTCTGGGATTCTCATCGGCCTGGAAAACGTGTGAGACATGCAGGAAAGACATTGCATCAATTGCTTTCTTGCTCAAGTTTACTTCAATAGCGAGGCTGGACGAAGCGGGGGGCTGTTGAAGTTGCGGTCTGGGGTCGGAAGTTGGAAGTTGGAAATAGCGACACTGCCCTATGTTGAAGTTGAGGTATACCGCTTGTCCCCTTTACATTCGGGTTCTTGTTGAATCGCTTTTCTCTTTTACCAAAGGGCATCTAAATTTTCAAAATACGAGCTATGTTTCGAAACAACTCTGATAAAGAGGATTTCTCCCGAGAGTCTGGCGAGCATCTATTAGCAGAAGAAGAGGGCACACATTGGAGCGGTGGTGATGAACCATCTTCGGATACTTGCAAAGCTGTGGCTATTATCTTGCTCCAAACTTGTGTTTTGGTGTTCATGTTTCTTGTGGGATGTGTATTCGGTTTCTACTGGCGTGGAGACTTGAACAGCCTATGCAGTCGACATGTATCTCAATACTGTGAGTACACCCCAAGCATGCTTCCGAGGACAACTTTACTGACGTAATTTAGCTACTGTGATGAAGGAGGTTGGGATTGAGTATAGTCTACAAGAGTTCAATGGATCGCTGTTGAAGGAGAATGTCTTCAGACAGAATGCCGGCCCAGAGGTTGATGCAGCATGGGAATCACTAGGTGTCAACTGTATGTTACAAAAATCTATCTCTTCTCGAACTCAGCTCACTGACGGTGTTACTCAAGATCGAGGTATCAGAGTACCAGCAGAAGATGCCGAACAGTCTGGTCTTGCCACCGACCAGGTCAAGATCAAAGAGAAGTATGGCGGAGGGTTCCCAGCGAACGTGGAAGGATTACACCACCTTCACTGCCTAGTATGAAAACGATTATCTCTATCAAGGGTCTCTGTTTATGATCTGCTAACTTTGGATAGAATCTTCTTCGTCAATCCCTCTATTACAATTATGACTACTATCACGAAAAGGGCGAGGGGCCCTTTGTCAATAACGACTATATTGTTCGTCGACACGTTTGTACGTATTCAACATCTGACGTCCTCAAAAAGATGTCTTACTCACAAGATTTTCTCTCAAAGCCCATTGCCTTGATATTATTCGACAAGAACTTATGTGCACAGTTGATAGTGGAGTGCTGGGCCAAATCTGGATTTACCCTGAGAACCCCGAGCCCTACGTCGACTTCAACACCCAACACCGCTGCAAGAACTTCGATGCCGTCCGAAGCTGGGCAGAGGCTAACCAGCTACCCGGGGACCTACCTGAGGACTTCCTAGAGCCACCAGCCGAGGGAGATCGAATCTATGCTAAGATGCCATGAGAAATAATCACGAACAATGATGTAGAATGCATCGAAACACGAATACAGCGAAGCGATCAACTATCATAGTAAAATTCCAATACGCAAAAACATCGTGCACACGTATCATTCATCAAGTCCATAAACCCCCAAATCTACACTCATCCCAACCAAAGCAAAAACAGCACTCTCTTTCCCCCCAAAAACACTCAACGCCTTAACCCCCCTATTCTCAAGCCCAATCTTCTCCAAAACTCTACAACTCCGCCTATCATCCGCAGCACAGAACCCAAAAACAGCATCAACCCCAAGCTCCGCACGCGCATACTCGATCAACCCCTTCGCAGCCTCAGTCGCATACCCCTTCCCACTTTCCTCAGGCAAAATAACGTAACCAACATCCGGTGCGAGATAATGCAGGTCTGGTGGTGCGCCTTTCATAAGGGAGACCGTTCCAATAGGAATTTGTGTATTGTCTTCGCTTGTGCGCGAAACGAGGAACATGCCGTAGCCATTGCGGGCGTAAGCTGGTAAGACGCGGCGTTGGAGAAATGTGGATGCTTTTTCTGGGGTGTCTATTGAAGTCTTGCCGCAGGCTTTGACGAAGTCTTCTGTGTTCCAGAGCTGGACTAGGAAATTGCAGTGGATTTTGTCGGTGGGGTTGAAGGGGTTTATTTGGAGGCGGGTGGTTCTTATGGTGAAGTTTGGTGGGATAGAGGCTTGTTCTGAGGTTTTCGACATTTTGAATATTATCTATTTGTTTCAGTAATTTAAGTCACTTGGTTGTTATTTAAGTTGCCTGGTGTGCTTATAACTTAGCTCATGAGCGCTATGTTGCTGCATTGTTGTGACAGTGCTTGAGAGCTGGGCTGTCTACGAATGACTCACAGCGTGGGGGCCAACACAAGAGATTAGATTGCGGATTTCCGTCGGAGTAAGCTTCTGACTGGGATTCTGTTAGTAACTTGGGTCGCAACTTTTGTACTTATTGTCTAAGCCTAGATTAGCCGAAGGTAACGAGTACCTTCACCAAGAAGAACAGCTAGATGTGGAAAGTATTCAAGTCGCGATATGATAAAAGTACAAAGCAAGTACAAAAGCAACCAAGTAAGGAAATTTCAATCTAACATACGTATCTCTCAACCTGGTCGAGCGCACACTCACGGCGCGGCATGAGGACTACCAGATTGTTCGTTGAATTGAAGTAATAGAAATGTAGTAATGTTACTATTGTTGATACTAAATAAGAGGCACGGCATGGTGAAACTATTTATGTATTGAAGTCAACCTACGTGGAACCCTCTAATGGCACTGTAGTCTCTAATCACAGGTCTGCTCCTGGAAGATGTTCCAGGGAATTCACATTCTTCATATAGCGCTACACTGTAGGAGATCAAATCATATCAGAACGTGGCATACGCTCGATAAAGAGTCAACCCCATGGTAGTTGAAAATTCCAACTCTGCGTTCTTTGCCGCAAAATAAACATCTCCCTCCCCAATTTCATGACTTGTTCCATCACCCACACTCATATTTCCAAAGCCCTGAGTCACCACCAAGATACTAGGACTCTCAAGTATGCGGTGCTTTTCGGATTGTGTGGATGACAAGGCCACACCTAGGACGTTGAACTCGCTAAATGGAGGGGCATATTCATTGGATCTTCCTTTCAGTCCAATCGGGCTCTTTCTCTGTTGGAGCAGAGATTCTGCTGGGCCATGTGGTTTGAATGTGAGCGCCTGTGCAAATAACTCGATGTTATCACGGTCAGCGCGTGGACAGAATCCCGTGTTCAAAACGTTATCAGAGCGCGCCATGCACTCCATAATGTCCCCAGAAAACCACGCATGGATGCCGTCGGCTGGAACACAGACAGCTTCTCCAGGCTCTAGAACCATATAGTTCATGAGAAGAGCGGCGACCAAGTTACCATTGTCGAATGCCGAATACTGTTTGCTGAGTCGATCAAGAAGTGCTGGAACATTCTCATTGTCTCCAAACTCAGACAAAGATATGTCTTGTATTTTGGTGATAATCTCGGATACGGTGTCCGGGGCCAGGTTAAGCAATGTTTCACATAGTTGTCGTAAAGCTCCATCATCGAAGACCTTATCTGCTGGTACAAGGTGCTCCAACGGTTTCAATCGCATGAGCTCTGCAATTTTGTCTAAGGGTTTGAACCCAACAAAAAGTTCGAATCGTGATAGGGCGATTGCAATTTCGGGCTTATGATTGGTGTCGCCAAACTTTTCAGGGTCCTTCGCATGCAAACGCTCGGCAAGACTTTTGTCAGGGTGAATTTGAAGTGGAAGCGCTTTAGCAAAGGAGAGCACCTACTGCTAGTTAGCATCATGATTAGAGCGACTAAAATATCTTTTGTATTTCACCTTGGGCAGAAATGGAATGTCAGGCCCGTATCTGTCGCAAACCGACTGTCCAACCAGATCTGGATTGTTCTTAAGATGCTCAGAGAGAAGAGTCCCGGTAGACCGAATCCTAGAAGGCACAGAAGGATATGTACCCATCCACATCTGCGTGATATTAACGCCATTGGATCACTGGGTATGTATGACAGGAGAACCACTCACTTCCGAATAAGTTTCTGAGGGGTCAAGCTTTCCAGCATCAGGCATATGGGACCAAAGCCGCCCAGCGAGTGAGCTTTCACCTTGTTTGCCCCAAGGATCGTGCTAGAATCGGATGTTAAGATTGTTGCAGAATAGTAATGTCTAGGTATGTTGCAGTATCTTACTTTGCATTCGCAAACGAGCTGCAATACTCCGTCCGCCATTGTAAAAGGTGTACAAAACTCAGTTTCTCGAAGTATATAGGAATTGAAAATATCAAATGCTCAATTTTTGATTACAATTTAGCCAGGCCGTTGAGATTGCCCAGGATTGATATGGGACCAATTACGTTGATCTTTCGTCATCCATTTTGAGGGGACAAACAGGTATCATGATCTCAAGTTATGCTAAGACTCATACAACACATTACAACTCCTGGATATTGATAAGTTCTAACTTGATTCTGTGGCCTATTTTTGATGTTGATGTGGTCGTCATCAGTCAAAATGATGATACCGTCATACCGACGCCTTGATTAGCCTTGCTTTCTTTGCTTGTGTACATAGTCGAGGACGTGACGGTCAGTTCTTTATGCCAAAAAGCTCTATCAGGACCAATGAAGAAGGTCAAATTACTTTGAATCCGTCGTCAAGACATTCACAGAATAGCAGAAGGTCGCGAGAATATTTACTGCAACCAACGCCTGACTGGCCCGCAGTCGACTGAGAAGGTCACATGAATAATTACGGAACCCAATTCTAATGCCTCATTAGCGGAGCTTTCAAATCTACGTTAGTAGAGGCACTTAATAATGACCTTCGCCTACCGTCTATTTCTGTTTATATAACTCGACTAGGGAAGGAAATAGCTCTACGACTACGACTTTTCTTGGTCCGAGGTTGTTCGCATGGAATGGCCAATCAAAGTTTGAATGAGACGAGAAGCGTTTCGTGAGGAGATTAGTTCAGTCCTAAAGTACAGATATCCAGCCTTTAGTTGAATGAACAATTAACTATTCACGGTTGAGATTCTTACATCATATTGCCAAGGGAACAAGATACCGAAACAAGGTTTAAGAGCGAGCTCGACGAATTCTAGGTGATTGCCGAGATCCTGGCATGATTATACGTCACATTGACGAGATGGAAATTTTTACTTAAATTCTCAGCCGCTACCCTGAGCAACTTGAGTCTACTGCGAACTATCATAGATTACGAATTGCCAACATGCAACAGGAAGTGGAAAAGCCCGCTCGGGGCCCTCAATCTCAATTCCAACAGGGTGAGCTCATGTACATCTATTTGTGCTTGTTTGAGAATTCATGAGAGAAACAGGTCACCAAGTCCCTATTGAGCATCAGAAGAAGCCTGGTCTACAGACTGAGATGGCAGATCCGAAGCCCACCTCAAGCAAGCTTCCAACCGAGGATGGTGGGTATCAAACCTACAAAGCGGCGGGGAAGCTTTTAGGGAAAAATGCCATAATCACTGGTGGTGATTCAGGAATTGGTCGCGCAGTTGCTATTCTATTTGCCATGGAAGGAGCCTCTTGCCTAATCACGTATCTTCCCGAGGAGGAAAAAGACGCGCAAGAGACGAAAAAACGAGTAGAGGAAATTGGACAAAACTGTTATTGCTACGCCACAGACATTCGGGATAAGAATAATTGCCAAGCAGTGGTCGACACAGCTCTTAAAACCTTGGGTGGTATTGACATCCTGGTTAATAATGCTGGGACTCAAACAATGATTGACGATATCAAAGATTTAGAAGAGCATGTGTCTTCTATCCTATATCGTCGAGTGATATTTATTAACATAATTTCACAGGTCTCAATGGGAAAGCACTTTTGACACCAACATCCACCCTATCTTCTATCTTTCGAAATATGCAATCCCTCATCTGAAAAGCGGCTCGACTATTATCAACTGTGCATCGGTTAATCACTATATTGGTCGGCCTGATCTACTCGACTACACGTCGACAAAGGGAGCAATCGTTGCGTTCACCAGGGGTCTATCTAACCAGCAAGTCAAAAATGGCATTCGAGTGAATTGTGTGTGTCCTGGGCCAGGTAATTTCAATCGCTCCTAGAAAACTTTGGGTAATAGCTAATCTGGGTATAGTATGGACACCTCTTATTCCAGCAACCATGAATACCGCCGCCAAGGAGCAGTTCAGCGGCACACCGATGGGTCGCCCAGGACAACCCAGTGAGGTTGCCACATGCTTTGTTTTCCTTGCAAGCCAGGATAGTAGCTTTATCTCTGGGCAAAGTTTGCATCCTAACGGGGGAGTAGTTGTCAACGGATGAACGGTCGATAGAAATTGATATGAATATGATATGAACTTACATTTGAGCTTAAATGTAGAGCTTCAAAAATGCTTGACTCGGCCTGTGACCATTCACAATCTGGGCGTATGTCGTCAAGCGTTGTGACCTCTTTTGATATATGCAAATTTTGAATCGACTACTATACCCTAATCTATATTAGGGTGTTTCTACTTAAGGCCCATGAATAAAATCGCGGGTGTGGAGTTCCAACTGAACAATAGAATAGTCAACATTATGCTTTTCATTCCTTGACCGCACCTATCTACCCTGATTCATTGACAGCACCGTCTCGGTTCTGTTCGTTCAAAAGCAGTCAGCCACCATTCCATCGTACATCATGACAAGAGCATACTTTCAAGTTAGTGCAATTCTCGCAATTAGTACAGTGTACCATGTTTGAACAATTTCGACAATTGGTACAATTTCTCATATTCGAACATTGGTTGCAATTTTCACAATCGGTGCAATTACTGCAAAATGAACAGTTGATGCAGTCATTACAATTGGAACACTGGATTGATTCGTTAATATCTTTCAGTACTGAAATGAAGGCAGAGAAGTAGTAGGGTGGGATAATGATCTAGCTGGTGTAGAAGCGTACGTTATTGCATCCTGGGAATCGACATTACCATTAGCTTGGACAGCCCGATTGTATCATATGAGCTCACCTTGGCAGTTATGACAGTTGCTGTTGTTTCTGTTTCCGCCGCCATCTCTGGAAAAGAAAATTGGTTGGCGATTGCGTCCATTGACGGAGATATAGTGGGCACAAGCGAGTGTGCAGAACGCTTTCAACTCACATATTGTGAATAGGTTCTGGAGAATCATGCTTCATCTTGTCCACAAAGATAATATTTTCCTTGAATGCGTTTGTTTTTAAGACTTTAGATGAGATGGATCTTATCAGGCGGGATGAAAGGAGCCAATATCGTTAACTCTATGTCATTGTGACGTAATCATTGTCTGCATGTCGCCGGAGAGATACCATTCATTGCTCAAGCTAACGGGTACAATTGACAGTAACGATCTAGTTGATAGCAAATGCTGTAGCAACAGATGAGTTTCCTTCTTCCTAAATAAGTACTAGGAAATATATACAACTTGAGATCAAATTTAATTTCCAATCACTTGTAGGTGCCGCCTAGAAGTTCGTTCTTGACATCGGCCTTTGGGTGAAACGACATAAGGAAGCGACTTCAGGCGGCGGCGGAGAGTGGTACGAGGTGTATCAAATCGAATTATTGTATCTTGAATTGAGACAATTTCCTGCTTCTTAGTAGCCTGAATTGCCAGCAAGAGCCTACTCTTTTACGCTATGCGCTTTTGAGTATATCGAGTACGAATTAGTGGTATGGTGGGTGGTTAAAGGAAAAAGAACTAGCTTGACCGATGCGTTTTTAGGTGCGCTCGGTGGCGGTGGCCGCTCGGTAGTGAATTACGTTATCTAGTGAGCGAGGTTTATGATGATACAATGCTCAGGGGCGTGTTCAGCTTTACTCAGTGAGCGAAAAGTGGCATGGGGGGGGGGGGGGGGGGAAGCACTAAAATGGAAAGGGAAAGCCAGGTCGCGCGGCCTAAATTTTGATGTTTATGTACAATGACAAATTTGAAGCTAGCAACCTAGGTAATAATGACCTCTCTTTTCCCGAGGAATAGGTTGATTACCTTGGATAATCTCATCAAACCGGCGGAAAATGCGGTCATAATTCTGGCCATACTTACCAAGCTCTCGTAAGCGAATTGACACCCAATCTTGATAGATTTGATCTGAGGTAGCAATTCCTGCGATGAAAAGTGGCCAAACAATCCGGACTACAAGACGGGGTCGACTGCGGTGTAACTTCAGACCGAGTTCGAGAACTTGTAATACGGCAGTGTTGAGGGGAATGATAGTGTTGTAGTCTTGAATGCCTGACCAGTCATTCACGAGATCTTGGAAGCACAGGTGGAAGTATACAATTGTGCCGTAGTATGTGATGGCTGACCAGAAGACCGTTTCCATGATGCGACGGTCGCCGGCGACGTCGCAGGTGTTTGATCTTCTGGCTGAGGTGAGGAGTGTGTCATATTCCTAATCCTGTTAGTAAGATGATAATAGGAAGACGGAGGACTGGAACATATGCGCGCTTACAATAGACAGCGTGTTGATCTCTTTGATGATCCGTTGATAGGGAGAGCCCTCGCCGAAGCTGATCTCCGATGTTGAGCTTTGTTTAAACATCTCCGTGATTTTGAACTGAATGACATGGCTGCGGTGATATAGTGTAAGACCCGAGAGATTCTCTAAATCATCCAATTGAGATGACATAGGATATTCTTCCCCCCAGAAGCGGGCAGGAGATTGTCTGCTCAATCTGTACAGATATGGAAGGCTTAGGGGTGTATTGCCAGCCTCTGATCGTAAAAAGAACCTAAAGATATCTGTATCGAGACGTGCAGTTTCAGATCCAAAGAACAGGGCTGCAGGTGTGAAGAAGTACAGCGTCCATAAAAGGAACAGAGGCACACAAGTGCCGCCAAGTCCATGCGCAGGACTAGGAGCAGAAAGATGTGTATTACTTGCAGTATCGTCCAGACCTGCAACGTCTAGCCGGGGTTGTGTGTTCTGCAAGGGATCTTGACCTTCTGCCGTAATGGTAGGTGGACGGGTTTGGCCTTGGAGCAAAGGCACGATGTGGTTGTGTAAGAGAGTCTCGATGCCCCGAATGTGAATATTAATCGCGGAGGCACCACTTCCAAAGCGATTCTCATAATCTATCATCAACCAAAGCGTGATAAAGATGGCTTCAATATGCCGTGGAGATTTTACCTCCTGCTTGAGTGCTTCCCTGAGACCCGATAGGGCGCGGCCGTAATGTACTCTGCCATCCATGTCTGATTGCTCATTGCTCATAAGCTGGTCGTAAGAGTGCTCTGAATCGTAAAGTCTGGATCGATGAATCTCCCTCGCAGCACTAGCCAGAATCATGCTCATGACCATCGGCTCTCTGGTGGCAACTTTATGGTATGCATACGAAACTGTTGACCAAGGCCAGTGCTTACCAAGAATCACTACTAATATTGAGTCTTGCAGGTAGCCCAAGCACTGGCGGTCAAATCCTGACAGTGACAGAGAGTTGGCAGCTTGAATGACACGAGACTGCGCGCCACTTGCCGGGCTGCGAATTGACAGTGACCCCGGAGAAGGTGGAGTAACCTGGAGATGTAATTGCTTCCTTGCAGGCTTGGACTGGCTCGCATTAGGGGTTTCATCCCTTTCTGCAACCTCTCTTGGAGAGAATCTCTCTGTCGAGGTACGATGTGATCTCCGCGGTATCGGGCCGCCTTTCCACTCACACAGAATGCGAGCTGCCAAGCATCTCCGACATTGGGGTTCCTCGTGCCCTTGAGATGGCACTTTCTCTTCGTCACACTTGACCTTGCGGATTCGGCAAGTGCGGCAGCCTTGACTAGCTGTTAGCGAGCGCTGCAAGGGAGAGGGTCTGTGGATCCTTGCCTGTCCGGGAACGGGTCTTCCCCGGTTTATGCATTGTCGATAGGACCAGCCTTCGCGAAAACACAGTCCATATAGTGTTCCATTCACCTCGGCTATGTCATTGATTTCCAAGTAGCGTCAAGAGATATACAACCTCACGCGACAATCGTGTCTGATAGCGCAGATATGGAGAGGGGAAGAGGCGGAGGGGAAGAGAACGAGAACGCTATCAGGATCCACTGGAGCCGAGTTCTGGACGCTGATTGGCTGCGTCGGCTGTTCCTTGGTGGATGCCGATGCCGAGAGCTTACTTCGATCCTGCGCTGTGATTGGCTGGACAATTCGTCGTTGCATCGGCTATTCTCCGTTTCTGGCTCTTAAAAATCGAGGTTGAACTTCCTGTTTTCAACAAACCTTGCTAATTTGAGCTTCACCATGCATTTCCCGGAATCTCACAGTCGCTTCTTGAAAAGCGTACAAGATGCGCTCCAGCGCTATGATTCACAGCTCAATGACATCAATCAAAAGGTAGGAAACGGATGATTACAGCCTGTACGAGACCTGCAGCTAATGTATATCAGATCTGGTCAAACCCAGAGCTTGCCTATGCAGAATTTGATGCTCATGACAACATCTGTGCGCTTTTTGAAAGCCTCAAGTCGGAAGGATATTCAGTCCGGAGAAAGGCGTATGAACTAGAGACTGCGCTCGAGATTGAATACACCCAAGGCAGTGGGGGCCGAGTAGTGGCTTTCAATGCCGAGTACGATGCTCTGCCTGGAATTGGCCACGCTTGTGGCCATAATCTCATCGCAACAAGCTCAATCGCGGCATTCATTGCCACTTGCGAGGCCATGAAGGCTCAAGCTGAATCCTCATCAGCCTCGGGATTTACCGTTCGTCTGCTAGGTACCCCGGCTGAGGAATCAGGGGGTGGTAAAGTGCGACTGATCAACAAGGGTGCTTATAAGGGTATTGATGCCTGCCTTATGGTCCACCCGGTACCGATGGTACCCGGAAAACCAGAGTTGATGGGTATTGCAACCACCCTCGAAGGAGGATTCCTCGCCAACGATAAAGTCAAAGTAACTTTTACGGGCAAACCTGCCCATGCTGCAGCGGCTCCATGGGAAGGAATCAATGCACTAGATGCTGTCGTGTCTGCATATGTTAATATTTCTCTTCTCCGACAACAGATTCTACCAACCCAGAAAGTTCACGGAGTCATTGTGAACGGAGGGGATCGACCTAACATTATCCCCATGTCTGCTCAAGTCGACTATTATATCCGCTCTCCAACCAAGAAGACACTTAAGCCCTTGACCGAAAAAGTGCTGAAATGCTTCGAGGCTGCTGCGACCGCTACTGGGTGCAAGGTTGAATTTGAATGGTATGACGACCGCTATTACTTTGAACTTATATATGACTGACTTAAGTACGTGACAGGGGCCCTTCATATGATGACTTGAAGAGCAACAAGCCAATCTGCGAAAGTTATGTGTCGGCAATGCGAGCAATGGGGTACCACACCTTGCTTGATAACTCTGGAGAAAAGAGCGCCCTTGCTGGAGCATCCACAGATATGGGTATGTCTATATCAAAGTTATGTTCGAGATCCAGCTAATGCTTACTTAGGAAATGTTTCTTACGTTGTTCCTGGATTCCACGGACTATTCACCATTCCTGTTGATGGTGTTAACCATACACCACAGTTTACTAGTGGTGCTGGATCTGCTGAGGGCTTCAAGCGCGCCATTGGTTGTGCGGCAGGTATGGCCATGGTCGCTTGCCAACTCTTGGTTGATGATAAATTTGCGGAAGATGTCAAGAAGAATTTTGAGGAATGATAAAGTATAATTTGAGTAACAAATCAGATAATGCAGCTCGGCAATCAAGAATACGAATTAAATTTCGGAAATGAAATGTTATCTGTCAATGATTTCTGGTAGAAGGCCTCGGCCTACAGCTGTTAGGACTCAGTCTTGTGACGAGTGATCTAACTTACCCTTAAAACTATCAAGACCCACTGGCCTTATCCGGGGAAAATAGGCTCAAGCAAAAGTCAGACCAATAACAGACTCTCCATCGTGGTCCAAAGCTAAAGCTGGACTTTCTTCTATCTTTGCCACAGCTTCCATCCTGCCAAGTCTCTTCTAGCCTTGCCGACACAGCCAATGAGTATATCAGCCAAGATAAGTCCCGGTCCTCTGCTATCTGGGCTTCTGATATTGCGGGGATAAGTCTGTCTCCGAACGACAGCACAGTCAAGATCAATGTACCATATAAATACTAAAACTAATAAGACCTCTTTCATGCTCATTATCATATTTCCATCTGTCATCGATACTAGCTTTAGTGATGGCAGCTCTATCAAGCAAGAAACAAGCTCTCCAAGCTGATAGCGAGATTGATCAACAGAGTCTCGATAATGGAGCACTGGAATCTTCATTCCAATACTCTGCTGCCGCAGAGAAGAAATTGGTTCGGAAGATTGATCTGATGTAAGTAAATTTGACAGTGCATCTTCTTTCAAGCAAAAGCTGACCAGGCGCATTCTTCTAGGATTCTTCCAATCATGGTTTTCGCATACATGCTTGCCTTTCTCGACAAACAAGCCTTAGGATACACAGCGCTCATGGGTATTCGGGAGGATTTGCATCTCGTAGGTGCTCAATACAATTGGTCGTCGAGCATATTCTACTTTGGATACTTGTTCTTCTCGTGAGTTATGATTTGCTCGGCACAACAGCACCTTCTCATGCTTACCATGAGGCAGATATCCCGCATCTCTTTTAATGGTGAAATTCCCGCTCGGGAAATATCTTGCAGTCAGTTTGTACGTTCTACAAGACTCCCAATATTTCATGGTTTCTCCTTCTGACATGACCAAAGTATGCTTTGGGCCGTTGTCCTAGCTTGTCATGCTGCATGCACAGATTTCAAGGGTATCATGATAGTTCGCTTCTTCCTTGGATGCGCAGAAGCCAGTCTCTCACCAGGGTTCACTCTGATTACGTCGCTGTGGTACAGGACATCGGAGCAGCCACTTCGTCATGGTATTTGGTTCTGTGGCAACTCCATTTCTCTCATCTTTGGCAATTTGATTGCGGTTGGGATTTTGCAAATTAAAGGGTCTCTCCGAGCATGGCAGGTAAAAAACTTTACATCTTTGACAGCCAAAATTTATTCTTACCTTTTATTTAGTGGCTATTTATCATTTTCGGACTCGTGACATTCCTTTGGGGAATTGTGATGCTGTTCCGACTTCCCGATTCACCAACCACTGCCAGCTTCCTCACAGAGGAAGAAAAGCTCATTGCAATGGAACGTCTGAAAGCTAACCAAACCGGCTACAAGACATCAAATATTGACGGTCCTCAAATTCTAGAGGCGTTTATCGACCCCAAAACATGGATTCTTGCGGTTTTGATTTTAGCGGCCAATATTCCAAACGGCGGATTTACAACCGTGAGCCTACTATTCAAAATCCAAAGATGACCTACTAAAGAAAAGACAGTTTAACGGATTGGTCTTGCAAGGATTCGGCTTTTCCACTTTCCACACTCTCTTGCTTGGTATCCCCGGCGGCTTTGTTGTGTTTATCTTTGTTCTCTCATCGTAAGGTGCTGCGTGGATATCACCGAGAATCATGCTAACGATCTCACACAGCGGAATTATATCGTCAAAGATTGCAAAGTCCCGCTGTCTTGTCATGGCTGCATGCAATGTCATCAGGTAAATTCATCGGCGAAAAAATCTGTACTTTTACACCGTGAGTATGCACTGACGTAATGCGCAGTATCGTAGGAAGTGCACTCGTATACGCGACCAAGCCAGTTGGCTCCCGATATGCCGGTCTCATTCTAATGGGAATTTATTCTGCGGCAATGCCCATCTCCATGGCTATGATCAGTTCCAATGTTGCTGGATTCACCAAGAAAGCAACTGTTAGTGCAATCTATTTCATTTTGTACTGTACTGGCAACATCGTTGGTCCACAACTCTTCTTCGCGAGAGAAGCACCGAAATACCAGGTATGGCTCCAAGGCTTTGAATTGGCTTTTCTGTCTAATAAGAACTTAGAGTGGCTTCCTTGCAATTATCATCTGTTTGGTGATCTGCGTGCTCGATTGCTTCCTTCTCTTGTTCTACCTTCAATGGACAAACAGTCAACGTGACAAGAAGGCGATGTTAGATGTAGGATCTCAACCGCAAGAGAAAGATGTGGTTCGACAGCCCGGGTCTCAATTGCTGGATATTACGGACTTCAAGAACCAGAGCTTCCGATATGTCTACTAGTGAGATTATTTTTCTTGGAATAGATATCTTTCAGTCTGTTTACGCGGTCATTCCTTATTAATCGACGTAAAATGCTATGTACAAAGTAGTCTATGGTGAATATAAATGAGAAAGCGACAAAGAAAGCTTCCAGCAGTTTAGATGTTAAATTTTCCAGCGAGATCATTCTTATGATTAATTATCCCGTATACAAGATTACCGTAATGGCATATTTGACCTCACTCTAGTCTGCCTTACAGGCTGGAATAAGCCGACCACACAATGTCACATCGAGTGCAAAATTCACGATGATCCGACGAGGTCTGTGGAAAGCTCTCGACTTCATGAGAACCAGATTATTGATAAATATGTTACAAATTGAGATTGCTTTTGTCACTTTCATGAGAAATAGATACAAAAAGTAAGAAATTCACGTCCTTATCATAGATACAAGCTCAGTTTCTGTTAGAGTGACGAGTTACCTGCAGGCTTTCCTGCCTGTGGATAGAAGCGGCTGCTGCCAGCGACGTCCTCACGGCGACGGGCATCAGGATCTGTATCTACCCGCTGGTCAGGCTTATCTGCATTGGGGTCGTAGATTCCTGCAGGTTTTCCAGCTTGAGGCATATATGCAGTGCTGGAAGATACGTTCTGGCGACCTTGGTCCGAATCTAACCTGGAGTCAACCTTGTTGACGATATTGCTATTGTGAGGACCAGCAGTGCCTTTGCAAGCACCACCATGACCATGATCTTGTACAGAGCTTGGATGAGAGCCTGTGCCTTGGTTGTCTGAATACGCGATTAGATCTGACTAATGTCTTAATTGAAGAATTGGAAGAGACAATGGTACCTTTGCGACTGTTAGACATACTGAATTATGATGCTTGATGGTGTAATTCACTTCATCTTCAACGACCAGGAGCAACTGCTTATATATATTCGCTGATTGCGTATAAGTGACGTCGTCAGCGCTAAAGAATAACCCTAAAGGAGTTCATCTGTTTTATCAGGTTTTGGGACTTGCCATTCTTCTCGACCATTTTAATCGAAGTGTTCTATTGAACTTTCTTCAAATTCTGAAATCTGGACGTAATTGACTTGTCCAAGATTCCCAGTCGCGTATAAAATCCACCAAGTACAACTAAACTCACCGCGGAAAACATCTATGGATCTTCACCTCAACCATTTTTAAAACCATTTTTCAGGGAATGCTCTTAACTCTCACAGTTTAGAATAATAACAACTAATGAGAAGGTATTCATTGGATGCAAAATCAAAATTTCAGGTAATGCGCGGAGATAAGTGGCGAAGATATGAATGATCTTATAATGACGCAACACACCCAATCCAACAAGACATACATCCATTTCTTCTAGACATCTTGGTGTAGTACATGTATGTAGCACAATACAGAACTAATTGGCATCTCTGAAGTAATTGAATTGATCAATGAATCTTTCAACTCCAGGGAACTGTCATCCCTCGCTCATGTGACTCTCTTGCAAGTTCAATAACCCGAAGGACATCTCTGGATTCGGTCGCCTTTACAACCAATTCAGCCTTCCCTTGAATAGCATCCGCAAGATTCTCATAGAGACCTAGCCACCGCCCTGTGACTGTTGGGTACCTACCAACGAACTTGTTGACCTTTGAGTCGAAACTTTGAACTGTGCTATCGAATTCCTCAATCGTAGTGAGTAACCCATTGAGGTATTCCGGTTCTGCCCCAAACATAGCATCAAGAGGTTTTTTGCCTGCTGCAATAGCTTCTTCTTGAGGACAAGTGCTTCTTTCCTGGAATTTCAAGAAAGATCCCTTTGTCCCCCGCACTAGTAGTTTGAGTTGTTGAGCCATGGGAGTTGTCACGGATGTTTTGACCGTAACGATTAGATCCTGTTGCGTGCCGGTATATTGCAATATAATGGTGAAAGAGTCCTCGACTTCGCTGTCAATACCGCGTTGAGCACGGAAAAACCCTGTGATGGAGCTTGGGCGTCCGAATAAAACCAAAGCCTGGTCTAGGCTGTGTGTTCCTGTGGAATCCTCCTCTTAGCATGTTCCAAGAGTAATGATGTTGCAATTCTCACCCAAGCCAAACGCCATTCCAGCACCTGGCGTGTACTCCTTTTCTGACATCAAAGATAACCAGGACGGGGACTCGAAGTCGTAATGGATTTCGGCCTCGTTAATTTCGCCCAAGGCATTTTCCTTCATGAGCTTTTTCAGAGTCTGGAAATCGCCGTCCTAGAGCACAGAAATCTCGTCAGTCTGTGACAAAGAGTTCAATGAGGTTTTTGGTCATACCCATCTTCTGTTCTGGAAACAAGTCACGATAACGCCCTTTTGATCAGCAAGTTGGATGGCCTTGTCTGCCTCTTCGGCTGAGCTTGCGAATGGCTTGTCAACGATCACTAGTGCGCCAAGTAGAGTCAGCGGCAGTTTATTGTAGCCTCTGAAGATAGATCAAATTACCATGCTTTCCGGCATCTATTGCCTTCTCTGCGAACATGGCATGTGTGTCGAGATGAGTTGCGACAACAACAAGTTGAATTTCCAGATCGGCAAAGAATTCATCGGCGAGCCTGTAATGTTTGACGGCTGGGAGATCAACTGTGCAGTGCGAACCACTGGGAGAAGATGCAGGGTCTTCTGGCGCTGCAGTCCTTTGTAAGATTGCAACAATCTCGTACTCTGGGACAGCGCTGATGAAAGGAATATGGAAGTTCTTGGCGGCAAAGCCATACCCGACAATTCCAACTTTGATAGGCGACATTGGAAATTATTATGCGCAAATATTATGTTATGAGATTGTGGAATAATATCCAGGTAGAAAGAAAGAAAGGAAAGGAAAGAAAAGTTTTCAGGAGGTAACAGGAAATAGGGTTGTGATTATGTCCAAAGCCTACATCCCGTTCCCCTCCCCGGTCCGTGACGCAAAGGTAGGACTGGCGTAATGGGCTCCAGGACCGATTACATGGATTAGGAATCTAAATTTGGACTGGGCAAATGAAAAAAAAAAAAAACGAGAACAAGCCGAAAATCAAGCCTATATAATGACTGGCGACCAATATAATCACCCGACATTCAACCGATTAGCTGAACCCTTGATTTGGAAGGGGAATTTAGTTTCCGCGTCGAACTAAGCCTGGTCGTTTAGCTTCATGATTGGTTACATTTTGAAAGCCCCATGATGCCAAGAATGTCATAGAGGGGTTGTGTTTGTGCCTTCGGGTCTGGTACGACACTGTGTTGCAGAGAGTATGCATATTTGTATTTCTATCTCCTCTACTCTCCTAATCAATGATAACCACATTCTTTCCGTTTCCAGCTCCGGAAAGATAGTCTTGTTTCATCTTTTCTGCCTCCTCCAACCTCCACTCTTTGACCTCAACATGCAGCTTCTTTTCATCAAATAAGGCAACAAGCTCCTGTGCTTGAGCGGTATCAGCGACCAAGGATCCGACCAATGTAATATCCTTGTAAATGGTCGTGTTATACGACATTGTGATCCCCTTCTCTGGTTGTCCCAAAAGAACCATAGTCCCATGCTTCCTAGTGAGAGCTGCCGCCAGCTCGAATGCAGGAGGGCTATCAGTTGCAAGTACAGTGGCATCAAGTCCACGGTAATTGGAAGAAATGATCTTATCGATAGATGCCATGGATTTCTCGATCGGATCAGTGGCCAAAATGAGGGCATCGGGCTTATACTCGTAAGCTGAGACGGCGTCCAATGCAGATTGTTTGACATCAATAGCTGCGACTTTGTAGCCCTAAACCTCGAATTAGCAATAGCTTTACTTTTTCAATGACAATTCCCACTTACCATGGACTTTGCGATTTGTGTTCCAATATGACCAAGTCCCCCGATACCAACGATACCAATCGAGCCGCCTCTTGGGACATTTGCTCGAACAATGCCTCCATAGATACTAATGCCGGCGCACATTAATGGAGCTGCTACCTTGAATTCCATTTCATCGGGTATCTTCACAATGAAGCGGGCATCTCTATATAAGATCAGAAGTGTCAGTGACTGGGTTGACTGATTTCTTTTCGACCTCAACACTCACGCAACCATATATTCAGCCCAGCCCCCGTCGGTCGTCAACCCCTTCATTAGAGGGGCGTCGCAGTAGATAGGCAGACCAGCCTTGCAATCCGCGCATTCTCCTGAAAGCAAACATTAACATCCCGCATACAGTAATAGTAACAAGCCTCGTACTTACCACAGACACTATCAAAATTGATACAACCAACCCTATCTCCCCGACGGAAATCCTTCACATCCGAGCCTACCTCTTCGATAATACCAGCAGGCTCGTGCGACCCAATAAATGGCAAAGGGGAGTTAAATTCATTGTTGAGTGCCATGAGATCTGTGTGACAGAATCCGGCAGCCTTTATGCGTACCAGAACTTGATGAGGCTTTGGTTTTGGAACGGGCACTTCGGATACTTGGTAGGGCTCATTGTATTGCCGGATTTGGATGGCCTTCATGGTGGTTGGAGACATTTTGATCAAATATTTACTGTAGTTGGCCTGAGCGATTGGGAGGAGGAAAGGTTGAAAGGTGTGCAACTGATATAATTTGTCTCTAGGTATGACGTGGAAGAAGATCTTCTCCAATTTCTCCAAATCGGAGTGTATCTTGTTCTTGGCAATCAAGCCATGGGTTCCCCAGACCATTCCACTTGACCTCAACTTTGAACGAGATGAGAATAGCTCACAATGATGAGATGTAAAACTAACACGTCAAATAATGATGATCGCGTTAAGTCGCGCTCGGCCTTTCGGGGGATCATACCCCGCAATCTCAAGAAACTCGTTGACTAGCCTGAATGGGGCTGGATTTTGCGGGGGATTACAGGAATAGAATGATGATGAGACGAAAGCAAGGGGTTTTTCTTTATTATAGTAGGCTTCATTCAGAAAATCCTTTTCATCTTCAGAATAGGAGGCCAGACTACCTCTGTGTTTCGTTTCACTGGATGCTGGAACCAGGACTCGAATTACAATTCTCTACGAGGCATTGGACCCTGCTTATATTATCTCCTTGTCAAATGGGATGAAACTTGAAAAATGTCAGGACTTTCACCAGAGACGAATTTATCTCAGTGTCTCTTAGCGGTCAACTTAGCCACCGGAGTATGAGCCCCGAGGTACGATGTCAGACCCGGACGCAGCGCACCAGGTGAAATCAAATCTTTTCTCATCAGCAACCGCATCCACTATATACCAGAATGTGAAGAAATTTGTCTAGCGTGGTCCCTTTCTCAGAATGCTTAGCTGTATGGACGCTATGTAGAATATGCAAGATGAGGTAATTCGTGGGGCAATGAGGGGCAGCTACACCTCGAATTCAACCCTCAATTCTGGACATTCGAAGTCCAAATCATTCGTATATAAGTCATTATGCCACAACCAACTACTCGCGAGGAAGTCCTGGCCCGACTTCGCAAGACCGTCGACGATGGCTCCATCATTGTTGGAGCTGGTGCAGGTATCCACCAAGCAACCGACCACGAGATTCAAAGTCTAACCCTCAAACCCCAGGGATCGGCCTGTCAGCCAAAGCCGTTGAACAAGGCGGCGCTGATCTGATTCTGATCTACAACTCGGGACGATTCCGCATGGCAGGACGCGGTTCTTTAGCCGGTCTGATGCCATACTCGGATGCTAATAAAGTTGTTGTCGAGATGGTATGTTACAACCAACCCAGCCTCAGTGATCAGAGTCTACAACTAACAAAACAACCCAGGCCAGCGAGGTCCTTCCAGTGGTGGAGCATACGCCCGTCCTCGCCGGCGTCTGCGGCACCGACCCCTTCCGCTCAATGCCCCAATTCCTCACCGAATTACAGCGCATTGGCTTCGTCGGCGTACAGAACTTCCCCACAGTGGGCCTCATCGATGGCCAATTTCGATTGAATCTAGAAGAGACGGGGATGGGCTACGACAAGGAGGTGGAGATGATCGCGACCGCGCACCAACTCGGCCTGGTCACCACGCCGTACGTGTTCAACGCCGAGGACGCAGTCAAGATGGCGCGAGCGGGTGCCGATGTGGTAGTCGCCCACGCGGGCCTGACTACCTCTGGTGCGATCGGGGCCCTGAGCGGACGCTCACTAGAGGATTGTGTGGGGTTTGTGCAGGAGATCCGCGATGCGGCGGCTGGAGTTAACCCCGAGATTCTGGTCTTGTGTCATGGCGGACCCATTGCGCGCCCAGCAGATGCAGAGTATGTGCTTTCGCGGACCCAGGGCGTGCATGGGTTCTTTGGAGCGAGTAGTATGGAGCGATTGCCGGTGGAGGTTGCCATCAAGGAGAACGCGGCGGAATTCAAGAAGTTGAGAGTGTCGGGCCGAAGTAATTAGCCGTTGCCCCGGTCCGTCCCAATCGGGCAATTTCCCTCCGCAGTTTCCCCATACCTTTCGTCTCTCGGCTAAATGCTGTCAATACAAGAAGCTCAACGGTCCCATTCTTTTTCTTTACTCTTCTCTAGTATTCACTTCTGCTTCTGTATAACATCAACATGGCCCGCGTCTTGGAAGGCAAATTCGGCATCGTCACTGGCGGATCGCGGGGTAAAGTGCCCTTCCCCGCATTAGGAAAAGCAGAGACTAACACGCTGGCAGGAATTGGCGAAGCAATTGCTCGCAACCTAGCTGCAAAGGGCTGCAACCTCCTCCTCAACTTCACATCCGAGTCTTCGCGCGCCCCCACCGAAGCACTCTGCTCCTCCCTCACCTCAACCCACGGTATCAAGTGCGAGAGCGTGCAAGCCGATCTCAGCAAGGCCGCCGAAGCAGTGACGCCAATTATTGCAGCCGCCCAGCAACACTTTAGTAAAGATGGCAAGCTCCAGATCGACATTCTGGTCAACAACGCCGGTGTCTCATCCGACCGCAACCTAAACGACGCCAACAAGGGCCCCATCGAGGCCGAGCACTTCCACTGGCAGTACTCCATCAACGTCCTGGCCCCACTCCTCCTCACACAGGCCTGCAGTCCCTACCTCCCCACCGATCGCAGTGGCCGCATTGTCAACATCTCCAGTGTTTCATCCTCGCTGGGATTCGTCGGCCAGTCCATTTACGGTGGAACCAAGGCTGCGATTGAGGCTATGACTCGTACCTGGGCTCGTGAGCTTGCGGACCGTGCTACTGTCAATGCAGTCAACCCTGGTCCTGTTATTGGCGATATGTACTTTGCCACTGGAGATCAGTTCTGGAAGGATATCCAGGGATATCAGGATAACACACCGCTGAGCAAGTTGGATCTTAATAATGAGGATACAATGGCTCGCTTGACAGATGAGCAAAAGCGTCTTATTCAGGAGAAGATGGGTGGGCGCAGACCGGCCTTTACTTCTGAGGTTGCTGGTGTTGTTGGCATGCTTTGCACGCCTGATGGACTTTGGTGTACTGGCAGTGTTGTTTGTGCTAATGGTGGTATGAAGATGGGACAATGAGCTAGAATATAAAAGCCCAATTTTCCTACATTTTGATACCATGCTTAGATCAAATTCAAGGCCAAAAACAAGATCTACATAATTCCAAGTCCAAGTTCAAGCGCAAAGACGAGTCAAATCCCAAGTCAACAACATTGTATACAGTGACGCCACTTACCCCACACCGACACCCCTCAGCTTCAACTCTTTACTTCACTCCAACTCCAATCCATTAACACCCCCTGGAGCAACCTATAATCTCCCACGGCAATTCACAATGCCTTCAACTCCAACACCCCCAACAATCCTCCTCCTAGGAACCTGCGACACCAAACTCCCAGAACTGCTCTACACAAAAGCAGCCATAGAATCCCAAACCGACCCAACAACAAACCAACACCTCAAAGTCCACCTTCTAGACATCGGCCGCACCCAAACAGCTCACAGTTCAATAACAACAACCCAACAAGACCTGCTCACCGCAACTCAAACCCAACCCCCAGATACAGATATCTCCACCCTCCCAAGAGCAGAATACATAAAAACCCTAACCCCCCACGCAACAACCTTCACAAAAACCCTCTTCGAAACAGCCTCCATCCACGGCATCCTCGCAATAGGCGGCTCATGCGGCACAGCCCTTGCAAGCGCCGTGATGCGCGACGCACTACCCATCGGATTCCCCAAGATGATGGTCTCGACCATGGCATCCGGTGACGTGGCGCCTTACATCGGCGAAACAGACATCTGTATGATGTACAGTGTCGTCGACATAGCAGGCAGGAACCGGGTTCTCGAGGGCGTGTTGGAGAATACAGCGGGCGGGATTGGGGGCATGGCGGGGCGGTTTTTGCTTCGTTCTACTGGTGACGTTGGGCGAGAGGGGGAGGTGCAAGGGGAGGGGGCTGTTCAAGTTGCTATTTCGATGTTTGGGGTGACGACGCCGGCGGTGACGCGCGCCAGGGAATATTTGGAGTCTGTTTTGGCTGGGTGTGAGGTTTATGTTTTTCATGCTACTGGGTCTGGGGGGAGGGCGATGGAGCGGTTGATTCGGGAAGGGCGTATTGATGCGGTGCTTGATTTGACGACGACGGAGATTGCGGATGAGGTTGTTGGGGGGGTTTTGAGTGCTGGGCCTGAGAGGTTGTGTGCAGCGACTGCGGCGGGCATTCCTCGGGTTGTTAGTGTTGGGGCGTGTGATATGGTGAATTTTGGTGGAATTGGGAGTGTTCCTGCTTCTTTCCGGGGCGAAACGGGGAAGGGGAGGCTGTTTCATGAGCATAATGAGACTGTTACGCTGATGCGGACTACGAAGGAGGAATGTGTTCAGATTGGAAAGGTGATTGCGCGAAATTTGATGGGGAAGGGGACTGGTAAGACGAAGGTGGTCTTGCCGGTTGGGGGTGTGAGTATGATTGATGTGCCTGGGGGGCCCTTTTGGGATCCCGAGGTTGATGAGGTTTTGTTTTCGACGTTGGAGGATGAGTTGAAGGGGAGCGGGATTGAGGTGGTGAGAGATTCTCGCGCGATCAATGATCCTGGGTTTGCGGTTCTCGCTGCGGATGCGTTGGTCAAGTTGATTCGAGAGTAGATTTACTTCCTACGAGAAACATACAGCTTTACAACGTACTGCACAATAAATATTGACGCATAGCTTCGATTGTTGAAGGTCTACACAGTCACAATCGGCCCATGGAGGCCCACACAGAATAAGGTATCAAGGTTCAAATCCCACCGTACGCAGTGTTGAATGCAAGACCATCCCAGGTCATCCCACGCCAAAACAAAACATTAGAAAACACACCACCGGTGCAGGCCACTTTTTATGCCGTTGAAGGACAACCACTTTTGAGTTCTAAGTTGATAGAGAACTCGAATGCCAATCATAACATCGTCGAATCATGTTGAAAGTCTATATCCCAAGAAACTCATTGAATATCGAACGCAATTGGAAAAGAGAGAGGGATTAATAGCTTAGTAGCGGTAGATCTCGCTCTTGAAGGGACCCTCGGTGTCGAGGGAGAGGTACTCAGCCTGGACGGGGGTGAGCTTGGTGAGCTTGGCGTTGACGTGGGCCAAGTGGCAACGAGCGACCTGCTCGTCGAGCTGCTTGGGCAGAACGTAGACGCCAATGGGCTTGCGGCCGCCGGCACCGAACTCGATGTACTTGCTGCCGAACTGGGCATCCTCGGCCTTGAACAGAGCAATCTGGGCAAGGACCTGGTTGGAGAAGGAGCAAGACATGACGAAGGAAGAGTGGCCGGTGGCACAGCCGAGGTTGACAAGACGACCCTCAGCGAGGAGGATGATGTTCTTGCCGTTCAGCTGGTAGCGGTCAACCTGGGGCTTGATGTTCTGGACGGACTGAGCGTTGGCCTTGAGCCAGGCAACGTCGATCTCAATATCGAAGTGACCAATGTTGCAGACAATGGCGTCATTGCGCATGGCCTCGAAGTGAGAGCCGACGAGGATGTCACGGCAGCCAGTGGTGGTGACGAAGATCTGACCGATGGGGGCAGCAGCCTCCATGGTGTCAACCTCGAAACCCTGGACGGCAGCCTGGAGGGCGTTGATGGGGTCGACCTCGGTGACAATGACACGGGCACCCATGGAGTGGAGAGCCTGGGCACAACCCTTACCGACATCACCGTATCCGGCGACGACAGCAATCTTACCAGCGATCATGACATCGGTGGCACGCTTGATACCGTCGATGAGGGACTCACGGCAACCGTAAAGGTTGTCGAACTTGGACTTGGTGACACAGTCGTTAACGTTGATGGCGGGAACCTTGAGCTTGTTCTCCTTGAGCATCTTGTAGAGGTGGTGGACACCGGTGGTGGTCTCCTCGGAGACACCGAAGCAGTCCTCGAGCATCTCGGGGTACTTGGTGTGGACGAGGGAGGTGAGGTCACCACCGTCATCGAGGATGAGGTTCAGCTTCTTGCCATCCTTGAAGGCCTGGAGCTGCTGGTCGAGACACCACTGGTACTCCTCCTCAGTCTCACCCTTCCAGGCGAAGCTGCAGACAAAAAAGCGGTCAGCGGAGGGGTCCACAAAAGTAAAAACTGGCACCATTGAACTTACACAGGGACACCAGCGGCAGCAATGGCGGCAGCGGCGTGGTCCTGGGTGGAGAAGATGTTGCAGGAAGTCCAGGTAACCTCAGCACCGAGGTGGGTGAGGGTCTCGATGAGAACGGCAGTCTGGATGGCTGGAATATTGTCAGGAAAAGGCTCAATGTTTTTGTGACAGATCACATACTCATGTGAAGACAACCAGCAATGCGGGCACCAGCGAGGGGCTGGTCAGCACCGTACTTCTCACGGATGGCCATGAGACCGGGCATCTCAACCTCGGAGAGCTCGATCTCGCGGCGACCGAAGGCGGCGAGAGACTGTCAAAAGAGGTCAATGATTGGAAAATGTGGATAGTGGATTGAGAGGACGTACGAGGTCAGCGACCTTGAACTTTTGTGCGGGGGCAGCCATTATGAAGATATGTAAAGAACTGAAGAATGTCAGTGAGGAACAAGCCGCTTTATATAGGATGAACGAACCAAGAAGAAGGGTATGGAGGGAATGGATGGAGGAAAGAGGAAGAGTGGGAGAAGAAAAGGAGGGAGGGGAAAACTCTCCGCTAGTGAAGGATCGCCAAGGCAAGTACTGGTACAGAGTGTGTGGTACAATTAAACTAGCACGTGCAGGTACCAGTACCTCTCAGGATCCGTGGTGGGCTGACTGATAGCGGGGGTCCCCCGCTGAGTCATCCTGTTATCGGCAGCTGCTGAGTCCAATCACCTGCCGGACTCTGACCAGCTCGACCTCCTACATCCCACAGTGCATATGAGATGTGCATGATTTCAATAGTTTACAAGGTCCCAACGGGACCAACAGGGAAAGTGTTGGTGTGACAATGGTTGAAATTGGAGGCACAGTACAGGCAATCAAGTGGAGCTGTGATCGTCACAAACGCTGAAAGAATTGACCGATCAGACTAATCTAGCCCCGAGAAACACGAAGAACAAATTAAATTGAATAATGGCATGGTCTCATCAATCATGAAGGGGGAAATCATAAATCAAACAAAAAATTTTCCAGGAATAAGGAATGGCAGACTAATAAGAAATCTGCGGAGCCTCCGTCACCCCATAAGGATTGTCATCATGATAAACAGGTGTTCGACCGTGCAGGTCGTTGGTCGATGGGGCAGACTCAATCTCATCAGGCCAGCGGCTCTTTCGGTGAGAACCACCGCCTTGACTGCGAGTGCGACGCATCTCACGCTTGACACGACGGTGGGCACACTCATCCTGGAAAGTATGATTCTCCTTCCGCTTCTCGTTGACTTCCTTCCATTCACCATAAGCGCCCTTGATACCGAGGGCAGCAAGTCCAAGGCTAACAGCATCCAGAGAGTTAGCTTTGATGCGGCGTTTGCGGGCCTCCTCAGGTGTGATCTCTCCCTCCTTCAACTGTTGCATGCGCTTCTTCCGCTTCTCCATACTACCGTACAGACCATGGGCAGCATGGATGGTAGCCACACTGGCCAAGCCTGAGGTCAATAGCATATCCCTCTTCAACTTCTTGCGTTGCTTCTTCTCATCAGAACTGTCGCCTAGGTCAGAATCACTCTCGGAGCTTGAGCGTCGGCCGCGATCGTTAGATCGGGCTTCATTCTCGCCGCGCGGTGCGCTAAGGGGTGCATAAGGGGGATTTCTTCCGTCAAGAGAACGGTATCGACCTACATCTCTCGAGCCTCTGCCCCGTCTCGAGTCCCGGCTGTAATAATCGCTGTCACCATCTGAATCGGAATAGTCGTCGTGCCGGTCGCGACGATGACGCCGCTCCCTGTTATCTCTGTGGTCCCGATGGGTGTCTCTTTCTCTTCTGTCTCGGCTGCCTCGGCTGCGCTCTTGTTCTCCAAGGCCAAGTGCGGCCATTCCCTTGCTGATGTATTCCGAAACACTCTTGCTGCGCTTGTGGGAGCCACGCTCATCATCACTGTGGGAATCAGCCCGGCCACGAGGACGAGACCGAGATCGAGAGAATCGATCAAAGACTTCTTTTCCAGCAGCAGCAATGGCGCCACTCGCAGCGAGGTTCTTCAGACCACTACCCGAGCCATGACTGTTTCGACCGCGGGAGCGGGAGCGTGATCCGCCGCCAACGAAATGACTAGCAGCAAGACCAGCAAGGGTAGATTCAACCACATGGCGAGTGCCGTGCTTGTTGGGGTCCTTATCGACAAGACCATCAGTGCCACCGGCAGCGACAGCAGCAGTAAGGATACGCTTTCCCTTTGCACCAGCCCACTCGCCGGGCTCTTTGCGCTGTTTGAAGGCTTCGATAGCACCGGCAGTCAACGCAGCACGAGCAGCCTGCGCGATACGCTGTTCACTGCGATCCCGTCCACCGCGGCCACTGCCACGATGGCGACTGCGGCTGCGTGAATCAGACGGCGATCGAGAATAGGACCTGTTGCGATGACGGGACTTGGAACGTCCACGACTACCAGAAGCAGCAGCACCGCCGAGGCCTAGTGCGCCAAGGGCCTGCTCGCTGAAAGACTTGCGACGGCTGTGACGGGGCGGAGAGCGACTTGGAGAAGAATCAGATTCGTACTTGGAGCGACGAGAGCCTTGTCAGACAGTCAGCAAAATGGTTCCCAGATGCACGTCCGCTTGGAGACTTACGTTTGTCCTCATAATGTCTAGAGCGACGAGGACGAGACGAGCGAGAGTAAGCATCATCGTAGTGAGGACCGTAACCGCTGACGGAGGACGCCCGTCGCACGTTTTCATGGACGGGACGCGAAGTCCTGGGCCGTCGGGAAGTGTAAGCGCGCTCGTAGACATAGTCCGAGTCTGGGGGGTAGTCGCGCTGCACTTCCTCGATGGAGTCATCGCTGACTCGACGGCTGTACTCGCGATCGTTCCTTGCATAACGACCCCTCGGATCATCGTACGGATCAGCGTAGGTGGCTGGGCGGCTGTAGCGGTCGCGCGGTGCGTATCGGCGATCCTCATAGTACGCCATGGGTACGGCAGACGATGAAAAGGAACGACAAAATGAAAATCAAAAGAGTTGGCGAAAGATGTGAGCTGCTACTGCTCACTAGGAATATGGTGAAGAGAGAAGAGACTGGATTAGGGTGTAGGGCTAAGAGATATTGGCGGGGCAGGTGGTGTGACGTCGATTCAGATGGGCGATTTTTTGGGGCTGGAGGACTTGGCAGTGGCTGAGAGTTATAGATGTGTAGATGGGCTTTGGTTCACAGATGAGAAAGTACGAAGTACAAAAGATGAAGTAGCTTATTAGATTATATATAAGTATTGTTTCAATATGACGTGTGTGGTTTGCTGTCAGGAGTGGTGGAATGTTCGAAGGAAATGCTTGTCCCATCGAATGAGCTTCACGACTGCGTTTCACATATTGACCCCGACGTCATCTCGCATTCGGTAAAGATCAGGGAATTTGACAGCACTCCACGTTGATTGTGACTGACCGCTCCGAGGATGAGAGTAGGCAAGGAGTTTTTGAGTCTTCAGGTTTGAGGGTTATACTTGAAAGTAAACATTGGTTCCACGGGTCAGGCGGGCATTGGGGGGGGGGGGGGGGGGGGGGGGTTCAGGCACCAAGGCACTAAGGCAAACAGGCATCCACTTTCATAGCCCATAGAACCATCTCCACTATGGATTGCATACTTAAGCTTATCCTAAAAATACTTTAAGCCTAGAACCTAACAAGAATCCAACTTTTCCATGCTCTTTCTCCATGCTGATCTATGTCAAAGGTGCCCAGCGTAGTACGCATTCCCCAGGACCCCAGTGGCTTACAATCAGACCAACACGAAATCAAGGATATCATCTAGTACAGCCGGAACAGGTTACACACATATCATTCGATTCATGGGAATCCTAGCTAGGATGGTACAAGTGACGCTGGAGCACCGAGTCCAGAAAGGCAAATTTCAACACATCACACATAACGTTAACAACAAGCAGAACATGGTACAGGAGGGATATAAAACAGGTAGACAATGTGCCCAAAGGAAAAGGACAAAAAGGTAAATGATAAATGGTAAATGGTAAAGAAACACACAAAAATAGAAAGATAGAAGAAACATAAGAATTCAAAACATGTGTTGTAACCCGAGACGTTTCGTCGGATATTTTGAAACGTCCGGTGGTGGGTCATGCAGATGATCGCTAGTGCTGAAAATGCATGTTCGAGAGCCCTGAATGGAAATTTTGTAGACAGGAAATTGCCTGCACACTGCTCTGCAGTCAGGCACAAGGAACTGTCTCTGTCGGATAAAAAATTGGTCGTATAAGAGAGATGAGGAGGTTTGAGGGGGTGGTCGGTAGTAAAAAGAAATGGATATAGACCTATGAAGGCGCATGCGTTGAAGGACCGGCAGGAGGCCTCGTAACAGCCTCCATGGGTTGACTGAGATTCCGCTGGTGTGAAGCCGAAGCAAATGTCGAATCAGGACGAGGCATAGCCCAGCGAGCATCATTTTCCGGTTCGGAAGTAGAACGCATTTCATCCGAATGCGTGCGGTGGGTGCGAATGTGCTGCTTCATATTGTCTTTCCGAGTAAACGCCTTGTTGCAAATGGGGCAATGAACGCTCTTTTCACCGGTATGCTTCTTGCCATGGCGGGCTGCATGGCCGGAGGTGGTGAAAGTAGCAACACAGCCGTGACTAGCGGCGTAGGGGCATGGATACTTGTTCTTTCGGCCTGTACCGCGACCCGCTCCAGGCTGGGAAGAGGTCGTTTCTGAAGTACTGGAGCGCGTTTCGGGCGGCGTCCGAGGAGCTGCTGGTCCGCGCGTTGGGAAACGGTAGGGTTCCCGTCGCGGATCCTGCCGGGCATACGGGTGATAAGCTGAAGGTTGACTGGTGATGTAGTCGTAGGCGGAGCCGTCGGACGAGCCTGGCGAGACAGGCTGGACAGCTTCGTTCACTGGGGCAAACGGGAGTCGTGTGCCTCGCGGTGAGGCTGCTGGTGATTCGGATGCAGCATGGGGACGGGCGTGCTGGTCGCTGACGGGCGCGGGTCGCTGCTCTAGATAGTAGGATGGTGAAGTCTGAGTCCGACTGAGTCGGGGTGCGGAGCGGACCGCAAAAGACGGGTTATCGTCATTGTTGAGAATGGACACAATACTCGTCCGGCAGCTGGACATCTCCTCTAGGCCCCGATATGCGGTCAACGGGGCTGAAAAGCTATACTAAAAGGCACAATGGGTTAGTTTAAATGATTGGACAACCGGCTCTGCCGGGCTCTGGAGGCTCGACAGAATTCGAGAGATCACAGATCTTAAGACAGAGAAAAGGGAGGAGAGAAAGAGTATCTCCCCGTCTCGACAGCAAACGCACCAGCGGCTCTCGAAAGATGTTTGTCCTCTCGGTCGTGTAACACGTCGACAACATTAGACCCTAAATCGGCAGTCGCCTACAGACCTAAGCAGAAGCCCGGTGACTCGAGTAAAAGCCGGGTTCCGAGTTGCCACTGGCGAAGTATAGGTGGTTGATAGAGTAGTCGGAATGGTCTGGCAAATGGGTAGATCTGACAATCTCCGGTGAATCTCCCTTTGCTTGGCTTTTCTTGTAAAGTTGTAATTGCTGTGGGGAACACAATCCTCAACGGCAGTTGCAAACTGGGCTGGGGATGTTGCAGAAGACGTCCGGTTGTCAACCCGGGTAAGAGGCAATAGTTCAGGAGGAAAGGGAAAGGCGCTCTGCGCGTTGATCAAAAGACGAGATAAGGAGGGGAAAGTAGAAAAGTAGGGTTCACGGTGGGAAGAAAGCAGAGAAGGATCAAAAGGCCAGAAATGAGAGAAAGAAAAGAGACCAAGCATATGGTTATCAGAACTAATTATACTAAACGCGAAAGAAGCCAAGCTCCAGGGTCTGGCGAGGCTCCATAGTGGAGCAAAGCACATATTATAGGCAGACATATATAATACGGGACCCCTAATCCACCCTGTGCAGACCCGTTTTGTTACTCCGTTTCTTCCGGCCCGCGACACTGGCGGAGTCGATCTTTTTTTCTTTTCTTTTTTCCTTTTTCTCTTTTTTTGTACTGTACTCCGTAGTTGTTCGTTAATTCCGAGTGAGACTAGGGCTTCGGTTGGTGGAAGCGAAACGAATGATCCACCATCGGCAGAACTACGGGCTGAATTCTCCTGGGACGGACAAGCTTTTAGCCCCATTACAGATTCCTATGCGTAGGCGTCAACAACAGAAAAGAGATGATCGGTCCGAATGCAAATCAATAGAATCAAATGGAGCAGAGTCAAATCCAGTCACCGTCACCGAGATAACCCTAAATCTACGTAAGTGATGATGTTAGTCTCCAATTTGGGAATGGACCTCCGGCTCGGACATTCCAGGACGGATCCGTAACGTATTGTCACGGTTTTAGCTTGTATTTAGCGCCCTATGGCGATCTCGCCTTACGACTCGGTGAAGAGTGGAAGATGATTCCCCGTTTTCTCTCTAGAAAGGGTACTCTCAGCCGAGTATGAAAATCCTCACCGGTCTGCAGCCCTGAATCACATGCATGTTGAGAAGGATGGATTGACCTCGACATGACATCTACACACGATAACCTAATCTCCAAGATCGTCAACGTTATAAGATATTGGCTCGTGCTACACTTCGTACTCGTACGCGTCCAGCGCCCGCCCCGCCCCGAAAACCCATTTGCGCGGGGGCTCTCCGCTGAGGGTACGTAAGAGGGTAACGTGAGAATACTACGACTGTCGAGAGGCACAAAAGGATTTGTCGGGCTAGTTACGAAGCCAGGTTATGCTAGTCGAATTTCCAGTATGAACGGAGCATGGACTAACGTGATTTGGAGATCAACAGGAAGTGCTCGTGGTATTACGTGTATGTATACTCGTATTGCTCTGAATCATGGAGATCAGGCCAAGCTTCAACGCGATCTGGAACATGCCCGAGAAAGATGTGGTTCGTGGCAGAACGCGGACCGTTTTGGGGCTTCTTGAGCCGATGATTTGTCTAAGCTCGATCTTAGACGGGGCATACGTATGCAGCCTACGTATCTCCGTAGTTTGGCGCTGTCTAGTCCTTCTCCAGCAAATACACTTCCGTACTTGCCTGGGCTAGTGTTTTAGCGCTCGAATCAACCCTACTCATTCTACCTCCCAACTTACGCCACAAGCTTGACTCGTCAGGGCCCTGTACCCGGCTTACGTCCCTGCAAGGACCCTTGACCCTTTTCGTGTTCTTTTTTTGCCTTTCTTTTTTTTTTTTCCATTTCTTTTTCCACATCTTTCGTATTGCTTACCCCTCAAGACGCAGGGACTCGTGGCCACTCCCCTCCGCTTACTAGGTCGGGACTAGCTGGGCGTCAGCTACCTGTGTAGCTTCGCTCTAATCACCGTTCCCGCTTAGCGGCATGGAGACCCTAATTTACTACTGCACCCGCCACTTTCTGCCCACGCGGCCTTTTTATCTGCGTGGCTTGAACCCGGATTCTCGGCGCATCCATCTCGGCGATTTATTTAGCAATTTGCTCGTGGCTAATCAAAATAGTCGTTCAATAGTTTCGGTCTTACCCTCCAAGTCTGGAGTATAAGCCCATATCTTTGACAGCTCCACCGGGAACAGGCTATCAGGAAAACAATCATCATGATGCAACTAGCTTTCCCCCGAGGTCATCAATGCATATCTTATTTCCGAATCATCCGATAACAAGGAAACAAAAAAAAAAAAAAAAGGGAAAACTCACTCCCTCACCTTCATCCCCACCCAGTCCCCGCACACCATCAACCTTCAACCTCTCAGTACTGTACATACACAGCCACAGCCCCAGTCTTCGCCATCCTGCTGCCTGATTTCCAGAAGTCGAAGCTATCAATGCTCATAATCGCATCGGGTTCGGCACTTATGCAAGTCCATAGAGACGATCCGGCAGATACCCTTCCGACAATTTATTTATCTTCTAGACCGTGGGGCCCTCGCTTCGCCCAAGACGCAGAATCCAGATCGGAGGCCCCATCCCACTAAGACCCCTGTGGCTCATGTCTGACTTTCGCACTATTGATCTATTTTAAATCCGAGGACCGAGGGGGTTCTTTGCTGTCCACCGGGACCAGAACACTGCGAGATGGAATGATCAGTTACCGCAAGTGATGGTCACTGTAATACTGCGTAGTCCAAGTGCACATCCCTTAACGCCGAGAAACTAAAAAAATAAACCTTGGAACGGGGTCGGTGACTAAGCGGGGAGACCGACGCCGAGCTGAGTCATCCCACGTGCAGTCCCTGCAATTCCTTCAGGGCTTGGGAAGCGATGGGTTTGATGCCCCAAGATCCCTTAAGCATATTTGGACGCTGAGGTTCGCCTTGCCAATCCACAATCCACCCGGACCCGAGACCGAGTATCGGCGAATCCTCGCAAATAATCCATATGTCAAGTAAAGAGGCAAGTCATGCATACTCTATTCCAGATTCCAGATTCCAGCCCTACTTTCCGACAAGCACGTACCAAAGCCACACATTCAACATAGCCAGTAGAGAAAAATCAAAATCATTACAACCCCCAGTTATCAAAGTTTCCCACTTGCATATCATATCCCAGTTACCGTACTCCGTACACCTTCGTTATCGCTTCCATAGTGGAGCACGAAGATTGACCGCATTTTTCATTGCCTTTTTTCATTTTTATTTTTTCTGTTTTGTCCTGATTTGGTCTTGGTTTTCGTCTTTTCTCTTTTCTATTTTCTGTTTTCTGGGTATTTTTTGCACACAATCGCTAACCATAACGTTGCGGACCCGACTCTCTCTTTCTCTCTTCC
Organism: Penicillium nucicola; assembly: GCF_028828085.1. Taxonomy (NCBI): domain Eukaryota; kingdom Fungi; phylum Ascomycota; class Eurotiomycetes; order Eurotiales; family Aspergillaceae; genus Penicillium; species Penicillium nucicola. The sequence continues at coordinate 2,800,170 of NW_026643127.1, forward strand.
CCACCAATTTATCAATTATCGATTATCGATACGAGATGGAAATGTATCAGCTCACACCCACATTGGATATCCATGTCCACATAGTACGTACTTTCCCCATTCTGTTCGGACCCATTCTCGAGGGGTTTGGCGACCTACTCGATTTGGCAAAGGGTGCATCGGACAGCGAACAACCGACGAAAGGAGGCCAAGGGGCAGAGTGGGTGTAGTTGTACCCTTACAGATAGGGTACGATATAGGGTGAACTTACATCCAAAATAGTGTTAGAGCACGTGGCTGTAAAGGCAGAGGCGTCGACGAGTACGCAACATCCAAGCAGAAAAGTAGCCTCAGACCCGTCCACGAACAGATTTTAGATTTAGGGTAGTCGACGTACCCATGGATCACCCCTTAGTCCAGGGCTCGGGCTCGGGCTTGGGTTTGGGCTTGGACAATGGGTCGATCCCGTGGACAGGCAACATGATACTGTACGGACGGTAGCTGTCCAGTACTGTTCATGCCTCGGACGTGGCCAATGCGAGCGATGACAACGGAATGCAATGCAATGCAATGGCCCGACCACACCTATTACTCATACTGTACTCCTCTTGATCAGACCCGGACCCCTCCAGAGTAGGGTAGCGTATGTAGTGTACGTATGCGTAGACCCCCGTTTTAGCTCGACAAGAATAACCACAGCTCCGTTTCAGCCGGCCCCCCCCCCCCTCTTCCTCTCCTCCCCTCTCCATTCTTTCAATAGATCGGTATTCGTATTAGTGCCGGTTTCGGCTCGCAAGGTTCCGTTCATTCATTTATATACTGAACTGTACTGTCAGCTGGAGGAAACGTATGCATGTACATGTAAGTTGACGTGATGTATTTTGTACTAAGTGGACAATTAGAGGCTTCGGCGCCAATTTTGTCGGCCTTGCTTGCCTACTTCGATCTTTGTTACGACTTTAGGTATAGTAAATGTAAATAGATCTTGATAAGGAGTAAAAATACTCTGGAGCTAATTGCACCAGCAGGCGGGCGTAACGCACCCTGTCCGTTAGCGTCCCCAGATTTCAAGAGGCTGCGTAAGCGAAAACGTCATGCCGGTGGATGGGATGTCGATGCCCCGTATTATGTGTGCTTTGTTGCCTGCCAAGAGGGTCGGAAGTTATTTTGTTCAACTGATAGGCTAACCCCTGCATTAGCTGTGGAGAGGAGGCGCGAGTTTGAGGGGCTTGAGGGGTTGGTTTGACGCGAATGCGAGGCCCTGGATGCAGGGTTGGGGGTTGAAATTTTTTTTCGGATCTTGAGGGTAAGGTGAGGGTTGGATTGGGAGGGTCAGATTTGCCAAGAGTCTTGGGAGATGGTCGTGTGGTCGAGATTGGTTGTAATGAAGACTATTGTCTGCATATTCTGGAGGCGTTGAGCCCTGCACGATTCCAGTCTCAAGCTTTTCACTCCCGCTGCTTGACGATCAAGCGTGAATATCTTGCCGCTAGCTTGATCAGTCTGCGAACAGGTCATGGCTTGCCGCTGATGAGAAGCGATAGCCTCGTATGGTGTGCTATAGGGTTTCTTTCGTCTGATACCTTGGTCCCATCAACCGAGTCCCAAACATATCAATGCGGAGGTGAGATCGTGGATTGTAGAAGCACTAGGGCTTCTGGCACGTCTTCCGATAAATCGCCAGGGAAGTGGACAACGAGCCACAACAGGCTGAACTTTTGCAATGATTGCGAAGGAAGTGTCATCTCAGTTGCTGGGAGTGGTTTCTGAAATGAAGCCGCATGTTTCGGCACGGTGAACTAGCGAGCATCAACTGGCCTTTCCTCTGACACTCACTCGGTATGTCCACCTTCTGTACTCGGTCTCAGAATCCGAAATATCGACCACTGATGACTGACAAAAAGAACTAACCTTAGAATAGGACTGACCATCTAGCACCATTGTCATGGTTTCTCAACAGCACCAGTTCAGACCTAGAGCCGACGAAGAATCGATTAAACACCCTGTACAGCTGCCGAGCTGGCTTTATCAACAAGCCCCGACCATTTCATCATTTTGATTTTGGCTTGGACCAGGATTATTCTGACACCATCATGTCTCTATCGTGACATGAATCGGATAATGGCAATGGATCAATCTCCACATGCAAATACACGGCATACACTGTTTCCGAACTGAGATCTCGGCTGATGTCCACACGCGAACAAACAAGAATTATAAGAGAGCGGGCTTAGAGGTAGGTTCAGTTCAGTGAGTGGTGTTCCCATCAGCAGTCACGGAGTGAGTTTGGCCCATGCTTTTTGGTAAAGACGAAGGGCAGGTGTCGGATTTGTCGTCCGACGATAACATTCTGTAGATATCAAGTTTGAAAATTATGCTCTTAAGTGAAATGAGAAAGTTGCTGTGAAACGTCTAGGATTGGCCCCTCGCGCCCTCACCTGGTCCTCACAGTATCGAAGCAACATACTCATGCCAACCAACAACGCAAAGCAGGTCTGTATAATAGGCTCGGCAGGGTAGCGCTCCGGTCCAGTATGCGATGAGCGCTGACAACGCAAGTTGCGCTACGATGGCCAACAACCTCAGTGCAGGATCTGATAGCAAATGGGTGTAAAGTAACACATCGCGGAGTTCGAGGTCCCAAGAACCGCTATTTGAAGGCTTTGAACAATCGCCTCGTATATCTCGAGGCAATGTTGGAACGTCACTTGCCAGGTCAGCAGTTTCGAAGGGATCTTCAGGGATCTCAAGGCAGCCGCAACCTAATACCTCCGGCTTTGTTTGGTGCTTTTGCGCCTGTTGAAGCTCATGTTGCTAATGAATGGCAACAAGAAAGGCATATTCTTCCCAATCAGGGCGTCGGGGGCTGTTTGATGGGCCTACCTCGGATAGGGTTTCTTCCTCCGTTGAATTGTCGACGGCGCCATGTGCTCAGTTGCCGCTAGATGACTCGGTGCATGAGGAATTGTAAATAAACATCTCGGACCCCCTCACTCTTCGTATTGTCTGTTAGGCAAAAATGCAGAATATATCCATAACAAGTCCTCTCAGAGACCAACTCGACTTGGATCGTGTACACCAGTCAATCAAAATTATTTAACAGCGACAACAATTACCCTGGATACTGTAGTTTGCAACATTTTCATATCCTGGATCTGGGTTTCAGTCACCTCGTCGCGGCTTTTACGCCCTCCGTTTATGATTTGAGGTTTTCTGCCTTAGGGGCACTTTATTTTCTATTCTTGCTATGAGTCATTTTCATGAGAGTCGGGAGGCTGCTGCGTTGTTGGGGGGTTCAGGGTGATTCTTTGGTGCTTGCGGGGTGGTTGAATCTCTTGTGTTTGGGTTGACGGAGGGTGGGAATTAGGTTGGTGTGACTGATGAGTTTATCTTCTTTAGCATGGTTGATGTTCTCTGTGTTCGTGTTTCGGGGTTTGCTGTTTTATTCTTTGCGAGGCAGTGGGATGTTCGAAAGTTGAACGTTGCGCTCAGTCACGTTCGTCCCAGCCGAGAGAGGGGTTGAATGGATGACCTTGGGCACTGGGAAGTGCCTCGATTATCTAAGAATTCTGCGACTGTCTGATTGTTGATTTGGTAAAGTTGCTGTAATGCGGAAGGAGTCTGCGAATGTTATCAGTTGCGCTAACTTGTCCCCGCTCGCGCATGGAAAGAGTCTGCGAAGTGTCTTATGGCATATCTCGGAGGAATTAGTTATAAGAACCAGGTTGTTCCTGATATTATTGATCTTTATTTTATTTTGACTCCGTGACCCTGCCAATTTCTAGAGCCCAATTCACACAATGCGCCTGGTTACTTCGACTCTATACTCGTCGCTCCTCTACGGAGCTTTGGCTCTCAATGTGGGCCCAGAATATAGCCATCCAATTGAAGGTCAGTTCCGAAAGACCCGAAGAGCATTCAAAACTAACTAATCAATAGACCTCGACGTCGATCTTCCATTTTCTCAACCGGTCACCTTTGCCCATCTAGAATGGCAGAGATGTCTCGCAGCCTCACATAACAAGGTAACTCACCCATCTACGTACCAATAGTATAAAGAGCTATTCTAACCCAATTACCAGCCTCTCGACATCGCTGTCCTCGGCTTCCCCTACGACACTTCAACCTCATATCGCCCAGGCGCCCGGTTCGGCCCACGAGGCATCCGCGCAGGATCCGCACGAGAGAAGAAAGGCCGCAGCTACAATACTGTTTATGGCGTGGATCCCTACGATGAGGGCTTGGAGATTGTCAGTGCTAACATATATTCCGGAATCCCAAATACGCTAACCCACTTTTCAGATCGATTGTGGCGATATCCCCATTACGCCCTTTGATGCCGCCCATGCCTTCAAGCAGATGGAGCAGGGGTACAGACAAGTGCTTTATCACCCGACTTCGGAGGGCAATTCTTGGGAACACCCTCGTATTGTGAGTTTGGGAGGTGATCACTCTATTGTTCTGCCGATTTTGCGATCCTTGAAAACGGTTTATGGGCCGATCTCGGTGATTCATCTTGATTCGCATCTTGATACGTACGTTCTTTGATCTGCTTTTGGGGAACGGAGTTTGGCTGACAGGCTTGCTTGTAGCTGGGATCCTTATGAGGGTTATACTGGTATTGCGTCGAATCAGTCGGCGATTACTCATGGTACTTTCTTCTGGCATGCTAGTCGAGAGGGCTGTATTAGCAAGGGGACTAGTGTTCATGGTGGATTGAGAACGAAGCTTTTTGTGAGTTTGATTCTTTGATTTGTTTGGGCTTTGCTTTTCTGACAGACTCGGTCGATGTTTCAGGGCCCTAAAGATTACGAAATTGATCAGAACGTCGGGTTTACAATCATTGAGGCTCATGAGATCGACGACATTGGCATGTCGGGCATCATTGAGAAGGTTCGCAATACTGTGAAGGATACGCCTACTTATCTTTCTATTGATATTGATGGTGAGGTTTATCTTAAATTCTGACTTGATTGCTTCGGGGCTAACACATTCCATCAGTCCTCGATCCGAGCATCGCCCCTGCTACAGGAACCCCAGAATCTGGCGGCTGGACCACCCGCGAATTGAAAAGATTCATCAAAGGTCTCGAGGGTGTGAACCTAGTCGGTGCTGACGTTGTCGAAGTCAGTCCACCGTACGACACTGTCGCCGAAACGACATCTGTTGCCGCCGCAGATCTGATTGTCGATATCCTTGCATCGATGGTCAAAGTGAAGGAAGGACCCTTGGCGAAGACAACAAAGGACGAGCTGTAAAGATTTCCCAAGCCTTGATTTGAAAGCCAAAGACAGCAAGCGAACTAAAGAAGTACCATTACATACAAATGAAACCATGATAGCCCTCATATTGGCAAGACCAATTTCCCAGATTGTTTCAACGCATCTCTCCAACCAAGCACATTCGGATCTGCATCCATGATTGCCCAGATTTCGAGAATGACCTTCCACTGTCTCTTAAAGTTGCCCATCGAGTATCCCTGTATCCGCTCCCACCATTCCACCCAAGGCACTCGGTCGGTTGCTTCGCATGCAGCAATAAAAGCAGGCCAAGACATGGGCGCTGCTCGTTTTTCGCCACCGAGATATTCATCTTTCAAGTCCTCGGCAAGAGTGAGATTCTCCAAAACCACGTTGACACGTCTTTGCATGCTAGCCGCGCCGCAATTTTCGATTGTCTGGTAGCAGAATATCGTAATTGCGCTGTGAAATGCGCGAGCTTGGCATCGCACTATCTCGAACATGGTCTGCTCATTGGATTTCAGCAGGTAGGATGACTCGGATTCAATGTCCCACTGGGCGATTTGGTCGCGCAGGGTGATGCAGGCTTCTTGTAATATGGGTGGCACTTTCTTTCCCTGATAGAAAGCTAGATATTCCGCTAGTTGGCAAACCTTTTGTAGGAGGTTTCCTAATGTTGGAGTGATGCCATACATATACTCGACGCTTCTGTCGTTATAATCGAAATAAGGAGGTTCGAAGAGTAAAGCGGTGGTTGGCCAGGGTTTGGGTTCTAGTTCGTGTACGGTTGTCCGAGCTAGGAGACTTAAGAAATTGCAAATGGTGTTGACTTGATGATTTGAATCTTCAAATGTCCCTGCGTTCAAATTCGGCGTTTGTAGCTGTTTGCAACCCTTCAAGTGGATTGGGAAATCAGAGTCTTCACCGGTCATTGTCTGTTCAAGGCTGTTAACCCCATAATTTTCAGTATTAAAAGGGATTACCCACGTCAATGGTTACCAAAGATAACATGGCTGTTAGAAATACAGTGTGTTGCTGAGAGTCTTTTGGACTTGTCAGAGCGGCATTGAGCGCCTGGAGAGATTTGGTCCTGTGTTGAAGGCCGAGCTTGTGGTAACTCGCAGAACCACCCTGCATATTCCGTAGATGGAATGCAGCTGATGATAGCAAGCTGTGAAAAAGCGAGATGGAAACTGCTGAGGCAGGCCCCCCATTCTGGGCAAGAAAAAGATCTGGGCACCCTTCGAGTGCGTATGGGAAATATGTTGTTCGCCATGGATTGCGTGGATGAAATACTGGTTGTAGCAAGTCCGCAACATGATTCTTGTAGTGGAACATTAGCATCGATACTTTGGCGTTTCTGAAGAATGGCATTGAAATCTCGAGATGTGGCGAAGGCGTTCTTGGAAGGGTATTTTGTTCCCAGCTTGAACTTGGAATCAATTGATTCTCTTGCATGAGGTCACTCATTTCAAAACCGCTTTCGTTTGGTAGGAAATAGTCATCTTGAGAGATATCTGATATAACTCTGGCAGAGTCATCTGGCTCGAGAGATTCACGATGGCGAGCAGAACTCTCCTGGAGTACCTCTGGGGCAACAGGCACATCACAAGAAGCCTCACCCTTGAAAAATACTGCAAAGGGACCTACTCTCATAGTCTTGGAAGGAAAGAAGATGGTATCAATCTCAGACAACATGCGATTGACCTCGCTTTCTGGAATACTTGGCGAACACGCCTGATCTGCCTAATCTATCAGTCTTGTTCTCATTCGAATGACGTTCCAACTTACCTAGTCCAATCTGCCTGCGTTTGAAACCTTGGGAGTTTTGCTTCTTTCCATATACCCAGCATAAATTAACCCCGTATCCTGCACACTGTAAGCCAGACTTCTGACAGACCCCACATCCGTTCTGTCGGCGCTCATCGCACTTGACCTTTCGAGATCTGCATGTCCAGCACCTGTGTGGGTCAGTCCGATGCTCACATCTAGCTTCGTGGATCTTACCCAGTGAATGTGACCGATTTTGGTTTCTTTTGTGGTCGTGCAGGGGCTTTTCGAGCCGCTTCTACCGGGCTTCTCATGGTTGAGCAATCGTCCCGTCCGGAGATTAGTCCTTCATCAATCCCATGCACTGTGGCTGTAGACAAATACTGAATCATTGATGCCGGGGCTAACAATTATGCGATAAGATTGAGAAAAGGGTTTTAGCGCAGTCAACAGTGCGGGGGTCCAGGAAATGGCCGATACCGAACGAGGATAAGGGCCGGTGGACTCAAACTTGCAAAATATCTTTTCTATGGACTTTTTTGTTCGTCGCTCTATTGGAGTGTTACAAGTTCTTCCCTTGCTAACTAAAGCTCTTTCCAGGGCCACCATAGCTCCTGTCTAAATCAAGCCACACATTAGCATTTTGTATTTCTCCAAGGTTAGGCTTCAAAGAGTAAAAAACGATATTTTAGTAACATTAATAATGGCTTTTCTTATCTTATCGCAGCTAAGGCAGGAGCCAGCGAGTGTCGACGTCACATTCGGCCACTTTACATTAGGGCTGATCGTCTTCTGGTAGAACTTGGAGTGTCAAATGACATTTGCTATTGAGGTAGTATATCCTAGGTAAGATCAAACCAAAAAATCATCAGAAAAGTGCTTCAACATAACCAAGATTGCTTGAGCTCTTATTGAGATACAGCTCAGGGGTTGAGTCATTTCTAATCTTGAAAGAGACAAACGCGCAGAGTGTGAGTCAGCTACATAGAAAAACAGAAGTAAATTAAGTTATCAGACACGCAAAGTGGACTTGATGATCGAGAAGTCGAACTAGATGTTGCGCTGAAGACAATGTGTGTGAGCAGCGCTTGTATCATGGATGGACGCTGGGCTGGCCTAAGCTATCTATGATGGGAAGCGACTTTCTAAGTTGGTCGTGATCAACTTGCATTTTTTAACTTGACTACTACCTCGGGGACTCGTCCGCATGGGGCTTATAGCTTCAATGTGTCTGCATGTCATCGTAGTGCCGAAATGGAGAATTCGATTGGCCCGAGTAGTGACGCGCTTGTTGATATTACTTTCGGGGGTATTTCCTACGATTATGCATTGAGTCGGGGAACTTCCGTTCCTGTGCATAGCTTGAAAGATGAGGCTTTTGCGGGAGATGGTGTGCTGACTGTCAGGGTTTCGGACTCTTCTGCGGTTCTTCTTACTTCGAATTAAAGTTGGTTAATATATTGGAGGCTGAACTGCCCATTCCAGTATTCCATACTTCCATGATCCTCGATGTTGTATTTCGCTAGCTCTCTTCGAGCAATACTGTTTTGGACAGACTATGTTTCGCCCTTTATATGAGTAGATAGGGCTGAAAGACTGAAAAAACGCCTGTAAAAAATGTAACAAATGTAAAGAACCTCCGACCTTAATTTATAGGTTCGGGGGACCGCACAGCTTACCGCGGGTAGGGTTTAATAACATTGGACAAAGCAGAAAGGTCCAGCCCTGATAGAAATGTACTTGTGCAAGAACCCTGAAAGCTCATATGCCGGCCACCGCAAAGGCACCAATCAGCAAACTCACTCATTTCCCCTAAACAGGCTATAGACGCAGCTAACATCGCTAACACCCGCACTGTCCATTTGGCCCCCAACAAATACGACTCAGCCGCAGAAAAGCTAAGAGACGACCTCAGTGTATATAACGCTTTCTGTGGCGTGCCACTGATGGCTTTCTGATAAGCCCCAGAGCCCTGTTCTCGACTCTGCCCTCCCATTTGTGTTTCTTTCACCTCACAATGGCCGGGTCGCGCGAGTCGCAGCATTCACTGCTTTCAGCGGACTCGCTGAACAATCCACCGCAGGGCTCTTGGGGCCCGTTGGGTCGCTTATCTTTCGAGGAGGACTATGCTTACCACGCTACCGAGCGTCAGTCTGAGGATGTAGTCCGTGATGTCGGACTGGGTATCTCTAATCATGCCGGTGATGCTATTCCTCATTATGATCGAGCTTCAATGGACAGTTCAGCGACAACTACTCCCCACTCTGCTCCCAAGACTCCATTGCCTCCGTATTCTCCCACGAAATGCCCCAATCGCACGACGGTGCTGCAGAAACGGCTTTCGTGGATCCCGATGACTATCTTTGTGCTTGCTCTCTATGCGACTATATTCTCCGGTATCTATCTCGTTATTGCCCTGCGTAAGCCTCGGTGGAGTATGGTCTCCAGTGATGGGCCGATTGTGCCGTCTACGGCTAGCCTGCTGAGCGCGTCTTTTGCAAAGAGTATCGAGTTAGCCTATGTCACTGTTTGTGTGGCATTTCTGGGACAGGTACTAAGCCGGCGAGCTTTGATGACCGAGTCCCGAGGAATTAGTATCTCGGATATGAACATGAGGACATGGATCATGCAGCCGGGCTCGATGATTGTCCATTGGGAGACGCTACGATATTCGGCGCTTACTTTCCTCGGTGCTATTGCACTGGTTGCAACATTCGTGGCGATGCTATACACACCGGCTGCCCAAGCGTTAGGTGAATTCCTCTTCTCGCAGCAGTGGGCTACTAAGAACTAACCTGTAGCAGTCGCACCCAATCTCATTCTTGGTCCCGTTGAATCAAAAGTCTTTCAAGGCAAAGTATCTGCTAGCTTTGCCAACCCAGTTTATCTCGCCTATAACTGTCAAACCCCAGTCACTGTTGACATGGACAGTGATTACCGCAACACAACATGTCTCCAGATTGAACACGTCGGCCATGCCTATCACAACTACCAACAATGGATAGCCAAATGGAGCTCTTTAGTTGCAAACAATACCGCAACCTCAACAGAACTCCATAGTCGCCCACAGCCGACAGGCTCCCTCTGGGATAACACCACAGTCACAGGCAGCTGGATTCAGATCCAAAACATCACAGCCCTCTCCAAGAAACACAAAAGAATGGTCAACAACATAACAATGGCAATGCCACACGGCGGCATCACCGCAGCAGCAATGGACCCCATAAACAAGATAAAACAGCCCCGATCCACCTTAGCATCCGGCGAAGGAGAATACACACTAAACGCCTCAATCCCATCCCCAGCAATAAACGTCCTCTGCACAGGAATGACCAAAGACGAACTCGGCCCCCTTGTCTACGCCTCCTGGCCAGGCGGCGACAAATTCAACGCCACATCCTGGAGCAACAACCCCCCGTCCGACATCCCAGGGCCCTCATCCTGGCTGAACCGAACAGTCGTCGACGACCTCTTCGAGTTCGGTCCAAAGTACAGCCATCGCCCACCAATCTTCGGCAAATACCCTGAACCCTACAACACCATCCTCGGCACAACAGGAATCTCACCCACAAACGCCATCTACCTCCTCGGCACCTCACCCCCAAACACAACCACCCCAGCCTACGTGCTCTGCTCCCTCCGCGCAAAACTAACAGGCGTCTGCTCTACCCAATACAAAGCCGCATCCAGCGGTGCATTTCTCAGCTCGACATGCGAGCAACCCGGCAACGACTTACAGTATAATCGCCGATACGCAGATCGCAAGTTCGAAGAGGGGTTCTGGGAATCCGACTACAAGAATATCGTATCGGAGTGGGCGAAAGCTTTGAGTCTGGGCGCGGGGATAACAGACGGCGAAGCTAGTAATGCCCGACTGCTTATGCAGATGATGCCCAGGTACGATAACAAGACGGATAGCTTCTCGCTTGATGCGCGCATGCCTTCTATTGCCGAGGGACTGGCTGTTATGGCGGGGAGTACTTTGATTCTCAGTTCTCAGGATTCGCCGTTTGTGCAGGGGTGGAATTATAGTCTTGCGAATCATAATATCTTGTCTGGGGGTGCTTATCAGTATTTTGATGGCAGGCTTCAGGCGATGGGATATGCTTCTGGGTGGACGGAGCAGTGGCAGGGGGCTTTTTATGTTGTTTTGGTGTTTGCGTTTTTGACCAGTGCTGTTTGCTTGGGATTTGTGATCTTTGAGGCGAGGGGACGCCAGGTTACGGATTTTACAGAACCGCAGAATCTCTTTTGCTTTGGCTGTTAATAGTCCGCAGACGGAGCAGTTGAAGGGGGCTTGTGGGTGTGGGCCTTGGGGGAAGCAGCTCAAGGAGAGGTGGTTTATTGACATGGAGGAGGAGGATGAGCATTATTTTATTCGCAATAAGATGGAGGGGAATACAACTTATGTTGGGGCTGAGGGGAGGATGGAACAGATGGAAGTCGACGATGGGCCGAAGGTATTGAGTCCTGCTGTTAATGAGTTCCGGAGGGTGTCGAAGAGGGATTCGCTTTTGGCAAGGTTTTATTGAGAGACAATAGGATAAGACGGGTTTACTACTGATGCTATAGGGATAATAGTTAATATACAATAATCGGATATATAGGAGCAAGACGAGGGTGACCGTAGCGAGATATCAGTGTATCTCCAGATTTACACTATTTACACAACACGCAAAGCAAACGGAAAGAATAGAAGCCATGTCGGCCAGAAATGCGATGAATATGTACAAAACAACACAAAGCCCATTTCAGAGCTAGGAGAGCTAGACACTAGACATGGTGAATCACAAGAATCACAATCACAATCACAATCACAACAAGGAGACTAGAGACGGAGAACAGAAACAGAGAACTGTGGCACAACGCTAATGAATCGCTCATACACACAGACAAAACGAGAATGCTAGATGCAACACGAGGAGATGCGATACTTTTGCAAGGACACCGATAGCCATGGGGACGCCATCAAAGGAATGGAATAGGGTAGTAAGGGAGGAGATATGAGATGATATGCACAGAGGGGTCCGGTGAGGTCGGATGGGTATTGAGAGTAGAAGAAGGAATGGAATGTATGTGAGACGTAGAGGTTGTTTGTCTCCGAATGACGGGAGCTTGAGCTTGGAGTGGGGGAGGGATCAACGATCAGCGTGGATATTGAGCCAGCTCATATCTGAATTGACGTTGTTGTTGGTCCGCCCTTGCATTGGCAGCTCGTCGATGTCCTCTGGGATTATGGCACTGGATCTCCGTACGTTTGAATTCCTAGCCTTGTCAACGAGGCCTGTGTATGATGATGTGCCCGGCAAATCGCGCGTGCTCGAGTTGTAGAAGCTGTTGCTGTAGTTGCTGCTGCTGGGTCGGCCCAGCCAGCTAGAGTGGCCGGCACCTTGCCAGTTCTCGTCGCGGTCACTTTCCGAGACCATGCTGATGGAGCTTGCTGTGGAAATTCGGGCGGATTGGCTCTCTGGGATGACCAGGCTTCGGCCGCCCTGTTCGGAGGCGGATTCTGTGGTTGGGCTGGCGCTCATGACACGACCCAAAGGTTTGGGTTGGTCCAAGAATCCCATGTTCAAGGGTGTCAGATTAGACATTGGCCAAGCGCTTCCACGGTAGTCTGACTTCGTGTAGATAGAACTCATGGTCGAGCGATCAGATGGCATTCCGCCTAGGTTGGTGGTGTTGTTGTCTTCGAAGTACTTGCCCCATCCCTCGTCTGTGGTACGATCCCCAGCCTGGTTGCTTCTGCTGGAGTCTGGGCCTCCTTCTGTTTCATCGGTATAGATGCTTGACGCGCCCATAGCCCCGCTGGAGGGAATTGTGGAGAGCGGGCTGCTCTGACGAGGAGCGGATAGTCCGTAGCCCATCACATTAGGTGGCTTGAGAGATTTCTCTCCGTTGTACTGTCCAGTCACAATTGCCAACGAATCTGTCGAAGCGGCGGCAACTGGAACAGGAGACCTCGCCATGGGGTAGGCGCCTTCAGTTAGGGGTTCTATGCCCTGGTCCTGGAAGCTGAGTCGGTCCTTGCTATCGCCACCACCCTTGCCAGACTGCAGCTGTTTCTTTTGCTTTTCGCGTCGGATAAAGAAGAGAAGGAGTAGCAGGATGAGGCCGAAACCGAGGACGCTTCCCAGAGTTGCGCCGAGAATAGTCTTGGCGTGGTCACTCAAGCCACCACCGGCAGCTGCGGAAGATGTGGATGTAGGAGTGGCCGTTGCGGAAGCTGAGGTCGAAGCTGAAGTAGTTGAAGTGGCAGTTGGGGAAGCCGATGTCATTGATGATGTAGTTGATGGCTTGAGAACATTCTGATCTCCGCTTCCGTAGAAGAGCTCTGTGGCATTCGCCCAGCTATTGGAGGTCTGGTTGAAAATCGCTAATGAGTCATGACCTCCACCATGAGAGAGCACAACCATGTTATCCCCCTGCGCGAGGGCAAAGTTGGTCCAGCTGTTGGATGGGGCTAATGTAGCATTGTAAGATGAATCCGTAAGACTCCTCTTGCCAATGGTGGTGGCGGGGCTCTGTAGCTTTCCCTTGGAGCTGAGTAGATAGCTAGAAACACTGTTGGGTGAAGTGTTCATGGTGAACTCCTGGAGTACAATGTTCTTGTCAGAGTCTGACACAATGGTACATTGAGAGTTAGTTGGAATTGCGGAAGGAAGAGTCGCTTCCGAGAGACTCCAGCCATTACCAGGTTCAAAGATATGGACAGCCGTGTTGGTAACAGAGCCACCAATCATGGCAATCTCAGATTCACTCCAGGGCAAAAGAATGGGTTGATATAAAGCCGGAGCGCCCTGGGGAACACCAGAACTGATGTTGTATGGTGCATTTGCTTGAATGAGTAAGGTTGACCCGGATTCGGTAGTGCTGCCATCTGTCATACCAGCATAGACCAGAATCTGGGACAAGGAGGAAATGTACGCGGCACCGTGGCCCGTTCGGTTCACCATCACCTGCGAGTCCGCATCCAGGGTCAAGTTTTGCCATTTCTGGGTCTTGAATGTAAACTCTTGCAGGCCATTGTAGCCAGCAGGGCCGGTCCCGCCGACCACATAAAATGCTTCGTCACTCTTTACACAGGCAGCGCCAGTGACCGGTGTTCCTTTTGGCAATTCGTGCCAGGTTTGGTTCTCTTGGAGCGATATTGATAGAAAGTCGCCATGGGAGAAGACGTAGAGGGTGTTGCTATGGATGGTGGAGCAATCACCCTCGAGGGTGACTTGGGGTTCGGGGACAGTCATTTTGAATCACCACAAGCTGTAGATCACAGACAGAAACGAGAGCGGGTGGCCAGCCAACGATTCAAAGACTGTAAAACGAATGTGCCGCCAAAGCACTATCTCATCTCGACGTGATAGAGTCAGCGATGCCACTTGGCGAGGTACAATGGAAGTCGATGCGATTTGGGAATCTGAGTGTGATTCTCCTCTCCGGGGTGCAATGTGGTTCCGAGGTCTCGGTGGATCGCGTATCGGATGAGTCGGCGACTCGTATGACACCACTCAAGCAGTTGCTTCAGGGGGGGAAGAGGTCACAACGGGAGATTTCTGCAGCGACGCGTCGGGTAAGAGAAAAAAAAATGTGATCAATGGTAATTTCCAAATAAAATCCGAAGGGTCTGACGTCGGGCGAACCAGTCGAGGCGAAAAAGCGATAGAGCAGGGGGAAAAAACGGAGCAAACGAACGAGGTTGGAAAGAACGAAAGAATGGCTGTGAGACCGGCACTATCAAACGAGTGCACAGCACACGAGGAGTCGAGACAGGAAATGAGAAGCCCTGGAGAGAAGGGAGAGAGAAGTCAACCCCCTAACGGAGGAGGTTAGCGGGGACGCCATCCCTTAAAGGGGAAAGATTTCGTCACCTCAATTTCAGTTGGATCTTGGGGCTCATCTTTGGTGAGAGTATCTTGAATTTGTGATTATGCTTATGGTGCTTGCTATGGCTATGGCTATTGGTAGTGGTCTTCTTCGTCTATTGCCTCTCCGGTACTACTTGAGGGGAGTATTTCGAAGCCACCGAACAGCGCAGGGACTCCCCCTGTCCGTATACATCTGAGACAAACAGCCTTGAAGCAAGGAACAAGCGACCCTAGCAGAATTACCGTCTAACACAGTCCTCTGTAAAGTGTTCAACAGTGACAGGTAAACAGTGCCAGTCAACCAGAATCAACAAGGGGCTGACAACAAACATCCCACCCAAGGTTCCTGGTCTCACGACCCATGGTTGACTTGGCGGATGCCATGGTTCGTCTGGTGCGTTCGCTCTGACCCTGATTCTACAGCCTCACAATTTAGTCAGTTGAGAAAATGATCTATGACATTCACGGGGAAATCGCCTGCAAAAGACAGCAGTTACACGTTCCTGATTCCTGATGGTGCAAGGTCCAAGTTCTACGGGCGTGGAACCGAGCCCAGTCGCCCGGCATAATTGGCTCAACGCCATGATCGACAGGGACTAGCTCCAGTAGATGTGATAGGAGAATTTCAACTAGCGAAGCCAATTGGCCATGACATCACGATGTGGTTCATCACACCTGGGGATACTGTACAGACAGTACTGTATGGGACTGCAGAACCAAATCGATCTGGCAGTACAAGATGCACACGCATGCCAACTCCGTGGCTGCGGACGATCTCGCATATTGGCTACTGTAGTAGAACCCCATAAATGATACCGTTGCATTCATTGGCTAGGTTTTCAAGTCAACTGCTGCAGGTACCACTTTTTTCCTCGTGCTACGATTCAGCGATACAGTCAGCCTGCTGGCGTTCGTCGATGGGGTGGAGAGAATTTGGTTGCACGACAGGTTGAATGGAACATTGGAGTAGGAATCCAAAGAGATGGATTCTGTGTGGGAAATGTATCAGAATGATCAATTTCGAGAGTACGACTAAATATATTATTACACAGAGCCGAGAAGGATTGACTGAATGCGGCAGAGAATGTGCAGGCTGATGGGAAGAAAGGTGGGACATGACTGCCTATGTTTGATGGCATGCAGATTGTAATGGTATTGGGTCTGATTACTATAACACATGGGAAAAAAAACCTCCATTCCCGTGCCCATGAACTTGGAAGAGAATGGTCATGGACATCAAGAACCTCAGCAAAAGAAAATCCATCACACATTTCACGACTGTGCTTGCTTCCATTGGTGTGCCTTTTGGAGCAGGCGGGAAAGGTTGGCAGCGGATTGGTCGTCTGCGGGGAACACATAGTCCATGTACTCCTCGTATCGGTCGTCCTCCAGCTTGCGGCGCTTCTTGACACGACGGGGCATCTGTTTTTCGATCTTCTCGATATCCTCGGGCGATCCGTGAGTGTTTTCGAATGAGCGCCAGGCATTGAGAAGTTCCACACGCTGGAGTAAGTTAGTATCAATAATGAGGGAGCGGTGGAAATGACGTACCTCTTCTTTGAGCTCCTTGTCCTTGAACACCTTGTGTGCCCGGGTGAAGACTGCACGAGCCCGTGTCTTCGCTTCTTCGCTGATCGGCTTTTCCTCCTCCTCGTCCTCCTCCTCTTCGCCCTCCGGCACGTTGACCTCGAACCGAGCGTAGTTGATCCAGACCTTGACGTGATCGGTCTTCTGGAGTAGACGCTCGTACAAATGGCGGACTCGTTCATACTCGCCTTCATATTCCTCGAAGTCGATGTAGGACTTCCACACAAGCTCGGGCATGTCGAGGGTAGGTTGGTCAATGCCTAGCTCGTAGATAGCTCTTGCCCGCTCCAAATCATCCAGACCCCGTTCCAACTCTGCAAACTGCATCCAGGACTGACTGTTGGAAGAGTTCCATTCAATTTGCTTTTCGTACAAGGTCCGGCACCGCACGAATTCAAACAGTTGGCGTTCAAGGTCGATATAGCCACGGAAGAGCTTGTCCTTCGGACACATACCAATGGCCTGTCCGAGTGTTTTCCGTGCAGTCTGTAGCTCCATCTGGCGGATCTCAAACTGTGCTTTCAAGAGCCAAATCTTGGCGAAGGTGAACTTCTTGTGTGGAATCAGCCGAAGACATTCCTGGTAGATTTGTCGGGCGCGATCCACTTCTTTTGCCTCCATCTCTTCCCACACAGCGTAGAAAATCCAGAGGTAGATGTACCGGCGCCAATGTCTCTTCTCTTGTGAGGGAGGTATCTGTGCAATGGCCCGTTCGTAGATGTCCCGCACCCGCTCCGGGTCGCCTGATGTCTCCTCCAGGCGCGCAAAGTCGAACCAGATATCATAGTTGCGAGGGTTCTCCTTAAGCTGCTCCTCGTAGTACACTCTGCGCTTTGATAAGATGACATCTTCCACACCCTCACGATCACCATATTGCTTCTCAAAGGTTGTGTAGGACTTGTGAAGAACCATAGACTTGGACCGGGGGAGTCGATCTAGAGCGTACTTGTAAATAGCACGTGCACGCTCATACTCCTTCAGCTTGGCCTCGAATTTGGCATATGCGACAAAGAGCTTCTCGTCCATGAAGTCCTCGCCGAGCGTCTCAATTGCCAATCCATAGACCTCGCGGACCAAATCACTAGTTCCATACTCTTCCTCAAAACGGGCCCATTTGATCCAATTTCGCGGTTCGGGGTGCACAACAGTGAAGCGCTGGAACACACCGCGTGCACGTTCGAATTCACTGTACCGTTTCTCCAGCTTGATGTATGCACTCCAGGCGCCCTCATCGGGCTCCCACGACATCCACCGTTCAAATACTTGGCGGGTGCCAGGAATGTTACCCAGCGTCTCCTCCATGTAGACATACTTGAACCATAGCTTGTCGATACGGGGCAGGATGGTTACAGCACGGTCCAGCAGGTTTCGGGCGTGGTTGATGTTTCGAGTTTTCATTTCGGCTTCGATATAGCGAATCCATAATACCACTGAGGTCGAGTCGACATCGAGCGCACGCTCGAAGATTGAGCGAGCCCGACGGTATTCTTTCTGTTCGAGTTCCCAGGCGGCATAGCGCATCCAGTTGTTCATGTTAATGCGGTTACGCCGCACATAGTCTTCAAAGTCCTTTCTCTTCCGACCCTGGTACTCGTGTAGTTCTTCGAGGTCGGCAAAGCGCTGTGTCGGTGCTTCCAGGCCTGGCTCCTGCCGGTCCACAGCCTCGCGAAGCAATTGCTCTGCAGAGATCTGGATTGGCGCGGCGGCCTTGTTCTTGACCCGGGGAGGGCCACGGGATGCCTCCATTGTGATGGTTTGGTATCAGCCGGTGCTGATATCAGAGGAGTGGTTTGCGGTCGAGGTGTGGAGTGAACGTCTTCGACGATAAGTTTGTGACAAGTGCGCGATGGGAGAGAAAATTGAATTATAGAAGAAGCTTCACCGCAACTGCGTGACCAGTTACCCTGCAAATAACTCACAAATTGTCTCACGCCCAAGTCACTGACAAGAGAAGAGTAGCTTGGTCTGCAACTCGGAGAATTCGCGATGAAATCACAGAGCTGCGGGTTTGGTCGTTGTCGCCACCCGCGCAGCTCTCCCTGACTAAGCACTTTTCCATCCTTCCATTCTGGAACATTTGCTCTCCTTAGCTTTCTCAAGGTCTTGGGGCCATCTACGCAAGATTTACTTTCGAACTCAGATAGGACTGCCTGATCTGCCACCATGTCGACTGCTGAAGAACTGTTGCGCGACTTCGAGTCCGATGAGGAGTTCGATGCGGGCGAGGAAAATGACCTACAAGCCGAACAGGAAGAAGAGACCCAAGAAGCCCCCGGCGTGGCCAACGACTTCGACCTTTCTATCTCCACTGCCGATGAGCTGAACCGCCTACACAAAGTTTTGCGCGATCACTACTCCATTCGATTCCCTGAGCTCGAAACGCTTGTCACAACTCCCATCAAGTACGCCAAAACGGTTGCTATTCTTCAAAATGGCCCACTCAACGACATCAAGGCGCTATCGACCACTTCAGACAACATGGTCGGCGCACCCCTTAAGTCAGTCCTTGACGGACCGTCGTTGATGGTGGTTGCGGTGGAGGGAACGACCACCCGAGGCCGAGAGATGACAGAGTCGGAACTCCAGCAGGTTCTTGACACATGCGAGAGAATTTTGAAGCTCGATAGAGAGCGTCTTGCACTTACAGAAAGCATCCAATCCCGCATGAACCAGATTGCGCCTAACCTGGCAGCACTCATTGGACCTGAAACCGCTGCCCAGTTCCTTAACCAGACCGGAGGCCTTCTCGAGTTGGCGAAGATTCCCGCTTGCAACCTGGGCGCACAAGGATCGCGTAGACAAGAAGGACTGGGTCTTGCGACCAACCACGGTGTTCGATCGCAAGGATTCCTCTACGACTCTGAGCTTCTCCAGGAAGTGCCCAACGATCTCAAGAAACAAGGAATTCGGATTGTGTCGGCCAAGATGGTTCTCGCTACCCGCGCCGATGTCTCCAACTATGCCAAGGATGGATCACTCGGTGAAGACTTGAAGCAGCAATGCTACACCCGACTAGAGAAGCTGACTGAAGCTGCACCAAACTCCGGTACAAAGGCTCTCCCTGCGCCCGATGACAAGCCCTCCAGAAAGCGTGGTGGTTGGCGTGCCCGCAAGGCTAAGGAGGCCGTCGCCATGACCGAGCTCCGCAAGGCGCAGAACCGTGTTGCGTTTGGCAAGGAAGAATCAGAGGTGGGATACGGTACAGGTTCCGGCACCGTTGGTTTGGGTATGCTCGGCCAACAGAACGATGGCCGCATTCGCGCGACGCAGATCGACCAGCGCACTCGTGCCAGGCTCAGCAAGAACAACAAGGGGTGGGGTACTTCCACCCCCGCCAGTGGAACCGCTTCATCGCTACGAGGCTTTGGCCAAGGCGCAAGTGGCACAGCCAGTGTTCTGCAGGCCCGTGGTCTCCGCACATCGGGAATCGGATCGTCCACCGCAGGTACATCCAGTACCATTGCCTTTACACCTGTCCAAGGCCTGGAGCTTGTGGACCCCAAGGTGCAGGCAGAGCTGAAGCGCAAGCGCGAGGCCGAGGAAAACCGATGGTTCAAGTCTGGAACTTTCACTCAGGCCCCAAACCAGGGCAATGGCAATGCGCAGGGTGGGGATAATGGCGGCTTCAAGGTGCCGGCACTGCCTCCCAAGAAGAAGGTCGACACGGGCGATGGCAAGATGGGTCCGCCTCCCAAGCGGTAAAGAATCGCTATCGTGTCCTTGCATTTGACGGCGTTCAGGAGGAAGATCAGGAGGCCTGAGCTTCTATGATTTTACGTGATACCAACTCGTTTGTACATTAAACAGCCGAAATCAAAAATCAAAACATTCGTATTTTTAACACTGATCTCTTATCACAGAGCAATATTGGAAGCCAAGTCATATTCCAAAAATCCCGAAGTTTCGAGGGTGTTGCCACGGCCCCAGAACGTCTTCACGGATTTAGGGCTCAGCGACAACACGTGCACGTTTCAGAATATTCACAGAGTGGCGAGGGATTCGCCGGAAGTCCTCGAACCGTAACCAAATTTTTGAGAATCCCTTCAAATGGCGTGCTTATGAAACGGCGGCAAGTAAAGGATCTCGCAATAACCGTGGAATGTGGTACAAGACAAAGGCAAAAAAGTTTATATATTTGGGTGGTCTTGTACGTCGGCCCATTTTAGCCCAATTTTCACACCTTACTTGCAATTAAGCCCATTGTCCTGAAAGTAATATACTTAAGCACTATTCGATCTATCATAACACACAAATCACCGTCCAGCCCAAAGCATGACGTTCCATATCGCCTCCACCACCAACACGGCCACCACAATCACCGAAACAAAACCCAAAGAGCCAGTTTCACCTCACGGCTCACCCTTAACCCAGATCATCCACCACAGCCATGTAACAACAGACTTCGACCCGCACCGCTTCAATGCAGCCGCGGCCCAACAACTCCAACCGCGACGGAAATCCCAAGTCACGGATACCCGCCTCATCGCCTCGCCATATAACAGCGCCAACCACCTACTGGATATATCCACTTTGGAACAACAAGACCGTCTCTTTGCATTGGCATTGTCATATCTCAAGCCCACGCGCGTTGACTATGCCACGGCTGCATATACGGAATCGTTCAACTGGACGGAAGTTTTTGAGTTGCTGAAGGCCTTTTCGGACGCTGAGAATCATGCGTGGAAACGGCGCTCTTATTATGTTGTGATTTTCCGGTCTGTGTTGCTGCCGGATGTTGATTCGGAGTATTTGTATGCACTTGATGCGCATTCGCATCGCGAGGCAATGGCTAGTGGGGGTTTGTTGAAGTATTGGTTTGGGGCCAAGGATGATTTGGGGAGGAATTTGGCTACTTGTGAGTATTGTTTCTGTTTGTATATGTTCTTTGGTTGGGGATTGATTGGGCTTATACGTTGGTTTTCTAGGTATTTGGCGGAACCGGGATGATGCTCGGCTTGGGGGTCGGGGGCCATGGCATGCTCGCGCAAGAGCTGCTGGGTCGGTGTTGTATGAGCAGATTTTGTTCACGACGCTGGGGTTGAATATTGCCGATGGAGTGGGATCGTGGGATCTAAGTGACTGGAAGGAGGATGCAGAGGGACAATGATTAGAGAATGTCCAATGTTTAAGCACCTAATAGATATATACAGGAATTCGATCAGACCCAGGATTCTCGGCTCTCCAGATCCCCATCATCCCCATCATCCCCATCATCTCCGTCATATCCAACACATCCAACATATTCAAGAGAAGCAAAGGAACAAAAAGGGAAATATTCCCCGCAGTGGACCAGGGATTCTCCACATGTCGACTAGGCCTAAACAGGCAATCGCGTTGTACATCATTGCGGGAAATGTTACTCTTTGCTGTCTCTCTGCTGTCTCTCTGCTGTCTCTCTGTCGTTTCTTAGCTTTTGCATCCCCATCCTACCTCATCTATGCAGTCATGCAAACAAGTCCTGCTATCCAATTTGCGTAGAAATGCGGGGCATCGGGGTCAGCCTTGATTTGTATGCTATGTGGTTGGCCACTCCTCCAGAGGTAATCCAAACCCCTCCGAGGAACTAGGATCCAGCAATGTTATAAGAAGGCGACCTTTCCCCTCAACTTCTCGTTTGATTCGAACCTCCAAAGAAAACTTCAATCATAACATCCACAATGGTCGGCCTTCAAGCAGACAACATCGCTGTCAACGACGGCCCCTTGACCTCCGAGAACGCAGCCCTCCTCCGCCCCTCAGATCCAACCCTCCCGCTAGAAGAGCTTCGCAAAAGATACGATGAGGATGGCTACCTCTTCCTGAAGCAAGTCCTCCCCCGCCAGGATGTGCTCGACGCCCGCAATTCATACTTCTCCTCCCTGCAATCAACCGGTGTTTTGAAGCCCGACACAGAACCAGTAGCGGGTATCTTCGACCCAGCCAAAAGCCACCTCGACTATCCCGGTATTGGCGCCGGACATATCGGCGGTAACGGGAAGCCGGGTGGTGATCGAGCAGCTGCCTTTGTGGATCTGGCCCTCGATGCACACTACCAGGACTGGTATGCCGAGAAGTTCTGTAACCACCCAACGCTGTATGACTTTGTCGCCAAGTTCTCGCATTGGGGCAAGGATACACTGAATCTGCGCCGTACGTTGCTGCGAAACAATATTCCTGGGTCGAAGCCTATTGGCGTGCATTATGATCAGATCTTCTTGAGATATGGTGATCCGACTAGTGTCACGGCTTGGGTTCCCATGGGCGATATCAAGATAAATGGAGGTGGTTTGATCTACCTTGAAGACGGTGTGTTAAGTCTTTTTTTCTTGTCTTTGTTTGCTCGGGTCGTGAGTACTAATTGAGTTCATGAATCAGGGGACAAAGTCGGGGTTCAGTTGGAAGAAGCCTTTTATACCAAGGCCAAGGCGGCTGGTATGACCGACGAAGAAGCCAAATCCGCATTCAACACAAACATGATGACAACGGGTCTGCTCTCCGAGTTCCCGAGTGAATTTGCTCGCGAAAATGGTCGTCGCTGGTTGGTGTCGGCCTACGAAGCTGGAGATGTAGTTTTGCACAAGCCTCATATGGTTTGTCACCCAAGACTTCATGTGAAATGGGGGTTCCGTACTAATCAAGGAGCTGTAGATCCATGCGTCGACTATTAACAACGACCCCGACAATGTCATTCGTCTTGCTACCGACCTGCGGTTCTGCGACTCGTCTAAGCCTTATGATAAGGTGAATTCCACTTCGCTGCGGTTGAAAACAATAGCTGACTTGTATTCACAGAGATGGATGAACTTTTACACTTTCGGAGACGGGGTTTAAGGTGAATGTGACGGGGATGCAGATGATATAGCGTGGATATTGACCAAGATTATGTAGATAGATGTATTATTTGGCAGATGAAGACACGCAATTGAAATCAAACCAGCCACATCTATTGTAGAACCTGCAGTCAACCGCATGGCTTGACGTAGGAAAAGTTGCATGGGAGGCACGATGAGACAGAAGCATGCAAGCACAAGACAGTATCACTTTCTCATTCCTGTAAAACCCCTAGTAAGCTTTCAAACAAGTCATATTTTATCGTCATATTGTATCGGTGTTATCATTATGATCCAACAAGGGTGACTTTGATTGGCAGGAGAGCGGTGCCTGGAATGCTACTTGCAATTTTTGGTGATCCCAGGCACAGACTTATCCCTAGATCCACGAATGGTCCTCTTGCCAACAAGAATCTGTGGCCTACGAAACAAGGCTGTATAGGGCAGTCTTGGAAGGTATTTATAAACCTGTAAAAGGAGTTTCAGTTCTGTGTACACACCGTTAAGGGATACGAAACTGGTAGTATCTAACCATTGGCATTTGGATTCTAAGGAACATCATTCCAAACTACGACAGGCGGTATTTCGCTAATTTCAAACAAACAAAGAACTATATATGAAGTATCTGTGGGTCCCTGATCGCCCGCTAGTGCCTCAAATCTTGTTGTGATTGTTATGAGACCTGTTGATAGACCTCTTCGCTCTTATTAGAGGTATACCGCTCTCGACCCTTGACCGATCTAATACGAACGCACATAAAATTTCAAATACAACATGTCGCAGATTATTTCAAGGCCATCATGGCTCGGTGTTGCTGTCCTAGCACTGCTAGCAGTATCAACTGTCAATGCTGCCCCAATCCGTGAAAATCAGGAAATGGAGACAGAGCAGCCGACTAAAGTTGAATCTCGATCTCCTGTGAGTTGTTCGCGAAATCCACACACTTCTATTGTAAAAGTAGACTAATGAGAGTACAGCGACTGATCCCCGACACCGAAGGGTACGTCCACGACCTCCTGCAAGGGATAGGCATAGAAGATCCAGAGGCAACACCAACCGGCACACCAACCACTGCAAGCATGAAAACCGAGAAAGGCCAACCGGAGAATGAAACTGCTACACCAACTACTCACATCACTTACTCCAGCTCCGTGAGCTACACACCTACTTACGGCAGCAACGGGGCAGGCTTCACACACACTGTCAAGCACGAGGAGAGCAACAACAAGCCCATTGAGAATATTCAGATCATGCCTGGATGGGGTGACAACAAGAAAATTACTTCTGAAGATCTGCCAGGTCTCTTTGATGCTATGTACAAGGAGGTAAAGCACCGGTTCAGCGATATGGTCGATAGCTCTGATGAGATTGGATTGGATGGATTTATGTGATGAGACTGAAACAGGTGTTGGATAGAGCGGATCTTATGAAGTATTATTGACTTACGGGACTCTGAAGGAAAAGATTTTTGGCTGGTTTTGTATTTTTGCGATGTACTATTATCGATATGCAATTTATTATAGTTCTAGTTATGGATTTGAATCATAAAATGGACATTCATATTCTTTAAAGAAAATCAACCTGTTTTGTTTCCCCTCTAGTTTCTTTCCCATCTGGACTTTGATTTTCTTTGGATCAGAAGGAACTGATTCAATCGCAGGCATGATCATCTGCGGACATATAAACTGTGAAGTTTTCGCGAACAGGAAGCTCCATTTGCGACACGCTGTGGTACAGATAGGTCCAGTTAATATCGATATGGTTAAATTTGGCATCTAACAGTAGAATTCTGGCAGAATTTTCTGCAATCTGTAGAGCTATACTGAAGTTTGGTTCCCCGACGACAGGAATCGATACACAGGTCCTGAACGTGGAGTGAAGATTTTCAGTGGTTACCCAAACTTTGCGCTCTTCCATTCTTTCTACAACCTGGCTCATAACTTTGTGAGCATAACTAGGAGAGCCTCTCAGGAACGCGGTAACCCAGTAAATTGGTTGGATAGTCTGCCAATTGTGAACGTCTTCTCGGAGAATAACTCCATTCTGAATAACCAAACCTTTAGGTGTATACAAGCCCGGGGCTACTTCAATCACTTCTTTTGCAGCACGCTCTTGGTTCGTCATAGTGAGTGAGAGTTCTATAATCAAACAATGTGGTATAAGCCTCGCTTTCGACTCAAAGTCGGTAAGTGATGATCAGTGTGGTGATAAATATGAAGACCAAGTTAGACAGTAGGTCATTCAAATACTTTGAGCCATTGCTATGCTTAGCAAGCTACTCCTTCAATATCTTGGAAAAATACCTTTCATTCATACAAAAGCGTTCCAAGGCATAAAGAGTAATCAATGGCGTCGATGGCAGTCTAAGACGCTCATGCACAAGAGCTGGATAGACTAGAGACCAACTGAGAGCTTTGAATCCCTTAGACTATGACTCAAAGACATTTATGACTTCATTGAAGACTAATATCTTGTTTCTAGCCTTTAATAACCCAAAGTGGGCATCATCAGAATAATGAGCTAGCATTCGTGGGATTAAATATTTCGTAAGACTTTGACTTGCAGCTTTGAACGAAATGTCCGACATTTAATAAGGCAAAGCTGTCTGGAGATTTCAGAGATTTTGAAGAGCTGAAATTATTCTTTACGATACACTATTACCACCACCACTACTACTAATCTTGATTTGCAAGCCTCTACGTTTAGCGTCATGAGATTCAAACATATAATGGGAAAATGATAATTTGATCAGAGTCAAATGAAACAATCTTTTTCATTTGGATTATGATATTCCTTTCAAGTCAAGAAATATCGAGTTATTTTTAGGAGGCGACTAAGATGGAGCTCTATCAGATAGGAATCAGAACACTTTCTTGAAGAGGAACGTCTTCTAGTTTCATGCCGGCATTGAAATACTCCCAATTGATCTGAGCACAACCAACCTGGGATTTTATCATGAGTTCCCTCGCTCTTTGACCTACCAAGTCGAGGCCCCTCCGAACGTTGAATTCCCCGAGGACAGGGATCGATACGCAACTTCTGTACCAACTGTTGAGGTTTATGTTGGTCAGATAAACATCGTTATAATGGTCGATTTGAAAGCACCATTGTTGAAAGACCTGCAACGCATTGCTAGGCTGTCCATGTATAAAAGTAGTAACAAACCAAACTTGCTGATTATGGGCAAGATTTCCAAAATCCCGGGGGTTCTCGGAGGCATAAATTCCGTCTATAATCAGCATAGCTTTGGGGGTTGTTTGGCCCGAAGGAAGTTCGATAGTTTCTTTGGCAGCACCTGACAGGACAGGGCCAGGGTAAGACATGATGGATAGCGACCTGATGGGTGGTTTGTAATTTGACTTCTCGATGCGAGTAGTGATAATGAATTTGGTGAATTATGCAAACTGGACAGCGAGTCGTTTAAATACTTTAACAGTTGGCCATATGTTGTACAAATCTATTCTATTGCTCTCAATAAAGACCTTCTCTTCATTATGGGATTGTGAGCAGTTCATTCATAAGAGTCTTACAATAAAGAGAACAATCGGGGCCTTTGAGTTTCTCGGCTCAAGGTTCGAAGGCGTGAAAGGGCTGGTGCAAGCTCAAGAGCTTATAATTAGCGACGAATGACTACTGAAAATGATTGAGGTCATGAGACAAAGTAGTGTTCATCATTTGATTGACAGTGATATGAACATTTAGACTAGCTTATTTTGTACACCATTTCGAAGACCAGGAACCTTTCCATATATTTTATGAGCTCCGACTTAGCCTCTCCGCCGCCTTTTTGCTCTTTGGCCTCTTTCAAGTCCATTTTCAAGGGTTTCAGGTAGTTCAACCAGCTCATATCTAGGTGCAGGTGTAAAGGAATCACGACCGATATTGTACGATCTAGTCTTATAATGGTTGGAATACAGTCTTCGATTTCCGGCTACACGCAGGCAAAAGATACCTAGGGATTCCAAGAGCTCATTCACACTGAATGTCTCGAAAATCACAATTCCGAGTCGAACGCGAGAGTTGATACTTGGACTTGGACTTAACGCCCTTAACTCCGGTTCTCGATTTCCGACCACATCTCCGGACGCAAATAGGCAAAAGATGCTCGGAGATCGAGCAAAGCAGAAGAAACTAGAATCAAAGCTCATGATTAGAGCGAATACTACGAGGCTTGTGGATCTTCAACCTCTATTGATTGTCTTCGACTGACTCGGCGGGGCAAATGCAAAAACCATAAGAGGGACCGCTTCACCGTTTCCTTCTCCCACACCATTCTGCTGTGCTATACTTTTCTCTCTCCTCTACATTTTTCTTTTCTATTTGTTCCAATCTAATTGACAATGCCTTCGCTTGTTGGAAAAGAAGTCGGCCCTACCGGGTACGGCACCATGAGTGTGTTTCCCTCCAGAGACAGCAATTGATGGCCACATACTGATCAACTTACTAGGAATGACTTGGAACCCTCAGCCTCCATCCCAAGAAACATGCTTTGAAACCTTGAACACGGCCCTCGAGCTGGGTGCCAACTTCTGGAACGGTGGCGAGCTTTACGGCACCCCGGAGTTCAACTCTCTCCACCTGCTGAACGAGTACTTCACCAAGTATCCCGAGAATGCCGACAAGGTCGTTCTCAGCATCAAGGGTGGCTTGAAACGGGGACAGCTCATCCCGGATGGCTCCGAGGAGAACATTCGTCGTAGCGTGGATGAGTGTCTCCGTGTTCTTGACGGTAAGAAGAAGCTTGACATCTTCGAATGTGCTCGTCAAGATGCCAAGTCCCCCGTTGAGAACACCGTCAAGGTCCTCGCGGAGTATATTAAGGAAGGCAAGATTGGAGGTATTGGTCTGAGTGAGGTTGATGCCGAGACAATCCGTCGCGCGTACGTGCATTTCTATCATAGTGTCCCGAGAGAACTTGGTCTAACTACTTTGACAGTCACAAGGTGCACCCCATTGCCGCGGTCGAGGTGGAAATGTCACTTTGGTCTACTGATATCCTAGAAAACGACATCGCCAAAACCTGTGCTGAGCTCCAGATTCCCGTCATCGCTTACTCGCCCCTGGGCCGGGGTGTCCTCACAGGAGCCGTCACCTCCATCGCCGATATCCCCGAAGGCGACTTCCGGCGCCACATGTCCCGCTTCCAAGAGGAGAACTTCCAGGAAAATCTGAAGCTGATCAAGGCTGTCAGTGACCTGGCCACTCGCAAGAGTGTTGCTCCATCTCAGATTGCCCTGGCCTGGATTCGCAGCCAGAGCAGCAAGCCTGATATGCCCACTATTATCCCCATTCCTGGCGGTACTACAAAGGACAAGGTTATCCAAAATATGGGTGGTGTGCAGACATTGACGGATGCTGAGCTCGCTGAGATTGATGCCCTGCTGAAGGTTCACGTTGTTGCTGGGCCTCGGTACTAGATAACATGCTTTGGGACGGGTTAGCAATGAACTAGAATATATCAAAACACAGTTTAGAAGCCATTTCTTGTCTTCACATATGTCAGATCAAGTGTAGAATAAGTCAACATGCAACCTCACAATGCATTGTATACACGGAGATTGTCGGCATTGCAGAATTCTTTCGAATAATCATCATTGAAGCATGCTGGGGGATAAGAAAATAAACAATATCTTACCATTGAGTTAGTGTATCAGTGTGAATATAGGTCTAAGGTCAATATAATGCAGATCATCATCAATATGTTCATCGTCAAAGCATTGGCAAGGAGTGAAGGAGGAACGGAGACCTTTGTGTGGATGTCACGTGAAGCGGAGTGATCCAGTACGAGCACGTGACCCTGCCTCCTCGCATCGCGATGCCGTCGCGACAGCTTCATACTTCAATCTCGTTTGCCATCTCTGATTGTACATGTATTGTTAGACTACAATGGCTTCAAGGGAATCTCCTGGTTCTCCCCTTTCATCGGTCGGGTCCCTCGAGACCTCGGACCATGAATCCATGAAACAAGACAGTCGCGCGCATTCGCCCTCGATGTCAAATGTCCCCCCCTCGAAACGACGTCGCACCGGCATTGCATCATGGGATCGCCAAACTCCTCTCTCCACGGCTCAGGATGACAACCAACCACCTCCCTCTCCGACAGACTCGATCTCCTCTGACAGCTCCGGCGATATCCCTAACTCCCCTAGCATACTCGGCATCTTGGGTACCAACCAGGAAGATGACTATAGCGGTCAGAGTACTGACCAAGTCACGATCTGTCGATGGGATGGATGTACCGCTGGTGACCTCGGGAACATGGATGGGTTGGTGCAGCACCTTCACAATGAGCATATCGGCAGCCGACAGAAACGGTACTCGTGCGAGTGGACCGACTGCACTCGTAAAGGTCAAACACATGCCAGTGCTTACGCTCTGCGCGCACATATGAGAAGTCATACCCGTGAAAAGCCCTTCTACTGCACGTTACCTGGTATGTTACTCTCAGATCCCAGGTTTTACTCGCCATAGCAAACATCGGCTTACTGATTATGTCAAACAGAATGTGACCGCAACTTCACTCGATCGGACGCTTTGACCAAACACATGCGCTCCGTGCATGAGACAGACACGATGCGCCCCATCGACTCGCTCTCCAAGGCTCACGCAGCCCCTGGCAGCACGGCCGGCACCCCGGCTTCCAAAGTCCAGCGCATTCGTCTGAAGCTCACTCAACCCAAAGAACCAGGCACCGAGTCCGAGCCACTCGCTGAAACTACTGTCCCACCTAACAACCCCATTATCAGTACGAATGAAGTACCTGATCTCGACGAAACCACAATGCCGGAGTTTGGGCCCGAACTGAACTTCGACCAGCACGAGCTGTCCTTGCCTCCGCGCGACCTGTACCGTCTGCTCCGTCGCCAGATCGCCTGGGCCGGGAAGGAGACTGCGCAGCTGCAAGCCCAGTGGGAAGAGATTCGGCCGAGGCGTGAGCAGGCATGGCGCGAGAAAGAAGTCATCTTCGATGATCTCATTGATGCCGAGCTAGGTCTTTTCAGTGCAATTATGGGCTCTGTGCCTCCAGCAAATCTCACCACTAGTCTGGAGAAGCTGCAGCAACAGCAGCAGCAGTTCCAGATCCAGCAGGAGCAGTTACAGGAGAAGTCCATTGAGATGCCTCTTCCGCATCCGCATCCGCATCCCCATGTTGAGGGTAGTGCTTAGATGAAAGCCCTCTCTCAAGTTCGGATTTCTTCTCTTTGTTGTTCTTGTACTATGGCGTGCATGGCGTTTGGCCCTGCAATCTTTTTTTTTTACTGCATTCCCCGGGCAAAGGGAAAAGGACGTAATTTCGATGGAATGTATGAATAGCTTTCGGCCCTTTTCCAACAACAGCTCACTGCTACAAGTGATGCCCAAAATGATATTGTCGATAATGTGACTCTTTATAGTCTCCTCAAACCTCTTCCAGTATAAAATGACGCGCCCGATTGTTCCACTCTCCCACTTCTTCGTTTTCGTTGTTGCGCAGCACATGGACGGTGTCGACAGATAACTTACCCAATCCAATCACCATCCTAGGATGCTTGATTTATTCCGGCCAAGCTAGATTGATGTTCATTGTTTCTTCCTTGGATTTGATACTAAGTAAGCCAGGTCCTGGTGTCGATTGAAAGAATCTTGTCCTCCATCAATTCCGTATCGTAATAGAATCTAAGCTGGCCTCGTGTGAGTTACTATAATACAGTAGGTTCATCCAATCTAGATGCATTTACGCGGCACGGCAAGACCTTGCCCTAATGTTAGCAGCTTAATCAATGGAAAACGAGGAAATTTTATGTCTAGACCTAACGGTCTTGGTCGATGATCTGGCATTGGGTCTAAGCCACAAAAATAAGAAACAAAAATGACACAGAAAACGCGCCCTGCCGAGTGATCTCATGAAGATACAAAGAAAATCAATCGACGCCGTGGCAGCCATCCCATAAGATACATATGCCGAGAATAAAATCAAAATCAAGATCAACTTGGCCTTGGCTCGCTGAGGCATACCGTGGATTCGGCCGTGTCGGTATATCTCAGCGGGCATGAAAACCAACAGCAAATTATAGCAAAGAAGGGACTAACTGAAACAACCAACACCAAAGAAAGCTATGGGATGGAAGTCCATGGTGGTTCCCTGCAGAACGGAGATGAAGAAAGAGAAGGAAAGCAAGACCCAAACACGCCATGCAGTGATGATCCAAGAATGAAGTGTAGTAGTCATTTCAAACCGGAACCCTCCTCTCTGTGCTTTTGGGTTTCACGCAAATCACTCGACGCCTTTCGCAATGCCATACAACGAGTTCAAGTTGTATCCATATGTACCTTCAACCAAAGAACCAGAGAGAAAAAGACAGACAGACTCCTTCCGCACGGACATAAGTGATGTCTGAGCAGATTGACAGTTGCAGTAATCAATTCCAAAAGCCCAAATGCTGAATTTCAAGGTCCAATGCAAGAATGCAGAATGAACGGAGGACAGGATTGTGCAAAATCAAAGAAATTTGCAGGAAACAAAGAAGAAATCAATATAAAAGAAAAAGGGATATGTTGCAAGTGTCTACCGTGAGAAAGGATAGATATCTGGGACAAAGAAACGCTGAACATGCATGTCATCAAACCGTGCTAAAGTGAGAATAATCTGAAACCAAGAACACCTGAATCTGTGGTATAACGGGAACCAAAGAGGCTTACGCTGATGTTCCGTTAGAGGGCTTAGAAGCCTTGCTGGCTTCCATGACCTTGTTGAACATCTGTTGTAGCTTGGCTCCACTGGCATCCTTGTTTGGCCAGTAGTTCAGTGAGACGTAATCCCAAAGGCGAACTTCCAAGGAGGGCATGGATTGGGAACCTTCCAGGGTATTGCGAATGAATTCACCAATTTTGACAAGAGTAAGGCGGAGCTTCTGAGCCCTCTCGTTCTTGCTAGGATAATTCTTGGCTGTAATCATTGCCACTTGTTTCAGATTGGCAACAATGGGCTTGAAAAACATGGAGGCCATGTCCTCTTTATTAGAACTGCCATTTTCGTGCCCTTTGCGTCGGCGAAGGTCGTCGTTTGAGGCATCAGACAGGCGATGGCGAGGACGGTCAATATCCATACCCGACCGTGGGCGAGAGTCGCGATTGGGGGTGTGGTGCCGATCATCCCGGCCGCCATGGGTGTGGGAGCGTGCCCGTGAACGATCAGACTCGCGGTGACCCTTGCGAGAGCCCGAGGGAGCTGGGGAGGCAGAAACGCTGCCGCTACCAGAAACCCGTGAGTTCCGTTTGTTGTTCCGGTGGTGGTTGTCTACTGCCCTCCTGGCGGTGGCATTGTTGTTATACTTGTTCCTCAAAACAGACATGAGATATTCAGCTCGGCGAACAAGGTGTACAGCGCCTGGCGACTTAGTGGCTTTTTCCTCGCCCTGTAAGCGCTGTGTCTTTCGTTCCACTCGGTGTTCCTCGAGGAAGAATTTGTCACCAAGACCGAGGTCAGCATCATCACGAATCTGAGTCCATGCACCAAATCCATGGCGTGCGATACCAATGAGAAGCATTCCATCCTCACGTGCACCCCAAACACAGCTGTAGTCCGCCGTCTTGGTGGCCTCCGGAAGACGGAATGTCCTGAAGTCAGGGAGCGAAATAGTGATGCTCCGGATAAGACGCATGTCAGGCGGGCGCTCGACAATCGTCCAAGCATTGAGACGTTTCACGCCATGGTGATCGAACAGAACTGCTTTCTGCTCCTTTTTTGTGGGATTTCTCCCCGATTGCTTCATTGCCTCCAGTTGGTCAAGGCTTTCTTGAACGAGCGCATTGGCTTTATCGGTGATCTCACGGAGAGCTGCACGAATAGTATCCCGATCGCGAGTTTGCAATCGGGCATCTTCAAGAATGAGTTCTTCGGAGTCATCTATATCACCATAGCGGAGGAAAGCCCTCGAGAGAGCACGGTACTCTTTCTCGCCGAGAGGACGTTTGGGGTCCAGTGAGGCACTCTCATCTTCGCCATCGTCAATATGAACTTGAGCTCGCGCTAGGCGCTTCGCCTTACGTTCCTCTCGCGAATCCTTAGTATCTGTGGGGGCATGACGTTTGCGAGGTCGGTTTTGTTCAATCACTTCAGCAAGGTAAACCTCATCATCTTTGCGCTTTTCCTCGGCCTTGATTTCATCGAGTTGGTCCTTGGGAATGATGTCATCCCAAGTAAGATCGTCGACTTTGATGTCGACGAAATCGAAAGCTTTCAGGAACTCCTCACCACCGTCAGCCTGTATTTGCTCTGCCTCCTCTGTCTGGTGCAGTTCTGCATTCGCGAGAACAGAGTCGATGTCGAGTTGCTCCAACTTCTTTTGGTTGTCAGTTTGCTCGAACATCTTCTGGCCACGGCGTTTGAGAATACGAGAGATGTCATCGGTAGAATTGGGCTCGCTGACGACACGAGCCATCTTGTTTTGCATCTCAGACGCTTCCTTGTCCGTGACACCACGCTGAATAGTAATGAACTCGAGCAGGAGCTTGTTACGAGCTCTCTCAATGACCTCCTCTTCGATTGTATCCTTCGACACAAGACGGTAAACACTGACAGGTCTTGTTTGACCGATTCGATGGGCTCTTGCCATGGCCTGCAAATCAGCCTGGGGGTTCCAATCCGAGTCGAACAGAACAACAGTGTCTGCAGTCATCAGATTAATACCCAGGCCACCAGCACGGGTGGAGAGAAGGAATGCAAAATCGGTGCTACCGGGGGCGTTGTAGTGCTCAATAGCCAGGCGACGCGCGGCGGACGGGATGGTTCCATCGAGACGTTGGTATTTATAGCCGCGGTATTCCATATATTCACTCAGAATGTTGAGCATGCCAACCATTTGGCAAAAGATCAGAACGCGATGGCCATCACCTCGCAGCTTGCGGAGAAGCTGGTCGAGGAGCATCATCTTTCCACTACTGGTAATCATCGCACGAAGAATGTCTTCACGGCGAGAGCTACCTTCCAAGATCTTGGCTTCGGCGTTGGGGAACATGAAAGGGTGGTTGCTAGCCTTTTTCAACTCCATCATGATGTTCAAAAGAGATTGCTTCATTCCCCTGTTTCCGTCATTCAAGGCGGCGTAGTTCTTGGTCAAAATGTTCTTATAGTATTCCAATTGAACATCAGACAATTCAACACGAATAATCTTTTCGGTTTTAGGGGGAAGGTCAGACTCGACCTTGGACTTGGTACGACGCAACATGAAAGGTTGAATGGCGTCTGTTAGTTCTGCCAGCTTTTGCGATGCAGCCTCGGAATTCAGATCCATATCCACATCGACTTGGATCAAACCGGGGTTGAGGAAGTCCATCAGAGCTGAGAGTTCAGCGAGGTTGTTTTGAATTGGAGTACCGGTGATGAGAAGACGGGCCTGGCACTTCCACTCAAACAACTTCATATAGAGTTGAGAGTCCCGGTTTTTGAGACGGTGGGCCTCATCAACGGCCATAAACTGCCATTTGAATTGGCCAAGGAAAGGGGAATCGTTCATTGCGTACTCGTAGGTGGTTAACAAGACATGGAATTTTGGACGCTTGGGATTCCCATCTACCATCAGCTCGTAATCACGGAGGACGGAGCGAGCTTTTTCGCTGCCGTTGTAGACCACGTAGTTGAGGTCCGGTGTCCAATTGTCGAATGTGTCAGCCCAAGCTGGCATAGTGGAAAGGGGGACAATGACAATGAATGGCCCTTGCTGCCGTCTAACATGTCGCATCCAGTTTATGAAAGAGACGGTTTGCACGGTCTTTCCGAGACCCATCTCATCTGCCAGAACCACATTGCGACCTCTGACCCAGTTGAAAGCCAAGAAGTTGAGACCCTTGATCTGGAAATCCTTCAGCTCTCCGTTTTGTAAAAAGCTGGGAGTGCCGTGAATGGGCTCGAACGACTTGCGTGTGGCTAATGTAGTCTCGTTCTTGTCAGATATAGGTTGACGAGCAGTGCGATCCAAGAAACGATCGATTTCGCGCTGTGCAATCTCGCTGACAATATCTTCGGGCTCCCATGTACATGAGTCATAGAACAGGCGCTTCCATTTGACGAGGTATTCGGTGGTACCATCATCACTGTCACGTACACCGATGACCCGCTCAACCATTTTATAGTCTTCGATAGCCTCGACGTCACGTTCGCGATCAAGGTTCCACTTTTCCCTGTCTTCCGGAGGGACGTCAACGCCATACTGTAAGCGGATATCCTCGTTGAGAACCTTTCGAACGTAATTGTCAACGCGACGCGTGCTGCGGAAGTTCGACATAGACTCATTGTTTTCCCAAGTGGCATGATAGTGAGACTTGTCTTGCCACTTGATGCAAAATTCGAAGTCATTACGGTCGACGTCCTGAGTTTGGGGGTCAACGCCCTCCTTGAGGCGGTGATTGAGAACCACATCGACGGCAGGCCGGTTGTCCTCAGCATAGGTTTCTGCCCAGTAGTTCGGCGGAAGGTCCTCTGGGTCTTCTTCAAACATGGCTTCGTCTTCGTCGTCTTCTTCATTGTAGTTCGATACCTTGTTAGCGGTTCGCGTTGAGAAGCGAACTTCATTCAAGGAAGGTTCATAGCTTGTCGTGTGTTGGAGACGTCGCCTCCTTGCTTTGCTTGCACGAGCACTCTTTCCTCCATATTCATCACTGTCTGACTCCGAAAGTGATGACACGGTGGCGGACCGTGAGGCTTTAGAAGGTTGTTGAGATGTTTCGGTACGCCGACGCTTCGAACGAGGCGCGACAATATCGGACTCTGAGTCAGACGAGTCGGCGAGGTGACGTGTTGTGCGAGCGCGACCACTTCGACGAAGTCCATACAGGTCGGGATTTTGTCTTATTAACTCGGTTTCGGAGACCGGCGACGATCCGCGCCTCCCACCGCGAGCTGAGGCAGGGGATGAAGAGTTTTCACGGCTATATGGATTGGCATCATCTTCATAGTTATCCTCCGCAGCATCATCATCCTCAGCATCTGATTCCGCAGATGCGCCATCATATGAGTCGTCCGCGGCATCGGGTTCGGGGGAGGACTCGGACACGGGATGTACATCAAAGAGTTCGGACGGGCTGCGTGCTCGTTGTGCTGCCGAATTGGCTTCGCCATGACTATCATCGGCGAATGGTGAAGCAGGGTAGGCGTTAGACATTGTGGCGGTGGAAAGAGGCTCTTGAGCAGATGGGATCACCATGCCAGAGGCTATAACCGAGGGGCAGTCAGCATTGAAGCTCAATTCGGGCTGGGGCAGGCATGAAAGAGGCAGAGATGGGTAGAATGAAGTCACGCGATCCAGATTGTGGTAAAATAGAGCTATAACCCCGGCAGAATAGGCCAGGATATTAGGTTTGATGGAAGGGTATGTTTTTTGATGACGGGTGGGATGGACGCGGCGGGACGTCAAGAGAAAGCAATGGCCAGGTTGGCACACGCAGTCAGACTCGAAGAAACCAGTGACGCGTTCCTCGAAAAGCCCGGACCATCAAGACAGAGATCGGAGCAGAAATAAGGTATTCAAGGATTCGTGCAGTGGGTCGAAGAGCGCGGAGATGTACCGCGGCGAACGATTCGGGCGACGACTCTGAGCTCGAGGAAAAGATAAAATCACTTACACTCCATAGCGTGGTGACCCCGAAAGCGGGGAATCGGGAGATCAATGTGGAAAAGAAAATGGTGGGTGGGGGAGAAGCGTTGGCTGGTATGGGGGAAGAGGAGACGAGACTTGGAAGAACAAGAGGATTGGGGACTGGAGGGTTTGCTTCATCTGACACCCGATCTTTCAGGCAGAAGAAGGCCTCCCGATGTAGACTAGCGCATTCGCTTGCCGCCGGCATCTGGCCAAATCACGTGGCAGGCGGAACAATAGATGGTCCGGTGCTGACCAACAGCCAATCACCGCTTTGATAAATAAGTGACGCAGTTTTGGCCTGAGGCATACCAGCCCACAATACGAAAGAGAATGCATTCAATTCTGCCGCCCCTCGATCATTGATAGTGTGTTCTGTCTTCTTTGCAAAGTCGAGTCTGCGCGGACATTTGGTGCTTCTCTGCACTCTTACATACCTGCGACAGCACTTTTCAGACCTAACCAACGCAACCCCCCACGTCTACTCTCGACTCGTTCTTTTTTATCTTTTTCATACCCGATTCAGGTTCTTTGAACCACATCCACCACCATGTCTGACAAGCTTACACGGTATGTTTTGAGAGCTCTCGGAGTCCTTTATACTCTACTAACGTGAATTCCCCTCGATAGTATTGCGATCATCAACACTGACAAGGTTCGTCGAGAAATACCCCACTAATACCGTTTTCTCTCCGGTTCGCGACAGCGTGGCTCACATCACATGTTTTCAACTCTATAGTGCAAACCGAAGGTATGCGACTCTCTACAATGTTCTTTTGGTTGTATCAGGGGCTGATCGGTTACAGAAATGTCGTCAAGAGTGCAAGAAGGCGTGTCCCGTAGTCCGCTCCGGAAAGCTTTGCATTGAGGTCGACCCTACCTCCAAGATCGCCTTCATCTCCGAGCGTCTGTGTATTGGTTGTGGTATCTGCCCCAAGAAGTGCCCCTTCGGTGCCATTCACATTATCAACTTGCCCACCAACCTCGAGACCCAAGTCACCCACCGTTACTCGGCCAACAGTTTCAAGCTTCACCGTCTTCCCATGCCCCGCCCCGGTCAGGTTCTCGGTCTTGTTGGAACCAACGGTATCGGAAAGAGTACTGCTTTGAAGATCTTGAGTGGCAAGCTCAAGCCCAACCTGGGTCGTTACGATAACCCTCCTGACTGGGAAGAGATCCTGAAGTACTTCCGTGGTTCCGAACTGCAGAGTAAGAACCACCCAGATACAATTGGAGGACATGAAGGAAACTGACTTGAGTAGACTACTTCACTAAGGTTCTTGAGGATAACCTGAAGGCTGTTGTTAAGCCTCAGTATGTCGACCAGATCCCCCGTGCCGTGAAGGGCCCTATCCAGCAGGTCGCCCAGCTCATCGATGCCCGTTCTCAACTCGACAACAAGGAGGAGATTATGGACGTTCTTGGTTCGTCTTGATTGTTAATTGTATTATTTCGAAAAAATCGCTAATATCTGCCCAGAACTGCGCCAGGTTGCCGAACGTGATATTGGTCACCTTTCCGGTGGTGAGCTTCAGCGTTTCGCCATTGGTCTGGTTTGTGTGCAGAAGGCCGACGTGTAGGTTCTGCGATGCATAATGTCTAGTTCTAATACTAATAATGAATCAGGTACATGTTCGACGAGCCTTCCTCATATCTCGATGTCAAGCAGCGTCTGGCTGCTGCTCGCACTATCCGTGGCCTTCTCCGTCCCGACGACTACGTTATTGTTGTTGAGCACGATTTGTCTGTGCTTGACTACCTTTCTGACTTCATTTGCGTGCTTTACGGTCGACCCGCTGTTTACGGTGTTGTCACTCTTCCTTCCTCCGTCCGTGAAGGTATCAACATCTTCTTGGATGGTCACATCCCTACCGAGAACTTGCGTTTCCGTGAAGAGTCCCTCACTTTCCGTCTTGCTGAAGCTGGTGAGGACTTCATTGTCGACAAGGATCGCGCCTTCTCCTACCCTGCCATGGAAAAGACCCTTGGTGGCTTCCACCTTAAGGTCGAACCCGGAAAGTTCACTGACTCTGAGATCGTTGTCATGATGGGTGAGAACGGAACCGGAAAGACCACTTTCTGTAGAATGCTTGCTGGTGCCGAGAAGCCTGACGGTCTCATCTCCGTGCCCAAGATGAACATCAGTATGAAGCCTCAGAAGATCACCCCCAAGTTCCAGGGTACCGTCCGCCAGCTGTTCTTCAAGCGTATCAAGGCCGCGTTCCTGTCTCCTCAGTTCCAGACCGACGTCTACAAGCCCCTCAAGATGGACGACTTCATTGACCAGGAAGTCCAAAACCTGTCTGGTGGTGAATTGCAGCGTGTCGCCATTGTCTTGGCCCTGGGTATTCCCGCTGATATCTACCTGATTGACGAGCCCAGTGCCTACCTGGACTCCGAGCAGCGTATTGTCGCCGCCCGTGTCATCAAGCGTTTCATCATGCACACCAAAAAGACCGCTTTCATTGTCGAGCACGATTTCATCATGGCCACCTACCTCGCTGACCGTGTCATTGTCTTCGACGGAAAGCCTTCCGTGGACGCTCGCGCCAACACCCCCGAGTCCCTCGTCACCGGTTGCAACCGCTTCTTGAAGAGCCTGGACGTCACTTTCCGTCGTGACCCCAACTCTTACCGCCCCCGTATCAACAAGAACAACAGTCAGATGGACCAGGAGCAGAAGTTGGCCGGTAACTTCTACTTCTTGGAGGAAGAGGCCTGAACAGGGCGTCTTCAATGAGCACTGTCGCTGCCGTCACAAATATGATGGCCGTGGCTCTGAGCAGCGGCGCAACCGGCGTCGCAGCAACAGACAGATCATGTGGTTAATGGAGTTCCCAGGCGTTTGTGTAGCCGTGGTGGTCCAAGGCAAGGGACAGCATCGCTGCTCCGGGTCCTTTTTCGGTGGCGGCGATAGTCCCTCGGACGACACTGGCGATGACGATTTAAATGGCAGCAATGACTACGGCTAATGAAGGGGAGGTTGACCCGATTGGGTTCACCCCAACCATTCCCCGGTCTAGTACGCTCATTCATTTTAGCGACCTGCTGCCATTCGTCAATCCATCATCAAAGGCCTATGTCGTTATTCGCCTTGCAACCACCTTCTCTGGATTTGTTCGACATATTCAGGGACATCGGCTACCGAACGGGAACACATGTCCGCAGATCTTTCACACATTTACAATTTTTTGATCGTGAACAGGGATCGGCATAGTTTGTTCCAACGGAGTTATTTTACATTAGGTTGGAGGGTTTGGGTTTTCAAAAGTTTTTTAGACTTTACGCATCGGTTCCATGATGGATTTTTTTTTCGAACTGGATTGGTCCTTTTTCAGGCCGGGGATGGCATGGGCTGAGCTGCAGGGTTACCTTATTTTACTTTTAGTTGGGTTTGACCTGCCTGCAGATTCTTAGAAATGTTATCTTTTATCTCGTTCAATTCAATTTAAGTTTCCAGTGTTTTGTTCTTCCGTTAAAAGTGATTGTAGTTAGGGCACGCAGGCCGCCTGATTATATATTTCCACAATAGGAAATACGTATAGCCTGATTCATTTATGAGAATCAGCGAAAGAAAATAGAAACAGACCAATCATAAAATAAAAGAAAGAGCTCATTGTTCAAAGACAATCTTGTTTATCTTCAGATCACAGTAAGTTATGTTTAATTCATACAAGTGCGACATCGCATTACAGGAGGCCTATCTCGGCACCTTCAGACTCTATGAACAACCCCATCCCTTGATAGCACACGACAATGGGTCTCACTCAGACTGGCAACCAGCTAGCTAAACCAGGGCTAGGACCGGCAGCTCTACTTAAGATACTCGGTCACTATGAAGAGAAAGTTTGGACAAACGACCTCAGACGGGCACGGAATTGGCTTTGGTAAAAGTGAAGAATAATGTTGAATAAGAGGTCATCGGTGGATTACCATCCACCTCCACTGGTACTATGATTGCCCTATGCGTACATGATATTGGAGTTTCCCTATTTGTCTCCATCAAAATCAGCATCGATTACCATGCACAACGAACAGAACTTTGACTGTGTATTCGGGTTGTATGTTATCCCTAGATGAAAATAGAAGAGACCTCAGGACTCTATCCCCCAATGCTGAGTTCTGATATCAATCGCGCTTGTTATTCTGGCCTCGATTGAGTTAGAAATAATTAAGCAATTTACTCCTCTTCTTCAATCTCGCCTTCTTCACTGCCAGAATGGATAGCCTTCTCATCTTGCTTGGTATCCTGCTTGGCATCTTGCTTTGTATCTTCTCCCTCTTCAGGAATGGCGGATTGCTCTCGACGAGGAGCCCGAGAGCCCCTGCTACGTTCCCGCTCACGGCTATCACGACGATAGCGCTTCGCAGACCGGCTAGCAACGCTCTCAGAATCACTGTCGCGACGGCGTCGACGGTCTCCGCTGGCCACACTGCGAGTATCGCCGCCGCCACCATAGTCAAGTTCATCACGCCCACCACGGGGGTCACCTCGGGTGCGGTAAAGACGCTCGCGCTGGTCCTCACGTGGATCGGCATCGCGGGCAGAACGCGAACCACGATCGAAGTCGCGGTCTCGAGAGCGGTAACGGTCCCGGTCACTGCGTTCATCGCGGCGGTCACGGGACGGGGAGATCCCACTGACCTTGCGATAGGTTCGCTCACGGTCTGCTTGGGCCTTGCGGCGGTCTGCTTCGTATGCGTCGAGTTCTGGGGTTCGGCTGACTCGTCCACTTGGTCCACGTCTTTCTCCTCGACCGCTTCGGTAGTCACGATCGCGATCGTAATCCCGTCGACTCCCACGGCTTTGGGCGTGTTCACGGTCCTTCTCTGCGTCTTCGTCGCGTTCTTTCATGCGGCGAATTGTCTTGTCAAAGGCAGCTTCTCGAAGCTCATCCGATTCAACGGCTTTGTATTCTTCATATTTCTCAAGGCGAGGTTGGACTTCGCTCCAGGTATCAGTCACCCGGACAGGTGGCTCCAGGCGCTTAATTCGAAAACGCAGGGCATCTGCGGCACGGCGTTGGTGGCGGTCTGCAGCATGCTTCTCTTCTTCATTGCGGCGAGCTGCCTTGTCCTGAATACGCTGGAAAATAAGATTGAGGATATCGGAATCGAGTTTAGAGGTGCGGCGGTCAGCAGTCATAATGGCGTTGAATTCGTCGAACGATGTTTCAGTGTTGACTTCGAATCGTTTATCCTGCGTTTGTTAGCTTCATTAGTTCAATTGTTTCCAAGAATTGTAGCTCACATCGAGGACATCCAGAACATCATTTCGGGGACCACGCAACGACCGCTCCTCTTCTTCAACCATATCCCAGAAGAGGTCAAGAGGGGTCGATCCAGATTGTCCAAGAATACCGTGATACCTGGGGTCATCTTGAACCAGCGGACAGATGTTCATCCACTTGCTGCCTGCCTTGATTTTTCCTTGAGATCTGAGCTCTTTGAGCAGCTCCAGGAACTGCTCTCGGCCCTTGCGCTCCTTTCGGGCTCTCGCGGCCTTGTGCTGCTGGCGCGCATCGTTAAATGCGCGTTCTAAGGACTTGATGTGGTTTTCAAAGGCGGTCAGAATGTCAGATTTGCTTAAGGTCTTGAACTTGTCATCACCCTGGAACTTGTCATCAGACTGAATAATAGCATGCGCCTCGGACCACCGTGTGTACGGCTCCAAGTCCAGCGAGCCGAGGATGTTGACCAGCTCATCCATAGCGGCCTTTCGAGTGACAGCCTCCTGTTCAACATGAGTCTTCTTCGCTTGAAGAAGATATTCCTCGAAGAGTTGGCGTCTCTCGTTTTCATCGTCGGTAGCGCGGAAAGTGGTCTCGCCTTCAATGATGGGACGAATAGTCTTCCAGCGACTGTAGTGCTTGATTTCGGGATGACGCTTCAGCATGGTGTTGAAATCGGCGCGGAGCTTCGCGAATCTTTCCTTCGCTCGGTCCTTTTCCTGCATGCGAACGTCGACCGCGTATTTCTCAAATGCTGCCTTCCGGTCTCGCGGGTCTTTCAGAGCACGGTATTGGGGGTCTTTGATGGTAGCGCGCATTGTCTCCTCCCACGTCCAATCAGGCTGGACATTGTGTCGCTTGAGCAGCTTCATGAATGCGCTCTCAGCTTCCTCGAGAGAATTGTAGTCGGGATCAGTTTGTGCCTTGAATTCGGGAGCGGCGACTGCGGGATTGTTGTCATAAGAGCCGTATCCAATGCGCCGGTCACTGTATCCACGATCACCACGTTCACCTCGCTCGCCTCGGTCGTAGTCGTCACGGTCCCGGTGTTGAGACTGCGGGGCGTAGCTTGAACCACCTGCGACATAGGATGAACCACTAAAGTACGGTCAACACAGGTGCTGGGAGGTCCAGGAGGTTACTTACGCGACTGGGGCTGCTGGAGGAGCCGGCGCTTGTGCAAGGGCATTCTGGTATTCCTCGGGCATATCCCATCTGCTGGCCTTAGTTTGCGCGTGATACCAGTACTTGCGCCCGTCAGCTGCAGTGTGTTCCCTCCAAGGCTGATTTTCTAGCGCAATCTAGAAAGGAGTTAGTCCAGTACAGAACAACGAGTTTAGCACATACCTCGACCGCGGTCATCAATTCTTGCGGCTTTGTCCATTGGGTCGCTTTGGTCTGCACATTGTAATAGTACACGCGTCCATCGGTATTCCGCGCCTCCTGCCACAAGGCAGTTGAGGTGTCGTTGGGATTCATGGCGGATGCGTGAGCGAGAGAAAGAGGTGAAAACGGAGGCTTGATGAAGCTCCGCGTGTTTGCACAGTTTGCACCGACCACTTATCGTTTATCTCCTGAGACTCGACGCTCTTTCAACTTACATGCGACGTAGCTATGCCTGGCTTGGAGATCCCAGGTGAATTTCTACGCCATGCAATTCTTGATACAGTGGTCCCTCATGCACCTGCGCTCGATATCGAGGGGGCCCTGAGCTCGGCCTTGGAGGACGGAGCTGATGATCTCCCCTCTGTTTTGTCTTCAATTCCGCAGCGATCTCTCTTGTTTTTTGGTATGCAAGTCACCAGTCTTCTGCGCCTAGTCTTGCTTACTAAAATTTCGCAGATGAATCTGTCCCCGTTCGCATTGTTTTGCGACTGTCCGATTGTTCAGAGACCATCCTGAAGCACTATCTACCTCGACTTGAAGTTAAGCTCGACGTGTTTGCAGTTGACCCGGCCGAGTCTGTTGCTGAAAATCCCACGCCCACTAGAGACATCATAAATTCGGGCATAGTACGCGGTGAAGAGGACCCGCTCGTTGTTTTCAATGAATTTGAGGGCGAGGAAGGCAGTGGTAACCATGTTTACTTGGTCTGGAACATTGATGCCACACTCAGTGAGTTTGAGACCGGGACTCGAATGAGTAATGACTAACTAAGTTATGCAGAACGACCCCGAATTCGCATCCAACAACCATCACTTTTGTTTATTGCATCTGCTAGCCTAAGCCCGTCAGATGGCTGTCGCCAAGAGGACTCGGATGATGACTACCTCCCCTCGCTCGTTCC
Organism: Penicillium nucicola; assembly: GCF_028828085.1. Classification (NCBI taxonomy): domain Eukaryota; kingdom Fungi; phylum Ascomycota; class Eurotiomycetes; order Eurotiales; family Aspergillaceae; genus Penicillium; species Penicillium nucicola. Next base: position 2,844,551 of record NW_026643127.1, read on the forward strand.
AGCATCGTCAAATATGCTTCAGCCTTTATCTGGGGACAAATCAATCGGTCACAAAGAGCCTTTCCTTCCTGCTTCCAGGCTCTTGAGAGTTGTACCAACAACATACAACGAAGACCCAATATATAACATTCAGCAACAACACGGCCAGCCTTTCCGTGTTGTACCTGCAGCGAGTGCAAGGATACGATATTCTCGACTCAATTCATACACTGGCCGTCCAACCACTATTGCCAGTCTCGACTTTGAAGTCACGCCGTTTTTGAACAACCAAGTCTCATTTGACAAAGCCGAGCTCCAACTATCTGAAGGGACAATCGAGTCATTATCTGACGTACCGGGTCTCGCTCTCCCATTGACATGCTACCCCAGAGACGATGTGACGCTCATGTACAAACTCACGCCAGAGTACGGTCCCGAGACGAATCTTTCCTCAACTGCCACGTTTAGCGTGCTAGATATTTCACTTGGAGCAACAATTCTTGTGGATGATGATTGCAAACCGCGCATTTCTATGCAGTGGAGAACCAACGTCGACTTCTCAGTTGCCCTAAACCCTACTTATGGGGGTCCAAGTCCGGCACTGCAAAGAAACAACAGACCTACTAGTCTGTCAGTGTCAACCCAAGCTGGTACACCATCCAATAACCGTAGCTCACTGCGAGAACGGGCATACTCGGTTACTGATGTCGGTATCACTATATCTTTCTCTGGGCCTACTCGTGTCCAAGTGGGTACTGTTTTCTCCTGGGATGTATTCATTGTGAACCGATCAAATGTCCCCCGCAAATTCGCTTTGATTGCAGTACCAAGAAGAAAACGCGTGGATCCACGGGGACATGTTGCTCGACCTTCCTCGTCATCCATCAATAGCCGAAAGGAGGACCATGTGGCTGAGGCAGTGACAGACGACAATATTGTACACGCCAGACAAAAGAGTGTAGCCGGTCAAGAAGTTGAGCTCATCAGTTTGAGCACAGATATTCGCGTGGGGTAAGTTCTCTGTTTTTCTCACCTCCAGTCCTCTGCTAACAGATCCAGACCTCTCATGCCGGGAACCTGCCATTCAACCGAGCTCAAACTCCTACCACTTGCCACAGGCCCCCTTCACTTGGAAGCTATCCGACTTGTAGATCTGAACACGAATGAAACGACCGATATCCGAGACCTACCGGACATCCTGGCAGATGATCAGCCTCGCTCCAGTTGAGACATCGCTGCGCAGTATATAATACCCACGGAAATGAGCTACTCTATGAGTCATGCGAATTTAAAAAAATTTAAACTCTGAACAAATGTGACGAAAAAAAAGTGAATAATGATTGAGCATTCGGACTTGTACACAACGAGCTGGGTATTGACTAACCGATCCCGCAGAGTAAATCGCCCGTTAGCCAGGAGACCTACAAACAGACTCCGATACTAGACTGCTACTGATTGTAATCGACCTCAAAGCTATGCAAGAATCAGCAATCTAGAGAGCCAGAATATGCCCAGTAAAATCTCCGGCTTCACCCCAATCCACCACAATCAACCTCAGTTCCTCGACATCGAATTTATAATCTTCCCCTCCTCAGAAATCAAATAAAGTTCAATAGTAGACAAGAAGCTATGCCCACTAAGCCCAATACCAAGCACCTGCTCAGCAAAGATCCGCATCTGCAACGGCATGAACAGCTCGGGATAAAAACCCATGATACGCTCCTCAGAGATGTCAACCACAGCAGAGCTCCAGTCATCATTAGAAGAAGCAAAAAGCATGCATTCAACCCCAGTATCCCCAGCCCACCACTCAGGCACAAGGTCGCCCCTTTTCTCCGCCTGTCGAAGGTACAGGCCGAAATCGCTCACGTTTGTGAACAAGTGCTGCATCACGTACGGACGATCATCCCACACACGCAGGCGGTAAGAATCAATGAGCAGCTTGAAGACATCTTTTTTGGAGCGGCTATCGAGCCAGGAGCTGCATCGGAGGGCATGGAAGGGGAAGAAGATTTCAACGTCCAGGACGGCGAATTTGTCTTTCAGGTGTGCCGTTATGCAATTCATCGCCGCTTTTTGTTCTTTTGTGCGGGTCTCAGAGCTGACTGCAGTGGATTCAGCTGCTTTGTTGATGGCTTGACTGCGGGTTGTGGCTTTGCAGTCGTCTTTGTGGGAATCCCAGTCTTGTTTCTGGCATGTCTTTGAGCAATACCAAATTGAGTTGCAGCCACCGCATTTCTTCAGGATCAGAGTATCGGACTCTGACTGTTTGCACTTGGCGCAAGTCATCTTGCCGAGAGAGTGATTTCCTGACATGATACTGTTGTATTTTGTTTATCTGGAGATATTAGCTAGGTTCATGTGGACGAGAAGGGAAAGTCAGGAAAGCTCATGGTTCGCTGTCAGATATCCGAGAGAACTGGTAGCTGAAATAATTGACTAAAAGAGAAGATCACAGACTATCTCTTAGACTACTCGTATTTAGGGGCTGTATACCTACATCAGACTACAACGACTTGGATCCATGAATGTAACCATACAAAGCTCACTTCTCTGATTTTGAGATCCATGACTACTCATGTACACCTCCACTACTCTTACATCATACCAAGGCCTAGTATTCAAGTGCGATGAAAACAGAAAAGATCCAAACAATCGTGAGCGGTCTCACTGCTCCGACTTCATCTCCTCCTCAAGCTGAGGTAGCACACTCTTCCGGCCCGGAACCACTCCGAAGAGCTGCTCCGCAAACATACAAAGCTGCAAATAGATCAGAGGATCACCATAGCGGTCCAGGAGGTCCAACATCTTATGAGGACGTTCCACCCCCCCCCCCCCTCCCTCTCCCAAGGCTCATCAGCGATGCCGAAGCGGATGAGGTTGTCGGTATTGCTTTGCGCCCACCACTTGGGAAGAAGACGAGCCTTCCGTGCAAGCTTCGTAGAGAGCTCGAAGAAGTCTCTCTTGACTATGGACTCGATGCCGGTTTGCATCAGCCGCAAGACGAACATGTCATTGAGATCGTCATCATCCCAGAAGCGGAGCCGCAAGGCATCGACGATTAGCTTGCAGATATCGCTCTCACTGCGATTGAATAGCCACTTTAGGGCCTTCAGTTGAGTGAGGGGCTTTGGCACATGTGTTTGGAGGGCAGGTTCGACCTTGCCCTGGCCCGCAGCCCGTCGTGCAACTGCTGCGAGTATTTTGGCGTGTTCGGTAACGCTTGCGCGGTTATCGGTGGGCTCTTGGTAGGTATTCTCGGGGTTGGGGTTTCCACATGTCAGCTTGTGGCGCTTCCAGTCTGCAACCTGGCAGTATCTGGAACAGTAACGTGCCCAGAGGCATCGGCCGCAATGTTTGCTGGTCTCGTCCAATGACGTGCCGCAGCCAGTGCAAACTGTGACTGTTCCCTGCGATTTCTCAGAGAGTGTGTCCGGTGTGAATCTGATGCGCTTGCCGCCTGGTTCGAGCCCGTCGGAGACAGAGGTAGATTGAGTGATGGGCTCACAGACTATGCTGTGTATTGTGAAGTCGGTCGCCTGGCAGTCTATTGGACAGTAGTAAACTGAACAACAAAGTCCACAAAACACAGGTGAATGTATTGCGTTGTCGCAGATAAGTCAATGAAACTCTGCTCTGACAGCAGAGCTAGAGGTTACTTCATACATGGCGAGCAGAGGGAATGGCTGAGTAACAAACTTGTGTCAGGATTGTTACAAAACAAGGGAAGCCAGATCCAACAAGAGATCTCCTGATGTAGATACTTGGAAAAAAAGGCGCGAAGAGAAGAATCAAGCTCAAATGAGGGAATGAAATGCGAAGAAGAAAAGTAAACAAGCCAGGGAATCCGTCAAGAAGAGCTAGCGCGTCTATAAAACCGAGGCAGTAGCGTAGGGCTAATTGCGCGTCTGGGGGCGGTTCAACCAAGACAGACAGGAACTGTCACCCCCCAACAGAGAATAGTCGCTTCTACCTTCATATGATTCATGTTTGCTGGTCCGTTGACACTTCCCACTGGATCACTTGGATATCGACCAATTTGCCCCCGCAAACAGAATTAGTCGATATTGATTGACACATTAAGCTCAGCAATAATGATCAATATACCACAACATACATTGATTGAGTTGTGTTTAGGCAAGTGATGTGTAAATCGGTGGCCAATTCTTCTCGTAGGAGACTCTGCTATGAATGGCATATATAACGCAGGCTGCACACATGGGTACAACAGAGACTAATGATCTTATATTATAATTCCCATATAATCTTAGCATCAAGACATCATTATGTCTATGGAAATTGATACAGCCTTTCAGCCACACGGTGTTTAGGATCATTTTGTCTCCGAGTTCAAGGCGCCATGAGATACAGAGACACCCAGTGTCAGTTGTCGTATCCTACACACAATCAGCCATTTTGACTACATACGATCAATGCTATGGTGCATACTTATGTTACACTGTGGTCCAACATTTTATAGTTCCCGCAGTTCATTGATGGCCTCTGATTGGCTGACAAAGATGACGGGGTAATCGACGACCAGGTGACTTTTTGTTAGTCAGGCGGAGACGCGGAGATGGAGATCTGCGTGGCTTCACACTATCGACATCATTCCTGACATCCCTCTATACAATTACATAACCCCGGATCTCTGGGGTTCGTATAGCGCAGTCCCTTGAATTTCATTGAGTTTGCGTCATACTGGCGCAGCCTCGCCCTCATCCAAACTCAGCGTTCTAATCCTCCAGTCATCATCCTCCATCATGATCTCCTCCGCGAAGCGAAAAGTCCTCGATGGACTGAATAAGAGATACATCTACGGTCGCGTGGTACGTGAATCCACCTAGTCCGACATCTCGCTGTCGCGCTGTTGCGCCCCCGGCCTGTTTGAAAGAGGCTAACCCTGTCGCCTGATGTCATTATTTTACAGCCTCTATTGCACACGATCATCTTTATCATCGAGATGGCCGTAGCGGCCCGGCTTGCTGCCAAATTCAACACCTACTATGCTGAAAAACCAGGTATGCGATTACCCGCCACATCCCGCTGTCCCACACTGACTCGTTATCTCTTGATAGTGCTTACGACGATGGTTACAAACGCTGTAAGCTACCCTCAGTCTAGCTCGATCATATACGAATGCATAATTGACAGCGCGGGAATACAGGTCCTTGGTGGCGTGGCCGATACTGTTGCTCAGCTGATTACGGCTTTCAGAACTCGTCGAGCCCAGACCTCTGAGAGCAGCGAAGACTTCCTTTCGATAGAGATTCATGATTTGGACAAGGAGAAGCCGCCAGCTGTCGGAGAGCTGGGCTTTTCCCGTCGCTCCCCTCCACCTTTTGATTTTGAACGTCTCACCAGGTTCATGGCCTATGGTTTCTTCATGGCCCCGATCCAATTCCAGTGGTTTGGCTTCTTATCTAGGGCATTCCCGCTCACCAAAACGAACCCAACTGCTCCGGCCTTCAAGCGCGTTGCGTTTGATCAGTTTATTTTTGCGCCGTTTGGTATGTTCCCACTCTGTTCTTCTTCGACTTGAGCTAATCCGATCAGGTCTGGCGTGTTTCTTCACCTACATGACCATTGCTGAAGGTGGTGGCCGGCGGGCATTGACACAAAAGTTCCGCGATGTTTACCTGCCTACCCTGAAGGCCAACTTTGTGCTCTGGCCTGCGGTGCAGATCCTCAATTTCCGGGTCGTGCCTATCCAGTTTCAAATTGTAAGTTCAGCAGCCCTGTGACAACCGAGCTTTCCTAACCTCTCCACTCTCTAGCCCTTTGTGTCAACCATTGGTATTGCGTGGACCGCGTACCTTTCCCTTACCAACTCCTCCGAGGAATCCTAATTACACGCTTCCAGCGAGTATCATGTTAACGACCGAGTTATAAACCGCAATCGCTTTTTTTTTTGGCTTTGTTTTGTTAGGCGCTTGGGGTAAACGGCTTTCATGTAAATTGTTCTTTGGGTTTTGCATTCCAAAAGGCTGGATATTGCACATTTGGGTATTAATGATTTGGTCTTTTGGGAATCGAATTTGCTTTTCACGTTACATGTTTCAGCGGCTGAGGCCATTTCCATCAGTAGACGATTACCCCAGGAACACCCGAGTCCGAGGCTACGAGGACCCTCAAGGCCCGGCCTTCCCCGTACTGACGGCAGCTCTCCAAGCTATACGGAGTAGGGAGCTATCGTATAGGACCGTTCAGCGCTCTATAAGAGAACAAGTCGCCTACAGTACTCAAGACAATTTTAAAATTTTATTCTGAGTAGAAATTGCTCTAATATCGAGCAATCGAATTAAAAAACCGCCGTTCTGACATTCCATAGTCCGGCAAAGAAATATGGCAGCTCTGACATCAGTCCCGTATCAGCCCGATCAGCTCTCCGGGGGAAGGTGGGGTACCCATGAGAAAGGTAGAGATATTGCTAATATACTTCTGCTACAGGGGTTTAATTCATTGACCAAAAAGTACCGCTTGCGGACGAATACATCACCGGTAAGTACTCGGGGGGAGGATGCGACACCTCTTCACCGGACCCCCACCAAACCCCTCCACTGATCGCGACTCACCGTGGCCTGATTAGTTCTTCTTTTCTTTCCCCTCCTCCTTTCTTACCATTGTTGACTCCCATATCTATCACAATGTCTCTCTCCAACAAGCTTCCCATTACTGATGTCGACCTCAAGGACAAGCGTGTCTTGATCCGGGTATGTCTCCTCCACAAGTACTAATCAATTACTGGACCAGCGACTAATTGGAGCAGGTTGATTTCAACGTCCCCCTCGACGAGAACAAGAACGTCACCAACCCCCAGCGTATCACCGGTGCTCTGCCCACCATCAAGTATGCCATTGAGAACGGCGCCAAGGCTGTTGTGCTCATGTCCCACCTTGGCCGTCCCGATGGTAAGGTCAACCCCAAGTACAGCTTGAAGCCCGTGGTCCCCGTGCTCGAGGGTCTCATTGGCAAGGATGTCATCTTCACCGAGGACTGCGTCGGTCCCCAGACTGAGGAGATCGTCAACAAGGCCACCGGTGGCCAGATTGTCCTGCTCGAGAACCTGCGTTTCCACGCCGAGGAGGAGGGCAGCTCCAAGGATGCCGAGGGCAAGAAGGTCAAGGCCGACAAGGCTGCTATCGATGAGTTCCGCAAGGGTCTCACTGCCCTCGGTGACGTCTACGTCAGTAAGTAGAAATCATCCCGCGCGAAGCTTGTTCCTAGCTCACAGATCGTAGACGATGCTTTCGGTACTGCCCACCGTGCCCACAGCTCCATGGTCGGAGTCGACCTCCCCCAGAAGGCCGCCGGTTTCCTCGTGAAGAAGGAGCTCGAGTACTTCGCTAAGGCCCTCGAGAACCCAGCCCGTCCCTTCCTCGCCATCCTCGGAGGTGCCAAGGTCTCGGACAAGATCCAGCTGATCGACAACCTCCTCCCCAAGGTTAACAGCCTGATCATCACCGGCGCCATGGCCTTCACCTTCAAGAAGACCTTGGAGAACGTCAAGATCGGCAACTCCCTCTTCGACGAAGCCGGCAGCAAGATCGTCGGCGAGATCGTTGAGAAGGCCAAGAAGTTCAACGTCGAGATCGTCCTCCCCGTCGACTACGTCACTGCTGACAAGTTCGCCGCTGATGCCAAGGTCGGCGCTGCCACCGATGCCACCGGCATCCCCGACGGCTACATGGGTCTGGACGTCGGCCCCGAGTCCGTCAAGCTCTACGAGAAGACCATCGCCGAGGCCAAGACTATCCTCTGGAACGGTCCCCCCGGTGTCTTCGAGCTGAAGCCCTTCGCCAACGCTACCGAGAAGACTCTCAATGCTGCCGTCAAGGCCGCCCAATCTGGCGCCATTGTTATCATCGGTGGTGGTGACACTGCTACCGTTGCTGCCAAGTACAACGTTGAGGACAAGCTCTCCCACGTTTCCACTGGTGGTGGTGCCTCCCTCGAGTTGCTTGAGGGCAAGGATCTGCCCGGTGTTGCTGCTCTGTCCAGTAAGTAAATGATCAAAAATAGATGGGTGGCGGGGGTTCAATAGCTTCTTCTGTCGTCTCGAGCATGTTTATGAAACTGTAATGTACACAGCCAATGAATTTTCTTTTTAATTACATCTTCCAAGATTCCTCGATTGGATAGCTAAGTTTGGTTTTGGTAGGTACGAAACCCAAACTTTGAGCGCCTTGTGCCATGGAGGGTTACCCAACTACTGCAAGGCAGTGCAAATAGAGTCCAATATAAAATGTTCATGTTTATCTCCATACCAGAAGAGGAGATTGTCGCATAGTCTTGGTAAACGCAAGGTTACCGATCACACCCAACTTCTTTCTTCCCGAGTAATCTCACAAACACAAACCCCGGGATCTAGCTTCAACCAGGAAGAAGATTCTCAAAACCTGAAGATCAAGGCCCATTCATATTGATGCAATTAAAAGTTCATAAATTAAACAAAACATTTCTCATTTCCCGACAAGTCCACGGCCCATCAATGGCAGACGAAACCACTCTTCCCTCCTTTCATTCCAACCCATTGAAGTCCATTGTTATGCAGAAACAGAGGGGTATATGTGGTATGCAAAATGGAGAGAGGCGATGAACTAGCCGACCGGTGTTGACAGCAATGTCGAAAGCGATGCGGGGTTCCTTCTCATCTAGTCTGTGGATGGGAGTGCGTGTCTCGTTTGGGGGTCGTGCTTGGTGTCTTGTTTAGGATGATGCTTCGACTTTCTTTAGTTCTTCTCTGTTGGAGGAATGTCTGTTAGCTGTGGGTTTGATGGAAGGGGTGTGAGGTCATGTCCGGGTTGACGATGAGATTCTGGTTTGGATTGAGGGGGTGGATGAAATGGGATATTGGGTGTGACTGAGCACGAGTGACTGTAGATTCGCAGTGCTGAAGCGAGATGCAGAACCATCGTCATCGTCATCGCTATCGCCATCGCCATCTCGGGTGGGTGTCTCGTAGGAGTGAATACGCACTGGAGCTGCTTGGAGAAATCCTCCGCGGCATCATCATCATCCCAGCTCTCTTCCCAGAGATGCTCGCTTCCACCATTTGCTGTCGAGCCTGCGGTAGGCTCGGCTTCTTCCTGGGGCCAGTCTGTATATTGCCAGGTTAGTGTGGGTGTTGTGGAAGGGTGTCGTGTTGCGGTATGGTACCTTCAACGGGGAAGTCTTCGAATTCGTCGTCTTCCTCTAGCACTTGGGGCTTCTGCTGCTGGGGCTGCTCTGAGAGCTCGGACTTTTGGGTAGACATTGTGTGTAATGTATGTATGTGTGTGTGTAGTTAAGGCAAGTGAGGTTGGAGTTGGAGCTGTCAGAGCTGAGAGCGGTGACTAAGGCGATAGGCGATAAGCCCGAACCTTTAGAACAAAGAATCGACAGTCAACTGGTGGGCGAATGGGGTGAATAGGCAATAGTCTGAACTATTTCATACGCGGAATAGACCAAACGATCGAGAATCAATCAGACCTCCATATCACAGATCCAGATCCAGATCCAGGCTCGGGCTCGATCTCGCTAACTACTTTGCCCCTCGGAGCTGCCGGCACGCCTAACTCTTAGGTCCATGGACTACATTATTTGGCCCCTCCCCTGAAACAAGATCCTCTGGACTTTCTTCTACTTGACTTCTTATCTCCAGGCAGATGTTCCCGGAACTTGTGCTCGTATTCGGATTTGAGTGGGACCGTTGACATTCTTCCCAATCCGGTGTTTTCTCACGCTTCGGTCTTAGGCATACTTGTTTTCCACTTTTTCACTTCTTCAACTCTAGGTCTGCACCATGTTGCGAGTCGGTTCATGGCTGTACGGCAAGAAGCCGACACAGTCGGTAGACTCGGTGGTCGAAATCAAAGACTGTAAGTGGCGCAGAACCTCTCCCCGATCGAAAGCGTGCTGACAGAATTGCGACAGTGGTGCAAGCGATGCAAGGTGGGCACCCGTGGAGGACACAATGGAGAAATCGATACTAATCCCAACCCCAAGCGGCGACAATGATCCTCAATGACGATGTCGACGGTGCAGAAGCAAATCTCGCTACGGGGTCCTCGACTTTCCACCTGGTGCGTGATCGGCACTATATCCAATGACGTAACCTCTCTGACTTCGATATAGTTGGGCAAAGGCGTGGTCGCGTTTGTACGAGCCACATTGGGATTCGAGCAGGAGATTATGCGACAAGGTGGAGATACTTTCCGGGTTCCAAAGCTCTCATACTGACTTGTGCAGCCTCCGAACGACTCGGCGAAGCGGAAACCAGCGCGAGCAACGACCAGACTCGGGCGCAACAGAACGCCAATGCCCCCAATGCCTTCCACTCGGACATCTATGCCCCCGGCTCGGAATATGCCCTTTGCCAAGCAATTGCCCAGTTGATGAGTGCCGTTGTAGGTGTACTGAACGAAAGCCTGACAGAAAGTATCAAGGCGTTCTATAGGCTGAGAAAGGCCTATATTACGCTAGACGCCATCATGAAGATGGAGGAAAAATTCATGGAATCACAAAACCTGAAAAAGCACTTACTTCCCAGCGCCAGTGATCTTTCGAAGTCGAGTGCCGAATGTCCGGAGGACAAGTCAGACTCGTCGAATCAAATCTCGAAAGACGACGGCAAAGTGGCCACAAATGCAAGCGCTGAGCTAAACCGATCCTTGAGCGGGTTGACCGTAGCTGCTGAAGCAGTATCTCCGGGTGCCTCAACGCCTTCTGCAAAGCACATCCATCACGATCCTGACTCGGAGATTTTCAAGAACGAAATTGATGTTTTTGTGCACTCCGGCTCTAATTTCTGTTTCGGAATCCTTCTTCTACTGATCTCCATGGTCCCTCCAGCATTCAGCAAGTTACTTTCCATTATTGGATTCCACGGTGACAAGCAACGAGGACTAAGAATGCTGTGGCAAGCCAGCAAGTTCCACAACTTGATCGGCGGTATGGCTGCCCTGGCATTGCTTGGCTATTACAATGGCTTCGTTCGCTACTGCGATATCATGCCCGACCCGACTCCTGGTGAGACCGATGTTGAAGGATATCCCCAGGAGAGACTGGCTGCTTTGCTGGCCGAGATGCGATCTAGGTTTCCTAAAAGTCAGCTCTGGCTGCTCGAAGAATCGCGTATGAAGGGTGCGAATAAGGACCTGGAAGGTGCTCTTGCGCTCCTCGACACAAACACCAAGAGTCCTCTAAAGCAGGTCGAAGGATTGTGCGTTTTTGAGAAGAGTTTGAATGCATTATTCTTGCACGAATACGAGGTCTGTGCCGAGGCATTCATTGAGGTGAGTTATTCGACCTAATACGAGGGGCGTCCCGCTAATCTTGTAGTGTGTGGATCTCAATTCCTGGTCCCGGTCCCTATATTATTACATCGCCGGATCTTGTCATGTAGCGCTATACCGAAGGAACATTGCAGACCCCAAGCTGGCAGAAGAACACGCCAAAAAGGCTGCCCTGTACCTCCGTGAAGCACCAGCCCATGCCGGCAAAAAGCGCTTCATGGCCCGCCAACTCCCATTCGACGTCTTCGTCGCCCGGAAAATCGCCAAGTGGGAAGCACGCGCCAAGGAGTGGAACGTGCCTCTCGTGGATGCCATTGGCGTGGACCCCGTCGAAGAGATGATCTTCTTCTGGAATGGCCACAGTCGCATGACGGAGGCGCAGCTTGAGGAATCCCTCACCAGACTAGCTTGGTGTGAAAGCGACGCAAACAAGACCTGGTCTCGCGAAGGCATTGAAGAAAAGGCCATCCTGGAACTTCTTCGTGCGGCTGTCCTGCGCTCATTATGCAAATACGATGAGGCAAAGAACATTATCCAGACTCGCGTGTTGAACCACGATAAGTCTCTGTTCAAGGGTCATCTGAAGGACGACTGGGTTCATCCAGTTGCGCACTTTGAAATGGCGGCTAACTTTTGGATGGAGCGTTCTACGTATCAGACGCTTCATGGGTTGTCTACAACCACCCCAGCCGTTGAATCTGACAAGACTTCCACCGCCTCTGGGAGTAGTTCTCAGATTGACACTGAAAGAAAGCAGGTGCGTCAGTGTAAGGAGTACCTCGACCACGCTGCTCGGTGGGAGAGCTACGAATTGGATGCCCGCATTGGTCTTAAGGTCACTGCTGCCATGGAGGCCGTTCACAAGTGGGAGAGCGTGCATCCATCCACTTAGGTGGTGCTCATGAGGGATTCAACAGGCAAATTAGGGGACACATCTTTGATATGGACACATGTATCATACCATATCACTTTATAGACTTGTTTAGAAGTTACGTTCTGTTCTGTACATCTATATCCATATCACGTGACGTCCAACATCGCCTTCTCTTACTGGCCAATTTCTTCTCCACACTCCGGAGATATTCCCAGACTGCGACACTTGAAGTATGAAATCTGGATGCGTGCAGCTGCGCACAAGCCATGTTAAACTCCCCATTCCTCTTGACTCTCTACGTCGAAATGGACTTGTACCCACCAATCGAGTTACAAGGGTCCCCAATAGTCCAACGCCACCCCAAACCAAAGGAACCGGATAACACGGCTTCGCCGCCATCGGAGGTCCGAAAAGCAAGATCCGAAAAGCTTGAATAAAGCAATGAGGGTCCCCGACTCCAGTAAAACTCCAGTGGACTGCAGTGGACTCCACGTCAACACCCGCCCAACCCATTCGTCTTGATTTGTGAGCCTGTGAACCGCCTGCCGTCTCATACCCACTTCGCCTTATATCCGGGCAATATCTTTTTCCATCGGAGATTTCGCTGGTGAATTTTTGGTCTCCAATTTTTTGTTTCTTCCCCTCAGCGGCTCTTCTCCAAGCTGCAAGCGACAACGAAGATCAATGTCCTGTTGACTTCATAACACTATCTCTCCAAAATGACAGAACAAAGGCCCCATTCAAATCGCACTAGCATATCCACCGATATAATCGATGTCGAATCTCTCCATATTGGCAACCATAACCGCAATCGCAGTCACAGCATTGACAGCGCCGTCACAGCACCCCTAGAAAAGCAAAACACCTCGGCCTCGGGGATATCGGTCTTTGAGCAGCGCGCGCAATCGGTCATATCGCGCATTCGGAGTCGCGAACCGGGACAGACTGCTAAATTTACTCATCCACTGTCGCATACGAAGACCACCGAAGATGCGATTGTGGATTTTGAAGGGGATGATGATCCTTATCGCCCGCTAAACTGGGGGTTTAGAAAGAAAGCTGTGACTACTATTCTGTATGGGTTGACTACTATGGGTACGTTTTGTCATGGATGTTTGGGCTTGGTGCGAATGAGGATTGTGCTAATTCGGTTTTTGTTTTCGATTTTAGGGTCTACTTGGGCGAGTTCTGTGTAAGTTCATGGTTTATGTTGCTTGGGCTGTGAATCGGGGCTAATGTTGTTAATAGGTATTCAACTGGCCAGGGTCAAGTCAGCCAGGAGTTTGGTGTTTCTGATGAAGTTTCTACACTTGGTACATCATTACTTTTGTTTGGTTTGGGATTGGGTCCTCTTATCTGGGCGCCTTTATCAGAAGTGTTTGGGCGCAAGCCTGCTGTGTTGGCGCCATATTTCCTCGCTGCTGTCTTTTCTTTTGGAACAGCGACTTCGAAAGACTTGCAGACTATCATGATTACTCGATTCTTCACGGGCTTCTTCGGCTCAGCCCCTGTGACAAATACTGGAGGTGTCTTGGGTGACATTTGGACACCCGAACAACGCGGAGCTGCCATTGTTGGTTATGCCATGGCAGTGGTGGGTGGGCCTGTCCTCGGTCCAATTGTCGGTGGTGCCATTTGCCAAAGTTATCTTGGCTGGCGATGGACCGAATACGTGAGCACCTTTCCCGCAATTCAACATGAATTTCCACTGACAGGTATTAGATCACCGGAATAATGATGATGTTTTTCTTAATACTGGATCTTCTCTTCGTCGACGAAAGCTACCCACCAGTCCTACTAGTCTACAAAGCACGCCGGCTTCGATTTGAAACAGGAAACTGGGCCCTGCACGCTCGCCACGAAGAATGGGACGTAACCTTCAAAGAACTGGGCAACAAATACCTCATCCGACCCTTCCAACTTCTCTCAACTCCAATCTGCTTCCTAGTCGCCCTCTACGCCTCCTTCGTCTACGGTATTCTCTATCTTTCGCTAGCAGCCTTCCCAATTGTCTTCCAAGAAGGACGCGGCTGGAACCAAGTCGTCGGCGCCCTCCCTTTCCTCGCATACCTAGTCGGCATCCTAATCGGTGGCGTCGTAAACCTCGCAAACCAAAGCTTCTACCTCAAACGCTTCAAGGCAAATGGCAATCGCGCAATTCCAGAAGCGAGACTGCCGCCTATGATGATCGGTTCTGTGCTGTTCGCAAGCGGCCTGTTCGTCTTCGGCTGGACGAGCCCGAAAAACATCCATTGGATTGCTCCCCTCATCGGCGCTGTCATGATGGGTTTCGGATTCTTTACTATCTTCCAGGCTGCGCTGAACTATCTTATTGATACGTTCCAGAAATATGCTGCTAGCGCTATTGCCGCCAACACGTTCTTGCGGTCTATCTTCGCAGGCTGTTTCCCTCTTTTCACTACCGCTATGTTTCACAACCTCGGTGTGCCTTGGGCTGCTAGTGTTCTTGGGTTCTTCTCTGTTGCGCTTATTCCTATCCCGTATTTGTTCTACACATACGGAAAGAGGATCCGCGCGCGCGGATTTTGGTCGCGCGAATCTGTTTGAGAGTACTGCTTTGGGCATTGGACATAATTTGTTGGTGGAAGCTAACTCTAACTTGTGCATTGTACATACTTGCGGCTTTGCCCCCTTGCATGGAGGATATGATACCCTTGAGTTACACCCATCCAACTCACCTTGTCGTTATGATTGATATAATGGAATTTACGAATGAAATACATACCTCAATGGTTACGGGTCTACCGGCTTATGAATGGAGGAAGGATCAATGGAGACGTTTCGATATATTAGGTGAGACAAAAATCAACAAAGCACAAAGCTCAGAGTAGACAAGGGAGAAAAAAGTAATGAGAGAATGGAAGTACGTATAAACGAACAAACATCCGATCTGAAGATCGCAATTGTAAAAACATACCCAAGATGCAGGAACAAACGCCAACAGATGGATACAAAGGAAATAGAAACAATAAAAGAGGGATTGAGGAATATTTCTTCCCTGAGTTCCCAAAGTGACACCTTTTTTTTTTTTTTTTTCTCTTTTGTTTTTTTGTCAATTTATTTTGCTGTCAATCATCTCCAACTTGATGTGAAGATCAAACTCGTTCTGCGACCAACGCGTTGTTACGGCGGGTGAGCTTGCGCGCCAGCATCTTAGCCTTTGACCAGGTCTTCTTCTTCTCGACACGAGCCATAGGCTCAGGTGAGTCAAGAACGGCGCCTGTAGCGAGGTGTTCCGTTGGAACATCATCGATATGCTTGGTATTGTGCAAAGCAAGAACAGCCATCTGCCCCAGGAACGAAGGATGCTCGATAAGGTCTTCAAGTCGAACTTTGAGCCCTTCCTGCTCAAGTAGCCAGGTAAGTTGGGCCAAATTGAAGATGTCGCCTCCAAGATCGAAGAAGGACGAGTCGAGCTGGAAGGTTGACTGATGGGAAGGCTTTTCATCGTCGTCGGGACCGATGGGTGCGGTGGGCGTGCGGCTGGGAAGAACCTGGTGCCAGGAGCGGGAAAGAATGTCAGAGTGCACAAGGAGCTCCGCAATGGAGCGAGACTTGAGGTGTGCGCTGAGGAAGTGCTCGTCTGAGGGACGGGAGAGGTCGTCAATTGTCTGGGCTGGGAGCGAACGGAGCATGCTGGCTGATGGCAGTGATGCGCTTGGGTTTGCCACTAAGGACTGTGCGATCTCGCATGCCATGTCGAGGACCTTTGATGCAAATGATGGCATGATTGGGCCCTTCTCAGAGTAGCCTAGGGTGACATCCAGTCCACGTTCGCCAGACGGGCGCGAGACCATAGTCAGGTCGGCAAGGTTGTCGTTGACTCCAACGCCGCCCATGCGGTACTTCGTAGAGTCCAGCTCCAGAGTGCCTTCGTAGTCAACGTTCTGGTGGAAAACCGAGGTGGTAAAGTAGGTCCAGGAGGGCCAGTCAGTGCATTGTTTGATGATCTCACGGAAGCCGAGAGACTCAAAAGGCATGTTGGAGACCTGTTGATCTTGAATATAGCGGAAGAGGTCGAGGCCTGTCATGTTCTCGCTGAGTTTTACACGCACTGGGATGACGTTAACACACGGCCCAACAGTGTTCTCAATTCCAGGGACAGTGGCGTTGCGGCCGCTGATTGTGAGACCGAAGACAACATCGCACTGAGCGGACAGTTTTGCCAGAGCGAGAGCCCAGGCAGCTTGCATGACAGTTGCGATAGTAACATTTCCAAGGGCACTTGGTGAAATTTCGATGCGCTTGTGGATCTCAGTAAATGCTCCGACATTTTGGAACATGCTGGTGCCTTTACGGCGCACAACTTGGGTCATTTGAGATCCCCTTAGTAGATCAGCCCAGTGGCGGTAGTGGTCAGGGCCAATTGTGCCCGGCAGCTGTCGAAGGTAGCTGGCATAGGGGGTGACTGGCGGCAGGGGGCTTCCCTCGTATCCGTGCTTGATGGCAGCCATGATCTTAGACAGACACACTCCGTCATACTGAGTGTGTGATAGACGAATCAAGATACGGTGCTGGTCGCTTCCCTTCTTCTTGACCACGTAGAATTGGACGTACTGCTCTCCTTCACGCGGCCCATACTCACGGTCACGCTGTTGGAGAGTCATGGTGAACTCATCGAGTGCACGATCAGTCTCGTAGACAAAGATACTAGGGCGTATCTTACGCAACACGACCTGGAAGAATTGGTCGTGGAAGCAAACAAAAACGGTCCGCAAAATGTCGAAGGCATCGACAACCTTCAGGCAACTCTCGCGGAGGCGGCGCAAGTCCAGAGGGCCGTTTCCTTCGAGGAAGAAGTAGTTGAGCATCCACCGTGACTTGAATAGAGTTGCTGTCAGCGACATAGCCTGGAAGTCCGTGACAGGAAGGACATCCGCGATTCCACCCTTGAAAACACCAATTTTCGGGCAAATTCCGCGCTGAACATCCGCGTCATCAACGCACGAGGACTTAAGCATTTCAATGCTTTCAGACGACGGGGTAGGTCTAAGAATTTTTGGTGCCAGCAATGTTGAGGAGGTTTCATAGAAATCATCATCCTTGGTAAGCGCAGATTCGGGTTGGAGATCCTGGTTCAGCATCTGCTGGGTGACGTTCGCAGCACGGACTGTGGAAACCATATCCGCAAAGACAGGATTGTTAAAGACATCCGCGACGGTGAGAACAAGGCCCTCTTCACGAGCGGCGCTAACCATCTTCATGGCGGTGATACTGTCACCACCCAACTTAAAGAAGCTGTCTTGGTGTCTCACCACGTTGGGCGAGAGGCCAAGAGCAGTACTCCAGAGGTTCCACAACTTCCTTTCCACATCAGCCGACACCCCATCCTCGCTAGAGCGAGATGTCGCTGAGCATATCCCCGAGTCATCAGCTCCCCGGACACCCGTCTGGTATGGCGACTCCGCTGTGGCGTAAGGGCGTACATAGTCAGACAAGCCAGTAGTTTCAATAGAGGGAACCTGCAATTTTCCATCTCTTAACATCTTTGCGATGATCTCATGAACACGGTCGTCGATAATCTTCTGAATGGCGGTACTATCCATTGCTTCTCCGGTGGACTTGGCTTTATCGGCGAGAGTGGTTTGAGAATGATCCCAATCCACAGACTCTGAAGAAGCGTCGGTACCAAATTTGACTTGCGACAAAGTCGTAGTTGGGGATTCAATAAATCCAGTGAATACTCTGGCAATGGTATCAGCCAGAGCCTGCGCCTGTTCCTCGGTGACAACATCGTTCCAATATCTCAGAAGAATGCCCTCTTGGCCACGAGCGATCTCAACATTCACAGTGACCGCATACTGGATTTTGTTAGTGAGTGAGGGAGTTGTGGTTAAAATGCACTTACTTCACTGGGGTCATGGGCGTGCTGAAGATCGAACGACAGACCCTTGTCCTTGGTGCCACCCGCGACTGAGTGGTTCTGGATGGACAGGGTTGTGTTAAACAGCGGTTGTCCTTGAATGCCAAGCTCATGCTGGATGCTGGCCAATGAGCAGCTTTGGTGGGGGATGCACTTGAAATAATCATCTTGCACGCTCTTGGAAAGATCAGTGAGCGTCTGTTGACCAGAGAACTGAACTCTACAGCACAGCATGTTAATAAATATACCAACCATGTCCTGGATGCCATTGACAGGGGCATCGCGGCCAGCAGACAAATAGCCGAAGCAGACATCATCAGATTGGGTGAACTGGCGTAGGACAATGGCCCAAGCGGACAGGGTGAGGTTGGCAAGAGTGACAGAGCTCTTTTCGCAAAAATTGAGCAGCTCAGGGAAGCGTTGGAAGTTCATCATTACTCCCTTGAGTTCATGTTCGAAGCCATATTCAGCGGTGTGGGCAACATGACAAGGTCGCACGCCTCTAAGATATTTCTTCCAGTGGCCAAGAGCCTCACTTTGACTTTGAGTGCGAATGAACTTGATGTAATCGCTAAAGGCAGGACCTGGGCCCTCGGGAAGCTTGCGCTCGTACGCGAGAGGTAGATCGCGAAGAAGAACATCGACGGAGCCGCCGTCAATGATGGCGTGGTTAATCTCAAGTTTCAAAACGACACATCCACTGTTGGTCTTGCATACGATCATTTGGTGGGACAGTTTCGATTGTCGCATGGCATTTGAGTCACGAAGAGAGATAGCAGCAAGCTTCTCTTCTACTTCAGAGTCGTGACATTCCACACATAGGATGCTGCTGGTGACGTTCTTGAGCACCAGCTGGTCGAATGAGCCGCCCGCGTAGCTGCTGTCGACAAAGATAGTTCGGAGCACAGGGTGACGATCAACGACTGCTTGCCAAGCTCGGGCAAGCCTCTCTGCGTCGACTTTTCCACCCTTTGCGTCCTTGATTTCGAACACTGTGTGGAACATGTAGGCGTTGGGATCGCGAAGCTGGCTGAGCAAGAGGCCCTCTTGCATAGGCGAGCAGGGGAAGATGTCCTCAACGTCATCCTTGTTACGTATGCCGGCCTTGCGGAATGTGCTCGTGGTAAGCGTCTGGAGGCCTTGGTAGGTGATGGGGAGAAGAGGATAATCGCTTAGTGTAGGCTCTGGAGTGGCAGTCTTCAGCATCATAATGTCCTTCTCGAGGGTCTGTTTGCATTGCATAATCCAGCGGCGAACCTGAGGCTCGTGCTGCATCTTGCGGTTGTAGTTGAAAGCCACGTTGAGACGCTCTTTGATGACGATCGCGGACAATTCGAACAGGGCAAAGCGTGTGGTTTGCGGGCCCATGTCACCTGCGACTGCAAAGTCCGAGCTGTCGAAAACACTACCGTGGTGGTGGAAGAGGGAGTCAGCGCGCTCCAGCTGTTGCAGTCGACCAAGATAATTAAACAGAATCTCCAATGGAACAGGGAAGCTAGAGGAAGCCGCGTCGTTCTGGAGAAGGCTTTTAGTAAAGAAGGGTCTTCCATTGTCTGTCAGTTTACGACGAGTGTCCTTGACTCGCTTTATAATGTCGGTAACACAGTCTGTTTAGGTTAGCCCGCGGTCAAAGACGCATCGTAAATGGGACTCACTGGTTTCTCCGTCGACGACGAGGGGTGCCATGGTGGTGAACCAGCCGACAGTCCTGGAGAGATCAATGGTGGGGTCCCATGGCTCTCTGCCATGTCCTTCATTGTAAATTGTGGGAACATTGCGATCTGTAAATGTGCGAGCAAAAGAGTGGATAATAGCAGAAAGTAGAATATCAACGGTATCAGTGCCAAAGACGTCGTGGCAGCCGTCGAGAATGAACTTGGTGGTCTCCTCACTCAAGCTGAAAGACTCCATCTTGAGATCGTCGTAGACATTTGGTGTGTCCTGCATACCCCAGTAGCTCAAGTTCGGCCTCTCAGGGGTGAAGGGGAGGGTGATAGTTGCGTCGTGAGTTTTTAATCTCTCGCTCTGCATGGCGCACCAGCTTTGGAAGGAGAGTGCCTTTTCCATAGACAAGGAACCAGAAACTACAAGCTCCTCAAGATCTTGCAGTACAATGCGCCAAGACACCATATCTATGCACAAATGATGAGCAACAAGGAAAAGAATCTGACCGCCAGCGCGAAGATTAAACAAATCAGCTGCAAGGATAGGGCCATTGTGAGGGTCCAGAGAACGCTGGCTGTCTGCTATCTTTGGAACCATTGCGCGGGTATCACCAACAGAGTGGACA
The DNA here is from genome assembly GCF_028828085.1 of Penicillium nucicola. Lineage (NCBI taxonomy): Eukaryota > Fungi > Ascomycota > Eurotiomycetes > Eurotiales > Aspergillaceae > Penicillium > Penicillium nucicola. Next base: position 2,864,854 of record NW_026643127.1, read on the forward strand.
TTGAATCGGAAAGACTCGTCAACCTCTGTGGCAGTCTTTTGCTTCCAGACATTGTTTTTCGCGCTAAAACGTGCGCGAAGCATCGCATGTTGACCGATCACTGCCTTGATGGCTCGGCGAAGCACCTCAGCCTCAACGCGACGGGAGATGCGAACAGTGATACTCTGGTTGAACCGGGCGTCACCCTTGAAAGAGTGCGAGCTTTGCACGTAAAGCTTCTGTACAGGTGAAAGGGCAAAACATTCACCAGTCTTCTCCTCGTGCTTAGTGACGGTGACCTTCGTCCCCGCTTTCTGAGCAAGCTCTTTAACAGATCGACTCTGCAAAATGTCGTGCAGTGTAACAACAAGGCCTTGCTTGCGGGCTCTGGATATGACAGCCATACCAGTGATACTGTCGCCGCCTGAAAAAAATCGATCAGTATTCCATTTGTGAAAACAATTATTAGACGGAACTTACCCAAACTGACAAAAGATCGGTCGACATTGACCTTTTGCAAAGAGATGTTGAGGACCTGCGCGAAGATCTCGCGGATGATTTTGAGGGAGCCAGTCTTTTCCTGCTCTTGTTGCGGCTTCGCCTCAGTCTTACCGCGCTTGATGCGATCATAGTCAGCCATGATACGCTCATAAGACTCGTCATCAATATCCTCAATCCAGGCGGTAATCTTCTTCCTGTCAAGCTTGCCCGAGACAAGCATGGGAAGTTTTTTGATGAGAGCCCAGGTCTGGGGAACCATGTAGATTGGGAGCTGGCCCTCGAGACTCTTCTGAACATCCACCAATTCATTATAAGCGTGACGCTCAAGCTCATCCTCGTCAACAAGCTCGCAAGGCTTGTCCGAAATCAATTTGGTATCAGCGGCAACACTGTTCAGAGACATGACAGTTACAAGGCGCTGCTTGAGCGGGCCACTCTTGGGCAGAATGACAACGGCGTGGCGAACACGAGTATCTTCGTACAAACGGTGTTCAATCTCACCAAGCTCCATGCGCTGGCCGTGGAGCTTCACTTGGTGGTCCTTGCGGCTGATATATTCAATGGACCCATCGGGGTTGTAGTAGCACAGGTCACCAGTCTTATAGATACGCCGAGGGCCGTCGACCTTGGATTCGAAGTCTTTGATCCAAATTGGATCAGTGACGAAAGCCTCGGCATTCTTCTCGGGATTTTTAAGGTACTCTCTTGCAAGAGCAGCACCTTCCAGAGCCAATTCGCCGACCGCACCAAGTGGAGTGAGCCGGTCGTGATTGTCAGGATCGACAATCCACGTCAGAGTGCTCGGGATACCATAACCAATCCGTGCAGGATCACGGCTGGCGGCGACTGCATTGTCAATCACAGCAAAGACGCATGTTTCGGTCGGGCCATATCCATTCATAAGATGGACAGTGTTGGCCCACTTGGTGATAACTTCCTTGGACATCTTTTCGCCGCCACAGACGAGATGCTTGAGGCAGGGAACAGAGGAAGGCTCGATGATGCTGGCAATGGACGGAGTAAGGAAGGTCCAAGTGACATTCAAACGACGAATGGCGCCAGAGACATCGTTAAGTCGGTCATCTTCACTGGGGACACAAATGGTACCGCCCAGCATGAGGATTGCAAGGGTTTCCATGATAGCAGCGTCAAACGTCAGCGAGGCGAACTGGAAAACTCGCGATGTGGCGTCCATGTTGACCATTGGCGCAAAAGCCATGATACTGCTGACGACGTTTCGATGCTCCACGATTATTCCTTTGGCCCGTCCGGTACTTCCAGAAGTGAACAGGGCGTAAGCCATGTTGGACGGTTTAACTGGTTGGCGACTGCGGTTGGATACCTTGAGTGATCCATATGCCTTGATGGTTTCTTTGCTGATTGGAACAACGGTTTTCACGACACGGCTGTATCGGGTGGTGTAATTGGGAGTACAAAGAATCATGTTGGCGCCAACATCAGCAAGTATCTCTTCGTGGCGCGAAGTGGGATGAGAAGGATCGAGAGGCACATAACCACCACCAGCGATGAGAATACTGATCAGGGTAACCATTGCCCAAGCCGACTTGTCAAGACAGACAGGAACGAATACCTCTGGTCCAACACCGCGAGAAATAAGGTAGTTGGCAAAGCCAGATGCGAGGTCCCAGAACTCTCTATACGTGAGATCACCATCCCAAGCGCGCACAGCAGGAGCATTGGGCGTTTCGGCAGATTTCTCACAAATGAAGTCCTGCACACATCGCTCTACGACGAGAGGTGTACGACCATTCCATTGGGCGATCTCAGTCTTGTCTTCGGGGCTGACCATATCCAGATCGCTGATCTTACTGGTGCTGTTCTTTGGTAATGCAATCAGTTGGCTGAGCACATGTGAGAATTGCTCAGTGATGCGCTTCGTTTGCCAGCCATTGATGACAAGTTCATCATGGTGGACAGTGAATGAGATGCTGGTCTTGGAAATGCCACATTCCACAACCAGAGGATGAGTGAAGAAGTCCTCACTTGTTTCGCGCTTCTCGTCAATCCAGATCTTGTTGTCTAGATCGCCATCATTTGACTGGATGACCAGCAAGTTCTTGAAATCGCAGGCACTGGAAGTATCTTTGTTGATTTGGCGAATGCGCTGCAGACCGGAGTGCAGGTGTGGAATCATTTGAGTCGTTGACTGGTGAATAGTCTGAAGGTACTCCAGAGTTGACATAGCATTGTCCACTTTAACACGGGTGGGAACGGTGCTCAGTACAGGACCAGCAATTTGAGCAACACCAGGAAGATCAATGTTTCTTCCTGACAAAGTCTCACCGAAGCAAACATCACCAGATGAGGAATGCGTGGCTACGACAATAGCCCAGGCAGCACGCATGAGAACAGGAATGGTAAATTCGACGGTATCAGGCATTCTGGAAACCTTTAAGTTGTGGTACTGGGTGTTTCCGGCGCGGATGGCATCAGGCACTGCGTTTTTGTTCTGAGGGAAGGGAGGGCTGGAAAGCTCGGCCAAGTAGGCTTTCCAGTAGGCATCCGACTCTTGCATGTCCTTATTGACTAGGTAATCAATGAAGAGATTATAGGGAGTTCCAAGGACCTTGTTTTGAACAGCAAGGTAGTTTTCCTCAACCTTACGGAAGACAAGGGGAATGCTCCATCCATCGTAAAGTGCGTGATGAACAGACCAGAGGAAGTACTTGGAGGTAGATCCATGAGGCTGGACCATGGCGTAGCTAGTTAGAGGTGCACCGTTTTCGTTAGGCAGGTGCATAATGTCGTCGGGAAGGGAATCGAACGACTCGGCATGTACCCAGGATATGGGAGCATCTTTCAAGACAACCTGGGCGAAGTTCATGGATTCAGTGTGAACGATGCGAGTGCGCAGGATTTCAAGGTCTGTGACAGTCGTCTGCCAAGCGTCCTTAAATCGGTTGACATCAATTCCATCGGCAAGTCTGAAAGCCGGCTGCGCGACGTAAGAACCACTGTGTTTGATTGAGAGTGTAAGAAGACCCTCTTGAACTGCACTGCAGGGGTAGACGTCATCTATGAGGTCCTTGGACAGCTGGCAAATGTCGGTAAGCTCGTCAAATAGTCCCTCACTATCCACATCGGGAGGTAGAAGTGAGAACGGCTTGATAACCGTTGCCTCAGCCTTCACCGTAACAGTTTTATTGGCGCAGCTCTTGGCCATATCGAAGAGGACCGGGGTGTTGAAGATGCTGGAGACAGTGAGGGATATTCCTTCTGCTTGAGCTGCTCCAACTAGATTCATGGCTGAAAAGGAGTCGCCACCCAGGGCAAAGAAGCTGTCGTCTGGAGTGACAGATCCTGCTTCGAGCTCCAAGGTACTCTCAACAAGGGCCACGATCTTGAGCTCCATACCATCGGCCAAGGTCTCCTCCGTTTTCTCACCTCCGGTGAAGGTGATGTACGATTTCAAGGTTTCCTTGGACAAAGACTGGACCATCGCCTTCAGTCTCCTGCGATCAATCTTGGCGGAAGAAGTGAATGGAAGGTTGCGAATGGGGAAGAACAGTCTCGGCATCATGCTCTGAGGCAGAAGCTTAGGCAAAGAGGCCTTCATATTCTGAATAGCATCCATATTTGAAACAGAGATGGCAAGCAACAAAGGATCCGCCCCAGGAATCGTTGGGGCGAACTGATCACTGCTACCTCCGTTGGAAGCAGGGTCGTGAACAGTGAAGAATGCAGCTAGGCCCTTAGCAATGGTGCGTTCCTCGGGAACGACGACATCGACAGCGACCTGGGAATCCTCAGGAAGGCAGCGGAGACACTGTTGTTCAATTTCCTCAAGTTCAATTCGCTGGCCGTTAAACTTGATCTGTGTGTCCTTTCGGGAGATGAAAGCAAGGGTGCCATCACCGTTGTAGCGAACCAGATCACCAGTGCGGTACATCCGATCCTGACGCTTGAATAGACCCTGAAACCCAGCGTGATGAGACCAGGTTGGATTCTCGAAGAAAGCCGCTTTGGTTTTTGCTTCATTTGCGAGATATCCACGAGCGATGTTGCTTCCTTCCAATATCAGTTCACCGACAGCACCAACTGGTAGAAGGCGGTTGCAGTTGTTGGGGTCCACGATCCAGACTCTGCAGTTGGCAGCCCGTCCGATGGATGTAGGATCGTCATTGACGCGGTTGCCATCCCAGTCAATCTTGACACCAACAGTAGCGACGACAGTAGCTTCAGAGGGACCGTAGGCATTGATGACAAATCTGTCGCCCCAGCGGTCAATATGGTTGGAGGGCATCTTCTCACCACCGGTGATGATAGTCTTCAGTGTGGGGACGGTCTTGGGTTCCAATGTGTTGACAATTGCAGGGGGGAGGACATGTAATTAGCCTCCATGCGACGAATCGCACCCCCGAGATTGTTCATACGTTCCTCCTCACTAGGGACGCAGACACAACCACCAGTCATAAGGGTCATCATGATTTCGAGAACGCTCACATCAAAAGTATAGTTCGAGAACTGCAATGCGCGGGTACCGGAATTCATATGTAAAGCATCGGTCATGGCCAAGGCTGTGGTGCTCAATGCCGTATGTTCCACGACGGTAGCCTTGGGCTTTCCAGTCGTTCCGGAGGTAAAGATAGCATAGGCTGCGTTGTGGGGAGCGGGTCGAATGCAGGACATAGCGAGAGGCGAGTCAGGGAGTTGCGAGATGGAAGTTTGGCACACAGCCAACGACTTCTTGCACAACTTGGACACTTTGGCGTGAACCGAAGAAGAACAGAGAACAAGGTCGGTTCCAATCTCATCAATTAGCATTTTAAGGCGGGAGTCTGGGTGGGACGGATCGATAGAGACGAAAGCTCCCCCAGCCTTGAGAACAGCCAACTGGGCAACCACGGCCCAGGCGGACTTCTCGAAACAAAGCACGACGAAAACTTCTGGTTGGATTCCGAGGCTGGAGAGATGGCGAGCAAGACGACTGGAGACGATTTCGAGCTGCCCGTAGGTAAAGTTTTTGTCCCAGGAACAGACAGCGTCGGCACGAGGGTGCAGTAGCGCCTGCTGCTGGATGAGCTCGTCTGCGCATTTCTCGACCCGGGGAGGGGAGGCGGCGTTCCACTCGCGAATCTGGCGAGCAGATCGTTCGGTAATAAGATCAATATCACCCACAGTGCGTTCATGATGGTTGAGAGTCAAGATATTGTCCAATACCTGATCAAACGTGTCGATAACATGGTTGATCTGGGAGGAGGAGAGGGTTTCGGAGGAGTAGTTGAAATGAATTTCGGCGTGCGAGTGGGAGACATCGGCTTGAACGAGAATGCTATAGCTACTGGAGGTGTTGGGCTCCCGGGCACTTCCCTTGGGCAGAGACGCGGCCTTGCGATAGGTGAGAGAGGTGTTGAAGAGTGTTACATCCCCAAGCCCAAGCTGGCGCTTGACAGCATCCAGAGAGACAGCATTCAAAGTGCTCGTCTCAGTGTTAAGCTTTGCTTGTTGGAGAATTTCCAGCAGCTTTCGTTCATTCCGTGCCAGGAAACGACATGTGGAAATCGACTGGGTGTCCAATTTGTCGTTCTCCGAGGACAAATATGAATACCCAAAGCAGACATCGTCTGATCCTGTGTACCACTTCAGAACAATAGCCCAAGCAAACTGGAAGAGAGTCTCGACTGAGGTGCCAGACAATTTACAGAACGCATGAGTCGTGGCCGTCTGCTTGTTAAGTGTGCGCGTAGAGCGACCATCTTTTCCTGACTCGTGACACAGTGCAGGGAATATGCACGGCTCAACATCGGCGAGATACTCCTTCCAGAAAGCGGCATTATCCCCGGAGAGGCTGGCGTGTTGGGAACTCCGGTTGCCAAACTTGTTTCCAATCCAGGATTTGATGTCGAAAGATGCCAAGGTACTGGTTGCAAGCTCCTGTGTCTCGACTTGAAGGGCCTGGCGATTTAGCTTTCCAAAAGGAGTGAGTGGAAGGGAGGTGATGGGGATATAAATACTAGGAACCTTGCTGTTGGACAAGCAGTTGCTAAGATGGCTGTGAAGACTATTCACGGTGGTCGTCACGTCGGGGGAAGGAGTACCTATGACGCGTTCGCCGAACGCGACTGACGGAGTGTCCGCAGAAACCAAAAATGCGACAAGAGCCTCAACTGCAACATTGTCACGTTTGAGGGAAACACTTTCCACGACACATTTCTTGTTAGCCCCCAGGAATTTGTCAATCTCTTGGTTAGCGTGTGCCAGGTCGCCAGCCAAAAGGTTTGCGTGTGTGTCGCTTTTGCGTCCAATATATACAAGCGATCCATCGGAGTTGTAGCGAACAAGGTCACCAGTCTTGAAGATGCGGTGTTTGCCATCGCCGCGTCTAGCGGAGAGCCAAGATGGACTGTCAAAGAAGTCGTCAGACTCGCGGGTGTTGTCGAGATAACCACGTGCCACGACAGGTCCCTGAAGTGCCAGTTCACCAACGCTACCAATTGGAACAAGTGTCTTGGGGTTTTCCGTGTCAACAACCCAAGCTACACAGGAGGTGCTCTTTCCGATCAGAGTGGCCTCATCTTGACCGGGCGAACAGAAAAGGTGGAAGCAGGCAGAAGAACTCTCGGTTGTACCATACAGAACCTGGAGATGGAGATCATCGGTCTTCCAGTTGTCTATGATATTCTGAGAGACAACTTCGCCTCCAAGAGCAATGGATCGTAGTCCCGGGACATGTTTGGGCGAGAAGAATCCTGCGGCCGTGGGAGTGATGCTAGCAACGTTTGCATGGAGAACGTTGATAGAGGTGGCCAAATTGAGAGGATCGATGTCAGCGGGAATGCAAACACAGCCACCCCACATGAAAGTACCGATCGCTTCAAGGAGGAATGCGTCCGATGTATGAGGAGCGAACTGCAGTGTGCGAGACACATCAGCGATTGCCATGGTGGTAGCAAATGCCTCAGCACGACTCATGACGACTGAGTGATCAAGAACGACCCCCTTGGCGGGACTGGATGTGCCGCTAGTCAGCGCAACATATGCAACATCGGAGGGCTGCGTGGCAGGCTTCAGAATCTCATCCGGGAGGTATTCGAGTAGGGACTCGCTGACAGGAATGACATAAGGCACAATGTCTTCAAGTGTTTGAGCCTTCTGGGGCGAAGCAAGTGCGACTTGAAGAACGTTCTCGACAATCCACTTCTCTACCATTGGGGACTTCTGAGTGCTATCCATAGGGATGCAGCCACCACCAGCCTTCATGACAGCCAAAATGGAGACCATATTCCATGTGGACTTCTCGAAGCAGACAGGAACCATTGTACCCGGGACGACGCCAAAGCTGATCAAGTAAGTTGCCAGGCGCGAGGAGTATTGATCAAGCTTAGAGTAGGTGAGATTACCGTCCCAGGCTGTGACAGCAAGAGCATCAGGGCGTTTCTTGGCCATTTCTTGGACAACGTGGTGAGCACACTTCTCGAAGGATTTGGGAATCTTGTTATTCCAGGTCATGATCTGAGTCTTGTTGTCCTCGCTGAGGCTGTCAAGATCACTGAGTTTGCCGTCAATGTTGCAGACAATGTTATCGAGACACCGAACATACGTGTTGGCTACATTCATAGCCTGCGCATCGGAGAGGTTGGTAGTCCAGTAGTTGAGGTCAATCCGGGCCTTGGTTTCCATAGCTTCAATGTTGATGAAGACTGGGAACTCTGCTGGATCATGAATAGAGCCAACCTCGATACACTCAATCTCACTTTGCACAGTATCCTTGGAACTTGGAAGGCGGCGATAAGAGACACCAGAGTTGAAGAGATTGGTGTCAGCTAACTTCAAGGCATGTTGGATATCAATCAGGGAGGTGTGGCGGAAGGAGAGGCTCTCCATATAATCATTTTGGATCTTTTGCAGAACATCGCTGAGGCTCGTATCACCACAGAACTTCATGCGGCAGACCAAAAGATTAATGATCGGACCAACCGCCCACTGGATTTGATCAACAGGGACATCCCGAAGCGAGGCCATGTAACTAAAGGATACATCATCCGATCCAGAAAAGGCACGGAGGGTGAGACCCCAAGCCGCGTTGAAGACATTCGCCAGCGTAACGCCGCGCTTTTCGCAAACACTCTGGAGCTCGGCGAGCGCATTGAAGTGGACAGGAATAGACCGGAGGCTCTTCTCTGACTTTTCACCATCGGTCAGGACGGGGAAGTGGCAGGGCTTTGCACCACTCAGGTACGAGCGCCAATAGTTCATACTAGCTTGCTTCGGGGCATTTTGCAAGTACTGCATGTAGTCACGGAACAATGGCTGCGGGCTGTCTTCCAGTCTTCCGGCGTAGGCCAATTGCAAGTCACGGAGGATGATTGAGATGGAATTACCGTCCATGGCTGCGTGGCTGAGTTCAATGCGGGCGAAGAGGCGACCAGTGGCTGTCTGGCAGATGGAGAACCGATACGCTGGCGCAATCTCGCTGTAGTCTTTGGCCTCCTGCTTGTCGAAAGTCGTGAGGACATCGCTATCACCAGATGATTGTAGCAAGACAGGGGCGACATGGTACTTCTTGAGCACAACTTGGCAAAAAGGATCACGTGGAGTGAGGTTCTCTGCGAAGATGGTCCTGAACATCGCATGGTGGGAGACAACCTGCTGCCAGGCATTCGCTAGTCTGTCCAGGTTGGGCTGACCAGCACCAGTGCCCCGAATCTCGAACGTGTCATGGACAGCGTAATAAGAGTTGTCCCGGGTACGGCCAAGCAGAATGCCCTGCTGCATACGAGAGCAAGGGTAGATATCTTCCACCAAGTCCGGAGACTCTATACCCATAGCGGGCAACTTCTCGTGTAACATCTTCTCCAATGTTGGATATGTCAATGAGAGCATCGGGAATGAGCTCAGAGTCAAACGAGATGACAAAAGGGGCAGCTGCTCGGAAAGAGAAACGAGCAGTTCCTGGCAGTTGGAGACCCAACGGTGAATGCGGTTCTGGTGCTGCATGATCTTGTTGAAGGAGAAGTTGAAACGGATCTTGCCAGCAACAACCATAGCAGAAATCTCGAACAAGCCAAAGCGAGGAGTGTCGCGTCCGAAGTCAGCGGCACCGCCTCCTTGGCCAGCCTCGCCCGCCATCTGGTCCACAAGCTGGAAGAGTCCATCTTTTCGCTGGAGATCACGATGCTGACCAACATAGTTGAAAGACATCTCGAACGGATGAGGGTGAGAAGGTCCTGTTTTACCAGCAGTGGCCAGGACCCGGCTGGTGAAGTCTGCACGACCGTTGTCCGAAACACGTCGACGCAGGTCCTTCACCTTGATGACAGTATCGATCGGATCATCAGACTTATATGAAGAGATAAATATTGGTTGTAGGATCGTGAACCAGCCAACCGTGTGCGAGATATCGATCGATGAGTCCCATGTTTCACGTCCATGCCCTTCGTTGTAGATAGTCGGCAAACCACGGTCGGGGAATGACCGGCCAAATGAGTGAATCATTGCTGCAAGGAAGATATCGATTGGCTCTGTTCCAAGCGCTTGATGGCTGTCGAAGAGAATTGCGCTCGTATGAGCTGGGTCGATTTCGAAAGAGGCACAGTCGACATCTCCATATGTCGTCTCGGTGTTCTGGAGTCCCCAGTAGCCAAACTCCGGAGTGGCCAAAGCATCTGTCGCAACCTTTTCCTCGGTTCGAAGGTTGTTGCACTGCTCACTCTGGAGGCGACACCAAGTTTGGAAGGGTAGAGAGTCGTTGCTGGCACTCTTTTGAGGGTTCAGGATGAAGTCTTCCAAGTCCTGAAGGATAATCTTCCATGAGACGATATCGACAACCAAATGATGAGCAGTCATTGACAGCACATGCGATTCACCCGTAACCGCGAAGTAATCAACTGCCAGCAGTGGGCCGGAGAAGCAGTTGATAGATGACTGGCTATCAGCGATGTGGGGCTTGACGGCATCCATGTGGCTAACTTTGTGTGTCTTCCATCTATAAGATCCGGTTATATCGCGGGTGATTCGTTGACTGGATGCCGTTGCGCGTCCTGTGTCAGTATATCGGGCGCGAAGCATAGAGTGACGAGTGACCAGGGTCTCGACAGCGTTCCGTAAGGTTCTCTCATCAAGTGGCTTGTTCATGCGAACCAAAACGCCCTGGTTAAAGTGACCTTGTCCCTCCTTACGAACGCCGAAGTGGAGAGTTTGAATAGGTGAGAGGTCGAATGGCTGATCGACAGCCTCCTCGTAGGTGGTGGTGTTGTCAGTAGCCTTGGCTCGGGTTGCCAAATCCCGGATCGATTTGCTGCGAAGAATTTCCTGTACTGAGAGTACGAACCCACTCTTCTTGCAGAGACCAATACATGACATTGCGGCGATAGAGTCACCTCCAAGCGCCAGGAAACTCTCGTTCAAGTTCAACTGGTTCAGAGGAATATTAAGGACGCGGCTATACACAGCTGCCAAAGCTTCCTCACGGTTGTTGGCCGGCTGTGACGTCTCTGCGTCCAGGATCGCAACAGAGGCACTGTGCTGAAGATCTGGATCACTTTCCATGCCGGCAACCCAAGTAGCGATACCCTTGCGGTCAAGTTTCCCGGAGGGCAAGAGAGGCAAAGCTTCAACGCAGAGCCAAACAGCAGGGACCATATAAGTCGGAAGTCGTGCGAGGAGACGTTCACGGAGTCCGGGTATAAGTTCGGCCTTTTTCGAGGCAGAGACTAGACGCAACGGCTCCAAATCCGACTCGGACTGTTCAGCGAGTAACCCGGCGGAAGAAACAACCGCTGCGAGACGACCCTTGGAGAAGCCCGACTTGGGGAAAAATACGGAGCAGTGGGTGACGTGCAAGTCAGCACTGAGCTGGTTCTCGATTTCGCCAAGCTCAATGCGCTGTCCGTGGACCTTAACCTGCGTATCTTTTCGACCAACGTAGTTGAGTGCACCAGAGTCAGCGTTGTACCGCACAATATCACCAGTCTTATAAAATCTGCGGTTAGAGGCAGTATCCGCCTCCAATTTCGTGAAAGCAGGATCGTAGATGAATGATTCATTTGTCTTCTGGGGGTTATTCACGTAGCACCGGGCTAGGGACGGGCCTTCCAAAAGTAGTTCGCCGGGGCAGCCCACAGGGACGAGTTCGTCATGGTTATCAGGGTTCACAAGCCAAGCCCTGACACCGATGGGTAGACCGATATCTTTGCAATCGGTGTCTGGTGTAATCCACGAGTTGAGCACGGAGGCAACGCTGGCCTCAGTTGGTCCATAACCATTGACTAATTTGATTCTGGACCAAGTAGCCAGCTGGGACTGCGACATTGCTTCACCGGCCAGAACCAGACTCTGCAGTCCTGGGACACTGTCGATTTCAATAAATCCGATGAATGACGGGGTAAAGCATGCTTGGGTGACACGCATATCATTGATAGTGCTGACGATGTCGTTGAGCCGGGCCTCCTCACTCGGGATGCACACGCAGGCACCATGTATGAGCGGCGTCAACGACTCGGACAAACTGGCATCGAACGTGTGAGCTGCGAACTGGAGACAGCGAGAGTCACGGAAGACGCGCAGGCCAGGCCCATGCACCATGGCACTCGAGAGGAATGCTCGGTGCTCCAGCAAGGTTCCCTGAAGAAGTATAAAAGTCAGCGGTTTCATCCCTGCTATCTCCAGGGGTTAAGCGGGGTTTTCTCTCACCTTTGGCTCCCCAGTAGAGCCGGAGGTAAACAAAACATAAGCCGCATTTTGACTGGTAACTCCCGATGCGAGGTCGACACTGTCTACGTCGGACAAGCGATCCAAAGTGTCCGCGCTGAGGGGGATCAAAGTCTTTACGATAGGTCGAAGTTTTTCTGCACGCGTGTCGGAGCAGATCACAACTGCAGCCTGGACGGATGTGATGAGGTTCTGCAGTCGGGAAGTTGGGTGCGTGGCATCAAGTGGGACAAAAGCTCCCCCGGCCTTCATCACGCCAAGCATTGCGACGATGTTCCATTTCTGCCCTGGTCAGCCTTTCCTTTTCACAACTCTTCACAAACTCTTCGCAAACCGTTCGCAAATTTAAAGAAGAAACTAACCGATTTGTCGAAACACAATCCCACGCGGATTTCGGGGCCGACCCCCTGCATGCGCAGATGGCATGCAAGTTTGGACGCCTGGTAGTCCAGCTGCGCATAGGTAAAGCTGCCATCCCAGGCACACACAGCTTCGCGGTCTGGTCCACTTAGGACTTGATCATGGATAGCTTCGTGGATGCAGCGATCATGAAGTTGAGGAATGGTGGAATTCCAATTGCGAATGCGTTGCCAGTCATTCTCCGAGAACAAATTAAGCTGGCTAATAGCGGTTTTCTCGGCAGACAGGACTTTGGCAAGTAATTGTTCAAAAATGTTGGCGACACTCTTCATCTGGTCGGCGGACATATCACCCTTACGCCACTCGAGGGACATGCTGATGTCCCCACGCATGACCTTGACATGGAGACGGACTTGACACTGCACGTTGTTAGCACAGTCTGCAATCTTCAAATCGCCACTGCTCTCGGATTTCACTGACCTCATCTGGGAGAGCCGCTGCCAGGATTGGTTTCGACGGTGATGCCGGCGGATCATATGTACGCAACATCAAAATGGTATTGAAAGGGAGATATCCCTCGGACGTCTCCTCCGAGCTTCCACCATTGTGTTGTTTGTTTAGGCCTGTTGCGCCCACCTTGTCTAGAATTGCCGTGAGAGAGTCGTTTTCGTTGATCGATACGCGAATAGTGGAAATATTGGCGCCATTGGCACGCTGTACAGTTGATTTGGGAGACCGCGAGTCTCCCTCGAGATGTTGATAACCGAAACAAATGTCCTCCGAACGGATGTAGTAGTGGAGCACGAGAGCCCAGGTTGTCCGCAAAAGCGAATCCAGCCGACCTTCGTTGCATGCGGTTAATAACTGCGCATGCTGGGCGGCGGTTGGCCTTGTCTTCATCGAGACCGGCCGTTTGGCCCCGTCGACCGCCGAGGCGAACCGAGGGAGATAGCACTGGGTGGAATGAGCCATGTCTAATTACTGGGTATCGTACGTCTTTCCGGTTTGTGCTGATCGCTTCCTGCGGTTGAAGCGAGTGAATGGGACCTCAATGGATAATGAACGACAGAATTAATCCAAGAGGAGTGTGCAAGTGGCAGCGCTCGCGAAATCGGATGGATCCGGTTGCTTTAAACAGCTACAGGTCTTTTTTTTTGTTTTTGTTTTCTAATCCTGGACATAGTACCCAAGTCGACATCACCGTAGCGGGGCCAGAGCCTGGAGCAATAGGGAAATGCGCTTTCTTCCTTGCATGGGTTCGGATCTAGATGAGTGCGAGCCACAGAAAGATACGTATTGTGGATCAGCTGCTTGGCCCCTGTGGAACTGAGTCAGACACTTTTTTCATAATTTTACGCTAATTTCGCTGTAAGTTAACCCTTTCGCAACCTAATCCGTTGTGGCTGCTAACACCGGACATGCAGGGGCAAAGTCCTGGGCACATCTTCCCCAAGCGAAGAGGCCTGCAGTTCCCCGACTCACCCTTGCGGTCTCGAACGTGGCTCCCAGCAAGGTATAAACGCCCGAACAATCGATACGCCACCGACAAATGAAGGCGTTGCTTGCGTGATCGTGATTTTGATTCTCTACTTGGGCTGCTTGTCGTGCTGACTTGCTGACGGTGATCACAGTGTCTAAATAAATAGAAGACAGCGAAAAGGAGCTTTGATCTCGTTGTGCCCACCTTCCTGTAGAGATACGAAGGGATGCTGGAGTTGTCTTCTGCACCAAGATGGCGCCAACGCAGGTATACGAGCATCTCACGAGGCGAGCTGATTATCTTTTACACCGACTTGTGCACATGGCACTGTCCTCGTCCGAAGCACTTGGCAGGTCTTAGTTCCCATGCTCTACGACGGGCCTTGAAGCTTGCGGTAGGGTTGAAATACGGTGTCGATCGATGATGATTTACCTCGCAGTCTGTCATCCCCAATCTGTGAGGGCATGGACGTGCTGATCTGTCTGATCGCGATCGGAAAGTTAATATGCCCTCACTGTTGTCTTGGATCAAACTTTGGGGTACTTCCAAGGAATGTGAGTCTAGCAGTGGGGTATTCCCCGGAGTCATCTTTTCGCCCCTTCAAACGAAGTACGTCAGGCACTGGATCTGCAGTTTTGACAGATATTTCTTAGGAAAAGATGGACGACTTCGGAGGAATACTCTGGGTGGGGGCGGATAGCCCTAACAACGGCATCGGCGAAAGCACCGGAACGACAAAGCCGGAAATTCTTGCGAATCAATTCCCTAATTTGGGGGCTACGAACGTAATGAAGTGATGCGTATGTCGTTCGCAAGATTGTTGTAAAGGCGTACGCCACTAGCAGTGGCGTCTGCAAGGGTCTTCAAGGAGCGGGTTCATCCGCGACCTATCTACTTGGCTCGATCATGAATAGTACCATCTACAGTATGCTTTATAGCTTAACCCCTATTTCTGAGGTTACATTCTGACGAGCGTTCTTTGGAATTGTTATGGTCAAGGACCTATCATTCAATCTAGACCGCCAAAGTAATTGTACTCGATCCTGCGATCGTGGCTAGGAACTGCCTCTTGCATTACACCTTTCACCATACTGTCTCTGTGTTTTGGTCTCGCTTTTTATTTTTATTTTTGTTTTTATTTCTTCTTCTTTCCTTTATCTCGCTAAACCTTTTTTAGTATCATTTAGTTTCTTTTGTCGTCGTCTTCGCTCTCGTATAAGCCGACAGTAAAAATGGAGAATCTGGAACGTACATTTGTGATCTCCACTCACTCGTCCGTTCAGATTTTAACCTCAAGATCGATTTTGATAGGCGTCCGTTACCCCTGTTCGGGTCGCGCCGTCTGGCTATTAGGCGTTTTTTTCTGTGTTGCCTGTCAGCGGGACTCCGCTCAGGTCCACCAATAGTCCAGGCTGTCCAAGTTAAGTGGTAAGTCGCGTAGATCGTTGGCTTGGGCTCCCGAACTAACCGGTTTGTGGCCTGTCGGGAGGCTTGTTTGGCGAGCACTAGGCATTGCTAGCTCAGGTCTAGTGTGAGAGGTGCTATCCTTAGCTCCCGGGCTGGCGCCGATGCTGAATCATTGTGCACTAGACCATACACAAAAGGGAGCTGACAAGGTAATAGCATTGTTATGATCCACCCGGCGTCTGCATGACAGGTCACTTTGAAAATTGTGTGTAATGGCTTGAGCCCCAAGAATAAATTGGCAGATGGGACATAGTATACACATTATACATGCGATATATTTGAGTGCAGAAGGTAAATCTGACTCAACATGCTGTCGCATGTCCCTCCGCAATGTGAAGGAGGGATTTGGAATCGCGTGCATATGTTTATGCACTGGCTTTGCCACCCATCAACCACGCTTCACAAAAAAACCGGGCTCACCCCGGTCGGCATCCACTATGCCAGCCTGTCCAATTTCTCTGCCGTACATGTAGGTACAGATCCCGAGTACTGCACATTGGCCCAGTGACCGTGGCCGCCACGTCTTGAGATGCAGGATTCCACGTATATGTACTGTACTGTACGTACAGTACATGCCCACACGTTAGGTCGGGTTCAGTTGAAATCTTAAACGCCGAGATCAGCCGATGACGATTCGACAGGTTCTGGGGAGGGGCCACTACAGTACGTTTAGTCTGTTCTATACCAGGAAGAATGGACGATTGGTCCGGAGGTCGCGTTGGAATCCTGGTCGCAGCCACTACCGCGAGTCAGAAGAAGCAAAAACGATGCCATGACAGCTCGGGGACGTCAGGTGGAGTACTTCAGAGAAAATTGGGATCGTGACTGGGAAGGGAGTCTGTAAACTTCGTCTTTCTTTACTCTATGCAGGCGATGTAGCCGAAACTCTACCTCACCGAGTTCTTCCAAGTCATCGTGTTCGTGTGTGTGTGCGTCTGACCCCGAAGCCATGCGGTCAGAGGAAAGTTGAGAAAATTCAAGAATTAAGAACCTGTTAGTGCGAAGTTTCACTTTGGATCCAAAAGGATCGCCCGTCACACTAGGTGAACCGCCCTCGCATAAGGTGGAAAGCTAGCTTGCCCTAGGTCCAGACAGAGGACTTGGCCCAAGGACGAAGGGAGATCTTCTGAGCACCCAATTGGCCCCTGAGATTATAATTATTACTCGATGCAAGGTCATACTTCTAACCTCGTGTTGCTCCAGATATTCTGTACACCTCTTGGAAGTTTTGCTTCCTGACTCCAGGGGGGACTCGGTCTATTGGTTCCTCTGCATCCCCCACATCCCCAGGGGGGGGGGATGAGACCGCGGGAAATTGAGCTTTATGTCAATATGATCACATTTGGATGAACAAGTGGAGACATTAACTCGCAATCCAATCTCTGGTGGAAAAAACAGCCATAGAAAATACCCCGAAATATACCCAATTGCCCCTGTTAGGTGCAGCTCAGTGGGTTGCTGTACAGGAGACAGCATGACAACCGAAGTCTAGATGAGCTCATGGGGCTTTGCCAAAATTGGCATTGTAAGATAATTGCATCAAGTGTTTAATTCCCTGTCCACTCTGGTGCAGGAGCCAGTGGCAAGGCTCCTCAGGGCGAGTTCAGGGCTGTGATCCTCCTAGATGTAGTCAGCTCCTGCAAGAGGGATACAAGACCTAATTGACTCCTATGTACCTTCTATGCCTTCTGCCGCTAGTAGAAGTATGATTCTAATGTCGCTTTTTGGATGCATCCAATTCCAAACTAAAGGCCTGAACTTCCCCTAATGCATATGCTCTAACTCCATACACTCGTTAACTCGTTGTTGCATTTTTTTTATTCTAATTCCTCGTGTCACTCGTTCCGTCTCTCTTCTCTTTAACCATCCTTTGTCGACAGGTGGTTCAAGATTAGACATGGCTTCCTCTCACTCTACAGGACCGTCCTGCCACGATCTGGACAATACTATGCGTATTGGCGCTGGATCGTGTCGCGGGGGCTTTGACTTCTCTCTTTTATTCGAAGAAACTATTCTTGAGATCTTACCTATTGTCTTAATGCTAATTGTCATTCCCGTTCGTCTCTGGCACCTCTCGCAAAAACGAAACAAAGTTGTTGGATCAGGGTTGCTACTTGTCAAGCTTGTAAGTGCCAGTTATCCCATTGCTTTTTCCAGTTCGCAGGGAATTCAGTTCGAATTGAAATGCGCCGAACATGAAGAATATTTCTTTTCTAATGCTTGCTTTCTATGACAGGCAGCATGGTTTGGACTGCTAGCGCTGCAAATCACTCAGACTGCTCTATGGTCAGCGCCGGCAGCCGACAAGACGAAAGCTTCTATTGCAGCGAATGCACTTCTGACAGTCGGTGTGGTCGTGCTCGGTCTACTTTCATATGCAGAGCACATGCGATCCGTGAAACCATCGTTTATTTTAAACACCTACCTCTTCTGCAGCCTGCTATTCGATGTTGCCCGGACCCGGACTCTATGGCTACGTCGCGTGGACTCGTTCAATCAAACCATCGCCATTGTTACTACCGTAGCACTGGTAGTTAAGTTTGTTATTTTCGTTCTTGAAGCTATTGAGAAGAGACATATTCTCAAATCAGAGTATGCCGGTTACCCTCCAGAAGCGACAGCGGGTTTCTATAACCGCGCGGTCTTCTGGTGGCTGAACCCGCTATTCAAGATTGGCTTTACCAGCTTCCTTCGTGTGGAGGACCTGGCTGTTCTTGACAAGCAATTGAGTTCTGAGCGTCTACTCGCCAGCTTCGAAGAAACATGGAGCAAAGGTAATATCTTCATCCGTTATATGTCATACATGCCTTGCTGACTGAATCTAGTGACTCAAAAATCTCCCAATACCTTGCAAATAGAAGCACTCAAGGCTGCCAAGTGGCCTTTGCTTGCAGGTATACCTGCTCGAGCCTGTGTGGTGGCTTTCAACTTCTGTCAGCCTTTGCTTCTTGAGAGATCTCTATCTTTCTTCAACTCCCCCGTGAACAAAGAGTCCAACAATGTTGGATACGGACTGATCGGTGCTTATATCATGGTTTACTGTGGTCTTGGAATTTCAATGGGTCAATATCAACACTTGACTTACCGTGGGATCACCATGGTGCGAGGCATCCTCATCACGATGCTCTACAAGAAGGCCAGCTGTCTCACTCTGACCGATACCGACCCTGCCAACTCAGTAACCCTAATGAGTGCAGATGTCGAGCGTATCACGCAAGGCTGGCAGACAATGCATGAAATCTGGGCAAACTCGATCGAGATTGCTCTGGCAATTTACCTCCTTGAGCGTCAACTCGGGGTTTCCTGTGTGGTTCCCGTGTGTGTCGCCCTCTTCGCCTTGATCGGATCATTGATCGGTATGTCTTTTGTGGTTGCCCGGCAAGCCAAATGGCTGGAGGCTATTGAGAGGCGTATTTCTTCTACTTCTGGGATGCTTGGTTCTATCAAGGGTGTTAAGATGCTCGGCTTGCAAAATTCCATGATGAAGTTCGTGCATGGTCTTCGCCTCGACGAATTGGATATTTCTAGGAAATTCCGTACCCTACTCGTCTATAACATGGCTTTCGGCTGGTTGACTCGCATCTTCGCTCCCATCTTCACATTCGGTGTCTATGTCGGCATCTCCAGCAATCCTTTGACTGTTTCCCGAGTTTTCACATCTCTGTCGCTTTTCTCTCTTCTCGCAGATCCCTTGTTAACCTTGGTCATGGCTTTGATGTCTTTTGCCGGTGCTCTTGGGTCTTTCCAGCGTATCCAACAATTCCTGGATAAGGAGGATCACTCCGATCGCCGACGCCGATCCTCTCAGACTCTTACGCTTGAGGATCTCGGTGAGAAGCGCCTTCTGGCCAAGTGCAACGATCTTAATCTTTCTTCGTCTTCCATCGGCTCCGACTCGATCGAGTCTTATAAGCACTCGCGCACTAATTCCTCCATGACCAATGCCGTGATGATCTCGAACGGAAGCTTCGGCTGGGATGCGGACAAAGAGCCAATCCTCAAGGACATCACATTGACTGTTGCTCGTGGGAGCTTTACCATGCTTATTGGATCATCCGGATGCGGCAAGTCAACCCTTCTCAAGGCCCTTCTTGGAGAGGTGCCTTGTTCAGAGGGCCAGGTCGAACTGTCCACCCCCAGTGTCGCTTTCTGTGATCAAACTCCCTGGCATATGAACGGTACTATCAAGGATAGTATTGTCGCTATGTCTGACTACGATCCTCAATGGTATTCCACTGTGATTCAAGCCTGTGCCCTGGAAGAAGATCTTGCACAGTTCCCTCGTGGAGACGCCGCTATCATTGGTAGCAAGGGTATTGCTCTCAGTGGAGGACAAAGCCAGCGTATCGCACTTGCTCGGGCAGTGTATGCTCGGAGAAACATCATCGTCCTCGACGATGCCCTTAGTGGACTTGACGCTACTACTGAAAATCACATCTTCCACAACCTGTTCGGAAGCACCGGAATTCTGAGAGAGCTTGGGGCTACTACCATTGTGGCATCCTCTTCCGTTAAGCGCCTTCCTTACTCTGATCACATCGTCGTGATGGATACTACTGGTCGCATCAACGAACAAGGAAATTTCACTGCTCTGAACAAGACTGGTGGATACGTCTCAAGCTTCGGTCTCGGGTCGCCTGACTGGGATTACAAACCTCAAAGATTCTCTGACTCTCCGAGCTATAACAGCATTGACACTGTTCAGAAGGAAAAGGAAGCACTGGCTGAAGAGCCAGAGAATCGTGAGACTGGTGGTGATCTTGGAATCTACACGTACTATATTGACGCCATTGGATGGCTCCCAGCAACGATCTTCATGGTCGCCATGGCCAGCTTTATCTTCTGCATTTCTTTCCCGAGTATTTGGATGAAGTGGTGGGCCCAGTCTGATACTGCACACCCCAAGCAGGAGATCGGTTACTATCTCGGTATCTACGTGATGCTTGGCTGTCTCGGCATGATTACTCTGCTCGTCGGCGCCTGGGAGATGATTATCACCATGGTCCCCAAGTCTGGCGAGAGCTTCCACCGCAAATTGTTGACGACTGTTCTCAGTGCACCTATGCTGTTCTTTTCCAGTACCGACAGTGGATCAATTCTCAACAGATTCAGTCAGGACTTGATGCTCATCGATATGGAACTTCCTATTGCTGCCATTAATACTGTTGCTACGTTCTTCCTCTGTCTAGCACAGATGGCACTCATTGGTGTCTCGTCGAAGTATGCGGCTATCTCTTTTCCAATCGTTCTCGGTATCTTGTTCTTGATTCAGAAGATGTACTTGCGCACTTCACGCCAGCTCCGTTACCTCGATCTTGAGGCCAAGGCACCACTGTACTCTCACTTTACCGACTGCTTGCAGGGTCTTGTGACCTTACGTGCCTTTGGATGGCAGCATGCTATGGAGAAGAAGAACATTGAACTCCTGGATCACTCGCAGCGGCCCTTCTACTTCATGTTTGCTATCCAGCGCTGGCTTACTCTCTCGCTGGATATGGTTGTGGCTGGTATCGCCGTGCTTCTCATTATTCTGGTTGTGGCACTCCGTGGATCTAATCTCAGTGCTGGCTATGTTGGTGTTGCTTTGTTGAACGTTATTCAGTTCAGTCAGAGTATCAAGCTCCTGGTTACTTTCTGGACCAACCTGGAGACTCACATTGGGTCTATTCAGCGTATCAAGGACTTCTGTCAGACTGTTCAGTCGGAAGATAAGCCTGGTGAGGACGGCGATGTGCCTCCCAACTGGCCGTCCAATGGTGCAGTCAGCTTCCAGTCCGTCTCTGCGGCATACAGACCCTCCGAGCCTGTTCTCAATGATGTCTCTCTCACCATCAAGGCCGGGGAGAAAGTCGGAATTTGCGGCCGAACCGGAAGGTGAGAATCTACAATACAAATGTCTTTATTTGCACAGTGCTAACCAACTACCAGCGGCAAAACCTCAATGATCATGAGCATCTTCCGCATGATGGAACTAACCAGCGGCACCATCACCGTGGACGGAGTTGACCTAGCTACTCTCCCCCGACGCGAGATTCGCTCACGCATCAATGGTGTCTCCCAAGACTCCCTCCTATTCAAGGGCAGCGTGCGCCTCAACGCCGACCCAACAGGAGTCTGCACCGACCAAGACATCCAGACCGCACTCCGGAGCGTGCAGCTCCTGCCAGCAATCCAAGAAAAGGGCAGCCTGGACACCGACATCGACGAGATCCACCTCTCGCACGGCCAAAAGCAACTCTTCTGCCTTGCCCGCGCCCTCCTTCGCCCGGGCAACATACTCATTCTGGATGAAGCCACCAGCAAGTAAGTCTCACCTCTCTCGCCTCCCTATTGCCATGCACCAGATCCCCCTCGCATGTCCTGATCCGCATCTTCCGCCCTGCGCAATATATTGTTTTGCAGTGGTGGCCTCAAATCCCCTACATCCCCTGCATGAGGCGGTTGGATCCGAGCGCGAATCAATTATTAGCGTTTGCGATCTATGCATGTCTCCACATCTCATATCTCACACCTCATCCCTTGCTCCGTGTGTCTGGGGACAATTTGACTAACTGAAACCGCAGTATCGATACCAAGACCGATGAAATTATGCAGCGCGTCATCAGGGAGAAGTTCTGTAATCACACGATCATCGCGGTCGCCCACAAACTTGATACCATTCTAGACTTTGATCGCATCGTTGTCTTGGATGCAGGGCGTATCATTGAGAATGGCGAGCCGTACGCCCTCCTGACAGAACCCAAGTCGCACTTCAGCAAGTTGTATGCCAGTGCCCAGGCAACCGAGGAGTCGGAGTGATCTCCCTATCTCAGACTTCTTTTGCGAGTTTCTATTGTTTCCGGTCCATGGCGAACTTGTCTTGGGCTCGATTGCTTGATTGTTTTTGCACCAATTTTCTGCGCACCTGCTCGGATTGAAGCGTCTTGCTGCTGGTTGTTATGGCGCGTCAATCATCCACATTCTTTGGTCTCTTGGGGTACATATCGACATCGACATACTGACTTTTAGTGATCTTTGGTCATTTGGTTCTTTGGCGTTACATATTGTTTTGTTTCTGTGTTTATTTCTTTGGTGGAATTATGATTAAAATGCCTTTCTTGACTCTCGTTTATATTATTTGAAGTTGTAGAAGGGATCAGGTCAGATCAGGCTGAATTGGATGGAATGGCATACTTGGAACTATACTTCATATATCTCTGTGTTTGCTCTCAATTATCATTGAGGCTATAAATTGGAAACCATCTTTTGCTCTTTACTTCAGAATGTCTTTTGTGAAAATAAAGAAAAGTGTATTACACGGTCGCATAATTGGTACGTGTTGTTGCACTCCTTTGATGAAGCACTCCCATGTAAATTATGGAGGCCAAGCACCTTTGTCTCATCATCTGCCTTTTTCTTTTATCTTCTCGGGCTACAATAAACTACTAGATATTCTATTGTCAGCCTACATCTCTTCAATTTATTGGTGACTAAACTTCTTCCGGATGTAGAAATATCGTGATTATTCCCTATGGAACCGCAGATATATATCTCTAAGACGAGTCTGAGTTGAACAATCACAAAACATTTGCTCTGCCTTTCAAGACCCCATGTGTCTCATAGAGTTATATGAGCCTTTTCCTGCATCAGTATTCCCATTCTCCTTGTCTCTGTCTGTCTATGATCATAGGACATCCCTGGTATATCATCGGAGCTCTTGGCTTTATCACCACCCAATATGACCAACTTTTCCTTGGAAGTCAATTAATCATGCCGTCGCTGATATATAAGTGTGTTAAATACAGACAAAATCTGGAGAACTACCTTATAGCCCGTACGCCACAGGCAGGTAATTTGTTAGTTTTGTCATCGATAATATTGACCGATTCACGTTTACTGTCTAGCCGTAACTCAATCCACTACGTAGCAAGAAAAGTGACACAAAAGTCCAAGTCGAATTTAGCCCCTATTCAGAGAAAAAGAGCAACCTTATGAAAAAAAGAAAGAAAATTAGGGGAAAACACCGATAGAGTACCATACACAGGTCAAAAAGATCAAATTCAAAAAGCGAATAAAGAGGCAGATCAAGAACCCCTCGGCCTAAAATGCAAGTCACAAAAGTCATGAAGAAAACCCCCCCAAGACGAATCAATCCCGCCTCAACTACAAAACCATCGTGTCATCATTATCGAAATCCCCCTCTTCCTCCTCGCCCAGAAGACCGAACTCCCAATCACCACGCTCAATGCGACTAACGCGGTCGAGCTCGGACTGGAACTCGCGGCGGAGATGTTCGAGCGTCACGATGATGCGACGTTTAAGGAGGTGGTTGGTGGGTGGGAACTCGAAGGATACTAGGCTGTCGCGCCGGTTGATGGATGCAATGCTGTTACTTCTGTTGTGGGTTGGTGCGAAGGCGACGGTGTTGGGGGATCGCTTAGCGAGGGGTGTGGACGCGCTGGCATCTTCCATGAAGACGTCTTCGTCGGTATGTGTGCTGCGCCGTCTTTCTTCGGTCGGGGCGTTCATTGCGGGTCCATTCTCGACTAGGATATAGGCCTCGCTTTTGTCGACGCAGGCGAGCAAGTTGATTAGTGACAGGAGCTCGTGGCGAATTTCTTTGCTTTCGGCATCGTCTTCTTCGGGGCGGGATTCATCGCGGTCCTTTCCTTTCTGGGCAAGAGCGGATGACGGTGCGTCGCGGGCATTGCGGAGACGCTGGACATTGCGGTAGGCGATCTCGGCCGCGCCGCGGTAGTCATTCCGGGCAATCCGGTAAGCCTGCAGGATGCGGTTGTAGTCGGGGGAGGCTTCGACGGTGTTGTTGTCGGCATC
This sequence comes from Penicillium nucicola, assembly GCF_028828085.1. Lineage (NCBI taxonomy): Eukaryota > Fungi > Ascomycota > Eurotiomycetes > Eurotiales > Aspergillaceae > Penicillium > Penicillium nucicola. The sequence continues at coordinate 2,889,125 of NW_026643127.1, forward strand.
CAGCCAAGAAGCATAAGTGCTCTGTTTGTGGGTGAGGTGGACGAGGATCTCGTCGATGAAAGAGGCGATACTTGGCACGAGGGAGGTAGGGAAACGGAGGATCTGCTTGAGGCCCGCAGTGCCGGGGCCAGAGACAGTCAGGATGGTGGAGACGAGCTCGGTCAGCTCTATTTTTTGCAGCTTGATGTCCTGCAATCTGGCCAGAGCGGAGTAGGCTTGATCAAACTGGCAGGTCTTAAGGGCTCCGGTGAACAGACGAGACAGTAGATCATCGCGCATGGCTGGGTACTCGGCGTCGTGTTCGGCCCCAAGTTCTGAGTCAAGGGCCTGCAGCGCCAGGCTGGCAAAGTCCGCAACATGTGAGTATGAGCGCATCTTTTCAAAGATAGAAAGGATGTGTTGGTAGTATTTTGCAAGGCCGTTGTGGAAGCAATCGACATCCAGGAGATCTAGCAGCTCTGCTGACATATCGGAGAGATTGCCCATTGGCTTTCCAGAAGCTGTGAAGAGTTAGTGCTGCATTAAGAAAATAGATAGTAGAATACATACAGAGCAAGTATGCTGCCTTCCGGAAGTAGATAGCCGCAGTATCAAATTCAGACATGGCCACATGTAGCCGACCCTTGATGTAAGTCGACCATGAAGTGCTTGCCTGGAAGCGAGAGAAGTCCCATGCAAGATCAATGTTGTTCTTTGCAATTAGATCACATTGAATGTGGGCAACGGCGTTCTGATAGTTGACTTCACCCTCGCGGGTAATCCACGCGACAACATCTCTGATTCCAAGAGTCAAAGTATAGCTTTGTGGGGAGTCAATGGCTTGCTGGGGCTTGATATCGGTGACGAACAGATCTTCAAGAATAGTTGCGGTTCTTTGGTTCTTGTTGGCCGCATTACGGTCCCTCAGCGAACGACTTGGTGTTGACAAGTCATTTCGTACCTTCGGAACACTGTCGGGGCACTTGCGCACATTCGAGCTGAGCCAGTTCATCATCTCATATTCGCGCAGAAGGTCAGTGATGGTGGAGAAGAGGTCTGCCGCATTGAAGTCAGACTTGGAGGTTTGTTCCCATTCGCCATCCACGAAGGTGACCAAGATCAACAGGTCGAAGAACATTTGGCGCATGATAGAAATCGTCTCCTGGGCCCCACTGACTAGAACTCGAGCACCAAAGTAGGTTGATGCAAGTTCCGAGTCCTCTCCGCAGAAAACTAGCGCTGCGGTATGGATGATGGAATTGAACACCTCCATAGGGAGACAATCGGTCTTCATATGTTCGCTCAGCGCAGCATCTAGTGTGTCAAAGGATTTGTTGGAAATTCCATTCGCAAAGTCGCATCGCTCGCGGAAAACTTCCATGCGGTCCGTGATCGATGTTGATGGCTCAGAGAAGATTTCAGCATGAAGAGCAGCCCGGCACGCCCCTTCGAGCTCAGGAGAGAATCTCTTCCGGAAATCGGATGCCACCTTAATCAAGGCAGAGGCTGTGTCATAGCACGGGCCGAGCTCTCTAGTTAAGTTACGGTGTCTCCAGCGATCGATCATCTTGGCCACTCCATCAGAAAGTTCCGTGCTTGAATTGTGCAGAAGCAATTCATTGACGCTGCATTCCCGAATGACAGCACAAGAGTCCGACAGGAGAAGCCACGGCATATCGGTGTATGAGTCGTAGGTCAGAGAAACAGGTTCGAATCGACGCTTGTTGAGATCCTCCACGACTTGCCAGAACTGACGCCATTTTGAATCCGTGTCTGTGCAGAACCGAGTGAAGTCCATCTCATCATCAGCAAATTTGCGGAGCGAGACTGCTGCTGCTATCGTCGAGCAGAGTCGTTCCTCCAGTGGGACATTCTTCTTGGGTACAAATGAAGCTGACGAAAGCGGCTTGATAGCTTCTTGGTAAACAGTCAAAGCGGTCTCGAGAACCTCGGGAAGATATCTGTGAGGTTGCAAGAGGTATTGAAGCCACTTATCGGTAGGATCCACCACATCATCGATAACCAGAGGAGCCGGTGCTTCTTGTCTATGGGTTTCAAATGTTGTTGAAACCCAATTACTCGACCAATCTTTCACCAGAGTTTGAAGGTCGAAATGCAAAGTGTAGAGCTGGTATAGACCGTGGTTTCTCCAGAGAACCCACAACTCCATGCCCTTGCCTTCTTCTCGGGACTTGACCTGGAAATCAGCAATGCTCCAGAACATGTTGCCCGTGACATCAGGGTCCACTGCCCGGAAAACGCTATCTGGGAAGAGCTCTTCAATGATCAAATCAGATGTGAGACCACCCTTGACAGCCCAGAACTTGAATTTCCCATCCTCGAAAGGCGAGTATGTGACAACGTAGAAGCGGTGCCCTCCGTCCATTGCCCGCTCGGCATTGAAGACGCGCATGAACGATGATTCAGCGGCGTTCAAAGTGTAGGGTACAAGATCCGGATCCTGCAATGAGCGTCCCAAGAGGTCCTTTGTTGCAGCTAATTTGTTTGTCGCGAGATTCCAGATTTTCAGAGTGTGGTTCAGACAAATTGCGAAAACGTAGGTCTCGTCGGAGGTAGTGGCAATGGCGTTTGCGACATTCAAATCGAGGTTCCGTCCGTCATGTCTAATCGAGGATGGTGCGTTCCATTTCACGAGGCCGCGAATCGAAGAGCCCCATGTCCGTTCATCGAAGGTAAGAGGAGACCAATGCGAGCCTAATTGGAAGAATTATTGGTTAAAACTCTATCCGTGAAAGTATCAGAAAGCCGGAACAACCACTTACCATCATCGCCAGCTCTCCGTGTCAGCCGCAAGAGCGCGCCGTTGTCTAAAGAAATAAACAGCTCCAGGGGGCTGCTCGCGTGTAGCCGGTGCGGATGCGAAAAAGCCAACGGGGCAGGAGAGAAAGCCTTGCACCAATCCTTCATATTCTCATCAATCGAAGAGGTCCGGCGGAAGTACTCGGGACGTAGAGACACGGTGTGAAGGGTCTTAGAGGCGGTAATCACAAAGACATTGAGGATTTCGTGATCCTCGGGGTCTGCCAATGCAACTCCATGAGGAAGGATTTGCTCCTGGAAATCCAGTCGCAGAGTCACATTGTACTCATAGACTTCCGCGCCGCCCTTTGTCAAGTCCGCGCACTGAATCTCCAGCACCTTGTTGTCGTTGATGACCCTCCACAGGAACGTTCGCGGGTAGACTTTGCGTTTGCGGAAGTAGACCTCTCCTTGTGTCGCGAGGTAGCGTCTGGCAAAATCGTCTTCGTCCTTGGCGGTCGGTGGCTGCTCTTGGGTGAAGGAGATTGAAAAGCGTGGACGACTGATCAGGCCGCCGTCGGGGGCAGGAAATTGAATATTGGCGACAGTGTTCGGCGAGTAGGGCCGAAGATCGACCCTTGAGTCTTTGTAAATTCTCGCCATGATCGATTGACGCGAGGTTCCAGGGTCAACTCAGAACTCCATGGCAATGTTGAAGGGAAGTGTTGCAAGGCGGGAAGCTGGAGCTCTCAAAAAACAAAGTCTTGGCGCGATAAAGCGGAACTTTCACTGGAGATCATTCTTGACCACTTTTTTCATGCTTTCTCACTGACGAGCTTCGTTTGTATTTGTCTGTTTATCACTCACTTCGCTCTGGATTATTAGCTTCAATATATAAGGTTTTTCTTTTTAGTTTCAGTTCATACGTCCCAAGCCCTACTGTACGTTAAGTTATCAGGTTGGTAAAGGCCAGTAACAAGAAAATGACAATGCTTTTCATAACAGTTTCAATGCTATTAGATACAAAATGTAAACGCTGAGATATTGCAGTCCGCGCGAAAGGCAGGAAAACGGAGGGATGCTCATCAAGTCACTAACATCGTGTCGCAGACAGGGAATAGCCCGCTCATTTATCCTCCAAATCCTTCTCATTAGGATCACCAATACCATCTTCATTGATAGCGAAGAGGCAATCACTCTCGGGGAGACAAGGGCTGTCATAGATCTTGCAGATACGAGTCTCACCACGACCCTTCTTTAGACTCAGTCGAGTCGTACTGGCGTGTGCAATGATATTACCTCCAATGGGCTTCTTAGGGTCAGGATTGAACATAGCACTGGGCCCGCCATCAACCTGGGCAACAACCTGGTTGGTAATAACGACCGCAATACCGAACTCGTCTGCGAGACGCTGCAGGGTTCGCATAAACTTGGCTAGATGCGTCTGCCGAGATGAAAGCTCACCGCGGCCGTTGAAATCCGTTCGGTACAAAGAGGTCGCCGAGTCAACAACCAACAGAGAGAATCGCGTCTCACACATCATCTGCGATGCTTGGTTGAGTAGCTGCAGCTGGTGATCCGAGTTGTATGCACGGGCATATGCAACATTATCAAGAACCTCCTCGCCAACGAGACCATATCGCTGCGCAACTGCAAGCAAGCGCACGGGTCGGAAGGTTCCCTCTGTATCGATATACAGACACTTTCCTTCACCACCACCCATATCGAAGGGCAACTGGCAAGTCACTGCCAGCGTATGGCAGATCTGACTCTTTCCCGTTCTGAACTCTCCAAATATTTCCGTAATCGACCCCGTTTCAACACCACCTCCCAGTAGCGTATCGAGGCGCTTAGATCCCGTTGTGATGGAGATGAGCTCGCTTCGCCTAGCGTGCATTTCTGTTGCGGTTGTGAATCCCATTGGCACTAGTTTGGCAGCTGGGTGATCCATTCTCATCAGCAATCTGATTTACAAGCAGATGTACGTGCCAGACATGGGGTGGGCTTACCCTCGACTAGGATCTTGGTAGCCTTTTGTTCCGAGATACCCTTGATCTGTTCCAGTAACCGCTTTGGTCTGGATTCAGTGAATGTTAGCAAGAGCGGGACTAGGAGCGACGTTGCCAGCGTCTCGAAACGGCAATGAACCACATGGTCGTGGATAACGTACGTGTAGGCAACGGCCTCGACAGTGTGGTATCCTGCATCCACAAACAACTTGATATCCCTCCCCGTCAAGCCGGCAACGCCCTATCGCAGCAATCATCAGCTGTTCCGTTCAGCGACATGTAGCAAGTACAAGCGGCGTTCACTCACATCCAGTGCAGAGAGCGGGGTTGGGGCACCGGGGCCAGGAAGCCCACCTTCATCGAATTGTTCTTGCCCTTCCATTCTGCCAGTGTATTTCTTTGCTATACTGACTCCGAGGTGTCCATCCACCTCTTTTGTGGGTACTTGAGGCTCCGGTGCGCGAGGCTGGATTGTAGAGACGCGTTTGTGTGGGATTTTTCGTGCGTGGTGGTGATTTCTTCTGTAGAGCCAGTCTAACAAAGCAAATGTCAGATAAAATGCTTTAGCAGGTCGTCACTCGAGCGATAAGTCGAGTTGTGGCAAATTATCTTTGAGTCAACAATTCCCCTCGACGCGTTGATGGAATCGCGAGATCACGTGGGGCTGCTGCCTTGACTTTGCCCGATACGGAGAAAACAAATAGTTGAATCCGGTTCAATCTGTGGACACCGACATCGTGTGCTTGCATTAATTAGTAGGGACTTGGTCTCATATCTTGTGCGGTGGTTCAACTACTCTCGGTATGTAAAATCCAATGTCAATGTCAATTTGCAACGGTCTAAGAATACAATTCTGCCCTGTTAAGATAACATCGCCATAATTTCCTCTAAAAATGCTTCTCTCATGTCAATCGAAGCTTACGCAGGACCAAGGTATTATCTGCGCCATGTACCAGAACGCCAGATTGAATGGAATGCTAAATGTATTGAGGGCAGCGAGCCGCTGTCGAAAGTCTCAAGGTGAATGTTAGGCTCCAGGCAGTCTAGACATGCCGAGATTATGATTTTTCTTTTGGAAAAGTGCGCTTCATTGCGCTTCATTCTCAGGGGAGGAGTTCATCCACGGACGGAAAGGACGAAGCAGTGACTTTCGAAAATTCCGCTTCTGGTACTCTCGCAAGGCAGGGTTGAACTCGAGTTGGTCCGTCGGTGCGCCCATTTGGATATTTTCATTAAAGATCTGACTCATCTTGCGTCGGAACTCTTCCGATGATCGCCGGCGAGGATTTTCTTCGAGAGAATCTGCATTAGTTTCGGTTCCATGGCAGTGTGGTCATATTTGGATCTTACTTGTCAACCGAGAAGTGCGCTTCTTTTCTTTCGGAGCATAATCCATTTCACTTATGCCATCAGAGCCGGTGTTTTTATCTTTGGTCTCGGAATGGCGACTTGAGCTAAAGAGCCGAGTATGGAAACTAGCACGCCTCTGACTGCGCGTTACTTCTTGTCCGCTGACCATTCTCTCTTCCTGTGCAGGCGTCATGCTGAGGGCACTCGGGTTGATTGGCAAGCTCGCGCGGCTTGACATGTGATGTTGTTTGTGCTCGTAGACAAAACCAGCAGAGGTGAAGTCTAGCTGTGAGAGGACTCCGCGTCGGGCAGCCGGAGCTACGGGTGTCGGGCTTATCAGACTACACTCAACTCCCAATGAGGACTTGGGGGCCTCAAATACTTTGGATGGTAGTCTGAAGGCTGGACTGGCCGGCCGGCTTCCCACCGGGGTTGCGGGCTGGCAAGGACTGTGGGCAGGTGTGTTGAAATTCGACACCCAGATTCCTTCGATTGCGATTCCACTCTCCAATGCCCGAGCACCGAAGGGGATCTCATCCCTATGCAGCATTGGATACTGCTCGGCCTCTTCTTCTCTTGCTTGTGCCTCTGCTGCAGCATACTTGCGGATGATCCACCGGTTGTAGGCTAACACGCCCAGGGCATAAACCAGTACTAGGGCCTGCGGATGCTGTCAGTTGTGTCTGTGGCAGTATGGATAGAATTCCCATACAATCAGCATTGCCAGAACCTGTCGATGCAGTAGTCAGTGAATGTGTTCTTTGTTCAAAATGTCCAGTCATACCACGCTGAGCTTCTCCCATAATTGCCAATCCTTCCAGAAGGCCATGATTGTGTTCTGAGATTGGGTCTTCTGCTGCGACCAAGACAATGAATATGCAATAAGGACTCGGCTTATGGGTAAAAGAGAGAGAGCAGTGAGGGAGAGTTGGCTGAGAAATGAAATAATGATGTGAGAGTGTTTGGATCAATACTTCGGAAGGAACACTCTGGAGCATGCCAGCTTGATATGTTTTTTTCCTGATTTCTGGCAGTAGCCTGAGAAGACCCGATACGTCTTCCTACTTTTGTAATTCAAGCTATGTATGTCTTGGAAATGTATCTATGTTTATTGTACTGTCTTACGCCAGTAGCCTGGGGACAATGAATGTATGCAGTTACCCTCTGACCCTGGACTAGAGGTCAAACGTAGAGTATACGCAATTTCGGTTAAATCCTGGTAAATCTCAAGGTTATGATAGGAATAAAATCGTATCTCAATAAGCGCCAAAGTAATCTTCAGTGGCCATTTCATTTTGAGGGGCAAAAGAAATAGCAAGCGCAAAAAAGAATCTCTCCCTCGGGGAATCGAACCCCGGTCTCCCGCGCTTATCGGTATTAATGACAAGCGGAAATCATCACCACTAGACCAAGGAAGATTGAATGACCGAGTTACTGCTCGACCACTTGGCTGGTTGATGGAAGATACGGCCATCTTTGACTTTATGTTCATAACAAAATATAGCACAACCATGCCCCCACGTTCATCGCGATATCCATCTCACGTTTTATAGGCAGTTTGTGACAAAGATTCAGTTGATCAGAACAAGATGCAATTAATCTCAAATCAATTTATTACTGTTTGGAATGCCAAAATCCACCATCTTTCCATGAAAGTATAGATATCAGACCAACGCCTGGATATATATCTCAAACCATGAGGGGCTTGTGTGTACTTTCAATCCCCTTTTTATCCATTGATAACTTTATCCGGATACCAACTACTCTGAACACCAGCTACTCCGTATTCGTTATCAAAGCATCTGATAGACACGAAATCCTCCGGAGACCAACTGGCCTGATATGGAAATTGGCAGCCGACTGCCGGATTCCTGACATCCCCTTGGTAGGATTTCGTAGCACAATCTCGTTCACCGTACACGAGACACTGACCACGAGTAATAAAGTACGACTTGGGCTGGGTGATCTTTTGGCCTTTGCAGCTGCCCCAGTTAAGGCCGCCGTCGGTCCATAGCCGACACGAGGTCTGTTTATCATTGATGTCTGTATTGAGATTGTCGGAGAGATTGACGCAGGATATGTCTTTCGTGTCGTGCCCTTGGAGTGAGATGTATTCTTCGCCCTTGCAACCTTTCTCCTTGTAGATTGTAAGTTGCCATGCAGGAACCGGTGTTTCGCTTGTAGTTTTGGTGGCTTTTTTCTCGGTTGTTGTGCTTGACTTTTTGGTGATGGTGGTGACCTTTCGTGTTTTCTTCGAAGTGGTGCTTGTAGTTTTGCTGGATATTTTTGAAGTTGTGCTCGGAAGACTTGCATTCGTTTCAGAAGAAGCAATCTTCTTGGTCGGAGCATCTTCCAGTTTACAATTAGAAACACAGCCCGTACCACAGAAATCGGCAGTGGTTCCGCATGTACCTAGCTTAGAACACTTATAACATGGTCAGTAATTGTAACAAGATTGATTGAAAGGTGTTGCCACTCACACATGCACCAGAATGACACGGGTTAAGGGAGCCAAGATCAGACATCCCGAGAGGACGCATAGTACCAGGCACCTGAGGACCACAGGTAGCATGCGGGAGAGCTACTGGCATTGGAAGTTTTCCAGAACCGAGACACATGAAGACACCCTGCTTCAATCCACTGCAGCCCGTCCAGCCCCAAACCCCAATGTTCCAGGTCTCAATATTGGCCCTGCTGATTCCATATTGAGTGGCAAGGGCAGCACAACTATCTCCTGCCTGGACAGTATAAGTATGACAAATACCTTGGGAATCTGCCGTTAGTGCAGAATTACGTTTATGGAGTGAATTGGACAGAACCGAGTCACCGTCGCTTTCGAGCAGGGCAAGAGCCGCAGAAAGAAACAAAAGAATGAGAAGACTGAAGAGTTTTATGTTGATCATTGCATCAAAGATGCCCTCGAATATAATTTCGCATCCAAAGGATCAATCGGAATTATATAGACTATCGAAGGAACATCGAAACATATGAACCGCCAGGGATCAATGCCGAGAAATATGAATGCCCGTCAAACATGAGTGGCAAGCTTGAGGTATAAGAACTGGCCAAATCCGATTTAAGAACTCAACTCATTGTTCATATGCGGACCCCAGTAAAAAACATCGCCCAGAGCCAAGATGCACCAGGAATGCTGGGGACAAAAGTCCAGGCCAGACAAAGAGCCAAGTCACTCGCCGCAATGGTATGTAAAGGTATCCTTTGTGTTTTCATGTATGATCGCCCGAACAGGGTTTGAATAAGGTTATTGATTCACCCGCGCGCCTGCAGCTCTATTGATCCCGTTTTCAAAGCCGGCATTGAATAATACTTGTTACATGGTCGAATATTTCCTATTAAAAGATGGCTGTCCCCTTAAGTCTGTTAAATTACTCGTGACTAGGCGGCCAAGAGACCACCTTGAATCCTCTAACTCTTATGGACTAAACCCGGGGAGATAGTTTCTTTCACCCGATCGTCAATAATGATTGGGGTACCAAATAGGAATGAGATAAAAGAATAGAGGTCAATAAATTTGAGGCCTAGAAAAAAGTCTGATAAATGTGATTTGGAAGATTGTCCAAATTAAGAAATTTAAAGAAAAAGATTGATTCATTCTGTAATGGCAAATTTGTGCCATGCAAACTAACATCTAAATTGTCATCAAAACGTAAGGCTAAATAGAACATGCAAGATTAATGTAAAGAAGGGACCACTCTTTTCTGTCTACCACCAACAGTCTAGACAGCAATTGCCGGGGCAAGGGTACCTCCCAACAGCGAATCACTCTCATTGACGTAGCTGTCTGTGCCTGTTCGGAAGGCGATCTCTTCTTGGCTGACAGCCGGAACGGCCTGATGAGCGGGCCAAATCTCATGACCAGCTTCCTCCTCCTTGGAGCGGTGTTCTGTGACGACATCGCGCACAGTCTTCTGGAAGTGGAGTGGACCCTGCTCCATCTCGGGGTGGAGCTGACCGTTGACAAATACACCGGCGTTGAGGTTCTTCTGGGAATGGATGCAAAGGTACTTGTCCTCGGACATGATACGCTTGTACATGTCGCTTATGAGGTTGAAGGCCTCGTCGGTGGCATCCTTGTGACGATAGACTTCGTACCGCATTACACACTTGGTAGGGCTGGTAGGAGTGAATCGCTGCATGAAGAAGAAGTTGGGGCTAGAATATCAGGTTAGCAATGTTCTGTCGCTGGCAATAGTGATACGATCCACTTACGAGATGTTGAAAGAGGCGTTGGGCCAGAAGTAGGTGGTGGCTATCCGGAAGCCCTTTTCGATCTGATCCTGGCGAGGAGCACCGTAGTGCTGAATGTGGCCGTCCTTGGTCTTGACATAGTAGGAGTTGAGGTCGGCAATGGTGGGGATATCAGGGTGGGCAACCTGGCAGTGGTAGCACTCGTTGTAGTTGTCGGCCAAGATCTTCCAGTTGAATTCGCCCTCCATGTCCCAGGTATGATCGAACTGGTAATTCTCAAAGTTGTAGTGCTCGAACCGGGGCTGCTCATCAACTCCCTCGAAGTCATCCTTCCAGGCCACCTCAGGGGTCTCGCTCGCATCTAGGTTGACCCAGACGAAGCCATTCTTGTCGAGGTGCACATGGACGGGAATGAGGTCACTGTTGAAAGCCTTTACGTTTCCTTCGTGGTCCTTTGCAATGACGAACTCATAACCGGCGGCGTCATATTGAACGCAGTCACCAGCGTTAGGGACACGGTGCTTGTGGGTAGTAAGGAGCCACTTGCGCGAGAAGATCGATCGGCGTTCAAGCTCATACATAGCTTGGGAGGTGTACCATGAAGCAGGCAGAGCACGAATGGGCTCCTTCTTTTCCTTCACTGGCTCAGGCGCCGGGGCGGAAGTACCGAAGAAATTCCTCAAGAAGGACATAGTGAACTTGAAGTGAAAGAAATATCTTTGATGGAATAAGATAGAGATTGATATTGAAGTATCAACTTTGTATGCTGAAGCTGTTGATAAACAACATTGAAGCTGGAGATTATAGCTGTTCTATATAGCCATCTAGATATCAACCGTAACACGGTGCTGATCACACCCTCAGCACCTCCCAGGATGACATGTTCGGTAACCGTCCTTTCGCATCCGAACCGATGACATTTTGGGATGTCCATCGCGATCAGGTGGCCAATGTCGACGGGAGATATAAGTAGAAACCGATCAGGTGACCGGTAGATACCCCAACCGGGCCGAATGGCTTGGAAAGTTATCGAGCAAACATTCTGCCGAACAGCCCAAATTTGATCCGGGGGTTAGTTGTGGCAAGGGTGATAGCACCCCGGACTACACTATTGGCTTATCAGAGGTCCACGTTGATCTCATTCCGATGCCCGTTCGCGGTTCGGTGGAGATCCGTTCCACACCGGCTGTTTAGAGATACCTAAAAGGGCAGTTATTTATCATCGCCCATGCTGCAGGGGCTTTGAAACCGGATGTCTGGGGAACTGCAAGATGGGCTTTAGAATGAATGATCGTGCATCAATCCAATTGCGACGCATGAGTAGCCGGCTATCGGAAAGAGAACAATATGTAACTTCCAAGACCTGAATAGTGTAGATGTCATGATAAATGGCAAATTAGAATTGACGGTAGGCTAATAATACGTATCAGAGGCTTTGAGGTCTGGGCTGATTACCCATTCATGGAAAATAACATTTGGCTGCCCCTTCTCTCCCTTCTGCTCACTATCTTCCTATCTTGCTATCCCTTGGGCGTCAAACTTTGGATATTCTTTGTTTGCACCCTGACACGTGTCAAATATAGGCGATAAGGATTAACATGGGGTTACATTGAAAGTTGAGGTTAGTTTCGTCTCTGGTCTTCTGATTCTTGTTCCACCGTGAAATTCTTACGGCTTGCGGGGACGAAAGCCAATAAATCAGCAGCAAAGAACTTGCCAATTGCCCATTTCAAGCTTATCTCTGTGATGTATATTGAAATGTTCTCACTTTCTGACATTCAGACCACGAGGGAACCAATATCCCCACGAACCGGTCAATAGCCCTCTTTTCGGCTTTGAGCTGCCTCACTCGGATGAATCACCCCAGCTACTTGATAAGATGAAGAAGATATCTGGGGACCCAAAAAGGAGATACACGGAGAAAATCAGAGCAGATTCGACACTGATCGCCAGGCTCTCCACATTGACTGGATCAGATAACCATTTCCTAATATTGACTGAAGCTGAAGTGCCCTTCTGAAATCTACACCAGTACCTCTTATTTTGTCACGCTAACAACCCTGCTGCTCTTGCAGAAACGCCTGGCGCGTCAACTGTTGCCTTTTGCTCTTCGGGGGGACAAAATAACAGTTTCGTTCATTTGACAGATTGCTGTACATTGACGTCCTTGTTAACTAGCGTTACAAGCATAGTTGGAACCGATCTTTATATTCAGCAAGATATACTGTGCTATGCAAATATCAGAATTGCATTGAAGTAGTAATCCATGGCATTCGCATTCGATGAAGATTGGCTGATGCATCATTCCCGAAATATGGAAATTATAATGATCAGCAGTTGGCTCCAACATGTTTCCACCTTGGCCTTTGTATAATTCTCTCCTGGGCTCGAAGTCTCCCGCTTATGTCAAATGCTCACAAATGGTCCCTGCACGTGATGTTGATGTAGGAAAGTGCACGGACATCCTGTTGTTGTCGACTACATTCCTTGTATAATTTGCGCTTCTGGGGTCTTGACCTCCTGGATCAACAGAGGAAGGACCCACCTTATGGGTAGGATAGCTACAAGAATACCACAAGGCTATCACTATCACCATGGCACTGCAATTCATTGACCAGAGCATCAGCGGGATAGGCCACTCTGACAGGCGCATCATCCGCTCCCACGTCATGCGAGGCAAAAATGCAGGCAAGCAGCGCAGATCTACCAAGAAGCAAAAGAATATTCTAGAGCCCAAGTCCCTGCTGCATGCTCCAGGATCTGGATATACAATCCCACGACAGGTGCTCTGGAGCGACTTATGTGTCACTTCGTTTCCTGAAGAGCTCAGCTCTCAGTCGATGGGGCTCATGCACCGGTGTACGTATTCTACCTTCGCTGTTCCAATAATCAACCATGTATTTTGTTGTCTGATGTCAGAACTATAGGGTTTTTTGACATAAGCGATACGCTATTCCCACCGCAGTTCTGTTCCAAGTTCGACATTGTAAGATCGATTTGGGTCAACTGTATTCTCGCAGACGAAGCATGTGAGTGACGCCATTGAAATTTAATTCACACAGCACCGTTGACCACCAGATTCCCAGATTTTCACAGCACTTTGGCTATATCGGCGTCTTATGTTGACTTTTTCCAGCGGAAGCCAGCAACATCGCAGAAAAATCTCCACCATATCTCAAAGGCATATGCTTTGGTCAATGTAAAACTGTCGGGCCCATTCCCAGTTTCCGACAGTGCTATAGCCGCCGTGGTTAGTCTCGCAATATACCAGCAAATACATCACCAGCCTGCAATCGGAATTGTACATCTCCACGGACTCTATCGCATGATACAGTTACGAGGTGGGATCGACAAGGTAATGCAGGAAAATCGTTCATTGGCAATGAAGCCGTTAAGGTACGTGAAACGACTTGCTTTCAAGCCTTGCCTTCAATTCGCGCAAATACTTGCTTCGGAATGAAGCTCTATAATCTCATCTAACTATTTCAGACTCGATGTTGAATTAGCGATGCAGAATGGCACGCCCACCTTGTTCCGTAGCAACGAAGTGCCCATTCGGTCGATCCTATGCGATTCAATTGCCAGTGGACCGAGTCCCACAGCTAGCTCTTGGATGCCACTCATTATGCTAGATCTGCTTAACTTTGCGAACTTGCTTAATGCAATAGAGAAAAGACCAGAATCAAAGCTTGACCCTCTGGACTATACAGAGACGCTTCTGTCCCTCCTTTATCGCCTTGTCGATGTCTCGATTCCAACAGAAACCCCCACGAATCCCGAAGGACTTCATGAAAATGTGAAATACCTTGCGATGCTGTCTTTTATGACGACATTACTACCTGAGTTCACCAGCGATGGACCTAACTTTCCTCTTCTTTCTGAACGCCTGAAAAAAGCTATCCAAGACCTTTGCATCATGACATCAGAAGGTGCGGATTATAATTCACCTTTGATGTTATGGACTTTTTTCATGAGCGCGATATCGACGTCAAATTCGAAAGACCATCATTGGTTATCGAATTCAATTGCCACTCATTGTAGAAGACTAGGACTAAACAATTGGACTGCCATACAGCAGCAGCTTTGTCAGTTTCCTTGGATTTTTAGCTTACATGAAGCCCCAGGCCGCCGCTTTTGGGAAAATATGTGACCAGGAGCAGAGAAGTCCCATGTGATGATTTATCATAATAATTGTGACGATACAAGACATTACGTTCTTATCGCGTGATTTGGGAATCATGAAATTGTGCCTTCCACGACATTGCCTAGTCATTTTATTGTACGCTGTGTTCCATTAGGTGCCCGCGTATCCAGACTAGTTGCACGACTTGGGGAAGATGGCCCACTTGATGTACAGCTGTTCACGCGGCGAGTACTGGAAAACAATACAACTTTATTCAACTTGTTATTTAATAGGTCTTTGCGCCTGGGAAGTCTTTCTAACATCTTAAGATACGCGTTTTAATACGTGCGGCAGCTTTGTGAGTGCAGCCACAGCATTCAGATATCTTGATAAAATCAGGTATAGCCATTGAACAACCAGTTTTGGAACTAACGATATTGGCTGTCTATAAGGAAATGCGTTTCACTAGCTGCAGCACTCGATGAGGTATCAGCCTTGAAAACAAAGCCGCCTCTGAAGATCTACTTGAGCTGTGAGACACAGCCCGGCTGCACAGACTCTAGCTTTGAAGCGATCTCGCCCCAGATGCTGTTCTGTATCTTCTGGCCCTCATCATTTGTGAGCCACGTCGGCACCCAAAACTCCTTGATCTTGCAACCGGATAGCAACTTCCCATGGCCCTCCTCGCCCACCACCAGACCATGTAGGAAGGTGCGACTACCAATCTCTGCGGTTCGGGCCATTATGACCCGAAGTGCTTCGTGCATGACTTTGGTGAAGGTGCGAGCATCGCGGCCTAGGCCAGTGGTGCAGATACCCGGAGCGACCATAGTGATGACAACGCCAGTGCGCTCGACAGGACAGAGGGCTGCAAAGCGGCGTACGGCACACTCTTCGATGAGCTTACTCAGAGCATATCTTTGGCTGTATGTTAATAGCAATATAATAACATGGATTGGAACAAAAACCCACCTCGAGTCCATGTTGGCCCGCCTTTGGTCGTTAAACCCGTCAAAGATAAGGCCTTTGCGGCTCTTATCCATCTCGCTCTTGACAGTGTATCCAAGAACACTGACGATGAAGACGAGCGTGGGCTTGATGTTGAATTTCCTGGCACACTCTTTGAGCTTGGGCATCAGGAGAATGCCGAGAAATAAAGTGTTGATGACATTGACAAATATACTCGTCTCTATGCCTTCGACCTGCGACCACACATCGATCATGATCCCCGCATTGCAGATAAAGCCATCAATCCTATCAAAATCCTTTGCCAACTTCTTTACAAAGCTCTGAACCGACGAGTAGGCTGACATATCTATGTGTCGTATCTTTGGAAAGGTCAGTATCGATCACAGTCCTCAAGAACTTGCAGAGCGCACCTGAACCACTCCCTTGCGGCGAGTCGTCTTCTCAATGTCGTTTTTGGCAGCTTCTCCCGCTTCCATATTCCGCACAGCAAGCACAACGCATTCGGCTGATGCCGCGACCAGATGTCGCGCTGTCTCGAGACCAAGGCCGGAGTTGCCACCTGTAATCACATAGGTTTTGCCGACGCAGGTCGTCTCATCAACTAGGATTGGAAGCGTCCGATACTGCTCAGCAGCTAAACGAAGCATCACCATCTTGTAATAGTCTTGTCAACGGGTTCCTGTCTAGGTGTTGTCTGGGTGATGGGGGTAGAGGCTTGGGTACTGTATGCAAGCTTCACTGGGAGACTTGTGCCGAATGCTGCGATGTAAGAAAGAAGGAAGAGATGAAGCCTGCGAGAGCATTACCTCCTCCTTGCTTTATATGTCCTCTCGGAACCATACCACCGCAACCCGGGGCTCTCTTCTATGTACCCTGGCCAATCTGAGATTGGCGTCCTCTTTCGGACTAGCCCACGGCTAAGTTAATTGACAGCAAGAGATGAAGATCGAGTGTCGACCAATCAGAAGTCACTGCGGCTGCATAGAGACTCCACTATCTCATACTTGACCAATCCGATATTGGTTTCCTTTTTGGGAAATACCCGCCCCGGTATTTTGGACTCCGTTGGCTCTTCTTTGAGTATCCACGCTAGCTAGGTGTCATGTTATTGACCATGGATTTGGAGAACGGTTGTTCATTCAACCTGTCTAACTCTTTTCTCGCAAGTTGTCCGTTCGAGTAGGGCGATAGCTCTGGAGACCTCGGGAACAAAGTCTGATTAGTCATCACCACCACAGCAACCTTCAATGTTGGGAACCCGTGGACCATTGGACCCTTGAGAACATCCATGGATGTCAGCTCGTGGTCAATCTGACTTCACGACTCCCGTTTACTTGCAAGCGCTAGCTTCCGAGGTACTGCAAAGATACTACTTGCTCTTTCCTGATTTCACAAAAAGTAGACGTTGATTGGGAAGAAGTGAAAGCTCGGACTGGTATCATGGAATACGAGGATTTCAGTCGACCATTCCGCTTCATAGTCACAGGTCGACTTCTCGCTATTCTTTACAATGGCAGAGAATTCGAGTTACACCAGGACCGCCACGGCCGCGGAACTTTGTTTCATCTGTCCGATGACGAGGAACAGATAATCTTTAATCGCAGCTATATCGGGAGCCTCTCTAGTCACTCGGACTTTCCAGACGACGTATTCTACATCAAACGTGACCAACAGTACATTTCCTCGGAAGGAGACTGGACAGAAAGCATCAAAAATGCACTCATGGTCCAGATTGACCCAGAGCCAACCTGGGGCAACCCCCTCCAACAATCGCACCCCTCGTCAACCGGGTTACTAGCACCGACAACCCTATCTCTGCCGATGGAATTGATCTCTACCAGCCGGGCCAGCAATTTATACTGTACCCTTTCGGAGGTCTGTGGATGGGAAACACCGAGCGCTCACCAGAAGACAAACTTGTCTTTCGTGGAAATCCATACAGCGATGGAATGACCTTCGAATTTTCCGTGCATAATGGGAATATGCGGATTACCTCCGATGACGGCATGTTTCTGTCTGTCGTAATGCCGACCAACACTACCGAGTGCCGAGACGAAAAGTGTCAACAGCATACTGCGTCCACTCGGTGCCCACAATGCCAGCGGAGATACACTATGGGCTTCGTCTCCGAGCCGCGCGACTGTATCACGCTTATCCCGCGTGGACTGCCTAGCATGTTTGTCTTCTTTGATAGTATCTACTATTACC
Organism: Penicillium nucicola; assembly: GCF_028828085.1. Lineage (NCBI taxonomy): Eukaryota > Fungi > Ascomycota > Eurotiomycetes > Eurotiales > Aspergillaceae > Penicillium > Penicillium nucicola. The sequence goes on from NW_026643127.1 coordinate 2,906,732, forward strand.
ATCTTGATGCTCTTAGGGGTAGTTACGCCGAGTTGGTGCGAGTGGAGCGTATTGAGGATGCCTCGCTGTTCCAGTTTGTTAGTTTTCTATCTTAATGTACAGCAGAATCCTCGTGCCTAGGCAGTCAACTGTTATATATCTAGAATTTGAACATAGTCAAGGATATCATTCAAGACAAGTCGTCTGCATTGAACCAGCACAGCCTCAAAAAGGCTAGAAAGGCCAGCGGACGACTCAAAGTGCTATAAAAGGTCGTAAAAAGTTGACATATAAAATCAACGTCATTTGGTATCATATTTACATGCAATGCTTTCTTTCAAAAAAGCATCATTTCCGGTGTTCCTGGATAATTAGAAGGTCTGATTGGAAGGTAGAATGCCAGAAGTCCCTTGCCGGCTCATCACTAGCCCGACACACAAAGAAGAATTCCTCCAACAACACGACAGCCCGATTCCATTCTTGTAATGACAATTGATCTGCGATGTCCTTAAGGCGTGCAACAAACCAGGAATGACACTTCATGGACTTCGACGAAAGACTGCCAATGAAAAGTATCCAGAATAGCAAGTCCGGAGCAGTACTCTTAAGAACAGAGAAACTCGTAATTAGGCTTTCCCGCAGCATATGAATAAGGCGGTCCAGACATGGGATTCCGTATATTGACCAAATCCGGACGGACGTGTAGGTCAGTATGCCGAGTCGCAAGGTCTCTTCGAAGGGCGTAAGCGAAATCTCGTGTGGGAGAGATATTAGTCGGTAAGCCAAGAACAATAAGCAGTCGTTCTCAACCGACATGGGCTCGACATCCACATTGGCAAAACTCTCATAGTAGGAGATTATTTGCTGAAATGATGAAATTATTGACTTGAATGTAGGGTGGATATTCCTAGACCAAGAAGCGGTGAAAAAGCGAATACCCAGAGAGGAGCTTTCCGTGAAGCGATTCTTGGATCTGAAGAAAGCGGACTCTTTGAGGACTCGACTTTGGAATTTCGAACACATATCAATTATCGGCATTGTGTCACTCATGATGCCTCGCAAAAACTGGCAGCTACACCAGGAGAAAATAATAGTGATTAGTGGACGTCGTCAATATGGCGTGGTGTTACTTCTTACCAATAGACCATAGCAAGCGTTCCATGGTCAAGCATATCCATCCCGCCTATGGCGTCTATTATCTTTTTCATGCCGTTTATATGGGTGTCAACAGCCTCTATATTGGCCTCCAAAGCCTGTGTCATGATTTATTTGTGAGCAAATCTCCACTTTCCAAGATCAAAAACAAAATATCCGTGCTGTAAAGCCAGGGAAGACTCTTACCTCAGAAACAATTATATGAGAAATGATAAAAACCGTTTGTTCAGAGTACATGGTGGCTGTATTCTGCAGTATGCATTGGAGTGACTTGATAGTTCCCACGCGAAGGCGAATCGCATCATGAGTTGGCTTTTGCACAGTTGCCGTCGAAGCACCAGAAGCTGTTAGAATTGCAGCACGATGTGATGCACTGATCGACAATTTTATCAACATCAACGTGGGATCTTGGACGGCTCTCTGCCAAAACCAAACCGTGACATCGCTGGAACAGAGAGGGAAGCAGGCTCTTGCGCTATGAATTCGATCTAATTACTGTGTCAGCCATATGCCACCTCAAGGATATGACGGATATGTCGATCATAGTAACAACCTCAACACCAGGTCCGATCGTTGTGTACTCACAATGATGGAAGTAAAGATTGGGATTATGATTTGGGCTAAAAGCCAGACCAGGGGCCCCATCAAGCACTCCTGCTCCGAGACATCGGACTAATACTGAGGTCTGCTCTGGACTGCCCTCGGAATCACTGGTGGAATCACTGTTATCGCTTGACACACAGCGGGTTGAGGCATTGGTCGTATGGGACGGTGGACAGTGCCCTGTGGAGAACTGTCCGGGGTTGCCTTGCTGCTGCTTTTCTCTCCGTAAGCGATGATGGCGTGTTCTCACAAAAGCCTGTTTAGACCGGAGTAGTTCGCGGCCCTTTGATCGATCATCCTGGTAATCCACCCACAGGAATTCTCGCTGCCGAACGGGTAAATTCTTGGCTGGTTTGGGGTGTGGGACCCGGTTCGACTGGGTACTGGATTGAGTGGACGCCATAAATAGATGTACAAGATTTGTCGTGCAGTGGTGAGATGACTAGGTTGCCTGGAAATCCTTTCCCCTGAAACCCCGCTCGGCCCTCCAAATTGTGTTGGGCTGGTCTTTTCGCGTAGGTCGGAACTAGTGAGCATAGAGTCACCGCCTTCGGCAGATGATTTATGCGTCGTGTGTGCATTCTGTCGTGAGTATTCTGGGTTCTGCAGTGCTACGAAGGGAAGACGTGACAGTGGAGAGAAGAAGTAGACAAGCTGGTCCAGGAAGTAGAAAGAGAGCTTCAATCTACTTCTGCACAGCTGCAAGTGAGACATTCAAGGAGTACCATTTACTGGATTGGACTAGTCCTGCCAGCGGCATGACGGACGGTGGGACCACGTCAAGTTAACCTAAATACTCGGTAAATGGAGAGTTGATCTTGAAAAGGACATGGTTCAATAGCACAACCCTGCGATCAGCACTTTATACAAGCCTTGGGATCAGCCGTCGACGAAAAAGGCTATGCCAAGACAGTCTAGTCCTTTTTCGGATGACTTCCGTATTTGGAAGTGTTCCATATTGGGAAGCGTTCCAGAACGCCTGCATGCTTTAATTTGACCACCATGCAGTTCCTCGTATGCACTGGCTCAGGGAGCAGAGTATCTACCGCAGTAGGCGGGGTATGAGTAGGGTATCGCTGGGATCTAGCCGACAACCTTTGAATCCCCCCTTTGACCATACATTAGTATCAACTGCAAGGCAAACATCTTAAAGCAATATCGTCCAGTAGAGCGAGTAAGATGTATAAAAAGGTGCATAAGGGGTGGATGGAGCGTTGTGACTCTCACGAGAAGGAGAATCCTGCAGATGCACGTTCTTCGCTAAGATCTGACGTGCAGTAACATGTACCCCTGTTGGCCCCTGCTTACGGGTTCCGTCACGGGGTAAATTGAAAGGACCAAGCTGTTGAATGGGGGTGAAATCACACTATACCCTAAAAGGGAAACAGTACTACAAAAGCCGAGCATTGGTATCTTTGATTTCGCGTCTCTGCGTTGCGCTAAGGATCGGCAGTGTATAGTTTGTCCATGTTTGGAGCATGTAAATAACTCCACAGCGAAGATCTAAGGTTACTGACACGCCTGTAATTTCCGCCCGTTGAGTCCTATCTCGTTTTGTTCTTTACTATATCCGCATACGCCAAATGAAGACACCGATGTGGCACCTAGCCCCCTACTGATAGAAAAGGGCTTGTAGCATGCACACTACTTATATTACGAGCCCTGCATATGTCCAAAAGCATCGGTCTTCCAACGCCATAAATCACTTTTCAAATCTATTTCTCCACACACCACATAAGTCTTTTGTTTAGTCTCTCCGCGATGGCGTTCTTTTGCGACTCTTACAACCATTTCGAGAATTTCATCCCTCAAACAAATGATTTGGATTGGAGGGATTACTATTCGCTATATTCGCCGTATTCGCCATATCCGTTGACGCCCGGGGCATACGAAAGTACGCCTCCAGCAGAATTACAATTTCCCGATATACAATGTATGGCTACTCTGCAGCCATATTCTGGAGGGACAAAGACGTACAGCACAGCATTATCCCCGCCGATATCACAAGACCTCTCATTAGGATCTGACAGCAGCTCACCTTGGTCCTGTCCGACCGACGTACAAACTGATGTGTATAAACCATTTGAATCATCTCAAAGGACCGACCAATGTCCTCTCTTTCCCAACGAGGTCCCCGACCTCGTCGGCAATAGCCATGCCTTCAGAAAGCACAGCATTTCCGAAGATGAAACTCGAACACCAAGATCTGAGTATCTTCCCCGAATTATCTCCCCTACCCTTTGAATCGTTGCATTCTGACTATTAATCAGTGCGCAGAGCTCTGTGGTCTATTGTGGTTGGAAGGGCTGTGTGTATTCCGGGGGCTTTTCACGTGAGGCATGCCTATGGCGACATATCAAATCAACCCATATATCACCGAAGGCGTTGAAGTGTTCACTCTGCAACAAAACATTTGGACTTGGGCGGGAGGACAAGCTTCGAGCACACAAGCGGCTCGCGCATAGACGAGGCTGACGTCTTATACGTGTTTCTTTTGGAATTAGGTGTTTGGGAGCTCTGTACATAACTAGCGAATTTGTATGATAAGGATACTTTGGCCGTTGATAGGATAATTTTGCACCCTCAATTAAAGATCGAAGAAGAGAAGCCCAGAAAATTTTGAAAAACTGACAGCTGCTGCTGAGATCAGGCGAAACTATGGAAACCGCGGTCCGTTCCGCTACCCACTCGTGGAGAGATCTTGGCCCCAGCCAAAAGATTTTGTGAAATCAGAGTCTGTTTGCCGAAAGCTAGTCAAACCTCTCAGTAGGGGCGTATGATAGGATTTCTATCATTGAATAGCTTCAGCCTTCATCATTTTTCCTTCCTCCCTACTTGACGTACAAGATCTGAACAATGCGCAATTCCCGGATTTTAAGCAATTCTATGGACTTCAAGCAGTAGAATCTTTTCTGGCAGAAATATGCGAGCGGTGACTTGACTGAATCAGTTAACTTATGTCAAGAAGCTGGTTTATGTTTCAACATGCAAAGGCTTCCCGGACATGCTTATGCAAATGCAACACATTTTCAACTCCCTTCCAAAAAATAGAATCAATTCGCAAAAGGCCTAGATGCAGGCAGGGTAAGAATTCGGCCTTCAAGCGCATGTCTCGACGTACGTCACGGAGACAAGCTACCCATTTGTCTGCCTCCCTGCGATCACCGGATCGTGCGGCTATCTCCAGTATTTGGAAACATATGGATGAGAATGCGGTGGCACTCCAGGCTGGCCATACAGTCTCGACATCCTCAGGTCTTAGATCATGTATAAAACGAGCTGCTGCCATGATGCATGCTTCTCCTGAGATGCGGGCCTGCTGATATGTCATCAAATACTCTGCCCCAGGTGCATCATTCGATAGTTCGGCTGCTGGCTGTAGGAACGGTCTGAGAAAAGCCCTACAGATGATTAAATGGATATAATGATAGCTCATTTCAAGCGTTCTGTCCTGTCTCACTGATCTTCCTTGATCTGATGAGCAAGGCTGGCTTGATGATGTGAATGATTCTTTATGCCACGAATGAAGTTCCTGAAGTAGTGGACCCGTTATTGCAACAGTTCTCTGAACATCGCCACATAATTCATTAACAGCGCGAGGGGAGCTGATGAAGATCAGTCGCGGAAAGAAAGAAGATTGACAAACAGGCAAATAAACTTACTATAATTGTACAAGAACACGGTCAAGTAGAGAGTCGAGTTCCGCTTTTTTCATAACATTTGACCAAGCCAGAGGGTCAAGACCACTGATCAGATAATCACTTTGGCTAAGACCTGCCACGAGCCAATTATCATAAGTCAACAAGGGTGGGCGACCAAGACTCAAAGCAAGCCACTTGTCTGTCGAATAAATGAGACAAGACAAGGATCGACGCTGGAATATTTCTCGTGAGGATATTTGCCAAGACTTTGGATCTAGATGTAGTCCAAGCGTATGAGCACAAGCAACAAGGGTACTAAGCTGTGTCCATTTCAAGCCACTGTCAAGCACAATCGGGTTTGGGTAAGGTCGAATGACCAATGTAAGCAATGTACGTATGATACATAGCTTCGGTGCATGGATCTCATATAGAATCGCATCGTTGATAATTTGATGAAGTGCGACGGCAGATGGCTTATCGTATGCAAGATCAATGCAAAGCTTTTCATCAAATTTGGTAAAGGGCTCGACTATTAAGTACGCACTGGCAAGAAAATGCGGCGGAGTAGTCTTGGGATCCAATTGACCCGATGGCCCGAGCAAAGGATATTGTGATAGGATGATCGTATCAAACAGAGTGATAAGTCTGCGGCCAATATCTGCTGGTACCAATAATTCCAATTTCTGCCTTGTGTCAATGGTTGAAACTTTGCTGCATCCATTTTCTTCCCTGCTGAAACCGAATACTGATGGGTTTGACATTAAAAACTGTGTTGGATTGGAGCCTGAGGATATCGATTGGATGTTGAGATTTTTGAAACGAAATGCCCCGGATGTGTCATACTGGTACCGACTGATCAGCGACGGGTCCATGTCGCCACTACTTCCCAGCAATTGTGCTGTCATGGAAACGTGAGTATCAAGACAAACGGAAACCTCCTGTGAGAGGGTTGCTGGGATAGTTGTATTTGGGGTTTCCACGTCTTTCAACTGTTGAGACCCGGGCGGTTGCGGGGATGTGCAAAAGAAGTTGCCCGGACTAAATCCAGTCGCCCAGTTCCCATCTTCAAATACCCCCGAAACCGAGGCCCCAGATCGCTCGAAAATATCTGGAAATCCTTGGGGCCCAGTGAGAACCACACTGGCTGCATCGTTATCAAGCGCCATTAAACTATCCTCGGTTGAGTCCCCGACTGAGACCGCCTGAAATCCCAGGAGCGGGTTCATCTCTCCATTCAAATTTGGACGCACTCTATTGAGAAACGGTGGTCGTGGTCTTGATGTTGGCTGCATGAATGTACACTCTTTCCCATGAAGTGTGCAGAGATAACAGGGAGGCGATCGGTCAATACGACAAGCTGCCTTCTTGGTGCGACAGGAGTCACACGCGCGATCTCGCTTGCTCATGTATCTACGAGCCCTGTTCGACATCTAAGATTTTCCTGATGCTAAGCGGTCGGAAGTGTCTAAGTTGGATGAACCCGTGGACATGATCAGAGTGATAGACCATCAGGCCCCACTTTTCACGTGCCTACGCCTCCTCTAAGCGCCAGCGACCTTTAGACAAGTGTACAACAGATATGTACTTGCTAAGGCGATATGGTGTAGCGATAGTTCAATGAGATAACCCGGCGCAACTTATGATGGTAAGTGGCCAGGGCTGCAAAAGCCCACGTGCCGAAGTGGCTACACCACGTGCGTCTTATGTGATTCCTACACTAGTACAGGATAACCTACCTACTAACACTTATGATGTTGAATTCCGATAGAGAAATTTACGGCTCATTGATTTTGACTGGAACTGCTGAATCAGATCATTCTCTGTTCTAGCCAAGATGTACCTCCCGAAGGAGCCGACTTGTATCTTCGATATAAACAAAACTTTGCGAAAGCCCTCTTTGTGGGTGATTGTAGTGTGCAAATGCGTGCGGCATTCCAGGGTATCTTTTCATTGTGACATGGTTCCCAGCCTTCTGCAAAAGATGACCATAATACTCTCCTTCGTCCCGTTCAAGATCAAACTCAGCCGTGATAATGTGTGCCCTCGCAAGGTTTTCGAATAAAGGGGCGAGAACGGGTGTGCAGATCCAATCCTTTGTCAATATTCTCTCTTGAACATCTAAGTAATTTTCAGTAAAACAAGAATTGAACTTGGATAGACGAACAAGGAAGGGCAGTCTCACCATCATCATCTCCCAGCCAATACTTCAGAAACCATTGCTCTCTCCCCAAGGGCCCCCAAGGTGCTTTGTGATACAGTAATACACTTTCATAGGGACATGTTGTTTTATTAAGCTCCCTTCTTTTGAGACAGTAGCGCATATCTGTTGCCGGAACAATGATCAACTGTAATTTCAGTTCAATGCCGGCATCCCGGGCAAAATGGCCTAGTACAGCTGTCATTTGACCCCCTGCTGATAGACCCCCAATAGAGACACTAGTTGAATCAATGTTAAGATTCGAAGCATTTTTTATTGTCTGTATCCACATTCCACGTCAGCCAAATCGAACGAAGCGTGTATAGTGCATCGTAATTACCCATTTCACAGCATCCCATGAGTCGTAGATGCTGGTCGGATAGGGAAACTCGGGGGCGAGGCGGTAGTCAACATCGACAATTTTGATTTGAGCTTTATTGCACATGTGTCTGCACCATGCTGCCTCGGAATTTAAATTTCCAAGAACCCATCCGCCTGAATTTGTAATACACAATCGACTTTTAGTGTTCAAAACTGTGGTTTTAACTTCAATATGGTTATGCATACCTCCATGAAAATTTAAATGAACCGGAAAAGGTCCCGGTCCAGCTGGTGTATAGACTCTGATCATGATATTTCCAGCAGGGTTCGAAACGGGAATTTCCAAATCCTCAACATGAAAGACAGGCGGCCCTAAATTACGGTGAGTATGAATTCTCCATCGATATCCTGTTTTAGAAATCAAAATTAGGACTTTGACATACCAGGGCACGTTGGAAATGTGAAGCTGTAAGCAGCGGGATCCTTTCGAAATTCCTCAAGGGATAGCTCATCGGCCCGCACCATGGAGCTACCATGTCTTTCCCATAAACTTACCCACTCAGGGTCTAAGCCAGTAAGGAGACTTTTCGGAATGGATAGACGTGAATCATTTCTGGGCTCTTCTATCGAAATAAATGCTGTCTGCGTAGTTGCCATTGTGACCTCGTAGAGCAGTTGGATAATGTTTGGAAGGGATTGTGCTAGCAGAATGTCAAAGAAAAAAGCGAACCCAATGGTTAACAATCTCTGTCAGGTGATGCCAGTGGTGGTAGGTTTTGTGACCGCTCAATAAACTTCGGAAATCCTGCAGGACTCCGGTTGGCGGCATAGAAGCGCACCTGGACTCCGATCTAGGGCTCCGATAGGCATTGCAGGGGCGGCTTATCTGCGGGGATGTCAGGGCCACCCCGGATTTGTCCATGTTTGTTTCACCAAGCGTTAATTATATTCAATACCCCATCTACAGTTCTCGTCAGGAGAAAATTGTCGTCTTTCTGTGTGGTTCGACAAAAACCACTGTAAACGAGTTGCTCCGCCAAGATGGATTTCGTCTCAGTCAATGATCGAAGAGAGCAAACAACTGATATGCAGAAGGTTGAACAGGGCCCAGTAGATATCTACGCTGGCCATCGGCGTGTTCCTGACAAGTTTCCCCGTGTCGCACTACTGATCCTTGTGGTCGAGGTATGTTACCCACTTAATACGCCGATACCCACATTTACATGCTTATTCACATCCAAACTTAACAGCTTGGCGAGCGGTTCACTTACTTTGGTCTCAGCGGTCCACTGCAAAATTATATCAAGTATGTTACAATGAACATGCATGGAGCCGTCAAGTGTCTTGGTGACTGTGTCTTATAACCTTTACTTTCTAGTAACCCCTATCGTCCAGGCTCAGATCTCCCTGGTGCGCTAGGCAAAGGGCAAGCAGTCGCATCAGCCCTAGGAAACTTCTTCAAGTTCTGGGCCTACGCTTCTACAATAATTGGCGCGATTGTTGCAGGTAGGGTCTAAGTTTCAGTGAAATTTTACAAAACGGTTGCTGATAGCTTGCCAGATCAATATGTAGGCAAATTCAAAGCGATTACAATCTCTCTGGCAATTTACATCGTCGGACTGATCATCCTGGTCGCTTCTGCAACACCAAGTGGTATTGCGAGTAATGCTGGCTTTGGTGGATTGATCGCCGCCATGGTCATCATTGGCCTGGGAACCGGAGGAATCAAAGCCAACGTTACTCCAATGTGCGCCGAGCAATACAAAAATGCGGAACCCGCTCTAAAGCGGCTCAAGTCCGGCGAGATTGTGATTGTTGATCCTGAGTTGACCATACAGCGACTCTTCATGTGGTTCTACTGGGTCGTCAACGTTGGTGCCCTCTCACCCTTAATCACGGTTAATGTTGAGGCCAAGGCGTCCTTTTGGCTCGCGTATCTGATTCCATTGATGTAAGTCACAGTTACGATGAGAATCATTATTTTTTAAAAAGCTACGACCTAACTATCTCCAGCGCAATATGTCTCTCAGCCGTTGTTTTCTTATCTGGCCAGAAGAAATATGTGAAGGTTCCTCCACAGGGCTCCGCAATCATAGATGCGTGTAAAGTCTTGAATATCGTTCGCCAAGAGAAGAATTTCCATGATGCAAAGCCTTCATCTCTTGAGGCTGCCGGCCGCTTGGGGAGATATCCATTTGCATCCTCATCACGATATACGGATCAGTACGTTGCAGACGTCCGTAGAGGGTTTAGAAGCTGCAGAGTGGGTTGAGACTCTATTTACTTCCATAATTGAGTGCTTACACGTCCCCTAGATGTTTGTTTTCCTCCCGTTTTATTTTATCTGTTGGGTCCAGATTTGGAACAACCTCATCTCACAAGCTGGTCAAATGGCACTGCATGGAACACCGAACGATCTGCTCCAGAACCTAGATCCAATCGCCTTATGCATTTTCATTCCGCTCCTTGACTGTATGTATTGTTGTTATCATGCCGATTGAAGCATTAACTTACAATCATCTTAGTGGGACTTTATCCATTACTCCGCAAATTCAAAATCAACTTCAGTCCAGTCCGTCGAATATTTACCGGATTTCTGCTTGTCTCATTCTCCATGGTCTACGCAAGCGTGTTACAACACTTCATTTACACCTCACCGAGCAACAGTATACACGTTTGGATTCAAGCTCCGGCGTACATTTTTGTCGCTATGTCAGAAGCCTTCGTTATTGTGACTGGCTTGGAACTTGCCTTCACGAACGCCCCCCAAAAGTAAGTTAAAGCCACCTTCAATACTTGTTCGTAAACAATTGACGTATGTTTTAGTTTGAGGTCCTTTATCTCTGCCTTGTTTTGGCTGATGATTGGTGTCGCGGCAGCTATTTGCATCGGTCTCACTCCGGTTTCCCAAGACCCTTATCTCGTCTGGATGTATGGATCTCTCGGAATAGTTGGATTTTTTGCTGGGTGTCTCTTTTATTTTTGTTTCAGAAAAAGTGCTTCTCTTGATTCAGAGTCTCTGGAAGTCGTGACAGGGATCGAAGGAAACAGCGAGGAAGTTTCACATGTAATCAACTGTTATAAACAAAGCGAAGCACGGTAATGTGGAGATGAAAGTTAGCTAGGGCATCAACACATATTTTTCTATCATGTGTAAAATTGTAGTTTGCTAAGTCCTTTACTTGGATCCCTTGTGATGACAAGAAAGTACCTGAACATGAGCTAGGTGCATATTATTGCATTTGATGCTGTTATTTCCATCGGGGTTCTCGCGTGACTTAAACCATTACTTCCAGTAAAGCCCGGGGGTTTTTATTGAAATGTGAAGGTTTGTATTGGATGGAAAATGGCTGTAGGTAATTCAAGTGAAGTTTAACAAAGCCTCCTGAGACCACTGAATGTTGTCGAACCAGGCCATAAAATCGAGTTCACCGTCTAAATCACAGTTTTCAAGCCAGCTTTCAGGTAGTTCAATATCTGGCAACGACGAGGCCGGCTGGAGATATGTAGACTCAATTCGATCGAGAACCCGTCGAATAAATCTCGCTCCTTGCTGGGCAATCTCATATATTCCTTGGTGCGGCGATACCAGCATGGTCAGATGAGAGACAAAAAGACTGAGCTTTTGGATAGTAAGCGAACGGAAGTTGGCAGGCAACGACAGTAATGATACATTCGGTATCTGAGAAGTATTCTCCGAAAGTAGTGCCGAAGTCAGAATACCTGCGGCAGGAAGGCCCATGTAACACAACTAAAATTATGTGAGCTTATGCGATTTCATGGTAGTATCGAGGACTAGTGTAGTCTCACATCCCACGACATATTCGTCATCAAGTGAGCTGGCCGGGTCTGGATCGCAATCCTGTCAGATAGCGTGATAAGTATTTCCAACGAGCTCTCAATGAGACCTTCTGAGCTTATCCCAATGCGCTTTAGCAAGATTCGATGTAGCAGAAATTCCTGGTAGGTAAACTCTAGGTGGGTGAAAGCGCGACCCTCGTCTTTGGCAGATCTGTAGGCACCCGCAGTAGCTTCCTCTGGGCACCAGCGTAAAAACGATGGAAGTTCCTGTTGCGTTCGGCGCGATTCCTGAATTAAATTTCTGTGTAGAAGCTTCGTATCAGTCTCTTAATATCAGAAATGTATGAAGTATACATGGGTGGGATACGAACTCAGCTCTTGCTAGAATATCTTGAGTTATAGGACCCAAAGACAATTCTAAGATACTTTCTCGTAGCAAACTTATCAGTTTTATGACCCGAAGCCTGACGCCAACGGTCAGCTTTCCTTCAGTATTCCAGCCATTTTCATTGAGATTTTGCAGTGCTTTCTTCGCTTCACAACGTGGGAGTACCATAGTCTCGTAGCTTATATCCAAAGGGAGCGGGATGGCACAGTAGCGAGAACAGATCCGAGGAGGACGTCCCAAAGAAGTTGCTAGCTCCTTATCAATTGCGTATGCGCAAACCATGACTCTCTTTCTGATCTCAACCAAGAAAAACGGAAATCTTTCTTCAAGATAACCACCGGATTGATGTAAGCAAAGTGCGTAGACGGTAGTTGATAGATCTCCGAGCTTTTGCCAGACTCTATAGTCTACCCGAAAATCAGCTATGTTTCACTTTTTCGAGAGGTAATATTAAAGATTGGTTACCATTATAGTTACACATCATAGTCAAGAGCACTATTTGCTGGGTAATAAGCCAGGAAAATGGATCGCTAGTTGCCCTAGCATTATTGCAAAATTGGCAGCAAATCTCACCAACAGCGATGGCTATGTTTCTGAGCTCGGACTTATCAAGATTCCATGGGTTCCGATGTGTGAAGATCGGATTATCATCGGGTGTAAGGAACAGTGCTGTCCCCAATAGGGCGAAGACGAGTCCAATGGTTTCCCATCTCGCGGTTATCGAATCAAAATATTCAGGCGCATTTATCGTCGAATATGTTTGAACCTCGTTCGATGTGTTAACAAATATTTGTCGGGACAAAGTAGCCAGCGATGTATGGGTGCTCTGTGAGCTGCGGATCGCACAATCATACATTCGCTCCATAGAATCACATAGGGCGCGAGTTATAGAAGGACCGAGAAACCATCCCGGGGATACTTTGTTCTTCAATTCAATGATCTCGCAGAACCAACGTATTTTCTGCAGGTGGGATAGAATCTCAACTCCTAGCAACACCTGGCTGCTGTCGCTTGGTGAGGTAAGTGTTGGTGGGTTACCTGCTTCTTCGATGGGTAAGATGCTTTGGGGAGAGAACCGCCCTGGCACCCTGTGTCCCAGACTCTGTTTTCCAGTCGGAGCCCATCTTGCAATATGCTGGCTGAGTGGCGTATATTCTTCATCTGGGAGCGACAGGCTTGGCGCGGCTGTGTTGGGAATGTTTCGATCCAAACGAAATACCAACTGATTGCCCGGGCGCTGTCGTTTCTGGGGTCTGTGCGAGACTACTCTGGATGGCTGTGCGTGCAGCTCAGTGAGCTGAGCAGAATGAGAGAAGCAACGTTCGACTTGGCCATGAGAGCGGCATCGACCGCAGATGGGACTTTGGTGGTCGCATCCAAGTTTGGACTTCCGACAAGGCTCGCATGATCGCAGCTGCCCATTTCCACGAGACATTGGCATCTTGATCTCAATTGTGCCCGAGGAAAGAAAATCATAAGGCTTGGAGACTTGAAATAAAGTGGCCGACAAGGCTTCGGCATCGGAGCTCATGAAATTTCCTTTTCAGGAAAATCTAGCTGGAACTCCGAATGGACAGTGAAACACCAACTTTACCAGTGATTGAAAAAAGGCCTACTACGATGGCCTTGGACATCTCATATACGTTGTAATAGGCACGTTGCGATTCGTTTACGAAATTACTCAATGGCGGAGTAAGAACTGTTTCGCATGCGATCAGATGAGACATTACAGCGAAGTTCTTAGCGCAGAAAAAGGATGAACGGCGGAGGTTCAATGAAAGGACAAGAAACAATACGGCACTTAATCAACAACTGATCTTTGTTGGGCATACGTACATCCTGTTTACTGAAGAAAGAGGATAGAAAAAAAAGGCACAGCACGGAATCAGTCAGGAAGTATTCGAACAGCAAAAAAAAGACAAGCGTTCACCAAGTGCCCAGGGAGCTCGCTGCTCACTGAGTGTAAGTATGGGCAGAAGTCTATTCAGTGAGCTAGACTACCAATACCCCCAAAGAAACAGTACCAGCTAAGGTACAAAACCCGGCAAAATGCCTCCACCAATCACAACTTATACCGTGTCACTCCATATTGCAATGCCGCCAATCGGAGCAGCTTTCTACTCACGAGATAAGCGGTTGTGCCCCAGTGGAAATACTATCTAGAACCAAGATAAGCTGTTGAATGTCATGGAGCTGAATTTCTAACAAGCAGCCTCTCATGAGTTCCGGCTACTGTAAGTCTTCATGGTGACCGTTTGACTGTGACAGTGCCGCAAAGCCTTTTTAGGTCAAATACCAAGGACATGACATCTATTTCGCAATTCCAAAAAACACGGTATAGAATTCGTCTATGTCTCTTCTGAATATTCCGAAACACGTATATGGGCATGTATTGATATGTCATGGGCGAGGTGAGGTAGAGATCGCGGGTCCTCAATGTGACCAAAAGGGCTAGCAAATCCGCACCCGAACAATCCTCCTGAAAAAAAAATAACTATACATCAAAAAGCAAAATTGTTAATATACAAATTGTGCAGTCCGTGGACCGCGCGCGGCTAGACTTGTTCCGCCGTTCTGCCTGGAGAAACTAAGATGCCAACAGAATACAGTGGGAGAGGATAAACAGCTTCTCTCGTTTGAACAAACGTATCAGGCAATCAAACAATCAACCCGTTGGGAGACTCCGGGTTATTAGGATCGAACTTCCAGCGCCGTCTGTTCTCCAAGATCCACCACTGAGCAACATGTGCAGCCTCATTCAGCCACCTGGCTGCATCGACGCCAGCAGTGTTCTGCACGACGTCAATCAGAGTGACAACATCAAGGTCTTCCTCGGGAGACAGCTCAAAGGGGTCTTTGATGACGTTGGTGAATCGCCATGGTGCATCAGCTACCAGAGGTACGACGAGGCGGTATGGCTGGGCCGCGGATCGCATGGAAACCCATGTTCCGCCAGGGTTCATTGTAGAGAAATGCCATTCTTGCTTGCCGTCTTTCTCGGTGATGAGTGGTCGTAGCATTGACTGGCCCTCGTACAATGGCAACAAGTCATTAAGGATCTTTGTGGATTGCTCGTCCATTGAGCCGGTTTCAATGAGGAGATCCAAGAGGGTGGGAAGGATTTGAGTTGAGAGAACCGGGCTATCAACTTCGATTTGAGGTATCTTGGGGTGCGAGAAGAACAGAGGCACATGGAAACTGGCAACATGGGGGTCATGGAAGGCTGTGATACCACCGTCATTAGGAAGTGATAGACCGCTGTAATCTGGTTAGCAGAATTCTTGAATAGGGTGTTTCGTATGGGCAGAACTTACTGATCACCGGCCATGACAAGGAGAGTCTCGTCTGCAACACCAGCTTCTTCAAGAACCTCAAGGATCTCAGAAATCCACTGGTCTTGGTAGTGCATGGTATTGAGATGTCTGTTTAACTTCAAGTTGAGACCGGAACCCGCATCACCCAACATTTCCTCGTATTCACCGGGGATGAAGTAAGGAGTATGGGTATTGTGGGTCAAATGACTGAGGAAGACACGAGTATTGTTCTTTTTGGCGTCGGCAAACAGATCACGAATATAGTTCTTCAAAACCTTGTCCTCGTGTCCATGATGTTCCTCCTCTTCATTTTCTTCCGGTATGTATTTCCTCCCATTGTCATTAATAGATTCTCTTGTCATGATGTCTTTGTAGCCTAGATGAGGAGTGAGATTCTCCTGCTTATCCCAGGTACCGTAGTGCGATTGCATCCACATAGTGTGCCAAGGCCAAGAAGTCCAATCAGCACCCTCGGCGGTTGTGTTAGGCTGATGATTTAATGCTTCAAAAATGTGCGGCAAACACGGCTGGTAAATATCGTGCATATACTCGAGTTGGTTTTCGACAGCCATGGGGTTGGCAC
The DNA here is from genome assembly GCF_028828085.1 of Penicillium nucicola. Lineage (NCBI taxonomy): Eukaryota > Fungi > Ascomycota > Eurotiomycetes > Eurotiales > Aspergillaceae > Penicillium > Penicillium nucicola. The sequence goes on from NW_026643127.1 coordinate 2,922,714, forward strand.
CACAAACAGTGCCCGTGATACTCTTCAGAGTATAGGTACCTGATGTGTAAGCTTTGCTTGCACTGATGCCTCCATATGGCTTGGGATGCTCCTCGCCCTTGCGGAAGCCGGTTTCGAATCCGGTCAGCCTCTCAGCAGTGGGGGTGAGGTTGGATAATCTGGCCATAACGTCCTTGGGGATACTGCCATTTTTGTATGACTTATCAATGAGATCCATCATGAAGGAGTCCGAGCGGAAGGGCCAAATATCCTGGCGAGTGCTTTCCAACTTGACAAGAATGATATGCTTAATCTTCACACTTCCGTTGTGAAGCGCATCCCGAAGAGGCTCCAAAATGTTGTTTTGAAGGTTCGGAATATGCAAAGGATCTTTCAGTGGGTTATAGTGGGCATATTTAGATTCCTGGATTGTCCTGTTGAACTCAAGGTAGCGGAAAGGCGACCAATCAGGGAATTCACCTGTTGCGTCGTCCACAGGGAGCCAGTCAAATGTCGGGAAATGATCCAAAGCAGAGTTATCCTTCAGCAAAGGGTAATAACCCGGTAGCGTTGCGGCGGTTACATGGGCGGGCCGATATTTGGGGCCACCAAACGGCGCGAGAGGCAGAGACTCAGAGAGGAAGCTGTAAGCTGTATCCTGTGGACGAATAAGACTCAGGAGAATTACCACGGAGCTGCACAGGACGATGATCGCACGCTTCCATAGCGAGTGTGTCGTCCGTACAGGAGGAACTCTAGGCGTATCCAGCAAGGCCACCGAATCACTGTCGCTGTCATGGTAGTCATCGATAGCGATCTCCTCGTAAATCTCTGGGTCTGGCAAGGGCTTCTTGCGACGGCAGCGACTGAACGCGGCGGAGAAGACTGAAGCCCAGACCTCCAGAAACGCATCTGTAGCACGGAATAAATACGGTGTAGCAAAGTATGCACCAACCATGATCAATCCCTCGACGAGGAACGCGACAAATAACCCTCCCAAGACAGTCTTGGCGGACACACTCTTATGGAATGTTTTCGATCTTCGCCAGTAGATCTCCAAGCCGGTTTGAACATAAAAGGAGATATTAGCAGCGCTCATTCCAGAAACACCAAGACTAAAACTGCGTTAGCGTTTCCAAAGTCCGAACTGAACAAGAAAAAAAAAACACTTACCTGAAGATCACAATGACCGCAGCTGCTATGTCTCTAGTAGTACGCCATTGAAATGACCGGGTGAGGCCGCACGCGACCAGGATCAATACGATATCCACCAAGAAGAAGGTGGGGCCCCAGAGAAGGGAGGAGAGTGTCAGTGACTTCAAATGGATGAAGACATGGAAGCATTTCGACAGCACGAGGGAGATAAAAATGACGGAAAAGAAGTATTTGCGTGAAATTTCCCATCCGATGTCAATATGTTCCTGAGGAGATTTGGCGACGGCGAGAGCGAAGAGAAGCGCTTCCCGGAAACGGCCACCAAGTTGGTGGGGGAAGCCCCCTAGTCGGTCGGAAGATTTCATCACGTACGCATGTAAAGAAGCGCAGGGGACGTTAATTCATGGACCTATATAGCAGAAGACACGTCTAGGAGGAGGACGACTGTCTATATGAGCGTAAGGGAGAGAGAAGGCATGAGTTGCAGCTTGCTAAAATTGGAATCTGAGAGACGAACGGAAATGGGCGCGCAAGGCTCTCCAGGGTCCAACGGGCGGTCGTGATGGTTACTCCACATCCCGCCACGAGGTGATTCGGTCAATGATCGGCAGAAATCGTCGAGGCATGGAAATGACAGGGTCGCCTTACAGGGCCCCAAATGGGGCTAAAAAAGCCTCCGGTATGAGAGGCGTGGTTCAATCATGACTTGACGCAGGCACAGCTATTCTAAGTTTCGTATAGATTCCCAAGTGAACTACATCTTCTTTTGGGAAGAAATTTTAACTGGGCAACTTGTCGCGTGCCCCCTAATGGAGGCATCGAATCTGCCAAGATTAGTCGACTGCTCCTATTGGCCGCGTATCGCCAACTCTCCACAGTTCTATTCGGAGCCCCAAGCGGAATCGCTGCAAATTGTTCAAAGCAACCTTGTTATGCAACCAGATTTCATACAGTCTGTATCCTACTTGCAAATGGTACCTGGATAGTACTATGAATTATTGCGACGTGGTCTGTCCGTTGCGATTAGGGTCAATGCGGTCGCGTGACTCGGCTCTTATCCGACTTTTAAGTTAGGCACCCTCCAGACTGACCAATACCTTACAAACTTGCGATATAAGTTCTTCCGATGATGTGCGAATTACATTTGACTACAGGGTGTAATAAAATACGGGGCTTCGTCCACTCAGCCGTAGCCACATATTCCGTTCTCAATGTGTCCTTCGCAACTAAGCGACGCTTGAGGGTGAACGTAGTTGAGACCCAGTTTCCAGCTGCCTGATGCTCAAATCAAGTTTTCAACCCCCTAACGCCTAGCACCCGCCCCCGTCACTTCTCCTTCACCGCCTTACATTCTCGTTATCATCTCCCGGGGGCCAAGATTCAGATATTTTCTAATTTAAGCACGCTATAATTTAGCTCGTTGGAAGATGATATTAAATTATTCTCAATAATATGTAAAAAGGAGAAAAGTAAAGCAAAAATGTCCTGTTAAAGGCTACGCGCTCAGTATCTTATTCTTATCCTTAGGGGATTCGATAGTTTTACGTGACCCATCCGGCGAAAGAGACGTCACATTACCGATTTACCTCATCTAACTAAGAATAGATGGCTAAAAAGCCCAGTCTCCGATTCTCGATCTTCGGGACAGCCCAAATGCTTCACAAGGCCGACCAAAAAAAGCGAACAAGCTCCTCAGTGTCATCTTTGCTATCGGAATTCGACTTGAAGAGAAATTGAGCGTGGTAGGGGCCTTTCGTTTCGGATTACACGCAGAAAGCCATTTTGTTGTTATACTGTTTGAGAAAGTCTTCGTTGAGCATCAATTTGAGTACCCTCAAAGCCACTGCTATTGGGTAGGTAAGTGGTGCCTTATAGTGTAACTCTGGCCTTTACGGGCCAATTCGTTTCTCCGGAAAGTAACAATCGAGGGGAGCTGAATAAACGACCTAGCTCCCCACCAAGGTTGCATAAGGTGATAGCGCGTAATATAAAGTGAAGCCGAGCCCTATGAAGTGGTTGCCTCCCGGACGCGTGAAAGATGGGATCCGTTATTCTTATTAGATCTAATGAAACAGAGTTTGGGGCCTGAGGATACTAAGTTAGCTACGTTGTCCCAGCAATAACTCTATTGACCCGGCATGAAGGTGCAACCTACATCTAAGTCCGATGGGATGGGGTCTTGCGTCAGTGTGTTTTGAGAAAAGGCCCAAAGAAAGTGCATGCGCTGACTAGTATCATGAAGGGTATGAAACATTCTGTGCATGCCTTTGTCATCAATTTTGTTTTAAGGTAGAACGTTACGATCTACGGTGGTTTGCAGGGTATGTATCAAGTTTGATGCCTCAACTGTCACATGACACAATGATGGTCTGATAAGTACGATTTTTGGAGGTCGGCTACGCTGAATTTGAGAATAAAAAGCACAATTCATGGTAGAGCACACTTACTAGTCTATCAGGAGACATAATGCGATCCTCATAACTTCAAACATGAGAATCTCAGTGACTATGTCATCTGGTCACGTGGAACGGGTTTTCTGTGTATAGTTCTTTTTAGTCCAGACTCTGCTTCTTCATGCATTTCAAGTTCTTTCTTAAGGCCTTGGTCTATTCTTAGAATACGACCTCAATTATCGCGTTATCTTGATCTTGTATTTGTATACTTCTGGGTTTCTGATATATGTTTGGCGGAAGCGGTAAATCGTAGACGACATCACGATGACGACAGCATTAAAATCATCCTAAATAACACTTCGCCGGTCGACAGCAGCATGTTGAGCTCTTCTCATCTCAATAAGACACTATGAGCTATACATTCAATGATGACACTCACGGTTCCGACATCACTCATCTATTCCCCGAGCGGGTACAGGGAAAGACATGTATAAGCCCTCACTCACCAATCAGCCACTAACTAACAGACCAAGTCATCCTATCAGGTTTTAAAAAAAGAGACCTAGTCGCCGCAACAGCAGATGCCCTTGCGGCTGCAGGTGCAGGGATAATAATCTGCACTGGTCACTGCCAAACCGAAGCCCGACCTATCATCGACCACATCAACCGCAAATACAAGAAAGTAAACATGGTGTTCGTAACGGCAGACACAGGCAGTCTGGCCTCGGTACAGGAAGCGGGCCACGCGATTAAGAGGATGGGGTTACCGATCAATGGATTCGTAGGATTTCCTTCTGTGATGGCCGTCGAATGGGAAAAGACGAGGGATGGATTCGAGACGCATTTTCAACGGAATTATCTTTGTCTTTTCCTGCTTCTTAAGTTGGTCTCTGATTGTATGGCGCCTGGTTCGAGGGTTGTTCTTGTGACGTCCACTGTGCGTACTGACGTACGGGCGCCGACTTGGTTTGACGTTGGATTTTCGGTGAGTTACTTGTTTTCTCACCGAGCGTATTGTATCGCTGACTTGGACAGAATGGAAAGGACTATCATTGTCTGGATGGATACGCGCAATCTTCGACGGCGAACATCCTGTTCGCCAAAACTCTATCGAATATGTACCGGAATCGACCTATTGTGGCGTTCTCGGCAAATCCTGGAAGTGAGTCTAATTTCGCATCCGACTAAGATTTGATTGACTCTCCTCATTCTGCGCAGATACCAAAACCAATATCCAGACCTATGTCACAATGGATCAAGTAAATACATGGCTGGAGCGGAAGAAAATAGGTTCGTCGATCTAGATCTAGATCCAAAGACTCATCTGATCTTGATCATAGCGGGGGAGGAGATACCGAAATTTCGACAGCAAGCGCCGAAGTCGCTGTCTCAAGGTAGTGCGACGGTTTTACGGGGGTTACTTGACCCAGGCTTGGAAGGTGGGTGAAATATGTGTCAAAAACACATCTAATGGCGTCTTCATGCACTGAGATATGATATTGCAGACCAGCCTGGAGCGTTCCTGGATGCTTGTCAGCCGCACAATTTACCGCATCTTGATTTCCCCGCCGGCGAAGAAAGTGCCACGGCGCTGTGGAGGCGAAGCGAAGAATTCCTCGAGGCGTTTTTTGGTTAACAGTCTGTTTGAGCCGCAATAGGGAATGCATCTATTCGATATCTAGTGTGGCTTTAGGGTCACTTCACTACAGTACCTACAGTATTTCAACCCGATGCAAGACTTACCCTCCTGCATGTCTATTGAGTAACGTTCGCCGCGTCCCAAAAAGTTATCATTTGATTCAATGGAGGCCAAGGCTATGGAGACGGCGGTTAAGGGAAAGCGCAAGCCGCTGTGTACTGTATTGATTGCAGGATTGTTACCAGTAAGTTAAGTGAGGAACGACATGTTTGGAAATCTTTTGCTACGGTCAATATTTGCGACCAATTGCGCGGTACCCGCAACAGCACTGCACTACAGCTCTAACTTGAATGAGTTTCCTTGGGATTTGGGGTGTTCCCTTCCGTAATGGAAAGAAATCCACTTGGTTATCACTGGGATTTCATGTTGATCCGGCTTCCATATTACGCTTAAAAGGGGAACACCATATCGTTCCCTATTGGATTTCGCTTAGTTAGACGTCAATAAATAATTGCAGTTTGTGACTAGCGCTTAATTGCTTTTTTTCTTTTGCAAAACGCACCCTATGGAATTGTTCAAGACTCAAGACCCACAGAGAGGAAATTCGAAGACCCTAGGGATTGTTCCCCCAGGCAACGGCGCAGATCAACATGAGTTTGTCTTAGTATAATCTTTAAACTTTACTCCTTCAGAGATCCAAATGAAGCACCAGAAAGACTGAAAGGTCAGTTTAGTGCCAAAGTGCACTCGAGAATGAGATTCAATATGTATTTGTGCAAGGAAAAAATTCTCTACTCTTTAGCATATTCACTACCATTTTCTGCGCCAACCGTTTTAGCCCACCAACATCGTGATTATGATATCGTGGTGGTCGGAGGCACATCAGCAGGATACTCCGCCGCGATCCAGGCGGCACGGCTGAATCGGTCGGTCGCCCTGCTTGAGACCTCGAAGCATGTTGGAGGAATTGCAATCGAGGGTGCAGGCGGGACGGACATTGATTCTCAGGTAAAACCCGACAATCCAAGCACAGTACATTGCCCAAATTTTTTTCATATAGCTCATTTTACTGGACAGAGCTCTTTCCAAAATTCAGTGACTGTTGGTCCTCTCGCACATGAGTTTTACCGACGCGTCGCCGCCCGGTACAACAACACAGATGCCTTTGACGAGGCGTGGAAGAACCACACCAAGGATAAAGACTTATGGCGATTTGAATGTCATGTCGGACAGTCCGTAATTGAAGATTGGCTTGCCGAAGAAGAGAAACTAGATGTCTACCTAGAGACAGCTCTCAGGGGCGCTGGGAATGGAGATGGAGTAACAATGTCCGGCACAGCAATCAGTAAGATTGAGACAGAGGCGGGTGACACTTTCTCTGCCCGATATTTCATCGATGCGACGTATGAAGGAGATCTGCTTGCTGCATCAGGGGTGCCTTACACCATTGGCCGTGAATCCACTGTCCCCTACAATGAAAGTCTCGCAGGCATTCAGTACAACACAAGTTTCTCGCAACTTACCGTCAATGTCGATCCATATTTAATTTCTGGGAATGTGTCAAGTGGAATGATTCCGACCGTTCAAAACCAAGCTCTTGGAAAGGCCGGCGCTGGGTCTGTATCTTTTTCCCAAACAACGAGATGCTTTTGAAACTGATCTTTCATGCGCCATTGCAGAGATAGGAACATACAAGCCTACTCGTGGCGACTGTGTCTCACAAATCAGACTTCCAATATTGTGCCTTTCTCTCGGCCTAGCAACTATGATCCCAAGCAGTACGAAATATACAAACGATATGTTGCCGCTGGTGGGCAAATTTTCAAGCCAAGCGTCGTACTACCCAATGGTAAAACGGATATGATTGGCACTGCGACAGATGGACTTGGGTTTGATATGCCAGGACGCACTCTGAAATACCCGGAGGCAAGCCATTCAGAGAGAGCGAAGCTCTTTGATGACTTGGCACAGTGGCAAAAAGGTACATATATCTCCAGAGTTGAAGTCAGTTGTGGGTCAAAGGATATGGCATTAACTTGGAACGCTATCGAATGCAGGACTGTTATACTTCCTCGCCAACGATGAGTCAATGCCGAGTGCGACTCGAAGTGAATGGTCCACGTGGGGTTATGCAAAGGATGAGTTTTTAGACAATGATCATTTCCCACGGGCAATGTATGTTCGCGATGCCAGGCGAATGATCCGAGATGACATAGCTATCACGATGCATAATTCAGAATACGGTTATCCCGAAGCTACCGTTGAGGATCCAATTCTGACAAATCTGTGGCCTATTGTAAGGCAACAAATTTCTGCGAAGATAAAATCACTGGAGTCTTGCTGATCAATGGTTTAAATCAGGATATGCATTCTACTCGACGGATCGTGCGGAACGGGAGTATCTACGACGAAGGCTTTATCTGGAAGCAAGGGCCGGACTGGAAGGTCAGTTACAGCTTTCCTCGGTTGGAAACCTTCCACATCTAACCAGTGACCTTCAAATAGCCATGGGTGCTGTCTTATCAAGCCATTGTTCCCAAATCTCATCAATGCAGCAACCTATTTGTTCCTACTTCCCCCTCTAGCAGTCATCTGGGCTTCAGCTTACTGCGTATCGAACATACCTTCATGAGCATGGGACAAGTCAGTGCCTTTGCAGCAGATATTGCTATACTTACAGCGGCAACGAGCTCACAGGAAGTTGATTACATGCTACTGCGTAAGAAACTTGATGCTGCTGGTTTTTTGCTAGATCCCAATGCTGATGACCTTCCGGTTCGTGTTCGCAACTCTTGAGCAATTCACTTTCACTGAAACTTTCTATTGGGAAAGCCGTGTAATATCAGCCATGAGAAAATGGATATAATTTGCTCACATAAAAAGAAAGACAGATCTCCATCTCATGAGTTCCAAGCGAAAGCTATCACAGATATACGAGATTGATTCATGCGACATTACAAGGGCCTAAATCTTGAGATAATCATATAGAGAGCGATATTTAAAGTTGGTGTGAGCACATCTACTATGAAAAGACCTTTGGTAGCCCAAACTAAAGATTTTCGGACTACTTGTTATTGGTAAGTATGCGTAAAGCTATACCAGACATAACTTACAGCATTGCGTAGAATTGAAGAGGAAATGTATCTACACGACAGATGTGACCATCAAAAGGTGTGCTGAATCGCTCAACTATGAAAAATACGTGTGTTTAGACCATCCTAATGCGTTCAGCTGAGTCATAAAATTCACCAGTTGACTACCTGAAGGGCCTCACAAGGGGCTCGGCTACCGGCTCCGCTTAGCTATCAGTCGCTTTGCGACTCATGGAAGTCCTTGTTTCCGTTCATGATATAGCGAGAACTTCAAAATCTACAAGAGAACAGCCCTGCAGAGATCTATAAAGCTTGAAAGCTGGCAGCTTTGATAGGCGCCGTAATTTCTAGCGCCCGCCCGCATTCGAAATCCAACTGATGTGTGCCCATGTGGATACCTCGTAAAGCCTGCGGAATGAAGGGTCTAGCGAGTCAGCACTAGTTTGAAAATGAAGGGGACACAACTTACAGGGTAAAAGGTTAATCGCTGACAAAAGAGGCCCTTGATGCCCAATGGATACCTCTCATAACTTTTGTGGATGGCAAAATAGAGCCCTCAATTCTGCTTTTTAGAACGGAGTAGGGCCGAATCTGTCGCCGAATTACTCTCAACCGCCTACTAAATGTGATACTATTGAAAAAAAGACTTCTGTTCTGAAGAAAAAAGATGTGGCAGAAACAAGGGCCTTACCCACCAAAAATCAACTAGCGACACGGGATGAACGTGGCGCCCTATCACCAACAAAGCCGCCGCATGCCCCTCATATGGAGAGAAAATCTCAGCCGCAACTACGCCAAAAGAGGGTTTTCTGACATGATGGGTTTCGCGTTGCATTGTCAGCTGCGGAGTACAAGTCAGCTATGGAGTATAAGATTCCCATGAGCCCCCAACTGTATTTCGACAGAGGAAAATTAGCGAGTAACTCGCAAAGACAAATCTTCAGATCCTGGCTTATAATAATCCCCGGTACGACTGACAAGGTGCACCATGTCAGATCCAGTCGAGAACGACTACAACCTGCAGGAGGCGTGGGACAGGGCATGCACATCATTCGCACAGACAGCGAAGGTTGACCTCACCACTGCGCCGAAGTTTACTGTCGATCAAGTACTCGACCAGATCCGAACAAAGCAGGATGAAGATGACGAGAAAAACAACAAGTATAAGACGGCAAAGGATGTGATCGGCAAAACGTTGAACTTCGTTATGGTCTTAGGTGGCATAGCCGCCCAAGGTGCTAGTATGGTGGGTGATTATAAATCAGTTCGAAAACAATACAGTAGTTGATAATATTGTGATAGGTATTTGCACCGAGCAGTTTGTGCTTCAATGCGATTTCGTATCTCATTAGCACGGGAGCAAAGTACAAGCGCATTTTCAGCAGTCTCTCCGAGTTGTTTCGGCGCATTTCCGACGTGCTAGAACGCTGCAAGATCTACATGCGGCTTCCTGCTGACGCAGTTGACATTTCACTGCGTAAGATCATCAATGAGGAACTGGTGTGCTTTGTCGATATTTGTGCTTTGTCCATCAAAGTGTTGAAGGGTCACAAAGTCTTTACAGCACTGAAGGTCTTTGCATTTGACAGTGATGAGGGAGTGAGTGGCCAGCTAGGTCGCCTGCAAACACTGGTGGAGCGCGAGTCTCAGATGCGTGCAACTCTAGGATTTGAGTCCCAGAAGACGAGCGAGAGAAATATCATTGAAAACAAAGAAGGAACCAAAAAGATCAATACCACTGTGGACAAACTGCTCACTTTCGAGAAGAAGAAAGACGCAGACAATGTTGTTAAAAGGCTATTGAACAATATTGATTCAAGCCTTGATACCCCGAGTGAGACTTACAAGGCCTCACAAACAGTCTACAAGCGGCTCTTGAATGACCAGGTTCAGGGAAGTGGAGCGTGGCTTCAGACGGATCCTCAGTACACATCATGGGCGGGTCTTGAGGACGAATCCTTTTCAATACTTGGTATTTCTGGCGGCGAAGGATACGGCAAGTCGTTCCTTTTTGCGGCAATAGTCCAACATCTACAAGAGACTCCTTCACATGTCACCAATGATCTCAAGTGTATCTCTACTGCCTACCACATTTTCGAGCAGGAGAAGGGCGATGCCTCCTTAATCAAGGCCCTCAAGGTTCTCGCATGGCAGATCGCTAATACAGATGTTGTTTATCGCAAAGATTTAAGCTCTTCGAAATTCGGCAGCGTCAACCAGATAGATGACGTTTGGGAAGCGCTTTATGCGAAATCTTACAAATGCGACTCAACTTTCTTCCTTCTGCTTGATGGCGTTGACCAGATGAGCAAGAACCATCTCAAGGACTTCACACAGCTTTTATCAGGATTGAAAACTATATCTCAGACTTGGCCACGTTTTAAGCTTCGCATCCTTCTCTCTGGACGTGACAAAACGATGAGCAAAATCAAAACTCAGATTGGAGAAGGAATATCTATCATCGATGTGGCTTCGAAAAACAGCGACGACATGCAGAAGTTTGTCATTGATCGCATGAACAAGATGGAGATTTTGGGCGGTTCATCAGACCAAGTCCTTTCATTGCGACGCGAGATCTTGCAAGCCCTCACAACGCAGACACATGGTGATTTCGTCAACGTCGGCCTTATGCTACATGAGATCAGTGGCAAACAACGTCCAGGTGAAATCCGAGATATTCTGTCACGTTCAGGAGGCAACCGATCCGACACAATTGTGAGAAAGATGGAACTATTGAATGAGACACTCAGCGATGAAGATATCTCTGATCTCAACGATCTTCTTACCTGGGTAGTGTTTGCTTCGCGGCCACTCACTCTGGAAGAATTGGAAGCAGTTCTCTTCCTCAAGACCCGCGAGGCCTCTCTTCGTCCATTGGCAGAGAAGATCAGCGATCAATATTCGTCACTGTTCAAGGTCTTGGGTGATCCGAACCCCACAACTAAGATAATCCCGCCCACATCGAGAGTTTTGCTAGTCTCTGACTCCATAGAAGAGTTCTTGCGGACTACGCCTGAAAACGAAGCTGCTGAAAACGAGAAGGACGCGATAAATAGAGGTGATGTCAACGAGGTTGAAGTCAGAATCGTGAAGAGATTTCTTGAGTCAGTGTGTGACCCGAAACTGTTCAACAAATTCGGATTCGAAGATTTCTTCCAAAGGAAGCTGAAGGGAAAGACTGCTAGGGTAGGAGTCGATGTTGAAAGCGCACACCTCAAGATCGTCACATCTTGCCTGGATGTCCTTTGTTCTGAGCAATCGCCCGGTCTCACTCCCTTGCTTGATTATGCAATGAACTTTCTCCCTGTGCATCTACAGAGCGCAGATCCATCATTGACACAGCCTCAACAGAAGAGTGCTCTTGGGCCTCAACTTGTGAGCCTGTTTTACGATGAAGAAATTATCCAACGATGGTGGATAGCAGAGAATCCATGGTCAAGGCACGATTGGATCTACAGCGACGATTATGCTGACGTTGCGCTGAAATGGCTGCGGGACTCGGCTGTTACTAGAAACATCTCTGTGGAACAGACCAAGTGGGTGAAGAGTCTGAGTTCGAAGTCGGAACCCGATGCAGATATCATCGAGCACATCGGTCGGTTTTTGGCACGCAATTGGCTTCAAACCAGTGTGTTGGGCATCACAGAGGCTTTCGCAGCATTCAATGGATATGCCACAAAGGTCCGTCTAAAGGAATGAGGGCGAGGCAAAGGATAATTGATGACTCGGTAACTAATGGTGTTCTAGATTGAGAATCGCAAGAATCCGACGCTTTTGAGATCTACCAGTGACCCAAGCCTAGGTGATATCAGTGCCTCCCAGATCTTGGACACAGCAGAGTACGCTCGAAAGCATATTGGACTCGAAAATTTGGGTTACGAGGAGACGCGAAATCTAGCGCGTACCCTTCGAGAGTATCACCAGTACCCCGAGGCGATCGAAAAGTTCAAGCTAGCTTCCTCACTCGACGCATACAACTGGTTCTCGGAATGGGGCTTGGCAACCTGTTATGCATACAAGAAGGATTATACACTCGCAATTGAGATAGTGGAAGAAGCTAAGAAGGTCATCAGGGCTGGAAACAACGAAGAAGACCATGCAACCATCCCGGACTTGGATTGTGACCTCGCTGAATGGAATGGAAATGCCGGGAATATTGATCAAGCTGTTGCGATATACGAATCCCTCCTTCACGCTAATCCCGATGACTACAATACAGCACTTGCCCTGATGCTCCTGTTCCACAATGAAAAGAATCGTGAGGGTCTACTTCGTTTCTTAGACTCTCTCAAGGAGTCTATCGATGAAACAACCGGCCTAGATCGGCGGACGCAAGCATTCCACGCCCACTACGGTAGTGCAGAATACCACGCAACAATTTTTGCCGTTGGCTCAGAAGCCGACGCCTTTAATTTCATCTTCGAGAGCTACGAGACTGCCATAAACGCGGCTAAGGCACGACTCGTGGAGGCAAGGAAGACAGGTGACACCGGAGAAGAAGAGTTCAGCCGTGCATGCCAAGCAATGCTCATGCATCATCTTGCAAACCTTTGTTATGAGAATAGTACCGAAAAGCCCGAGCGCAAGGAGCTCGCAATCGATCAGTGGGTGCAGATCTTACAGATGGACGATTCGGCTGGTGACTACACGCTCACCAGCATCAAGCCATATGTCCGCTCCAAGCTTGCCAGTGTGTGTTTCATTGAAGCGCGCCGTGACATAGAAACATCGGGAAAGTACGTCGAGCAACTGGAGCAGCTTGTTGCGTTGAAAAGTGCTAGTGTGGCCGCTGACTGGTGTTATTCGACGTATCCGACGCGTTTGTTGGCGCGGCACTACGCGATACAAGGAGAGAAGGAAAAATTCAAAGATGCTCTACGCACATATGTCAAAGATCATCTTGAAATTCTCGTCGATGAGGATCCCCTCAATGACTGGCAAGGATACGCGGGGCTCTCAACTTATTTGATGTACGTGGGCGAGGATGACGACTGTCTTGCGGCCTGGTCACTGATTGTCCCGACGCCCGACACCGATTTGAATAGAGAGTCCCCAGAAGATAAGTCATCGGAAGAACTCAGGGGACCCTTGTATATTGTGTGTGATGGAAAATGCGGAACCAAGTGGTCATTTTCCAACGATATTTACGCTTGCAGACAATGCGATGACATCCAACTTGACCTGGCTTGCTTGAATAAGCTGAGAGACGGAACTTTGGAAGTCAATGGCTGTGGAAAAGACCATGAGATGATCCACGTCCCAGCCTATGATGCGGCTGAGTTAGAGGAAATCGGCGATGGGAATGTCAAGGTCGGAGAGCAAATAATGTCAGTTGAGGATTGGATCCAGAGGCTTAAAGAAAACTGGGGAATCAAATTGAGCTAGACAATTTTTATGAGATTCAATAACAATCCATTGAAGCTGCATGTTTAGTTGCTTCAGTACCTTGATACAACGCAGTTGATCATTGAAACCGACTCGTTTAACGGAATTTCAAAGACGGGCCACACAATCAAGTGGTCAACAGGTCACATCGATGCAATCCATCCCTTGGTTAATTTGCTCCGAATAGCCACCAAGGGCGCAATGGAAGTCACGGAAGCGCGTCCCATGATATCAAAAACAGCGATGTCTGCCTGCATTTCTTTCAGAAACCAAGCCCGCAATTCAACCGCCACTAGAGAGTCAACTCCATACTGATGCAGTGGCAGATTGATGTCAAGCTCATTCGCTCCGAGCAGAATGGCCTTGCAGAGTTTCTGTTTCAGCGCATCCGTGACCACTTCGATGACCTGTTCTAGGGATTTCGATGTTCGAAATGCAGTTGCAATGTCAAGCCCACCTATTTGATCAAGATGGGGGCCAGTAGAAATGTCATCCAAGTTCAGATGGTTGAACAATGGTCTGTCTAGCCAGTAGGCTGTCCCAGCGCCCCTCTCAGTGACCTCTGGATGAATACCGATAGAAGGCTGATGGTCTAGATCCATATCCCTGCATACCTGTGGATTGCAGTAGATGTCCAGCGCAGCGCAGAACTGCCCTTCAGTAACTGGACGAAGCGTGGAATTTTCCTCCGTTCTGTGCAGCAGCACTTCATTCTTCGCAACGACTCCAGCAAAGGTCATGACTCCCAGATCCAGCGAAGTTGCTTTTTCGCCGAGGCCCAGACGGTAATGGCACAATGCGTCTTGGAAAGTGTTTCCTGCAGCATAGTTTGACTGACCCTTTGTAGCTATAAGTCCACTGACGGAAGATAGCATGATGAAGAAATCCAATCCTGTGGGAAGGACTTCATGGAGATTCCAGGACCCTCGTGCCTTGGGATTGACTGCAGTTTGCCAACCCGAGAATTCCATGTCCTCAAAGGCAATATCCTTCAATCCGTCAGTGAAAATTCCATGTACTAGTTGTTCGACTAGACGTGTGAACTTACATGCCAGCCCGTCGCCGCTTGTATACACCCCTTGATAGGAGGCATCATTGAATGGCATTCATTGATTACCTCGCACAAAGAGTTTTTATCACAAAGGTCGCATGGTGGGGCCATAAGATTTACTCCTTGAATATGCAACTCAGCCATCATTGTTTCCGCATCGTTTCCCTTTGGTCCACTCCGAGACAGCACGAGGATATTGCGTACACCCCGACTGACCAGCCACCGGATGATAATCTGACCAAGTCCTCCGAAGCCACCTGCAACAACGTATGTTCCAGAATAATCAAAGGAGCTATGTCCTCTCGCTTGCAAAACCATCTGCAGAAATAGTTAACAAGCTATACAGGGTTATTGAATTATATTTTCAACTTGCAGTAACTTGATCATTTTCTCGCATCTCAATCACCATTTTCCCATGGTGATTCCCACCCTGCATGGCACGGAAGGCCTTTTCTATCTCACCCACTCCATAAACTCGAACCGGACTCGGGGGTTGTAGCCGTTGCTCTGTCATCAAGGACAAGATCAAGCTCAATGCCGAGGTGCAAATCTCCGGACGAGTTCGTGTTAATTCAGCTAAGTCGACTGCGCTGAAGGTACAATTCTTTGAAAACTGGGCCATGGGAAGATTGTTGTTAGACATGATGTCTCTTTTACCAATCTCAACAAAAGTCCCGAAAGCAGCCAGACATTCCCAAGACTTTACCAAGAGCTCTCCTGAAAGGGAGTTGAACACAACGTCCACTCCTTTTCCAAAAGTTCGATCCATGATAGCCTTGGCGAAAATTGATGACCTACTGGAAAATATATTTTCTTGCTTGACTCCATAAGCCTCAACGAGAAATGCCTTCTTGGCTTCAGATCCAACAGTCGCAAATATCTCAGCCCCAATATATTTCGCAATCTGGACTGCTGCTTGTCCCGTTCCTCCTGCCGCACAATGGATAAGCACTGTCTGACTCTCATGCAGGCCGGAAACATCCTTAAGTCCGATGTACGCTGTGAGAAAGTTGACTGGTATGGAAGCTGCTGAAGAAAGCGATAATTGTTTTGGGATCAGAACAGCAGGTTCTCCCTCTCGCACGCGAAGATGGCTCACACAGCAGTTAGGCGCAAGTCCGACGATGTGATCTCCAGGTTTGAACCTTTTGCAGGTAGCACCGACTCTTGTTACTATGCCACTGTACTCATGTCCAATACTGTCTTCATTGAGCTGCCCCAACGCAATAAGGACGTCTCGAAAGTTGACTCCAACACAAGCGATCTGAACTTCCATTTCGTTTCCAGCAAGAGGGCTCGGTTGAAATTCAACAAATTGGAATCCCTGAAGTAGGCTCGACCTCTGATTGTCCAATCTCACCGGGATACCACAGCCAAATTTGTGCTTGGTCGCGTTACCGGGTTCAGCCTGGGCAGAAATAGCAGTCTCGAGTTTTGAATGAGGTACCACACGTCCCACTTGCAACATCCCGTTCTCTTCCATGAATGATAAATCGTTGTACTGGTTTTTCGCAGATGAGAGAATGTGGCTGATGAGGCTCATCGCCAACCTGCTGTGGTGAGACACATTTGAGTCTAGTGTCTCAAGTGAAAGAATGTATCGGTTTTGCCGGTTATCTTCTTCGGCAAGTACTCTGAACAATCCATCGATGAGGTGATATTTCGGATGAGTAGAAACTCCACATCCCCCTTGGGTAATCCACAGAGTGGTGGTGGTTGACAAAAATAGAGATTGAAGAGTGTGGAATTGTTCACCATCCATGTCATACATCAAGGGGTCGCTGTATTCGAGCAGGAAAACTCTCAGAAATGAATGTGAGCTTTGAGCTGAAGAAAGCGAGCGATATTCCACTGAGTAGCCTGCTACCTCGCAACTTCTTCGCAGTTGGCTACCAAAATCCGTCTGGGCAGTATTATGTGGATCAAGGATAATTTCGATAGTTGCCTCGGAATGCGGTTTCTGCCGAATTTCTGCTGTGGCCGATGTGATTATGAAAGAACTTTCATGGCAAATTGCATCTTCGAAATCACGAAAAACAATATCACACCCCGAAAAGCCTGTTTGAAGTAAAAGTTCGTGCCACCGAGACTCATCAACACATGGCCCATCTTGACGATATGGCTCCGAGCCTATGGTTGTCAGCATGGAGTGCATGTATAAGAATAAAATTGATTGCTCACTCAGCCACCAACCCTCGAGTAGTCCAAATATCACAGAGGAACGAGCCGGGGCTGTCATTTCGCATATGATGAGCTTTCCACCACTGATAAATCTTAGCAATATTATCAAAGAAGCTAGGCACTGGTCTTTATTCTCACGGTCTTAACAGTTTGCGACAGTGGGTCAAAGATTTGGACAGATCTGGGGTTGCATGAAGCACCTGTAAGACCCGGGTTAGTATCATGCCAGGTTCGCATAGTCATAAATGTCTCACCAGAGATGCAACAACCATGTCATATCTTCCACACTCGAAGCCTTGCTGCTCAGGGTCTATTTCGATATTCAAGACCTTGAAGTTCATCCGGTTACCTTCCTCTTTGAATCGTTCCGCCGCGCCACCAAAGAAACCTGGTGAGATATCCGTATAATCCCACCGCCCATATCGTGAAGATACAGAGCCATCAGAACTGCGGCCTAAGGCATCAAGAAATATCTCAGTGGAAGATCCTGTGCCCGATCCAAGTTCCAAGATATTCATTTGGGGATTGAGATGCGCTTCAAGGTCCAAATACTTTTTCAACTGCATTGCACCAGGAGATCGATGTAGCTGAGCGAATAAGATTAACCATTCTGGCTCCAATATAGCAACGGAAAGCTTACCGCATTGTAGTAATTGCCAATGAGATCGTCTGTGTAGAGAAATTCGAGAGGGGCGAGTTCATTGGTCAGAAGCTGTGGTAGATTCTTGGCGACGGTGACCAGAAAACGGGCTTCATCATTCGCAGCCTCAAGTTGACTCTCCAACCGTTCAATGTATGCATGGTCAGTGAGGCGAATCTTCCAGGGGTTGGAAGAGAACATCGAATGGCCCTCATCCAATTGCCGTTTCTTTTGGAGCGACCATTCGAGATATTTGATTTGATGATATTTTGCTGCTTTGTAGCCCTTCCGTGATACCGCATCAAGACCGCGAAGCAGATTAACAAGCAAAACAAAATCAGCCTGGATATAAAGTTCCTCCGGGCTCACAAAATCATCTTCCAATTCACACAGCTTTTTGGCGACTTCATTATCAAGTAGCCTGAGATCAGGCTTCCACTCGATTCTATGGCAAAGTTTGCCCTTGCTAGACGCTTTTGTCTCACTGGATGAAACAACACTTACCGATGTACACTCGAGGCCGTCTAAAACCACTACAGGATTTCCCGATGTTTCATTCCAAGCCGTAATTCTGGACAAATATTTGCCATTGCGCGATGGTCCAGTTTCGGTGTGGACTTCAAGAACATCACTGCGGGCTTGAGGGGTTTCAGCTGAGATCCAGATGCTTTTCAAAAATGTAGGAACCGATGTGGGTACAACTTTGTCACCGAACTGCGTTGCAGGCCATAGGGCAGTTTGAATAATTGCATCAAGCGAGGTTGGGTGAATGGTCTCATTCCGAGAAAAATGAGGGTTTCGCACATCACAAACCACAACATTCTGATTTTTTGGAATCATACCAACACTGGTGACGTTTTGGAAAGCCTGACCGTAGCCATAGCCACACTTTCTCAAGTGAGAATAAAATGATTCAGCGTTGGCTGTCATAACACACTTTTTCCTTGTCTGCAAATAAGAGTCCTGTTGTCTCTTTTGTAGTTCTAGCTCAACTTGAGAACCGAATGCAGGCTTGAATTCTTTATCATGGTACAAGACTTGAATAGATCCTGAGCAGTTGAGTGCCCATGATTTGTTCGAAAGGCTGTAAATTCGGAATTGAAACCAGTCAGCATCTTTGGAAGTCATTTGCTCGACGCGGTGCATGTGAAGACTCGTTTCGCATTCTTCCACTACATCTGATATTTGAATTGCAGCGTGCAAGACTAAATCATTGAGGTTGAACCCAGATGTTTTGCGTCCTTCTTTCGATATCTGTTTTGCACCCTCGATGACCATCACAATCATTCCTGCGCCAGGGTAGATTATAGACCCATTGATCTGAGACAAGTCAGCATCAGTGAACGTTTTTCGAGACATTAAAAATTCGTCCTACCCGATGATCTTTTACCCAGGGTAGATGAGAAGCTCTGATTATGTTCCGCCATTGAGGTTCCAGTGGATTCCAATTGGGATGTTGCGCTCCCAACAATTCGTTCGGCGCAAACTGAGGTAGCCTTGTGTTGCGGCTCATCTGACTTTCGTGCCAGTAAGATCTGCTATGATTGAATGGATACTCCGGCAAATCTGACAATGCTTTTAGAGTTCTATCGCTTCCCCGGAGAGAATGAAACGCATTGACCAGTGAGAGGTCAATAGCATAGCCTGCAACGAAAAGTCGACCAGCGACATTCAAGACCGTGTCAATGGCAGATACGCCTCTGACCAACATGGTTTCATATTGGACGGATTGCTTGCCACAGTTGTTAAGCACGTCTTTACATGGCCCCTGGAGTGCTGAATGGGGCCCGACCTCCAGAATATGATCAATCTTAAAGGCCCGTCGATGGCTTCCATCGATTTTCCTCTTTCGGGTCTCGGTTTCTCCAGAGAGAAGAGTTGTTAAAGCGTCCGAGAAATTGACTGGAGATATCATATTTCCAACCCAGTAGCTTGCCTGCACAAGAAAATCATGCGCGATCCATGTTCCCGTCACTGAGGATATCATCTGAGGGCGACCTCTTTGTTCCACGCCTTTCTCCAGGGCACCCATAGCCACCTCGTATTGAGTGGCTATCTCTTTCATTTGAAAGGAGTGGTATGCAACTTTTACCTGGAGTTTCCTGCAGAATATATGATCTCGGTCAAAATGGGCTTTCAAAGTTTCAATCTGATTTGCTTCGCCGGACAATGTGATACTCTTGGGGCTGTTGATACAAGCAACAATCACCTTCAAAGTTTCGAACTCGTTGTCCAGCCGCTTGATGAATGGTTTTACTTCTTGTGAAGAGAGTCCAACCGCCAGCATTGACCCTTGGAACAGACTGTTTCTTTCCACCATCGCGCTCCAAGTGCCTCTGTAATATGCAATTTTCCAGGCCGACTGTCGACTTATTGCACCGGCGCAGTAGCTTTTAGATGTGAGAAAGGTAATCGACGAGAATCATGAGTTTGGAAGAGTCTTACGCAGCCGCAATCTCCCCAGAAGAATGCCCAACAACGAACTTGGGCATGACGTTGAAGTGATGGAGAAGATCTACCAAAGCGACTTGAAGGGCCGTGCAAAGCGTTTGGCTGTACTCCGTTTGGTTCACATTGCTGTCATTCTCTGACCTTCCGAGCTCCTCTATGTTTTTTTCAGTTCGTATTCCCGAAGTTGATTGGATAGAAAGGTTACTCACCAAAAAGGTCCCATTCACAATTTAATGACTTCAAGAAAGTGTTTGCATCCCTGATTCCATCCCTAAAGACGGAATATGCGTCGATGAGCTCTCGTCCCATAGCATACCATTGTGCCCCTTGCTACAAGATGTCAGAATTTGCGATGCGAAAAATATCCCAGTCACTTACGCCAGAGAAAAGAAAAGCAACATTTGCTGACGGATTGGAGTTGGTTGGTTTAGAGATTCGATTAATGACTTCAGTACAGCTTCCCGAGGATGGAATGACTGCAAACGTTCTCCAAGCCAAATGGCTTCTCCTGGCTGCAAGTGTGTATGCAAGATTTTCAAGGTATATTTCCTTGTCTTTTCCAAACAGCTGAAGTGAGGCCAAGTGGGATTTCCATGTCGCTTGGATACGTGAAATCCCATTCTCATCTGACGTGGACCAGACAAGCAATCGTGGTGTCTCACGGTCTTTATTGATTTCAGTCGTTTCAAGAAAAGTGTCGCGAGACTCTCTCGGACGATGAACGACATTATGGTTCCCATTTTGGTAATGGCATCGAAGATAACCGAGTGCATCGTCCAATACGATATGGTTATTTGATCCTCCAAACCCGAAAGAGCTGACTGATGCTCGTCGCAAGCCATCTGCTGACCATGGAACTGCTTCGTTCGGGATCTGTGGAAGACAAGTCAGAAGATATTTATCCCGCCCATACGTTGTTTGCAGCAAACCTTGATATTCAGAAAATCACCATCAATTCTGGGATTGAGTTGGTTCAAGTCCGCAGTGGCTGGGATCACTCCCTTTTCCAACATGAGGATGGTTTTAATCACTCCAGCAAGGCCACTGGCGCCTTCCAAATGACCAACGGAGGATTTCACAGACCCTCTTCATGATGTTAGAAACCAATTGTACAACTAGTATTCAAGGTACAGAGACTAGACTCACATGTATAAGGGGTCCTCAAGTGTGCGATACTTGCGGAATATACTTCCGATGGCACGCGCCTCGGTTGGGTCTCCGACAGCAGTTCCTGCATTGCATAGTAAATATTCCGGGAAATTCAAAATTTATCAGAGGATAACTTGTGACCTAGACATACCGGTTCCATGCGCCTCGACATATCGGGTCATCCCTAAATCCAGACCAGCCTTTTGATAGGTTTCCCGAATCAACTGAGCTTGCATTTCCATACTAGGCTCCATAATTCCAGGAGTCTTCCCGTCTTGATTTGCTCCGGAGGATCGGATCACTGCTCTTATGGTATCTCCATGACGCAAAGCATCCTCTAATGGTCGAATGAAAAGAGCTGCGACCCCTTCGCCGCGACCATATCCATTTGCCCGTTCATCAAAACTATGCGATTGACCATCCTTTGACAATAACCCGAGATTGTCAAGACAAAGCATAGAATCAAGAGCTAACAATATATTGC
The DNA here is from genome assembly GCF_028828085.1 of Penicillium nucicola. Classification (NCBI taxonomy): domain Eukaryota; kingdom Fungi; phylum Ascomycota; class Eurotiomycetes; order Eurotiales; family Aspergillaceae; genus Penicillium; species Penicillium nucicola. Next base: position 2,944,313 of record NW_026643127.1, read on the forward strand.
TGCCGACTGCAAGTCCCTGCTGGAAATATTAGCTGTTGGTCTTGTGCCAAGTTGGGACAAGCCTATACATGCCATTGATGACTCTCCACTCCAAATAGATTGACAGGTCAGATGTACAGCCATCAAGCTACTAGAACAAGCGGTGTCAACAGTGGAACTTGGCCCCTGCAGGTTAAAAAACCAGCTGACTTTGTTGGAAAGCATGTTCATTGACGTTCCCGTCGCACAAGTCTTAGGCAACTGCATTGGATCTTTCGTCAACATGACATGGTAGTCATGACTAAATGACCCTGCAAAGACGCATGTCTTTGTCCCGGTAATCTGATCGATGGGATACCCAGCATTCTCCAACGCCCGATACACAGTCTCGAGGATGATACGCTGTTGCGGATCCATTGCTTCTGCCTCGGCGGCATTCATATTGAAAAATGCAGCGTCAAATAAACTAAGGTCTTCTTTCATAAAATATCCACCCTTCAAGGATAAACGATCAAGTCTTGTTCGATCCTCATGGTAATGTGCACCGGCATTCAGACGATCCTCAGGAAACTCACTTGCAGCAGACCTTCCTTGAGCCAGCATATTCCAGAACTCGTCTGGAGTGTCCGCATTCCCGGGGAATTTTAGCGAAAGGCCTACAACTGCCAAAGGTGGCATTTCAGGCTTCATACCACAAGACGTAACCATAATTCTGTTGACTCAACACTTGCAAAGAAGTCTTTGCACTACTGTTATTGAAGAGCCACTCCGATTTATATCAATGAAAATGTGTCCATCGTATGCGCACCACATGCGATCGCCATTGTGGTCAGTGAACTTACTAGTGAGATTTAGTTAGATCGGGCTGCGCGTATTCCCCTCTACCCAGTGCCGTCGGCCTCTTTCACACCGATCTACTCCACTTTCCGGGGCTTTCTTGGAGATGCCCGGCTTAGATCCAAGCAGAATGATCCAATCGCCTATGAGATCTAAGCATCGTGTGGGGCGATGGATTGCCCTTTCAGCCGCTTCTTCCCTGCCCAGCCAGTAGCCATCGAGGCTCTCTGTTGGTCTACATAAGTTGAACTCTAATACGGGCTCTATGCCATGCTTGCATTAAATAGTAGCAGCTCGGGTGATCAAATTTGCACACGGGGCATAATCTGTTTGGTCGGTGCGTATGAGCAAGAGGTATCGAAAAAATGGAGGACTATGTCTGTCGTTAGCGAGGGGCCTTAAGATGCATTATGTATGGATGGAGCATGGGGCCAGATCAAATAGTAACCCTTGTCCACGTAATTCTATTCCTAGTGGATGGGTACAAATGCATTCCTGTTCCTGATGCCGCAAGAGCCTCTCAGTCTAAAAATACCCCGCCTTCTATAATTGCTGGTTACGAGGCTTTCCCCAAGTCCCAGACTTATTACAGGCAAAAGACTTTGAGTAGACTTATGCCCTACTCAAAATGCGCTTTCTATGGTAAAGTACCATGCGTTGTACGATTAAATTTGTCGCGGACTAACCGAGCTCGCATAGTCTACACGGGGTAGGAAGTAACTCCAATGTAAGGACCCATGTTGAGTTTTAAAACCGAAACAAATTCTAAGGCCTCGATTCTTTCCAGATTTTTGAAACTCAAACCGGTACCGCTTACAATGCAATGAGTTCAATCAAGCCCAGACAACTAACAAAGCTTTCAGCCGCGGTGCGATATGAATTGGGTAGCCATCACACTTATGATTTTGTCGAAGGAACAGTTCCTGCAGAAGCCTGTGAGTGCTCTCTAGCTTGAATGGAGCAATATCACTGATGAACATAAAGCCACCCATGAGTTTATCAATCCAACTGACGAAACGTTTGCTTGGTGTGATCCCCTGGTACCCGAATCATGTCTGCGACTTGACACATACATTGACCGGTATATCGAAGAAGAAGGCCCTTACGATGGAATTATAGGATTTAGTTCCGGATCACTGGTCATATTGTCCTGGCTCATTGAGAAGTATCGCCGCGGCAAAGCAAACCGGTTGCCGATAAAACTAGCAATCTTTTTTTCCACTTCCTATGAGCCTTGGGATATTGATGCACTACGGCACGGTCGCATTTCTCATTTGGACTGTAGTTCAGTTAGTGAGATCTTGGACTTGCCCACAGTACATATCTGGGGTTCGATGGATGACTTGCAGGAGCATGCATGCAAAGCCCTTGGATTTTGTAACAAGAAGAAGATGTCGAGCTTCGTACATGACAAAGGCCATGAGGTACCAGTTTCAACAAAGGATGTTGTATACATGGCTCGAGCGATAAATCGTGCTATTGAGCAGGTCTAACACTGCAAATGAATTTTGCCTTGTCGGTGTTACTTCTTTGTCGCCATGCCTACAGCCCTACAGCAATGTTTCAATTTTATAACCACCTATGCAATGAGCTAATCAATATCTCACTGCATTAACACACAAGTAAGTCCCCGAGCATTGGATATAGATTTCAATGTGAATGCAACTAGGGAAAAACTTTAGAGAATGAAAAAGCATCCACACCTATTCTGCTCTGCTTGGGTCCTCCAGTGTCGTGGGCAAGGCTCCTGACAAAGGTTAATCAGCAATATTCATGCCCGAGGTATCAGTTAATCACGTTAGCTCACTATACCAACTTTGGAACCTTCCGAATATGCGCTTTTTTAGATTTATATTCCTGTCAACTTTGCTCATTGTTATTATAAACCTTGAAATGCATTTCAATCGGTCTAAAAGATCGAGTTGTCATTGAAGGTGTGGGCGTGCATTGAAATTGAGACTATGTGATATGAAATTGATAGCCTGAAATTACCACGGAGCAAGTTCACTCCTACAAAGTATCAAACTTAGCAAAGAAGATTACTCTTTGTTGAACCAAGGCAGATCCAATTGGCGAAAATTTATAAAGTGCAACCAAGGGGATCACCTCTAGCTCGGCGTGCTGAATGTCTTCTGAAAGCCTTTTGAATCTCTAATTTCGCTGAAGTTCAAATAACTACCCAGTAGTGTCCTCACTGCTATCAGGATTGGCTGAACTCGACATTATCCCATTTCTGAATCTTCGATCACTTTAATCTCAGGGTCAAAACACCTCATTCGAGATTGACGTAGTGAGATTCGATCAAGGCTGAAAATGTGAAGTCAGTCATCAAATGTAATGGTCACACTGAAGGTCCCGAGGGCGTGCCAGTGAAAGTCCGAGACAATCATTGCCGGACGCTATTGATAGTCTACTTCTCTCGACTTGCACAATAGCAAAGAATGACATTTTTGTTTATGCTCAGTTACTGAGAACAATGAGGTTGCCCTATTGATATGATTCACCGCTTTGGTTGTTTGGGTAAACATGAACGCGGCAGCTGGCAGGCACCTGACTCTTCAGATTAGTTATTACTTGAATCTCGTTTCTCCCTTCCCATCATAACCATCGCTATTGCTGTATCTTGAATCCCTCACGTCTGCCGTATTGAGCATCACTGGCTATCAGACGAACGCGTCGAAAATGGCGTCAGCCATATGTCGAAGCATGCTCGCGAATTTCCTTTCGCGGGTACTCAACATCCTTTTGAGTCCCAGTGGATCAGGCAATATGCTGAGCCAAACAGATGGTGCTTTGCTTACGAAGAAGGCCCCAGAGGACTTTGGCTACCTTTGGCTTTTAGTCTTCACCATTCATCTAGCTTTTTCTACCATGGTATTGTTTCGGTCTTTTCTTGGCTTTGAATGGTTTGGATCAAGCAAGCAATCCCTGACTGATATTCATTAGACGCGTTATTACTTAGGCAATGTGGCAGGCAGGCTTTTGATTCTCGAGATTTCCCACGCAGATGCAGCTCAGAAAGAAGAAGAGTGTCACAGGAACAAACGAACTCCAATCTTCCGAAATGGCAGACAAGCGATTCCGCTCATTTATCGTGCGCAGACGTGGAGGAACTCATCCAACGCCCTCATGCTGTCAATACTCTACAACATCATCCACTTGTTAGTCCGAACTTGCATCCAGACGTTCATATTCACACACAGTGCTCTACAACCCTTGGCGTACGCCATCTCATCTGTGCTTCTGTGTGACATGCACTTCTTGAAGACAGGTGCCGCAATCGCAGCTAGCTTCCCACTTTCATCATTGATGACGACCGATGACCCAAACAGATTACAATACCTCGCTGGCCCAGCTTTTGCTTTGGGCATGGCGAAAGCATTGACAAATGCAGCGGAGAAAATAGTCCAACACCTACTGATCTCTCCTCCCGAGCAGAGTGAGACAGAAACAAATACGCGGGTTGGAATGCATATTTTGGTAGTGATCCTCGCGATTACCTTTTGTGTGGTAGCTATGATACCAGGAACCATAGTTTTGACAGTAACTGAAGCAAGTCTCTTGCCTCCTGGATTGGAGACATTGATTCCGTCTGCGACCAAAGGCCGTGGGATGTTGGTGAGCGAGCTGCTTGGTGGATGCGAAATACCTTCTGGCTTTGCCGGATGGGTTACTATCATGAAGCCGTACCGTGTGGCTCAAATCATATGGCTTATTGGACTCCACCTCCAAAAGTGCCATTTGCATGTCCTGGTTGAGCTGGTCACCTCCTTCATTCTTCTAGCCGTGATTGCAGGGTAGATGGATGACTATGAATGAGACAAAGGTTTATCTTCTGCGTGATTGAAGTTCCGTGAAGCACTTCGGTTCCGTCTAAGGTACCTAGGTGTATGATCAGCCGTGACCTCTGACCCTAAGCATAACATACTCTTCGAGCTGCTTTCATCAACAGTCAAACTTGTTTAGGAATCCGCGACAGGAAACTTGTAGAAAAGATGCAATGTAGGCCTCTCTGCGCGAACTTAAACCTCAGAGTGTAGGCGGCACAGTAAAAAAGTCTCTACGTTACCGTTGTACGTCACCGGAGGTTCTTGATATTGAGGCCGCTGAATAATGGTTTTAGGTTCGGCATGGCGTCGGAGCCCTGGATGTGGTGTTGCCCCGATTGGGTTATCGTCCTTGTCGATCACTTCAACTTTGCTCCGGCCACTGTCTTGGCCAAAAAGAACTTGAGTGATTCATAGTGTGGCGGAGAAAGACACGCATATTCAAACATTGCCCCGTAGTTCCCCTGTCTCAGGAAAAGTGCACAGGATATATCCTGCAGCTTTCTAGAATGTTCGCAGAAACAAAGAGCTTCCTCTCCTCCGCAATTCCGCAATACGAAGCAATGCCAAGACATCCAGGTGCTTATGTAAATACCCTGTGTTTCCAGCCCTGGAGGTTTGGTGGTCTCTAGATAATTTCGGAGGACTCCGATATTCTGCACCTTACAGGGTCTATTGCACCGTCTTTTTTCCCCTATGTGATCTAGTTCAACTATAACGTCGCTTAATCCCTTTTGTAGGGTCTTGCCGGGGTCTTCCGCAGGGCCCTACGGGGCCGCCAAGAAAGAGTACGTACGCTGACTACGTTAGAACCTTGAATTTCCTCAGCTTGGTCACCGTGTGGCTGAGATACATTGAGCGCAGCAAAGTAGCAAAGAGTGCATTTAATTGCAATTTATATGCCGTGTTTGCCTACCATGACCAAACTGACACGGAGGCAATTGTGGACTGTTTGATAGTTCACTTGCCCGAGCGAGACACCTCGACTCTATATCCCACCAATACGAGGGACCGAATTAACAATGGGGCATCTCCAATGCAGCATTTGTGCCTGGTTAAGAAGCCTCGGAATGCAGGACGCCTCATCATCTCTGCAGATCAGTCGGATCATCCTCCACCTACCGAACTTCTTATGCTAAAATTGAAGTTCTTGGCATACTAGCCCCAGGCTCATGGAGAACCTGCAACAGACTACTTGCTTAGCCTAACTTGGCAACAATATAGTGTCTGTTTCGCCGGCGGACCCACCGGATTTCCTTACTGCCAAGATTGCTCTGGAACGGTAGCTACTCCTTCGATCACTACCCACTTCCAATCGGAGGCCGTTCAATCAATGACCCTGTATCTTAGCCTGTCTGCACCATGCCTAGTAGGCTGTGGACCTCTGTAGCGGGTCTGATGGGCCATTGCGCGCCCTTTGGTCGCTGAGAAACGATGTGATTCTTATTCGTGGAGTTTTGATGGAGCATATCACGCTTTTCGTCAGCTGTGTCTTGGAAGGAGTATACGCATTGATCCTTGGAATGGCCCTGGAATGAATATAAAAGCTGGGAGATCAACTGTTGAAGGTCCTCTTTTCTTCATCCACGTCAGTTCAACTCAATCTTGTCTTTCTCTTCGTCTAATACCTTGAAGATATATCAATACAATGGTTCAACTTGCTTCTGCCCTCGCCGTCGGCCTTCTTGGTCTGACTGCTGCTGTGTCCGCTCATCCCGGCCATGATGTTCGTGCTGAAGCCGCCGAGCGTGCTTCCTTCCTGAAGAATGCCAAGGTTCACCAGCGCAGTCTCGCGCAGTGTGCCTCCAAGCTCAAGGCTCGTGGCCACGAGAACGCCAACGTTGCTCGCCGTGCCAACCGTGTCAAGGCCATCCGCCAGAAGCGTGGCCTCCAGCACAGTGAGTTTCAATTCGTCTAATTACCATCACGCAGAAACTGATCGTATTACATAGGTGCCCATTTCCACAAAGCCCGCTCTCTTACCAGCATCCTTAACACCGATCACAACTCTACTCTAGTTGGTGTCAGCCCTTCTACCGACCCCAGCGTTCTATTTGGATCCGAGTCTACTTGCATCCTCGGCCCCGATGTCACCCAGGGACCTTACTACGTCACTGGCGAGCTCATCCGTGAGAACATCGTTGAGGACCAGGAGGGTGTCCCTCTCTATATGGACATCCAATTGATCAACACCAACACCTGCGAGCCCATCCCCGATATCTACACCGATCTGTGGCACTGCAACTCCACCGGAGTCTATTCCGGTATCGTTGCCAGCGGTAACGGTGAATCCTCCGATGAGGCCAACATTGACACCACCTGGCTCCGCGGTATCCAGCCTAGTGACAAGAATGGTGTTGTCTATATGGAGTCCATCTTCCCCGGCCACTACACCAGCCGCGCCACCCACATCCACGGTAAGGAGAAACTCCATTACGCGTAATCCTGAACTTGAAGCCTCAAATAACTGACACCGGACCAGTTCTCACCCACCCTGTCAACGAGACCACCGTTAATGCCAATGGTACCATCTCGGGTCTGTATAGCTCGTCGTCTTCGCACGTTGGCCAGATCTTCTTCGACCAGGACCTGATCACTGAAGTCGAGAAGACCGCCCCTTACAACACCAACACTCAAGATGTGACCACCAACGCCAATGACTCCATCCTCTCCGAAGAAGCTGACACCATTGACCCTTTCATGGAGTATGTCTACCTCGGTGACTCCGTTTCTGACGGTATTTTCGCTTGGATCTCCATGGGAATGGACCCCACTGTGGACACTACCGTTACCCCCGCTGCTTATTACACCGAGGATGGCGGTGTTGAGAACGAGAGCTCGGGCTCCGGTATGGGTGGCGGTGGTGGTATGGGTGGAGGCTCTCCTCCTGGCCAATCTGGTTCTTCTACCACTACCGCTGCCGCTGGTCGTCGCACCACTGTTTAGATGAAGCATATCGTTTTCATTTAGAGGAGACTACATCGCAGCAACGGTAATCCATTTGATGGCTTTATTGTCGCCTTTTATGTACTTCCTTGTATACTTGTCTTTGTTCAAGTTCAGTTCTGCGACCGCTGAATGCTAGCCAGGAGGCTTGGTCGCTCTATTTTTTATATTGAGACACTCCTTCCCGTGGATTCATATGCGACTTAGCTTATCCGCCATCTTTGGAAGTGAGTCATTCAGTATATACTTGTGATAATTATCATTTCCTGTCTTTCCCGACTTGTTCAAGCGATAAATTTACCCCCTGAAACATATACGGCATCACGTAGCTTGTCTGCCATTTCTCCATTAGCAGATTCGGATACTATGGCGAGTATGGTAACTCATTAGTGCAATGCAATAACGTTATAGTGATGCACAACAATCATCACTGGCCCCAATCTGTCTATCTGCGGGGAACTCGCATGATAAGAACGTGCCATGAACTTCGTAAGTTACCCCGCGTATTCGGGACATATCCCAATCCTATAAATCTACTCAGTTACGCTATTTTGCACTTCAGTTTCATCAAACGCAGGCATTCTCCAGTATAAATTGTAATTATGACCACAGAAGTGACCCCCCCAACCATTGACATTTCGGGTAGGAGACCATCACATCTAGATGGCGTAATATTCTTGCTAATGAAAACACGTTTTTTCCAGCATTTTATGGCAACGACAATGCCGCAAATCAGATTCTCATAGAACAAGTCCGCTTAGCTTGTAAAACATTTGGCTTCTTTCAGATTGTCAACCATAACGTTCCGAACTCCCTGCAAGAGGATATCCTGAAGGAATCAGAAGACTTCTTCAATCTGCCTGTGGAAATCAAAGAGAGATACGACAAAGGTGTGATGGCTTCCTTGAATCGTTACGATACCCAAAGTCATTGCGCGTTACAACATCTAATATGCTGATTGCACAGATATTGGCGGCCGCCACCTTGGATATGAGCGTCTTCGCGCCCAGAATTTCGAAAAAAAGACCGAAGGCGACTTGAAAGAGGGATATTACTTTGGCACGGATCTACCACTTGATCACCCCTATGTCGTCGCTGGTAAGCTCAATTTTGGACCGAACAAGTATCCCGAAGAAGTATCTAGCCCGAAACAATTCAAGTCGACAGTAAAGTTATATTTTGCACACTTGGAGGGTTTGGCCCATGATATCCTGCGCATATTGGCTGCCACGCTGTACTTGGACGAGAATCTTTTCGACGATTTGAACGATACGCCTATTGCCACATTGCGTCTGCTACATTATCCCCCACAGCCACCTACTGCATCTCCCGACGAGCGAGGTAAGATATTAATCTATGCGCGCCCCGTAATCTGATCTTTATGCAAGTTAAACAAAAACGAACGCATCCTAACTCAGAACAACCTCCAGGAATCGGTGCACACACAGACTTTGGCGGAATAACAATCCTCCTCCAAGATATGATCGGTGGTCTGCAAGTCATGAATCAAGCTACCGACCAATGGGTGGATGTACAACCAAGAAAAGGCGCCCTCGTCGTCAATTTAGGAAATTTGTTCATGCGCTGGACTAATGACACGTATATGTCCAACTTGCATCGCGTTATCAATAAGACTGGCAAGGAGCGCTACTCTGTTCCGTTCTTCTTTTCTGGGAATCCGGACTATCTTGTTAAATGCTTGCCCAGCTGTGAGGGCGCAGAGGGCGCGAAGTATTTGCCTATTTCGGTTGAGGAATGGATTGCTGGGAGATATGCTGACACATACGGCTCGACTGATGTTTTGACATAGACTGGGACTTGCAGAAGTGGATAATACGGATAGGGTGCACTTAAGCACGTGTTTCTACCAGTAAAAACAAAGATGCAGTCAAGTAACAACCATAATTAGTGTGCTATCCTTGATAACATATCCTCAAAAGGCCCCAGCTCATAATTATGCCTATGTTTACGAAGAGAGATAAGGAGCGAATCTAGTGCAGGTTTGCCATCTATATGCTTCTATGAACTGGCCTATACCGTATAGTCATAAATACAAAACGAAAGCGAAAGGCAATCCGCGAGAGTTCGTTCCCTTGATTTATGAAGAGGGAGCCCCATCTCCAACTTGGCTGCCCTTGGGATAATCACCGAAGCATGCCTTCTGATAGTTGGCGGCATGCTCCAGAGTGGGAATGCCATGCAAGAATCGATCAACAGAGCAGAAGCCATTGGTGGCTCCCTCACAGCCGACAACACCCTCAACAGGCAATGGGGCATTGTTGAGGACGAAACGGATATACTGTGTGGTTTCGTCTGTAGAGTTCAGAGCAAGGTTCTCGTAAAGCACCGGGTCCAAGTCATTGAACGAGTGGTTACGAGGGCAAGTCCAAATCTCAGACATGAAGCGAGCACCAAAGGGAGTCATCTCACTTAGAGAGAAATTGCGCTTCGGGGCATGGTCAAGGTCGCCTGGCAAGCCATGAGGACCGTACTTGAAGTAGTTAACACCAAGGGCGTTGATAACCGACAGAATGATATCGTCATGGGACATATCCATGTAGAAAAGCTGACCGAAGGGGAATTGAGCTTCGTTATTGTCATATGTATAATTAACGCTTGTGTCACTGGAGGTGATTAGCTTCTGTTGAAGCCGAGCTGCGAGTTCGAGGACGTAGCCAATTCCCTGAGCACGGCCTGTTGGAGATCCCCAGGCATAGTCTCCGTAGTACTGCACGTCGACATTGTACTCAAAGTCCTTCCACTCCTGTTCGGTGAACAACGAACAAAAGGAGGACCCCGCGAGACTGGTGTACTCGTAAACGCACAGATTCTGCATGGCAAGAACGTCATATGCGGTTAGATTGAAGTCGCTTGGAAAAAATTTCGAAAGACGAGAACGAGCGGCCTTCGTGTACCGAGGGATGAACTTTTCCGCAGAATTATCACTGAAGTATCCAGTCAATATGTTTTCCACCGAAAGGCTAACATGGAGGTATGTCGACTTACCCTTCAACATAATCACCATCGCACGTTTCGTATGAAGCAAGAGTGTTGTTGAAGCCAGATTTCTCGGGAATTATAACAAGGTCATATTCACTGTAGGAGCTGTTGGCACCATTATTACCAAAGAATCCACCTGTTCCGCAAAGTCAGTACTTTGTCATAGCGAAAAGAAGTTCAACTCACTGAGCCACCAACGGGCACTCTCTAGGATGCGACCTTGAGATGTGGTGCGGAAAACAGGCTTAGGTCGATCAGTGCCGTTTGGATAGACATTCAGAGAAGAATTCCAAGCCGCCATAGTGTCGCGATCAGCACGATACAGTAGTCTACCGTATTTGGTCCAGAAGTTGGCTCCTGATGTCGCCTCGGTGGCTGCACCAGTTTCCATCAGGGCGTCCGAGCCAAGGACATATTTCCAAGTATTCAGGAAAGTCAGCGGACCTGAGCCCACCTTTTTCTTTGGGTGGGACTTGGTATAGTTGGCTAACTTGGTGGCGAAATCTTGCATGCCTTCACCGTCCAGAGGATAATCCGTCGGGTACCGCTCTGCGTGACGATGCAGGACATGGACCTGAGACAATTCGCAGCCCTGCGGCACGCCCTTGGGAACGCCAAAGCTTTCGGCGTCCTTGTAGGGGCTTAGATTGGCCCAGCTCTTCTTCATGTCGAAGCCAGACACATAACTGGCCCCAGTTGGCTCTGGAGCTGAACATGACGCTGTAGCCGCAAAAGCGACCAATGTGATTGCAGCGACGTTCTTCATGGTCGACCCTCGGAGAGCGGAGAGCGGAGGTTGGACGCCAAGACGATGTTCACTCTTGTTCCTGGAGGGCTTCTGGCACCCAATTAACTCAGTCCCTGCCCAAAATCTCGATCTGCAACCAGAATACAGCTAAATTGGCGAAAAACGGTCTTTGGCAGTGAATTTCCACTCGGAAACCTTGAAGTTACCTTGGGGAAGTCTGTTGTCGGCGCTTTGTTTCTCCGATCTGGTTTCAGTACGTGATCGTCGTTCATCTCCCCGGAGTATCTCCGGCTCCTTCACAACTCTTCGAAGGATTCCGCCGTTCTCGCGATAAGACCCCTAAAACAGGAAATGAAACCCGAATCTTCCTGGTCTTTATCAGATGAAGCTGTTCCGATCTTTATCTAGCATGTCTCAGGGGTGCAGGCGTGCCGTTCAGGGGTTGAATCGAGGCACGTGACCTCTAAATATTGACGATTGCTAAAAGATGGCATGGGTTCTTATTGATAATATAAGAGTTCTGAAAGCAATTGAATTCATCCGAGGGGAAAATGGGGGGTCGGGGGGTGGACTTCTTGAAACTCCCGACGACATTGAGAAATCCTTGCTCTAGTAGGCTGATATTGGTTATGAAGAGGACTAAGTTAACTAGCAGTAGGAAGGGAGCTGCTGTGAAGGTCATTATAAGCACAGAAGAAGCTAAACTAGAGAGTTTGAAGTAGGTACAAGTCTCACAGAATCTTGTCATTAACCCGGTTGACTAATTCATCAACAGTAGCAACAACGTCATCCAGCAACTTGACAGCGAAGTCAGACCACGACTGTACAGTGACAATCTCAATGCAAAGAGTATCACCCTTGGGGAACGCCTGCACCTTAATCTCCCGCAAGGGCTCAAAATGTGGGTAGACAGTCTGCATGCGACTACTGGCAGTCATGAAAGACAGATCTTCAACGTGCTCAACGTCCTGGTGGACAACAGAATCGAACCAGTCAACTGTCTCCGGCCAGTCGGTACATTGCTGGGCAATCTCCTTCAATCCCATACCCTCGTATTGCGCGCTTTCAAGATGTTGCCGCTGGATAAATCGCAGGAGATCCATTGCAGTCCATCCCTTTGCAAAATTTACGCGCACAGGTGCATATTGCCATGATGGTCCAACAACTGCATCGGCATTGGGAAGGCCAATGTTCCGGCCACTGACTACCTCACCGAAAGTCACGTCATCAAGGGAGAGACGGCGCGCAAGACATAGTGCCCAAGCTGCAGTAGGCAGAGTAGCGACTGTGATGTCTCTCGGTCGTGCGGCGATGCTGACATCCTTGGAGATGGCGAAGTGGGCGCCAGAAACAATAGGGATGTCTGGTTGGATCTTTGTCATGCATGAGCCTTGCAGGAGATTTTGCCAGTACGGAATGCTGACCGCCATGTTGGCGCGAAGGACGTGGTCAACATATGAGGAAAATGGCAGGGCTTTAGGCACTGGTCTTCCCTCGTAAAGAGCTGAGAGCTGTTGCAACAAAATAGGCAGACAGATCTCATCATACTGAGCATGCGAAATGCGCATAAGCAGGCTGCTCTGTCCGTCCACATGTTGAACGAAAATGAACTTCACGAAGGGAGATCCACGCTGTATGCGCGATTGAACGTCTACCTCGCAGACCTTTTGGCTGAAGGCCTCGATGTCAGTGTCGATCTCGTATTCGACGATTGGACATTCGATTTCTTCCACCACCACGCCCAGGGATGTTCCATCATGCTCGACGAACATCGTTCGAAGAATCTCATTACGAGAAACAAGCTCCTGACAGCTTTTGAAAAGCTGGTCACGGTCCACCGCGATGTCCATATAGAAAATTTCGTATCGCACGGAATAGCGAGGAAGTTGAACGGTACCCTGGACAGCAATCTCCTGGAGTGGTCGGCTTGGATACGCGTCGATGACCTTCCACTCGGGCTTGGCCAGCTTAGGATGAATATTGGCGATGAATGATTTGATGTCGGTGCATGCTAGAGTACTGAATGGTACGTATTCATGGGCAACCATCTCCGCCGGCTGAGCCTCAACAGCATGTTCAGCCATGTCAGACAGAGTCCGGTGGTCAAAGATGGTAGTCACAGTCAGCTGCAGACTTTCAGCTCGTGCCTCGGAGACTAACTTCATGGCACGGATGGAGTCACCTCCCAGGTCAAAGAAGTCATCATCCAAAAGAATATTCTCGAAGGGGACCTCCAGAATTTGCCCCCAGAGTCGTTGGAGCTTTTGCTGAGGGACGGTCGCCACAGCGGTGCCACTGTCGTGTCTCTTGACGCGAGGTCTGCTTAGTCCGATTTGGGCATCTTTGGCACGAACAATGATGACTGAACCTTCACTGGTGTACTTCGCCAGTTGGTTGGTAGAGCAGAGCTTCGCAGAATGGCCAAGCCAAGTTGGCGTGGTAACAAGGTCGCCCACATCTGACTTGCCCTCCCGCTCAACGACAAGTTCTCCAACTCCGCCAACAGGAACCAGGCATTCATGGTCGTTGGGATCTACAATCCAAGTTGCCTTTGCATCAGGATAGATATCCTTGGCGGAAAGACTTTTTGGACCTATTTCGGATAGACGACGTTGTTCCGTCATATCAACCTGTCCGGTGGAATCATAGATGCTTTGAATGCGCTGGCTTGGGTTGTCGATGAGCTTCTGGATCAGTTCGTCAAATTGCTCCAACACTCGCTTCATCTGAGGGATATCAATTGTCTTGGAATCAAAGCTGGCCATGATAAGAAATCCCTTATGATCGACTGTGAAGACCAGCATGTTGGAATACGAGTTGAATTTGAGTGCTTCACGGGCGGCCTCGGCTTCGCTTGTGGGAACGAATGCGGTTGCAGGGTTTTTCTCCAAATTAACAGCAGTCTCCTCAGCGGTTGGATGGATGACAATGCCAGTGCGCAACTCGCACGCCTCCCGTGCATCGGCGTTCAGGCGTCGGATGTGCTGCAGACCCATGTGCTCGTGCGGAATGCGGTGCAAGGCTTGATCATGAATGCTTTGAAGATAATCCGATACCCGAGCGTTGCGGTCGACACAGACGCGAACAGGGACAGTGGTAATCATTGGACCCTCAATCTCTTCTACAGCTGCGACAGGCGCCGTTCGGCCGGTCATCGTCTCTCCAAAGACAATGTCATCTGATGATGTGTACTGCGAGGCAAGAAGAGCCCAGGCGCCTCGAATAGCGGTGGCGATGCTAGTTGTTGAGCTTGATGATGGACGAGGCAGCTTGACATAGTGCTCCAGTAAAGAGTCGGCGCGAGGTTGGTATCCCACGCATGGGATGACAGGGAACTGAATGGACGTAGCACCTTGCAGTTGCTGAGTCCAATAAGACTTGGATGACCTTCTATCAGTATCCAGAAGCCACTTGATGAAGCTCTTGAAGGGGGCTGGACTGCCCACACTCTCACCGCGATATGAGCGGTTCACCCGATCCACGATCAACGGCATGGACCAGCCATCATATAGTGCGTGGTGAATGCTGAGAACAATACTACTCTTGTTCGTTGTATCATCTTTGACTATGGCAAAACGCGCAAGCTCTGTGCCCAGACCCATTCCTTTCAATGTGTCTTGGTTCAGGTATTCGGCAAGATTAGAGCTCTCGGTCCAGGGAGAGCTTGTCCGCACGACTGTTTGCATTAAACCGCGACGGGGTACCTGCACAATCCTGGTGCGTAAGATTCCAGAGTCTGCAGATACACCCTCGAAGGCAGATCTCAGCTGCTCGGCTGCACTGGCATCAGGAAGTTCTATCACTCGCTGTGCGACATATGCATCTGAATATTTGGCCGAAAGAGCCATGAGTGCTTCTTGGAGAGGAGTGCAGGGATAAACATCCTCTACTTCAGCGGGATCCAAATTGCAAAGATGTGCAACCTCCATCTGGGCTTCCTGAGGCTCCCAGCCCTCTGGGATGAGCGAGTAGGGAGGAATATCTGGCGTTTCCGTGCTCTTGATTTCCACCACATGTAGGGCTAGCTTCTCGATGGTTGGATGTTGAAAGATGTCGGTGACTTGAACGGCGAGAAGTTGCTCGCGTGCAGCAGCTACCATTCTCATGGCTTTTAGTGAGTCACCTCCAAGACTGAAGAAATGATCGTGGACGCCAATTTCAGTATCATCTCCAAATAGCTTCATCCATAGAACTTGAAGTCTGTGCTCCATCTCTGTGCGAGGTTCTACCTTCGCTGCTGTGGAGATCTTCAACTCGGCAATGTGTCGTCTTGTTAGCTCGCTCGCCAAAGCACGGAGCTGTTTCCGGTCTGTCTTTAGAGAAACCAAGAGTGGCATCTGGTCAAGTGGAATATATGCGGCAGGGATCATGTATCGTGGGAGATTAGTCGCAAGAGCCTCGTCAATATCGGACAGAAGCCTTTGGAATGCAGTCGAGAACGAAGTGATCTCTCCAGGAACACCCGTCTTCTCGCTCTTTTCCTCTGCCACGAAGACTACCAGTGTGGCATCCGATTTCTTTCCACCCGGAAAGACCACTTCCGCAGCGACGCTTGCTCCGACAGGAAGGTAGTTTCGGACGTGGTATTCAACTTCACCGAGCTCCACTCGTTGACCTCGAAGCTTCACCTGCGAGTCTGCACGTCCGATGAACACAATACTACCAGATGCATCGGGGTCATACCGGACCAGATCACCTGTTTTGTAGAGACGACCCTTGCGACCTGGGTAATTTCCGCCACCTGCAATCAACCAGGCAGGGTCCTCGATGAAGACCTCTGCCGTCTTCTCTGGGTTGTTGAGGTAGCCATCACCAACAACTGGGCCTTCGATGAGCAGCTCTCCGACAGCACCGATCGGAACCAACTGGTCCTCGTTGGATGGGTTCACTACCCACGTCGTTCCTCCAACGCCCTGTCCTATACTGGTGTACGACCTATCGAGAGGAATGGAGTTGTTGATCGTACAGCCAACCGTACATTCAGATGGCCCGTAAGCAATGACAATGTGCGTCTTTCGGCCCCAGTCCGCAGCGTCACTAGCAGTGATCGCTTCACCACCGAGACCCAGAATCTCCAACGAGGGCATGATATCGGGAGCTAGAACACGCGCAACTGATGGTGTCATATGTGCCATGTTCACGCTCATGCTACGAATAGCACCGCTGAGATCGTTGACTCTTTGATCCTCTGATGGCACACAGATACACCCACCATTAGCTAGAGTGCACAGCATACAGTCTACACTGACATCGAAAGCATATGATGGGAAATCCAGCACGCGCGAGTGCTCTCCATATCCAACAGCTGCGGCACGAGGCACCGCTCCACTGGTGTAGTTCGAATGAGAGATGACCACTCCCTTTGGCTTGCCCGTACTCCCGGAAGTGAATTGGATGTATAGGGCCGATGATGCGGGTACGATCGGTAAGATGACAGACGGAAGCTCAG
Source organism: Penicillium nucicola (assembly GCF_028828085.1). Lineage (NCBI taxonomy): Eukaryota > Fungi > Ascomycota > Eurotiomycetes > Eurotiales > Aspergillaceae > Penicillium > Penicillium nucicola. The sequence continues at coordinate 2,961,099 of NW_026643127.1, forward strand.
GTTGAGTTTTAAATAGAGTTGGCCCAACAACAATCTGCGTTCCATCAGGGACGATACGAGAGCCAAGACCTGTCTGCAACTCCGACGTCAGAATAAATTCCGCATTCACCTCGGTGGCAATTGTGCTAAGTCGTCCCTCTGGCTGACTAGGATCCATAAGGACCAATGCGCCACCTGCTTTCATAACTGCCAATACACCAACAATGGTCCACATTGACTTCTCGAAGCACAAAGGCACAGCTCGACCGATTCGCAGGCCCAATTGGACCAGATGTTTGGCTAGCCATGTTGACCGCTCCTCGAGTTGTGCATAGGTCATTTCCCCGTCCCACGAGACAACAGAGGGACGTTCAAGCTGGCTTTGTGCCTTCTCGCTGATCATATCCTGGATACAGCGGTCGATTGTTTGTGGCATTGGACCATTCCATTTCCATATTTGTGCGAGTTCCTGATTTTTGATCTGGATAGCCTCGCAAACAGGCTGTTCCAGACCTGCAACAATGAAGGAAATAACATCCGCGAAAACATGGGGTAGAATGGCGTTGACGGGTTGGGTTGCGGTGGGAGCTTTCGAAATTCCACGAATATAGAGTTTTCCCTGCGAGTATTTTGCTTCCAAATCAAATGCGGACTGACTTAGTTAGCAGTTGAAGAGTTTCAGGAAATACGGAAGTACTTACATCTGTGGTTTTGCCAGAATCCTTCAAAGCCATTATGTCTTCGGCTTCGGAAAAGTCACCCAAGGTTCGGATGACTTGCAAGGCCGACCCTAACGTGGTGGCATCCCCCTCAATTACATCCTTGATGAGGGCTCCTTGAACCTTTCCGCTTTTCTCCCAGGAAAACCCTGCATCTTGACTTTGTACAGTCCCGCGATGAAGCAGAAGCACCCAAGCCAGAACGAGGATCGGCTCTTTATCAGTCTCAGGAAGAACTGCCGCACAATTCAACCAAATTGAGTCATCATGCTCGGGAGAAACATCGGGAGCCAAAGAGGCAGCACCGGGCTCAATGTACTCGCCCATGTTTACTGACAGTAACTCTGAAGGAAAAGACTTGCCAAGAAAATCACCCGCATTGCAGAAACAGACAGGTTAAGTATCGTTGATCACCAGGAACAAAATGCCGCAAGCCGCGCTACACTCATGGAACCATAACGGACAAGGTCTAACCGATTTACGCCGAGCCTTGCAAGACATGAAGCCAAGGCGTATACTCCAAATATACCAAAGTGGAGCACTGTATTGTTATTTTACACAATACGTAACATTCGGTAAATTACAGATACAGACCCTGCCAAGAATGCCGAGATGCACTGCCTCGTAAGCTTGGAAGCTCCGCAGTAATCAATCAGCAGGGTCCAGTGGAGATCGTTGATGATCAAGGCCTTGACAGGCATCCTGGTGCGGTCGGTTCCGTAATCGACCTCAGTATACACTGTATACAGCTATACGTGCCCGCACGCTTGCTCAGTTCTGTTTGTTCGCTGGGTCTAGTGCGAGCACATTTCTGCGACATCGGATCCTTGAGAGATGGATCACGATGATCATTTTCCAAAACAATCATGAATTGTTTTCAACGTCGTATCATGGTCTGCTTCGGGCAATTTGGTTGAAATAGCCATCTGCAAGTATGGGAAACCATGTATCGTACATGTTGCCTGTGATGATAGCCAAGGACTCGGCTTTCGGAATAGCTGGCAACTACACACCAAAAAAAGCTAGACAAGGATTATCAATTTTCTATGCACATGGAAATCTCCGATCCGAGCATCCTCGGACGACGCTGCCCCCAAATCTCGCGTGCTGATCGACCTGTTATTTAGTCCCTGTGGTTCCTCTTCATAGCTTGTCGGCGTTGGTATCATCCTCTATCATGACCATGAACAGTCTCCCCTTAGTGCGTCTTCCAGAGCCCTGGAAGACTACCTATGAGCTGGACGTCACTTCTACTGAGCACTCTGTACGCCGATTCCAGCTGCGCAGAGCTCCCCGTGCCGACGATGGTGTGCCACCCCCGAAGCCACTTCACCATGCCTCGTTGAGTTTTACAGACCTGGCCCAGCCTGATCCTTCTTCCACGCCTGGTGATGGAAATAACTCTCTCTGGGCTCGCGCCCAACGAAGTCCCGTCACGCATATCACATGGTCCGGCTCAGAAACACCCACTGTGGGCCAGATTTGGAATATAATCTATGCAATTGAGACATTGCACAGCGAGTTTGAGATATTTCGTGCTGTGCTTTCCGGCGAAGGCAGTGAGCTACTCTCATGTGAGCTGCGAAGCGTTGGTCTGGCCATCGCACACCCTGGGCCTTCTGCGCCACCGGGGAAGCCCATCCCGGTTTCCACAAACCACATTGGCCAGCTAGTCTTTTCCCGCAGCAACTTCTGGCAAGGAGCTGGGTCGCCCTTTGGCACCCGTCCTGCATGGGTATCGGACCCGGGAGTTTACAGCTTCATGCGCAAACCCTTGAACGAGTACCCTACCCGTCCTCGCCAATACACTGTTACCACCGGATTTCCTGAGCGCCGCGTTCATGCCCACCACCCTGTGCGTTCACCAAAGCCGGCCCCGGGATCCCGTATATACAGTCGTTATATCCCACACCTGAACGAATTCTTTTCGGTCTTTGCACTGGACTACAGAAATGATGAGCATCTCCGGCTCTTCAACACTTGGCAAAATGACCCCCGGGTAGCGCAAGGTTGGAATGAAACTGGAACTTTGGACCAGCATCGCCAATATCTGAAGACCATTCAGGAGGACCCGCATCAAATTGCCGTGCTTGCCAAATTCAATGATACCTTCTTCTCCTACCACGAGCTTTACTGGACAAAGGTATCTTTCCACCGCCATTATCATTCGCAAGAACGTCTGCTCACCATATTCTAGGAGGACCACCTGGGCGCATACTACCAGGCAGGTGATTGGGACCGAGGCCGCCACTCTCTTGTCGGTAACGAAAGGTTCCGTGGCGCACACCGCACAATGGTGTGGTGGTCTAGTTTGATGCACTACATTTTTCTAGACGAGCCCCGAACCGACTTTGTCACCGGGGAGCCGAAATACTCCAACCTAGCCCCCCTGACGTACGACCACGCCACAGGAATGAACCTGGACAAATTGGTGGATCTCCCTCACAAGCGCTCTGCGCTAATTCTTGGAAGTCGGGAAAAGTTCTTCCATGTAGCACCCCTGCGGTTTGATGGGTCCGACATGTTGGACCGTAACCCGTTCCGTTCTTTGAAGCTATGATGTACATAGAACTTACAAATATAAAAATGTAACATGTTTGAAATCATGAACACGGCACGAACGAACTATCCATAACGAATGAATCAGCCGAAGGATGAGATATATCCGCTTAACCCCGACGACGTTTGTCAGCGTATTGCCGTAAACGTTACTTTTTACTTTTAATGTCTCAATTTTGCCAAGCAAAGCCAAGTGAAGTCAATTCTAGGCGAAAACGCGTCAGCACCATCTAATCTGATTCGGGATGAAATCCAGATACTACATGGCCGGGTCATCCCGGCATTCCTTCGTAGCCAAGTTGCCCCATTTTGCAATAGTGAGATTTGGAGAACATGCGCCATATTTAAAACGCCAAGACATTTTGGAGAAAGAGTTCATGTGTCAGTTGCTCCTTAGAAAGTATTGATCATCAGTGTCCCACGCATTGTATAAGCGACGTATACTGTGGCAGCAATCGCTCCAGCAGTGTTAGTGCCGCATGGAACGATCAACAGTGCTCGGGATCGGATTCGACTTCCCCTTACTGCTCTTGAGGAGACGATCCCCCAGTCCGATACTTAGTGGAGATCCTCAGTTCTCGGCAAACAATTTCGGTGTTACTAGCGTGGATGTCGATCTGATAAGGGTCCAAACTTACGATACATTGAAACATACGAAATTTGCAAAGTTACGCAAAATTACATGGTTACACGGTATATTACAATACGCCGTTCTCTTGGTATTCCAGCGGGGCGTGCATTTTTGTCAAGGTTTCTTAAAAAGTTGAACACGGTGATGTTTCTTCTTCATCCCTCCTTAGAGAGAAATCATTCAACATGGGTGAACCAAATGCAGCACCCAAGCGCACCGTAAGTAGCACAGTATCGTTATCATTGACTGCAGAAGCTGATCGAATCTGCACCAGTGGAGAGACAGGGCTGTCTTCTTCAGATTGTTTGTCTATGGCGAGCCTAGCAAGTCAGACATCGCTCTACTGGTTCTGGCAGTTGTCTCAGCAATCGCCTCGGGAGTCCCATTCCCAATCATGTCAATCGTCTTCGGTCAATTGGTGGATGAGATGAACTCGACAACCTGCAACGCGAACAGCTCGAATGGTGCATCCTATCAAGCGGCAATCAACTCCAGAGTCCTGATGATTGTCTATATTGGAATCGCCTACCTTTTCCTGGTCTACATCTATGTTTTCACGTGGAACATTACGGGCGAAAGACTTGCTCAGCGTCTCCGTGAAAAGTATTTCAAGGCTTTGCTCCGGCAGGATGCGGCTTTCTTCGACAACCTTCCTGCTGGAGAGGCCTCCTCCAGAATTTCGGGCGATATCACCACCGTGCAGCAGGGTACATCTGAGAAGGTAGGCATCATGATGAACTCTATTGCCTTTTTTGTGACCGCCTATATTGTTGCCTTCATCAAGGATGCAAAGCTGGCTGGTATGCTGGTCTCATTGACTCCAGCATATCTGATTATGTCCCTGCTGGGAGGATACTTCGTTCAAAAATACTTTGGACGCGCACTGGATAGTATGACCAAGGCATCTTCAGTGGCGTTGGAGGCATTCTCGAATACCATGGTTGTTCATGCTTTCTCGGCGAATGTCAGACTGGAGGAGAAGTTTATTGAACTTTTGAATCCCGGCCGAGTTGCCGGCATTCGGAAATCTATTGCAGCTGCTAGTCAGGCTGGTTTGCTTTATTTTATTGCATTCTCGGCCAATGCTTTGGCATTCTGGCAGGGTTCGAGGCAGATCGCCGATTCGGTCGAGAATGGTGGAAGTATGACCGTTGGAGCCACATATACTGTCATTTTCATTCTGGTGGATGGTAAGTTTCTGCTAAGTTGTTCTCAAGTTAAAAATAATATTCTGACCTTGTTGAAATTAGCCTCCTTGATTCTCAGTCAAGTTGCACCGTTCATCCAAAGCTTCGACGCCGCTTCGGTCGCATTCACCAAGCTACGTGCCGATATCGATCACTCCTCCCTCATCGACGGAACCGACGAGAATTTTGGTGAAGTCTTGTCGGAAGTCAAGGGTGACATTGAATTGCGCAATGTCTCGTTCGCGTTTCCCTCTCGCAAGGATAAGCCAGTGCTCCAGGATCTATCTTTCTCTTGCCCTGCTGGCCAGCAAACTGCTATCGTTGGCTTGTCTGGGAGTGGAAAATCTACTGTCGCTGGAATGGTGACTCGGTTCTATGATGCAATCGAGGGATCTGTATTGTTGGACGGAGTTGATGTGAAAACTTTGAATGTTCGTGCTTTGAGAAGCAATATCAGCCTGGTGCAGCAGGAACCATGCCTGCTTGACCGATCCATTTTTGAAAACATTGCCTTAGGATTGATCAACTCCCCTACCCATAGCCATCTCAAACCAATCCTGACAAGCACAACGTTAGCTGAGATCGCACAGGCTGTAAGGGATGGTCAAGGGATTGTGCCCGCATCTCTGGAACATGGTGACCTTGCTCGCAAGATCGTGGACTTGGTTGAAAATGCCGCTTTGCTGGCTGATGCCAATGGATTTATCGAAAAGCTACAGGAAGGATATGGTACAATGGTCGGTTCCAGTGGCAACTTGATCAGCGGTGGGCAGAAGCAGCGTATTTCTCTGGCGCGTGCTTTAGTCAAGGATCCCCGAATTCTCATTCTCGATGAAGCCACTGCTTCCTTGGATTCTGCAACCGAAATGCGCATCCAACGAGCCATTGAGACTGTTGCTGTCGGTCGCACTGTTATCACTATCGCCCACCGTTTATCAACAATCAAGAATGCCGATAATATTATCGTCATGAGGCAGGGAAAGCTCGTTGAGCAAGGTAGTCACTCTGACCTTTTGGCTCGCAATGGTGCCTATGCAGAGCTTGTCCGTCTACAGAATCTCAATGTTCACGGCGCGGGAGAAGGGTCTTCGACTCGGTCTGTTTCGCCAGTTGATCAAATCAACGAAAAGACTCAAGAAACAGATATCTCGGCTGTTGATGATCTTCCTGACAATAACGAGAAGGCCGTTGTGGCCGAAGGCAAAGACTCCAAGCCTAAGGAGAAGGCCGGCGCCGTTTCAACTACTCGATCGTTCTCTGCCACAGTCGGATCTTTGGGCTCGATGTTCCGTCCATACACTTTTGTTCTGATTCTCGCCGTAACAGGTGCTGTGGTCATCGGAGGTACATACTGTGGATCGGCTGTGATCTTTGGTAATGTTGTCGGAAAGCTCAGTGGATGTGAAGACCCGCAGAACATCCGTGATGCAGGTGAATTCTTTGGTCTCATGTTCTTTGTCCTGGCTATTATCGAATTCTTTGCAAACTTCCTCAGTTGGTCTCTGTTCGGATGGATGGCAGAGAACATCATCTACAAAGTCCGAGTTCTCTCACTACGCTCCATCCTTGAGCAAAATCTTGCATGGCACGAGTCTAATGACCGCAACCCATCACTTCTGCTTTCTTTGATCACGACTGATAGTAATGCCCTCGGAGGTTTGACTGGCTCAGTTGTCTGCACAATCCTCTCAATTTGTGTCAACCTGGTCGCTGCGATCATCATGACACACATCATTGCATGGCGTATCGCTTTGGTTTGTCTCGCTGTCATTCCTTTAGTACTTGGAGCTGGATGGATGCGAGTCACCTCTCTCGCTTCATTCCAAGAAAAGCATCTGGAGGCCTTCGCCCGTTCCGTCGGTATCACTGTCGAAGCGGTGAATTCTATTAAAACTGTCATGTCTCTTTCACTTGAGCACGAAATCATGGGTACATACCGTCGTTCACTAGCAGCTCCCATGAAAGAGATGACCCGTCAGAGTGCCTGGGTTAACCTCTGGCTCGCTATTGGGTACGGCATGAGCAACTTCCTTTATGGTCTTGCATACTGGTGGGGAGCGAAAAACATCATTGAGGGTCGCTATACACAGACCCAATTTTTCATCGTCCAACTGGCTCTCCTCGTCAGCTCCCAGCTATGGGGTCAAGTATTTGCTCTTGCACCAGATGTTGCGCGCGCCTTCCAGGCCACTCGCCGGCTACTGAATCTACTGGATCTGGGATCCACAAAGAACCTATCAAACCCTATTGAAGGTCTCCAAAGGCTGCTTGGGAGTTCAACAGCTGATATTGAGGCTGCAGCCACTATGCGCGAGAAGATCGATGACACCCGCAGCGGAACTAGCGTCTCATTTAAGCACGTTCGCTTCACTTACCCTGCCAGACCCGATACTCGTGTCCTCCATGGACTAGACTTGAACATCAAACCTGGTCAATTTGCTGCATTGGTTGGACCCAGTGGTGCCGGCAAGTCTACTATCATTTCCCTCGTTGAACGACTCTACACCCCCGAGTCAGGTATCATTGAAGTCGACGGAAAGGATATCGCCCACGGAGACATCTCATTCCGTGATTCGATTGCCTATGTTCCACAACAGAGTGTGATGTTCGAAGGAAGCATTCGTTTCAATCTCGCACTTGGCGCCCGGCCAGGTCACGACATCTCACAAAGCGACATGGAAGAAGCATGCCGATTGGCCAACATCCATGAGACAATCATGGAACTACCAGAAAGATACGATACGCCTTGCGGTCCCAACGGTGATCGTCTCTCAGGTGGTCAGAAACAACGACTTGCGATTGCCCGCGCATTGATTCGCAAGCCTAAATTGCTCTTGCTTGATGAATCGACGAGTGCCCTAGATGCAGAGTCTGAGCGTCTTTTGCAGGATGGCTTGGAAAAAGCTACCAAGAATATGACGGTCATTGCGATCGCGCATCGCCTGTACACGATTCGCAAAGCTGACGTGATTTTCTTGATTGAAGATGGGCGCTGTGTTGAGCAGGGTACACATGCTCAGCTGGTTGAGCGCAGTGAGTCTTACCGGGTCAATGCCTTGAACCAGGCTGTTGATGGATAGAGTTTGGGGTGTTTATAAAAGTAAAGATACCGCTTCTTTGATATCTAGATTTATATATTTTAATTGTATAGAGTTGATCGTTTGAACCCAACCACTTTCCAGTTATCAAAAATTGTTACTTGCAAGATGCCCAGGGGAAAAAAAAATGATTCATTCTATTTCTATATTCAGACTGTTCCGCTTTTGTTCCGTGGCTACGCCCAACATTCATCGTCTAGGCTGTTGCTTCTCCGAGGCGCATCCATTTCCAGCAAACTAACCCAATTAGTCAAACCCAATCACTGTATCAAGGGGTAGATACTTACTTTGATATCCAAGATCCTCATTGAAGAACATGTTCCGTACCTCATCTCCTGAAGAAATGCCGGTCATAGGGAAGTATCCAACAGCAGTAGCTCCAAGAGCCAAAGCCATCATAGGCTTGACCTCAGCCAGCTCGACAAATGTAGGCTCGGACTTATATTTCTCTGCCATCATTTTCTGATGAATATTGACAACAGCAAAGTGACCCTGGTGCATAGCAGCTCCACCACGCTTGACACCAGACCAGCAAGCAATATCCCCTGCAGCATAGTGGTACTCCCTGTTAGAGACGTCACCAGCAAACTCAAGACCGGGTGTGATGCGAATATAACCTTCGGAGTTACAGGCTTCCTTTGGTAGGTAAGATGATGTGGGTGTGAACTTGGAGACAGCATTGATGACATGATCCGCGTGTATTTCCTCGCCATTGGAGAGCCTGAGTTTGTACTTGGGCGGCGTAGGTCCGTTGGCTGGAATTGTTTCCTGGACTCGTGTGCCCAAAATCAACTCCACATTGGATTCTTTGAGGAGCTCCAGTGCCTTTGCACTGAATTCTTCGGGGAGTGGTTCGGAGGAGAGTAGGGCTTGGCGGGAGTGAATCAGAGTTACCGTGCTCTGTGGGCGAAGCATCTTGAGTTCTGCTGCGATTTCAATACCAACAGCACCTAGTAGAGATTAATATTGGTAATAATGAGAGCAAAGTATGGGATAGTACTCACCACCACCAACGACTACAACACCTTGCGCGGCATTTTCAATAGTCTCAACTGAGTCTGCCATTTCGGCAAGATACGCTTCACGACTCAACGACTTGGGTGCGCTTGGCCATTCTCTCCTTAGACCAGTTGTAGCGATCATGTAATCGTAATTCTCCTCCAGAATCCTGTGGCCATCGCTTGCTGTGGTCTGGTTAATCCGTGCGACGCGCGATTTACAGTCCACGGATTCTACACTTCCCTGGATGATCTTGATATCCGGGGACTGGAGGGCAGGGATGTCTTCATATTTCTTCCAGAAATTACTAGCATCTTGGTTGGAACCAAGTGCAAGAGGGACACCGATCAAGTGGTCTAAGGTATGCGCCATTAGCAGTGTGTCACGGTTGGTGGGAACTACAACATACAATACCCATCGCGCTCATCCACAATGGTGACTTGAACAGGAATCTTTCTCTGGGGCGCAACTGCGCTGGGATCCAAGTTGAAGCGACATTTCCGGCCATGACACAGATCGATCAGGTTCAAAGTCGCGGCCAAACCAGCGTAGGAACCTCCGACAACCAGGACCTTGTATACTTGCTCTTCAATTTCAGGCATTTTGTGCGTGTATTTAGAAGATTTGTTGATGAATTTTCACTTGTTGTTCAAAGAAAGAAAGAAGAATAAGACGAGGAAAAAAAAAACATTCCGACAACGGCTCTACATCGGACATCGGATCTTGTCAATTTAATGTCACATCATACCAATACCATACCGTACCACACTTTTTATCAGATCCGGTCTCGGGGTAACTTGGCGCCAAGACTTCAACTATACAAACTGTTAAAATATTTGGATTTCTGAAGATTTTCCCTTCAAATTGCTTACCCCTCCATCTGATAATTCTGAAGCCCCCTACTCCAAAATGGGATTTGTCGTTGTTCCTGCCACCCTTCCTGACATCCGGGCCATCTACGATGCCTGGTTCGCCGCCTTCAAAGGCCAAGTGATTCTCGATCTCATCTACCCTGGCAGTGATGTCGATGATGAATCTTTCCGTAAAGTACATGCCGAGGGTACTTTGGGATATTGGCAAGGCTTGAGCATGGAGCATACCTTCCAATGCATTGATACCGACACTGGTCGCGTCGCTGGCATGGCGACCTGGCAGGTCTACTGGCGCGAGCGGACTGATGCTGAACGAATCAAGCCTTGGATTGGGTGGCTTGAGGGAGACCAGCGCAAGCGTGCTGAAGGGTTTCTGGAGCAGCTTTGGGAGAAGAGAGAAAAATATGTGGGACCAAAGAAGCATGTTTGTAAGTGAAAAGGTCAGCCTTACAAGCATCGGTAAGCTAACCGGTTATAGATTGCCATACAGTTGCAGTACATCCAGACTATCAGGGTCGTGGAGTTGGAAAGCAGCTTATGCAATGGGGTCTCGAAGCATCAGACAAGTTGAATGTTCCAATCTATCTGGAATCTACCGTGGAAGGTGTTCCTTTGTATAACAAGCTTGGCTTCCAGACGTTGGCGGAACCCATTATCTTCAAGCCGGAAATTACTGGACGTGAAAAAGAAATTCAAGCGCCATTGATGGTGAAGATGCCCAAGGGTGCGGGCAACGCAACATTTGAGCAATGGGCCGAGGGCGAATCCTCCACGGCGTGAATGTGCTCCACGCAAGGATCACACAAAACTTAGATAAATATCGATTTCAGAATGGACTGTGTATTAGATCTGTATTCAATATGTGTACATGTTGAATTTCTGCAATAGCCAAGAAATGAACTATACTATTTCTTAGCGTCTTGATACAAGCCACTTTGCATCGGTGACCCTTGTTGGCTGTTTCAGGGGTAAAAGACACCCGACAAACGAATACGGCTTTGCATGATATTCCTCATTTCGGAGTCATACCATAATCTCCGACAACGCATCCTTCAGGTGAAGAACTATTCCCGGTAGAATGCCAAATCCCATAGATGATACCTACCAGTAAGATAAAATGCCCCATAGCTGTCGGCAGTTTCTGTCGGACTCGAAGACCCAGCATTACTTGAGGGTCCAAGCGAACAGAGACTTCATGCCAACTCTTGGCATATTCTAGGCAAGACGATCTTACCATAAATGACTATCAATCAGGCAGATGCCTTTGATCAATCTGTTAATATGAGCCAAACTTGAAGATGACTCAGGTATCACGGATCCAAGGCCCGCAAAAACAAAGTGCTCACCTTGACGGCAGTGGCTTGGCCACACCCGGCGGAACCATTGACTGGTCAACGCTTACAAGTATTGACTTCCCCTAGCGACGCCATTGACTGCGTGACCCATGGTATGTACTGTATGCTCGGGTATACAAATTACTGTGGAGAAAGGGAAAACGATGAACAGCTCTCTGTCTTTTCGAGTTTTAGACGGTCGGCCACGAGGTCGGTTGTAGTTCCGGCCCACCATCAGCTCATCAGCGCACCAGCTTGGCAGTGCCGATCAGTGACTGGAGTCGACCGAAGGCAGCTAACCGAGTGTGCCGCTTGCAACGGGGGGATGTAAGCTGCTGTATTTCATGTGAAATACAAATACAAGATTGTATACAATGTCAATACGATTGGTGTACCTGGTATCGTGCGTGAAATACAAGTGGGGCCGCAGATCTTATCTGATCCTGTGTTATCAGATTGTCGGCTTGCGCCGCCTACGCAAGCTGGTATACTGACTGTACAGTAGGATGAGTCTTCAACCCTAGCCGAGGACGATCACAATAGGTCTTGGCGATAATCATTCACAGGGGCATGTAAGTATGATCCGACATCGGCCAGAGTCAGGCATTTTCTCAAGCCCCCTGTCGAGTATATTTGTTTTGTAGCCAGTCGGTGAAACACAAGCTGTCTGTTATTGTGCCTGATTCCCACGCAAGTTCGACCCAAAATGCGTGCTACCTCCATTGTCTCCATTATATCCGGGCTACACGCTACTTTGTGCCTGGCAACAGACGACAGCTGGCCATGGCAAACCTATAAGTCCAGCTCTTTTGAGCCTCCCAACCTCAACATCAAAAAGTCCGGACCAACCGCCCCTGGCTACCTGTTCTTTGATCAATCATGGGATGCCCATCAGTACAGTGTGTTCATGATGTCGGATGAGAATGACCTAATTTGGCAGAGCCCGGCTGGCGATGTGAAGGACTTCCGCGTACAGGTGCTAGACGGAGAGCCGGTCTTGACCTACTTCAATGGAATTGGTATCCCTGAGCCCTTTGGTTGGGGGTACGGTATCATTCAGATTTTGGACCAATCTTACCAGAGCATCTACAATGTTTCGCTTCTTCACGATAACTTCACTGCCGTTGGTACTGTTGACAGCTCGAGTTTCGTTTCTTGGCTTGATATCCACGAAAGCACTATGACCTCGGACAACACTATGCTATTGACCGGTTATAATGTCACCAGGGCTGACTTGAGCTCCGTTGGTGGGCCCAAGGATGGCTGGATTGCTGACTCGCTCTTTTATGAGATCGATGTTAAGACCAACGACATCTTGTTCCGCTGGAGTGCTAAAGACCACCTTGATCAAATCACCTTGGAGGCTGTCCAGCCTTTCTACCCTATCCGTGACTGGGGACATAACAGCAGTGCTCCGTACGGCTACTTCCACATCAACTCGGTTGAGAAGTTCAAGGACGGTACTTTCCTCATTTCGTCTCGCTACTATTGCTCCTTGTTCAAGATTTCCAAAGATGGAACCGTCGATTGGTCTATCGAGGTGAGACACCAATGCTTTCTGCTCTGTGCTATTTCGACCTTGAGCTAATTTATCTATCAAAGGGCCAAACTGGCGGCGACTTCCTCCTGGACGGAGTCAATTTCGCTTACCAACACGACGCACGCATCCAAAAAGAGACCACAAACGAATTGATCGTCAGCATCTTTGACAACGCCAATTCTGACGTTGAGAATGGTACTGACCATACCGAGGGTATCTTCATGAATGTCAACCTGGATACGAAGAAGGTCACTCCACTTCGTCTCCTGGATGACCCGAACGATGAGATATTCTCTGTATCCATGGGAGCCGTGCAAGCCTTGCCAGGAGACCACGTTCTGATGGGATATGGGTCCAACCCGACTTTCAAGGAGTACAATGCGGATGGGTCCCCTGTTATGACCGTTCAGTTCGGGGAAGATGGTGTGGTGTCTAGCTACCGGGCCTATCGTCACCCCTGGGTTGGCATTCCAAACACTTCTCCTGATACATTCGCCTGTCACGACGCCTCCCATAACACGACAAATGTTTACATGAGCTGGAATGGCGCTACCGAGGTTAAGCAGTGGAAGGTTTTTGGGGGCGTTACTCAAAGTGGCCTTTTCCCGGTCGGTGTGGTGCCAAAGACAGGGTTCGAAACAAGGGCGTCTGTCAAGGGTGGTCTCAAGCATGTCCGTGTTGAAGCTCATGGTCGTGGCATTAAAACGGGAGTCTCGAAAACTGTCCATGTTCAGCCTCGGTGCTAAGCAGGTCTGGGCTTCAAATATTGTGTACTTTTACCTCACTAGGTTCATATGGATAGACGTATGATAATACTGAGCTAGATAAATAGAATTCAATATCGTGTTGTACGACGGTCCAGTTTGATTGCAGGGTACGGATTACAATCATAGCTCATTTGAATATTTTTTACCTGAACGCCACAGACCTGGATATATAGTCGAGACTTACTTTCATAATTGATCTGGAAATTTCATTGACAATATTCTCATTTCTGGCCCTTTTTAAATCAAAACTAAATTATTAACATACTGGTATATAGGTGCGTAGCACCCAGGTTCTTCATTCAAAACACAGTTCCCTTCACCTGCTTGAAGTCCTTGACCTTGATATCGCGCCATAACGCAGTACAGCCCCAGGCGAGAGCCAGCATGCACACACTAGTTATAAGCATGTAACGCTGCGCATCTCCGTATGCATGAGCGATCGCATTTCTTTCCAGGCTTCCGAAGGGATACGATAGCTGAACGTTGATGTTTGAGTAGACGGACGCCACGTTGACTTCTGATGGCAAATACTTTGCCAAAGCTTTAGGGAACTGGCTCGTCCAGATAGCTGCGGAAACGGTACCTCCGATCGCACTTCCAATACTACTGAAAAGATTCAGAATAGCAAGCACAACAGCAATGTGCTGGTGGTCAGAAGGTGCCATCATGGCAAGTTCACCACAGATAACGGTAGTACCACCCGCAAATGCGACGAAAATTTGAGTCATGCAAATATAACCAATACCTGCATCAGGTTGGCGGAACTTGATCATCAGCCCCACTCCGAGAATCATCAGGGGGAAAGAGAAATAAACTGCTAGCCACTTGAAGCGGCCTGTCCAACGGATCAGATATCCGACAAACAGGCACCACAGGCACGATCCAACTCGGTAAATGGCTGAGACATAACTGGCTTCCGTGACATCCAGACCCCAGACGACCTGGAGCATGGAGCCAAAGTAACTACCCCAAACCATGGAGTTAAAGAACTCGAACACAAACATCAATCCGCCAAAGAAGACAGTTCGGTCCATCAGGAGTTTGAAGGGGATGAAGGTCACCGGAGCCCAGAATCTCTCATAGACAGCAAACAAAATGATCAGAGCTCCTCCGAAGATGATCATGCATATAATCATAGCAGAGCGCCACTGGTCCTTTTGATAAGACCACAGACTAAACGGCAAAAGGAACAGTGCCATACCGCCAGCAAGAAGAATAATTCCGAGCATGTCGACCTCGATTAGATACTTCTTGACTGATTGTAAGGTCAGAGGACTGCGGTTATATTGGATCAGTCCCATCTTCTTGGCCTTTTGGTGGTTCCAGAAGAATAGAATGCATAGCGGCGAGACCACGACCGGGACGATGATGGTAAATATTCCGAATCCCCATCGCCAGCCAGGGCCTTCCAGCACACTCTGCGAGATGGGACCTCCAATCCATGTTGTGATGATATAAGGGGAAGTTGCAAATGACAACATCAGGGCTCGATTCTTCAGGGTTGAGGTGTCGGCAATGAAGACAGTCAGGCAATAACTGACTCCTTGGGATCTATATAAGGTAAAGTTAGTTGAAGGCATTAGAATGGTGTTTTTGTTTCATCACTGACCCCACGGAAGAGAAAACTTGTGCAGCAGCGTAAGTTTGCACGTTGTTGCAAGCAGCCATCATGATAAAGCCCACGACCCATATTATCAATGTCAAACTGATACCCTGAGGCCGACCCCATGTGTCCAGAATTTTTGCCAACGGAATTTTACTCAACCCGCCAATTATGTTGGCCATAATACTTGTGGCCGCAGTGAGAGAGTGCAGTGAGAAAGCACTAGTCACATAAGGGTTCAAGGATCGTATAACAACCTCCTGAATGGATGTGACGAAGTAAATGAACCAAATGCTTTATGGAAACAATGAATTAGCCAAATTTATAGCAACGTTAGTAAAATTTGAACTCACATCGCATATGCCAAGATAAGATGCCCCTTGGTCCACACCTTTGTAGCCGCCTGGATTCCCCTGACACCAGCCTGAGCCTCCTGGTCAAGGGAATCCTGATCTGATGCATCACTGTCGGAGACATGAGTAACTCCTTCAGTTTTCTGTGTGGTATGAATCTGTTCATCTCGCTTCTCGGATACTTGAACAGGGTCGGCTGCCATCTTGCTGTCCATCCACTGGTCCTTAAGTTGAGTGCAGAGGTATTCAGATGTCCGAACACTAATGTAGCCAAAGTGCGACGATCAGACTTATATAGTCTAAGTGTTGAATCAGCCGATATCGGGTGAACAGAGTCTTCAAGAAAAACTAAGCGAAAAGTATACTAATGAAGCCAAGACAGGGCTGGGCTGAAGGTGAAAATTCTCCCGTTTGGCAAGGGTGGCACGAGGTACGACTTGGCGCATCTGGCGCAACTCGCCGAGCTCTTTTTCGTGTGCCTAGACACTCGTAGAAGCAAGGTTTTCTCTTTCTTTTGATGTAACTTAGCTCCCACCCTCGGGCTTGTCCGGTGGGTTCCTTGGACAGAGCGGAGCTTTGATTCCGTTCCGAGTGGCATATCTGATCGGGCTATACTCAAGGTCACATTATTTGTCTTCTTATTGAGACAAGCTCCTTGGCATAACGAGTCTAGCCTTCTTCCCAAATTAAGTCAGTGTTGCGCGACTTTCTTTGTTCAAGCGCCGCTCAACGCATATTCGAGTATTGCAAAAACGCCGGTACCGTACTGTGACAGCCGGGGCTCCGATGTTTTTGGCGGAACTGCCAAAAATACGCCTACAACGTTACTTGGGCTGGTCGAAGGAAACATAGCCCAATACGATTCAAAAATTTTCTTCATACTAGCCCATGCAGCTTGTCTAATGTATATGTATATCCGGGTTTGGCCAAGACAGATATCCGTGGATCACATGTCAATATTTGTGCAAATGGCAGACAACTTCTAGCGACCTTCTGTACACAATGTTTTACTGCTGTGGCCAGTAACATTAAAAGTTTGCCTCTGTGCTGGAACGGTAGTCCAGTCTGGCTATTATTATCTGCTCTATCAACAAGAAACAATGATAACAATACAGTCCATGGAGGCCCTTGTTTTCTATGTTCTCTTAGTCAAGGATTGTCTTCTTTATCTTTGCCAAAACTATTGTTAACACCGCAGTGATAAATAAGTGGTCAGATTCTTTCGAAATATGAAAGAGTAGTTATCTTTCAGAAATTATCTGATCGTGGCAATCTTGCATTTACAGTTCACTGGTAATTCACCATCAAGAGCAACATGTATGAAACCGCGAGATATATTAAGGAGTGTGCTAACTTTAAGAATCAATTGCAGACCCAGCTTGTCAACATTGAAAGATTTCCACATACAGGAGCTGAAGGGCTGGTTGCATTCACGCGAATTCAGAATGAGCTTATCACAAAAGCGGAAGTTCTTAGCCGATATAGTGATCCATTAGACCTGCGTGTTCGAGTAGACGCACGTGTCCAAGAAAAATACGGAGAGATGCAATTCAAGCAGATTTGCCGTGTGATCAGACTTGAGCTGGTTGAACTGAGAGACGTAAACGTGTTAGACAATGTCCACACTGCACAACGACGGAAACTCGCTAGGGCTATGGAGGACATTTTGGCTACCTTACCTTTTTAAATTTGCTTTCCTGATATTTGCCGTTTCCATGCCAGACTTACTGAAACGAAGTCCATTAGATAGTTTTTAGAATAATACAACAGTTTCCTTATACTTTAAAATCCACAGAATCTCGCAATAAGATCGCGATATTCTGTAATAGTCGGTCTACTATATCTGTAAAAAAACAAGAATTTTGTAAAGATCCTGTAGAATACAGCCAAAGTGACTATTTCCCTGAAATAGCACCATCTCGAGGACTCATAGTAATATTCATTCAGTAGTAGACACAAGTGGTTGTTCTTCTCACTTGTGCACATGTCATCCTCTACGTATGCTGGTCGATTGCAGCTAAGTGCGGTATGCATCTTGATTCCTCACTGAAGCAAGTTCAGACTTAGACATCCTAGGTATATTCCTATCTTCAATTGCAGTGTTTGGCGAACTTGTTGATACCAGTAGCGAAACATGCTCCGTTACAGCATTGAGTACCCAGAGTGCAAGCGTTGCCAGCTGAAACAACAACCAGGTCAGTACATGTATCTCTTTATTTGTGACCAGATTCATAAAGTTTGTTGAATCCCAGGGTACCCTACTGGCTTTGCATCGCTTTTCAATGATGTTGTCTGCCAAAGCAGCTTCTGAGTTGGCAACGGCGGCAGCGTTAGCGAAAGCTGCGAAAGCTGCGATGAAAATGATGTTGAAAATCTTCATTATGATTGAAAATAAGACAGTAGAATGAAATTGAGTTTGGAAGTAGTGATGATGATTTCATATTCGTGCAGAGAATCGTGGTCCTATTTATACATCCCAGGGCAGTCCTTTGGCCTTCAAAATCGGAAAGTTCACCCGAGGTTGGCTGGCCATTGCTTGTCAGCATGCTTATGAGATTTATCTGATCGTACTATCCACTCGTTTAGATGAATTGTGGCCCGGAGACATTAGTATCAAGGGCCTGGCTGCCATAAGCTGCATCAAGCTTGGCAAGCCACTAATCGTAAGGTCTGAGGACCAACGAAGTGAGACATCGTTGGGGGCCAAAGTCAATCAATCGTAGTCTCCGGCTTGTGTTCCTTCCGATGGCCGAGCAAATTCAGCAGTAATTAGCGAGAACAATCGACTGATCGAGCTATTATAGAGGTAGAGACCTTAGAAAAGGTGGCCGCCAGCGGGACTGTTGATTTTTGTATAGAAAGTAGTGGATTTCATCAATTTGCCACGCAAAGTGCGCGTCGGAATATGAAAGCATTGGAAATGGCCTTCATCAAACCGAAGACGAAGTCAAACAATCATGAAGCTTAGCGGTATTTCTTCTATCGTTAGAAAAGAGGAAAAGTAAGAAGCAAGAGATGCAATGCAGTCGCATTATTCGGAACGGCATTGTGATCTATAAATCTCTTACAGTGGAGATCAATCCTGTTGCGCATGGCCCGCACCTAGGCGCACTATTGCATTGATTTACATGCATTGCTATAATCAAGTGAAATCCGAAAGGATAAACACAAACAGACAATTAACAAGGGAAAGTGTGTAGCCAGTCAACTTACTGAGTACGTATGTATAATTAATGATATGTAGATGGAATGAAGCTTTTGGACAGAAAGACCAAATAAGGAGATTCTGTGTATTTAGAAAAAGCCAAATAAGAGATCAATTATTCATCTTGACAGGCCGTTCTTCTACCCAAAAAGCTAGATCAAGGGAGTAGAGCGATCCACGAAGGAACAAAATGGTTAATTTAAAAGGCACAGAACCCATTCAAAACTCAATACAAGCAAAGCAGAAAAGCAAATGAGCATTCTTGCAATTGATATCAAACGTCTTCAGAAATTCAAGCAATGGCATGACGCGTGACACTAGTCTTCAATATGTAGTCAACAGACGATGCAAAGTATAACTTGAAGTGAAGATGAAGATGGTCTTCAGTTCGGTTCCGCGAAGAAAATTGATATTCTAGAACACGACACCCTTAACCTGGGCAACCTTCTTCAGGTCGATGTTCTTGATCATGATGGTCCACGCAAAGGCGAGAACCATAACGCCCAGGCCAGCTGAAAGCATTCTCACTTGAGAGTAACCATAGGATTGTTGAATAGCATCTCTCATGGCAGTGCCGGGCGCATAGCTTAGCTGCGTGTCAACATCTTCGTAAATTGCCTCCAGATTACTCAAGTCAGGAAGGTTTCTGATGAGTGCCTTCTTGAAGGTGTTGTTCCAAATCGTAGTCGAAATAGTAAGACCAGCGGAGTCACCAATGGTACCAACAACGTTGAGCAAAGCAAGTGCTGTGGCAACGTGCTGGTGGTCCACAGCGGCGAGAATAGCCAGCTGCTCGACAATGATGAAGATGGATCCACCAATCGAGATGAAAATCTGGCACATAACTTGGTATCCAACACTCTGACCGGGGTGACGGAAGTAGATCATCAATCCCTGGGCAAAGATGTAGAGAGGAACAGAGATATAGAGAAGCCACTTGAAGCGACCAGTCTTACGAATAGCTGCTCCAACACCAAACAACAGTACACCGGAGACGACGTCGAATGTGTTAACAACGTATCCAGATTCGGCAATGCTCAAGTCATTGACTACTTGGAGGTAGTTCTGGAAATAGTTGTTCCAGCAGTAGTTCGAAAGCTGGTAAGTTGCATCCAATAGACATGCGCCGATAACAGTACGGTTGGTAAGGAAGCCCCAGTTAAGAAGAGGAACTGGGGCGATCCACTTCTCGTAAAATCCGAAGAAGAACAACATGGAGAAACCAACCACAATCATGGCGATGATATAGTCGGTTCCCCAACCGTTAGGGGCCTCGCTTGCAATATCGAATGGAAGCTCAAACAGGATCAGACCGGCAGTGAAAATAAACACTCCGAACACTAAGTAAGGTTAGTATTTCTCTTCTCCGCGGGAATCAAATTTCAGTTGCGATAATACTCACAGTCGAATTCGATTATCCAGTACCAAACACTTTGGAAGAAGCTGCGGCCACTACTCTCCTTCTCGGTCACAAGGCCTGCTTTATGAGCTTTGTGAAGGTTAAACTTCAAAACAAAGTATAGAGGCGCAGCGATAATGGGGAAAATGATAGCCCAAGTGCCGTATGCCCAGCGCCAGCTGACGTGGTCGTAGAACTGCTCTGCAACCTTGGGTCCCGCAAATGCCGTGATAATGTACGGCGAGGAAGTGAAAGCGTAAGCTAGGGCTCGATTCTTCAGCTGGGTAACATCGGCGGTCACAACGTCTACGGCGAATTCCATGCCACTAAAGCCGAGGTAATAAAAGACCTAATTCTTGATTTAGCACGTCCTTTTCCTTTCAGCTGCGTTGCGGCTTACATTGGCGGCACAATAAATAGGGAAACTGTCACAAGAAGCCATGAGGACCAGCCCGACGGTAGCACAAGTAACCATAAGCGCAAAGCCTTCCGCACGACCCCAGGTATCCATCATTTTGGCGACGGGAAGGAAGACGGCAGCGGAAAATGCATCGGCCATCGCAGTAGGGAGACCAGAAAGGGAGTGTTGTTGGAATGAACTGGCGACATAAGTACTCAAACTGCCATTCACTGATGAGACGAATGCATAGACGAAGTAAAGGAACCAAATACTATAGGATTGACACGTCAGCTTAGATGAGACAGATCAAGTGAGTTGATTGACATACTTGATCAAAACAGCGATCAGTGCAGGCTTGGACCAGGTTTGAGCAATGGCCTCGGCGTCTTTAACACCATGCTGAAGCTCTTCAAACGGAACACCGGGCACTTCCGCGCCATTGTTTGGAAGGGCTTCGTCTGCCACGGGGTATGTTTGATCAGCCTTTGGCTGATTGACGTTGCTAGTATCAACATCGATCGAACTACTCGCCGCAGCCTCCTCGCGGTCGAGTTTCGTCCGATGAAAGACCGCCCGGGCCCTTTTGATCAAAGGGCGAAGTGTCATAATGAACAGTTCGCCTCAAAGGGAGGTCTGTCCAGCGATTCGAGGTAAAATGTTCTGGAAACCTTCTTCTGTTCCTCCAGGGAAGGGATGATCGGAGTCAAAATAAGTAAGAAAGGAATGCGGGAAAAGATCAGATAAAACAACCGAACTCGGGCGCCTTCGAAAACTCAACAAGAGACAGCACCACCATGGTTGTGGAGCACTGGAGCCAAACAAGAATTCTGTTCTTTCTGTTGCTTGTTATTAGTCCATTGCCGTGGGCCCTAACTCCACCAGGGGTCAGCGACAACCGGCGTCGGCCGGTGGCGAGATCTAATCAGATCACCGCATGAGCTTGTCCAACGAGATCTTTACCTCATAGAGGGCAAATGCCCGTGGCGTCGCCTTTAGCCGCTCGAAGCTTCGCTTGGCGTCTTGGTAGGAAATTAACAGTGGGACCCTTGGGCATTCAAAGCCAACAAGATTCCACTGCGCC
The DNA here is from genome assembly GCF_028828085.1 of Penicillium nucicola. NCBI lineage: Eukaryota > Fungi > Ascomycota > Eurotiomycetes > Eurotiales > Aspergillaceae > Penicillium > Penicillium nucicola. Next base: position 2,982,825 of record NW_026643127.1, read on the forward strand.
AAGAGCCGAAAAACGCGCAAAGTTCCGATAGTTATCAGATCTGCCAAGAGGTGGTGGTGAACGCAGCTGTTTCATCTCTACACGGACATGCAAGTCCCTCTATATGATCAAATTGGTGACGGAGGGGAACTTTTAGCGGGGCTTTGGTGTCGAGATATCTCTTCTGCTGTTCCAATTCACCACTAGGTCGCATTCTTCCATTAAATGAAATGGAGCCCCTTCAAGGGCGCCTAACTACCAAACTCTCCCAGCAGATGCCCCGGGGTTTTCTCGGGTGACGCGCATTTTCACCTGTCTCTCCTTCGTTATTGGGTTAATTTAGTGCTGGACATGGGCCTCTCGGGTTTATGAGGCCGGTCTCGGCGGTCTATCATAATTGGCAAGTTGAATGACGATCGGCGACAATTGCGGCAAGGAGAAAAGTATGTCGCAGAGGATCAATGCCATTTGCACACGAAGGTAAATTTTGCTTATAATAAGCATTCACCAAGCTTTGCTCTTTGAAGCACTTTCGGCCTTGGTATGCCTTGGTATGCCTTGGTGCTTTCTGGTCCTTCCGTTGTTTTCCGTATGTTCCACCTCAGCCCTCGACCAATTATATTACATTTAGACAGAAAGTACGAGGATTCGGGTTCGGGATTGATGGAGCTAGAATCAATTGTTCAGATTCAAACTCGAACACATCAGATGATCCATATTTCCTTGGGGGCTGAACTATATCTATTCCCTAGTATGCCCTAGCGGAGATGCCGTCGAAATAGTCAAAGTCTTTCAGGAGAGGTGAGACAATATTATCGAATACGGACTCATCAAAGTGGGGGTTCTCAAAGCCATCGCCTTGACTTTGGGACCAGTACAAACAGTCCTTGACGACGTCACCGTAGCTCGAGCCGCTCTCACAGTACACATCGCGCAGCAATCTTGCTGCTGTGTTGAACTGAGAGCTCTCCTCGGAGGCATCTGCATCTCCAGGCCGAACCAAGGTACAGATAGCTCTTCCCAGCGATAGTTCAATTAGCGCAAGTGCCAACGGGAAGAGAATGTGATTACTGATCTGGCGCCGTCTCGAGTCCGAGTCTACATCGGGCGACAACCCGTTGAGGCCCGTCTCAGATGATCCCCGAACTCTTTGTACTAGATATGGACGTTCAAATTGAGGAAAGCCGGATTGCGTGGGGCGGACAAAAAGAACATCAGATGTTCCCCATTTCTGCTGGAGCCATGTTCCGTGGAGTTGGAAGACACTGAACGCGAGAAGGGTGGCAAGATGGAGCCTGTCGCGACGACTCAGTTCATTGGTTCTTTGAATCGGAGAACCCGGCGAAGAAGGTGATCCAATCAGTGTCTCTTGTAAAGAATGAACATGCATCTCATGCTGAATGCTACGCACTAGGCTTATGCCGTACTGGCATCCGAGTTTGGCCTGCTCGCTGCTGATGTATCCAATAGAATCCAAGTTCGTCGGACTCGTTGCGTCGACCTGATCAAGGGTAGAGCATAGATCAGCAATTGGTGAACCCAGATCGAGCATGGGCACTGTGTGAACATTCTCCATGCAAACTGTTGCTGGTGAAATGGAAGTAAATTGCACTTTTCGTGCGGGTGCCTTGAGCAATTGAGGTTCTTGTGGAAGGGAACAGGGCTGAGTCTCCTGCCTCGCTACCACTCTGACCTCGTGCCAGCGTCCTTGGTATGAAGTACTACTTCTCTTGGGTGGTGGAAGGATTAAGTGAAAGTTTGGGGTCCCGATTGCATCAGTTGATCCCTTCGCCGCATTTAAGACATTCTGATCAAGCTGGAACCCAACGGAATGTTCATCATGACATGATGAGCTCCAGCATTGACCACTTTGAACCAAAATTATATAGAGTGCCTTTGCATGCCGTCTGTTTTCTCGATAACGATTCAGGTATCGTCTCCTTCGAGCCGGACCACCACGAGATTTGTCCCGTTGCTGAGACTGTTCGCTCAGAGTCTTCAGTATTTGATTGGTCTTTTCAATTTTGTCCAGAATATCCTGATAAATTGCAGCAGAAAATATCTTGCGAAATTTTAGAGCGTTCAGGGACTTGATCGATATAGACTGCGCGAGTAAAATGTATCAGCTTCGCTCTCATTTTTACCAAGTAGTACGACTTGCTGTTGTATAGTCCCCAGTCTCCAATCCAAGTTTTCGAGACAGGTCTTCTAGAAGGTCGCACAGCCCTTTCACGGTCCGAGTAAAAGGGACATAGTTGCGATCCAGCTTTTTGATCAATCTTTGTTGAAATTCGATCTCACTCCAGCCAGGACCCTTCGGATTGCTGATCAATTCTGATCTTTTGTCATGATCGTCGACAACATCTTCGAGAGATAATTCCAACGTATTTAGTAAAATGGCATACTGCGCACTCAGGCCGGTAGAGTAGTCCTCCAACTGCCATTTATACCGTCGAAATGCCTTGATCTTTTCTAAGCCGCGCGCGTAGTTGTCCAGTTGGTTCACCAGCAAGGGGAGAACTGCCAATATGACACCGGTAGTTTCTATTCCTGTCACCATTGTCGAAGCAACTAAGATAAGTGTCAAAGCCAGAAAAGAGAACGAAGATAGTGAAAGGGTGAGATTCGTTGAGCCCTTTACCCCGCAGCCCCAGCCTCACTTCTATCTTCGCCTTTCTCACTTCCTAGAGGGATCATATCCTCATCGACAGCCATTCTAGGTGCAGAAATGGCTACGATTGCCGTCATTCTCAATGACTGCTTGAGAGAGTTCACGGATCTAACGGCCTCTGGGGTACTCGCGGGATTTGACGATGAAGTCACCGAACGCCGGTGGTTGGACGAGTTAGGAAGACTTCGAGTCTGGGCTGCCAATATTGGTGCGCATCAAACAGGACAGTCGTCGCTAGATTATCGGCTCCGAGATGCGTCTCATTTGAAGAGTGAAACGACAAAAATCTTACAGCGAACGCTGCAAGTCTTACGAAACTTGCAAGAGGTTACTAAGGAAGACCAACACGAGTCATCCGAAGAGACTTTCAGTGATGACAATGAATTCGAAGTTGAAGTCGAGGAAAATGAATTGACCGACATTCAAGTACTCTATCAAAGCCTGCGCAACAATATAAATCTTCTATTCCAAATCTCTATGGCTATTCGCAAACCCGCTGATCACGATCGACTTGTTGGAATGAACCTCAAACACGCTTCATTCTTCAAGCCCTGGGCGCAGCAACATATTTCACACAAATTCCCCGACGCTGAGGCGAGCACAATTCTCCGTTTGAGCGCTGCCATGGCGAGACAAAAAGCGGTTCTCAAATATTTCGAGCGGCACAGTGCCAAACTAGGCAAAGGTTTATTGGACCACGATGATGCAGAATCACATCTCCTCTCTGATACAGTTGCTACCGAGATGACACTGGCCACCGAAATGGATCATCTTCACTTTCTTGAAACAAACTCGGTGGCTGGTTTGTCGCAAACCTCGTACGCTTCTAGCATATTCACCGGAAATGATTCTCTTTCAATCCCAAGTGCTCCAAAAGAGTCAGCAGATAGAACACCATTCGAATGTCCGTATTGCCGCCTCGTGATAGTCGTTAAAAACACCAAGGATTGGGCCCGCCATGTTTTCAGGGACTTGATGCCATATGTTTGTTTGTCTCACGACTGCATCACGCCATCAAAACTATATGAAAGTCGTCGACAGTGGTATCGTCACATGTGCGAAGCACATTCACTGTCAGATGGGCATCAGAATCTATCGAGCTGTCCTCTATGTCAAGTCAATATTGAACCACCTTTGAGCTTTGAAAAGCATGTTGGCCATCACTTGGAACAGCTGGCTCTCTTTATACTACCTCGAACGGATACGGAAGACGAACAGTCATTGAATGACTCGCCCAAAACGGCATCTGTGAGGGGTTCTCGGGATCCCAGTGTTGCTGGTATATCGGAGACAGGAGTGGAACGAGAGTCTTCTGGCGAGATACAACGCAAATGGGAGTCTCCTGAAGAATTTCTGATGCGGTTAGGTAAGCTTGATGAAGATGAGTTTCAAAAGACCGCTAGGCAAGCTCGCTTTGAAGTTGATATTATTGGTTCAGCTCGAGAGGCTGCGTATTTGCCGCCATCGAGTGACCCAGGATTTCAGGATTCCAGTGCTTCTAGTGCGCCGGAGGCAGAACGAAAATTGAAAGTGAATGAGCAGTTTCTCATGCGGTCAAATAATCTTAGTGAGGATGACTCTGACAAAGCTGTCAGCCAATCTTCGCCGCAGATGATGGCTCATGAGCAGAGTTATGTACTTGATCCTGATGATCACGAGACAAAAAGAAAATCGGGAAATCTCTCTGAGTCTGCTACGGCCTTTCTGCGCACTTGGTTCCATGATCACCTAGATGATCCATTCCCTAGTGAGATGGACAAGCAGGCTTTTGTGACGATAACTGGGTTGTCGATTGGTCAAGTCAGATCCACTTGAACTATGCAAACGTTTTGTTAGAGACTAATGTTTGAGAATAGATTAATAATTGGTTTATCAATGTTCGGCGGCGACGGCTGCCTATTCGACGAGATCAGATGCGCAGTGATGATTTTGACTCCTCTCGAATACCGTTAAGTCACGCCGAGGGCTCTGCATACCGTGAGCAGATCAAAGAAACACTCGCTCCGCAAGCAGTTATTCGGGACCAAGAAGACCAGCCAACCAAGGCACCCTTGGTCCGGCCTACTCAATCCACAACGGTAGATCGTTTGAGAAGAAAATCGCCAAGCCTAGAACAAATTATACACCCGTCTCCTAGGCTCACTCGGCGAAGCCAGTATGATCGCACATTGAGAGACAATTACTCACATACCAAAGCCACATGTAGATCGGGATCTCCCGTATTTACGGCCGACATTGATCAAAACGCCCAATCTTCAAGTTTGGTAGATGATGCATTCTCCTATACAACGCCCCGAGAAATTTTTGATCTAGACTATCCGATTATACATCGTTCTGCTGGAAAAGTCTCAGGCGTGGAATCCCGAAGAGATCGAGCTGAAAAAGATGGCATCCGCAATGATCCTACAGCAGACTATTTATTTTCAGACACAGTGTTCTTTAGTTCAGAGCCCCAAAGACCTCCAAAGAGCAAAGATGACCCCATGGAACCAACTTCTCCGCCTCCTCATCCTACCACAGTGCCTGAAAATCCGCGAAAGGGGATTCTCAGGCGTCCAAAACCCTCTTTCCCAGAAGATCTGAACTTCATTCAAGAAGGCGTTGCGCCAATCAAAGATGCAACAAAACCCGGTATTCCTCCAGGGGCACGGTGGACAAAGATTGATAGAAGACTTGTTAATCCGGAAGCTCTAGAAGCTGGAAGAGAGCGTTTTGAAGAACGCTCAGATTATGTCATTGTTTTGCGTGTTCTCTCAAAAGAGGAGATTCAAAATTACGCGGTCAAGACGCAAGAAATTCGAGGTGAGCAACAGTGAATTCCCCATTTTTATCAATCCCTCGCAGACTCATATTTGGTGGATATTCTTCCGACAAACTGACACGAGCTCCTTAGACGGGCGCCAGAGACAGGTCCAAGAAAAAGGGAAGGAACGGCATAAACTCAATAAAAAACAGGTGCAGGACACATCCGACGCAGGTGCGCAATCTGACACCGTTGAAACTAAAAACAGCGGTTCACTCCTGACGCTCATCACGTGACATATAGAAATAAAGGGAGAAAGAGATATCCGGGAAACAGGATCCTGATATAACATATAAACTAAGATAAACAAGACAAAATACATGAACTCTTCTCCTCAAAAGTCCAACATTTCAACAATATTTCAATAGACACTTCATAGCAAGCAGGCTAATTTCATTCCTCATTGCAAAATATATAGGCTGTCGCATTACTTGCCTTTAGATTTGCCGACTCTATGTTCTTGTCTGTCAGCCCTTACATATTCCAGTTGCTATCTCCGGTTTTCTTCAATATAGGTGATGGGTAAGGCAGACACTACAAGAGGGGCTGTAGGGTCTCATGCAGCAGTATTCGCAATACATGAATAAATCTTCTTCAGCATACGTCTACTTTGCTTTATATCATGAAAGAATGGGAGACCTATGAATGACTCGCCCTCACCCCGCGTATATTACCACGTTGAAAGGTGGACTGGCCTTCAGGTCTCCAGAGTGGAAGAAAGACACGCCAAAGTGTCGACTACCGAAATAGGCACTATACTTGGATCTAATACCCACTAGGCAGTCAGACCTTCCCATTATCTGGTGATGAAAGTAGCAGCAATGTACATGGGCCGTACATTTGGTGATCTTTTTATATTAATATTTTGTACCAGAGTTTGTTTCGATCGCATCGGAAAGTTTGGAGACGCTCGTTGAGCATCATCACATGAACACTCAATATTATGAGAAAATTCAACTCCCTTCCATAGGCACACACAAAAAGAGTAAAAGAAAATGATTAGTTCAATTATAGGAAGGTAATTCGTGACGCTCGTGGAATGCATCATCCCCAGCAGCCAGCTCGGACTTTGATGCCTGGCCGTCTAACTCTCTGGCGTGCATACCCTTTCCAGGCTGAGTGCCATTTGAAAACACAGACTGTGTATCATGATACTGTGTCTGTTGCTGTGGCTGCTTTCGGTTTCGAGATCGAAGTAGGAAGAAGAGCAGAGCAGAAATTGCGGCAACCCCAACGACACCGCCCACCACGCCACCAGCTATGGCTCCTGTGTTCGTGTGTGACGATTCAGTAGATTTATTGGAACCGGTCGTGGATGATGGAGTTGATGCTGTAGTCGATGCTAATGAGGAGGCTGAGGATGTTGAAGATGAGGTGGCAGTTGAGGATGCAACAGGAGTTCCTATCGAGCATGGTTAGTAGTCTACCATATTGGCTGCCATTGTCAACTAACCAACTGAACTAGGGTCCAGGGCTATATATTTACTCCCGCCGGAAAAGCCAGGATCCGCACACCCAACCCAAACAGTACCATCCACGTTGAATGCACTTTGATCTTCTTCGCAGCAGAAATACCCGGTCGAGTTAAACAAATTCCAGCTTTTGTCTGCACATGTGGGCTCAGTGGCAATAGATGCCGTGCAGTTCAAGGTATCTTCACAGCATATAAAGTTGGCCTGGGAAGCCTGTGAGTCGAAACAGAATGAATTTCCGGGGCAGCAGGCCTGCCAATCATCCCATGTTGCATTGGGGGTACATTTCTTTTCGGTATCACCGCACGTGTTGTTTCGACGAAGCGCATATCCCTCGACCATGTCTGTAGTCATTTTGCGGGGTCACTTGTCAAAGAATTTCGTGATACCAAGCTTTCCTGAGCAAAGAAGGGGGAATATGAGGAGAAAGTCTCGTGCAAAGGTTTTCCGGGAGGCTGCGCTGATCGCTGGGGCGCAATGACATTTGCCAATCATGAAGCACACTAAATGAGATGAGTGCGGGCCACAATGGGGGCCAAACCGGGGCACAATTGGGGCAGGTTTGGAGGTTAAGCCTCTTGAAACCCGTGTTTTGTGGGGCGGGTTTCCAATTTTATACTAGTTCTCATACTAGCAAGTCGATGGATGCAGATGCGAAACTTGACCCTGAAGATATTTTGATCCTGGCTTCATCCAACGGGATGTCGTGTGTTGCATCACAATGAGGGATGGCATCTCCATTGCGACCAGGCCTTGGGAAAACGACTGTGTCTCCAAGCAGGGCCATGTTTCAATTAGGCTGGTTTGCCCATTTGAGAAACGTGAGGATTTTGCGTGGCAATAAGTGATTGATTTTTTGTCAATAACTAGCATCTCATGGATATGGCTTCACAGAATTCACATCAAGTGGTTAGGCTTTAATATCAGAAGCGACCGGACTACGATGCGCAATAGTCTCGCAACTGCTCTGGTGGAGAGTCCCACACGTGACTCCCTCTTTCCGCCTGGGCAGAATATGGGGCACGGGCCTTTAGGGCTGATGGCAACAGTCAACTACTGTAAGTTTGCTCATGGCCAAATTGCAACCTGAAGCCATACCAGGTTCATATACAAAATTGGGATTGTCTTCCTAGAAATTGTTGTGTGTTCGTCACTTACCTGCAATATGGCATAATGGTGCTCGATCTTACTCATTCTCTCGTACTCAAATCGTGTCACCAGCGCTTTATCCCTCAGAAAACAATATAGGCCTCATTCGTGGTCCTTCGAATCAAATGATCAATCCTTTTCCACCTGTCGAAATCTTTCAATGCTTATACATGAGTAATTGCACAGACGTCAGAAATAGTCAAATTTTTAGCATTCGTTGCATCAAGCATGGTCAATCTTCAATTGAGAAAATATACGAGGAACGTCTCGGGTTTTTCCTTCTTTTTGCTACTTGGCATCCCAAGTACCCGGAGAATAATCACGAGTCTAGTCTGTTAATCACGCAAAATGGTGATTTTTCCTGCACGTCGACTTACACTACACCAAATCAACCCCTCAAAGTGGAGAGGCGGCGTAGCCCGCCCCAATCAGCTTGAAATTTGTATCGCCAGCTCGGTATGTAGTCCGAAGCTTTCGGCACGAGAAGCTTCCAAGCTGAGTCTTATCTTTGAATCTTCGAGTGACTACATGTTCAGTCGCGTACTTAGTTTACTGACATCATTTGGCGTACTTTCCGTCCGACAGTACCACACTGTCAACAAGTTCTTCTCAAAACCATCGCACCTACTTATTAAACCGCGCAACAACTGTTAAGACTTCAATTCAAGCTCTCAATCTCATTTTAGCACTTACAATGGAGCCGTCACTTCCATTTCCCTCAGCCTGTCTCTCACTCTGGCACCGGGGAACGCGTTCATTTCCCCACCTGAATGCCAATCATGAAGAAGCCGTTCCGGCTTCTAGCAAATACGTGATAATCGGCTCTGGAATCTCCGGCGCCTTGACAGCCTGGAAACTGATCGAGGACGGCGTCAATGGCCAAGATATTCTGATCCTCGAAGCTCGAGAAGCCGTATCTGGCGCTAGTGGAAGGAACGCTGGACATATTCGACCAGGTAGATACCTCGCATAGCGTTTCGCAAATCCCATTGATCGGACCTGAGAGACATACTTACACCGCACAGATGCATTTCGAGGCTTTCTGCATTATTCTTCTCTCCATGGCCCAGAACAAGCCCAAAAAATTCTTGAAAACGAGCAGGCCGTGCTGAGAAATATCCGCCAATTTGTCAAGGAGCATGACATCAACAACGACTTCACTGATCTGACCACGTTCGAGACCTGTCTTACACAAGACGCTGCAGATTACACAGCTAAAGCCTTCATCGCATACAAAGCTGCCGGCGGCGATGTCTCACAAGTTCAAGTACACGAAGGGGACGAAGCAAGAGCTAAGACTCGTGTTCCGACTGCCATCAGCGCATACGAATGGCCTGCAGCATCCAACAACCCGGCCAAGCTAGTACAATGGATCTTGGCTGATTTCATTTCGAAGGGTGGTCAGCTGTGGACGCATTGTCCAGCTACGAAGATAACAAAGTATGCGGGTTCAACCCCAAGTGCAAGATGGAATATTCATACGCCACGCGGCACAGTCGCAGCTGAAACAGTCATTCACTGCACGAATGCATATGCTGCTTTCCTTTTACCCAACCTGTCGGATTTCATCACGCCCCGTCGCTCACAAGTCAACTCGTTCATCCCGTGCCAGTCATTATCAGGGGCCGAGACCCTGAAGAAAACAATGGCACTTCGATATAGTTCGAGCCATTTCTTCTCGGTTAACCCTCTGCGCGATGGGACGATCAATTTCGGGGGTTCGGGGACGAGAGATGGGTCTGATACCGAGGTAGAGAATTGGAAGGCGCTGCTTACATTCGATGATAGGTGCTTTCACAGCACGCTCGTGAAGAACAGCCAGGTTGAATTTGAGAATCTCGCTTCTGCGTCTATTAATGACCCGTTGAGGCTTGGAGAGGGCTTTGATTATGCTTGGACTGGGATTCAGGGGATCACACCTGATAATGTGCCTTTGGTTGGGCCCGTTGGGGGCTTAGAGGGGCAGTGGATTTGTGCTGGATTTAATGGACATGGTGAGTTGGCCATTTTTTAATTTTCTGCTTAAGAAGGGGACTGATTTGGTTAGGAATGGCGACCATCTTTACTTGTGCTCCTGGGTTGGTAAAATTGATGTCTGGGCGGGTGTGAGAGGAGACGGGGTTGCCGGAATGTTTCCAGGCTGGAAGAGTCAACATGAAGCAGAGAAGTGTGTTGTAGAACTCTTCTTAATGTATCCCTCTACGTAGGACCAAGGCGAATAGTCCAAAAAAATGGTGTTTTTTTTTGCAGTAAGAATACTCCAATAATGATATTCAACGATCCACGCGGGCAATGGTCAACAGACAACTTTCTGCAATTGTATGCAACCGAAAGATCACACCTTTGATCATGAGCAAAAGAATTCATATAAGCAAATTTAGACATGAAATCTCCCTACAGAGCAAGATCACAAATAATACTACTTTTCGACCCCATCAGCATGGCCATCCACACCCCCGGGCATCGGCGTACACAGGAAGTCACCCCCTTTGGCCCTTTTGCCACAGTACCCAGTACAGCATTCCAAATGCCGACAACAGAAATGGCCATGTTCCAAACATTCTCGGTGTCGACCCATCTTCTCAAAGCACCGATATCCGTACCGGCCATATTTGCAATGATATCCATCCGGGCAGTCATCGGTACTGTCGCAGCCCCGAACGCATGTGGCATCGAGACATCTATAGCCAAAGGGACATTCTGTGTTTGTTTCACAAACTCTTGCGTATGGTGGAGGAAGACCCTCTTCTTTCTTGTCTCGGGGCGCCATGTCCCCGAATAGTTCGGGGTAAAGGTCGCTCCCAGTCGGGCTTTCATCTTCGAGACTGATTTCCTTGGTGGTTTCTCGTGGAATAGGCTCTCTATATTCCTGCATTTGAACGCTGCGTTTTTCTGGATTGTTTTCTTCCAAAATGGCATCCGTCACCGGTAGATCTGGGAAATTGACTACTGTTAAGCCCCCGATGAAGTCATGGCGTGCAATAGTGGAAGGTACGGGATACTTGTGGGCATTTTCGGTGCCAGTAAAAATGCCTTTATACCATGCAAGAGCAGGATCCGTATCCTTGTACATCGCTGGGTCGGAAGAAGACGGCTTGAAGAATTTTGAGATCATAGGAAACAGAGTTATAATGAGCAAGGCAGTCAAAAGCAAAGAAACGCAGGCGATCAGAAGCTGTAAATATAGAAGACGCGGTGCTCGCACTGGCTCCTCGGTGGCTGGGAAAGGTTGCGATACTGGCAGGTCTTCACGTACTGGCAGCGCGTCGGAAACTGGGAGCTCTTGCGACCATGACTGTATCTGAGATGATAGCACATCTATGTCGATGGAGGATTCATCGGCTTCTGAGGATTCTTCGACTTCTGGCGACTCTTCGACTTCTGATGGTTCTTCAACATCTGATGATTCTTCGACTTCTGGCGACTCTTCGACTTCTGACGACTCTTCGACTTCTGATGGTTCTTCAAAATCTGATGGTTCTTCCACTTCGAACAATTCTTCGTAGAGTGGTGGATGCTCATATGCTGGAGGCGGATAATATGCTGACATTTCGTGTCCAAATTCCAACTCCTGTAGCTGGTGGGACATGACGAAGTTGATGTTGAGTTGTGATGTAGATTTGTTTACGGAGGTTCAGGCTAGGAAACCGCCTCGATGGATAAAAAGTAGTTGGTGCAATCTTCTTAACTTTACGCGCCAGTGTCTCAGGCTTCGATGAAAATATTAGCTTGGTTAGTTTGAGTTTTTGTTTTCCCCTATGATGAAGGTGTTACTTCTTGATGTGATGAAAATTGAGACTTTGGCTTCTGATGGGGGGGGGGGGGGGGGGGGGGATGAAAGGAGAGAGATAGATTCATTAGAAGGGATGTTAAATTTTGACTCATTTCATCTATGAGGGCTATGTTTTCTATAGCCCATGGAATCGTTCGATGTCGAACTTAAGTTATAACGTTAACTCGGAAGTAACAGGAAGCGTTAGTTAGGGCAAAGGTGAAGTATATCGATCTGTGCCCGGGATCCCCCGGAAAGTAGCCCTGGCTGCGAATAGAGTCATTGCCGTAGGATATAAAATACCACCAATCAGACTAGAATTCCAGGAACGGGATCAGGGCATTGTAAAGTATGCTGAGACTCGGAAAGTGAAGTAATTGGCTGTTGCAGCCTCAACCTGCCAAGACATCGCCCCATTCCATGGATGACGTCGCACGATTCTGGGGTTTCGTTGGAACTTCTTCTCCACTGACTTTGATTCCTTACCTTTCCCTTCCTTTTCCACACCCCCCAACTCTCAATATGCCTCCTTTTCGCAATTTTCTCGGTCGGAAGACACAGCCCAGTGAACCCGCGGGCTTTGACGACAACTATCTCTCTCCAAATCCCCCCGCGCCGATACCAAGCCGCAACAGCCAGGATGGGGAGCCCACCGAATATCAATTGAGTGGTATGGCCCCGTAGCTTGTGTCGCAGAGAGATCAAACCCTGATGTATAGATTTATACTTACGTCGATATCTGCAGTGGTCAATGACGGTGGTGTATATCTACCAGTATGGGCCGATCCCCTCATGCGCCGGACGATCTCTAACTGGAACACAGCCTTCTCCTCCCGAGAGATCAAGCTTCTGGCGCCGATACCCTGGCTCCAACAAGTCGTCCAATCACCGCGACCTAGTGGATGAGAATGAGCCATTCTCTATATCTCGGGAGTCCTTCGACTCCTACCGCCGATCATTTGTATGTCCCCGCAAATTGAAATATCGTATCGCCAATACTGAGCTTTTAGGACATCTCCGCCCGTTCCCCTATCATCCACCCCGATGCCGGTCCCTCTCGGACATCACTCGATTCCCGCTTCTCCCGGTTAAACTCGTCGTCGGGGGCCCAATCAAACTGCTTCGCCAAGTCCGACACCATGGAGGAGGAAGCCTTTGAGGATGTGGGCTTGACTGACGAGACAAAGCCCAAGAAGAAAGGATTTCTTGCCAGATTTGGTGATTCGGGTGATGCCCAACAATCCACGGGAAACAAGTCTGGCACATCGACCTTCGGGTTTCACATTTCAGGCAGGAAGCGCGGCCAAAGTGGTGTCGGCTCTGAGTTAGGCTCTATGAAAGCTCCTGCTGCTATTACTGTAAATGAAGAGACCAAATGATTGGTCATGATTGACGACTTCTGTTTAGTGCGGTGATTTATCTAGGGATATCCCCTATGGCGTTCTGGGTGGTGGATTGATGCAGCCACACTCGTTTGGAGGGTTTATATCCGACTTTGTCGGTTTCGATATTGGCGGGATTCCTGGACAAAGCCTGGGCGCCTTTTGTTACTTATTAGCATTCTGTACATCTGTTTTATCTGCCTGTCAAGGTGTGACTGGTATGGTCGCAACTGGCATGGTCGCACGTTTTGGACAGTATTTTTTTGGGAATATTGAATCAGCACATAGAGCTGAGATTAATAGAGCTACTTTACATGACATTTAACTTAACCTCGTTGGCTGAGAACTTCCACTGAACTTGCTTGAAGTTATTCACTGCGCTATCAACCTTATCAATGCAAACATTACAAACACCGGCAAAAAAACTTCCTCCGCCTCCAAAAAAAATTATCCACCAGCACGATCAGTCTCCGCTCGAACTACTCCATTACTTTTTGTTTCAGTCATTACACAGCCTACTGAAATTATCTTTCATAATGGCTGGATTAAAGCGTGCTGTCGACGGCAGCGAGGAGCGCAATGGCAAACGGAGCAAGACCAAGGAAGTCTCCGCCTCCAAGTCCAAGTCTGCGCCCGTGAAGAAGTCCAGCTCCGGATCCAAGAAGGACTCGAAGAAGGAGTCCAAGTCCAGCAAGGGCGACAAGAAGAAGCCCTCGAAGAAGGTCCAGAAGGAAGAAAGCGAGTCCGAGGACGACTTCGACATTGACGACGTTTCCGACGAGGACCTCGATGCCCTTGATGCTATCTCCGAGGAGGATGTTGAGATGGATGATGTGAGCGAGGAGGAGGAAGAGAAGCCTTCCAAGCCTTCCAAGTCCGAGAAGGAGGGAGAGCAGGAGGATGCGCCACACAAGAACCCAAACAGTAAGTCGTCTTCCGGCCTTTTTTCACCATCATGTAGTTAATCGCTCTTGACTTTTTCAGGCAATGCCTCTCGCGAATCCCATGCCAAGCAAAAGGTGCTCCAGCAAGAACGCAAGGCCGCTAAGCCCAACGCCGATACCATCGCCCGCTCCATGAAGTTGTGGGAGCAGCTGCGTCGCAAGTCACACGTGCCGCTTGAGCAGCGGAAGAAGCTTATCAAGGAGCTTTTCGAGATCATCACCAACCGCGTCCGCGACTTTGTGTTCAAGCACGATTCCGTTCGTGTCATTCAGACCGCTCTCAAGTACGGAAACCTCGAGCAGCGCAAGCAGATTGCGCATGAGTTGAAGGGCAGCTACAAGGAATTGGCTCAGAGCAGATATGCTAAGTTCCTGGTCGGAAAGTTGATTGTTCATGGCGATACCGAGACCCGCGACTTGATCATTCCAGAGTTCTACGGCCACGTCAAGCGTCTCATCCGTCACCCCGAGGGTTCATGGATTCTCGACGATATCTACCGCACAGTTGCTTCCAAGGCGCAAAAGAACAGACTCCTCCGTGAGTGGTACGGACCCGAGTTCGTAATCTTCCAGGATGAGAACGACACCACCGCCGATCTGCCCAAGATTCTCGAAGCCCACCCCGAGAAGCGTGGACCCATCATGAACTACTTGCGCGAGCTCATCAACCACTTGGTGCAGAAGAAGAGCACCGGTTTCACCATGCTTCACGATGCCATGTTGCAATACTTCCTCAGCACAAAGCCCGGCAGTAACGAAGCCAACGAATTCATCGAAATGCTGAAGAGCGACGAAGAGGGTGACCTGGTCAAGAACTTGGCTTTCACCACTTCCGGCTCGCGCGTCATGTGCCTCACCTTCGCATACGCCAACGCCAAGGACCGCAAGCTCCTTCTCCGATTCTACCGTGACACCGTCAAGACCATGGCTGGCGACTTGAACGGCCACCAAGTCATCCTCGCCGCTTACGAGGTTATCGACGACACAAAGCTCAGCTCCAAGTCCTTCTTCCCCGAGCTACTGAACCAGAACGACGGAGCCGAGGCCCGCAACGAGGAACTTTGCTTCCAGGTCAACGACCTGACCGCCCGTATCCCCATCCTCTACCCCTTCGCTGGTGAGCGCGTCAAGTGGCTCCTACCAGAAGTCACCCAGAAGGTTCTCGAGGAAGTTCGCGAAGTTCGGAAGGAAACCTCCAAGAAAGACCCGGCCGTCCGCCGCGAGGAGCTCGTCAAGGCCGCCTCGCCCACCCTCCTCGAGTTCATCGCCGCCCGCGCAGAAACTCTCCTAGAGACAACCTTCGGCTGCCAATTCCTCTCGGAAGTCCTTTTCGAAGCCGACGGCGACAAGACCGCCGCTCTTGAAGCCGTCGCCTCCGCCGCCAAGTCACACACCGAAGCTCGGGATACAGCCCACGCCGGCCGTCTCCTCAAGTCGCTCGTTCAGGGTGGCCGCTTCAACCCCGTCACCAAGTCTGTGGAGAAGGTTGAGCCCGCACTGAACTTCCACGGCCTGTTGTACGCTCAGATCAAGGATGAAGTGATGGACTGGGCCACGGGTGCTAATCCCTTCGTCGTTGTCGCTTTGACTGAGTCAGACGACTTCGAGAAGAAGGCTGAGCTCCTGAAGACTTTGAAGAAGAACAAGAAGGCGCTGGAGCAGGCCTCGGCGTCTGGAAAGGAGGATAAGGATGGAAAGAAGAAGCCCAGTCCTACTAGCAGTGGTGCTAAGCTGCTACTTGAGAAGATTTGATTGTGATTCCATATTATAGCCTGTGTAATTTACGTCTCCAAAAAAGCATATTTTGATGATACTATTTACCATTTCAGTTAACTTATATCCTGTTCCAAAAAGTACCTGCTTGATTATTCGTAATCGTGCTTGGATTGTATCTATGTTCCTCTCGCTAGTCTTTCCCCTGGCCAACGTGGTGACTGCGTTCTTAACACGAGTAGCATCAGTCCAATACCAACCAGGTTCAAGATCCCCAGCCCTAAGAAGCAATACCCCCACCCCATCTTGTGCACCAGAGGCACAATGATAGCGGCTGCAACGGCTGCACCAGGATTTCATAACATATTTCCCAGAGCAAAAGCACCAGCAGCCTGCTGAGCAACACAAGACGTCAAAAAGACATTAGAAGCAACGAACATCCAAGACATCCCAAACCCAACTGGAACATATCAGCATACTTCAAAATCCATAATCAAGAATTCAGAGTTGGTAACATACCAAAAAAGGTAGCGAGCAACACCACCCCAGGATGAATCCCATACTGAACTAGAAACCCAAAGTCCCCTAACCCAACACACGCAACAACCAAGCCCCAGCCCAAATCATCCAATCTCTCCTCCGAAGAAACATTCTCCACCCCATAAGCCTTCATAGCCATCTTCCTTTTCCAGTCCGAGAAACGCCCCGAAATAATAGACCCAATAACCATGGTAAACCCAGCAACAAGGTACCCAGCCCCAACAGCAGTACTCGACCAATGATATACACGACCGAGGGCAGTAGGAAGTTGAACAGCCATACAGAAGTAGGATGAGTAAAGGACCGCCGTATTGATACACGAAATCCCAATTGGAGGGCAACGGAAGAGACGCCAGTATCCTCCCAAAGTCGGTTTGGGCGGCGGAGGGCCCCTTTCTGATTCAGGGACTGGCTTTGCAGTCAATGCTATTGGAAAAAGGAGGTACGGTTTATCGCTGTACAAGTTTCCGTTTCCGACGCGCGCACGTAGGGTTTCGGGGAGGGTAAGGAGTAGGATGAGATAGAGGATTGTGCTTGATATCGCTGGAGTACACCCATTAGTATGAATATCGATATCGAGGCTGCCATTGTATACTGGGTTTGATCGTTCCGGGGTATGGAATTGGTACTAACCGAGGAATCCAAAAATCCATCGCCAGGATGTCCTGTCGACGATTGCACCGCCGATTAATGGGCCTAGGATTGGGCCGCATTGGGGTCCGAACATGAAGTAGGACATTGCGCGTGCTCGTTTGCTTGGCTCTATGAGCTGTTTTGAATTAGTTAGTCCTTTTGTTTTATCTCTTACCTTTGGGAGAGATGGGTTGAAGGGTTTTCTTTTCTCACATCTGCTACCGTTCCAGCTCCCAATGAGACAACAGCGGAAGATCCGAATGCCTGCACTATGCGCAGGACAGTAAGAGCCCCATAGTTGGCTGGTACAACTGCAAGGAGGATATTTGCCACGATGTAGACTGATAGTGAGATGATGTATAATGGTCTGCGACCTTTCCAGTCTGCGAAACTGGACCAGAACATTGGCTGTGAGGGATTTTGGTTAGATTGAGCATTCTCCAATTCAGGATCGTCGATGAACTCCTACTCCAAAGGCAAATACTAGCATAAAGACATTGACTGTTACGTTTATCTCAGCTTCTGTTCTGTGGAATTGTCGCGCCAGGATTGGTAGGGCAGGCAGGTAGATATTTGCTGAGAGAGGACCAAAGATTCCTGCAATTGTTATTATTGTAAGGATTAGTATGCAATTTGCGCGAGTGAATGCTGTGTATGGCTGGGGTAGTTCGGCATAGGGTTGCGAGCAATCCTGGGGTCCCTCTGCTGCTTTGGCGATGGTGAGGGCGTGGGATGTTCGTATCACATGTGGCTCGGCTTCCTGGTTGGACTTTTGTGGATTGGACATCATTCCGGTTGCTATTGAAGAGATATGGTATGTGGTTGAGTACTGAACATTCAATCGTGAGAGGTGAGAGAGGGGAGAGGAGAGTTAGGGTTTGTTGACGCACGGGAGCGATCTTTGACGGAAAGCGCTCAAATCAACTCAGATTCTTTGCTTAAGCTCCGGTGAAGTGGTAATCCGGCGTCAATTCTGGCAATTTGCATCACTTCCCACCCTTCAACGACTCAAGTTTCTTTCTGCTTTACTTCGTTTATCCAACAGTCGTGACATGCAGAACAATAACAACATGCAGGTTAATCACCACAAGAAGACACCGGAGCAGTCTGTCGAAGAGACAGACGTCCAAGCAGTACAGACCACTGACCATAATTATGATGACCTAGAGCAGGCTGGGTCCAAGGCAGCTTTCAATTCGAAGAGAGCCTTGTGGGCATTTCTAGTTCTATGCTACTCGGTAAGTTGTTTCAATACACTCTTGCTCTAGCATCGGATTCATTGCCCGCATTGCAGACAGGTCCAACGTTCTCCATGGTCTCGAACTATGTCACTGTCGCAATCCTATCAGCAACCAATTACTTGGGACACCAGAGAGGATCTACTAAGCCATGCCCTCGACACGGCACAAATATCAACTGTCTGGTGGCATTCGGCGGAGGGGAAATTGACTACAACAGCTATCCGTGAGCTTGACGCGTTTAATTTATTCCCTGGTAACTGATGACTGACAAATCAAAGGTTGTATCTCCGAGCAATCAGTCGCGCAACAGAAGGCGTGGTCGCTATCCTTACGGCTGGATTGGCAGACTTTTCTTGTGCGTATACCCCATCAAGTTGTTTGGTCGCCAGGGCTAATTCGTATGAAGACTACCGCAAGACGATGATGATTTCCTCCATATTGTTGCTTGGTGCCCTGGCCTTGCCTTTCGCTGGTTTAAAAGGCCGATCATACAGTCATCTCACTGCCTTGTCGGTACTGTATTGCCTTTTGACAACTGTCGGAGGCGTCTACACAGTCATTGAAGGATCATACATTCCGATCTTCATGCGATCGACTGGCTACCTCCGGGACTCGTCCGCCTCAACAACCGGAAATGAGAGAACAACGTGGAACAAGGGTGTCTCAGTCAGTGTTCTTGCCTTGGTCTCCAGCAATCTCGGAGGCTTGACGGCCTTGATTATTGGAGTGATTCTTGTCTATGGACGCGGATCATTTGTGAAGGTTGGCTACTTCAACTATCTCCTTGCAATAACCATCGCAGGCTGCATCACGAGCAAGTCGAATGAATATCCGCAAACTAGGTGCACATTCACTAACTATAATAGTAATTTTCGCTCTCCTTGGTCAATATCTCCTGCCATCGGTGCGCGGCAAAGAAATCGACAGCGCGAAAGACAACACCCCTTTACTGCTGGCGTTCAGGAATTGGTTGATATTGCTCAAAAATGCACCGCGCTACTCAGAAGCCTTCAAATTCTGCATTGGCTGGGTTCTTTGGAACACAGGGTACGCCAACCACCTTCAGCTCATGGGAGCACTCTTCCTTCAAGTCACCGGCTTCAACCGAGGCTCGGGTGTGTACTCAGTATGGTCCTTTACCAGCGTGATATTCGCTTGTCTGGGCTGTCTATCCTTCATGTATCTCTACTCCCGACTCCGAGTCTCATGTTCGGTGAAATCATATGCATACGCATTTCTCACGGTGAACATCCTCTGTGTTCTGTGGGGCTGTATCGGAATCAGTAATGTTTCCATCGGCTACAAACATCAAACAGAGTTCTGGGTTGAGCAAGTGCTGTTTATGTCCACTGGCAGTGCGCTCCGGGCGTATAACCGTGCTATCTTTGCTTCTATGATTCCGGAGAATTCGGAGGCACTGTTCTTTGGTCTGGAGATTACGCTCGATCTTGCTACCGGATGGATCAATCCTCTTGTCACGGGTATTATTCAGAATCGGACGCATAATCTTCGCTTTCCTATGATTCCTAACTTATTGCTTATGGCTGTGGGATTGGGGTTCTATTTGACGGTCGATGTTTCTAAGGGGATTGAATAAGCTAAAGTGGCGTTGACATATTAGTGCGGTTTTGGTTTTCAAAGAGGATAAAAAGATGGAGTAGCCAATGGTGTATTATTATTTGGCTATAGCTTTTGTTATGATAGGAATGTCATGCTTACAATATCATTAATCGGAAATGAATTTCTAGTGTATACTGAACTATTAGTTGATGTTAGACCTTCCGCTCGATTCTAGCCAAAAAAAACCCCTAAATAAAGTATGTATGGTTGCCCAGATATATCGCGCAAATTTGCTCAGATTGACTTGGTGCTCTCAAGAACGAGGTAGGGAGCGACAAAGCCTTTCATATTAAATTAACTCCAGCAATCGGATATGTATGGAAACAGAACTTCAATACGAGCAGGCCTCAAGGAAACAAGACAAAACCACAGCAACGCGAAATTTAGCACCTAAATATCAAATACAGGTCATACTCTCCTGAAATGAAGCCGAACATCTCGTGGATGCAGGCGCCCAGCCTGTGAAACAATCGAATATTCAGGAGTGCATCAAGGCAGCCAAGATTCAGAAACATACCGAAGTCATCCGATCCTCCCATGCTGAATCCAACTTCCACCGAAGAGTGTTGGTCAGAACGAGAAGTGTAACTCGCACTTCCAACAGAGCAAACTTCTCGCCCAAACATGCCCGAGAGCCACCATGAAAAGAAACAAATTCAGCACGAGCCTTGGCTCGGCGATAATTTCGAGAAATCTGCTCACTGTTGATACCCCACCGCTCTGGTCGAAATTCATCGGCATCTGATCCCCAGGCTTCTGGATCCCTGTTTGTGGAGTATGCATTGTACCCAACGTATGTGCCTTGCGGCAGGTAAATGCGGTCTGCAAGCCAAGCAGGCTCGGATACGCGTCGGTTAACGAGTTGTGATATGGGTGGTAATAGTCTTAAACACTCCAATATTGTTGCGGTTAGATATGGCAGGTTTTGTAGATCGTATGGAGGGCGCAGGATATTCTTGAGGGTAGAGGTATTGATTTCATTGCGAAGCTTTTCTTGTATCTTCTATCATTTTTTCGATATCAGAGGGGCATCGTTTAAACAACGAATTAAAAAGAATAAACTAACCGGATACTTCGCAAGCAGGTATAAAGATGAAATAATCAGCAATTGGGAGTTCTCTTGACCGGCGACGAAAAGCACATTGAGATTATCGCGAAGTTGCTTCGTGGTGAGGGCTCCATCATACCATGAAGCCATCATTCGATCTCTAAGACATGTTGATTGCTCATCTTTTTGTTGACCTGGCAAGTAACTCTTCGATATTTCCCATTGCAATGCGGTGGAAATGTCGTGTACCAGCTTGCGATGATCCAAGACCGGAAAATTCAGAAATATAGGATGAAACAGGTGTTTTTTGAGGTTTCGTTGTGAGGAATGCAGTGGGACTTCGTTTTTCATGTTCATCATTTGAGACTCATGACTAAATCCGCTTAGCGATTCCCAAAAAGATGAAGTTAATATACTGACGCTCAATCACTTTCTCAATACAAGAATCCAACCCCAGACTGAATTTTGTCGGCAAGCAATGATCTTATCTTGCCAGCCCAATAGACAATTCTTACGGACATTGATTCAAGAGCAAGATCCATCCACAATATCTCTTTACCGTGGATTTTCACGCTTTATGCTAGAGGATCTAGCCTCCCATGCTAGCTCAAGATCCACTTCACGGTCTCAAAGAAAGAAAACGACGGAGAGCATTTCCTTTCAGATGTTATTGCGCAACCAGGCATACTCCAATTTGGTTGAACTTTTTTTTCCCGATCATATCAGGCTGTCAATTCACGCGCATGCCAACTCGGGTCCCAAATTCGGCATTTCCTTATTTGACCGGAGTCAGACTCGCGTGGTCGATGATTTGGACGATCTCTCAAGTGTTGCTAGAACATCTCATGACTTCTTGCATATTCCCACTCCATGGCATAATTGTGTTTTTCAAATCGGGGGAAGGGATTTTACGTATGTCACCAAGTCTCGGGTCATTCAAGATGCTCTGAGGTCGAATCGAGTCACTGGATGCTGGGTGCCAGGAGATTTTGACCGTGGTTTTGGTGGGTATTTTCACATCGATGATTATGGGACCATGCGATGGCCAATGGAATCGACGCAGTGAACAATCTGTCGAGCCCAGATCGGGGGATATCAAGCACCATAGATGCTCTCAATATTGTGACTCCTAAATGACATTGTCATTTTTGAGACTGCTTCACTATGAGATCGCGAATTATGCTTGCGATATTGTCAAATTCACATGTCGTATTCCAAGTTTTGGGAAGAGAGCATGGTTGGTATTCAAGAGGATAGCGACGCTAATTTGGATGTTTCATGGCTCTTCATGGTGTCTGGTATAGTGTGCCAATGCTCTCAGCCAGTACTGGTCTACAGTATGCAGCTAGAATCATTGACGCTAAAAACCTTAAACCCCAATTTTATATGCTTGTTGTGACGTTGCGTCGTAGGGGTCGTGGTGGGCGAGATCTATATCATTCAGACCATAAAGGCACGAGGATGACCATGCCTACATCGGCGACACCTTGACCCCGAGATAGAATTGTCTAGAGCCTGCATAATTACATTTGCCCAAAAATAAGTCTGAAACCGAAATTAAATTCTCCACAGTGGACATTTCCAGGGATCGTCGATCTCAGGGGTTCGTCCAGTGGTTTGTTTACGAGATTCCTCAAGGGGAAGTGTATGAGTCTGTAGGCGTCACCCAGTCCAAGTAGATATCTGCTTGGTCCTTACATGGTGCAAGGTCCAGTACAAGTTGAATACTGTAGTTTATCCCTATACGAAGCCGAGCTAATTAAACGGCTGGGCTTGGCGGGCTATACTCGAAGGGTCATTGGCGTCGGCAGACATGATACGTTAACTGATAGCTATGAAACATGAAACCAGAAACCGGAGGATCCAAGTATAAGGTCAGATCTGTAGGGTCAAGCATAGACGATGTGTCACATACTGACACAGCACTATTGGCAACTGTAAATCATAGTGTGAGCCTAAATCCCATGCGAATATCTTCAAAAACTTCAGCCTCCAAAAAAGGAAATGATCAGGGCGCTAGACTCAGCCCGTTAGGGGCCCAGGGTGACTTGACTTTGTTGGCTTGGGATTTCTTCTCTTTCTTCCATTTCCACCCCCTCTAATTTGTGAATACCTCCAGGCCCCAGGGCCTGAGAGAAAGAAAGAGAGAAGCAATGCCCTCACTCACGCTGCATGACCCGGACATGATCCTCCCATACGAAGGCGAACGCGAGTCCCAAACCCCGTCTCCACCGCAAATCGCCTACTTGTCGCATCTCAACTCCCGCAACTACGACCCCAATGCCCCCATGGCCGTGGGCTCACGACAGAAGAAAAATTTTTCCCGCTCGGCCTGGACACACGAGGATGTAAATGTCAGTCGTCGCTTGTCGGACATCGGCGAAGAGCTGTCCCCAGCCAGGTCGGATAATTTCGAGACGGGGGACTCTCACGAGTCGAGCTCCCCTGATGAGCACGAGGCCGAGTCGAGTTCCAGCTCGACCGTGAGCGCGGGAAGTCGACGCGCTTCGGAAACGAGGCCAGTGGATCGTGATCTAGCGGCTGCTCAGGCGGAGGTCGTGAAAGCGCAGGCGAGTGTGGTGGGAGCCAGTCCGACCCTGGCGGCCAGCAACTCCGTCGCGTCGGCTGCGGCCGAGGGCAAAGGGCCCGGGGAGGAGTTTTCGTCGGCGATACTGAGCAGTGAGGCGGAGAGGATTCTGGAGAATGCGAAGAAACGCTTGAATGTACGTGATCCTGGCCTTGTGCGCCTTCCATTAGTCTCACCCCCGGGGGGAATGAGAATCGGAATGAGAATGGGAATGCTAACATCTCGTTAGCTTATGGAAGGGAATCTGACTCGCGCTCGCTCGACTACGCGTATGACGCCCTCGCCCTCGCCCTCTACGCCGGGGAATATCCCAATGGGCATGCACCACCCCGTCGGGGGACTGTATCGATCAATATCCCGCACCGATCCCAAGAACTCGTCGCTACGTCGGCAGTCGCTCATTTCCAATCAGGATTCATCGAATAATCGACACTCGAGGGTTCATTCGGAGACGAACATCCCGTCCGAGTCGAGCATGTCGAATGATAAGAAGGGCATGTCTCGCTCAGTCAGCGCCATGGGCGCGAGTACTTCGTCCAGTCTTCATACGGATGATCGGTCGTTCCAGTACGAGCCGACGAGGGCCTATCTGACGCATCGGGCGTCCATATCTTCTATAAGACCTCCGGTGCAAATCCAAGAGCAACCAGCCGAGCCCGAGACTACGCCGTCGCCTATCTCGGATGGAAACAGCTTGGCAGATTCACCGCAGAGCTTGGGCATCTCTGATGAAGAGTCAAAGTCTAGCCCCGACAGTTTCAGTCCTGTGTACAGTTCATTTGGACCGCCTAGTCGTGCGCAGTCGCAGTTACAAGTGCGCGATCTGCAGTATCAGATGAAGGGTCTGCATATCAAGATCTCTTCGCTCAAGGTGAAGACTCAGGAGGATAATCTTCGCAGGCGCAGTCTGCAAAGTTTGCGTACGCCCAGTCCCCTGACGGCTGCTGATCACTGGTATGCCAATGCGCTGGAGCTCAAAGATGGCCGCAGCAGCCGTGGATCCAACCCCAGACGTGATACAAGCTCTGAGTATGCCCGGCGTGTCTCAAATGCTGGTTTGCAAAACGACCGGCGTGCCTCGGGGGATAGTCCTGTGGAGCACCAAGCTGAGAATGCATCGACGAATGCTGGCAATTGGCAAGATAATGGGCCCGAATACGATGACAACCAATCTGTCGCGGAGACCATGTATGAAGACGCTGAAGAGGGCGACTATGACGAGATCGACCGGGAAGCTCTGGATGAGATTCTCCGTGAACCGCTTGACGATGACCTGGAGGGACCAATTCATATCGATACTACGCCTCACGAGATGCGCGAGGATGCCTTTGACTACGAGCATTTCATCTTGCACAGCGCGCTGGGCAATTTCGCGCGACCACTCCGCCGTGCGAGCACCAGCTCCAATGGCTCCATTGAAACCACGCGTCCAACCTACACCGCAAAGCACTCGCGCACCAACAGCGCCATGTCCGACTCGACGGTGGCAACCTTTGCAACCGCAACCGAAGGCCGCCGAGATGATGAAGATGACATTGACAGCGTGATGTACTGGGACCGACGGTTCAATCACGGTCCGTTTCCACTTCCACAGCCCCCTACTGAGGTCCGAACTAATCCCCCGACAGAACTCCGACATGGCCACGGACATGGACATGCCCACACTCACTCTCATTCCCACCACGGCCCCAGTCCCATTCAAGAAGCCCAAGAACCCGACCGATCAGAAACCCCCCGTGGATCCCGTGCCAATGGGGATAATACTCTCACCCCTGTCGACGAGGTCCTCACCCCACAGAAACAAACCGGCCGCTCCTCAACTGCCGGCACCGCAACACCAAACTCCCTCGTCTCATCCCTCGTCTCGACTGTGCGCGCTGCATCCAGCACCCCCGTCGCCGGCGGCATCAACGACGATGACACGCAGATGCTGGAAACTCTCTTTGCCAGCCTGGGTAATGTCTGCATGGATCTGCAGGCCATCACGACCTCTCCAGAGCCCGATCACAACGCCGCACGTGTATTACGGCGCCGGCTGGATGCGGCGCGGAGAGTGTTGGAGGGCGAACTCGACGCTTAATGCTTAATCTCTTTGTCTTTTCCTATATCTATTCCATCTCTGCATTGCGATGATACCACGATTTATCGCGAGAGCGAGATTTACTCTCTTTTCGACTCTTTTTTCTTCTATTTGGCTGTTTCATATTTCTTTGTTTGGATTATTGTGATACCCAGTGTTTTTGAGGTTTACTTTCTCTTTTCTTTCTGTTTCTTGTCTTGTCTTGCGCATTAACGGTCGAACTGGTCTCTATATCTACCGGAGACGTCAGAGATCGAATCGTATTATTTGTTAATACGTACTAAGCGCATTGTATATGCTTTGCATTGTAGAACCTATCTTTGTTCACATCCAACCCTATATATGTAGACTTTTGTTTCCCTGTCATAGTCTCGTCAGATTCTCCTCTTCATCTTCAGCTCACATTCCCCGGATCTCTTAAATCTGGTCTTTGACATCTGTGTTCTGCCTCTCTCCCCCCCTTTCTGCCCCGCGCAGATCCCACTTCACAACATCCCACCACGCGAATCATACATAGTCAGTCCAGGCAATCCCATTCCAAGCTGATCTTAGACCTGAAAACTAACTAAATCCTCAGAACCTCCCGAGAAAGTTGTCTCCACCCAACACAAATCACAAACCCTCAAGAAAAAAAAAACAGAAAAAAAACAGCCAAACTGAACTCATCTCCAAGAAAAAGAAGGCCAACCCCTGACCTTCGCAAAACCCTCTTAAAATCTCTCTTCATTCAAAAAGCTCCAGAGCCAAAGCCCTCAGAGCCCAACATGCCCCCAACCCAACATCCCCCCACCTCACGCCGCCTGCTCATCTTCCAGGAGACGCGCAACCCGCAAAACACAGCCGAGATAGTCTATCTGCCCGTCAACAAACTGGGGCTGCCCATTTGCGGCGATGGACCCGAACTGCCCTCGATTCTGGAACTGCCGTTGCGCATTTTGAGGGTTTTCACGGACATTTTTAATCAGCCGAAGTATAAGGGGTGGTAAGTTCGTGTTTTTTTCTTTGCTTTTTCTGCTTATTTTGCTCTTTTTCCCTTTTTTTTCCTGTCTCTTTTTCCCCCAACTTCCACCTGGACGTGACTATTCAATGTGCTTGAAACTGACTGGAGTGTTCTGCAACAGGGCTGTTCTTTCTGCTGGGCCGTATCATGATACCTCGGAAGAAGGGAAGTTTTATGCAGTTGTCTTGGAGCAGATGCAGCTGGTTCCTGGGCAGAGCGGGCAGGTTGATAATATGATTCAGAGTACGCCTTGATCTTGGTTTGGGCATGGGGTTGGGGTTGCGGTTTTCTTATTTCCATATTGTTTTCTGTTTGTCTTCGTGTGTATATTGTAAGTTATAACTGAAGTGAAGGGACTCGTTGCTAGTGTTAACGTGATATTACGACCAGCTTCCGACCGCACTTCATCGCGTGCAATTAATCATGTATCTCGTGTCATTACATCGATTCTGACAGGGCAGCTCCCCTGAGACTTCTATCAAACATGGTCATCGAGAGGGGCTGTCCCCGATGCACTCAGATGGTCTTCAGAGATGTTGGCCTGGAATGAAGGTTGCCCTTGGCTATCTGCCAGCTGCAAGGAATCTTCCTGCGGGTTGTACATCACTATAGTCGAATTTCCGGAGTTCGATACTGCATATGTCAAAGAGACGTCTGGGTGCTTATAGTCATCAGAGATGCAGACCTGCCTCTATAGGAAGCGAGAGATATCGAGGGTCGATCTCGGTATCTTGTATTGATACGCTCTCCTCAGTAACAGAAAAGTTCTTTTTAAAGATGAATACTGTCCAAAATAAGCGACAAATGTTTTGGGCGCTCTTGTCAGTAAGCTTCTCATACGTGAATTCGCGGTGGTACCCTAGAGTTTGATAGTAATTTGTTGCAGCGGTAGATATAAGATTGTAGTATAAGAACGGCTTAGCCTCTCCTTGAGCTTTAATTGCCTGTATCATAGCAAATTGGTTCGTTTTTCGCGTTTTGACTGAACCAAGGAGCCACTTACACCCATTGTCAGGGCGAATCATGCCTTGCGTATCTTGCATCTTTCACGCTACACAGATCGTCAGCCCTAAGTTACTATCTATCAACGTCTCTGAAGACCATCACCGTATCATGGTTGCCCAAGATGTTTAGTAGCAGTTCCATTATTGCACAGAATCATTCTACCTAGGCTGACTGGGTCTTGTTTGACCTAGACTAGTTGGCAAGGGAGATGGGGGCTGAGGATATAGTTTACAATGAATGAGTACACCAAGAGCATCGATTAAATAAAGGATAGCATTTCCGCTCGATACAAAATTGACGTGATAAAAGCCTCGGCTACAAATAACCAAATCAGACACCGCAACCAATCCGTTGGCAACACCTACTAACACCCCCGAGAAAGAAAAGAAAAGGGAAAAAAAGGCTGGGAAACTGTGACAACAGAAGATATCCTCCGTGGTCATTTCTTCGCTTGAAAAAGATAAAATGGTTCTACCCCTACAAGATAATTCAACTCCGTTAAGCAAATCAGACAAGATGCCCGCGTCCGCTGGGAATGGGAAACGGGGGATGTACTCGAAAAGATTCGTTGCATGCGTGTTTTGCTGTCGCTATCATATCGTAATGGATGACTGATGATCGCCAGTATGTGGTCCTCTTAGCAAATAGTGCGACTTGAATATTTGTTTTGCTTTGTTTTGTATTTTGGTTGTTCTGAGGGATCAAGTGGCATTGTTGGGCTCGAGGAGGTTGGCACTGTGGTGACAATCCAGGGAACGTGAGTCGGACGGGTCGAAGACGGCGTTCTTGCGCTCTTCGATGTAGTAGGCTGTGGAAAAAGAGTCAGGGAGAACTTTTGCGTGGACGGGGTCATTTAGTAACTTACGTGTAAGTTGAATCATGTCGAACCAGCGGACGGCCCACTCATCGCTGCCGTCCACGGCCTTGAGAATGCCGTTCTCGGGACGGAAAGTGGCCTTGGGAGGGATGTGGCGCATGCGCAGAAGCATCTCCAGGATGTCGGAGAAACGGTCAGACTGGTTGAAGTAATAGGGAGGGCGCTTGTCCAGGGGCCACTATAACACCTGTCAGTAAGGGTGCAATGAGATGTCGATGGTAACAACTTACGCGGCCAGAGAAGTTTTCGTTGTCCCATGAGCGGAAGAGCCAGCAGGTGCGTTCCACGCAGTTCAGAAGAATAATAGCAGTAATGAAGGTATCGAACCAGCCACACTTCTGGCGCTGAAGAAGGCGACGCTCGAGGTCGTTGATGACAAACTTGCTCAAGGCCATGGCACGCTTTTCCATGGCGGAACGCAGCTGGCTGCAGAGAAGACCGTAGGACTCGGGGTCGGACACTTCCTCAATAGGCAGACGACCCTCGTCCGAGGGCTGAGAAAGAGAATGCAGTGAGTTAGGAGGGAGAGTCGGGTTGTAGTAGGTCTTCCAGGTAAGTTCGGTGTCAACAAGGATGTGAGTAGCAACCCAGAGCTCCAGCACACGCTCAAGAAGAATATCCTGTTTATTATCAGTAGAGTTCCTATACATCGACAGATCAAGTAAATATACCTTCTTCTGCTGGTTAATCTCGGCAGCGAGCATCAGGGTGGGCTTCATAAAAGGCGAGGTCTCTCGCTCATAGAAAAGATGTGCGTTCTTCTTGATGTACAACTCAAGCTTGCTGGGAATGTCATCGGCATCGGCATCCAAGAGGTAAACCTCTTGGGTGGGGCTAGAGAACTGGTCATCTCCAAGGCCCTGAAGCTGGGGGTCGAGAGCAGACACCGAAGCACGATGGCCCTGCAATCCACTGAATGTCATGTAGGAGTTACTCTCTTCAAAGTGGGTGACCTCGATGCGGCCTGAATAGTGCTCGAACTTGACCTGGTTTTTGATGCTATTGGTGTCATGGTAGGCAAGTGTTGAGTTCAAGTCTTGAGTGTTGTCAGTTTACTGCAAAACAATAACAATAACAGGTGAGCAACTTACTGGCATTGTAAAGTTCGAACTCGTCGGAAAGACGAGTGCGCAGGCACGGATGCTTCCACAGGCGAGCGCTCTCCACACTAGCGCAAGTGGTGCAAGGGGTATCGCCAGAACACTATCAACGTCAGTCAGTTTTCAACCAATTCAGAATGTCATTCTTACGGGTTTCTTCAGCATTCGGCAACGAAGACAGGCGCCCTTCTTCCGTACATCCTGGACCTCACGGCGTCGCTCAGCAGTGAATCGGCCGCGAACCTTCGGCTTCATGGGCTTCGTCGAGTTGCCAAATTCATTCACAAATCCCTTTGCCTGGGTATTCGGGTTCATAGCAATGGGCCGGGGATAGGAAGCAGCACGCTGGGTTGCAGCGGTCAAAGATGGGTCATGCTCATGCAAGCTGTCGAAAAGCAATTGCTCGTGTGTTGACAACTGTCCACCCCACTGACCAAGCTTCAATCCATCAGAGCTAATGTTATCGCCATCAATTGACAGTCCCTGTGGGACCATTTCGTTGGCAGAAGCCGCGATCATCGACAGTTGCGATTGGCGCGCATTGGAGGTCGACTCCGGCGACATGGAGGCATCACCCAGGGGTGGAGACATGGAAGCCGGGTGTTCACCCGGGGTGTGGCTTGGAAGGGCAGGAATACTAGGAGCGTTGGACGATTGAGGAGTTCCTGAGACACGTTAGCGAGCTGTAGGACTGCGACGTCGGAGGTGGAAACAAACCTTCATTTCCGGTACCTTCGATCTTGCCCTCAGATCCTTGCGATTGTCCCTGGAAGCCCTCGGCCTCCAGTGCAGGGTCGACAATGACTGTCTTTCCTCCCGCAGTCACAGACTGAGTGTATCCGGGGCCACGCTTATTGACATCCGAGGCACCAACTTGTCGCGACGCTTCGGCAAGCACATTGAGACCATCGAAGTTGGGTCGGTTGGGGAATCCGCCTTCACCCGACTTTCCTTGTTTCCCAGATGGTGAATCCTTGTTCGAGTCGCCGTCGGTGAGGTCGGGGAGTTCGTGGAGTCGCAACAAGACGCGTTGACGGTCGCGGAGGGGGATGGCCTGGCATTTCTTGACCAGGTGGTTGGTGAGGCTGTCAATGCGACCTTTGGGAAATATCTCCCCGCAGGCTTTGCATGTGTGTTGGTAGCGATTGCTCGCGTCTTCCAGCTTAGGACCTCGGTGGAAGAACTCGAGGATGAGTTGGTTGGGCTTGCGACCCATTTTGCAAGGTGCTGTGGGCGTGTTTTAGGATAGATTCACGTGTAAATCAAATAATCAGCAAACGTGAACAAAAGAGTATCAATGTCTTTTCCAAGCAAAGCACTGGATCCCACCAAGTTGGGGTTGGTGTATTGAGCAGGAAAGACGGAGGGGTGGAGGAGGATCGTGCAAAAAAACACGTGCACAGTCACTGGGGACTGGGAGGCCCAGTCCGTGAACCTCGAAATACAAGCCTCAAAGAAGAGACTCGAGACTGAACAATAGCAATATCTCGACGATTCAAACGAAGATGTGCGGGCAAAACCTGGGCAGTAGAGGGCGGTCTGGCAATCGCAAGGGGAGGAACACGCGATGGAGGCTTCACCGCACGAAAGGCGGTGATGCTGCAGGGCGGTCACGGAAAGGCGGTGATCAAGATCAAGGAATATCAACTCTGGAACTATGAGGAGTTTCAGGTCGAACGTTGGTGATGTTGTTGATGGGAAGAGTAGTTGGGGAAGAAGGAAGTCTTGGTCACTTGTGCCACTGTGACTGCTACACTTGTCTCTCCAGAATGTATGCGAAAAACTCTATGTACAGCTGTATGCAGCTCGTTTATTTCTTTTTCTGGTTTTTATTCGTATCGGTAATGTCAAGGCAGCTTCCAGTGTAGCTTGCTTTGTATTTGATTCTCTATGGAAGTTGATCCTGAGTGGTTTCTTTGGTGTTGCTGTCGCCGGTGCGATTATATATCTCATCATCGCTTACCGTGAGGTGGCGATTTACGAATGTACCAACCCATTCACGAATGAAGCCAATTTGAGCCACTAGGATATAGTGGCCGTGTTTATATAATCCCAAAGCTACTGTATAGATAATAATAAATAATATCCTGTCTCAGTTGCCAGCTGTTGGCACGCTCAACAGATCCGGTGCTCGGGAGGCCGCCAGGGTACACCAAGCACTTCAAATATTCGACGCTCATTGCGACTCTCAATCAATCTACCTGCATTTAGTTTGGCTTGCTGCGTGCGAAGGACATCGGCAAATAGTCCCTTTTGATTCAAGCACATGCCCTTTTTCCGTGCCAATAACCTCATACTTCGGTTGAAGATATCATTGCCAGTGAAGTACAGCAACGCCGCCCCGATCTCAGAATCAGGAACGAACAACAGATCTATTCGACGCCACAAGTTGCTGCCAGGTATTTTCGACGCACCATGCCATTTAGACCCATCATTTTGCGACGACAGGGCAAGGCTGGCCTGCAGGAATCCACAGCGGAACAACTTGGGAACGACGAGTCCAAGCATGACTGAGCGGATCTGGTCCAGCGTGGTCCCAGGCTTGGTTATCAGACAGTCAATGTCCCCGCAGGTTGCTGCCCCGCGGCGGTAAGAGCCCGAGATGATCACCTGCATATCCCTGTCCTCGGTTTGCACCGCCTTTCGCACAATTGCGCCATGAGCTTCCACCTCCTTGCGAGGGATGCGTTGAGAAAAGTCATGATATCGCTCTACCCCGATGCGTTGCTGTTTGCTCAAAGGGGCCCTCTCGAGCAGATCAGCTAAAGACATATAGCCCTGCGCCACCCATTTGGACGCCTGGGTGAGACCAGCACCATAGACGCCGAGGAATTTCTGGATGAGCCGGTCTTCCGGAGTTTCGTTTGTGTTTTCCAAGCGACGAAGACGGTTGGTCAAGACAATTTCTTCAATCTTGTCCGCTAGTCGCTCGCCAATTCCAGGGAGGGCTCGCGCTTGTGTTCGCGTGGAAATCTTCTTTGGTTGCTTTCTCAAAGCAATGATTGCTTTACGGTAGCCGAGACTTCGCCAATGATCTGCTGTTTGGGTATAGTAGTCCAGCATCTGCTGAAGTACTTCAATGGTCCGGTGATTTGGATTGTCGAGCTTCCCACCGGGGTCATACTTCTGCATACATGAGAAGTTCTTTGTCCAGTCTGATTTGTCCTTTCCCTGAGACTCTTTTGGTGACTGTAGTTCGTGGTCTGAATCTGTACCACTTGAGGTTTCATCACTCGATGTGGTAGTATGATTATCGTCCAGAAATTCTAGCGGGTCCAAGGGCTAGACATGAAGATTAGTTGCTTGAAATCTCAAAAAAACGGATGATACGATTTACCAGATGACTAGTTGCTTTTGCCTCGTCGATAATGTCATCCAAGGCGTCACGCTCCCGGAGATTCCTGATATGCATCTCTTCGCCAGCAGGTTCTTCAACAGAACTGGCTGTCACTGCTTGTATACTTTCCTCGAATCGAGGCTGAGACGATTCCGGATATAGGGCTTGTTCCCGGCGCGAGGGCTTCAACGGTAGATCAATCGCTGAAACTGACTCCCTCACAACATGTGACTGCTTCTGTCCCTGTCTTTTCTCCTCTATGGTAAGCTTCGGGACTCCATTGACCCTGAAACGCAGCTGCAACGGATTCAATACTGAGCGAAACTGGATGCAGTCTGAAGGATAGGATTCATTCACAAGGACCACCGTTGTCTGCGACCTAGTTAGCACTGAGATCGGAA
Source organism: Penicillium nucicola (assembly GCF_028828085.1). NCBI lineage: Eukaryota > Fungi > Ascomycota > Eurotiomycetes > Eurotiales > Aspergillaceae > Penicillium > Penicillium nucicola. The sequence continues at coordinate 3,016,179 of NW_026643127.1, forward strand.
TTTTTAGTGGGTGTACTAACTGGTAAAGCATCGAGCTTAATAGAGCCTAAAAGGTCAGTAAGAAGCAGTTCTTTGTCGACAATCACATGTGTCACGGCTTTCCCCCATGCTCGACTCCATGTGGCTCCGTATTCTTGGGCTCGTTGAATACGGAGTCTTCGCACTGGGGAGACATCATTGTTTGGGAAAAAGTCTGATCTCGAAAGGTAAGTGAGAAATAATAGAGAAAAGATCATGAAAAACCCACAAAAGACCAAGTCTTTGAAGATCTGCTGATCTTCCGGTATAAACTTTGCGTTGTTATTCCTCCTCTTCTTCAGGGGAGGACCCCCAGACTTAGTGGCAGGCATGCAGCCAGTAGTTTGATGTCTGATCAGAGCAGCAGGTTTCGAGTCATTTGGCAACGTGCTGTCTTTATATTGATGAGTGCTGGGGGAAGGTTGAGGATCCGACTTTGCTCGAGGAAGTGAGATTCTTTTTGCAACCGGAGCAGGCACAACCGAAGCTGATTCCTTGTATTTTGGATGGAAAAGAAGCTCGTAATTTTCGTCTTGCTGGTCTTGATCGTCTGATTTATCCTGTTCATCCAGCTGCTCCAGAGACTCGAAGAAGCTCTCCTTGCTGTGAGTGCCCGCCATTTTAGTCCGGTGCCCAACCGAGAATCGCAAGACTAGACCAAACAAAAATCATGATAAAATCATGACACAAGTCTCTAGGCACACAAGGTTGCGAATGGTTACCAGTGGACGCGGTTGACTTGCGCGAAAGCGGCGCCAGGTCACGGGATCGGTCACTACCTCAATCTTTCATCATTCACAGCGAGGCGCCTCTGCTGCCTAATTTTGAGGTTCTTGGCGTTGAGAAGAGTTTGGGTCTCGGATGTTGCTGTGGTCACGGTAGCGATGTCGTCGGGTTTGCGCCAATGTCTCTAGAAGTATAGAACAAGCCACTCTGGGCAATATATCTGGGCGTATACTGAAGAAAAGGCTAGCACTTGAAAGTCTCATCCGATATTGTATATCCCATACCTAAAGGATTTTATTCTTTTCGAGTTCATCCAGTCCAAATGCAAACACACGGGAAAATGCACATTCGATGACTTCCATTCCCAAAAGGGTAATATTGCTTCACGTGATCGTGGATTTTCGGAGACGGAGATATTATTGCATGAAAGCTAGACAACCCAATATCTCTACACTCTTACAGTCCACTTTTCTCAGCCCATTGACTGGGAACAATCATTATGTGGAAATCTTCTCTTCCAAACTTTCTGGTCACTGACCTCCCGCTCCTCCAAAGCAGCCGCTGTATAAGCTGCCAATTCCGCAACCCAGCTAGACTCGCCCAGCTCCGACCGAAGCCCTTCTCCGCGCGCCATTATGCTACAGCCAAGGAGGCTACCAAGAAAGTTGCTCCAGTGAAGCGCGATTTAAAGAGCGAGACTCAATCTCTCGCAAGGCAACGCCTGACCAGCTCCATCGAATTTCAACAGAACCAAAAGGATGGCCCTCAGCCAGGCGACTCAGACTTTGCTCCCCCGAGACTGGATCGACCCATCGGAAGCCCAGTGCTACCATTAGAGGGACAGAATACAGGAATTGACACCCGTTCCATGTCCCAGCGGCGCGACGACTTCACCAACTATGACCGACACATCAAGCGGCGCCAGGAATTGTACGAACGCGCATTCTTTCTGCCTCTGGCAATCAACCAGTGGGCAACAAAAATTAAACACCATGCTAATCTGTAATTGCAACTCACAGGACAAAACAAGTCGCCAAACCCTACTTCCGCGAATGGTCTAACCTCCGCCACCACGAAGGCAAGACCTTTGTCTCAAACCCACGACTCTTCAAAGCCGACAGATCCCTTTACTTCCCCAACATGCGTGGCATAACCCTCGCAACACCCAAGGATGCCCAGAACACAACAACCCAGCTGCGTGGTAGCATTTCCGTCGTGAATCTGTTTTCGAGCGTCTGGGCCGAGGGCCAAGTCGCGACATTCACAGGCCCGAAACAGAACCCAGGGCTTGCGGAAGCGCTAGCTAGCGGCGGAAAACATGTGCAGCGGATTGATATCAACCTTGAAGAGAATCGCATGAAGGCGTGGTTGATCAAGACGTTTATGTGGCGTATGCGGCAGAAGTTGCCGAAGGAGCAGCATTCACGGTATTTCTTGGTGCAGAAGGGCTTTGACCAGGCCCTCAAGGAGACTGTTGGTATGATGAACTCTAAGGTTGGGTATGTATATCTTGTTGATGAGGAGTGTCGGATTCGCTGGGCCGGAAGTGGGCCGGCGGATGCGGAAGAGTTGGAGGGACTCAATGCTGGTTTGAGGAAGTTGATTGAGGAGAAGAAGGCTCTTTCTGAACTGTCGGGCTCGACTCGGAAGAATTAGAGAGTTTGTGGCGAGTGTACCAATACCGGACCGAGATTTGTATATGATGTGATTTCCCTCTCATTTAAAATTTGTACATACAATAGAGAATGTGTATAATATAAAGTATCAAGAATACCCGCCGGTTGACGTGCAAGAATTATCATCGTATCCCTCGTCAAGTGGGACACATAGCAATGCCCAAACCTGAACGCCTTGGTAACAAAAGTCCACTCGCTGGATAGCAGCAATCGACGCAAGAACAATAAGACGAGACAGCGTAACCCCCGCAATAACAGTTGAATATATCACCGGAAGAACAGTAACATCAAGAAGCAGAATCCGATAAAGCATCCAAGGATAATAGCATCTCGCCTCTTCTTGTTTCCAATCTTGCCAATGAGATAGTTCATGCCGGGTACATTACTAGCAGCACCGACAATCCGTCGGTTTATATTGGCAATTGTCTCACGCTGGACACCGAAGTTCTCATTAATGGCATATGCCTGGCTCAACACCCCGTCCATCATATTGTGGCTGTTGTCGACTCGCCCCCGCTCCTCGAGCATGTACTCAGCCTCGGCGGCGGCGGGGTTGGATGCGCGGTAGGAGTCAATGTCAGATCGGACATTGGAGAGAAGGTTTGCGCGGTCGCGCGATTCAGCGATGGCGGAGGTTAGTCGTGTAAGCTCGCGGCGATGGTCTTGGAGTACTTCACGATGGCGGGAGACATTGTTCTGTTTCAAAGCGGAGGATGTGAGGGTTGCTTCTGAGTCGAGGAGTCGGGATAGTTGAGCAATGAGAGATTCACGCTGTGCGGTACATAGTTAGCTGTCGCAATTCTTTCTTGGTAGACTTGTTACTCGCGGCTGCTAGCTTACTCTTTCGAGGAGGTCTTTCAATTGTGACTCGAGGCGCAGCTCTTCCTCGGTAGGTGTCTGTGGAGGTTTGGTGAGGGAGGCGAATTGTGAGTAGGTGTGGAAGAGATTCTCGGTCTATTGGTGGCGTCAGTAACATTCTATAGGGAGGTTCCTGAATATATTGGTACCTGAGTCTCGAGTGACCGGGCTTGTTGCCGGAGTTGTGTCCACCCAGAACCAGTAGATGAGGCCATGGCTGGTAAAGTAGAAGTAGAATGGAGGAGAGAAATTCACAGGGGGGTAACAACTGTTCAGAATTAATCTCCAGACCGTGCAAGGGCCGAGGTGCGACACTACGTAAGTTGGCCATGACGGGGTAGAACAGTCTAACCGGATGTGACATAGTGACACCCGATATCTCAGGCATTAACATCAGGCACCAGTCTCAGGCACCAAGGCACAAAATGCCACACACATCACGTGCCCGCTTAGTGTCGCAGAGTTCGCTTAGCCCTAGTCCCACAACCAGTCGCAATTTGACCCTCGGACATCTTCAATTCTCAACGTCGACAACCCACACAAATCGCCGCCATCATGGTACGTGCTGCCAGACAGAACCTCTGAATGCATGCTGATGAACCTCTCTTTTTTTACAGTCGTCCAAGGTCAAGGCCGGTCAGCTCTGGGGCAAGAACAAGGATGAGCTCGCCAAGCAGCTCGAGGAGTTGAAGCTCGAGCTTAACCAGCTCCGCGTTCAGAAGATCTCCAGCGGCGCTTCCACGAAGACTCAGAAGATGTGCGTATCCGACACCCCCGACTTTCCTTTTTTTGTGCGAATGGATTCGAGATTTGCGGGATGGAAACAATCGAACCCCCGATCGGGACAACGAAACAAAAGGATTACACCAGCAAATCACCCATGGGATCGATGAGGAAGAGACGGATATCACGATGGCATTGAGCCGAGACGGAGTTTCTCAAAAGTCATCAAAAATTGATGCTGACTTTTTTTTTTTTAGCGGCGAGGTTCGCAAGTCGATCGCTCGTGTCCTCACCGTCATCAACGCCAACCAGCGCGCCCAGCTGCGTCTGTTCTACAAGAACAAGAAGTACCTTCCCCTCGACCTCCGCCCCAAGCTCACTCGTGAGATCCGTCGCCGTCTCACCAAGCACGAGGCTACCCGCACCACCGAGCGTCAGCAGAAGCGCGCCGTCCACTTCCCCCAGCGGAAGTACGCTGTTAAGGTATGATCATCTCGATCAGTCCTTGGTTATGAATTGGTGGAATAGTGATCGGATGTTACATCTTGTTATCTGCCACTTTTTTCCAAGGACTTCGCCACCATTCGAACCGAACCCAATACTGATTGATTTCCTGCAGGCTTAAACGCAGAACTTGTTCGGATAAGGAGTTTTGTGGGAAGACGTTGCTGGCCTTGGACACAAGCAGGACGTGAACAGTGTCGACCCGAGCGCTTGTGGAGGGGTCGGTTTTTTCTCTTTTTTACATCCAAAAAATGGAATTTGATTATGTATCTAAATAGGATGCAAATCGACTCTTGACATGACATGACTTAGACATTTCTTGCTTTTTCAGGGTTGGGTGAGGAACTCGTCAATTAACACGACTCCGTACTCAGAGATGTGTTCCCACATCAGTCGTCCAGATTTCTATATCGACAAGGCCGATTGAATCGAGAACATGTCTGGATCTATGTATTCTGTCTAAATAAACCCGCCTAGTGGGCAATCTACCCACATAACCCTATTGATCCCCAGTATCTACTTGGACCTTTTACATCCCAACCGTATTTGCTCCCCAGAACATATCGCACAAATTTTCTCTTCTCTTGTCAACTGTTGAGATGGATTTCACCACAACGAATCTTAATACAAATCACTCAAGCAAACTACAAACCCTAACTTCTGTGCCCATGTCCATGCCCACTTCCATTCCCATTCCCACTCCCCCCGTCCCCAGAATCAACCTCAAGAATCCACATCCCCCCACAAAGACAAGACCTCAGCACTCCCAACTTCGCAGTCATCTTAAAGGAAAGCATAGACCTAGGCAAACTCGTATCCCCAGAAACCTCACAACACCTTGCACACCGTCTCTTCTTAAGGGGCGCAACCCTTCCCTCACCACCCAACAAAAGTGGCGGCCTCAGCGCACACTTCTTAAGAATATCAACATCCCGCTGTTTTCGATAAACCGCAGTCCGAGTATCATTCCCAAAGCCCAACCAGGAATAATCACCCAGATAGATCGCCATGCGATTAATCTCCAGTTTCAGCGTCGGCACAGTCTGCCGCAGCAGCGTCGCCACGGCTGATATTAGAACTGGTGGAATGCGTGCGTTGACGAGTAGTTCTTTCTCTGGACCTGGACGTTCAGCATCGCCGAAGCCTGCGCCTTGATAGGCGTGTTTCACGGCTGAGTCGACTCCTGCGAGGAATTTCTCGTAGACGTCTATCCGCACCGGTGAGGTTTCGAGCGTTTGGCAGATTTCTGTGTAGTAGATTCTGCTGTCTCCGAAGAGAGAGGCCGGGTTTGCACTTGCAAATCCTGCGTGTACGCCTCGGAGACCGCGGCAGATGAAGCGGAGGAAGGCTCTTGACATGCTTGAGAGGAGGATCAGGAGGGGGAGGGAAGAAGTCGTTTTCACTAGGTTTGTTAGCCTTCAGCTAGGGAGTGAATGGGAAAATAGTGGCTGGGCGTACGCTTTTGGGTGAATGCCTCCTGGTCGTTGAAGACACTTTCAAATTCGTCGGCCATGTCGAAGACTTCGTTTAGGAGCCAGTGGGAGAAGTCCAGCGTCCATTTTGTGTTGCCCAATACCAAGCGTAGAACATCTTCGGTCTTTAGTAATTGATTATGGGGATGAAGACGTGGGTGTGGCTTACCTGGATCGTGTGTTTCCGGCTGTACACCTTTATTATACTGGAAGAAGTATGCAAACAGAACCGAGGAATGGCGTAGTTGCAGAATCGCCCATGGTACAGAGGAAGCAAGGTTTCGGCGCTTAAGCCTTCCTCTGTAGCCCAATGCAGCTTGCAAACTAAGACAGCGAGGGATGTACGGGTGGCTCATGAGCTTCTCTTGATCGGCAGTAAAGTTGCAGTTGACCGGTAGTGCACGATAAACCTCACTAGTAAATGTTGTTTGGGCCTCTTTGTGATTGTCAGCGGGATTCGTCGATCTAAATGCCGGCAAGATCATGCACTTACCTGGTGACAACTGCCGAAGAGCAGCCATAAGAACATCGTCTGTGTTACATTCGCTTCCACAGCCTCGGCAGAATGCCACTGTCAGTGCAGCAACGGCAGCGGAGAATTTTGCTATGCATTGATCAGCTTTGTCGTTTTGACGGGCTCAAGGCGACACATACTCTCGTCATATAGTCCCTCGCTTGATCCAAATGAATGCTCTATCACTCTGAGTTGCATCTGTCCATCACTATCTAGCGTAGCAACAACACAAGAATTAGGCGAAAAAGCGAGGTAGAGACCTAAATATGTCAGTTCGCGCAATCTGAAGCAGAATATACCAAATCACATACCAGATGGTTCTATTGGATACTGGAATCCCGCCTGGGCCAGACAAGTGACAGTGTTCGAGTCATCCATCCCATTAAACATCGCCATTGTCCTTGTATCATAACATGCGATGGAACTGTCGTCGTGTGTGACGGCTAATACTGTCCCATGCTCGATCAGATCGACAGAGACAACGTATTTATCACAATAAATATCATCCAGTCGGCGCAACTCTAATTTTGGCTATATAAAAGTCAGCATCTGTACAACAAATAGTAATCTATCCTACGTACCTTTGTTTGGGTATTGCTCTTCTTTGATGCCACCTCATCAAACTTGGGATGAAGTGTCTGCGGTGCAGATTCCAAATGCCACCTGAGCATCACAGTCGGTGGACCTTGTTGCTCTTGGTAGTCTGGCATGGCATGGAGAGGCTTTGAGAAAACAGCGAGGATCCACGGATTGGCTGTGGATCCTTGGGGGCTGTCAGACTGCGCTGGCATGATTTCCAGCCGTGTCAATGAGTAAACAGAGTTCATAAATGGGACAGACTGATCTGAATGGTCTGGGCCGCGGTTCACATTGAGTATGTTGCCTGGCATATCCACCTTGCAGTGGATCAATCGGAAACTGGGGACCGGTGGAGGCTGCTGTTTTCCCTGAGTGGGCTCCCACTGCGGTGGATTCCAAGTAATATGAACTCTGTACAGGCACATCTTCTGGCATGCAGAGTAAGTGGCAAGGAGTATCCCGGCTGCATCGATGTCAGTACTGCAAAATAAGTCTCCGCTAGGATGCGCTACCTTGTGTGGCGACCATCGAGGCATGTGTTAATAACCTGTCCGAGTACCCTGTATTTTTCAATTCGGCGGGAAGCTCCGCCCATGTGCTATTAGGGTTTTGGTATATGAGTTTGATCTGGCCGGCTCTGGTCACGCAGAGTAAGGCACCTTTGTTGGCTGGGTGGAAAGGCCCAATTGGGCGTCTGCGGAAAGGAGTATAAGCCCATCTCCCATTCACCTTGGCCGCTTGATGGAATGCGTGTATCTTGAGTGTAGTGTCAGAATTTGTTGGCTGGAATTTTCAGATGGAAATGGGACATACAAAACGTTGGGAGTTCAACCACATCAAACCAACGACCTGGCTGTTATCATCGCCGGATTCAAAAGACGCTTGGCGCAGAATTGAGAGGCTGTTCAGAGCAATAGAGATAGAATAGATGGATATGCGACCAGAGCAGTCCACAACGGCCAATTCCGACCCGGTTTCATTCCACGATAAATGGGCTAGTTGGTTCCCGTGATAGGCCTCTATTGATGTCGTAAGAGGTGTTTCTTTGCCTAGGTTCCATTTTCCATCCAAAGTACTGCACTGGAGATGGCGGATATTGACACTGAGTCCATCTTGAGAGATCGACGCAATGCAACCCATCCGGGACCAGGCTATCTTGCTTTCCGGTTGTTAGTTACCCTCGCATACCTCTAGAATGTTCAACTCACTGGCAGCATCCCAATAGGCGCATTTCGTCCAGACATTGTGCGAGTCCTTTGGTAGGAGAGGCGGCTGGCAAGCCCAATTCCAGGGAGTTGGACTCGCCAAAGAGATCGTCCACATTGATACCCGTATCCATCATCAAGGGCATAGCTTCTGACAGACTATATTCAATACTTTTCAAACGGGGAATCGATGTAGTAGACCCAGCATAGCTCTATAGAGTTCCCCAGCGTATTGAATATCAAACGGGCTTTATTATTTGGCCGGGAGGCGGTCAGGGTCCTTGAACACAGCGTTTCTTCCCTTTGCAAGACACTTCACTCTTGATCATGAAAACACAAGCCCCGAATAGATCAGCCAGAGTGGCAATGTTCCTATAGATCTGAACTAAAGATGCCGTTTCGTCCTGGCAGGAGTCAACCCGAGGTGCTGAGTCAGCACGTAGCCCTGCCAACGCGATCGGGCCAATCAGCTGACATCAGGTGACCCGCTATCAAATCCAGCGAATCACTTCCACCTCAACGGTTCAATATCGAAAGGCAGCAAAACACTGTGATGCTGCAAGTGTGAAAAAAAGGCCTGGGTCCACAGGTTCGTACGTGAGCAATTGTCTATATCTGCTTGATTTCATCCCTCGAGTCCGCAGATCGCAATTCCTAGTTCCCCCTCCGTCTCTACCACACAACCACATTCCTTCACAGGGAATCTAAGCTCGCTTCGGGCCAAAACAAACGTGTGAGGAGCGGGCCAGGTCTTTTTTTCCTCTATTCGTTTCATTAAACGCTCCCCCTCCAACCCTGACCTCATCGTCCCCTTCTGCACACCTCTACTCCCACACATATCCCTCTCCTCTTCTTTTCTCCCTTGACACATATTTATGGTCGACTGTTCTATCCATGATTCATCCATTCTCCTTTTTCTTTGGTCTTTAACATACCTCTGAGCTTTCTATTCGGTTTTTCTGCCCGAATATCTCTCCTTGGGGGAGTGACATCCTTCTGACGCTCCCTGTTACGTGACCATATTTCTCCTTGCCAGCTTCCTCAGCTTCCATCATGGGCTACGATTTCGATGAGGTCTCCGAATGCTCGGACTTAAGTTCTCTCCCCTCTTCTCGGGCATGCTCACCAGAACCTGCGGAACGCTACCCGACCCCGTCATCCCAAGCTGAATCTGGCGCTGAGGGTTCTGCGCGCCAAGCCGGTCCCGCGAAGAGGAGACGCAACCCCCTACCGAAGGAACGGACCACCCAATACCTCGACCTGTCCAAATGTCTCTATGAACAGAATGACCAGCACAATTTGCTCGTCCAGACCCTTCGCCACCAAAAGGATATCGTCGTCATCGCTGGTGCAGGCATTTCCACCGCCGCCGGTAGTAAGTTTCTGCTGATATTCTGCCGCATGAGCCGCGCCTAATATATGTATAGTCCCGGACTTCCGTTCCACAGATGGTCTGTTCAAATCTTTACAAAAGAAGCACAACCTAAAGGCTTCTGGCAAGCTTCTCTTTGATGCCGCTGTCTACCAAGATGACGCATTGACCCTGCCCTTCCACGAAATGGTCCGGTCGCTGTCCGAGGAAGCTGCCAAGACCAAACCCACCGCCTTCCACGAGATGCTCGCCCGTCTAGGAACTGAGTCTCGCCTTAAACGACTGTACACCCAGAATATCGATGGCATTGAAACCTCTATGGGACCCTTGGCCACCGAGGTCCCGCTCAACGTCAAGGGCCAATGGCCCGTGACTATTCAATTGCACGGCAGTATCGAGAAGATGGTTTGCCAGAAGTGTTGCTTCCTCTGTGACTTCAACGGCGACATGTTCACAGAAGCTGATCCGCCCCCTTGCGCAAAATGCGAAGAGAACGACACGGTTCGTCTCATTGGAGGCTACCGGAGCCATGGGATTGGACGTATGCGCCCTCGCATCGTTCTCTACAACGAACACAACCCCGACGAAGAAGCTATTACATCTGTCATGAACTCGGACATCAAATCTCGCCCTCGTGTTCTCATTGTTGCTGGTACGAGCTTAAAGATTCCCGGGGTTCGTCGCCTTGTCAAGAGCATGTGCGCGATGATCCGTAGTCGGAAGGACGGCGTTACAATGTTTATCAATAACGAACCGCCAAGTGGAAAGGAGTTTGATGACTGCTTTGACTTGGTCGTTCAGGGATCCTGCGATGAAGTGGCACGCCAGGCAAACCTGAAATCGTGGACCTCTGAGGATATCAGCGAGTGTGTCTACGAATCCTCCCCAGAGCCGATAGCCGTACTCCCCAGTTCACTGCGTGCGCCAACTGTTGGATCTTTCGCAGTTGTTGTCACGCCCAAAAAGCGACCACGTACCGACTCTGGTCTTATTACACCTTCATCCGACCAGGACGAGAAACCTGCCAAGAGGGCGGCCACCAAGGCTTCTAAGGTCACAAACCCCGCCAGCAAGGGTCGCAGCATCACAGAGCTTCTCAAGTCGCAAAGGGCGGTTCCAGCGAAGAGTGCAGCGAAGAATGCACTCAAGCCTGCGCCAAAGGCTGCCCCGAAAGCTGCTCCCAAACCCAAACCGAAGGCCGGAACCGCTGCTCCAAAGAAAGGAGCCAAGGCACCTGCCAAACCCAACGCTGCCATCACTTCGTTCACCCGTGTCACGAAGACTTCAATCAAGGCCGGAGCAACCGATGTCAAGACTGGCAAAGCGATGCTCCCCGTCCCTGCTGGTGCGCCAAAGAACAACGGTCCTATCACCAAAGTTACAAGACAATCTGGCAAAGCAGGCCAACTCGATACCGAATCTCGTCCTCCGCCTGTGGCGTCCTCCTAAAGTTCTTAACACTCTCATGACCTCTTTGCTTTTCTACCGACCGCATGTCATGACTTGATGCATGGTTATGGAGTACTGGTTTCATTCTTATTCTCTTCTGATTTTCTATTTTCTATTTTCTGGGACTCATTGGTCAGATTCCCTTCTTTGCTGTCGGCACGTGGTATATCATTCTACCACTTCTTCCGTCTTTTTTTTCTTCTCCTTCTGGACTGTATTCTTATTTGCATCCCCTGCGTTTTCCCTCTGGGATAATGTTTGCTGTCCTTTTTCGAAAGATACCATTGATAGATAAGGGCTTTTCTGCATGGTTTCGGCGTTTTTTGGAGCCTGGTTTTTCCCGGCATATGATGGGGTTCATCATTTCGTTCCTAATTGATTTTTCTTCGTCTTCTTCTTATACCTTTGCTTTCTTTCCCATGTTGATTATACCCTGCTTGGGTATTCTTGTGGATTTTTTGGTCAGGATCCGTGGCTTGAGATGTCTTTTATACCTCTGGTGTTGTATCATTAATATATTTCCTCGATTTCCCTGGATATGTTTTACTCATGAACATTGTCACAATACCCGTAGATTACTATTTGGTTTCATTTCGTAGTCTACTTGGTTGCCCAGTCTGAGCATTCCTGATATACATCAAGATACGCCAGTTAACGTTCAAGTCAGCAACATCTTCGTCAACAGTAAAACACATAACTCGCAACATGAAACCCATTGATCATTCATTATATATATAGTACAGCACTAATATTTCTGTTTCTTTTCCCAACCCCTCTAGCCCATTTTGTCGCATCAAAAACGAAGCCCCATCCAGAATAATATTGAAACCCGAAATACAATTTAGCCAAGCCCAAGATTATCCCGCAACTGACTACCAGGTCCATCCTCGTCCTCATCCGTATCCTCGGCGTCAGGGTCAAAAGGCCCCTTCCTAGCTCCAGGCTCACGATCAAGATCCTCAACAACCTCAAGATCATCCTCGGGCCTAGGACGCGCCTCGCCCTCCCCTTCCTCCTCTTCCTCCTCCTCATCTTCCTCGTCCTCTTCATCTTCCTCTTCAAGCTCCTCCTCCTGCGTCTCGTCCCCTGCATCTGCGCCAGTACCAGCACCCGCGTCAACTCCAGGTGCAGCACCCCCTTCCTCATCACGCTTCATCCTCTTAGCGGGGTTATCAGTCATCTCCACATCGCCATCACCATCACCATCGCCAACGGCAATCCCAGAGACATCAGCTTCGCTACCCGGTACAGCGCCATTCTCAGTCTTCTTAGGCTTGCGTTTGCCAGCTTTGATATCAGTGTAGGCTTCTAATTCCTGCTCGAGACGGCCGCGGAAGGAATCGAGTTCTAGCTCCGAGAGGGCGTTGAAGACATCTGACGGGGCGATCGTTCGCTTGAGGGTTGCGTCGTTGGCGCTGGTATCGTGTCAGTTTTTGTTTCTTGTAGGGCATGTACTGGGGATGTGTAGTAGTTTTATCCTGGGCTTCTCGGGGTAGCAGTATAGCATGGAATATCGGGATGTGAAGTGGATTGGTGCTCGACAAAGTAAAGACATGAAATCGGATGGGATATATCGAAAGGGCAAGAAAGCAACGAAATGGAAACCATACTGTGAGGACAGATACGAAACAAAGACCGTTGCCGCCTTTTGCATTGCTAGTACGGCATCTTTCTGGATGGTCGTGTTGGGCGGGAGGACGGCCTTTGCGAGACGGATTGTCAATGATCGTGGGAGGAGGTAATCCTATAGGACGCAGATGAAGGACTGTGTTAGCTATGCCATGCCAGAAGTTATATCCAGAGCCATGTCCACAGGCAATGCATGTGTATACTTCATTTGGGCGACTAGGCTTACCTCAACGCTGACACCAGCCTCCGCCCGCGCCTTCAACTGCTGCTCCGTCGCGAAGATGGGTTTATCTGTTTGCTGTGCTGGCGGTGACTGGAGAAGGGAGTCATCTGGGTCGGCTGGCGTCACTGAGGAGGTCGATTTCCGTGGTGGCATTTTTGGTGGTTGGGTGTTGCGGATGAGGTGTGGTGAGTTTTGGAGATCGCAAAGGATCAAGGATGGAGTAGTCGTGCCCCTCTCGTATATTGGATCACTTCTCGAGGAGTTATGTGGTAGGCTCTTTGTTCTGTTTGGGGTTGGGCTTGGGTAATCGTGGATTTCCAAGGGGGCGCGCGAACGCGTTGGGTTTCTCGGGATGCGCGAGTGTGGAGGCTTGGCGGTTTTATACTTCCGACTTCACCTTCTTCACGCCTTTACGTTTGATTCGAGCAGGGATTACGCTGAGAGTTCTCTGGAATTCATTTTTATTGGTGGTTTTGCACCTCATATTTCAAGTCAAATCTAGGAAACGATGGAATGCCGACATAAAACGCCCACTTTTTGGTATCCAGAAAGTATAATCAAATGAGATAACGACTTCGTAACACGAGAAAGAAGATGATGGCCTTTACTCGGCCATCTCCTCATCCTCACCCTCGCCGTTGCCCCACAGGCCCTCGATCTTGAACTCCTTGGCCCACTCCGTGACGACCTGGGCAGTGTCAGCACCAGGCTCGGCAGCAGCAGCGGCCGGAGCATCCGTCGAGGCAACGACGGACAGAGCGGGTGCGTTGGCCCAGCCCTGAATGCGACCGTCTCTCCAGTCATTGATGACTGTCATGGCGGCACTCTCGATGTTGGGGACACCGCCCTTTCCAAGACGGCCGCGCTTGCGGGCAACCTGGACAAGGAAGTCGGTGGTCTTGTCACCGTTGCTGGGGAAGAGAGCCTGGATACCGTAGAGGTCGAGCATCTTTTGGATGAGGTTCTCTGAGCTGGATAGACGCTTCATCAGGAGGTTGACTGCGGGAATGGGGTCCTCGATCTGCTTGGGAGGAATGGCGTTGAGAAGGATAAGGCGAGCCTGCTCTTCAACCTTCTTGCTCTTCTTGTTGGTCTTGTCGCTGGCGGTGGGGAAGACGATTCCGGGGGAGTCAATCAGCTTGAGCTTGTTGTCCAGCTTGACCTCACGGAGGTTGGTGGTGACACCGGCCTCGGCGCCGGTAGGGCAAGCATTGCTTGAGCCCTTGTTCAGGCGTGCGGTGAGGGCGTTGATCACAGAAGACTTGCCGACGTTGGGGTATCCAATGACACCGACGGAGATGGAGCGCTTCAGCTGCTTGCTGCCAGCATACGACTTGAGAGCGCGGAAGAGCGTATCGGAGGTGCCCTTGACGGTCAACTGCTTATGGTCAAAGCTGTGTGCGGTCCCTGAGCCACTGGTGGCCTTGAGAGGGAGAGTGGGGAAGTAACGGCGCAAGTGGATCAACCAAGCCTTGAGAACTGGGGGAGGAACCAGGTCAATCTTGTTCAAGATGAGGATCAAACGCTTGGAGCCACCATCGGCAGCCATGATCTCGCGCTCGATGTCCTTGGACCGAGTTCCCTCGGGGTCACGGGCATCAAGCACGTACAACACGACATCAGCGTTGTCAGTGACCTGCTTGAAGACCTTATCGAATTGGCGCCGTGAACTCTCCTTGGAGAATGACTTTGCTGTGATCAGAGGAGGGGCATCGTCGATCACGGCACCGCCCTCATCATCCTCATCCATCTCATCGTCGTCGTCCTCATCCTCATCCTCCTCCATATCCTCATCGTCGCTCTCGTTCTCGTCGTATTCCGCAGCACGAGCCCGTGCTGAGGCGAGGAGGGCAGCCATGGGGTTTGAGTCATCGCCATTGCCTTCCATATCGTCATCCAGCATATCGTCCTCGTTGATTTCAACACCGTGGTTGTCCTTAACGGGGAGGCCTTCAGCCTTGCGGGCGCGAGCCTCATCACGGATGCGCTGTTGTTCCTCTGCCTTCATGCGCTTCCGCTCTTCCATGTCATGGAGGAGCTTGTCCTTGTGAGGGAAGAGGTTAGGAATGCCGGGGTCCTTCTTGATCTTAGACCGCCATTCTGGGTTCTGCAAAAGAAGAGTCAGAAACTGTCAATGAATCTGTATAAGAGTCCATGTAAAAAGTACCTTCTTTGCGAGCTTTCTCTGCTTCTTCGCCTTGGCAACTGAAGCCTTTTCAATCTTGTGCCTGAGGCGGACGGGCGTCCGCTTGGAATGCTTGCCTGTAGACCATTAGTTTTGGATCAAAACTTCATAGCCATATCCCAGCAAGTGGAACTCACCGAGCTTGACCATTTTGAATGCACGTCTTTGTATATCGCAAAAAAGTGCACAGCAAACCTTCAAAGTCCGTCTGCTACGGGGAATAGAAAAAGTTGAGCGCCAAGATTTCCACAGCCGATAAGCGGATTATGTGTTGGGCCGATCTCCGAGTATGGGCTGACTCAGCAGTAGGATGACTCGGCTGCGGGTCGATTGCCAAATTGGGTAAGAAGCCGGAGTCAGCGAACGAACATACGACACTTCCAAGGTTGCCAATGACCTGTTCTTGACATATCAGTGGCGAGATCATTGACGGGTTTAAAACACTCTTGAGTCGACTTCAGGGCAAAGACAATTCTATCTCCTCATTCCGTCTCATCCACCTTTCGCGCATATCAACACTCCCCGCATCACCCCTCTCTCACCATGTCATACCCATGTGGATCTTTCTCTGCGCCTGCGCAGATTCATGAGTTCGATGGCATCCTCTCCGACTTTGATGGCACGATTATCGATTCCACAGATGGTATGTAGTCTTTACCCCAAGCTCGTGCGAAGCAGTTGAACCGAATGCTAACCATCCGTTCATAACAGCAATTGTAAAGCATTGGCACGAGTCAGTGACAATCAAACCCTATACATACTCGAAAGACACCTGCTAAGACTTGTTCCTCTTCAGAATCGGCGCCGAGCTGGGCGTGGACCCCAAGACTATCCTGGCGACCTCCCATGGCCGCCGCAGCATTGACACAATGGCACTTTACGACCAGACCAAGGCCAACTGGGATTGTAAGTTAACCTCACACACATATCTACCTCTACAATTCCACTCCGTAAACAGCTAACAACCCCCAGATGTAAACTACATCGAAGGCCAAATCCCCAAGAAGTACGGTTCCGACGCCGTCGAAATCCCCGGCGGCCGCGCCCTCCTCTCAGCCCTAGAAGATAACAAGGCACGCTGGGGCGTCGTCACCTCTGGCACCCGCGCCCTGGTCGACGGCTGGCTCGAAGTCCTCGGTCTCACACACCCCGAGATGCTCGTAGTGGCCGAGGATGTGCCACTCGGCAAGCCAGACCCGCGCTGCTACCTCCTCGGTGCGAAGAAGCTCGGTCTCGAAGAGTCCAAGTCGATTGTCGTGCTTGAGGACGCGCCATCGGGTATCAAGGCCGGCAAGGCTGCTGGGTATAAGGTTATTGCGCTCAGCACCACGCATTCGCTGGAGAAGCTACACGAGGCTGGTGCGGATTGGATCATTCAGGATCTGACGAGTTTGCGCGTTGTTTCTGTTGAGGGAGGCAAGATCAAGCTTGAGATTCGGGGTGCATTGCAATAGGCATGGGCGTTGCTTTGGCCTCGACTTTCGTCATATTTCTTTCTTTTTCGAGTTTTCGAGGTTGAGGACTGCAGTTGGTGTCGGCTGCATAGTGACAGGGGTTGTGCAGGCTGCGTCTCAACGGGTTCTTTGGGTCGGAGTTGGATTACACGGCATAGATAGAACAGGTTTAATCTAGATAAACGTGCACCACATACTGGGCTGTCACTGGCTACATTTCCGTTTCTCAGATGTGACTCTTGTGCACAACGTCACATGTCCCATCGCAGGTTCTCTACGCCTGCTTTGTCTGGATATCCAGGCCGGCGCATGAACACCTGGACAAGAACATGAACCCCCTCTCGTTCGTGTGGCGCACCCAGAACCAGGATGCCTCGGCTCTATTTCCAACCTCCATTTGCATATCCACCTAGACGTACTTTGTGGTGGCGAGGGAACCACCAAGAAACCTAGATAAGCCCGGCTATAGAGCCCAAGCTCTGTCTTGTCTCGGGGAATGATTGACACCACCACGACGCCGATTGGGTCGGGACTCTTCTAGACAGGGCTAGATGGTTCCCGGCCGGAGCTCTCAGGCGTTCCTGAAACAGGACACGGCGTTGACAAAGTGCAGTACGTCCGTTCAGTAAACAAAGTTTGCTGGTGGCTTATCTGTGTGGTATATGACTGGTGGTTGGTGATGGGATCAAGGTAAGGTGCAACCAGGTACAGGACAGCACAGGACAGGGCAGAGCACATGTACATTTACAGGACGGGACAATACGGGCCGGGTCTTCTACGGCATAGGGTATTGTACATACCATGTGCAGACTTGCTTCCTCGGATCCTAGAACCTTGTAGAGCAGACAGGAATTCGGCCGTAACCATCAAGCAGGAAACAGCCTGCACGATGAGCATGGACGGGCAACAAGCTAGAGCACAGCGGCGTCACCGTGCAACGCCGGGTACAGAGACGCTTATTCTCTTCCGTGGTCTACATAACAGCCTACTGTATACGATGACAAAATGAGGCAAGAAATGATGTCTTCCAGTCCAGATAGAAAGATGGGGAGCTGAATAGCTGTGCTTGAGTAGGTTACATGCATGCACAAAGCTCATCGTCCAAGTTCCAGCTCCTAGCCCACAGCTCCCAGCTATAAAACAAGAGCTGATCGGCAGTGAAGCTTGAACGGGTGCATGAGGATGGCGTGGGTGGCGGGTCGGGACTCGCTGTACTTTTATAGAATACCATCAGTCTCGCCACGACATCGATGCTTAGTGTGCAGTACTGTACGGTATATCCAGCAGTACGGAACGTAAACCGGAGACGGTAAATGGTAAAGTACAAAGACCCAACCATCTGCGGCAAAAGCATCCTTGCAGGGGACGGGCGGGACGTCCCAAAGCCGGGTCTGATCGGGCAGTCTGGTTTACAGTGGACACACGGCTGGACTGCATGTAGGGTGTAGTCCTGCAATGCGCTGCACTGCACGGCGAGTGCATTGTACAGCACGGGAGGTGCTCCAGAACCAATCAGTCTAACAAGGCTGCGAACGACGGTTCATGCACGCTTGAGCCTTAGATGGGTCTTGAATTGGACTGTGCAAGTCGGAAACTGTCGCCGTGGGTTGAGATGGTTTGGGTAGGAGGTTGAGCGTGGGTTGGTTGGGTTTGAGATGGTACATACTGTACTGTATCTCGATATGTAGGGTACAGGGAAGCTGAGACAAGACGAAGCCAAACGCTCGAGCTCACGAGGATGGGTATCTGTGTCGGTGTACATGTACAGTACCTTGTTCCCGATGTGCATGACGAGAGTCTCACTGTCATTGGTGAACCTGGAGTGGGTTTAGTATTGATCGTTGTGTTTCGCGGAGCGAACTCATCATTCCGGCAGGGGAAGGGCAAGGGAAGCTCGGGACGGGATCATTTTTTGCTTTGTACGCCCAATGAACGGGCAGCGGTGAGAGATGCTGTAGAGAGTGAGAGGTTCCAGTATGCAAGGGAGTGCAGGCGGCGCACGGGTCCAAGAGTGCAGTCAAATCAAGCCCAGTTACATTGCACAATGAGCTCAGGGTTCACCAAAATGCCACTGTGAGTACGGAGTACTTCGTACAGTAGTCCAACTGTGAGCAGACAATCTCATCACATGTGTAACAGGTTCTCTTCCGATCTGGGCTGCAGGAGAATCGAAATGCACCCGGGGGGAGACTTGACGACAGACAAGGGACTCGGACACCGCCACTCAGGTGCGCCACAAGGGGGGGCAAGTTGATCTGTCACAGAGCTCTATAGTACCAGTCTTCATCCTCACCGAAATACTCCGAAACAGCAGGCTAGGCAACAGGGGGGCATAGTTAATTGGAGATCAGATTGGTAAGTCGATCATTCTGAGACAATCTTCGGGGATGTGTCGTCGATCAAAACTAGTCCAAATGAAGCAGTGGTAACTGTCGGGAATTTCTTTTCTTTTTCTCCTTTTTCACACTCACAGGATTTGAGATTTCCAGCGCAACGGTTCACCTCAGATCCAATAGTCCAATGGAGTCAAGGGGTCAGTGCGAACTGCATGATCTACCCAGGGGGTAGATCCTCTGAGATCTCCATTGTTACGGTGCTGGACATGTACATGGCTCGGGACTTCTCGGTCGAGCTCGATATCAAACTGGTCCACATCCCCTTGGTTGCTTGGACCTGGTGCCCAATGAAGTATGCGACTATACTACAAACACGACATTACAGTACTGACACAATGGGACAAAGTACAGCTGATGGGACAGAACCGGGATATCAACTTTGGAACGCCACAGCATTGACGCTTTCTTCCGCACGCTCGTTCTCGGAAATAGAAAGTGACGATCAATCCTGAGAGGCGCCGTGCAGCACCTTGAATCCGAGCTGTGATGGTCGCCGTCACACGGCATTTGACGCTGCGGAGACTTGCCCAGCACGCTATTAGGGCGAACAAAGTTTGTGATGAGCTCAAGGCCACGTTTTGTGCTCTGATCGACGTGGACCCCCCCCCCCCTCCTCGTCTCCAAGGTCTCCACGACGGACTTGAGTGTTTCTCCGGGGAGGAGAGAGGGTGTTTTGGGTGTTCATTCTGGTCCTAGACCTGGCCCTAGCACCTCCACTGTCACTCCCGATTTGTATTGGCTGATCAGCCTTGGAACGTTGGCAGTTCGGGCCCGATCATTGTCCGTAGAAAAAAGGAGGTCGATCACTAGGGAGGGGTAACTCCGTTGGACCGGGTCATTGTTGGATATCTTGAAAGTGGTTCTACCCAATGTGCCGAAGCAGGGATGAGGCATTAGGCTCTACAGTACAATCTCGCCTCCCGTATCATCGTGGTGAGCTCATTCACCTGCTGACTCCATCGATTTGACTTTGGTGCCTATCTTGAACGTTTTGCTGTCAATAGTTCTCAGGGGATTGGATATGTTCCATGGTAGTCTGTCAGCCGAGCCGCGTTTGTCCCCCGCCCCGTGTAGTCTAATCAGCGGCAACATCGTATAATAGTTATAACCGTATGCTGTGACGGAACTTCAGCTGTCCACCGTACGTTACCCCAGTGGTCACTGCACACGGAGTACAGGCTCCTGTACGTCCGGGTTCCCGGAACGAGTGCAGCGATCTCCTTTTAGTGCATGTTAAGGGGGCAAAGTTCAGACCCCTCGTGACTTGCTTGCATGGAGCCTCTAATTCCAGGACGTTTAGCGCTGGACAGGGGCCAACCGGGGAGTCGGGAATCACCAAGCCTGTCGATGCCTGAATCTGGGCTGAAATTAAAAAATAATAATAAAAAAAGGTGAAAAGCTCGGCAGATCCTTGAAGTGATCGACGGGGATCTGTCGACTATTGATGTTTAGTGAGTCTTGGCTGACTGCCATGCGCCCTCACTAGGTTCAATTCGTGCTAGCGGAAAGGGGAATGTTCAGACACGGGGAAATCAGGACATCGGGACTTGGTCATCTGGAGATAGCTTCACATCCGTGTGTTTCCACAATCAATAGTGGGCAAGTGTGTCGGTTCCGTTCGATCCCAGTCGTGGAAGGAGAATCTGGGAGTGTCTCCTGTATGGGTTTGTGTGGCATCGCCACTTAGCCGAGCCCTCACATGGTCACTTCACAGATAATAATATACCTGAGACGACTACCGGGTACCATACACTGCCCCCGATACACTAATGCAGGAACTCGGAATACGGCCCTGCAGATATGACGCCAGAGTCTGATAGGTGAATCTGTGAATGTGTGAATTGTGTGAATCTTGGGAACTCTGGAAATCGTCGGTTCCGCGGGTTTGTTCCCGAGTCTCCGCAGTCAACCTTGGATCGTTTGTTTACTCGACTTTGATATCAGATCGTAGAAGAAGGTGCTGTTGTCACGTCTGTACGGTATACACTGTATAGAACGAGCATGGACTTTGTCAATGTGACCTACCGCCCCCTACTCCGCTTCGACTGGGTCGATTGCCCCATTGGGGCATTTCAGATCTGAGAATTCGGATCTCTCTGGCTTTTCGTTTGTGGATTTAATTTGATTTTCACAAGATCCTATTAAATCATTGGCATCCCAGAATTCGCCAATATTCGGATTCTTATTATAACCCTACTGTACAGTACACATCGGTTCACAGACCTTGGACCTTTCTTACCACCCGTTACCGGACAATACCCGTTCCTCGCCCAATTAAACATCGGGATCAGACGTCACTGTACCGCCCCTTACCAGATCCCCCCCCCCAGGCTCTCTCCATCTTCTTTTCCTCTCTCTCATCTCTACTCTACTCTACTCTACTCTCTCTCTCTTTCTTTGCTTTTTTGTTCTCTTTTTGTCACCGACCCCAAGTCTCTCCTTAAACACCGGGTATCATCACAGTCTTTCTTTTCTTTTTCGTGTGATTCCCCTACTGTCACTCCTTTACCTGCAGAGGGTTCTTTTCTTCCCTCCCCTCCCCCCAATATCGCATTCCCGCATTCCGATCTTCCACTTCATGATATAGACCTCTATCCCAAATCACCTGCCACTTTCTCGTGCGCGACCTTTAGTACACTTTCTCTCTCCCAATCTCTCTTACCGTTCTACCTCACCATGAGTTACATTCATCCCTCATGGAACTATCAGGGCCATCAGGCTATCCCGATGGACCAACACATGGCATATGATCCGTCCATGGTACCTCCCCCGATGATGCACCCGATGGATGGGTACATGTACCCTCACCCACCAATGGAGATGATGGACTACTACCACCAACCGATCATGGACTACGACGAATACACAGAAAACCTGTCGCGACCACGGTTGACCAAGGAACAAGTCGAGACGCTCGAGGCACAATTTCAGGCTCACCCCAAGCCGAGCAGCAATGTGAAGCGTCAACTGGCAGCTCAGACAAATTTGAGCCTGCCGCGTGTGGCAGTATGTAGTGGAATCCCCCGTGGAGTCGCAGTGAAATCTAACGTCGTCGCAGAACTGGTTTCAAAATCGTCGCGCCAAAGCCAAGCAACAGAAACGTCAGGAAGAATTCGAAAAAATGACCAAGGCTAAGGCTGAGGCCGAGGAGGCGGCCCGTCGGAAGTCAGAAACCTTGGAACAGCTATCAGAGTCTCGTAAAGGATCGATCGTCCAGGAGGAAGACAAGGCTGCTACTCCCAAACCGACATCTGCATCAAGCCACGCCAAGACAGATTCCACTTCCAGCCGCTCTAAGCACCACAAGACAAAGAGCGAGTCAGCGCGAGAGGCAACCTTTGCGTCCCTGCAGCGGGCGCTGAATGCCGCCTGTGCCGCCCGGGATCGATTTGGTCGCCGGATCAACCCCCGGGGGAAGAACGAGCCTGGTGTCGAGGAAGAACCGGTGTCGCCTGGTTCCATGCCACCACCAAAGTCGGCTTCCCCTCACAGTGGTCTTGCCAGCGTCAACTCTTCGTTTAATGGCTGGTCTGATATCAAGGAAGAGCCAGTATGGGAATCCAGAGAGCATGATCAAAACATCGGATACACGTCGGCAGAGCAGAGCTCGTATTCCGCCCCCCAACCAATGGCCGAGATTCCAGGGTCGTCCCATGCAGTGCAACATAATGTGGACACCTACTCAAGTCACCTGCCGCCTCATACGGAAGAATGGTCTGAGGACAGGGATGGATCTGACCCTAACCTGATCTACAGTAACATGCAGTACCCAATGTCCATGCAAACCCCAGATATCTCCGTGACCCGCCGCGAGTCTTCTGATGCGCTGAGCACGTCGTTGGAGGGTATCGGGATCTGCACTGGTCAAGCCGGAATGCCTGAGTCTGTCAATCGGGTTGAGGGATGGAAGGAGCCGGGCAAGGAGTTGGATATCGCTGCTCGACGCAAGCGTCCCCGTCCTGCTGCCATTGGCACTTCGGGCACTCGTGGTCTTGCCAACTCAACTTCCATGTCTGCGCTTTCACCTGGTGCCCGCATCCCTAGCTCCGGTGCCGGCAACTCAATGAGACACTCCAAGTCCACTCAGAGCCTCAACTCACGATACGCCGGTGTTAGAAAGGTCTCTGCTGCCCAGCGATCCCCTCTGAACTTTACATTTGCCGAGTCTGGGTCTCTCAAGAAGGCCGAGCAGATGCTGCGTCCCTCGGTCTCGACGACCACCTTGGCTCCTCCGACTCCCTTGACTCCTCAAGATCTCCAGCACTTCATGCCCGCCTCTCCCACCGACAGCAATTATTGCATGTCAGCCCACTCCACCACTCAGTTCTTCCCTACCTCTCAACCCATGCAAGTGAACATCGCCTCCCCGCCCACCACCCCGCTGGACATCTACTCTCCCTTTCCCTACCAAAACGTGGCTCCCCCGATGTCGGCCCCCGCCCACGTCTCCTCCTTTCCCGAGTATGTTACCTGCGGTGAGCCGGTTCCCATGACAGCCCGCAGCTGGGCCGACACCGCCTCCATTTCCTCGCCCGAGTACCCAGCCGGTCTCCAAGTTCCCCATTCGAGCACCGTCTCCCCGATGGGCTACGACGCGACCACCGACCACACCGGGCATTTCGGCATGGAGCCCGTTTCCGGCTCCCCACCCTTGATCTACTCGATTGATGCCGACATGCCCACCTCGGGCGAGCTCGCTCAGAAGCGGGCTGATTTTATGATGCACGAATACCCGGAGCATGATGGCCACTTCAATGGTCATTTGCCGATGCAAAAGCCCAAGGCCTTCACCTTTGCCAACAACACGACGCCAAGTAACTACCCATCCTAGTCTCTTGACCTCTGATGGATGTATGAGAAATGTGCGAACTGGTGTTTGGCCCGGGACGAGTTCACTACGCATAAAATCCCCTCCCCCTTCTGTTTATTCCACCTTCATTTTTCCACACTCTACGGAGTAGCACTGTCACTTTACGTCCCTTATATACTTATTCTCTTTTCGTGTTTCTTTTTTTGAGGGTGGTCCCACCGGAATTTGTTTACATATTTGAAGCTTTCCTTGCATGTTGTTTATTGGCCTGGGATTATACTTACTGTTATGGTTTGGTGTCTGATACTGTACGACCTTTTAATTTCGCCGAGTTTTCCAGTGATCCATTGGAACTCGAGACTTCATTTCGTTTATTTTTTTTACCTGATTATCTGGGTTTTGTTGCCCGGAATTGGTGGGCTTTGGGCTTTTTGGAATTGGAATTGGATTTGCATATGGCAGCACTTGGTTATTTATTTCGTCTTTGATACATACACATACCACTGTCCCGTCTCTATACTATCACCTTGGTCTCCAATTCTTCATGTAACGTTGAAAAATTCAAATGATGTTAAAAAGGGGCCGAGTTAACCATTTACCCGCCAAATCCCCGAGATCCCAGGAAATAACGATCTTCCAGCACACGGCTGGGGCTTTACCGCGATTGGTGGAGTCTGGTGGTTTTCATACAACACTAAGACATGAGACAGTTAGCAGATGTTAACCAAATCACACTAAACAATAGCCTCACTACCGAAGAACACTGACGCAGCACTAACGGAGACGCACGTGTTGGCGACCATAGGATATCCGCGCCGGGGAATGCGCCACAGCAACGTCTGCCATTCCCCATTTTCTTCCATCGCAACGTCCACCCGGAACACGTGGGAAGGAAGCTTGAAAAGTATAAAGAATCAACATTCCGCCGATCTAATCCTGTTTATGAATGCCTTCTGGACTATTCTCGACCATTGAATTGCATATCCCCGCGTACTCCGTGATCCTCGGCTTTTGGTCCTCCCAACTCTAGTATGAAACTCTCCACTCTCGGCTCAGCCCTTGTGGGCCTGACTGCTGGTGTGGTTCACGCGTCGGCCGTTTCGACTGCTGCGACTGTGGAATATACGACTGTCACTGGGTATTTCCTTCAGGATGAGGATGCGACGGATGCGAGTACTTTTGATTATGTGAGTTGATGTTACTGTCCTAGCTTCCTCGATAATTATCTGAGAGCAGATCGAGGCACAATGGGGTTGATCTATGTGATGTGCTTTAATGTATAACTTATATGTTATATACATTGACTAACACTGTCACAGACAGCAGTAAACTTCGGTCTGATCAATCAGACCTATCCCGCCGATTCAAAGCTCAAGAACGCGGCCTCCTTGTCTCAATGGGAGCGTTTCTACCATCAGGTCCTCAAGCTCAACCAGGAAGCCGGTGATAAGGTCGAGTACAAGGTCCTCTTCCTCGGCAGACATGGCGAGGGATGGCACAATGCCGCTCAAACATACTATGGAACCCCAGCATGGAACGTAAGTCTCACAATCCACCCAGAACATCCCGCCCCCCGACGTCCAACCCAACATCCAAACTAACAAAACACCACCAACAACAGTGCTACTGGGCCGAACTAGACGGCAACAGCACAGCCAGCTGGGCCGATGCAACCCTAACAGAAAACGGCATCGACCAAGCCCTCGTAGCCCACAACTTCTGGGCCTCCCAAATCAAAACCCAGAACATCCACACCCCAGACGTATACTACGTCTCCCCGCTCACACGCACCCTCCAAACAGCAAACTACACCTTCAATAACCTCGCCCTGCCAAAAGGAGCAACTCCCTTCAAGCCCACCATCAAAGAACTCTTCCGCGAAGGAATCAGCATCCACACCTGCGACCACCGCCGCAGCGCCACCTACATCAAGTCGCTCTTCCCCTCGTGGCCCCTCGAGTCCGGCTTCGTCGAGGAAGACCCGTACTGGAACGGCGTGGAGGGCGAGACGAGCGGTGCGCAGGATGTGCGCAGCACCATTGCCCTCAACGAGGTGTTCTTCGGCACCAAGGGCAAGGTGCAGCACGAGCAGCCGTTTGTGTCGGTCACATCGCACTCTGGTGAGATTTCCTCCATCCTTCGTGTTGTGGGCCATCGCACGTTCAGCTTGAATACCGGTGCTGTTATTCCGGTTCTGGTTAAGGCGGAGAAGATTGGGAAGGGCGCTATTGCTGCTCCTACCACTACTGTTGCCTGGGAGGTTAGTCCCCATTGTACCGAGCCGCCGGTTACTTCGGTTTCTGCTTGTGTTTGTCCTTCCAGTGCGGCTCCTGTAACTACCGCCCTTGCTACTGGGTTTTAGATAGTCCTGGTGGCTTTGTTTGAGTATGGTGGTGGTGTCTTATTGGGGTTGTTGCTATGTACTAAGATTTATTTTGCTCGTTTTGTTTGTTTAATATGATATTGTTAGACATGTATGTCAATACTCTTATCATCTTTTTGCTTGTCGTTTGCCGGTATCTAATTAGTCTGCCTTCTCGGATCCATTATTCTCATCAATCGTTTCTTTTCTTCTTCTTCTTCTTCTTCTTCTTCTTCTCCCTATCGAAGAACTATGTTTCTAAAAAGTGACTATATTAAAGAACACGGACTGGTGTACGAAGTAGAACTCATACCCAGTCTCACTAAGACAATCACACTTCATCCAAATTAACAACTCTCTCCTTATATAACGTTATATTACAATCTTTGAGAATAAAATATCTCATTCATCACAACTCCTTTCTTTTCTGTATATATATCGAATAAATTCAACTAAATCCACGAAGAGGTTCTACCCTCCACACCACGCACAACCAACGTACAAAAATCAACTCAACCGCGCAAATGATCCACAAGAGATCACAGTCAGTAAATAATCTCCAAAAACAAAAAAGAAGCGTCCCCGGGAAGGCTCGAACTTCCAACCTCCTGATTAACAGTCAGACGCGCTAACCAATTGCGCCACGGAGACTTGCTTGTGGCAAAATCAGCGGCTGTGTGTGCTATGAGTGGAGACACGTTGGCGCTGGAAGCATCGATTTGCTGTGGGTCCATTGTGTGTGGGCGATTATTTGGGACATTGGGAGAGTAAAGATGTTGAATCCTTTGTGTTTGGTTTTCTTTCGGTGGGTTGGTATCAATCTGAAAGTCATGTTGAATATCTTTCTAGTTGGTGGACTAGATATCCCAGTGGTGATATTGACCAGGCGTGGCTTTTTCTTTTGTTTGCCATACCTTTTGTTGTATAAGAGCTTTTCTGAGGCTGTTACAATGGGCAGATTTGATCTCTGTTGAGCCGTACAAGGAGTCTAGTCTAGTCTAGCGGTGGGTATAGATCGCGAGAGAGGGGAGAGGGAATGGAGAAAACATACTTGGTGGTTCAATTT
This sequence comes from Penicillium nucicola, assembly GCF_028828085.1. Taxonomy (NCBI): domain Eukaryota; kingdom Fungi; phylum Ascomycota; class Eurotiomycetes; order Eurotiales; family Aspergillaceae; genus Penicillium; species Penicillium nucicola. The sequence continues at coordinate 3,043,400 of NW_026643127.1, forward strand.
TGGTTTGAAGAAAAAAATCCGAAACTAGTCATGTTTCGGCTCTTGGGGCAATGAGGTTCGACAGACTTAGGGCAAAACTTCAATGAACACTTTATGTTATTCAAGCCTTGGTCTTCAGTACTCTTCCAGGAAACCCCAGCTTTCTCATATATCACACTTAGCCTGAATTCAGGACTCCCTCCATCTCCTAGACATCCATGGATCTTGCACTATATCCCTATACTACATAAGATATTTACAATACCTTTCTCTGAGACAGGAGGCAGTCATTATCTTTAGAAGATAGACCGCTCAATTGAGCTCAATTGGCCTACTGTCGCTTAACTCATTATTGACTGTACCGGCTACCAATTTTTATGTATAACCGACGAACAGCTATGTGACGTAAAGCTTGAGATTAGACGAGTGAAACTTATACAACATTATCAATTATTCGATTCTATTTTTCTCCAACACAATAACCTTATAAAGGTAATTGCTCGAAGGAAAATGCTCCTACGGGCTCGTTCTATTTGCAACCCAACTGCTAAACAACACAGACGAATCAGTGCAAGGATATACGTACCAGTGGTAATAGATTGGATTTATGCGCCTGGAACTACTACGCAGATATCTGCGAATAAAGGTCAATAAAGACCTGGACATGTACAATTTCCAAGTTGGAGCAAGGCCTGACCCCAGCAAACCAGTATATTTTCTCTTGTCTTATATATCACCAAAATCCGCAGATCTTCAACAAGCACGTCTCCGTGGCGCAATTGGTTAGCGCGTCTGACTGTTAATCAGGAGGTTGGAAGTTCGAGCCTTCCCGGGGACGTTCATTTTTTGTTTTTGTCTTATTATTCAATGGATGATTTAATTTTTTTGGGGGGAATGCCATGAGCATTATTTGTTTCTGGATTTTTTTTTTTTCTTTTCTTAAATTTGAGAAAGTCAGATTTGTTTGGTAAACTCAATCTGTAACCTCCCGGCATTTTCCAGTGTCGTGGGTTGCCGACAGAAAAGCAGGTTAGTCATGAACATCAGCTAGGGTTTTGAGTAATGCACTGATACTATTATTGTATTAACTATAGTGATACTCTGGGTTTATGTGGAAGATTGTTTCTACTTTGGATGAGGCTGCATGTTGAAGCTGCTCCCAGATAGCTCTTATGGAAAAGCTTTTGCATGTGCTTTTCGTGCTTTCTGTTTAGACTTCATGTCGTCTGTTTCCGGTGGAAATATTGGAATCCCATTGAAGGACTACTGCATCGATTACTTTACTGATCTACTCGGTTTTGACTTGCTCGGGCTAAATATACCTTGCCTATAAGCGAGGAGGAAGAGATACCCGCATGGCGCTGCTACTTAGTGACTTCGCGTGCTATAGTCTTGGGCTCATGTGACCCTCCTCGATGGAACAACATTAAGTCTCTGTGTTGTTTGATTATACGTACCCTTCAGTGCAGTGCTATGTATGCTTTGTCGTCTATGATGCTCCCGCTGTGAAGGACCACCGGGAAGTAACCGGGTACTCTCTATATGCACCTAGTAAAAAAAGAAAATAGCCTATATCTTGACTAAAACCCATCGCAAATGCAGTCTTATGCTGGATTCATCCAATCTTGTTAGTGTACCATTCATTTATTCGCCATTTGTGGATTGCTGGGTGATCAACTCAAGTTGTGGCTGGATCATGGCTAGGCAGGTTATACTGTAAGGTTCGTGGTATCTAGGCAGTCGGAGCCTATACATGGGACTTTAGGCTCGTCTTGCCTTGTTTGCAGGGGATTTGATTGTGTGTGGTGTTCTGTCGGTCTTGATTTTTTCTTTGTCGACCTCGTATTGTGGTCTACTTTGGTTGGTCGAAGTATAAGGGCTGGTTGTGATTACCCTTTCGCGTATTAGTATTAAAATTGGCTTTTGGGCCATCTCAGTAATTCAGCCTATGTGAATAGACTCTGTTATATGTACTGGTCTGTTGTTTGGTCCACGTCGTGGGCTAGTTCATCGGCCTATGTCATTCTGCGGTTTGTCGCATGGTAATGTCTACTGGGCGTATAGAAACCACAGCTAGCCGATATTCTATTCCTATTTATAATGGGGCTTGGTTTGATATGAATTATGCTGACGGTGGTGAGTATCTGCTTGATTTTCAGGGGAATTTGCGTGTAGTCGTGACAGTATATTGGTGCTATACATATTGAAATGGGATAGCGCGATGGCAGTCTGGTCAAAGCAGACGGGTCGACAATAGCAGTAGGAGCATAGGCAAGCCCAACAAGAGGTAGGGCTATAGGAAAGGAGAGCACATAGGGATGGTCTGAAGAGAAGAATGTGTCTGTCTTGTTCTACGTAGAGTAGAGAGGTCTTAAATACATCATGAGTGCTGAATCATCCATAGACCGCTACTTCATGCAGTAAGCAATTCCCCCACTACAATATATATATTCTGTTATGAGCCCTTGATGTCACATTCGATAAGTTATGCCTTTTTATGTCAATTTTTTTGGACCCTTCTTTTGGTATAAGAAGAACTTCTCAATATAAAGCTCAATATTAGTTACTAAGAAGATGGACTAGATATCCCAGGAAACTAGGGTAAGTGTTTGCAGCTTTTTTGGTACATTGATTTGAAATTCTTTTATATTACAAACACACCTCGAGTTTTTCATCAAGCAAGTCTCCGTGGCGCAATTGGTTAGCGCGTCTGACTGTTAATCAGGAGGTTGGAAGTTCGAGCCTTCCCGGGGACGCTTCTTTTTTGTTTTATTTTTTGTGGTACCCGTTCGCACTTGTCTATGACTGGGACACACGCCACACAATAACAATGGAAGTGCTGTATTCCTCTCAAATATTTCTTAGGTGCCCCAAAGCCCCAATATAAAAGAGAACTGCCCCCATCTATCAAAACCTAGGAAACCAACTGGGCTAGTATGCAGAGTATCATAATAGTCAAAAGTCCTGGGGTTTAAAGAGCGTCTTTTAAGCAAAGATCAAATCAAACAAATATCGGTCTTTTGCAGAGTAACCTGACCCCAACCGTTGCAATACTAGGAGACCAGACAATGAGCCATAGAGTAGATAGGTCATATATCTACTACCAGTTACCATCAACCTGGAACTAGACCACCTAGGCCAAGGAAAAAAGACAGAATATAAGACGAGAAAGCATCTCGGATGCCAATTTGATGCGAGAAGTAAGAGTAGACTGCAGAAGTGGACTCCAGAGAGGTAGGAACAAACACACCATGCAGAGGTAATGCAAGATAGAAAGAGCAGCCGAAGATGAAATGAAGAAGGCGAAACCACGAGTCTCGATCGAGACGGTAATACACAGATAATAAGATAGCACACAGAAAAACAGAACGAGTTAGAAACCAATACACAGTGGAGATGCAAGTGAACACTGAACACAGACTTCTCCGAACAGTCAAGAGATAATCAGACGTCTCGGTCAAGGTACAAGGACAAAGAAACTAGACCAAATTTTCAACGACCATACACACACTTCTATCGACCATGTATAGGGCTGAAATAGAAACGCACAAACTCATAATCTTGTAACACTCTGTCCAGATAGTAGCATCAACGCCAAATTGATCAAAAATCAAAAGAGAGAGCAAAAATAAAAACGCCACTCAAGACACTCCAGGTAAAATAACAACCAGGTAGGTACCTTGATCACGTACAACTCAACAAAGGGTATAGGAAGATTGGCCCAGATAAACATTAACCGAAGATCCTTCACACCATAGGATGCAGTGAAGAATGCAGAGGAACACTGGAACATCAGAAAAAAGGGGAGTAAGTCAGATACGGAAGAGAAACGCAGAGGACGAAAGCATGGCAAGAAAATGGTGTCATAGACGATGCTGTAAAAGCCAAGGGGGGAAGAAAAACACCAATCTAAACAACGCTGATTGCAACCTAGTAACCCCATCCGCTGCCACCAAGTGGGCTACCAGACTGGCCTGGCTGAGGCTGTCCGGCTTGTTGTTGCATCGGCCCACCAGGTCCAACCCATCCAGGCATACCGGCGCCTCCCATGCCCATTGCAAGACCCGCCTGTTGGGGGTTTCCAGTCATGTAGGGCTGACCACCAGGAGCCTGATTCGAAGGGTACATAGGTCGCTGTTGCATGCCTGCATAACCGGCTGGTGTGCCTCCAGGATAGCCGCCCATGCCTTGCATACCCTGAGGCTGGGCCTGCTGTGCGTGTTGCATCTGAGGGAATGACTGTGGCATTTGCGGTATTGACTGACGCTGCTGGTTCCGAGGAGACTGGTGGTGCTGTTGCTGCTGTTGTTGCTGCTGTTGCTGTGCATGGAGAGGAGAGGGTGATTGCTGGGGAACCCCGGCCATTTGTTGACCATACTGAGGCATACCGACGCCCTGATGACCAGAAGAGGGCAACGGAGAGGGCTGTGGTTGGGGCGGTGGCTGTCCCCACATTTGCTGCTGCTGAGATGGATACCCGTAAGGTGGAGGCTGAGCCATACCGGTAGACATAGACGGGTTCGATCGTTGATGCATCATACCGGGTTGCATACCCGGAGGCATCCTGAGAGGAGATTGTCCAACGGCTTGGTGAGGCTGCGAGTAGCCTGGTTGGCCGCCCATCATAGCATTTTGGTGCATCGAGGCTTGCATCGAAGGCTGTTGAGCCATTACATGCTGAACATGCGAAGGGTTTTGCATGCCACCAGGGGGCATATGGGATACCTGGACTGGCTGGGATACAGACAAGCCCGAATCAAGAGCGGTACTCGATTGAGGCTCAGTTTCAGGGGCCTCTCGGGGCCTCGAGTAAAATTCATCAAGACCCTTCTGGCGGAAGCTGCGCTGCGAGCTCAAAATCTTGTTGAAATCAGCAGTATGCGAGGCTTGGTTTAGAAGCTCTGCTGCCGAGCTAGTTTGCGTCCGGTCATGGTACGGTTGTCCGGTCATTTCTTGACGGGAGCGAGGCATGACATTGTAATCACGCAATCTAGGGTCATCCGTTGTTGCCATCTGAATCATCGGGAGAGACGATAAGGAAACAGAAGCGTCACTGGCACCAAGCGAAAGACCAGGAGGCAACGGCTCGATAGTACTGCTGTAAACAACATCGTTATGGGGAAGCGCCGGTAACAGGTTAGTAGTAGGTTCCGTAGTTGTGCCATCCCTAGTCTTGGCCGCGCCAGGGCGCTTCTCGCCTGCCAGGTCATCCTCCGTGAAACCCTGCTTTCTTGCCTTGCTCTCCCAGTAATCATCCCGAACCCGACGGCCATTCACGATCACCCGGCTTCCGAATTGTCGGAACATGGATCTGGCGGAAACGATGGCAATTTGACGGGACCGGTAAGAATAAGGGAGAATATCTTGCTGGATGAGGTCGTCCTTCTCGATCTGAGATGCTATGATCTTATGTAAGGACCGATTTTTGTTGAACAAAAGATATGAATCGCGATAGTTCAGCACCCTCGCGCATTCGGTCGCAAGCATGAACAACTTGTCACCACGGAGGGGAACACGGAATGTCCGGCATTTGTATTCGCGACCACCCTGTGGGTATCCCATAGGGTCTGCCTTTGTCTCTCCTGCTTCATCGAATTCCTTTGGAATATACTCATCGCCCTCTGGATTCAGTTGGTCGGACGTATGATCCCTCACGGTAGGTAACGCTTTGATCTGCGACTTTGACGGGGTAGTCTTATTTTCCGGGGGTGAAGCAAGAGAAGGTGACCCGGCGGTTGCTTGCGGAAGTGGACGAGCTTGCATTTGGGGTGTTTGTGTGGGTGTGTTGGCGACAGGTTGTTCGCTGGAACCTGCGCGAGGAGTCTTTGGGGGACGACCGCGCTTTCGGCGACTTTGCTCATCTAGAGATATATAAGTTAGTACAAATCACGAGAGACCCCAGAAGCTGTGTGATAGAACAAATAGGCAGGGATTGCCAAGCTAAAGAAAAGTATGAATGGAGCGTATTGATAACGTCTCCCCCGCCGCGCACATACCATCATCCAGATCTCCTTCGACATGTCCATTTCCACTGTGTTCTGGAGTGCGACTACGCTTGACACCACGGGGACTTGTAATGGGATGGGATTTTGCTGGTAAGACAACAGATACTAGTAGGGTATCAGTTTGAAAGCAGCGACGGGGGAGTGATACAAAATAAATGGGCCGACAGCGAATGCGATTCACAGAGGTCAGGAACAGGGCGCGGATGTGAGATACGATCGCGAGGTGAATGGAGAAAACAACCAAGGCGCGCAAAGGGCAGGGTAGCATAGACAACACATACCAGAGTTGCTCAAGTTCGCGGGATCGATAGTCCCCGAGCCATCAATGGAATCCTCCAAACCATTCATTGTAGATAGGGAGTGAGCTGTGCCATACATGGTTCAAATCGCCCGTCGCAAATGGCGCGTCGGGATGAACGCGCAACGAGGCCCTGAAGAGGGAGTGGCGCAAGAGAGGACTTTTGGCCTGAGATCAGCGGATAGGTCGAGTGCAAGGAGCTTTGGGGCTGGGTTCGTTCGGATGAACTTGGGAGGGGAAGGACTTGAGGCGGTGAGCGTGGGTGGCCTGAGAACTCAGGGGTCAACGGCAAGATATACACTAGAAGTCAAGGCTTCTACTGCACTTTGCACTTTCTTGTCTTTATCGGGGAGGAATCCAGTCGCAAGGGGAAACAAAGGGTGTGACTATCTTGTGATTGGTCTCGAGAAGCAGAAGAATGAGACTTAATGTCTTCTGCGAGAAGCCAAAGTGGCGCCGAATCAGAAAAAAGACCTATTTCTGCACGCAGATGCCCCGTGCTCTTGGGAAGCACCGAAAGCAAGTATTTGGATATCAAATCCAGCAAAATATACACAGCCCAGATTGGGGTTCTGGGTTGTTGACGAAGATTGGTACTTTCGGGCCCCCGGGGCAATAGGATCGCAATAGAAGCGGATATGGATCACCCCTTCCAGATCTGGAGAGGAAACAAGAATCTTTTTGTGATTCTCTAGGCGCGGATACGGCGCCAGGGTTTGAACAGGGCCAGGACAAGTGAGATCATCCACGGTGGAACCCGACTGCAGCCTAAGCCTCAGAATGCCTTTCTTTTGCTCTTTTGACTCCGACTTTTGACTTCGGGATTCAAGACGGACGATGTTCCGAGGTGGCACAGTGATCGAATCCTCAATATGGGTTGAGCAGCACGGAGGACCCTGCGTCTGGGCAACAAAGAGAGGGGTCTACAGCAGGAGGCAACCGAGAGAAACAGAATAGAATAACTAAAAAAGAGGTGCAACGGTAGCACAAGAACACAAGGCTTTTTCAAATCTCCAAGTCACTTTAGGGCCAATCACGAGATCGATCACACCTGAGGTATTGGTATTGTCCGTGTATTTGTATATTCGGAATTTGATATTTCCATGCTGATCGTTGGAGAAGGGCGGCTTAGGTACGGATATAAAGCTAAAGAACCCCCTCGATCAGGGTTTAATTATCTCGCCTTTCTAGTTCAATCCTGAGACTCCCTCATCATAGCAAGGGCCAAAGCCTAGTCACTGTGATAGGCCTCTGATAAGGCCATGATCGTGTCTATTTAATCTGGATTCCAGCACAGTGTAACTCCAGGCGTCCCCCAAAATGCCAGCCCGATGAGGTTATGAAAAAAGTAGGAAATGCGAGTGAAGAGAATGGCAAATCGAGCTCAAAAATGCAGATGACCTTATAGAAGCGAACAGAGACGAATCTCATGCCAGGAAATATGCATGTCTGCGTCGGCTAATGCAACATGCAGGTGCGGAAGGTCCAATCCGGAGTAGAGCAACAGAGATATGCGCGGTCGGATTATATCGGGTTGGATACTAGGGGTTCCTAAACCATAAGAACAAAGGACGCTATCATATTGTCTGAGTCGTTCTGGCAGTTCAAGCTCTCCAAGTCTTTCCTGCCTTTGTGTCGATTTTTGATAGTTCGGGCAACGATTCCCCGGACAAGACAACGAGGGGCCATAAATTAAAATAAGAAAAGGGACCGAGGGGACTGAGCTCCGGCTGCACCTTGTCAGATTAGCAGGACCTCGGAGCCAACGACCATTTAGAACTAGTGCTTTATGGGTGAAGATAGGCGGGGATATGTTCGTAGAAGACTTGATTTGGCCCGAAACTTTCAGTTTCATTTAGATATCATGCAGTGCATAAGTTATCTCGTAGTTTCAGGAAAATGAGAAGCAAGCCGTGGTTAAATTGAAAGAAGATAGCCCTATACGTCCCATAGTATAGATACCATGTCTCTCGTTCATGTCGTAAAACTAGTGCCTTTTCAGACCAGACCAGGAGTTATGCAAGCCAGGGGATCAACCTGTGATTTGTTCAAAACCTAGCAGATGACCAAAAGAGAGGCTATTGACGGGAAGAAAAGGTCACTTGAGCGGGAACTAGGGAGTCGATCAACGGTCCATGCGCGAAATAGAATACCCTATACTGGGCCAATCAGCATTAATCGAACTTCCATACGACGGTATTGACTATGTCGACGCTGTCGCCGAGCTCGGAATTAAGTATTGTTATACTCGGGGACCGCAACATCCGCAACGGCTGTACGAGGTAGAGCAAGATGTAGGTGGCACAATAACGCCCGTCTTGACATAGGCAGACTGCACCGCAAATATGTGACTGTACAAGGTCCAAACTGGAAATCAGTCAAAACAATATAGAAATATACACCCTGGTCCGGGTTTCACAACAGCCGGCCTTGCATCGCTGCCCTTTCCATGCTCGGCGCCGGCTTTTCTCCCAGTTACACAGATGACAACAAACGCTGCTGCTCTAATAGAGTACAATGGGACTCTACAGTTCAGAATTAGAGACTAGATCTCTTATTGATCACGGAGACTCAATTTAGACCTTGCAGGAATCGATATATGCATTTTAATTGAATATCCAATGTAGTCCACAGTGCCGGATGCAACATGCAGTCATGATTACGACCTCAAATAACGAATCGATGTTTAGTTCATGAGTTATTGACACTGCTATCCAGGCGTTTGTATTGTTTACGCTACGTAAGGCTACATTTTCGCTAATTTGGGCTCTGGCAGAGCACTCAATAATTTCCATTAACCAAGGCCACGCCCTACAAATAGGTACCACATAGACTCAAATTACAAAAACGGAGTAATTAAAATCCCAACGCTACATATGACTACTACATTACCGCCACTTAGCTAAATACAAGTCTGGTTCACAATGCGTAGAAGATCATCGCTTCTTTTGTATCCCTTCATTCTCGGGGAACTATGTTTCGACACACGCGGAGCCATTTTCTTGAGACAGACTTTAGATGCTAACAATGATAGCCGGCCGTAACCACGAGTCATTGTAAATGTCAAAGATCAAATGTCCAGCAGCGTTTTTTGCCTTTTACCTACTGCAATATCCGGGTCAAAGTTCAAGAAGTTTCTTTCTGGATGCAACAGCGACACCAAATCTTTAGCAGCACATTTATGCGCATATTCCAGCCGTAAAATCTAGTTCTGACCGGGAGTTTGTACCAGGATGTCTACCCCGGAGATCAACAAACCCCACTGGTTGACAGGCCTTGGAACGGCGGCAGCCTGCGATGGAACGGGCGGCACAGATCCTGACCTATCCTGGAGAATCTTATATCCGTTCATGGGAGTCTCTGGGACAGCCAGTCAGCCATGATTTGCGGGGAAATGTCAAGCAAGCGCTGAAATATAAAGTAAAGTACGCAGGCAATGTCATCACGCGTCACAAACAAGACAGAACGCCAGGGGCCATGGTCAACCTTTTTCCTTATTCGGTATTCCTGAGATGACCCGAAGCGTTGTGCGTCAGGGCCTATGTGTTGTACAGACTCACATATGAACTGTTATCTCCTAGCTTTTGATCTGTCACAGTACACAGACCTTTAGCATGGCTTGGAAGAGGTTCAATGACCGACAGTCCGCTTAAGATTTGATTTTGATTTGATTTTACAAATATACAGGGATGAAGAGTGTCTGTAATTCATTCTGTATATAGCTGGAGGCATAAATTTAGTCAAGGTGTCCTAAGTATGTGTCATTTTAGACGCACAACCCCAAATCAAGTACACCGACTATGATATAATTGGCGCCAGGATTTTGCCTCGGAATCCGAGTGACTCAGGCTGAATTCATAGATCATACGTATATACTAGGCGCGTGGAAAGGCTTATGACCCCTGTTTCAATATTGCATACAGATCTGAGCGGTTGATGAACCCGGGTAACCAAGTTGCCCACCGAGTGGCAAACGAAATACTCATTGGATCCAATAGAGGTGATTAGAGAATGAAGCCAGGGGTTTTGTTGTAAAAGTTGCCTGATGTCAAGTCATAATTCCACAGATACGAGATCTCGGAACGACGGCAGTGGCGCCCACCGACTCCATGTCCTCTGACATCTACTGTATGGCGCAACGGTTCTAGTAAGCCCAGCAATTACATTAGCTGCAGCTGTACGTCTGAATCTGGGAAAATCAACCCTGACACGGCAATGATTGTCACGTTCAAACCCCGGCTTCGTTTAGGCAGTAGCGTGAACGAGGAATGTTTCAGACCGCACCAGGAGCCGGTAGGCGAGGTGCAGTGTGCATGGGGTAAAAATCCCATGACCCAAAGTTTGAGCAGGATCGGCAAAGTGTAAAGTTCTTGAATCTGTAGATGCTCTGGAGCTGGGGAAGTCGTCTGATACGGTGCAGTAGTTGTCGCTGGGGCTTGACGAATCAAAGAAGATTGAAAGGGACTAGCGGGACTAAGAAAGATCTTGAGTCTCTTTCTATTGGGCTAAATGGCCTTTGGCTTTGGTTATACGAGATAGAATAATGGACAACAATCTGGTGAAGGATAGGCACTTATCACATGGTGCAGACGCTAACATACTACAATGTTGGATTGCGCGGTCATCTGACCAAGAACCAAATCATGAATGACAACGCATTCTAGGAGGTCATGGCCAAGACGCTTGAATGTAGGTCTGTGCCTTGAGACGAATGGAAGACAAAGTAGAGATTCTAGAGACCTGAATGATTATGGTGATATTCATCAGAGTGCGCTAAGCAAGATCACTTCTAACGATACATTTGAGTTATCTACTTTATTGAATCTCAGGCTTACATGATCTGAGTTGATTCTACATGTAGGGTCACTAGAATAAAGACAAAATTACTCTATAGAGACCAGAATACCCCCCGAAAAGCTACACAATTATTTCACGGGCTGAGTAACTCGAATCTTATATGATTCATCACGAGCAACATGGATCATTCATGGATTCTTCAAGCCCTACCAAATCTGATTTTTGTTTGTATCAAATGCGACCGCAAGATGTCCAACTCAGTATAAAGATCTCGGCGGGACGGCCGGGCCGAGTCCGAACCACGGTAGGGCGAATTTATGTCAATATAGAATGCTACATCGACAATGGGATTGTGAGACTGTATCAAAATTGGAGACATTGTTTTAACAAAAAAAAACTAGTTATTGTAAAACTGGATTGAGCGTTTGCCCCTTTTCCAATAAAGGAAAGTAGCGTGGAATTTTTGCTGACACGATCCCAAGCAAAAAAAAAACAAAATAAGTTAACGTCAAAAAAAAATAAACCTTCACTAATCAATTGAAATTAGTGCAGTCTGGATATAAGTTACATCGCGAGAGTGACCCAATTCAAGTATTATTGAAAAATATTATAATGGGCTTCAAGCCATTTTTCATGTGATCCCTTAATGACCCTAAAGCCCAGTGAAACAAGAAGCCCAAATTGAGACATCGGGTAAATAACGTCATAAATCTTTCTGTTTCAATGTCAGATAAGGCCCTCAACTTTATTGACGGTCGCTCGTGGTTCTCATAGAAACCGCGGTACGGCACGGACAACATCCGTTGAACTTTCAAGCCTCGAAATGTCGGGCGCCCGCCGCTAGAGTGTATCCATCCCAAAGTAAGATGGCGGTTGCATGGAACCGACCAGACAAAGCAGATATAAATCTGCAGCAGGACGCGAGCAAATCACAATCTGAAACCCAACGCCTCGTTCATAAACGTTTATTAGCTCAACACATGTGAGAGAACTAGTTCGAGCTAGAAGCTGTGGTGGGCCCAGCTACGACGGCTAGCGTGAGAGAGGAACCTGCTTTCCACTGTCCAGCCCTTGGGAGGACATTCTAGACTGGGTTCTTCGGCTTAGTGGCTGCAATAGCCTTGACCAGCACATTGGAAACAGTGGGGTTCATTACTGCAGCGGATCTGGCCATATCTTGATTCTGGCCTCTGGCCGCAGTCGGCTTCGTCAACGGTGTTGCGTCTTGCGCTGCAATTTATGACTGCCTGACTTGTTCTGGATTTCTCTTTGGGTCTGGGCTTTGGGGTTTGAGGTACATGTACTTGTAATCCGTCCCCGGGTTGCTGTGCCGCCCAGCTTACTACAAAGTGTATATCTAGTCAGCCTTTAATAATTGGGGGATAATGGCTGACAAATTTTTCCAGTCGGAGCCATCGGAAAACACCATATTTGCCATTGCCATATTGCCGTCTTTTGAGCGCCAAATCATGGACTAGTGGACTCCATATTAAAGCGCCACCATTTGATTTGTTTGGTTGGTCTCGGCGGAAGGGCTGGGTACAGTCGATTTACAGTAAAGAGGGGTCTGGAGCTTAGCCACAGTCGCACGGGCGGCGGATATTATAACCAGGCGACTCTGGGACTACTGGCCGTCTTCGGCGGATGGACACCTGGCGCTCGAAAGATCGTCAGGAGGGGGAATATGAGTGGGACACCAGTGTGTGGAATGCTAGGAGGGGTCGGTGTACCTGTACACATGTACACACAAGACCATTCACCACATTAGCCGGGGGAAGAGGGTGGTCGGGGAATGTCCAGCAGTGGACCTCTAGGGTTGTCAAAGGATTGAATGCGCGAAGTTAGGGTTTGCTGAGTCACCCTCGCCTTCTGGGCATCCACAACAGAAGCGATGGTTAGAGAAGACGGTGGGAGATCAGGGTAGTTTTAGAGAGAAAGTTGAATTCTATTTCTGTTTGCAGTTGATTCAAGGAAAATAACAACATAGACACGCCTGGTCATTGTCAGTATTATCGTTCGCATCGTGAGACTGAAAACGTTGCCACGGGGGGGGGATGAGGGGGTTCGGATTTCCAGGGAAGGTAATCCGTGGGGATCGTGAGTTTCCCCATGCAACGTTTCTATTTTTCCCTCCCATTTTTTTTGTCTTTTCTCTCTTTTCGCTACAGTGCAGTACTATACAGTAGGGATCCTCACGGATAACGCAAGATAAGCTCCGCAGAAGGGTCCCCACCGAAAAATTTTCGAAGCATCAACTGATCAGAAAACTGGGTCTCTCCACCTGGAGGGTCCGAATATGCCCACCGAGTACAGAGAATTTTCACACCCCCTTTCCACTGTCCCAACTTCCCTCAGAATCTTTCAATTTTTTTTCACGGAAGAATTACAATGGGAACTAAATAGAACACTGATGGTCAATACGGGGTAAAGTTCACGTAACCACAGTTCAACCACGATGTTAGGGTTTCTAATGAATCATATACAACAAGCCACCAAAAGCCAAGGGTTGGCGGAAAAAAAAGGGATCTGGGCCTGACACATCACAGGCCTAGAACCGGTTTCGTGATCTGGTGACACGGCAGAGCGCTTGGACCAGGTTCCCCATTGCACGATCTGCACGTATAAGAATTGCTCCTCTCTTAAAGCCTTTCTCCCGCCTTCTCCTGGGCTCTCTAATAGTTCTCTGTTCCTAAAACTGTGACCTACTCATTCTTCCTCTCTACACTCGACACTCATACACTCAACACCCTTAAACCCCAACCTTTCCATACATACATGGTTGCAATTTTAAAATCGACTCCCCAGCCTCAATCATGAACGCTGGTACCACACAAAGAACACCCAAGACACCAAAGCCCACTGCCTCTGTGCCAATTCCACAAAAGAAACGCTGGCCCCCCATGGCAAACCGCAATGCCCTCCCATACAAGCTCACACATCTCTCCAAGGAGAAGCTTGCCCGTGAAGCCACGGCTCCCGATCCCGACCTGCGCCGCTGCGTGGCTCACTTTCGCCTACACTGTGGCTCCGTGATGTGGACCGAGAACGATATGAAGTCTCGCATCAGCTCATTCGACTTTGAGGACACCGATGAGGAAGATGATCTGGAGGAGATGAAGAACGCCGACCTGCCTATGCCGAAGATCCGCGCCCCGGCCAATGAGCCTCAGATTGAAATCACCAACCAACAAGTCTCCATCAGCACCGAACCGGTCGCTGTTCCTCCTCCCACCGCCTCCCCACCTTCTCCCGAACACTCCAGCGAAAATGGTTTTTTGGAAAAGGGCCGTAACTGTCTGGAGGCAACATCAAAACACCTCTGGACAGGAGGATCATGCATGGTTTCGCCCATCTCGGGTTAAACTGGCGCGATTCTGACGATGCCCTTACTCTACTATTCTCCCCACCTTCACACCTTCATCCTTTGACCTCCGAGCATTTCCTGAACCATTTTTTGCGACCTACGATACCATGACTTGACGACTTTGATGAACAACCAAAACGAGCACTGTACATACTACTCAATTATCATTCAGACACTATGTCTTGATTAATCTACAAGAAACCTTTTTTTTTGCTGGGCAAATATCTTTCTCCCCAAACATCTTAAAATAAAACCTTCCATAGTAACATCCGTTTCCTACCATTTCGCCTCCACCTCCACAATCCACCGATCTATTCTTGACTTCCCAAAGTGGCAGGTTTGGCGGATGGCGAACATGACTCATCCAAGCCGCGTACCCGGTCACCTGATATCCTCCCAAAACGGCGACGTCCCATCGTGACGATCTGTTGCCCCGGAGTCATGGTCTGGAGAACTAACGCAGGCCCCAAAAGTATGACTGGGGGCTGTGGACCCGGTGGAATAGGAAAAGAAGTCGATCATGGATTATGTATGGGCCTGAGTCAGGACCAGTGGCGAGGTACCCGCCGATCGGGTCAGCTTTCATCATAGAGATGTCACATCCTCCATTGTGCTGGAGCCCGCTTCAATGCGCTCCGAAGTATATGCTCAAACAAGGTTTGAAAAGACATGCCGTTGTGGGCAGCGATTACAGGCAACTGAGACCACTCAGGCTTCAAACCCGCCAATGAGTTGATCTATATCACAGACAACCGTTAGTATACAGTACACGATACACAGGACACGATCAGAGTTGACGTCAATATGACAATCCATCATGCCAGCCCTGAAGGAACAAGGAAGATAAGCAAACAAGAGTACACGACACAGCATCAGGATATCCGCTCAATCAAGCAATTGAGGTCATCGACATCTCGGCCCGATGGCCCGATGGCATGACCCTCTCTACAGAATCAGTCGTCACATACCTCGAGAACATTAGCCACCCCGGCCGAACTATCGAAGCGGATATCAACCCTCCCCCCATCACGACAGCCGATGGTTCTCCAGGCCCGCAGCGCGACCGTGCATGCGCGCTCGACCAACGGATCTGCCCGATTGGCTGGGATCTCATCCGCGATGCCATCCCAGTTCTCACTCGTCTTGGATTTCTCAGTTGCAAACTGCACAGCATCCACGTCAACATCAACGTCGGAAGTCCTGTTCCCGTTGAGCTGATCCTTCCACACGATCTCGTCGACCCCTAAGACCCATGCGTCATCGCCTGTGCCTAGGATCCCCACTGTGAACTCGCGACCCGCCAGGAACTTCTCGACTAGGATTGCTTGGATGGCACGTGTGCTGGAGCGCAGCTCTTCGGCAGCTTGGCAGAGCTGATTGACGTTATGGATGACGCTGGACTGCCTGATTCCCTTCAAGGTGTTATCTGCAAGAGGCTTTGCGAAGAGCGGGTATGACGCCGGGTCCAGGAGTGACGATGCATGTCTGGACCCTTTGGTCAGGGAGTTAATGACGTTTGGTGTTATGGGTTTGTCGGGGTATCGGTCTAGATTGATGATCGCGAAGGGGGAAGTCGGGATGCCGTAGTGCTCAAGAACCATCTGCCATTGCCTGGTTAGTCACCATTGCATAGGGCTGGCTCTTTTCTAACATCTAGACAGCGGACCAAGTTCGGATACAGTTCGGTCTGTCGTCTCCTCTCCCCCTTCCGCCTGGAATCATCACGGTATGCATAAACCAAATAAATCAGTGCACCCCACCTTCGTCTTCCCCTTGTCCAAACATAGCGCCATAGTCGCTGTATCCGAAAACGTAAACGGAACCCCAAAGGCCTCTAGCATCGCAGGCACCTGCGCTTCCCTTGCAGCTCCATACACCCCCGCTGCGAGATTCACCGCTAGATCCCACTGCCCCCCTTCCCCGGCACCAAGCTTTCGAGCCAGCGTTTGCACGTCCGGGATAGGAACGACCCTGTGACCTAGCCGGTGGAGAGTGACAATCACATCCTCGGCCGGGGTGCAGATATCTAAATGGGAGATGTGGGAAGCCGGATATCCAAGGTCGCGGTATATCTGCGGGTCCTCGTAGATGAGCGCAATGAGAAGGTTAGATTTAGACCGGGTCATTCTGGAACGGCGGTGTAGAATGGAGATCTTCCGTAGATGATTGTTTTAGGGATGGGGGCTATCATTTATCTACTTTTCGAGGTGACTGCATGGCTGCCCAGATGCTCGAAAATGGTCGTCTTGTTCATCGCCCCTCTTTTGGGCTGGTTGTTGAATATGCACGACGTGGTAAGTCCTCGTCGGTCAAGTTTAGCGCAGTCTCAGGCTCTTTATGCAGTGTGAAGTGGCCGGGTTGTTTTGGCCAGATCGAGTTTCGTTTGGTCTCATTTATGTTAAGCACGCTAAGATCTTGTTTTTCTGAACGCTGGTTTGACGCCTTGAATCCTAAGTTATATTTTGCAATTATTAGGTAAAATTGACAGAATGTCCGAGGGAAACGTGTCCAATTTTTAAATGATATACTGTGTGATATACGCGACCCATCTTCTAAACAATGACCAACACAGAACGATTAACCATGCTCAAGATAAGCAGAAGTAATATAGCCTGAGTGCATGTATGATTTGATCTTGCCAGATAAAGCTATTCAAAATTGTCCGGCCTGAAGATGCAAAATAATAATAAATAAGGCTTTGCTGATGCCATACAATGAACGAGGTGTCTGCCTATTCTGGATATGGTATACGGCTAACTTCAAATTCGCCGACGCCACCTACATGCCATATGGCCCACTTTCAACGGTTAAAATCGACGTAGCTTGTCTGGCTATCAAATAAAAGCATGCTTTATATGTAAATGTACATTAATCAGAGGACCTTGAAAAGGCAAGATCGAAGTCGTTGAAGGTCTCCACTGGATCAAGGAGGCCAAAGTCCAAATGAGATTGCGTCAAGAAATCCAGCATAGTAGGTTGGTGAAGAGCCATTTCTGTAGTTAGAAAGGGCACGTTGGATTCGGAGAGCTGGGTGTTCAGATCATCCAAGTACGGGGAGGTATGGGGATGATCGGAGAATCGGCGGGGTCGTGAAGACGTAGGGAGTAGTTCATCGTCCATTGGTGATGGGTTAATGGGCTCATTCTCATAATGATCAAGCACTAAACTAGGATAAACAGGATGCTTATTAGCACACATTTGTACCCGTATCAGGTGGTCATAAAGATCTCTAGACGCAAGATTGCCGGATAAGCTGAGGTTCTTGAGTATCTCCAAGGCAGTCTCCGGAGCTGTGAGATCGGCTGGAATCCCGAGAGGCAGAAGACGTGCCACGATTAGGACGAGTGCAGCTGAGAATAGGTATGCAGGGAAGGCATAACCGTATATTGCGAAGGATCCTTCGGTCCATTCGTCCAAACATAAGGCGAATGAATGCCTTGCTGAATGAATGCATGCTTCACTCAAAGTGACCAGAACTGGTGAGATTGTATCGTTGAACTGGTGGGAACGGCCTTTTTTGGTCAACTTCAAGACATGTAAGAGGACTGGTCTGATGGCCAGGATAACACACTAAAGAGGTCAGTGAAAATTGTCCCCCACAAAAAGCAAAAGCAAAAGCAAAAGCCAAGCTGAAAACTTACAAAATTGAATTGAAGATGCATCTGAATCACATCTTTGGGGTTGGATGTATTTGGATGAAGCTTCATTTGTTCAGGGAGAGATTGAACCAATTGTTTCAATTGAGTCAAAAGTTTCTGTTCGGAATGCAAGAAGCTTTCAACGGATTGCTTCTGGCAATAGATATAACCAGTCGTGTTGCCGGTAATTTTGGCAAGTTCGATAGCTGTTATTGGGAATGCACTGTCTGCAAACTGATCCGGGTATGTTTCAGAGGCCAAACTTGAGGGAAGATCGACGTGAATCCACTCATCGTGAATTTGAACAGGAAAGCCGGATTTCGAGCCCCAGAAGCGATCAAGTGTATAGATACACCACCAAATTCGAATTCGATGTTCTCGCGCTACTAGATGTAGATTTTGACTCTGCGGGACGTTATAGTTCAAGCCCATGCTCAGCGCCAGCCGCAATGCATTTCCAATGAAGAGATAGGCTGAATGGAAGCGATTCAGAAACTGGCAGAAGAATGCCTGAAAAGATGTTAGCAGAGGAAAAAACCCGTTAAGAAACCACATACAAGCAAGAGTAGACTCTCTATATGAATCATGGTTGGTCTTTCGGGAATGACCTGCACAAGACTCAATGCCTTTGCAAAATAATCCAGCCCGGGTACATGCGGTTCATCAAAAGACCCGTTCACAGTCGAATAAACTTGCCCAATTGCAAAGAGAGCAAAGAACTTGCACTTGATACTTTCGTTCTCGAAGTTCTGTGTCTGATAAACGTTCTGGAGCATATCCATAGTATCTTTTTTCAAAACAAAATGAAAACTAGACATGATATGACCAAGGGCAGTTTTGACCAATAACTGCGCACACACAAGGCTAGGCCATCCTGTCCATTCATTGAGGAGAGATGTAATTGTAGACTCGTCAGTGTAATGCGATCTTGGAAAATGCGGCATTGGCGTCTTCGTATTCTGAAAAAACTGGCATAGACGAGTGGCAAAGGCAGTACAAGTTGCTTCACTGATGTAGAGAGGAAGCATTGAGGCATCGTGGGATTGAAACCACGGCTTGTTCCTTATGAGATGACTTTGTGCTATCGAGCCAGCATTCTCCTCGGCAGTATCGGGACTTGACCTAGAGTCAGAGGTTTGCTCTGATCTATCTAATCGCATTTCTTTCAGATTACGATTTCGGTCATGTAGCTCTTCGCTATCCCTCAAGAGTTGCTCGAGGTAGCTGCAGTGTGTTAGCAATGGTGTTGATCCACTCAACTGTATTCGAAAAAGCCTACCTTTCATCCACTCGTATTTTACGATCCCGAGTCGCATACCTGCATTGAGCCTCGTAGCCCGCAGATCGACATTTTGAGCATGGCTTCTCTCCGGAGCATTTAATCTTCTGCGCGTGGCACCGGTGACAACTTGGAGACTATCAGCGGAACGTCTTTGTTGCACTAACAGACACTTACGCGACAGCCCTTTTCTTGGGCCTTGCAGGGGTTCTAGGAAGATTTTGCTGACTATGACGTGAAGACATGTAAGAATCCGCGCTCATACCGAGTGGAATGCGCTAAAGATGAGAGAAGGGAGAAAACGTGGCGGGGAGATGTCGGCAACTTTTAATTTCGCCGCTTCCGTCACGCTTCAACGTTAAATCTTCTTCGTCTTCTCTTGACTGTGCAAATGTACATCTTCAGATAGTTTCGTTCCAATTAGATATTGGGAATAGTTGGTGTCAATATATACATCACAAGATAAGAAAAGAAATAATGCAAAAGAACGTAGTAGGGGCCATTCCCGTCTCTCTAATGCAACAAAAACCGCGAAGGAATGTCTTGAGCCTGAAGCTCCAATGAGACTGAACCTTTTCGTCGCTTTGGAGGAGTCATAACGTGAACTTTCAAGCCTTTGTTGAAATTCAAAATACACAAAACAGAGATGACGAGCGTGACTCCCATTAAAAACAATGATATGGAGGAAAATAGTGTCAGGGAGACCCGGACTGAGGCGAATTGCTGGCTTTGGCTGCGCAGGTGCATTCGATAAAGCGTCAGGCCGAAAATTCCCATGATAACGAGCATGAAAAACTAGAGCAATTGTGAGTTTGCGGTTCGCTTCTCATATAGGAGCCTTGGATTGACGCTTACCATCATAGTAATGAGAGACTTTTTCTTCTCACGCTTGCAGAATTGAGCAGCCCCAACCAATGTCGCTATCGTAATCGGAATCAATGAAGCGTTAAGAATGAAATCAGAGTCCGTATATTTGAGGACGACAAGAATAATTTGAAGTTGACTTCCGAACACGAAGAAGAAGTCAAATTTCAACAGCGCGATATAAACCTATTGAATGTCAGCTTCCCAAATATTCTCTCCCAAAAAGAAACAACCAAACAATCAAAGTAACGAACCTGATAAGTGAGATACCTCCTCTTCATCTGTAGATCGGCACTTATATTCTTATAAATTGACCACGAGAACTCCGCGCGCAATTTCCACGTAAAGAAGGTCATAGCAATAGTGCACACGCCCAAGATAATAGGAACAAGCACAATCTCAATGCGAAAAGTATGCAGCAACTGATCGCTGACAGCTTGATCGTTCAGCGCAGTCCTAACCGTACTCTTAATCTCCTGCATCTGTAAAAAGCCATAGGTCAACAGGCCCAAATTACAAATACAGAGCCCGACCAGTTGGATTGTATTCTTTCGGCGCAGGGCATCGTACGAGAGAGCGAGTTCGTATAGTAAAGCGAAGATGTACAGGCCAAGGAAGGACTGAAGGCGCATATTTGCATTATCTTTGCCGTCGTCATCGAGGTGGTGGCGGAGGCTTATGAGGATCCAGCTGGTATATGGCACTGAGTTGAGTTTCGGGTTGGAGCTTGGATTTAGATTTCAGGGAGATCGAGCGCATACCTTTCAATTGCGCATGTGGCGACTGTTTCAGCGATCACTGTTATCGAAAATGCGCGTGTCCATAGTGTGTTTGGGACGTATAGTCGTGGTTGTCCCTTGTGTGGTACCGTGTGCTTCAGGTGGTGAAGCTCACGTTCACTCATGATAAGACTCAATGGCACGCCCGGGCAAAGGACGCGACAGTCAATTGATTTGGTCTTTAAGGCAGACTTTTTGGCCGCGCATTGAGGTTTGAGGGGGATTGTTTCAGGTATATGATAGGCCTGGATGTGTGCGATTCTTTGCCCGAGGTCGGGGTTGCATGGGCCAATTGATGGAGTAGACTTCCATATCCTCAGAGAGAGAAGAGAAGAGGAGGGAGAAAGCTCTCTCCAGGAGGAAAGATTATTGAAAACGAATACGGCCTTGACTTGAAGGTGGGGCCACGCGTAAGGCTTCTGAATGGCGATCTAGTCGTATCACTAACGGGGCACTAATAGGGGTATCGGGGGCTGCTAGTGGACTTAGTGCGTGGATAGATTTGGTGATAGCTGTGAAGATCAACACTTAATTTAGTTGCTTGGGTTGCAATTCAACTGCCTGTTCGCCCTGTGGCTTGACTCTGATCGCTCAGAGCTTCTCGAAATAGTTCTATAGCCAAGACCTACTGCGATATTAAAGCGTAGTCTAGATCTTACTAAATCGACTAATGAATGTCTCGCAATAAAATGAATGTCTTGCATGTAAACGCTGAAGTAACGTGGGAAAAATATAAAGCCCTAATGCCAGAGCTGAGCCTCAATCCACGCATTGCTAAGCCAGTGCTTTAACCATGCTTTAACCTGAAGCTTGAACTCCACAGCCCAGGGGTAATAACCCGAACACCAATAAAATCAGAGTGAAAAAAAATAAAACACATAACAAAATCATGAGTATCAGCAAACTCCGCGTATAATGCATGATAAATGACCACGCTATGGATTCAGACATGCTTATGTAGTGAACGTTAAAAGTCCATTTCATCATCCCAGCCAAGTTGCTCGTATATCGACTTCGACTGCGATTTGTCGGGTGTCACTGGTACAGCCGCAGGTCCTTTGACTGGCGTGCCCATGACAGCGGGCGGAGAGTGAGCCCGAGGAGGATCGACAACCATGGCGTCGGGAGATTTTGGGAATAGTATAGAGGGGGTAGTGGGTGTCTCTTGCAGTGCACGCTTTTTGGGGGGCGTTTCCATGATCGCCGAAGATCGCGCATTGGTCAGAGACCAACTGAGCTGTTGAGATGAGGACATTGTCTCCGTCGATGTGGAAATAGTCTTGTGGCGCGAATGGACAGGTGTACCTGGCACCATTGATTCGTTGATAGAGCGGGGAGCAGGGAGGTGAGGTACCCGGAAGAGACCTTTTCCAGAAGAGGAAGACGGTCGACAGGCAGTTATGGAGTCCCCGAGTCCACTTTTACTCTGGAAGATTGTGGAAGAGGGCCTTGTGGGAGTTTCATGCACAGCCCCGTCGGGCTGACTGGATCGCGGACCTCGTCCATTGAGACCGTCATGCGGGTTGAAAGGATCGGAATCCGCGCCAGAGAAGGATATCGCCCGTCGACTTGAAGAGGGAACCATGAGCGGAGACTCACCGAGAGGAGAGTTCTCCACACCGGCGAATGATCGCGACGGGGCCAGACTGCGAGGCAGCGGCGGTAGACCTACCATCTCTTTCCTTCGATTGCCTCGTGGAGTTGCCATGACCTGTACACCTTCACCGAACGGATTGCGAACAGGGTTCCTTGACTTCCTTGAACTGCCTCCACTGGTTGTGACGCGCTTGACTGCATCGTCTGCGATATCCTTGGAAACGAGCTCTCGGTTTGGTTTCCGCAGCGCGTGAATAGCAGCATCTAGCTCCTTCTTCTGGTCGACCAGCATCTGGACCTTTCTCAACTTGGTCTCATGCTGTCGCGCCACAGCATTCAGGTCAACCTCTCGGTTTTCCGTACGCTTCGCTTTGTGAATGCCACCTCGGACACTGCCGCTCAGAACAGTAGGCAGCAAAGGTTCCGCTATATCGCGCTTCATATTATGCTGTGACGGGGCGGTATTAGAACGACTTAGTCCCGGATGCCGGACATGGGACGCTGCCGCTTTCTCATCCGTAAGCACACGCTGTAATGTCCGCCGAGGCTTCTGTGCTGGCTGCTGTCGCTTGACTTCGGCACCAGGTTCCACTCGATGCGCTTTGCTTGATTGCGTTTTCTTCGAGACAGGGGAGATGCCGCCAGATACACCGAATTTGCGTGTGATCAGTTTGCACTTGTCAGGGACACGCGCAGCATAGAATGGAATGATAACTTCCGTGCAAAAGTCGCGCACTGCATCACTTTCGACTTTCTTGCCTGACATATGGCTGGTACTGAAAGAGGAAGCCTTTGCCGTGTCGGCGGCAGATGTATCTTCCATGCTCACAGCATGCCAAATGCACATTCGATCGAGGTGAAGTTCGAGAAGCACGTTCAAATCCTGAGATTTCTTGGCCTTGGATTTCTTCGGTGTTTGCTTCTCGCCTTCTGGTTCTTTTTCCTTGTCGGCGTTGTTCTTCTCTGCTGAGGCGATGCCCATTTCCAATACCATGACTTCCAGAATCAACAGAATCTGAAGCTGGGTCTCACGAAGCCTGAGATCAGAAATCTGCTTCTTGGACTCTGCTTCGCGTGACTCCAGGGCTGAAGACTCGTTCGTGAGTCTTTCCTTCCACCACCGATGGATGAACCCTTCCTCCTCAGGATATAGACCATTCTTACCGAGCTTCTTCTTCTTCTTGCTCTTCCGCTTCTTGGATTTCGCACCATCATCAGAGTCCGCTAGCACAGCGTCACGAACTGCTGATGGCACTGCCTCTCTGTATTTGAGATCCATTTTCTTGGCTGCAAGGATAGCCTCACGATAGAATTCAACAAGCTCCGCAGATCCATGTGATTGCTCCGTAACCCGCGCCTGGAAAGCATTTCGACAGCGCGTCAAAGGGCCCTTAGCAAAGTATGCCACAGAAGTCTAAGAACAATTAGCCATACACCCCCCAAAGTCTCAATACTCGCGAATGAAAGCACCTTTGAAACATAAAGAGCCTGCAAATAATGATCCCGCATCCCATCCAAAAGCTCCTCAGGCGATTGCTGCATATCAACGACATGAGACTCAACCCCATCAACGTCCATAGCCTCCCCGCCATCCGCAACGCCATTGGATTCAGTAACGAACGGATCACCATCAGCAGCATCAAAGCTCCTTGACGGCGCAAGCGAATGACTTCGATGTTCAAAAACCCCAACAAACGAACCCCCAGAAACACCGACATTAGCCTCAGTCGAACCAAAGACAAGCGCAATGTCCAGCGCAGGCTTGTACCCAGGTCCCACATTCATATCAATGCTACAAATTGGATCGTCAATCTGAGCTGCTTGCCACCAGTCAAACCCATCCGGCAGGACAGTAGATTCGTCAACGATTCCATGCCTAACAACTTCCTTCTTGACATCCATATCTGTATCCATGCCCTCAATCTCAGCCCAACCCTTCCCCGCAACGACAATATCACCCTCATGAACCCATCGCGCGAGTTTCGAGAGCGAGTACATACCCCTCTTTACACGCTCGACAATGTAAAGAGTGCCATTGGCAAGTAAACGGACTGCAAGAACAGTGGGTATAGCTTTGGCACCTAGGTCAACTTCCAGCGTCGGGATATCCGCTGTGAAGAGGCCGCCTGGTTCATCGTCTGAGCGGGAGGATGGTGTATCGTCTAACCAGGAGAGGGGGAGGCGGAAGCGGGGGAGGGTAGTTATTGGCTCAAGGATTAAAGGTTGATCTGATAGAGAGGCTGCGTGGGCCTGGTTGATTTGTTTGTTAGTTACCAAGTTCAAGTCAGGTCAGGTTAGGTCAGGTCGAGGAAGGGAATGGGTGTTGGTAAGAGGTTGAGGGTGGTTTGGAGGAGGTTGGGTAGGCTTGGTATGCTCTGGAGTAAACTCACTCTGATGACAATTGAAGGGGTCGCAAGCTGGCCAGCAAAATTGTTGATCTCATCATCGTCGCTTCTCTTGCGCTTCAGTGTTGGAGGGGTTGGTTCGTGCAGTTTGTTCAGCGCGGATGAGGTGAGGGGATCCAGGATGTTCGGTACTATACGCGAGGACATGGTCGCGTTTAGAGTGGCATCGTGTAACAACGCGACGAATGCAAACAAACTCTTGCAATTAAAGACGTTGAAGATGTTGAATATGTTGTCAAATCGCGTTCAAGGCGTAGTGGGTCGGGCGTCACGCGTCGGGACGTGCACTCCGCCTCGACTTTAATTGACAAAATCGGAGTATGAAACCGCAGAGAATGAGGAAAATGGAATCAGAATTATTACAGCTACCAAGTAAAAGTGAATCGGATAAAGTACGATGGGAACAATATTAGGTGTGATAGATGTGATAGATGTGAAGTTATGATTATTCTATCGCTAATGTTTAGATTAGCTTGTCCAGGACCTACGAAGAGCCTTGAACACTCTCACAGAGTGCTACGTAGACTGCATCGCATCGAGAGAGTATAGCCATGTGTGGAAGCAGGACCAACCAATTCTCGAAAGAGTACCGTGGACGGTGTTGAGGTATTGTGAGGTTGTTGAAGACTGTCGCTCCTGAAAAACGCCAAAAAACTTCCTTCCCAGCCGATGAAAAGTGGTATCATGTTGAATTTTGTCTTCGCCGAAAGGCCCGTCTTTTGCGCGACCATGCAGATAATGAAACAAGGAAGTTGACCTCAAGTGGAAGCCAACTTCTGGATTTTGTAGGGGTTTTTTTTTAAATTCTAATGCTCATCGTGCTTCGAGTTGTTGAAAACAAAGCAAACTCATCACGGTCGTCAAATTATGTCCAGCATTACTGGATCATAGTCAAGTCCGCTTAGAACTTGAGGGCCCGGGGGGACTCCCAGGAGAACTCCTGGTTGGTGAAGTGACCGTTCTTGGCAGTCTGGATGTAGATGGGCTTGGCCAAGTCAAGGTCCTTCACGATGACACCGGGACGGAGATCAAAGTTGTTACGGATGATCTCGACCAGCTCGTCGGAGGTCTTGGAAGAGGTGCCGTAGCTCTCAACGAAGATGGAGAGGGGTTCGGCGACACCAATGGCGTAGGAGAGCTGGACGAGGGCACGGCGGGCAAGCTTGGCATGGACCAGAGACTTGGCGATCCAGCGGGCAACGTAGGCGGCCGAGCGGTCGACCTTGGAGTAGTCCTTTCCGGAGAAAGCACCACCACCGTGGGCACCCCAGCCACCGTAGGTGTCAACGATGATCTTACGGCCAGTGAGACCGGCATCACCCTGAGGACCACCGATGACGAAGCGGCCAGAGGGCTGGATGTGGTAGACAGTGCGGTCGTCAAGGAGCTCAGCGGGGATGACCTTCTTGACAATCTTCTCCTTGATAACGGCACGGAGCTCCTCAGTGGAGACGTCGTCAGAGTGCTGAGCAGAGACGACGACGGTGTCAACGCGCAGAGGCTTGACGGCACCGTTGTCATGAGCGTACTCAATGGTGACCTGGGTCTTGGTATCGGGGAGCAACCAGGGGATGGAGCCGTCGTTACGAGCAGCCTTCATGGCAGCGTTGAGCTTGTGAGAGAGAAGGATGGTCAAGGGCAGGAGCTCAGGGGTCTCGTCGGTGGCATAGCCGAACATGATACCCTGGTCACCGGCACCGAGCTTCTCAAGAGCCTCCTCGTAGTGAAGACCCTGAGCGATATCGGGGGACTGCTGCTCAATGGCGACAAGAACGTTGCAGGTCTTGTAGTCGAAGCCCTTCTCGGAAGCATCGTAACCGATGTCCTTGATAGCGCCACGAATGATAGCCTGGTAGTCCAGACGAGCCTTGGTGGTAATCTCACCGAAGACCATGATCATACCTGAGAGAAATGTTAGATTCGAGGTCATATCTGGCCTGAAAGATCAGAACCTACCAGTCTTGGTGGCGGTCTCGCAAGCGACCTTGGAAAGGGGGTCCTCAGCCAGACAGGCATCGAGAATAGCATCGGAGACCTGATCGCTGTTTAACGTGTTAGTTTCGAAAGAATTGGGAGCGAATGTCAGACTCAAGAGGGGGCAAACTCACGCAATCTTATCAGGGTGACCCTCACCAACCGACTCGGAGGTGAAGAGGAAAGTGCCGGGCTGGGAGCCGTTTGCGAGAGAACCCATTGTGAATATGTGTAAAGGGGGGAATTGGAGGAAGAAGAAAAAGAGAGAAAGAAAGAGGGCGGTTGGGGAGGAGAAAAGGGAAGAGAAGGGGAGGGGAAAAATTGGTGGGGTTTTTTTTTTGCGAGTTACACCACGGGTACCAATAAATATGCAGTCCAAGTGGGGACCAACCAGGTACTGCCAATGTACCGATGTACGCCGTACTTTCTGTCCCCCGTGATGGCGCGATCACCAGGGCGGTGAGGCCTCGGAGAGCGGTGAGGCCGGGCAGATCCCGGCAGTGCAATTTTCTCCTTACCCGACGCGATAAGAGATAGACTGCTTTTCTTTTTTATATAGCAATCGCAAGCACTAGCACCAGCTTTACCCTACATCATGTCCAAGTTTGGTGTCCTGGTTATGGGCCCTGCAGGGGCAGGCAAGACCACCTTCAGCAATGCTATGATCCAACACCTGCAGTCGACTCGTCGCAGCTGTTTCTATGTCAACCTCGACCCCGCCGCCGAAACCTTTAGCTACGAACCAGACCTCGACATTCGCGATCTGATCACCTTAGAGGATGTGATGGAGGAGATGGGTCTGGGCCCCAATGGAGGCCTGATCTATTGCTTCGAGTTCTTGTTGCAGAATCTGGAATTCCTATCAGAGGCGCTGGAGCCACTGAGCGAGGAGTATCTGATTATCTTCGATATGCCGGGTCAGATCGAACTCTACACGCATATTCCACTCCTCCCATCCCTCACCACATTCCTCTCTCGTCAAGGTCCCCTGAACATCAACATGTGCGCCGCCTATCTCCTCGAGAGTACCTTCGTGATCGACAAGGCCAAATTCTTCGCCGGAACTCTCAGTGCCATGTCTGCCATGTTGATGTTGGAGATTCCCCACGTCAACATTCTCAGTAAGATGGATCAGGTCCGCGATATGGTCTCACGCAGGGAGTTGAGACGTTTTACCAATGTGGACGTGCAACTGCTGCAGGATAAGGAGGAGGACGATCTTACCGCTAGTGCCAACCCCATGGCAACGGATGCATTGATGAGCGGTGGATCCTTCAAGCAGTTGAATCGTGCCGTGGCTCAGCTGATCGACGACTTCAGCATGGTTTCATTCTTGCAGCTGGATGTCTCGGATGAGGACAGTGTGGGTGCGATCTTGAGCCATATCGATGATGCCATTCAGTACCACGAGGCCCAGGAACCAAGAGAACCCAAGGATGAGGTCGAGGTCGAGGCCAACTACGAGGACTGAATCCAATAATTGATACGCTGCATACGGAATGCAGCGAGCCCCGGCTCGTTCACGACCGATCACATCCGGAAATGCAGACATGTCACCTGCAGCTGCAATCCTGCTGCAGCCTACACCGATTTCTTTTAAAGCGAGAACATTCCACCCCCCCCGATACTCCTTGCACTGTGCATTGCTGAGCTGGCAGATTCGGATGATCTACGAAGCGGGTGTCCTTCCCGCCCCATGATACAAGGTGTATGACTTTTGAATCTTGAATCCGGTCGGAAATAAAAGTTGCCTGAGACAACGATGACAGGAGCCACCAGCCTGAAGGAAAATTCTCACATGGATATAACCAGATACCCCACATGATAGAACCGATAATGAAACCAAAAAGAATTTCATGCAATATACCATATCTAACCTCCAAGTCAACCAACACCCGCTAGACCAACCCAGCAAGCCGAAAAGAAAGTGCCCATACACAAAACGCTCTCAATTTTCCACTCACGCCGCATATCGCATTGCCATTGCCATTGCATTCATCGTTTACCCCAACGGCATATGAAAAAAGTCCCCAAAAAAGAATAGCCTGCAATAACTTGAATTAAAGACCTACTTCCCCCAACATAAGCAGCGGCTTTCCCCTGACTCTTCTCAACATAATCCCCCACAAACCCAGCAACAACACCAAACAGCCACCCGGCATCCCTCGCCGCATCCTCAACACCGACACGATACACATAATACCCAGCGCCGAACAACGAGCCCCAAAAGACAAGTCGGAACGCCAGCACCACCCAGAACATAATCATGCGGAATGCATAGTCGAGGATCTTCAGCGAGACCAGAATTATAATGGCTAGCAGGCAGATTGAGAGCAAATCCGGCATGGCGCCGGAGTAGCTTGTCAGGAGGGTTGATAGTGGTTCGATCAGGTATGGTTGTAGGATTGTTGTTCGGAGCTCCGTGAGGCGCGAGGTGAGATGGGCTTGGGTTGTTGATTGGAGGTAGGATACTGTTGGGTTTTGGAGGATTGTTTGTAGGTTCTCTGGTTGTGGTTATGGGTTATTAGTTTATGGTTGTTATGGGGGTGAGTGGTTTGGTTTGGGTGGGGGTGTGATGCGACAGTATGTACCTGGTAGGAAATCCATGGTCGCTGCTTGTTGGAGGTTGAGCTTGAGGTTCAGGTTGAGATTCAGATCTTGGATATTGGGTTGATGAGTTGGCGATAGGTGTTGTCGAGGCGAGAGGTGGAATATGATATGATAGAAATGCAAGGGTTCTTTATGTTATCGCCAGGCGCAGGTCTCTTTGACGGGGTAGCCGCTTGGAGTCTTTGTGATCGGCGACAATTGGTGTTCTCGAGAAAGCGAGTTTGAGACAGGGGTGAGAGTATCGCTTTCTTTTGTTGCGTTCCGGTTCGACGGTGTTTAAGGATTCGAGAGTCCTTTGTTCGTTGCGGACGGTGCTTCTGTGGTTTTAGATCGGTCGCGAGAAGGTATCGCAAGAGGAGGTTGCAAAGTGCGATCAGCTGGAGAGAACGCTGAGATACGACAGGGTATAATGTTATATGCCGATGCGATCAACAGTTGAGTATACTGAAGAAGTTGATATCCAAGTGACACCCGACAGGTGCAAAACAATCAAACATGGCATGTGAAAGGTCACGGCCCCGGGGATCAACAACTTATTGTCTCCCCCAAGTCAATCTCAACTAATTGGATACTTTCAAATGCTTAGGTTTCAACTTTATAACAGGTTATACTGTACATTCAATTAAATATTTACCACAATAAAGGCGGTTTTTATATACAAGCATGGTCGCAGTCCCCACCAATCCGGTCTGTAAAAAAGACCAACGCCAAAGCCAAAGTTTGGACACAGTCAGCGCGGTGCCACGCGCGTAAACTTCACATATAAAAGAAAGAGTCCAAAACAGGACTGCAGAAATACTCCAGGTAGAACTCCAGGACATCAGGGACTCGCGATCGCGGTGGATGGGAGTGTAGATGTGGATGCAGGTGTGGTATAATAAGAACAGGAAAAGACAATGCGCGAGATCTATAAGGCGTTCATGAGTGACCTCAGAGCGTCGCGCTCAGTCTGAATCTCGCTTTGGAGTTGACGGGTCAGGCGAAGAGCATCCTCTCTGTGTATTATGTTAGTGAAATGTCAAATGAAAACCCGGACACGGATAGTCAAGGAAAAGGGATTTCTTACCTGTCAGTTTGAAGCTGGGCGACATGGATCTGCGTGCGGTTCATGCGTCCAACCACTTGCTCCATCTCCATATCCGCATCGCGGAGGAGCTTCTCAAGATCCTTGACTCGTCGTTCGAGAACCTCGGCCTGGACAACATCGGTCAAGGGAACGCCGTCACCACTCGAGGTCTGATCCAGACGCGGCGAGCGGGCGTCGAAGGGCGTGCTCGGTGGCCGGGGTGAAAGACCAACGAGGCCGCGGCCTCCGTTCTTCATACGCGTAAGCTGGGCATTTTGGCTCTCTCTCAAGAGGCGAACCTCCTCCTCGTGCTTGCTCATCTCCTCTTCGGAAGTTTGCTGGGCCACCAAGAGGACATCCTCTAATTCCTTCAGGCGGTTCTGCAGAACATTGATTCGGTTGACTGAGATCTTCTGATCATTTTCACCCTTGTCAATAGCCTCTGCTAGCCGGGCGTGTAGAGAGGCATTGTTTCGAAGCTGGTACTGAATCTTGTTGGCCAGGGACTCTGTACGGTCAAGGGAAGAGGTAAGCTCTTCTGAATTAGCGACATTCGCCTCGGCCGCTGCCCTATCGGCCTGCAGATGTTGGTAGGCAGATTCCAAAGAGGAGGAAGTCGCCATGACTTCCGCAAAGTCCTCTGGGTTGGATTTCCATTCATCAGAAGCAGCAGTATCCTCCTGGAGAAGAGCGCGCAAGGAGCTGGTCTCTTGTTCAGCACGGTCCAAGTCCATCTTGAGACCAGCAAGGTTTTTCTCGGACTGCCATTTCCCGTCCATAGCATCTTCAGCGCGCATGCGCAGATGGTTGACTTCATCACGAAGACTATATACCTCCCGCTGGTAGCCCAGCCGCCGGGGCTGGCCCGATTGCTGGGCCCGAGCAAGCTCCATCTCAAGCATACGGGTCCGCTTCTCATATTCACGGGCCTGGTATGCTTGACGATCGAGCAGACTGCGCAGCGTTCTGTGAAGGACATCGCGTTGAACCTCGATGTCGTTGACCTTGTCATTCAACGACTCACGTGTTTCGGGTGATTTGCCCCCGTTGTTGGAAAGGGAGTTGGATCGAGATAGTGAACCCGAACGGGCGAGGCCGCTGGGCTTGCGAGCGAGGGAGTTCGATCGTGATAATCCAAATGCTGAATTCCTGGGTGAACTACCTTCCTCGGCGATCGAAGCGAATCGACCGCCTTGTAATTGGGCCAGTGAGGCATTTTCGATTTTAAGAGCTTCAATTTCTTCTGCAAGCTTATTATTATCCCGAAGCTCGTCTCGGTCGTTGCGCAACTGTTCAAGCTCGACTCGCATGGCGGTAAGCAAGTCTTCAAAATTGTCCTTGGACTGTCTCTCTTCAAGTAACTTGCGCTTGGTGTTTTCCAGAGCAGTCTCAAGTTCTTTGGTTTTAGACGACATATCAGACAAGTCGACTCTATCCCGTCGAAGCTATGACAATGTTAGGGGGTTCTGTTTGTCTAGGGCTGAAAGGACCTTACCTGTTGAACCTGACTCTCCAGAATTTGAACATGCGACTCAGACGCTGTTCGTTTGGAGCGTTCTTCTTGCAGCTTTTGGGATAATTCGACCTTGAGTTGAGCTCTTTCCTGTTCTGCAGCACGACGGATCTTCTCAATATCTTCTGACCGGCCAGCGTCTGAAGCATATCGAACAGAACTAGTCCCTGAATCCGAGAAATAGTCACTAGTCCGGCGGTTGGAATCCGGACCTTCTAATTGTAAACGTTCCACTAGATCCTCCAGATCCATCTCTCGGCGTATAGACCCTGCCAATTCAGAGCTTATCTCTCTTAATTCATTCTCCAGGTCCGAAATTTTAGACACAAATACATTCTCCTTCAAACTCCCAGATCCAACTGACGGAGTCCGTGCCGGGAGATTGTAGCCATTGCTCTTGGTATCATAGGGAGAAGGAGGTTTCATAGGAACGTTTGCTAACGGTGGCATCGGGGAAGGCATTGTAGAGCGACCCGAGTCGGATATCTCAGTGCTGGACGATTCAGCTCCAGGAGATGTTGTTATATTATTGTTGTTATTCGCCGCCTTCCAGCCAAAGAAGGAACTGATCTTATTGCCTGGTGTCTTGGGGAGTCTGGGGTCCGTCGAACTCATTGACATTGATCGCGAATCCACGTCGATATGTAGAGGGGGTCGGTTCATAGGGAGGTGCAATGCCATACTCGTTGCCCGTCGTGTTGGAGGAGGGGACTTGAGGACCGGGATGAATGGTTCGCTATCTAGTCGACTGTGTAAGGGGGTTGCGGTTCCATATGTGAACTGGTGTTCGTATTCTTCGTCAAAGTAGTCTGGCCCGTCGTCGTCGTCTTCGTCGAGTACCGATCTCAGGAATGCGGCAGAACCAGGCCGGGACGCCGCAGTATCCAGTTGGAGCGGCTTGGGGGGTGCTCGTCGGGAATATCTGATAGACAGGGGCACGGGATTAGTCTTCCAGTAGTTGGAGAAGCGGAGCGGCATGTATATGCCACATCCTTGTCAATCGACCAATAGTCAGAAGGAAAAGGAGGGTCTATCGAGGTCCGGGGGGAGGCGGAGGGGAGAAGAAGCCAAGATCTGGGGTCAGCGAGGTCGCATACCTGTTCGGGTTCTTTTGGACCGATATAAAAGAGTCTCCATCCGCCGTTGAAGGGGAGGGTGGTCTATCCACAGGAGCAGAGGGAATGAGAGTGGGTTTATCTCCCTCAATCGAAAGGGGAGAGGAGGGGTGAGTAGGTTCCGAGATCAGATCGACATTCTGTGGGACAGGTTTCCTTCGAAACTGAGTAGGGGCAGGATTAAGACTAAAGCTCTCTGACGGAGCGCCGAGAACAAGAGACGCCATGAAACACCCTGGACCGTATCAAAAAATAGCCATCGATCGACAATGCCGATTAACACGGAAAGTAGAAAAGCGCCGAAAAGGGAAAATATTATTCTCAGGAGATATCAAAGGTCAAGGAAGAAAAAGGAGAAAGGTAGGAAGAGGCTTAGGGCGATTGGCGCAAACCGCCCGTGGGTTCCAGACGCCATTCAGTAGCTCCGAGTCAGCGTGGAGCGCAGGGGGGGAGGTGGGTCTATCCTTTGCATTGATTCCATTGGCAATACAATGGAGATAGGCCTGGGGATCGACGAGGGGAGAAGCACATGGATCTTTGCTGTTGGAGGTTCAGGACTGCTCCGAGCATGCCTGAGTAGCCAGCCATGGAATCAAGACACTCCAGACCCAACTACCGCATTGAACAACGAAAGGCTTCAATAGTGAGCCGACCACCCCTTGAGTCGAGGAGGTTTGGAGAGGCTTGGCGATTCAGGGGTAGGACGCGGGTACTGCCCAGCTGGTTTGACCGCCTACGTTCTACTGTTCTACAGATTCCCAGGTTGAATGCCTCTCTTCGTCTTCATCTTATTCATCGACTCGGAGGTTGTTCGAAAGTTAATATTCAATAGATTAAGGGGTTCTCGACTGTACAACTTAACTCTATACTCTCTCCTCGGATCGTCGGTGGAGCTGCCCCCTTTTCCCCTTACGGAGTATATCTCCCTCAATTTTGTGATAGTCAGAGACGCCAACGAACGTGCGCAATCCTGGGATGCACGCTACACGAACCCTGCCGTGTACGCCACCAATCAGATCAATCTCTCCTCTGATCGACTCGGCGTCTCGCCAGCTCGGACCAGCGCGTGGCATGGATTTCTTCAGCTAAAGCGCTAAGGCTCTCACGGTCACATTGGATACAACTGGAGCCAATCTGATTGCACCAGGGCAGATTGTGATGCGCTGGCCTGAAGCTTCAGTATGTCACACAGGAAACTGCTCGGTTCTGATGACCCCCCCACTGGTCAAGCTGACACTGCAATTCTCATCCTTCGGGGCTGATTGGGCCCTCGGATAGGATGCTAAATCCGTAGACTTCATGGTCAATGGGTCTCAGACTCCCATGCATCAGTGAACCTGGACTCGGAAAATTCTGGTTGAGCGCTAAACTTCATTCATAAAGAACCGGCGTCTGGAAATAGGCATTGCTTGCGTCTCACCCTTTCACAGGGAGGTTTTGTCGGTCTTGGGTGGTGACCACCAGACTTAGCTCAAACCCTCGGTCGCGCTGAATGACGCATAAAAGCAGCTCTGCCCTGGTCCCAGGAATGTTTTTCAACCCTTTCATAGCGAAGTAAAAGAGCTAAATTTAGGTAGTGGCTTGATCTATTGTCACACCATTGAGTGATTGATGCCGGCGCCAGTGTATAGGGCTGCCCCGTCAGGGTCCACCTTGGCTGCCAGAGACAGATTGATCGCAAGCATCCGTTCGTTCTGGAATAATAGCTGTTTGTGGGATTAATTGTGAAATGTTTGATTGAACTCATTTAATACTATACTCCTATCATCGATAGTACTTTCGGAGTAATTCTGAAGTCCCCTTAATTTACTTCCAATTATATAGTCCCGCTGATTCCGACTCCAACAAAGGGATCAATAGCCCAGCCCGCCTACTTTGCCCACACAGACTAAAAGCCATACACAACACTCACCAGCTATCCCAGTTCATTCAGCTGTACGTCAAAAGAAAAGTGGCTTCTGCAACCCCGTTGACTCCACCCCCTTGGCGGTCTAGACCATAGACTGTCTCACCCCGAACATGTCACGCATTTAAGAATTGGATAGCTCGACTCCATAAAGGGTCGATCAATCAAGGATTCTGGATCCATAGTAAATTACCAGGAATAGCCGCCGGTTGGTTTCACCATGGGAAGCGTTTGCGGAACCCTGGACCCATCTGCGCGTCTACTCTGTCTCGCCAGTGTATCTAGACGTTTCAACCGAGGCTGTATTGTCTGATATTGGAGTTCTCGGACAAACCGACTGGATAAAAGAGAGCCGAGACATGAGTCCACTGCTGGAATACGCACTTCACACCAAGGGGCCCATACAATGGTGGACAGGTTATTGTTTGATCCTGTTCGAGATCTAATTTTGGCTTGAAGTGTATGGATGATAAACAAGAAGACGAATGCGCAGTCACAGAGTTCGCTCAAAATAATAAATTCAACATAATTACAGTAGTCGTATATAGTGTTCCATTAGCCCATGCCTCATGCCATATATTCATATCACGCGTGTATATCTCGGTGCCAATTAGGGTTATACCCCTCTGCAGTTCCAAACACATTTCGGACTGTGTAATTACCATTGTGACTTTCATAGTAGGTTGCTCCGGCAATGCAACCAAGGATTGTATGGAAGAAACCAGTGATCACGCCATATACAGCGCCAGCGGCAGCAGCGACATGGTAAGGACATATATCGTAGCCTGTTGTGAGTAGCCAGGGTGAGTAAATGCAAGTATAAGGTAGACGTGGACTCCAAGGGCATCGCGAAGACGAAGGCTTCTGACTGACCTAGATTATGGCACATCCGTGCAAACACATATCCTCCCAAGGCATCAAGCCCTATAACCATGATTTGGGACTGAGGTTTACCACCGTATAATCCTCCAGCCGCTGGAAAGATGAAGCAAGTATCAGCAAAACCTATCTTTTGGGGACCTGGATACATGACCAAGGATAAAGTACTTACACTGATATATACCAATACATTCACCAGCAAGTGGAATGGCAGCGACAACAGCAGCAATGAGCAACGCACTCGGTGCTGTTTACAGTCAAACCTAATCTCTGCCACTCGCACCAGACAGAGAGAACATGTACTCACCTTCTCCAAGCACCAAGTTGCTGACCTCCGCAGTGATCAACACACATATACCAAAACTACTAGCCATCAAAACGAGTAAAATCCATGCTGGCGTTGGCAAGCCAGCATATCCAACGAATTCAACAAAAGCCAACACTCCAGATTTAGTCACACCGGCGATCGCACCGATCTGCATAGCTCTAGCCGTCAACGGACTGCCATTGACGTGCGCGGCGGTCGCAACAGCTGCAGGTCCAGCTGCAGCATTGGCTGCAATGTCGAGAGCTGCAAGGGCGAAGAACGTCCATACTACAGTAGAGAGGCGGGTATGATCAGAAAAGAGACACGAAACGCGAAAGGATTGGTTCATCACTATGCATGTGGTTTTGCAAGGAGGATTAAGCAATTTGCTGCATGCGCCCTGCCTTTTTCAAAAACAAAGCAAAAGAGCCTAAGACATGACTTACTGTTGATAGCTGGAGATGCAACATTGTCCATATCCATGATGGGCGAATTATCACCAACAGGCAGTTGGATACAATACTGTAGTCAAAGCTGAAGATTGCAAAGAGAAGTAAAACAAAGGAAAAAGAGCAGAAACAATTTGACTTATCCTATCACAAGAATACGAGCAACATGGTGTCTTATAAGAAAGCCTCAAGCCCCAAAAGAAATCCCACGATACAGCAGCAAAAAGCCTCGCTCCGCCAGACCTGGGGCAAAAGTGGTAAACTACGCGGGAGGCTGAAAAAGACCCCTTCCCACATTGAGTGTTAATTCACGATGAAGGATACGAATGACTGCATCGCAAGATACAGTTGTACACCCTTCACCCAATCATGCGCCTCGATTGGCGAGACTAAATTTCTGGCGTCGACCGGAAGACCCTGTGAGCCCTCAGTTAGGCCTAGCGGTTCCTGCAGTAAGCACAATCCGTAAGCCACACGGGGAGGAATCCCCAGGCGACCCAATTGCAGCCCGACGAAGCCTGCAACCGCAACAACTATCACTTGCTTGGCAGGCTCAGCCTCTGCTTGTTGTGGTGTTTATGACGATCTCGGGGTCCCGAATGCGAGAATGCGAGCTGCAATTTGTGGCGCAATGAGCTTGCTGTGGCACTTTCGTGCCCGGGTGCCTCTTTTTTCATGACTCTTTCCTTGGCTGTCTTTTTTCTCTGTCGTGCAGATTGATCGGAACTTCGGACTTCGGGGCTTTTACGAGGCTTTCAGACAGGCTCGCACAAACGATGATATGGGAGGCTGACCCCGAGCTTGAGATATAACGTTAGGGCTATCCCCTTTCCCCCTCCATTTATGTCCTTGCTCGTATACTGCTCTAAAGGCTGCGACGCTATTACAGCGAACATATTTCACCCAAGATGAACTCAACAAGCTGTGTCATAGTGGCCAACTCCGATGTATCAGGAGTCGGAGTAAGTCCCATGCCAAACTATATCCTACCTGCGACTGTCCAACACCACACTGACATATCGGCAGATCCGCATATCTATCTACGCCCTCTGCCTCGGCGGCTCGATAGTCAGCTATCTCCTCCGCGTCTTCGCCGCAGGCAAAGACCAAGAAGAATTCTCGCGTGGTGTCTCCTCCGCTCTGGGAATGCAAGGCCTGGCAATCCTCTGCACGGCAATCTACCAAACCTTCCGGGGAGACCTGTCCCTGTTCCACGCGATCTGCGTAATCCATCTCCTAGCCGTACTAGGCATGGACCTAATTAGCAAAGGCCGGTACGCAGGCCTCGGTCCCTGGCGACTCTATTTCTTCGCTGCGATCCAAGTACTGGCGCTGGCTGCCTTCCTCGCGTTCAATGTCTATGTTTGGATTACAGCCCCGCACTTTGGCAGCCAGCCGGAATGTAATCAGGATACGGTTTATGTGATCTTTGGTATTAGTATCAAAGCTACCTCGCCTGTCTTCCGGTACATCATCCTCGGAACTTTGGGGGCCATTGTGGCTAGCTATGCCATTGTTTTTACTTGTATGCTGCCGTGTCTTTGTGGGTTTATTGCTCATCGGAGACGGAACCCTGGGAGTGAAAATCGGCTTGAGGGCCAAACGAAGAGGGGCTTTAATTGGTTTGTGGAGGTGAATCGTCCTGATTATCGGGTGACTGATCCCGATGAGACCCCGGAGAGCTTGCACGGGCAGGCGTTGCTTCGGTTTACGCTTAATAAAGCGGCTTACTGTGGGTTCTGCATTTACTTGATTGTTTCGTTGGAACAGACTATCCAGCGGAACGATCTTGATCCGGAGGAAAAGGGATGGACTTTCGGTCAGGTTATTGCTATCTTCTTATTGTTGGGTGTTGCCAATGAGCTGCTCAATGTGCTATTGGCCAGTTGGGATAGGAAGCTACAAAGCGCAAGCGCAAATTCTCAGCAGCTGGTGCAATATGCACCTGGTGCTGGGCAGTCTGTACATTCCGCCTCGTCGTGATATGGCTTGATCGTTTTGTTTATTTATGTTGAACGATAGTACAAAGATTTCTCATGCATATCACCTTGGCACAGACCCCGTTAGGATATAACATAGCTAAGCTAGCTTGTAGATAGTCTCTAAATATAATCACATGTTGTGCACTACTACCTCTGTACATCTCTTGCAGCAATACGAAAGAATAGAATGCAATTTATACAATAGCGTGAAGAGTATCTATCGCTAGCGACAGCTTCCAAACGCCAGGCTTGATATGTACTCCAAATGTTCAGTCACCAGAACTCACAAACAATACTATAATGACAAAACCGAGACAAGAACCAGGCCAAAGAAACGAAGCAAAGCCAAATATATCCAACCCAAAATCAAAAAGTGTGTATCATCGCACGTGAAAACATAAGTAAGCTCTTACCAACTTGACCCTAATAAGGGATGAAATCAAATTGCATTCGGTCTATGTGGAAAGTTAGCATATCATCACAAACATGAGAAACTTGAGGATCATACCAAGGAAATGACTCCAATCTTCTTCATCACCAAGCTTGTTAGCCCAGTATTGCTCTAAGAATTTCAAAGATTGGAGAACATTGGGAACACGAATAGTATCATGCAAGGAAGAGAGTAGTTGCCTGACAGTGTCTCGATCTTCCCCGCAAGCCTCACAGCCCGCAATGAATATCGGTGTGGTCAACATGACCCAAGGTGAGAGACCCGCCGACGGCCCGATCTGCGCTGTACATTCTAGGATGCGCCGGACCGACCGCTGCACTTCTGGCGATGCAGTGGGCGTCTTCCGAAGCCGCCGATGAATCTGGATGAGCGCACTGTGCTGGAAAGCCTCGTTACAGAGAAGAAGCTGTTGCGCATTTTCAGATGATAACCCTTGCGCAGCTCCGGGATAGAACGAGGGCTGTGAGCTCGACTCGCGATCCATGAGCTGCCAGATTGCGAATTCTAGAGATGCAGCATCATCTTCGACATTGCTGTCAATCTCTCCTGCGACAAAACCCGGAGTAACCTTCTCAGTCTCATTGACCCGCCAAGCAGCAGCGCCAATCTGCCGGAAAATAGCCGCAAGATCGACGGTGAACCCCCAATAGTCATCTAGGTAATCCGGAGATTGTCCATAGCCCATCAAATCCGAAGACGCAAAGTCCGAAATCTCTCCAATCGGCGGCCCGTTCCCAGTCAGAGCTGTCAGCGATACAATCGACCAATACCAGCGATCTAGATAGCGACGGAATCCGCTCGCAGACTGAAGCGAGTCCTCACCAGCGGCATCAGAAGCTCTCATCAAAGCCCTCGCCCCATCAATATGTGCCCTCCATGAATTCGGGTTGATCGCCCCGGAATGAATCTCAGCCAGACATAATGTCCGGGCCGTCGCCACCAGCGCCTCGGAGTCCTTCGACGACGGGTTCTGTAGCTCAGTACGGAAATGCTCCAGGCTGAGCGCCATCAACCGGGCAATATCCGGTGCAGTCTTCACAGTCTCCGATTGATTATGTAGGGCCTGAATATGGATCGCCGAGAGCGCAGTGGTGGCATAGAGCAACGAGGGAGTCTGGAGGGCCATAGGCACCAGCATTCGACAAATATCCTGCTGCATGCCGGAGTGGCACGCAGTTATCTGGGAAGCGTCATTGATGAAATGGTGCAGCAAAGCCTTTTGATCGGAGGAAAGGGACGAAAAAGGGTCGACGGGTTGCGACAGCGTGAGATCTGACCCGGTGCTGGCCGATGTTGATGCTGAGATCGATGTCGATCTCGTTGCTTGCGCCTGCGCTGCCTTCGCCGCTTTAGTCGTGTAGATGAACTCTCCTGGCGAATATTCTGATCCGGTTAGTGACGATCTGGGTCAAGGACTTCCTGGTAAAGTCCACATACCAAGTCTTTCCATTCCACCTGTGCCGACGCAGGCTCCGAAGCGCGATCGCGAGAATGCCCGTCCTCCCCACTGCAGCTGCATCGCATATTGGCATTGCTCGCCTGCTGTTTGGCAGCGACCGCAGTTTGGCCTCTGCTCGTCGCATTTTTGTCGCCGCGCCTTACATCTCTTGCAGCCTGTGAACGATCTCGACATGGGTGCTGTGGTCTGGTGGGATGTGCGGCGAAGAATTTCTGCGGGGAATGTAGAGATTCCCCAGTCCCGCGTGGCAAATGTTGCTTCTGGGGATTGGCCTTGAACAAACTAAGTAAATTGGTCTATTGAATTTGGGAATAAGAGAAGAACCAGGAGATTTAGAAGAAATCCAAGGGGCAATCAATCTTTGCCTGGAATTTGGACTATTGCGGTGCATCTTGGGGTTCTTTAGCGGTCGATCGAAGATCCACCGATTTACAGTCTGATATTCCCCCAATGAAACAAGATAGGACATATTGAGTCTTATTCTAGCAAATATTCCATGAGAAACGAGAAATCGAGGATGCGCTATGGCAGAAATACACAGTATAGACCAACCGGAGTATATGTTCATCATCGGGACAGCCATCAACACAACAAAACAGAACGAGGTGATCACCCTTCGAAGGTGTATCGAAGCCATTCGCCCACAGCATGCAAACTCTCCCATCGTACTGATTCGTCTTTATCAGCCATCAGTTCCATTACCCGAGTCTTCAATCCGAGTCGCTCCAACTGCGTGCGACGCTCCGGAACTTCCTTCACAAGGCTACCCACGTCGTTGCAAGCGATAGCCAGAACCTGCTTATCATTTTCCCAACTCTTAGACAGAATCTCAGCCAGCTTCTTAGGCAAAGCACCGTTTGACTCTTCAACAATCCGACGGGCGTTGTCTTTCCAGAAAGTGGGGTTCTTGTGGGGAGGCGACCAGCGCAGATGGCCCGACTGAACTTCGGCGGCGTATTGATCAAAGGTGGTTTGGGTCTTGGTGTATTCATCCAGCATGGAAGACAGAGCTGTGAGATCCTCGAGAAGGTCCGGGTCGGTCAAATGACGGCCGGCCAGGTTGGTGAGGAGGGCCGGAAGGCGAACGAACACAGCGACAGGTAGCAGGGTGGTCCGGTTGCTGGAGCAAAGATTGAGCAGGGTGGCAAGAAGAAGGCGGGTAGTCTTCTCCTTCGGCGAAAGGCGCAGGAGCTGGGTGTAGAGTTGAATAATTTCATAGTTCCTAAGCGGGGTTAGCAGGGGTAACTATCCGTCTAAGCAGATTCACTCACTCTTGGAGTTCTTCGCCGACAAGAGAGCCCTCGAAAGCAAGCTGCCAAACAACTAGAAGCACACGGTAAAGGAGTTGAAGGCCAACACCACCGGCGAGACCAGGCTCAATGCGGCTGGTACCTCCCAGTGAGCTAGCATTATCTTTGCCCCCAGCCGCAGACCGGAGAGTATCGATCAAGGGGTCTAGCGTTTCCTGCCTTTGTTTCCAGAATATCTCCCGTGCCTGAGTTGTTCTGAGCAAGTTTGAAAATCCTTGGACACCAATGTCCTGGAGTCCACTATCTTGGTTCTTGGTTAAAGTCGAAAGATAAGTGTATAGCTGCGGGAGGGCTTCATTGTCCCGAGGAGCGGGCTTCGAAGTAGCCACAAGACTATGCGAAACAAGAGCAGTGAGGAAAGTAGACGTGAGCAGAGGGATTGGGTCTTCGGCGTTTGTCGAGTGTTGCAGGAACGGGAGGAATGGCTTGTAGGGTTCAGGGTGAGAGATGAGGGAGTCGGCCAGAGAAGGAACGTCTAGAAGACCGTTGTCAATATGCTAACTTTCAAATGCATCCTCAACTTTGCGCTTACCTTGAATGAGGTCCGAGGCAAGCACCAGGATGTACTGCACGATATCGGTCCTCCTGGAGGCCGAGTCCAAAACACTTTTACCCTGCGCACCTCCGGCCAGCAGACCTGTGTATCCAGCAATATCCTGCTCTATTGTCTGGCGGCGCTGCTCCTTGCGCACCTTGTCCACCGCCTTGATCTTCTTCAGGTGGTCATCGGTGATGTTGCCCGCTCGGACAGCGCCCTCCCATGGAATTGGCCGAGCTCGAATATTGTTCTGCAAGGAGCTGAGGTAGGTGGGTGGCTCCAACGACATCATGAAAGTGTTGGAGAACTCGAGCCGGGAAAAAGAGCGTCGTGTCTGATAACTGGAGGTGTGTCCAGATGGACGGGGGAGCTTGGGATGACGGAAGCCTGCGCCAAGACATCCCAACTGGTCTGGTCCGAACTCGTCTTGACTTTCTACGTCTCTACATCTCTCCCTCTTTCTTGCTCATTCTGCGTTTGAGGAGTCGTTTTTGTGTATTCATAACGACACTTGCGCTCTTCACTCTATTGGCCAGCTTAATCTGCGCCCAGACTGCTGCCTACTCTAATTCGGGGTCCATCCCGCCAGTCTCTCGTTTCAGCCTCTCACCAGATCGTTGGCATTGCCGAGTACGGTTTCAATAATCTCGCCATTCGCATTGGTGACTGCAAATCGCATTACAAGTCATCCCCCCACGGTGATCGCGATCTCAAAGAGCCCACGTCCGAGCGCAGCCCCCACCGAATTCATGCGAGCGAAACACGAGGCCTTTGCTGCATACCAGTCGTTTGTTCGCATTGCCAACACTAAAGCCTATTAAAATGTCACAGAACTCACAGCCATCGAATAAAAAATGGGGAGTGGGATCCTTTTTCCAACAAGCAGTGGCGGGTGTTGAGTCTCGGCTTGACCACATCTTGATGGAAGAGGAGGCGTCGCAGAATAATTCAACAGCTAAGCCTTCTGATGCGCAGAGTGCGGAAGCGCCTATCAGCAAGATACCTGCTGCTCGTACGCCCTCATTGATGTGGATTACAATTAGGTGAAGTTGCTAACGTCTTTGTAGCTGTTTCCCGCAGTGCATCAACTGCGCGCAGGAATGACCGGCTTCAGGAGCGTCTAGCCCGCGCCATGGTGAAATCAAACGCTTCCAACCTTGCCTCGCAGTCTCCCCAAAGCCGAGTTTCATCGCCGCCTGCTAGTCCGGTACCTAGTAACGGGGCCCGTTCAAGTATGGATATCGATTCTAGCATTGCATCGAATGTGAACGTAGGGGATGACTCTAAGATTACCCCGCCCAATGAGCAGAACACTATCAGTGGACTGGATTCCCCGAGAATGAGCTACGACTCAGGGGTCTCGTCACACGTTTCTGCGGATGTCAGCGTACCGGACTCTGCACCCAGAGACTCTGTAGATGTGGTCCAGCCAGTAGTGGATTCGGAAAAGACCAGCCAAGACCTACATGAGTCCCAACGCAATGAGACACTCAGTGTTGGCGGTTTGAGTGACAGTCCTCGCGTTAGCCTTGACGTGCCCGCAGAGACACCAGATGAAGCCCAGAATCCGGATGTTGCTCGCCTGCAGGCTGATCATAAAGCTGCCGAGTCTCAATGGCAAGAAGAAATCCACGGCTATATTGAAAGGATCGACGCATTACAGTCAAAGCTTAAATATCTGGCCAAAGATGCTGCAGAATCTGCTAAGATTGCTGCAGCAAGCG
Source organism: Penicillium nucicola (assembly GCF_028828085.1). Taxonomy (NCBI): domain Eukaryota; kingdom Fungi; phylum Ascomycota; class Eurotiomycetes; order Eurotiales; family Aspergillaceae; genus Penicillium; species Penicillium nucicola. Next base: position 3,087,687 of record NW_026643127.1, read on the forward strand.
CTACCCCTGGCAGTACCCAAAAGCAATTGTTGGAAAAGGACGAGAAGATTGCATTGCTTCTTGAAGAAGGGCAAAAACTTTCCAAGTCGGAGATGGATCATCGGACTGTGATCAAAAAGCTCCGTCAGCAACTCACCGACAACAACAAGTCTCAAGCAGAAATGAAGAAGAAGACAGAGAAGCTCGAGCGTGACCTAGTCAACTCTGAAGTCAGAGCTAAGCGGGCAGAGGCTGCAGAAAAAAAGGCAACTGAATCTTTGTCCTCTCAATCAAAATCAGCAAAGGACCTGGAAGCTCTCACGAATGAGCGCAATGCGCTTGTTCAGACTGTTCAAGATATCAAGTCACAACTAAACCGAGCCAACTCTCGCGCTGAAGCTGCTGAAACAAAAGCTAACTCTGACGCCTTGGAGCAAGAGAAGCATAGAGTTACCGAACTGGAAGAGGAATTATCTAGTTTGAGTATAGAGCGCGATATTGGCGAGGAAAAGTCCAAGAGAGAGATTGCCGAACTCAAAGAGAAGATGGAGCAGGAAAAAGAAAGAGCTCGCATGCTCGAAGCAGAGTTGAAGGGCGAGCAATCTGTTTTGGAGAGCAAGATGGAAAGTCTTCGTTCTCGCGCAGAAGAGGCTTCATCGGGTGCAACTGGGGAAACCCAGGCCAAACTTCTGCGCCAGATTGAGACTCTGCAAACCCAATACGCGGTCGCTAGTGAAAATTGGCATACCCTCGAGGGCTCTCTGCTTTCCCGGTTGGCAAACGTAGAGAAGGAGCGTGATGATACTGCCAGACGTGAGAGCGACCTGCGGAAGAAGATTCGGGAAATGGTAAGATCTCAAACACCTTCATTTGGTTACGCCAGCGCTATTAACACCGATACTAGAACCAAAAACTCAAGAAGTTCGAAGAAGAGTTGGATAGTGCTAAAGAAGTCGAGCATGACCTGGAGAGCAAACTCGATGAGCGCATGCAAGAGCTGCAGAAAATGCAACAGAAGCTCGAGAAATCGGCAGATGAGCTCACGTCAGCGCAAAAGGATTTGGTCGAACAAAAGAAGACATCAGAAGCCACCTTGACGCAGAAGCTTGACGACGAGCGAGCTAAGTGGAGGGACCAAATTCACTCGCCCTCACACCCCCGCGGAATATCCCCAGTTCCTTCTACACGGCGTTCAAGCACCCTCGACGCCATGAACACGGTTCTTCCCGACCTCCGACCTCCAAGTCGACGTTCGTCCAATTTCCCCTTCGCGTCCCCGGAGATTGGCACACCACCCCGTCAGAACTCCTATCCCGCCTCTATAACCCAGACGACTCTCTCGCCGCCGCACATCAATACCGGTTTGTCAATCTTGGAAGCACCTTCTATTAACTTCGAGCCGGATGAGTACTTTGCAGAGTCTGGTACTCCTGCCACTCCGTCAGCATATGGTGGGACTCAGATACCGCCGCGTGGAATCAACGACATCATCTCCGAGTCCACGACTGGTGCCGGTCCCTCCGTTCAGCTGGTTGAGCGCATGAGTGCCACCGTGCGCCGGCTGGAGAGTGAGCGTGCTGGCTCCAAAGATGAGTTGGCGCGCGTCACCACTCAGCGCGACGAAGCACGCCAACAAGTCGTGGATCTTATGCGTGAGCTTGAAGAAAAACAGATTTCCACTTCTCGCGTGGAAGAACTCGAAGCTCAACTTGACGACCTCGACCAACGATACCAGACAACACTCGAGATGCTAGGGGAAAAGAGCGAACAGGTCGAAGAGCTGAACGCTGATATCGCTGATCTGAAGAAGATCTACCGCGAGCTAGTCGACAGCACCATGAAATGATGGCAGACTAGTGTCATGCATGTCTGCTTATGAGAGATTGGGCTTGCTCGGTGTTGACCTGTTAGATTAGAGCGATTGCGCATGTAAATAGAATACGGAGTAATATATCCTGAATTGTACATCGACCTGCAGCCGTTTCAGCCCTGATCACATGTTTATTCATCTCTTGACCGCTATCGAGCTCGTGTTTGGCCCTTGGCCGACTTCACCACAATCAGACCCCGATCTATGAGTCAGATAGACTCTCGGGCATTAGGGTATGTTAGGCCCGCCACGGGGATAAGACGCTAATCGCCGGACTTGGCACTTGCGCAATCCATGGATCTGAAGATCTGAACCGTGGGAGGCCCGACTTGCTCGGTCAGCAGCTTAATCTGACGCGTTGACCCTAATGAGAGAATCTCACCTCATCCTTTCTGACCCGTAATTGCGGAGCCTCCCGAGTGCTTTTTTGTTGCGGGCATCTAGTCTTTGTTGGGCTCGGGGTCGGGTCAATTCATGTGTCTGTGTGGGAGCAGGCGCATATGCGCGAAGCTGATTGGCCGTTTGCAGCCAATACCCTGATTTCAAATAATAGGAATTATGATAGATAATCATATTTTGTAAGCATAAGATGGTAGCGACGGTGAAAGAAAACTGATTTCTAATGTTCGGATTTTAGTCGCGAGTCATGGACTCACCGCGAAGGCTCGGTGATAGCGGTATCATGCAAGGCTGAAAGTATATAGTCGGTCTGTGGTACCTCCCATAGTTGAGCGTCTGGATCTAGTCAATATTTCTCCCTTCACCTAGCTTTATAGCCATAGCCCTTTAGGCTATTTATTCATACCATGGAGGCTGTTATCCGAGAGGCCCCATTCGGGCAGCTTGTTCGTTACTTGACAAAGAACAAATACTTCCAATATCCCGAAGAGAAGGCCGACTTTAAGCTTCCCGACACATGGCTTCAATTGTTGAATGAATCCAATCCTTCCAACAACACCTTTGACGACAAGAGAACAGAAGCAGAAGCAGAAAACGGCCATTTTAGCCCGGGGAGCAGTGAGCTTATCAGCCGCACCTCTTCCACCACCATCCCATTCACAGAAGCTCGCCTCGAAGCCGATGAACAACATGAAATCGAAAAGATCAAGTCAATTCCCATTGCCCCCAAAAAGACAAAGGATGGTGCCATCCTCGTCGACTGGTACTATACCGATGATGCAGAGAATCCTCATAATTGGTCGAACAAGAAACGGGCTCTTATCACTACCCTAATTTGTCTCTATACTTTTGTTGTATACACCACTTCCGCCATCTATACATCTTCGACGCAGGGTATCATGAAGGATTTTGGTGTCGATACTGTGCTCGCTACGCTGGGCTTGTCATTGTATGTTCTCGGCTATGGCATTGGACCATTGGTCTTCTCTCCTCTCAGTGAGATTCCTGTCATTGGACGCAACCCGGTCTACATCATCACCATGTTCCTGTTCGTCATAATCTCGATCCCGACTGCCTTTGTTGGTAACTTCCCCGGTTTGATGGTTCTCCGATTCCTGCAAGGATTCTTCGGTTCGCCTTGTCTTGCATCTGGCGGTGCTTCCATTGGAGATTTGTACAGTCTGATGGCACTTCCATATGCCATGATGGCCTGGGTCTCTGCCGCATACTGTGGACGTAAGTGTCGATCCTCATCTTTCTCCCCCATCCTATCTAATTATGAAACTAACACAAATGTATAGCTGCCCTGGGTCCCCTTCTATCCGGCTTCGCCGTCCCAGTCAAAGGCTGGCGCTGGTCCCTCTTCGAATCAATCTGGGCCTCAGCCCCAGTATTCGTCCTCATGTTCATGTTCCTCCCAGAAACCAGCAGCGCAACCATTCTCCTCCGCCGCGCCAGACGCCTCCGCAAAATCCACAACAGCGAGCGGTTCTTATCACAGTCCGAAATCGACCAGCGCAACATGCGCGTCTCCGACGTCGCAGTCGACGCCTTGATCAAGCCTCTGGAAATCACAATCAAGGACCCAGCCGTCCTCTTCGTTCAGATCTACACAGCAATCATCTACGGTATCTACTATTCCTTCTTCGAGGTCTTCCCCCTTGTCTACCCAGTCGACTACGGCATGAATCTGGGCCAGATCGGCCTGGTCTTCCTGTGTATCATGGTTTCATGCATCCTCGGAATTCTACTTTATGTCGGCTACATCCACTACTGGATGAATCCTCGCATTAGGCGATTGGGCTTCCCGGCACAGGAGGAACGCCTCATTCCTGCGCTGCTGGCTTCCTTCGGACCGACGATCGGGTTGTTCGTCTTTGCTTGGACTGCTCGGGCGTCTATTCATTGGATTGTGCCGACAATCGGTATCACCATCTATGGTGCTACTGTGTTTATTGTCATGCAGTGTATCTTCGTGTACATCCCGCTGAGCTACCCCAAGTACGCGGCGAGCTTGTTTGCTGCCAATGATTTCTTCCGCAGTGCGCTTGCTTGTGGCAGTGTCTTGTTTGCTCATCCGCTCTTTGGCAACTTGGGCGTTGCGAGAGGTACCAGCTTACTTGGTGGATTGAGTGTTATTGGTATTATTGGCATTTGGTTGCTTTACTTCTATGGTGCCAGACTTCGTGCTCTGAGCAAATTCGCTCTCTCGGAAGAGGATGCCTAGTGATTGGATTGATATCTGCACATGTTGTGGATTACTTTCAGGGGAGTTGTTGAAAAGCAATATCGACTGCATCGGACAAAGGAAAGTTGAAGAAGGAAGAGGGACGCTTTATGAATAACTGTAAATTTCTAATTTATAATACAAATGTTTCGATATATCCATCTGTCCTGTAATGTAATTCAGCTATCAATCAATTCTTCGTTGTAATGAGGACAAAGTATTACACCGAGGAAGGGAGATTTGGACTCCGAGCGTGGGAAATATGTCGTACTGTAGCCCATCTCATATCCTACCTACAAATCTCTAAAAAGGCACAGGCTACAGCGTGATGCATATTACGAGTAAGCTTTTATCCCAACTAACCACGCTCCCGGGCATCCGCCACTCATCTCAACTACATTATCTTTCTGAGTAGCATGCTCATTGGACAAATTTTCAAAACATTTGTTTGACTTCTTTGGCTTAGAACCTTCGATATGGTACAAATAGTTCGTTATATAAAGATTTATCCGACTCAAGACTTCACGACGTTGAACCATTCTATGTCGACCTATTGGGTGATTAAGAATCGTACTATCTTACTGATGTACTTATACTATTCGCTATAACTTATAGAGTACACATAGAAAGAATGTAGCCTCTTCAGTATCGAGAGTATGTATCTGTCATCCTGGCTCAGCACTAACTGAAGACGGAGAATTCACCCCTGTTAAAACCCGAGCCATCGAGTCATGATATTGGGGGCTGTTTCAGTAACGCAAAGCCCGAACCTCAGAGCAGAAACAAACCAGAAATCTGAACAACATACATTCATAACTCTGCCTTTGACTACCATTCTAACCCAATCTGTCCTGCAAGTCTACTCAATTTTCTTTCCGTGAATTATATTACCAGTCCGTACTTTTGTTCTTTGATTGCTTACCGTAACGACTCCCAAGGCTCCCCCTATTGGACTTGTGTCGCTTCTTACCCTCACCCAAATTTGTGGCTTCGAAGCCAGTCTACCATGGTGACCGCAGTATTGACAAGGGTGGAAAGTATTGTGGTACAAGAGTCGATTCCTATGGAGGCTTTTTCAGCGCCAATACAGCAGAAACCCGAGAAACAAGACAAAAACTCAACACCTCTGAACTCAGCACAAGAAACCCAACACGGCGAAGCACCAGTAGCACACACAGAGGGTCTTGTTACCCCTGCCAAAAAGCCATGGCAGTTCTGGGCTGTGTTCCCAGCGCTGTGCATGACCACGTTTCTCTCGGCTCTCGACACGTCCATACTATCGACTGCCCTTCCGACTATCGCACTGGACATCAACGCCGGTGAATCGTATATGTGGATCACAAACTCCTACATTCTGTCGTCAACCGTAGTGCTCCCATTATTCGGCCAGACGGCCAATATATTCGGCCGTCGATGGCCCCTGATCCTTTCGGTCATAATCTTTGCAGTGGGAAGCGGTCTTGCCGGGGAGCAGACAATACGGTCCAGATCATTGCCGGACGAACCATTCAGGGCATCGGCGGGGGTGGTATCAACACACTCGTTGATACTGTCATCTGTGATCTCGTACCTCTTCGCCAGCGAGGGAAATATGTAGCTCTCATGGCAGCCGTATGGGCAGTAGGGACGGTAATTGGTCCTGTATTAGGCGGCGCCTTTGCTGAGTATACGTCGTGGCGCTGGGTTTTCTACATCAATCTTCCTCTTTGTGCTGTGTCATTGGTCTTATTGGTGCTGTTCCTTCGAGTTTCACATCCAAGTTCTGGTGGTACCTTATGGCAACAGCTACGCCGTGTCGACTATATTGGCAACGCCATTCTCACAGCCACGGTTGTCTCAGTCTTGCTGGCGCTCAGTTGGGCAGGGGTTGATTATCCGTGGTCTTCATGGCGGATCCTTGTGCCTCTGGTACTTGGGCTAGCGGGTTTGTTTCTCTTCTACGCTCATCAACGATCGCGGTTTTGCCAGGAGCCATCTATCCCAACTAAGCTATTCTCGAGTGGAACAGCCATCTGTGCGCTGTGGATTGCATTCATCCAATCAGTCTTGCTCTACTGGGTTGGTTATTTCCTGCCCATCTACTTCCAGGCGATTCGCAGCTCGACTGCTACCGAGTCCGGGCTGTTTGTACTCCCCATCACGGCGGCCATTGCTCCCCTCGGCATCATAACTGGTGTCTTGATTGCGTCCACCGGCAAGTATCGCCCGTACCACTTCCTGGGATACATATGCCTCACCACTGCCACCGGACTGTTTTCATTACTGAACGATCACTCGCCCGCTCGCGATTGGGCCGGCTTCCAGATTCTTTTCGGTGCGGGCTCGGGAATGATCTTTTCCAGTACCCTGCCTCCTATTCAGGCCTCCCTCCCTGAATCCGACATAGCTACTGCTACCGCTACCTGGGCATTTATGCGCAGCTTTGGTTGTATCTGGGGGATCGCGATTCCGACTACTGTCTTCAACGCGCGGGTTCAGGAATTACTCTATCGCATTAGCGATGTTTCTTTGCGTGAAAAACTTGCCAATGGGGGCGCGTATGCAATGGCTAGTGATGGGCTTGTGCGCACTTTAAAAGACACTCCACAGTTGATGGCGGAAGTACTAAGTGTGTATCAAGATAGCTTGCAATGGGTGTGGTGGATCGCTATTCCATTCGGTGGTGTCGGACTTCTTCTTTGCATACCTATCAGGCAACTGGTGCTAAGTGAGGAGTTGAACACCGAGTTTGGATTGCAGGCGGGAGAAAGAAGGGAATAAATCAACAGGTATGGAATATGTTGGTTTGCCATTGTTTGCAATGATCATATTGAATGCCGACTGATAGAAGTGATATTCGTTATTCGTGCGGACCTCAAAAGCCACTTAACTGGGTAGTTGAAAGCAAATAAGTTCACAGGCCGAAGAAGAACTACAAATGCAAACAGGCAAGATTCCTTTCGTCCACATCCCTAATTGGCTTGCCGATGAAGATTTGAGAAATTTCTTTCGTGGAAGAGACATAACGATATAGCAAAATCTGTGCATCGCATTTGCATAGGTATCCATCAGAGCACGTAACCAGCTCTACTGGATCATTTCTCACTTAAAAAACACAGGTTAAAATTACAAAACAAATTACCGCGGCCTTTCTTTCCATACAGGAAGGCCCGTTCCAGCAGCGACATTTTACATGCCCTCGCACTTGCACACCACATAGGCGGCGCAGAGGTCCTTAACGCCTCCACCGAAAGAGGCGTAAGTCTTCTCAGCATCGATGCTCACATCCAAACGTGGGCCTTCAGTAAATTCGCAGACTGTTGTCTGCTGGAACGAAGTAAGCATGGCACTTGAGGCGAAGACAAGACCTTCGCGTGCAACCGCGGTGTGGCCCCAGAGCTCCTGAACGGGGCGCTTGACGCCATCAACGGGAACAGCGACGTTGGCATTGGCACCTGACATTTCGTTGGCGAGCTGAATCGTGGCAGGCTTGACCCAAGGAGGAGGAGCAGCAGCAGCAAGGCCGGAGGAAGTGAGGAGGCCAAGGACCACAGCAGTGATGTTGGTGATTTGCATGGTCGGATATGTTGTTTTTGTTCTTTCAGAAGAGTTATAGTGGTCTTGTTTTGGAATTTTCAGATTCTTGGATTGATCTGACAAGGAGATATAGTTCTTGTAGTGATTTAGATTTCATGCTTGGTTAGATCGTGTTAATATATCCTTTGATGGTTGCTGGTTGCAAACCAATCCATTTCATCATTACATATCATCGTGTTGGAAACATCACAAATTTCCGTCTTCGTCGAGTCTTTATTGTTGGAATGTCCTGGATTGCCGTATTCGGTAGGGCCCGAGCATGTCTTGGCTGTCCGCCCTCGGCTCCAGTCATGTGCTTATTCTGCCGCAGGCTGATGACTAATTCGACCGTCACTTCCAAGGTTTCTATTTCTATTCTGGAATGGGAACGGAATAGAGCATGAAAACAACCGACCAAAAGATCAGGTAACGGGTATGGAATGACACTAAGGCTTACTGCTGGCGATTTGATCTGATATCATAAAATTCAGTGGAAGTTCAACATTTGCGAGACTGTTGTGGATGATACAGCTCCTTTATGATGATTTCTCTTATACCGCATCGATTGCCTTTGTCGGAATTATCCAACCGGAATCCGAGCTGTTTAATTTATTGACTGTAAGGTTTGGCGTTCCAAAGTTGAAATGAAATGCAATTGATTATCGGCGTTCCACGGCCACAACGCCAAGTTATTTCTTATAAAGTAACCACCAATCTCATGAAGTAGATACCTTGCCTTAGAAGGGCCTAATTTCCTGAAATAAGAAAGAGAATAGTGAAGCATACCAGTGCCAAAATGCAAAACCATCAATTACTGTACAGTAGACGCCCTTCAGTGACAGATCCACTTGGAGATGCCCCCACGCCGAATACTCCGAACACTCCGATATGACACAGCCATATATAGAGACGCATTGACTCACAGGATTTGGTTATAAGCCGCTTCTTTCGTTCTTCTCTTTTTTAATCTAACACTGTTCTAGTCCTCATTCCCGAGCCAATTACCTCAAACCACGCTTCAGTGCAGACCTCATCCTCACCCAACCATGACCCAAACCAATATCCACATTCCAAGCCTTGGAAACACCAATGTATTCACCCGGACATTGAGCATAGATGACCTGAAGAGCTGCGTAATCGTCGAAAGCGCATTTTCCGAGCAAGAGCGCTGCTCCGAGGAAAAGGTAAGCTCGCCAATCAAGCACCCCCGAAACAAAAGGATCCATAAGTTAATTGAACAATGCTAGTTCCGCTATCGCCTGAGCTCTTGTCCAGATCTCTGCCTGGGTCTATTTGTCAACAACGAAGATGAAAAGCCCCCCACACTGATTGGCCATGTCATTGCAATCCGCTCGCCATACGAGCTCGTGACAGATGGCTCGATGTCCATGCCGGAGAATTGGGAATCGTTGCCGAATGACGAGCCTGTCTTTGTAGATGGGGAGCTAATTGGGAATCACAAGTATGGTGATTCAATTGCTATTCATTCTGTTGCTATTTCACCTGATTATCAGGGAAAGAGGGTGGGTAGGGCGCTTGTTAGTGCCTATGCTCGGCATCTTGAAAATGGGTCATTTGGAGCGAGTAGAGCTGTGCTAATTGCTCATGATTATTTGGTGAACTTTTATGAGAGTGTTGGGTTTAAGAATTTGGGGTTGAGCAAGTCTAGCTTTGCCGGGGGTGTTTGGTATGACATGGTATGTTCTTCTTCTCAATTTTAGCTAGACGCGGTTGGATTTAGATACTGATATACTGTTTAGACATATGAGCTTTGAATGAACAGTGAGAAAGACGAGGATGCGAGTTCTGCTCTAAAATAGATGGGATTGGGTATGATAATGAAAATGTCTACGACCTTCTTATTTCCTTAAACGCGTTAAATGCAAAAGCTGAAGACAGAAGAACCAGTTTGCTTAGGTGTTGGTTTTTGAATTTGGTCACTAGTCAAAGACTGATATTTGAAGCACCAAAAAACAGCTCTAGATAGAGGGCAAAGTTGGATCTAGGGCTAACAAAGATGGATGATCCGCAAGATTTTCCCAAAAGTCAGTCTCAAAGTCACACAGATCCTGGCTGAAAAATGCAGCCCAGTCACCATTTTGTTCCGTCTGGGTAATTGGCTGGGTGGAGCTTTGTATTCCTTCTCGCTGCATTGAATCAAGGAAGCGCTCTATGGTTTGCGTTGCCTTGGATATTAATGCATAATTTGGATCACTAGGTCGAACAATGCTGCCAACTTGAACTTGTGCAACAAAAATACCGAGATTGAGCAAGGTTTTAGACCATGTTGAGCGGATCTCATTGATTGTAGAAGTTTGTTTCAGCATCGAAAGCAGGATTATGCCTGCTGCTGGGAGTCCGAAGTGGGCGATCTGTTTCAATTAGCACAATGATCAAAGAGCTAAAGTAGGTATTGGTATTATGAATACCTTCCAAATAAGCCCTGTTCCAGAATTGACAAGTTGGTCTCGTAAAAGGATTACTTCAACGACGAGGGCAAGCATTTGGTCTGACACATCGAGGATGGCAGGATCTGGCCTTGCTAGGGTATCATGGAACAGCAATCTCAGCAAAAAAAGGGTGTGAAGGTAGTCGAGTCGTAGGCCAGCTAGGAAATCACGCTCGAATGCATATCGCGAGCACTCTTTCAAGCTGGACTTGAGTCGAAAATTGGCAGGAAGATTATCCCACTCCGCTTCTGCCTTCGTCTGAATAAGACTGATTTGCTTAGTGAGAAGAAAATAGCCAAATGGGAGAAAACAGGAAGATACCTTGTTTTTGAGTTGAAATCTTCACGCTGCTTATCGCGGAGTAATTCCATAATATCTTCTTTCAAGGCGGCACATATAGTTGCCCATCGAATTCCTGCCCTATAACTGACTGGAGTGCCTAGTTCCGATGTAGGACTTTCACCCTGAATGTGCCGAGGATTTCCAATTCGCTCCGAGCCTTTCGGCGTCGAGGGCAACTGGAAATGACAGAAGCGTTTGCTCATTCGAGGCGGCCGACCAAGGAATAAAGCGATGTTTTTGTCTGCTGAGTACATTGTGGCCCAAGCCGTCTTTCGAAGTTCTGCTAGGAAGATTGGAATGGGTGGTTTGGTCTTTTCGACATCCTCGTGGTAGCCAATGGCAAACATGGAGGATATTACATCTCCAAGTCGACTCCATGAATGGTAACCTAAAAGTTTCGGTTAAAAATTAGTTGTGGAATAGCATAATGCAGCCAATACATACTTTGATCACCATCAACATGAGTGTGCATAATGAAGTTTTCATACTGTAAAACGATCTGTAGATCATTCAAGCAATCCAACGAAAGGGCAATATCCAAGGCCAGATCGCTAAGTCTTGTAGCCAGCTTTCTAAGCGCGAATTGGTCATTCTCCGTTTTGAATAATGGCGGAAAGAAAGATATGTCAATCGTAGCCCGACTGACAGCAGTAAGAAAGATGCCGAGACTCTCCCATCTGAATTTCTGATCAAGAAACTGAGCAGAGAACTCTGAAATATCGGATATGCCATAAAAGCTCAATGGCTTGCGGGAGTTTTCTGTCAGACGTTGTGCATACGCCAAGTGCCAATTATCTTCCTGCGAGAAAGTCGTGAACAACCGGGTCATATTTTCAGTGCACTTCTCGGTGAAAGGCTCTGCAAGTGCTAGATTTGTTCCTGTTGCAAGCCAGAACAAGACAAATTCCTTCATTGCAGCCAAAGGGAAGGTGTTAAGAAGTTGCCTGAGCACATCTGCGCCTTGGATCAGTAGCAGGTTCTCACCAGCAGACTGCGATTGCATCAACATTGCCACATCTGGCCCAGACGCACGGTACGTCTCAGAGGGATGATTATCTTGTGGGAAGATTTGATTGAAAATTGCGACATGGCTAGAAGATCCCATAAATCCAGGATTTGGATATGGATTGGCCCTCGGTGTGTAGGATGAAGAAGACTGGGCCGGTGATAGCCGACTGTAAAGTAGAATAAGCACATGAAATCAATGTAAGTAGGAGTTCTATAGCAGACCTCGGCGACTGCTGGGCCGACAAAGGTGACTCTTCGACTCTTTTTCTTTTGAACGGCGTGGTTCGATAGATGCAAATCCCCGCTCTTTCATTACTCTCACAACGAGAACATGCTGGTCTCTTATGATCGCAGGCAACCTTTGCCTTTCTGCAGGCTTCACATGCAGCTAATCTCGAGGCCATGATCAAGCTCGGGGTTGTGTACAAGAGAGAAGTGTGAACTGCGGAGAGTCCGGAGCGGAGAAATCGATCCGGAGTAATCGGGAACTTCTCCGCGATACCCCAATGACCCCGGACCTTGATGCATGTTTGGTGGACAACGTTCAATTCTGATAGTATTCGGTTATTGGCCAAAAGGACAGGCATTGATTATCTTTCATGATTGTCTTCCATGATCACCAGGCCAATCACGGGCCACAAGTAGGCCACAAAGAGAACATCCAGGCCGGATCTAGAAGTACTCCAACTTGGGTCTAGTATACTTCCGCTAGAGAATTTTGAATATCCAGATTGAGAGCATTATGCAGAAGCTGCATATAGTTTTTGTGAATTCTTGAGAGCAAGCATATGAACATCGGGACAGCAAGTAGGAGAGAAAGTAAAGGTATTATGAATCACAGCGGATAACCTAGCGTAATACCTGATTCAAGAAGACTTGTGAAAAATGACAATACCCCGTAGTGGAATTTGAGCTCAACTTCAAGCCAAAATAAGAAGCCAAAATAAGAAAGATAAACCCCAAACAAGGACAAAGAGGCTTTATAGTTGAAGCGTCTAGTGTTTATACAGCCCCGCCGTGGCGGTGAGCAAGTATTGCCAACCGTCACATTTCTGAAGCTCATCCCCCACTCTGAACTGCCCGCATAACTGAATACGACGCAATCAATAAACAGCAGAACACCAATTCTACTCCACAATTCACCCCTATTGATACACCTTCAGGGTTCTACAAGTCCACAATGGCCCCCAACGAGGCCCCCTCATCAGACGGAGCTCCCCCAGGCTCAAGTACGATCTCAACTCCCGATACATGCGACTCTGTTTTTCTAGCCGCCCTCACAACGAGCAATTCAAGCTAACCAGTCTCTGGAATCAGTCAACCTCGCCTCCCTCTCCGTCCCTCAGCTCCGTGCTCTCCAGACCCGCCTCACCTCCGAATTGGAACATCTGACCACCTCGCACTCGAAGCTGCGCGCTGCACAGGCCAAGTTCCGCGACTGTGTGCGCTCGATAAACGAAGGTGTCACCGGATCCGAGAAGAAGGGTACCGATGGCCGTGATGAGATCCTTGTTCCCCTGACCAGCTCGCTCTATGTCAAGGGCCGGTTGACGGATCGGGAGAAGGTGCTTGTTGATGTTGGAACTGGATTCTACGTTGAAAAGGTATGTGATAGGGTGATCTCTGGGGAGGTCAGATTTCGAGTTGGGCTCACATTTTGAGTTTTAGACTTCCGCCAAGGCAATTGAATTCTACGATGATAAGGTCAAGGGATTGGAGTCAAATCTGCAGGATTTGGAGAAGGTTGTACAGACTAAGAGCACGCAGTTGCGGGTTGTTGAAGAAAGTAAGTCTTGATCTTGATCTGCCGATCGGAATTAGAGGTGTTGGAAAGTCTTGCTAACACCCATCACAGCATTGAGACAGAAGATGCTTGCTGGAGAAGCTAACCCCACAGCTGGCGGTGGCTAAATTTAAGTCATGTGTTATGAGTAGGTTGAATACGACATATTCCAAAGGAATAAAATACATAAGTTGATGAACTACACTATTTCAACCTGAATCTTTTGCGATGCTATGAATGGCAATCACTTGATGATTGTTATATCTTGTGGCATAGGATAGATCTCCTTTTGGAAATACCAAGCACGAAACTCTAGCTCGACATTCTATTCTACAAGGCTAGGCATATAGAGGAGAGGAGAAATGCTTGAATAATATGTTAATGAAGCTAACCACTGACCAGTCGTCATGTCCCCTTCTGATTGTTCACGCAATGAAATACAATAGCAAATAGTTGACTGCCAGCAATGAGTTGCAACTCTCAAAACAAAGTCCCCACGTTCACATTGAGAACCTTGGTCACAGTAGATTCTGGAGACCCCAGCATATGTGCAATCTGATGCAGGGCACCCATGAACACACAAAGCTGAGCCTCCTCATCAATGTCTTCTCCCTGGGATGGTGGGAAAAACGTCGAGAGGCACGCCTCTTGTGCGAACCGACTGGGATCGAATTCGACATTTTCACCGAGCATCTCATCCCAATCCGGATCGAAAAGTGAACCTCCCCAAGTCACATCGGGGAACTTTAAAACCCGGCCATTGGCCACATTGTATCTCACAAAGCGAGCAAGCTCAAACACAAGGTTTGTACCCTTGACGCTGAATTCGATGGCAGACTTCTCGACAAAACAGGTCAGAGGCGAGCCAGGTGGGAACTTGGCCATTCTTTCCGGAACTGAGATGATGCTAAGCGCGCTCTCGTTCCATACGAAGCTTAACTTGCGCATGACATCCTCGACGTCGGGAGGTATGTCTTCCTCCTCGAGCATGTCCAGAGCTTTGATCTCCAATTGCCAGTCGGACCTATTTATGCAAAAGAAAAAGCCATTAACATATGCCATTGAAAACTGCGCAGGGATTAACTTACCGGTCGAAGTCAACCATGCTGATTTGCATGGGCAGTTCTGATTCTCCAGTTCCATCAGTCTTCCGTGGCTTGAAGCATCGTATTTGGTTGATTTCGAATTCTTCGCTGCCCCGTGGAAGCGTAAAGTTAGCTTCGATGCGTACGACTTCGTCACTGTTGATCTTGTACTCAAACGATGCAGAGAATCGTGGCTGAATATTCGGAAAGGAGCGAAGTGGGATATTGCCAGCAGGAATGAGTAGATTCCCCGCACTCATGACACGTTTAATTAGCTGATTCTGGGTAAGCCGGAGTCTAAAGTCCAGGTCAGTTTCTCGCACGTCATTTTCCGGTTAATATAATGCTAACCCAGGAAATAGTTGGCCTTTGGCAGGAGTGCTGATGAGCATGTCAAGGAATTCCAGATAGAGAAGTGGATCAGCTGTACCATTGGGCTTCTCATACTCTCTCAGAACGAGTGAACCGAATTTGACACGCATCTGTCTGTATCCGTGGAAACGAGGAACGAAGTGCAGTGCGCGCTCCAAGTGATCAACGATGGCGAGCTTGTTCTCCTGCTTGGCCTTCTCTCTTTTCCTCTCCCAAGGGGCAGCTTGATTGGCGGGCAGTTTCAATTCAGAGAGATATGGCTTGACCAAGTCTGAATAACTCTGCATGATAACGTCCTTACGCATGATTTCCGGGGGAGGTGGCTCGACGAGGAATACTCTGATCTCGGTCTCGTGTTGCAAAGACAGTGTCTTCCACAGCTCCTTGTAACTATTAACCACTTTCAAGAAATTGTGTTCGTCAGATCCAGACAAGTACAGCTTGTCCCATACTCCGGGCTTGGTATAAATATTGACACCATATTGAAGACGGATGGAATCAATAAGCTGACGACGTGATGCCAGGCACTGACCCAATGCTGGTCCATTTGGAGGCCACGAAAGACACATCTGTAGTACCGATACGCATTAGCCACAAGGTCCTCACTTTACAAGTGTGTGAGCTATAATCTTATCTCATACCGTGGTTTCAGGGACACTGTTTGAAGCGTTTCGCAATTTCTGCGAATGCACAGTCTGAATTTCTTTTGTCTCCGCGACACCGATTTTGAAAGTTGAGTGAGAGTTGATACGGGTCCAGTCCGGAGCTGTGCCATTTCTCTGCTGTGCGACCTGAATAATCAAGGTGTTAAGGAGAGTATAGGCTGCCAGAACCTGGCTTCCATCTCCCCAAATGAGAACAACCTGTTGATGGTGTTAGCTCAGAAGCAAAACAATGGGATCTAACAAAAATAAATCAAAAACTAAAGTTGCGACGAAAGGAGATACTGATATGTCACAAAAGAATACAAAACTCACCCGTTCACCACGATATCCTACGGTGAGATATGCACCTGTAGCGTCAACAATAAACGTACGAAAGTTCGTGATGGGTTGGCCAGTTTTCTTTGTGAATTGCGTGACACTGATAGCAAAGTCAGTGAGAGTAAATCGCATATTTAAGGTAGGTATACAGACATGTCTTGGAACTGGTTAATGGCCAACGGCAGGCGGACGTATCCTGCGCAATGGTTAGTAGTTGTAATTGAAGTCTGCCTAGTGATATTACCATCGGGACCTGCGCCAGATCGCCACTTTGCTTTGCCGATGGAGTCCTGTGGTGCAGATTCAACAGGTGCCTGAGTCATCCGAGGGGTGGAATTTGTGCCTACGTGTTGGGAAGGTTGACCAGTTGCACGCACCGGTGTCCTAGCAGCTCGTGGTTGAGCTTGCCGGAGTGGCGAGGATGCCGATATTCCAGGAGCTTGGTTGTTCACACCAGGTGAGAAAGACGCAGGGGCGACGGTGGAGTGTAGATTTGCGATATTAGACCCATCTTGAAGTGAACCCGAGCCTTCCTTGGCTCTTGCAGGGGATCTCAGAGCGAGAGAGGATTGATTGCAGTCATCTACACTAGTGACCACTCCGGTAATGCTGAAAGGGAGGGACCAAGCTGAGGTGGTTAGAATGTATATACAACTCAAAGCAAAAGACTCTTACCCGCTGCCTGCAGCTTCTCCCAACTGTCATAATCATTGGTATGAAATATAAGTCCACGGGGACAGATGTACTTACTCCTCGGCAGACTGATCTTCGTCGGCCATTCTGTTGGACTCAGCTTAGGTTGATGTTGGGTTTGTGTAAGGGAAAAGTTACAAAGATTGTCAAGAAAGCCTGGCTCTGTTGGGTGTTGTTAGAGCCGAGGATGTTGAGGTATAGGAGCTGAGAGTGAAACTAAAGAAAGAAGGTGGCAAAAGTTCAAGAACGAAGAAAATGGTGTAAGTGAGAATAATATGATGACCACTTTAGGGGGAAAGTGAGCCTTGGAGAGGGGCGACGTAGGCTTAAGATAGAAAGCGAAGTTCTAATGAGAAACAATAAAAGGGTCAGGGTTGCGTTGATAATGAACGATAAGAAGTAAATGCAGAGGAAAATATATCAAATATAGAACTCTCGGTGCATAGTGCTGTGCACTGAGTGAGATCGGATCAGGGTTGAATCGATAACGAAGAGACATGATGTAAACCCCGAAGAGAGTATATCAAATATAGCACTCTATCTGCAAAGTGTTCTTCACGGAATGGGATCGGATGCATTTTGAATGTGAGATTGACCATGAATAGCGAACATGAGTAGTTGCTATGCATCAGAAGTGTGGATATGACTGCGCGCCACTAACAACCTTGGAACAGACTGAAAAAGAAAGACCTCGGGGACTCCAGTTAAATTAAAAAACAATCTTCTCCTCAAGGCATGTGTGCATATCAAGGTGCGGATAAATCGATTTGAGGTCTGATGAAGTAACACCGTTACAGAAGTCAGAGAGGAAGTAATATAGAGTAGGTGACGGTAAATTGAGCGCCGAAAACGGCTACCTTCGATGCCAGTTTAAGCGTGCTGTTTACCAAAATCTTAGTCATTAAAGCATCATGTGCGTAACTTAATCACTATCTGCCCGCCATTGTTATCTGGTCACTGAGTGCCCAGAGAGCGCTCCCTAAGCACTTATAGTTGCTTAGGGATCAGCTCGGTCAACGCCATGCGACTTACAAGCTCCTACATCATGACAAAGAACCTCGGCTGGCCGCCATCTGGGAGAATGTGCAGTGAATTCTTGAAAATGCGATGGGAGTTCTTCATGATTGGCCACCAAAGCCCGCCGCCAGGCTCAGCGTCAGTCTCGATTTCATGGCACAAAAGATGGACTATGGGTTTTTCGATACAGTCTTTTTGAAACTCTTGGGCATGTGCTGAGTAGTGCTACCGCTGTGGATGCGGCCTTGACAAGTTGTGCTAATAACAGCTCTGTCTCTTCGCAAGCAAGATTTCATATCAAGTCTGCCAGCATACATTGGCAGGCTTTCAAGCGTGGATATGTCACATTTCATTTTGACCCGGAGCGATATCCCGAGTTCTTCCTGTAGATGAGTAGAAAGTAGAACAGTAGAACTGTTCTACTCGACGACTTGTCGACTGTTCTACTACTTGCATGATCACGTGGTTAGGCTGACGTAAATCTGATATTCTCATGGGGTAGAATATGTATTTGTGCTGAGGGGGCCGTAAGTGGAAACAACAGTGAGACCGCGAGAGTCATGGATGACTGAAAATGGATAACGCAATCCAAAGGGAGTCCTCTCGTCAGCGTAAAAATTCGACACTCGCGTGCGAAAAATGCCGGGTCCTCAAGGTGAAATGTATTCGGACTACGGAGGGAGAGCCTTGCACCAAGTACGCACCGCGGGCCTGACCGTATAATTTCAACTTGAGCTAATTTGAGTAGATGTACCAGATCAAACTCTCAATGCGTAATTCCTGAACCGAAACATAGTCCTCGAGGTTCACAACGAGCGAAACCGTACGTGACCCTGGAAGGCTCTATCTCTAACCGGATATTCTTTGCTGACAGGTAGGGGATGTAGGCGGCTGCTCGATCTTGAGTCCAAGCTCACCGATATCATCGGTCTTCTTTCGCGCTCGAATGCACCCCTTTCTGGGGTGGAAACGCCCGTCCACGCGGACTTCGGGCTGTCTGCGATTCTCGAATATCCTGGTGATAGTCCACACCGAGTGACTGAGTATCTGAGCGGGGAGTGCTTGGCTAATTCTGAGTCGAGTGACGGCCCAGCGTCGAGCGGAGAACAAAATACTACTGAATCTGTCCTGGAAAATTTGTCGAACTCATCTAGGGACACGAGTGCCGCATGGATCGCTGATTTGGGACTCGGTCCTGTCGTCCTCGAGCACCTTCTGGACAAATTCCGCGGAATGGCATCCTTTTTTCCTTTCGTGCGGCTCTCAAATGACTCTACTGCTGAATCAATGGTTAACGATCGACCATTTCTCTTGCTTGCAGCCGTTGCTGCTGCGTCCTCGAAGTATTGTCACCTTCAGGATGCTCTGATCGGAAAATTTAAGAAGTCCTTGAGCGAGCGGGTAATTATGGCTGGCGAGAAGGACCTAGATCTGCTACAGGGATTACTTGTTCATCTTGCCTGGTAAGATCTCGGATTAGGGACTACCTCCTAATTTACCGGCATCAGAACACCCGCAAGCTGACCAATGTAAGGTTCCAATACCACTTTGTTCCAGGAAGTCAACAAGCCTACCAGTACATACAAATCGCAATTAGCATGGTCATTGATCTCCGCCTTGAGCAGGAAGTTGCAGACCTGCTCGAGCAGGGAATCGAGCTTGGTGATTCGTATAACCTGGAAGCGTGTCGTGCGTATCTAGGTTGCTATTACCTGTCTGGCATGTACGATGCTCATTTCCGTCCAAATGAGCGATCTTAAGCCTGAACTGACCTCAACAGAATAGCAATGGCTTCCCAGAAGCCCAACAATCTTCCGTTCCACAGGGATATGCTCAAATGCGCAATGATGCTGCAACAAACCCCAGAATTTGACACAGACCTCTTGTTATGCCCAGCCACAAAGGTTTTGCAGTTCACCGAGGAAGCTTGTGAAACCTACCGGTTGGAAGGGATTCATGGTGCCCGGTTACACATTCATGCTGAACGATTAGAAACGTGGCTAGAGGATTGGTGGTCGTCCCTTTCGATGGATCTTCGCGACACAGGTAGGAAGCTCTCAGGTTTCGGGGGTCACTGTCAGCCAACTGACTATTTCATAGTGTTGCTAATCAACGGCTATTATGCTGCCAAAATACGCATTGAAGAAATGGGCTTGGTATACTGCTACGGACAGAGAAGACCGCCGTCCCCGAAGACGCAGGACGATTCCACCATACTATCTGCGCATCCGATGGTCATCAATAACTTGATAAAATGTGTCAGTTCGGCAAAGGAGTATCTTGATCTCTTCTGTGCTCTTCCCGCTGCAGAGCACAGGACCTTGCCGTTCTCTGCTTGGTATCAAGTTATTTTTACGGTATTTGTGCTCTACAGATTGTCTGTCGAGCTGCCAGAGGTACCTCAGTGGGATGTAGAGATTGCACAAAAGACTGTGGATCTACGAGATTACATTGATACATTGCTGTCTCACTTACAGGCAATTGAGCCATTGCAAGATACCCAGGTACCCACCCGGAGTCTCTTCACGAGGTTGCCCGAGATCATAGGAAGTGTACGGACTTCTTATGCATCGGCCAAAGAAAATCCCGCAGAGATTCGTGATAGCCGTCGTGCTCATTGCGAACTGATGGGTTCGAACAACACATCTTCATCTGTTCGACGGTTACACCGCTGCCCTGGAATGCGGTATTTGAGCGGTCACAGCGCTCGGGCTCAGCCTCAACCCGCGCTACAAAGTGCTATTGCTACGGAAGTACAGAACATAGAAGAGGAGACAGTTTGGGGTGATATTCTGTTTATGGACACATTCACTAGCATCACAGATCCATCATCTATACAGGTTTGACGTGTTATCTAGGTTTCCAGACCTCAACCCCACCGTTAAGGCCTTAGCGCAGATCATTAATTGAAAGATCCCCATTATCCGTGTCTCTGTCCACCCAAATCGCTACATAGCCGCTTTAGATGCGTCCACAATTTCCGTCACGTTTTCCCAGTTCTTCTCGTGGTTTAGGAACGCTAATGTATAACTATCTACAACGCCTGCGGAAACGGGAATTAGGGATTCAGTATTGTTAGGAGAGCCGCAATAGTAATAAGTGGACTAGAGAGGTCATAGGTCAGAGGATGGTGGTCTCCTCGCAATTTGGAATTTGTAGCTCATTATTGAGATTTGGTTGTAGTGAATACCTCAGAACTCGTCGGGGAAGATATGGGTGGAGATCTTGTTTCCAGTCGAATCATATCGCTGGGGCAGGACATTAAAAAGTCCATCGACATCCCGTGGCTCATAATCAAGCGACAATGCCGCCTGAATGAGAATGTCCAGGCCAAAGGTCTCTTTGATCCAGTGTGCAACCATATCCATCCCCGCCACAGCTCCACTACCAGTCCAAATGTTGCCATCAATAATCCACTTCTTCTCTTTCGTCCACTTGACAGTTGGGTATTTCTGCTTGACCCAGTTGTACTCCAGGTTGTTGACTGTCGCCCTCCTGCCGTCTAAAGCGCCAGTAGCTGCAACCACAGCGGACCCGGTACAAGTCGTGAAGAGTAGCTTTCCAGAAACAACATGGCGGCGGATGAGGTCCTGCAATTTTGGAGGAAGATTGGTACTCGCAGGGCTATCTCCACCAACAAGGAGGATATCCAATTCGGGGACGTCATCCACAGCGACCGTAGGCACCATTGTCACAGAACTTGTAAGCTGGTGCACTGGCTCCAGGGTCTCTCCAATATGGTGAAACACGAATTCGGGGGCCTTTCCCAGAATGGCCGGATCCACGGGAGTATAGCGGTTGATACCCTCCATCAGCATTCTGCTCGCGGAATTGAGCAGATCAAATGGTCCAATGACATCGATTGTCTGGTAATCGAAGACCAGAGCACCAACATGGATAGGGGCCATTTTGAAAGGAGAATTGAGAGAGAGAGATCTCAGATGCGATTTGTAAGTGTGTAAGTTGTTCTGGTATTTGCTGTAATTCTCAGCGTTTAAATACTTCCATTATCTGGATGCCATAATCGCGGAGCGGGCTGTATCTAAGCATCCGTCCTCCGTGGTCGACAGTCTTGGCAACGGGCAGTGAGATCAACTCATAATCCGTGTCCGCGGTTTCTAGATTTAGCCTCGGTGATGAATTTGAAGTAAGCCAAAATATGACACTAAGGACACTTTCTAGAAGCTGCAAACTCTCCGATAAGTTGCAAATTCATGTGCGATAAAGGAATATTCCTTCCAATGTATCTAGATTTCCAAATTTTAACATCATACCTTGAATGCCGCTTTTAGCCTCATTTTCTAGTTCGCAGCGTCGCCTGAAATGAGAGAAGATTGTGGTCCATTCTACGACGGGCTTAACGGATGTAACCTTGCATGTGGTAGCTTAAAGGAGGGGAAAGCGTGGCCGGTCCTACGATCTGGCTTGACAGCAGCCCTATCTGATATAGATCATGTCTCCCTCCTTCCAAGCTATCCCAGGCAGCGTTGGTGCTCTGGATACAATGTGTCCTGAGACGGGGAGTGGAAGGAAGGGAAGAAGGAAAAGAGCGGTCGAGAGGGCGAGGTCTAGTCTTTTATGTCAAGGCTACGGAGGGAGAGGTTACAAAACAGCGTATCGGGGCGCATGGCCGGGAACAGCAAAACTAGCCCGATGCAGTAAATCACAGTTCCCATTATTACTTAGGACATGCTTAGAGATTGACTACTATACAGTATTTCATCATTAGGATCAATTATATCTCAAAAAGGCCCAGCCTGTATAGGCCAGCTCGGCAACAGTACGGGTTGAATAACAAATCAAGAACTGAATCTACAGTATCTGAGAGGCAAAATCAATTTTTTGAGGTTATAGAAGTCGTGGTATATCTTGAGATAACGATTGTCCCCTGATCTTTTGATTTGTGAGATTACCAAGATAGACGAAAATTGTAGTGTTTCTCATGACGCCAATAGTCCGGCGGGGGCTTTGTTCATGGGAAGAGCACTGAATTGCGGAAGGATCGTGATATTTCTCACGATATTAATAGTCGTATGTCCTTGCGGTTCGCGAGAGGGTTAGAGCTCGCAGAAACCGTGGTTTTTCCCATGATATAGATAATCGGATGATCGTTTGGTTCGTAAGATACTAAAGCGTACGCAAACCGTGGTATTCCCTAGGATATACTTTGGTCAAGGATGTGTAGGCTCTCCCGAAGTTCCTAGATTATCAGGAAAATCCGTGGTTACTCCTATGATGGCAATAATCAGTCCTCACACTCCGATGTGTCATGGTGTCCCTCTTGCCTGCGGGCTTGAATCTCTATGGCCACGGCTTTCGCTGCCACGAGCCCAGCGATGTAAGACTTGTGCTCCCTCACAGCCAATGAGCCCTGTGATTGTATAAATGTGCTCCCTCGCTGCCCTGAGCCCCGCGAGTGTTAAAGGGTGCTTCCTCGCTGCCCTGAGCCCCGCGAGTGTAAAAAGGTGCTTCCTCGCTGCCCTGAGCCCCGCGGGCGTAATAGTGTGCTTCACAGGATACAGTACGTGTGCGTCAACAACAATCCTCGCAGGGGGGCGCTGCATTACCAAGTGAACTCCGCAGGGGAACGCTGTGATGACAAGTGAGGCCCGCAGGAGACCGCTGCGTTAACAAGTTCTCTGCAGGGACATCTGCGACACCAAGAGTCTCCGCAGGGACATCTGCGACAACAAGAGCCTCCGCAGGAGACCGCTGCGATACCAAGTTTTCCCTTACAGCCTTGAGCCCTGTGATTGTATAATCTTGAGCTTCCATGCAGCCTTAAGCCCTGCGTTATCAAATTTGTGCTTGTTTAGGTGGTCCGTGGCGCCGCGGTGCCAGTCCTGATCCTCTGACCATGTGTAGGCACCTCTTCGTGGTGTCAGAGACTAGTATTCGAATTTGTAACAGCATTCGATGAAGCCAAGACCTGCCTAACATCTTCATAATCTGTACCGTGTTGCAAAGCACCTTAGCATAGACAATCAATCACCAACTCAATCTAAGTTGGGATTCCTCTTTAGCGACCCGTATTCCCACTCTGTATATCTTTACTGTAGTGGATGATCCTTTTGCTGTAACGTAAAATCGCATGATTTGAGTGTAGCACACATAGCGATGTTGTGTTGTGATGCTGTTTCGGTAGGATGTTTATTATGCCAGTGAAGTGAAAGTAGACATTTCGAGCTTGTGTGTTGACGTGTTAACGTGTTGATGTTGATGTTGATGTCGGTGTGGTGAAGGGACTCGTGATCAACGCATATATAGGTTCCGCTTGTTCGAGAAAGCCACACTGGTGCGTAGGGCAACTTCGCAAGACGGACAACTCGGGCGATGAATCTATCCGTGTTAAGATTGTACAATCATATTGGAAGACTCCGTCGTTCAGTGTGCGAAGGCGGTGAGGTTTCTCATGAATGAACAGTTTATTAGTCACATCTTAATTGAGGCCTATTGGAACCTATCTCTACTATGTACTGTAAGTATTCGAAGCGAAATTGTAACACTGTGCATTCGCTTAAAATATACTATTTTGAGCTCTTATATATATCTTCTGGGCGTCCTTCTATGATGTATAGGCTACTAGTAAGGAGCTAAGGGCAGACGCGGATATATATCATGATGTCTTGCTAAGACTACGCATATATGACATGAACGTAGTTAACCAGCCTCGTCAATATTCATAGACATTGCCTTTGTTAAAAGGTTACGATGCAAGTAGGGATGATGACGGGTATGACCCTACAATATAGATAATCTAACAATAGATTACCGAGGTGTTTAAGTCTGGAGATTCTCATTTGTGCGAGAATCTCCTTATATACCAGAAAACTCTGCCTTCAGCTAGTCCTAATTAGATTTCCCAATCACTACGTTGCCGTCATGGCTCATTCATGGCATAAACCATGGCCGGCCACCATAAATCTCAACAGCCTTCGTGAGTATGTCAATGTCAAGTGTGTTGAGATTTATGGTAGCCGGCCATGGTTTATGCCATGAATGAGCCATGACGGCAACGTAGTGATTGGGAAATCTAATTAGGACTAGCTGAAGGCAGAGTTTTCTGGTATATAAGGAGATTCTCACACAAATGAGAATCTCCAGACTTAAACACCTCGGTAATCTATTGTTAGATTATCTATATTGTAGGGTCGTACCCGTCATCATTTCTACTTGCATCGTAACCTTTTAACAGATATAAATTCGAAGTGATCAACAGAATATGTTTTACTGATATACTGGCTTCGCAAACCTCTTTTCCCGCATGCATCGCAAGTGATGAAAAAAACACACGAAGAGCTGCAACTGTGCAAGGGTTTAAGAAGGGCTTAAGCTTAAGCAGATACCTTGACGCAGTATTCGGCCCCGAGTCCGGCCACAAACCCAGCGCCAACGGTCCAGAATTGATTGCAGAACCAGTAACCACAGCTCTCGGGGCTGCTAAGGTCTACGCTATAGATGAAGTATGCCATTGCTATGGTCACGCCGCCGACAGTTCCAATATAGTAGACGCCATCAAAGCCAGCCCACCATCCACACAGCGTAAGAAGCGCTACCTGACAGCTGACCAGCACCGACGTTAATAGCTTGGTGGTGGACTTGAACTTAACGGCCATGCCCTTGACGCCGGCTTTTTCGTCATCGCCGATATCTTGATGGGCATAGATGGTGTCATATGTGACGGTCCACAGACAATTGGCGGCAAAGAGGGCAAACGTGGACGGCAGGCGATACTGACCAAAGGGTTCCATGCCTAAGGCAGCAATGCAGAAGAAGATGGCCCATGCAAAGGGGAAGCCGAGGACGACCTGCGGGTAGTAGGTGACGCGCTTCATGATGGCGTATATTGAGAAAAGTACAATGATGATGAGCATTTGTGGCATGCAGGGCGCTGGAAGGCAGGCGATGATCGGGTATCCGGCGAGGATCAGGGCGACGGTAAAGACGTGCGTCTGGACGGTGGTAACGGCACCTCGAGCAACAGGACGATGGCGACAGCGCACAACCTGGCGATCAAACTCCTGATCAACGTTGTCATTCCAGGCACAGGCAGCGCCGCGGAGGAGCAGATTGTACGGAATCATGATGGCGGCCAGGGAGAGCAGCTTGGGTGGACTCGGGGTCTGGGGCGAAATACAGGCAGCGTAAAGGATGCCGATCACATAGGGCAAGTAAAAGGCGTAGAAGCCAGCGGGGCGGTCGAGGCGCATGAGCTGAGCGTAAGGAACCCATGAGGGAGGTAGCTTGGAGAGGACGCCCATGTTGGGATCTGTGTAGGGCGGAAGATGAGGAAAGTAGTTGACGTTGTCGACTGGCAGTCTGTGAACTAGAGGGATTTCGTGACCGGTCGTGGAATCAGCATCACGGCCAAAGTCGTTCTCTGCGCTATATCTTCTCTTAAATTTGATATTCTCTGCAGGGTCGCGCTGCGACAACCGTGCTTGGGGATATGTGGCCATGACCAAGATAAATTGCCAATTGGATAGAATCTTTGCTGGAAGATGCCTATCGTGAGTTGAAGATACTTAAATTTTTTAATCCCTTTGTACGTACTACCAAGAAGGCTGCAGAGCTTGGTGGGATGGAACTTTCGGTATGAGAATGGAGGTGGATCGACCGAGTTGAGATAGAGTCTATATTCTCGCAGCAAGAACAAAGATTTGATTTATATCTTTACTTACTACTTAGAAATTTCCATAAAAGAATGTCTATCATGCAATTACTATTGCTAAATCTGGTTTTACGCTATCGTTCCTCTTCGCTGCAGCCGGTCCAATCATCATCGAGGCGACTATGCTGACGACTGGATGTCTGATCGATATTGAGCTTTGCAGATTCATTTATCATTTATCATTTGCTTATGTGCATCGTTCGGCCAAGAAATAGAGGGGCATCTTGTTGTGCGCTTGCGATGCCTGTTTTTCTTCCGTAGTTGAGACCGGGTCTTTGTTATAGGCTGATGTTGTATGCCTAGAGTACAAAGCAGGACTTGTGATCCAGGCGTCGTTGGTGAGATAGTGACAGTCTCATATAGCAATTGGCTCCTTACATCGTGCCGATCGTCCCAATCCGAAGACACCCCAAGATTCAGCTTTCCAAAGCCGCCTCCACCATGAAATGGATGAGATCGGTTTTACCCACAAGCATTTATTCTGCGGTGTCCGAATACCACAGAGCATGAATTGCTATTCGCTCTGGCTCAGCCGTACCTATATGTACTAGCAAATTGATTAAAAAGATTAAAAAAACAGGTTGAATCATCAGATCATCCGGCCCAAAAAGGGAAAGTGTGGCAGATGCATGCAAATGCGTAGGACCATGGGGGACGGTGGTGCTGTCTAATCTGCTATTGAAGAAGAACAAAACCTCATAGTCCAGTCGCAATCTTCAGAACTGGGACCAGCACCGGACTATTCCCAAGCCTAGTGCTGCCCTTCTTCTTCTGCGTCTTCTCCTACAAACAAAGACAATCTTCTTCAAATAGAGACAATGATAGGCGATACGCAGACCCATAATAAAAACGTAAGCAAGCATTTCTTCTTTGCCTGTCAACAGCGGTCGGAGAGTAAGCGATTGAAATAGAGCAAAATGCTCAATAAATAGCATTAATTTAAAAAGTAAGGTAATTGTATAGAAGGAACATAGAGTTCAAAAGCAAGTAAAAGCTTCTGCATCCTACGATAAAGCAAAGTTACTTTCCTGGGGTTGTCGGTGGCAAGCTAGGGATATTCCAAAGGCCCAGACTTCGACATACATATCATGCAAAGTATGAAGCAGCAAAATATTCGTATATGCCCGCGACGCAATCACTGCCATTCAATAAACCCCGACTTTGAAAATTTGCCTGCTGTAATGAAGTCGTCAAGTAAACGCATTCAGGCGACTAACGTGAGTCAGGACTGCAATTGGCCCAAGGCCGTGAAAAGCCCCAAGGAATAAAATCCCAGAAGCATGATCCAAAACCATCCCGCATTGCCCCGATTGAGTTCTCCTGCATTTCAAATGATGAACGGCACAAACCTAGGTGTCTGCCGATGGTAATCCTCCCACTCTCTGCCGAAGCTCTCGTGGAGTATCTTCTCCTCCTTTGCAATCCGAGATGGAAGGGGAACTATCACTGCAAGAACCAGAAATACCCGATTTCCATAGACAATGCCGTTCAGAGGAGAACCACTAATGATACAGCCCAACACACCGTCCGTACGTAATATCAACCCTGAAAAGCAATAAATGAGCAAAACCACGCCAGTATATGAGGGATGCTGCATCCACGCATAGACCCCTGTCCGTATGAATTGCGACGGACGAGCTAGTCGGAATGTGAAATTTTCACGGAGCTGCGAGTATGCGACTAGTCGAAGATATCCTCCGAATAAAGACAATATGATGAGTACCGCTGTAAAAAGATTCCATGAAAAAAGCTCGCTGTTCAGGGAGGACGATACGCAAATATTGTTTGCGGTAAAAGGAAAAAGGGCAGCTAAGCCGTGGATAACACCAAGCCCAGCAGTCGTATAGCTATATACTGTGAGAAAATTAAGGTACTTTTTGTTGTGTTAGTGCAGTGTACACAAAACTCGAAAAGTCTTTCTTACCTTTGGATATGCCATAAGGTCTGCTTCAATTGCGTGGCTTGGATTAGCGTTCGGAGGATTAAGAGCACGTTTCATTAAATAGGAAGCTTGAAAAATAGACGTCGCGAAAAGCAAAGACATAATGGTCAAGCTTTTGGGAGGTTTGAAGGAACATAGGTCAAGACCGTTTTATGCTTAGGATTTTGGAGATTAGTTACACCCGCACCGCTATATAGTTCCCTGAGACCAAGATAGCTTATATAGATTGCTAATAAATTTCAACCGAAAGTCATGAAAATTTTTGAGTCAAGATATTATGCACAAAGAACTTGGTTTCGGATCAGTCCAGTGGCTTGTCGCATCGTAACATCCATTTAGCGGTGTGATGCTGGTAGATGTAACTTAAGTATTATTCTAATGTGATAAGTTTGAATCGTAAGCCGCGCGGGCTACTCGTCAAACTTATCAACCCCTTGCTTGGCTAGCTCCACTGCTCTACTTCCTTCTCCAACCTTGCTCATCACACTGAATTGAAACCTCACCGTACATTGAAGCCTTTACCCTCACTGTGATCAATCTCAAGGGATCTGCGAGGGGTACAGACTTAAATCAAGCGCTCGTCGGTCTCTGCTAACACCTGGGCGAGACCGCCATCTGGCTGTCGTAAATTAACAGCGATAGAATCGATTATAGTTATAGTTTCTAATGAGCATCCACGCGCCTTGATTATGGCTCCAGAACCGCACGGCAGTATACGACACAAAGATAGAATTAAATTTGCGGTGTCTCATAGAGTTTTGGATAATAGCCAGGCTAAACTCGAGAATAGCCGGTTCGAGGAGGTCATGGATAGTCTCGGTGTCCACCTCGTCGCCATCGGGATCTGTTTGACTGGTGAGCTCGCTCGCGGCCTCCGTCACCTCGCACCACGATTTGAGCTGTCGGCTTCTTGGCTGGAAGAGTGTTAACCGAAGATGGCCCTGCTCAAGGACTCGGTCCCAGTAGTAGACCGCTGCCAAATGTCGATATTTTTCCGGCGAGACTGCCGGTTTTTTAGTCCAGTAACGGGGTCCTGGGAGGTTCCTCTCCGCGTGAAAGTACTAAGTAGTTGGGCCTCTACTTTCTGGTCATGCACGAGTACAGTCATGGTTTTCTCTAGGACCCGTCCAATACTCTCACAGATCAGGAATAAAGACAGCTCGTCCTGTACCCCAGGGAAGTCATTGTTAGGGCCGAGTTCCTTACGCTCCAGCCCTAGGAGATGGATGTAAATGCCAGTACGCGTCATCTGTTAAATTCACGATGCAAGTAGGGGAGTGTTGACGACGTCGAAGGTACAATATAGATAATCTTTGAATTGACTACCGAGTTGTTTAAGTCTGAGGATTCTAAAGGTTACAACTGATACAATGACCAGAATTAGGGCACCAAATGCAACAAAGCGCTACTCTAGAGAGCCTGCAGCCAACATACTTAGTATATAGCTATTGACATATGCAACATGTTCTATTGTCAACAAGGAAGGTGTGTGGTCGGTCATTATTAGTAGGTGGACAGCTATACTTCGGACCGGAGTATTTCTATTCCCGAAGTCAGCCACAGTCGGAGATGCCTTACCATCGAGGCACCATAGCTTCTAAATGGCCTTGAATAGCACATTCATATTCAAGCGACCTCATTGATAGCACAATAGACAAAGGCAAGCATATTGAGCTAAGAAACTACGTCAACATGAAGAGAAAGTTATGTTTCACACCTCAAAGAACTCCAAGCACCTGATTGGGCCGAGCTTCCTGCTGAGCTAAACCCAATACGGAGTAAAGTGGACAACGCGTCCAGCGCGTTTTCTCCCTCTTCATACCTTCGGTCCGGCCACACCTGCAGCAATGAGCGACAGCGAAGCAAGCAATTCTCCCAAACAGAGCACTTCCGCCCGTGAGAGGGCTCAATGGATGACCAAGGGAGCCCTGGTCCGCGACGATTCCGACGACGAGCTGGGGGTCGAGGATCTCCCGTGGGAATGGATCTACGATGAAAATGAACCAAAGGAGGAAGAAGTAAAAGATGGCAGTCCACAAAAGCGAGGTCGGAGACGTTCATCACGACCTGGTCCCCAGCGCCGGAAGATTCTTGCGGCGCGGATGGGTCGATTCGAATGCAAAGTCGGCGAAGTGATCCTCTTGAAGTCTCCGGAGGCCGGAAAAGACTGGGTGGGCGTCATCACGGAGTTTGTGGAAGAGGAGGATGACGAGGAAGAGGATGAGACGGTCAAGTCCGCCAATATTATGTGGTTCGCTTCACCCGACGAATTCATGGGAACCCGAAACAAGCGCCGCACCGATGCGTTGCCCAACGAGCAGTACATCACTCTCGATTTCAATACCAACCCCTTGACATCCATCAGCGGGAAAGGTACCGTTATGTCACAGAATGCCTTCTACAGAAGATACCCGAACGGCCCTCCAAAGGATAAAAGCGAATTGGCGGAATACAACAAGTGCATTGTCTGTCGGCGAGGCGTGAACCAAGTTCAGGGACGGTACACAGATGAGTTCTTGTGGGAAGAGGTATACAAACAAGATAGCATCCATGGCCTGATCGATCTGGTCAAGGAGGGCTTGAAGGGTTCAAGGAAACGCAGGGCTGCAGACGATGAGGTGAGTTGCAATGGATGGCCTCCAAAAGAAACTGCTGTAATAACACTCGCTCAATAGTATGTCGACAACAAGGAGCCTGCTGCTCCCAGCACCCCAAGAAAGAGGCAACGACTGGCAACAGGGAATGCGACGCCGCAGTCACAGCGCAAAAAGGCCCTCACTACCCCAACCCACAAACGGTACGCCAAAATGTACGATAGGTGACCATGCAGCGCTGACAAGCTACTAGAATCGTGGTGAAGAAACCACTCGAGTTTACACCATTGGGTACACGAGTCCTCTCGCCTACACACTTTGCATCCCCATATCGTCAAGCCCGCAACCTGCTTCATGTCTCAACCGTTCCAGACTCGTTGCCGTGCCGAAAAACCGAGTTCAACACTGTATACAACCATCTCAGCGCTGCTATTATGGAGGGCACCGGTGCTTGTATCTATATCTCGGGTACTCCAGGCACAGGAAAGACAGCAACAGTGCGCGAAGTAGTTGCGCAGCTGAATGGCGCCGTCATGGAAGAAGAGATGGACGATTTCATCTTTGTTGAGATCAACGGCATGAAAGTCACAGATCCGCACCAGTCATACTCGCTACTGTGGGAAGCCCTGAAGGGTGATCGAGTATCTCCTTCACATGCACTTGATCTGCTTGAACGAGAATTCTCGGCCCCTTCTCCCCGTCGGGTATCTTGTGTGGTGCTTATGGACGAGTTGGATCAACTTGTTACAAAGAACCAGTCCGTCATGTACAACTTCTTCAATTGGCCTGCTCTCCGCCACTCCCGTTTAATTGTGTTGGCTGTCGCAAACACCATGGATCTCCCCGAGAGAACTCTCAGCAACAAGATCTCCAGTCGTCTCGGTCTAACCCGTATCACTTTCCCTGGGTACAGACACACAGATCTTATGGAGATCATCAGCACCCGTCTCGCGAACGTCCCCGGCAACATCGTCGACCCAGACGCCGTCCAATTCGCAAGTCGAAAAGTAGCAGCCGTCAGCGGTGACGCTCGCAGAGCTCTAGACATCTGCCGTCGCGCCGTCGAAATCGCCGAACAAGCAGCTGAAGCAGCCGCGGCAGAGGACGCACAAAAAGACGAGACAGAATCATTGCCTCCGACACCAAGCAAAACTCCCGCCCGACGCAACAAGGCATTAGCAGCAGTAGCCGCCAACGATCTACCAACCCCCAAAGCCGGACCAGCAAAAGGTCAACCTGGTCGAGTAACAATCGCCACAATCAAGCAAGCCATCCACGAAGCGACATCCACCCCCCTCCAACAATCCCTCCGCTGTCTCCCTCTATCAGGCAAGCTTTTCCTCGCTGCCCTCTTAGCGCGGGTGTCCCGAACAGGAGTCTCGGAATCGACCTTTGGCGACATTCTAGACGAAGCGCGCCGTATCGCCGACGCAGCTGTTGCCGTTGCTGGTGCCGCCGGTGCTGGCGTCAAGGATTTCCTGTTAGGTGGTGGTCCCAGCGCTCGAGTGCGTTCTATGGGATATGCGGCTATGGAGCTAATGAACTCTGGCATCCTTGCGCTGGAGCAAGGCACTGGGTCCAGGAGTGTGCTCGGTGGAACTACTATTCCAACTCGGGGTGACCGTAGCAGCAAAGTTCGGCTTAGAGTCGCAGCGGAGGATGTTAGGTCTGCATTCCGCGAGGATGTCGAGGCTAAAGGCTTTGGGTTGGGGACTGAGCTGTGATTGTCAGACGGAGTTTTAATGTTGGTCTCTTGAAATGTTACAGGACGCATCGGTTGGAGTCAGTGTGTTAACTTATCGCACTTTAGCTTGCATATGATACCCTTTCGGTCAATTGGACTTTTCAAATGTAGACTAACGTTCATGCTATGATGGGTAGGCTAGCGATTCGACATGTGTGCCTGGTAGAGCCTGGTTTGACTCGATTGAATTCCGTATAGTACAAAACATTTGGTTCTCTCTGAATACATGAACTTTCCAGGAAAAAAGCTCCTCAAACATATATCTGAGGGACGCAAACCCCAGTATTGACCACAGACCACGCTGAACTCCACATAGTGCCGATACAAGAACTTGATGGCGAAACAAAAAGAAGGGTATTAAGAAATCGGAACAGAGACCACAAGGTGATGTTTCTAGTACCGTTGTCTACCGAGAGTAGGAGCCCATTGAACGGGATGAGTCTCAGGCGTCGCATCCTCATCTTGCTTCCAGACCTTGATGGTCTTGTCAGCTTCACCGGTAATGAGACGCAGACCAGTGCGATCGAAAGTAGAAGCCATGATTCCAGCTTCGGCTTCGAGGGAACCGGGTTGGGCAGTGGTTTCAACAGACTGGAAACGGTGGCCGGTCTTCCAGTCCCAGAAGGACATAGAGCCGTTGTCGCCACCGGAGAAGAGGACATTCTCGTCGTTCACAGCGAGGGAGTTGATGACTGAGTTCTGGCCTTCGAAGTTCTGCATGAAGTCGCCCTTGGGACACATCCATTGCTTAATGCTTCCGGTACTGGCACTGGCGAATGTGAATTCAGATGGGTGAATGGCGATGTTGCGGACACCCTTCTTGTGGTGTGTAAGGACGCCCATGCTCTTTCCCGCAGCCAGATCCCACAGACGGACTGTGGAGTCCAGCGATCCAGAGATGATCTGAGGATCGGCTTCTTGACACTTGATGTCGGCGACAGTACCCTTGTGTCCGCCGAGGACGTGGACGTTGCTTCGTGTCCGCATATCCCAAACTCGACACACACCATCACGACCACCTGTAACAAGCAAATCAAGACGAGGGTGTAGAGCAAGGGTATAAACACCACTCAAATGACCATGATAGTGACGAATCACCTTGTTGGTCTCCAGATCCCAACACTTCACCATCTTATCCTCACCACACGAGAACAGGTACGGATGCCGAGGCGACACGGCCAATCCACGAACCGTGGAGATGTGACCAGTAAGCGTAAGACGCAAAGAGCCCGTTGCCAAATTCCAAATCTTAATCGTGCGATCTCCCGCTCCACTAGCAAACCACTGGTTATTCGGCTCGACAGCCAAAGCCCGCACCCAACCCAAGTGTCCTGAGATAACGCGCATCAGCTTCCATGGCGCGTGCCAGTCGGGCTTCTGCTGCTTTGTGGCCGAAGGCCTTGTGATCAGGCTCTTGGGCTGCTCTCCGGCCTCGGCTGCGCCTGCGCCAGCAGCTGGCCGCTTCACAAGTGACATCGAGGCACCGCTGCCATCTGCAGGTGTCTGTGACTGGATCTTTGGCCGTTTTGTTCGCCCGGCTGTGGCCTTGGCTTGCTTTTCTGCGAGTGCGCGTGGTAGTTCGGTGATGTCTTCGTATTCGACCTTTCGTCGGTAGGAAACGCCAATTGATCCGTCTGTCAGGGTTGAGGGTGTGACCATCAGGTATTCGGGGCCGAAGAGCTCTGCTGTGCGCTTTGCTGATGCGCGCACCGCATCTTCGGCGGACTGCGAAGGGGTGTAGTCCATTTTTCTGTGATTGAGAGGATGGGAAGGAGGTAGAGGCGTGTCTCAAGGGTAGAAGCTCCACAGAGCCGCGGGTTGATCGTGCGCGCGATGAAAACCCTGCGATGGCTCGGGTTTGAGAATCGGGGTTCCAAACAAAACCAGTGTATCAGGAGGTTGATGGCGATTTATCCCGAGGCGACACCGGGTAGGATTGCGAGGCAAGACAATGGTTGTGGGAGAGAAGAGGATGTGCATGAATCTTTGCCGGAGTTCGAGTGGGTCTGATGCCTGAGGCGGTCAACTGTATATCTTCGACGTGAACAACTGAATCACACGTCACAGCAAGTCCTTGCCCCAACAACCAGTCATACCTTCTCTGGTAGGTCTCTTTCAATCGTCAGCATCCAATTCAACCTTCCATTCTGTGAATCGCGAGCGTAAGTCCAGCTGACTCAGCCGGTGTCCTTATCGCAGCTCTTATCGTTTTCCTTCTACAAAGTCACCCAAAGTCATGGATTCCCAGAAGTTCGCCCTACATGAAGCTGCGAGAGAAGGCAGAGGTGAGTCTGTGATTCCCATTGACATACAACTTTGTTGACACCTTAATCCAGACCAGGTGGTCGAGTCGTTGCTCAACGTGAGTATCCCGATCTAAGTCGCCCCGCAACTAATGACATCTTACACTGCCACTTGCTTCACCCGCTTTCATGGAACACGACTAACAGTGGAATAAGGCCAATCCCAAGGCTGCCCTAGTCAAGGATGATGATGACCGCCTTCCGATTCATTGGGCTACAGCCTACAATCACGTCAGGGTTGTGGAGTTGTTGATGGGCGCCAAAGGATTCGACCCTGATGTGGAAGTGAGTCGTGATTATGCCATAGATCCCCCTGAAAGATCAAGATTGAAAGCCATCCAAGGATCTATACTAATGTTAGATAGGATGGTACAGGCTGGACCCCTCTCATGATTGCAGCCAGCCTGAAAGATGCTGCCGGCGATGCAATTATTGAAATACTGCTGCGGAAAGGAGCTGATGTTTCAATTAAAAGCAACTCAGGCCAGGTCAGCAATTCAAGAACCATATCATCATCAAACTTATATCGGAGCTAACAAGCCTGCAGAATGCTCTTCATTTTGCTAGCTCCAAGTCTAACACCTCAACTGTCCGCACATTGCTTGCCAATAAGTGCAGTGCCAGAGTCAAGGACAAGCGCGGTCAACTCCCTCTCCACAGAGCGGCAGCAGTGGGATCTGTTCCTATCTTGAAGGCCCTTTTGGAAGAAGGCAAAAGTCCCGTCAACGCAACGGATGGCGACGGATTTACGGCTCTTCACCATGCCATCTCGGAGGGACACGGAGATGCAGCAATTCTGTTATTGAAATCTGGAGCTGAGCCTGAGAAGCGAGACAGTGATGGGAAACTGGCAATCGAGCTGGTCCCCGATGAAAAAGTCAGTCCCCCAGGCTTCCGGTCTACAGCACCGCGTAATTGTGATGTGGCTATCTAACATTCAAGCGACTATTTAGGTGAGGCAGTACATTCTGCAGACCGCAGAGCGCGAAGGAATCGACCTCCCTTGATTGGATTCAGCGCACGCTAAAAACAACCCTGCAACTTTTCCACCTCGGGCTGTGCTTCCCCGCATCCCCCAATAGTTATGCAACCCAATTTGCCTGCTCTAGTCCCCTGGACATATTTTCATATTATTGAGTCCCATTGATCATTTCAGAACCAGTAGCTCAGGAGTCATATGTCTGGAAGTGAGTGGTGTAGATCATCGGGAGGTTGCTGCATACCCTGTGTGATATGGGCTGCATGTAGACAGCTGTCAACCAAATGAGGGGCCTCGGCAAATATTGTGAGCAAGTAGCAGCAATAACCGAAGGTCTGAATCAGCGGAGAAATAGTTATATGCAGTGTTATGCCCCGATTCTACAGTCTGGAACCCCTCCGAGCTGCATCCTGTCTATAATCACTATGCCTTCCCCAGTCAATACTCGTCTCCCGGTGGGAAACAAAGACTTTACTAATGCAACTGTTGTCATAATCGGTGCCGGCATATCTGGTATGCCCGACTGCGTAATAGTAAAGGATCAGAACTGACTCTATAGGTTTGTGCATGGCAATCGATTTGATCAAACGCAACAAATGTCACAATTTCGTTATACTTGAGAGAAGTAGCAGTGTTGGTGGAACATGGAACGATAATAAATATCCTGGATGCTGCTGTGATGGTGAGTTTGTCCCTGGAGCCATTCATGTCTTGCCAACTGACATATCTTGTCAACGTCTAGTTTGGAGCTCGCTCTACAGCTACTCATTTGAGCAGAATCCCGATTGGTCCCGGGAATATCCTGGGCAAGAGGAAATTCATGTGAGCTGTACTAGCCCTGGATATATTATAGACGATCGCTGACTCTCGTGAACAGGCCTACTTGATGAGCGTTGCGGAGAAATACGGCCTTTATAAGTATATTCGATTTAATTCCACGGTCGAAGAATCTCGATGGGATGACACTGAATTCAAATGGAAAACCAGTGTGATGGTCTCGGGGGCCAAAGACAGCGAATTCTCCAAATCCTACACTCTGAACTCCGACTTTCTGATTTCGGCCGTTGGCCAACTGAATCTACCTCGTGAACCAGACATTCCAGGACTGGAAGACTACCAAGGAAGAATGATGCACTCTGCCAGATGGGATTGGAGCTATGACATGACAAACAAACGAGTGGCAATCATTGGAAATGGCGAGTCTCACACTCAGCCCTTGTATATCGTCTAGCTGCCACTAACATATCGCTATAGGAGCTACCGCCGCCCAGATCACCCCAGAAGTAGCAAAAGTTGCCTCCCATCTAACAGTATATCAGCGAACCCCAAACTGGGTGATCCCCCGAATGGACGGCCCAGTATCACCCTTCCAAAGAGCGCTATTCAAATATGTCCCACCTCTCCATTGGCGCAAACGCGCCCTGCAAATGGACTTCCGCGAAGCCTTCCACGCAATCATCCGAGACGACAACTCAGATGTTGCCCACATGATTCGGAACATGTGTACCGGGAGTATGAAAGCCCAACTCGCAAGCAAACCTGAGCTATGGGAGAAGTTGACTCCGGACTATGCACCGGGCTGCAAGCGGATCATCATCACCGATGATTACTATCCCACTCTGGCGCGGGACAATGTCGAGTTGGAAACAAGGCAGATTACACATATCACTGAGACAGGGATTGAAGTTGAGGGCTTTGATGAGCAGGAATACGATGTTATCATTCTCGCTACGGGCTTTAGGACGGTGGAATTCATGCATCCGATTCAGATCCATGGTGCTAATGGGCGTTCATTGCAAGATATCTGGAAGGATGGGGCTGAGGCGTATAACGGGGTTACAGTTGAGGATTTGCCGAACTTTGGGATGTTTTATGGTCCTAATACCAATCTTGGTGAGTGTTGACGATCTCTTTCCTGGGAGGAGAGTTTTCGATTCGG
This sequence comes from Penicillium nucicola, assembly GCF_028828085.1. NCBI lineage: Eukaryota > Fungi > Ascomycota > Eurotiomycetes > Eurotiales > Aspergillaceae > Penicillium > Penicillium nucicola. Next base: position 3,125,622 of record NW_026643127.1, read on the forward strand.
ATTTCTGACGGGACTTTAGGACATAACTCAATCATTCTAATGATAGAGGCGCAGTCTCGATATTTGAATGGGATGGTTGGGGAAGTGATTCGTGCTCGACACCAGGGTCAAACATTATCTTTGAAGCCAAAGCTAGCAGTACTGAAGAGTTTTAATGAAGAGCTTCAAACTGCTCTGCGAAGTACCAGCTTCGCAGATCCCAATTGCAGCAGTTGGTACAAGAGAGATGACGGTGTCATCACGAACAACTGGTCTGGAACTGTTGTCGACTATCAGGTTAATCTGTCAAAGGTGCAGTGGCAAGATTACGATGTCGACGGTACCGGAAAAAGTGGTGTTGAGCACAAGACTGCTACGAAACTTGGCCGTGTTCGAGAAGAAACTTTACTTGGTAATACTACATTGTTGATGGTAGGTACCGTGAGTGTTCTGTCCGCAGTTGGCTATTTACTCGCTCGATCAAAGCTGGTCAAAGCCCGCTGAAGATGACAACATCATGGAGACCCATTAGCTTTTTTCAAATGTTACTTGCATAGTGGCATAGGGGCTTGAAATTGAGCTAATAGTATGATTTAACATTGGTGTCTGCATGTTTTAACTCGCTGAGATAGCTTGTATTGTTTGCTAGGCTCTATCAACTTTGCCCTTTTTTTCATCCACAGAGAGAAACAATGTCCTCCGGAACATATGGTGTCAGAATACCAATGAGATCCGAAAGAGGAACCCAGTCAAGAATACCATGAATGCTTCTAACAGGTTGTCCACTGTACAAGACTCGGGCATAGAGAGTCTTTCTATCAGTTTCCCAAACCTCGAAAGCAATGTTAGATGCCATCGCAGGCCAGCGTAGAGCCTCGATTCCAAGGGAGCCCAGAATAGGACCAATGTCACCATCATGGATGAAGATATGACTGTAGTCAAGAGAAGACTTTCCGTCCTGAACAGCCTGCAGACGAGAAACAATTTCACCAATGAACAGACCCTCAACAACCTGGATGTACTTGACCACATCCGGATTCGTGCGCCAGTAGTAATTCCACTCCCAGTCACCGGCACGGAAAACCTCCTCGACCATCTCCTCTGTCACACAAGCAGACGAGTTCGAAACACTGCATGGAAGCTCATAGCCATTACAAAGCCGAGCCTGGAAGTTATCCGAGAAATGATCAAAAGTATTCTGCCACGAACTACTTGTCGCGCCGAGCATAGACCCAAGCGTGGAACGCAACTCTGCAGTGACAGTCAGATGCTCTTTCCACTGCGAAGTAGATTGCAGGGAAGAAAGCGTGGAGCTAATACCCGAGCAGGAATAACCCTCATTGACAGTGTCAACGGAAGTAACCATCTGATGCAGTGGCAGGGCACCTGTGTACTCGGGCCACACACCCCGCAAGACCGCACCAGCCGAAGCCTGCGTGAGAGCCGAGTCACTTGATCGGAACCAGACTCGGTTGTTAGGTTTCTTGGGAATCAGACCGAGCTTCTTGCCATAGACGGCCCACAGATCCTTGCCATGCTGGTATCCGTCTTGAATACCACCGATAGTGATCTGGGGGTACTGGCATGTTCCGTTCACGCCAGGCGTGAAGGGGTTGGAGGGGTCTTCGTATGTCTGCGCATACATTGGTACGGGTTGGATGCCGCTTGCGCTGTTAGGACCACCGTAGAGATACGGGCGTACATTATCGCATTCATAGGCTTGATTCTGGGTGTCATTAGCGCTGGAATTTTTTTTTCATGATCATTTTGACTCACTTCTCCCCCGGGCAGAATGTTGTATGGAGAGCGTCTCTGGTGACGCTGCAGATACTCCAAATAAACAAGCTTTCCTTTGGTGGACCCCTTGCTTAAAGCTGCAGGCAGAGCATATTCCTCCGAACGAGGATGCGGCATGGAGCAATAATCATAAGTGCCGTAGGGATCTGCAGTAGCCGGACCATTGGTCGAAGCTGTGTAGATACCGCCATACGTCCCAATAGTACTGTTGCTGATGTATGCAGTATCATTGAGGGTTGGAGGGTAAAAGGTGTCCGCAGGTGTCAGAGCCAGCACCGGGCTGGCTGCAGCAAGCAAAGTGAGACCGCGCATGTTGGACAGAGACTCAGGTAGCAAAGACCAAGTGTCGAGCAGACTCGTGAATATAAAGGCATTGTGCCATGCCACTACTGCCCAGCCGAGCAGAAACACGCTCCACACTCCGAATGCCAGTCGCGACCTGCCAAACAAAGCACGTGGGACTGACAGCTCCATCTGGCAATTTCCAACAGCCGAGTGGCGTCCACTATTGACAGTAGTCAACCATTCAGACACATTGTTGTGAGGGTTGACGTTGAGTTGAGTGATCTCATTCCCCTTGCCGAAATCGCTTGGCATTGCCGGGCCATGTCCAGGGGTTAATAGTTGAGGCATTCCCGCGCTACATCCAACATTTTCGGTTCCAATTCGGTTCCAACAATTAAGCTATGTGGAAAACCTCAGTTGTCATAGCCACGGTGGCCTTGTGCCCGTTAGTCTCTTCTTCATTGGCTGATTTCGCCCTTCAGAAGACGCTCAGCGATGCAACCCCGATATTTGGATCCTATGTCAAAGAGTCGGGCAAAAAGGCCGAATGGATGAAGGCATACCCGGATAACACTTTACTTGTTCACATGAACATCCCCGGTACTCACGATGCCGCAACGTGGAATTATACCCAAGCAACGCAAGATGCTCTGCGAGGGATCACAGACTTGAATCAAGTCACTGTTCCAGTGCCAGAGTCATTCCGCTGTCAAGAGTTGCCATTGATTGATATGCTCAATGAGGGTATTCGAGCCTTTGATCTGCGCTATGCTCTGGACCCAACCAACTCCAGTCTCATCTTCTACCACTCTCAAGCACTGCTCTCGGAGACAGCTACGATGGACGATGTGCTGTTTGGATTTTATAAGTGGCTGGATGATCACCCATCTGAGACAATATTTCTCTCGTTCCAGCATGAGGGCTCGACAGCTCGCTATGCATCCGACGATGCGGCATCGCAGCTGAAGATGTACAACGCTCTGACTTCTTCCGCCGCGCGTCATTATTTTGTTCAGACCAAAGACCAGTTGGGCACATTGGGTGATGCGCGAGGAAAAATTACCTTGATGCGCCGGTTCGATCTGGGCAACCTGCCGGATTCCTACACAGCCGCCCTTCCCGGTCTGCACTTCTCGCCTAGCGCGTGGACCGACAACGGACCGGATATCAGTCTGGTGTACAACTCGAAAAAGAATCTGACCGCGTATATTGAGGACTACTACCAGCCTCTTACGCCGATGGGATCGGATGCGATCGAGAATATCAAGTGGAAGTACAATGCTACCGTGGCAAACATTGACAAGGCCACCACCCAGCATCCAGATAGTCTCTTCTGGAGCTGGGCATCAAGCACAAACCTCGACAATAACCCGCCTGACTGGCCCCGCATCATGGCGCTCGGAAATGGCACCAAGTACACTCCAGATGGTGGGGTTAACCAGCTCCTTCTGTCATATCTGAAAGAACAAAAAGGCAAACGCGTGGGGATTGTGATGTTTGACTTCTTTGACCAACCCTCCACATTGATTGATACATTCTTGGACATTTGAGCGAAAGCTCCCTGTATTGAAACCGCACTGCTGACGACTATACACAATGTTGACACTGTCAATGTCAACACCAACCATCTAGACCATCATATAGAACCAATAAATATGCAAATATCTCACATAAGTTATACAAACCCATCATTAACCCCATCACTGTTCTTCAACCCGCATCAGCCGCGTCTGACGTGGAGATATCTGATTTCCCGCGATTGGCATTACATTACTCCATACAGGCACAGTGGAGACCAACAAAGTTCGGTCACCAAAGACTAGTCGCTTCTTGTTTTTCTTTTTTTTCCCGCGCATTTGCAGAAGGTTAAAGGATCGACATGGGGCTTCATGCGGTGGACCCTCCAACGTGCATGGAGTGGTTGAAGTAGGTACGCCGATGCCATATGCAGGTGTGCTTTTCACCTTATTCGCCCTTTGCAGCTGCTCCGTGTTTCGGGACAGCGAGATCGGAGAGGGACTGAGGCGACATGATGTGCGTCTCGTCATGGCACTCAGTCCACTTGATCCATAGTCGGATTGTTGTAGGGTGGCTATGGAGTATAAATGGGTGCTGGAGTCCCCTGGGTTTTTCGATCCTTTCAAGCTTGTTTCACTTCTTCTTCGGCAATCCTATACTTCAACATGGCTGCCGCTGATATCATCTCATTGACTGATCAGATTAAGCAGGAGGTCTCTTTTGAGTCTTCTACCTCTGGTCATAGTCATGCTCGTCTTCTTCGACTTGTGGACGAACTGAAGCTGGCTATTGAGACTCCCACTGAGACTGTTCTTCGGTTGATCTACCAGGTAATTGCTCTTGTTTTTCCAATCATAATTGGATCTATACTGACCAGCATGTCTATCAAGCCACCAGAGAATGCTGCCTTGCGTACTGTGGTGGACTTGGGTATCTTTCCAATTCTTGTAAAGGACGGACAGAAAAACGGTCTCTCCGCAGCAGATCTCGCTGTGTGCACTGGTGCCGACAAAGGATTAATTGGTATTTTGCTCATTCCCAACGCTGAAAATCTACTCACATAGGACAGTCCGTCTAATGCGAGTCATGACGGCTCTTGGCCTCTGTGCAAGCACCGAGGCAGAAGTATACCGGCCCACCGATAAATCTCTCTCGATGACCCAACCAATCGGCCAGGATGGCATTCCCTGCATGTAAGTATGAAACACGCATTCAACTATCATGACCCACTGACAACATGTAGCTATGATCTGACTGTCCCGACCCTAACGAAACTCCCCGAGTACCTCCGTGAACACAATTACAGTAATCCCGAAGAATACAGTTCATCGCCTATGAAATGGGCTGTGGGCCAAAGTCAATTTGAATGGCTCGCAAAAAACAAGAGACATCAAGCTCTTTTCAATTCATACATGTCCAGTCGACGCGAAGGCAAACCCAATTGGCTCGACGTCTATCCCCTAGAAAGACTAGTCGACGGCACAGCCTCACATCCCGACTCCGTATTCCTCGTGGATATTGGCGGTAACCAAGGCCATGACCTTGGTAGGCTCATGGCTCAACATAGGACCACACCGGGCCGAGTTATTCTACAGGATCTGCCCAAGATTGTCTCAACCGTCAACCGGCCAGGGATTGAGGCAATGGGGTATAGCTTCTTGGACCCACAGCCGATCAAGGGTAAGTCACCCTTTAGCTTGAGTTGATTAAATTGTTTCATACTGACAACCTTGAAGGGGCGCGAGCCTACTACTTCCGAGCCATCTTCCACGACTGGCCCGACCGTATTTGCCACAAGATTCTGTTGAACACTGCTTCTGCAATGGATCCTACCTATTCGCGCATCATTATTGTCGATTTCGTACTGCCTGACACGAATGCACCTCGCATGCAATCTGCCATGGACATCCAAATGATGAGCATTGGTGCCGGCGTCGAAAGATCCAAGCGCCAATGGACGGAGCTTCTAGCCAGTGCTGGTTTGAAGATTAACGGGATTTGGAATACAAGTCCAGGAATGGAATCGATCATCGAAGCTGTTCTAGACGTCGGTGGCCTGGAAGACTCGGAATGATGATGTAGGGGATATACTGTAGTACCGACTAGGGCGTTTTCAGAGGATTACTTTGATTTGGGCTTTTGAATATGAAATTCGATTTCTTGTTATATGTGAAGAAGCTTCCCATTCCGTAACAAAGTATGAATATAAATTCAATACCGAAAATACCATTCTAAATCATGCCATGCGCAATTCAAGTCTCCGAGCCGTGCAGGGACACCGTCAGAGGCGCCGATCCAAGCCCTTCACAGCCCTCGCACACTCCTGAGGGCCCACCACAGTCCACTGCAAAGCTTGTCTGAGCCGGTGCTGATCATCGATCAGATAAGATCGACTGCTGTCACCAATTGGCACTTTTCGCCCGTGTGGAACTGGCCTGTTACCTGTGCGTCTGGGACTGTCACTCGAATTGACCTGCAATGACCCGCGATCGAGGTGGCTGATTCCTTCTGAATGCCAAAATGATCGTCCCGAGTTCCTTTGTCGAGATTCCTTGCTGTGTTTATTGATCGCACAGGACTCGAGCTTTAAGAGAGAAACATGGAGCGTACAAAATGTCCTATGCCAAGATTTCCTGGTGGGTGAATTCGGTATAATCTCATGCGCTGAAACAGGCCCACGTTTCATATGGTAATCATTGATGTTTGTGTCAGATATACGTTATGTAGTTTCTACGCACGTCGGAGCACTAGACGAATTAGGTAGCGCTGTGGGCGATTTTGTGGCTCTTTTCATATCATAAGACCGTCCAAATACAGAATGCCATCTCTCTGTATGACAGCTGAAGATGGAGAGAATTTAGTCTCCGCAGAATCATTCATAGCTTTTAGATCGATCGATTTTCGACCTCAACTATGAGAGACACACTTGCCCGCTGAAGAAACGACCTATTTAGTTGTGATACATGACAAAGCGTGGAAAGTTTCGCCAGATTAGGAAATAAAATAGTAAGGGCCCAAACGCGTCCATCAACATGGATGAGATGAGATAATGTACAATTCAGAGATAAGGCTTGCTAATGTTACATGTTGCAGAGACCAATCGCCCCCATGCAACTGAATTCACAGCTGCATCAACAAAGATTCGACGAAAGTGCGTAGATTGTCCAGCGACACGTCTTCCTTAACGTTCAACCGGCGGCACTGCACCTCGAGGGTCTGCTGTTTCTTCCACCCATTACCAACAACCACGATGACAGGGTATCCAATCAGATCCGCGTCGCCAAGTTTCCATCCCATGCCTTTATCACGATCATCAAGGATGACATCGACAGGTGCCGCGGGGTCAGCGGTGAGGTGATCATATACCTGATCAGCAACACTTTCCATGCCCTTTCCTGGGACCACGACTACCTCGTAGGGAGCAATGACACGCGGCCAGTTGAGTCCCTTGGAGTCTGCGAGTCTGTTCGCAACGGCGGAGATCATGCGCGAGACGCCGATACCATGACATCCCATTTGCATGGGAACGATCTGCTCCTTGGCAGAAGGCTTCGCACCAGATTCGGCTGGTCCCTCGAGAAGAGATGAGTTAACCGACACGTTTGCATTGAGCACTTCGCTGTAGCGTGTTCCGAGGTGGAAGGTGTGTCCTAGCTCGACAGCAGAGTGACTAGTCAACGATCCATGCGCGCATTGTGAGCATTGATCTCCGTCATGGACTCGGACAAGACTGAGCTTGTTCGAGGTGTCTGGGAAACGGTCTAGCTTCGAATACTCAATTTCATCGGCCGTGCAGCTTGCTTGCTCAAGAAGGTCGCTCAGCGGTGGCCGTTGGTATACCCGAACCTGCGAATCATACAGATCCAACACACGTGGTTTGTTTGTGGAAGATTTGTTCTTTTTGACATGGGCTGTCCATTTCTGCAGTGGGTTCTCTACACTGAGGTCGAGGTTAATACCGGCGGCAGTGGCAATGGCCTTTACCGCATGGGAGTTGACATGACGTTCAACAGGCTCCGTGGCGCTATTTTGCATCGAGAACTTAGGGTACCAGCCCCGAACAATAGTGTTGCTGTCGTGAGAAATGGCCATCCACATGCCAGTTGAGACTGTCGATCCACCTTCAACTTCGTTGCCGGTCTGGAAGCCAGGTAACGTGCTCGGTTCCGTCTCTTCGAAGCTATGTGTCTTGCCATCGGCAAGCTCTTCATTGTACACATGGGCACAGTGCGAGCAACTGACCACATCGTCTTCGCCCTTGGGGCTGATGAAATGATATTCATGGCTTAATGAGCCGCCCATATTTCCGGAATCTGCAGCCGCAACCAGATAGGGGATTTTAAGCTCATCAAAAAGTCCCACATAGGCCTGTTTTACGGCGCTGTATGTCTTCAATGCTTCACTCACACTATAATCAAATGTGTAGAGATCTTTCATGATGAACTCCCGCCCGCGGAGTAGGCCTTGTCTCGGCCGAGCTTCATCTCTGTATTTTCGAGCTTGACAGATTAAGAAAGTCAGCATATCCGAAGATCTCAGTCCGGCAAAAATAAGTCTCACAAATCTGATAAACTCGCAATGGCAGGCTCTTGTATGATGTTGTCAGATGCCCAACAAGAGAGGTGATTTCCTCCTCGTGAGTAGGAGCCAGAAGGAACGGGGTATCTTTCCGATCCTTCAGACGAAATAGCTATATGTTTTGTCAGTAGAAGTTCTTTACTCCTATGGAAAGTGGACCTACTTCGGAGCCCTCGCTCAATCTGCCAGACCGTTCCCAAAGTTCCTCGGAGGACAATGAAGAAAGCGAGACCTTAGAGGCGCCTAATGTATATGAGTGACAATTACTGGATGTTATGGTGAAAGACCCTACCAAGGGTGCGCATATGCTTGTCAATTAGGCTTTCCAGCTTGTCCTGGACACGTAACCCCAGAGGAAGCATGTGAAATACCCCAGAGTATGCCTGTTTACAGTCAGCGATGGAGTTCAAAACAGAAAGCACAAAATTACACACCTGTCGAAGAAAACCGCCTCTAACAAGAAGCTCATTTGCATCCTCTTAAGAGATAATTAGCATGTGTTCATCGCAATTGACATCGTAGCTGCAGAAAGCGCACCGTTTTCACCGTCAACAGATTTCTTAGACATTCCACCTGTAGGAATCCAACAATTTGACACACGGCTCCGGCCATCAAACTAAGTCGAGTCAGTATACCAATTTTGTGCTATCCGGACAACATGGAAGGGCGTACGTGAAGATGACATTGCTGAACACGCAGGCTCAACGCCAGTCGGCGCGATGAGACGCGCGCAAGACTGGGTCGCAGCCCAGAAATCATCATGAACCCCTACACGAACAATCCCGAATTGCATAGGAAGCTGAAATGGAAATAGTCGAGCAACTCGAAGTCTCCCTGATGTTTCTTATCGGCCTGGTCCGAGCGCCCGATAAACCCGCCGCAAAAGATTTCTCCGTCCAATTTTCTTTTCTCCAACATCAGTCAATCCCACACCACCACACATCATGGTCAAAGGGAAAGGAAAGCCCTCTTCGGGCGCAAGCGATACTGTGCCCGATGCCAGTGTTTCGGCTCCCGATGCCCAACCTACGATCGTCATGCCAGACGAGAGCGCCTTCGCTGGCCTCCGACAGAAAATCGAACAACGTTTGCAAAAGCAGAACCAGAACTCCGGCAAAGGAAAAGGAAAGGGAAAAGATAACAAGCCCCAAGCGCCCACTGAAGATGCTTCTACAAAGAAAGGAAAGCAATCACCTGCCAAGCCCATCAAAAGCCAAGACGCGCATGGCAAGAAGCGGGATCGCAATGGCGAAGTAATTGCTCGGGAAGAGAAGAAAGGTGGAAAGAATCAACAAGAGAAGCCCAAGGGCTCCAAGAAGAGCAATGATGATGAGACCCTGCGCCAGGAGATCCTCGCTATGGGAGGTACCGAGGAGGACCTCGATCTTCTTGCTGGTGTCGACTCTGAATCCGAGGTCGAAGGCGATGATTTCAAGGGCAAGGGCGGTGACGAAGATCTCCGCAAGCAACTTTCCAGTATGCTGGAGGCTGCTGGCCACGTTGTGCCGGAAGACCTAGAGGATGATGAAGTTGAGGAAGAGAGCGACGAGGACGTTGAAGCTGAGGAAAGCGAGAATGACGCAGAGATCAGTGACCCAGAATCAGATATTGAGGAGACACCTGCCCCGAAAGACAAGGCCGAAATTCCTATCCCCAAAGAATTCGCCAAGCTGGTATGTCATAAACAACCCATCGGCACGAAATTGTGGCTAACTTTTATTATAGAACGTCGTTCCTCGGGCCGATTGGTACAACGCACCTCTTCCTCCCCTTCCCCCGACCACCAAGCAGATGAACGCCCTGCCCCGTCACATGATAGACCGTATCCACGAACTTGGAAACACCCTGCTCCAAGAAGAAAATGAGCAATATGCAGCTGCTCAGAGATCCAATGCTTCTTCGTCCCACAAGTTCTACTCGACCATCATGGCATCTGGTACCCTGAGTGATAAGATTTCTGCCTTGACTCTTAACGTTCAAGAATCGCCCCTTCATAACACTAAGGCATTGGAGAGCCTCATTGCCCTCGGAAAGAAGCGTAGTCGTGCGCAAGCAGTTGAGGTTTTGCGATCCCTGAAGGATATGTTCGCCCAGGGTACTTTACTTCCCGGCGATCGTCGTCTTCGTTCTTTTGCCAACCAGCCTGGTCTCGTTGCTGCTTTCCAGGGTGCTGGTGGTCGCTGGAACGACAAAGACCCTCTTCCCGGTGGCATTCAAAAGAGCCATCTTATTGTCTGGGCCTTTGAGAACATTGTCAAGGATCAGTTCTTCGAGGTTCTCAAGATTCTCGAGATTTGGTGTAACGATGAGATTGAGTTCTCGCGAACCCGCGCTGTCAGTTATGTCTACGAACTTCTCAAGGAGAAGCCCGAACAAGAGTCAAACCTGCTGCGTCTTTTGGTCAACAAACTAGGAGACCCGGGTAAGAAGATTGCTTCTCGTGCATCATACCTTTTGCTGCAGCTGGAGCAGGCACATCCTCTGATGAAGCCGACTATTATCAAGTCCGTCGAAGAAGTGCTGTTCCGTCCCGGCCAGAGTCAACACGCCAAGTACTATGCCATCATTACGCTCAACCAGACCATCCTGAGACAGAAAGAAGAGCAGGTTGCTACTCAACTACTTCACATCTACTTCGGACTTTTCCTCGTCCTTCTGAAGCGTGAGCCTAAGCACGAGGCTAAGGAGGCACCCAAGCCCAAGGGCAAGCACGGAAAGCCTCACCACAAGGGACCTAAGGGCAAGGAAGACCCTACTAAGGGAGCGGCTCAGGACGATGAGATGCGCGAGAAGCTCATCTCTGGTGTCTTGACCGGTGTCAACCGTGCCTATCCTTTCACGGACTCGAACAACGAGCGGTATGTACTTTTTTCCTATTGCCTTGAGCAAGATACTAATATTTTACTAGCATGTCGAAGCACCTTGACACCTTGTTCCGCATCACCCACTCTTCCAACTTCAACACCAGTATCCAGGCTCTGATGCTGATCCAACAGCTCACGGCATCTAACCAGGTCGCTGGCGATCGTTTCTACCGCACTCTGTACGAGTCCTTGCTCGACCCTCGTGTTGCTACATCTTCCAAGCAATCTCTCTACCTCAATCTCCTGTACAAAGCTCTTAAGAATGATCTCAACGTTCGACGAGTCAAGGCATTTGTCAAGCGTATTGTTCAAGTGCTTGGTCTGCATCAACCGGCTTTCATCTGTGGTATCTTCTTCCTGATCCGCGAGCTTGAGAAGACCTTCCCCGGCCTTTCAGCTTTGGTCGACCAGCCTGAGGACAATGAGGACGACGACGAAGAGATCTTCCGTGACGTTCTCGACGAAGATGACGAGCAGCCAGAGCCCACTGCCGTGGAGACCAAGCCCAAGGAATCCACCGTGTACGATCCTCGCAAACGTGACCCCGAGCACAGCAATGCCGACCGAAGCTGTCTCTGGGAATTACTGCCCTACACCACTCACTTCCACCCCTCCGTTTCTCTCAATGCTGCAAACCTCTTGGAGCACAACCCCATGAGCGGCAAGCCCGATCTCACCCTGCACACCCTCACTCACTTCCTCGACCGCTTTGTTTACCGCACACCCAAGGCCTCCGCCGCCTCTCGCGGTGCTTCCATCATGCAGCCCCTTGCTGGTGGTGAAGCCGCCGACCGCTTGGTCGAAGCCGGCAAGCAGGCACAGAACGAAATGCCTCTCAACACCGATGCATTCTGGAAGAAGAAGGCTGCCGACGTTGCCGCCGAAGATGTCTTCTTCCACGAATACTTCACCCGTGTCAACAAAGACAAGGAGAAGGTTCGCGCGAAGAAGGGCAAGGACGTCAACGCCGCCGCCCGCGACGGAGAGGACGATGTCGACGGCGCCAGCGACGACGAAGACGAGATCTGGAAGGCTCTCGTCGACTCCCGGCCCGACCTGGAGGCCGACGGAGACAGCGACGACGACCTGGACATGGACGACCTCGAGTCTGCCTACGGCTCCGACGACGAAGGCGAAGGCGAAGGCGAGGACTCGGACGGCGGTGTCATCTTCAACGACGAGTCCGACGTGCCCTCCGACGAGGAAATGGCCGAGTTCAGCGAACCCGAAGAAGCCGCTCCCGCCCCCAAGACCAAGAAGGGCAAGAAGGCCCAAGAAGAGGACGACGACTCAGACGACTTCGACATGGACGTCTCCGACGACGAAGCCTTTGTTGACAGCGACGAGGATCTTCCCTCGGACATCGAAATCGGCGGAATGGACACGGCTCCCGCAGATGTTCCTGCGCCTGCCGAGTCGGATCGCAAGAAGCGTCGCAAGCTCAAGCAGCTGCCTACTTTCGCTTCTGCGGACGACTATGCTGCCTTGTTGGCCGACGACGACGATGGCATGTAAAAAGCTCGTTCTGTATTTATTTTCCCCCCACCAAAAATTATGTTTTGCATCTGGAGTTGGGCTGTGCGTGCCTTTTCCAATTTCTTTGCTATATATTTTATTTGTTATTCGTTATCTATACATCGCGTATCTACCTCGACACATCTAGTATATTCACTCTGTTGTTGCTCTTATGACGATGCCAGAGTGAGAAATTTCCAGTCCTACAGTATACAATATCATTGCTTCCATCCTACGACAGCTCTTACGTATACTCCCAGTCGGACCTCAAGACTATAATATAGAGCTAGACCTCAGGCCAATGTCAATATCTTCGTAGCCACAGCATTAGCCCACTCCTTCCAAGCACTAGACAGCAGATGAGACAAAAGAAACCCATGCAGCAAGACCATTGCACGGCTCTGGGCGCCAACACATTCAAGCTTTCCAAGACTGCTTCACCCCTGTATATCTACATCTACTAGAGCGAACTCGGCGTAACACCTGCAAGTGATTTCAGAACCCTTAAGCGACTGCACCTTAGTGGATTTGAGAGAGCCAACGGAATACCCAAAGTAGCAGGAGGCATTGAAATAAACTATTTCGCTCCGGTGGCTCAACGCCCTTGCCGAGTGGACCATTTGCCATCGCTGCGGATTAGCACGCAAGAGGGCTAGAACGAGTATGGTATCGTATGGTATTGGTATGCGTGCTTTGGGGGTCTTGCGAATGGTTGAAGCATCAGGCAATGTCTATGTCATTCAGGGCGAATTCCACGGATGCCCTCTGATGGCATCATGAGAGGAGGCAAAGGGCCACCGCATCAACCCATGTCCTCCAGCCCTGGAGGGCTGTCGGGCGCCCCGGCACGGAGCTGACTCAGTACTGAGTCAGCACCAACCGGAGATTCAAGTTGATGCCTGAGGCGTCACAGGGGCATCGTCTCGTATCTGGCCAGGGACCACAGAGACTACAAATTACAAACTACAGACTACAGTATATACTGCCGTTACATATTCCTCGTGAGCCTGTAAGAACCTAGACCGCATACCATCCACACAGTCCATCACAGACATATCATCCCATCAGTGGTCCAAGTTCGAGGATCGGCCCCCACTGCATCCAGCGATAGAGATGATCGAATCAGGGCAAGGGAAAAAGTCTTACACTTGATACTGGAGATTCTCAAATACCAGATACCAGATACCAGAGACCAGAGCATCCATGTTTTCATTGCCCCGTGTGCATGGATTCTAATCCTAGGTCTCGGACAAGGGGGTCTTATTCGTTCGACCGTTGCCGCATGCGGGGCCTGTGGCATGGAGCTGATATGCGGGCGCAACCGACTTGACCCTCGTGGCCCCCTTGCTGCTAATACGAATGAGGTGTGGGAAAAGAGAAAAGCGCAAACTGAAGGGTGGAGAAAAAGAGAGGATAGCGAGGTATCAGAACAGGCAAAAGAAGTGAACTAGGACCCCCGGGGAGAGTCAGGATCCAGCTGCCGTTCCAGGTATCAACAGTCCCTTGGCGTTCAAGTGGCTTGCGCCTCCTGGACGCCCATTGCGGATGTCTCCACGTCATGAACTCAGCATGTGTACTCATCTGCGATCGACAGGTTTTTCTGGCCGGGATTGGTAGTGGAGCAATTGGAAATGACGGTAATTGTTCTACCCCGTATCTCTGCCTTTTTTTCTTTCTGGGATTTTTCTTGTTTTTAGTTGGGTTTCTTGGTTCTCCGAGTCTTTTCTTTACTTATTTCCTCTCTCTGTCTCCCACTCCTAGTGTGGTTCTCATTTTTTTGGAAATACTACCTGAAGTGGTATCCGAGCCCTAATCCGTCCACCACGCCTGTCCGACTGGTGTCACTACAGCGACTTCATCTGGCATTGGAACAAGGTAAATCGTGTTCGCGCATTTCAATAGAAACTCCACTGACACCGTCCCAGAATCCTATTGAATATATCCGAGAGAAATTACATGCATTCGCAGATCACCACCTCTCCTCCTAACTCCACCGAGTTTCGGCAAGCGCGACTCGTTCGCTCCTTAAGTTCAAAATGGCTGGGCCAAATCAATCAACTCCAACACCCGCGGTCGGCTGGGACCATGACCGGGATATCGACCGCAGTCCGGACCTCTCCGATAAGTCGGAGGAGCCTAAGCTGAAGGATTATGATCTGGAGAGCCATGGTCGGCGGCGCAGTTCGGGTCATGTTCATGCGATCGATTCCTCGTCCACGACGGAGAGTGTCGGACGCCAAATTGAGATGGAGTCGGAGAATACTATCAAGTACCGCACGTGTAGTTGGCAAAAGGTGCGTTTGATGCAAACTTGCATTGCAAGGAAATCCAAGAAATCAATGAGCCCTAATTGACTAATAATTGCTTATAGACCGCTGCTCTGCTTTTCTCGGAATACATCTGTCTGGCTATCATGTCCTTCCCCTGGTCTTATTCCATTCTGGGCCTTGTCCCAGGTTTGATTTTGACGGTGGTGATTGCCGGTATTGTTCTGTACACTTCGCTGATTACCTGGTATGGATAAATATCGCAAGATCTGCAACATTGTCGTTTATACTGATACTTTCTTACAGGAGATTCTGTCTGCGACACCCAGAAGTCCGCGATGTGTGTGACATTGGCCAGTACCTATTCTGGGACTCCAAGATCGCCTGGTGGGCCACAGCTGTGATGTTCCTGCTGAATAACACCTTCATCCAAGGTCTACACTGCGTCGTAGGCGCCGAGTACCTCAACACCATGTCGAACGGCGCCGTCTGCACAGTCGTTTTCTCCCTAATCGTGGCGATCATCTCATTCGTCTTCTCCCTCCCCCGAACATTTAGTACGCTATCTAAGGTAGCAACCCTGTCGGCATTCTTCACTTTCATCTCAGTCATTCTTGCCGCCGTCTTCTCTGGTGTTGAGGACCACCCGAAGGGATATACCCCAGCAGACGGCGCCCCAATCTTCTTGGCCCTCCCTCCCAAGGGAACTACCTTCGTCCAAGGCATGAACGCTTTCTTGAACATCAGCTATACATTTATCGGCCAAATCACTCTCCCCAGTTTCATCGCGGAAATGAAAGAACCCCGCGATTTCTGGAAGTCAGTCACCGCAGTCACAATCGCTGAAATCATCGTCTTCAGTCTCGTTGGCTCAATCACCTACGTCTACACAGGAACACAGTATATGACCGCTCCAGCCTTCGGTTCCCTCGGCAATGACTTGTACAAGAAAGTGTCATTCTCATTCATGATCCCAACAATGATCTTCCTAGGCGTTCTGTACGCCTCCGTCTCGGCTCGCTTCATCTTCTTCCGTTTGTTCGAGGGAACCCGTCACAAGGGCAATAACACAGTTGTCGGATGGGCTGCTTGGGCTGGAATCCTTGCTGCATTGTGGGTGATGGCTTGGATTATTGCTGAGGTTATTCCCTTCTTCTCGGACCTATTATCGATCATGAGTTCGCTTTTCGATTCGTTCTTCGGTTTTATTTTCTGGGGCACGGCTTATATTCGTATGCGTGCTGCGGATCACGGGCCGAGGTTCTTCATGGTCAGGGGAATCCGAGGCTGGTTGGGATTCATCTTCAATGTTTTCCTTATTCTTGTTGGGTTCTTCTTCTTAGGACCCGGTACTTATGTGAGTTTGTCGCATTCGCGTCTTGTGAATCGTACCCTGCTAACATCTCTCCTTCCAGGCTTCTGTTATGTCTGTCATAACCAGCTATAAAGAAGGTACCGTTGGTGGTGTCTTCACGTGTGCCAGTAATGCACTTTAAATCACCGCAGGGCGGTACCTTTTCTTTATTCTCTCTGGAGTGTCGTTAGATTTGACTCGACGCATCCGTCTCATTTTTTGCATATTGTTTCGATCTACCGGGGCTTCAACCCTGGGGACTTCATGACTGTGATGACCAAGAAGGTAAGGGGTGGTGAATGTTTGATTTGTGCATGATACCACCTCTTATGATAGCAGAAGGTTCTCTTTTTGGGCGAATCAATCACGCTCTGCGGCTCTGGTGGTATAATGCATTCCAAGCTGTAGAGCTGGTTCGGCAGGGCGCCTGGAGTTGGCTGTTGTACGCCTTTTTATAGTTATTGTATATTTCTCATCCCTGCATTCTCACAGATTGTCTCAATTGAATGTGGGCTATCGGCTTGGAGATTCCTCTGCTCTCCGATTTTGATTTGCCATTGCCGTGGCACTTGTCAGTTATCTTCCGTTCAACTGAGTTACGAATCTGTGTAGTAGGGTTCAAAATACTTTCCCGCCCCCGCCTTTATTTGATCTAATGCACTTCAATTCAAGTGAAAACGAGCTAGAAAAGACATGTCAACCCAGGGTAGATGTGACTATACTATTGACCAGTTAAAATGTCCCAATTCATAAGACAGGGTGGTTCCCGACGACATCAAACTGCCCGCCGCGATACAGCCCATCCCAATCGGGCAACCAGCTGCTCCGGGAACCGCCCTATCAACACGTGACTTTTCCGCTGTGCTTCCCCGAGGGTGGGCTGGGGACTTCTTGCGCGCCATTTCTTTCTCTTTTCTTTCTTCTCTTCAATTCCTCAGCATTGAATCACCATGTCTAGCATCCGTACTCTCAAGCGCGGTGTCGACCTCGTCGCCGCGAGGGCCGCTGCCCTCCACGCTCCCCGCGCCTCTATCGGCTCCACTATGCTGCGGAGGGAGCTCTCCTCCGCGGCCATCGTCCGCCCAACTGCTCCCCGACCATTGAGATCGAAGACTCCAGTTGCAGTTGCAGCTTCACGAGCTGCTAATCAGGCAGTGCGCTATGCCTCCAGCTCCAATGAGTCTCTTAGCAAGACTCAGCTCTATGATCTCCACATCCAGCGCGGGGCGAAGATGGTCCCTTTTGCCGGCTTTGATATGCCCCTCGTGTACTCCGACATGAGCCATGTCGAGAGCCACATGTGGACTCGTGAGAAGGCTAGTCTTTTCGACGTCAGTCACATGTAAGTTGGCCTTTTCCGAGAGAGATTGAACTTGCAATGGCTAATCCATTTTCCGTTGTGTAGGGTGCAGCACCACCTGAGTGGTCCCGGTGCCATTGACTTGTTGAAGAAGATTACACCCTCCTCGGTCGACAAGCTGGCCCCCAACACCTCCACCCTGTCTTGTCTCTTGGAAGATGGCACCGGTGGAATTGTCGACGACTGTGTCATCACCCGCCGCACCGAGGACAAGTTCTACTTCGTGACCAACGCCGGCCGCCGCACCGAGGATCTCGAGTACCTGACCGCCGAGATTGAAGCCTACCGCTCCCAGCACGGCGCCGACAGCATCAAGTGGGACATCCTCGAAGACCGCGCGCTGGTCGCGCTGCAAGGCCCCCTTGCCGCCTCCGTCCTTCAACCACTCATCAACTCAGCCAACGCCTCCGCCGCTGAGACCGACCTGAGCACCCTCTACTTCGGCAACTGCCGCGAGCTGCACCTCACCCTCCCGGACGGCACTCCCACCCCCAACCCCCTCCTCATCTCCCGCACGGGCTACACCGGCGAAGACGGCTTCGAGATCTCGATCCCAACAACCGGAGCCCCCCAGCTTGCCGAACAAGTCACCGAGCTCCTTCTTTCAGACAACAGCAAGTCCCGCCTAGCCGGTCTCGCCGCGCGTGACTCCCTCCGTCTGGAAGCCGGCATGTGTCTCTACGGTCACGACATCACCACGGCCCAGACACCCCCCGCCGCAGCTCTAGGCTGGATTGTCGGCCGTGATCGCCGTGACGCGGAAACAGCAACCTTCAACGGTGCCTCTAAGATCCTCGCCCAGATCGCCAGCCCGAAGAGCATCCCCCAGCGCCGCGTCGGTCTTACCGTCGAGAAGGGTCCCCCGGCCCGCGAGGGTGCTATCATCGTTGACATCGCCGACCCCGCCAACCCTGTTGAAGTCGGTATCGTCACTTCTGGTCTTCCTAGCCCTTCGCTTGGAGGTGCCAACATTGCTATGGTGTACGTCAACACTGGGTATCACAAGAAGGGTACCGAGCTTGGTGTTAAGGTCCGTAACAAGGTCCGCAAGGCCAAGGTTGTTGGTATGCCTTGGATTGAGAGCAAGTTCCACCGCCCTCAGTAGATGATTGGCTACGAGAGGGTATCTTGTGCTTTGTTTGTATTGGTTTGATTTTGATCCTGATATTAGGGGTCATGCGAAGACTAGCGCGTTGATGATTTTAACATTTCCTCCTTGTATATACGTTTTCCCCCTTTTTACGACCGTGGAGCTTAACCTCCCAAAAGACTTATTGATTTCGCACTATTTCATTTCATGTAGACTTGTAATGTAGTGAATTAGAATTGCCGTGGTTGATATGGGGGTTTCCCGATTAGGGCTAAATACCCAGCAGCATCAAAAGCCCTGGTCCTATTGATTTTACACACTCAGTCAACGGCATCGAACTAAATAATATAATAACTGGCGACAGCCAGTTCTCGCAACCCTAGCCAATCTCAAACCCCAAAACCCTTCCTCCCATGTCCACCCCCAAGGACACGACCATGCCTCTCAAAATGTAAATGCTTCCCAGAATCACCAACCTCCGAACCACCAAACAACCCATCCTCAACCACCCCCTCCCACCTCCTAACAGTCTCACCAACAACTCGATCCTCCCCCTGAACTGCAGGAGCCAAAGAAGGCGGCAAATCGCCCACCTTAGTCCCCCAACCCCCCTCCTCCGCCCCAAGAACAAGCACCAACTCCCTCCCTTCCGTGAAAAAGTCATGCCCAACCCAATTCCTCGTATAATCAACCCCATCAAGGGTAGCACTCTGAATAAACCCACTCCCACCCATGCCCCCACTCCCACTCGTCCCATTAACAGTATTAAACGCAGCCCAATTCACAACCTTAACCGTCGCCGTCTTCCCAGAAACCGGACTCACAATACTAACAGCCTCGAAGAATGGCACCGTGAGCAGATATACGCTCTGTCCAGGATTCGGGAATAGACCCATCATGGCCATTGCGACGAAGGAGCCCATTGCGCCGGAGTCGTCGTTGCCGGGGAGTCCGGCTGGAATGGGCGAGAAGTAGTCTGGGATGTAGGTTCGGACGCGCGAGGTTGACTTTGCGGGGCGGCCTGCGTAGTGGTATTGGAAGACTGTTAGGAAGGCTGGCTCGTTGCCTATGTATGTTATGTTTTTGTCGTGGAGGTAGTCGAGGCGGTTTGTGAAGGATTGGGGTCCGCCGAGGGTTGTGATTAGGGTTGACATGTCGTGCGGGACGAAGCTGGATGAGTTGTTAGGGTTTGGGGGTACTGGGATTGGGAGAGGGTTGGAAGGGATTGGTTGGTGTTCTTACAATTGATATTCCCAGATACTCGATTCAAAGGTCTCGCCAGCTGTGTTCTGCAATGAACATGCATGGTTACTTGTGTCGATGTTCGAGCATTCAAGCGGATCTTGATAGCCCCATGTCCCATTTGGATATTTTGGCTGGAAGAACCCCGTAAAGCCGGTGTCATTGCCTTTCCAGAGGGACTTCTGGTCCTTTTTAAAGAGGTTTTGCCAGTTGCGAGATCGCTTCTCGTACTTCTCTGCGTCGGCTGTCTTGTTCAGACTGCGTGCCATCTGGGCAATGGCGAAGTCATTGTATGCGTACTCGAGTGTGCGAGAGATACTGCGGGTCATTGTGCCAAATCCTTCATAGTCGAAGTCCTCTACTGGAATGTAGTGGAGATTCTTCCAGCTGCGTAACCCACCGCGGCCTTCGCTTGACCAGTCGTATGGTTCTTCTTCGGCGTCTTTTTGGACGGCTGCGTAGCCGGCTTCCCAGTCTATTCCGTCGCGGAGACCTTTCAGGTAGACGTCTGCTAGGATGTTGTCTGCATTTGAGCCGCCTTGGGTGAATCCTATATGTGCCTCGTTAGCTTGTACGCTTAATTTTGATGAGCTTGGGTGATTACCTTTGCAAAGAGACATACGACAGTCTGGTAGCCAGCCTAGATGACGCTGCGTATCGATCAGTGAACGGACCATTTTGATTACAGCGTTAGGATCGAAGATAGTCAAGAATGGAATTTGGGATCTGAATGAGTCCCATAGACTTAAATTATTATTAGCATGCTGTATGTAACATTAATAAGAGGTCGACTTGCCAGTAAAAGCTGTCGAAATAGGGCTCTGTACTAGACCAGAGCACATTCTCTCCAGTGTAATCCTGGGGGTTGACCATCGTGCGATATACGCCACTGAAGAAGTTTGTGAGAACCGAGTTATCAATTCCAGTCCGGGACACGCGAATGGGACGCATTTTCTCAGTCCACTGATCAATGGCTGTCTGGTGAGTGGAATTGAAGTTGAAATCCTTAATCTCAGACTCGGCATGCGAGCAAGCCTGCTGCGTGCTCACGAAGCTGACTCCAACTCGAGCTAGAATGGTATTATCTGGAGCTGTTTGGAAGCGGATGAATCCACCGCCCTGTTATCCATATGTCAGTCATCATCATGGTGGTAAGACTATATGCAGCTTACCGGAAGAGGATAACCATTAATAGACCTCGAAATCGTCAAATCATGAACATCAGCACTCGCGCGAGAATTGACAAAGATGCCACTATCCCGCTTCGAAGCCGGACTTTCAAAGTCCGCACAGAAGTGTAGCACGTAAGAACCACTTCCAAAACTAGGCGCAAATCGCGCATTGCCAGTCATTCGACCAGTAGATTCATTGACAGAAATACTCGCATTATCCTGCCTCGAATCCGACAAATCGGTAAGGTCAAGCAGGACTAACGGACTGCTTCCATTCGGAAACTGGAATCGGAACAAAGATGTATGCTGCGCAGCAGTCATATCAACACGAACCCCAGACGCAAGCTCAATAGCAAAATATCCCGGATGCGCCTGCACCGTATCGGGCTTGTACTTGACCTTGCGCTGCTTTTTAGGATACACACATCCATTCACATCATCGTCGGCACATTTTGCGTATGGGAACAGCGGGAAGTTTCCCAGCGAGGGACTGCCTCCAGTGCCCGAGTCATGCATGCTTGAGAATCCGGTCACATTGCCGCCTTCGAAGGCGAAGCCGCCTTGGTTGCTTTCTGAGTCTGTGTCCGCCACAGCTTTCGCCATGCCGTATGGCAATGTAGCGCCTGGAAAGACATTTCCTGTATAGATGCAGTGGTCAGAATTGGATTACATGCACCCGCGTAGTGTTTAAGCTTACCTCCGTTGGCAGTGCCGATCAAGGGGTCGACATATTGTAGGACATCGTAGTCCTCCACTGGAGAAGAGTCCGTCGCGCTGACCAAGATATGGCTGCTAGCGAGGGCTAGTGACAGTAAAAGCTGATATTGTGGCATGGTCACCACGTCGAATAAATTGGAAGACTGGGTCGCGTGCTGGGAAGAATAGTTTGGGGTTTAATTTGTTGCTGATCCCCTTTCATCCCTGCATCCCAGGGTGTGCTTGCCTCGCATGCCAGTACTTCCCCTGTCGATCCCCGCATTCCGATCTGCATGGTTGACTGGCATTTGTCTACCAAGTTGAAGGGTGGTGCAGACAGTGCAGAATTACAGGAAGTGGATGGTTGGACCGGGCTGGGATGGTTGGACCGGGCTGGGATGGTTGGACAGGGTTGGAGATGTGATTGAGAAACTGACCATGACAAGCACATTAAGTGCCAAGAACGAGATTGTTATGTGATATTGCCCTCGTTCTTGGAGTTTGTAGATTTGTCAATCAGAAATGGTTGTTCTCAAACTATATTTCTTGATGGCTTGAACTACGAGGGGTTCCTCATCTTGGCTTAGGGCTAATTGCACTGAACATTGTCGTTCTGTATACCACGAGATGCGCCGACTTGCACTCTTAGAAAACAAAATTCTATAAACCATGATAACAGGATTACTCCAAGCTTTTATGACAAATTATCCAAAACTTACTGTGTGAGTCGAATTAATTCATAGTGGGATTGTGCCACATCGCACTATGTCTATGTAAGGACTGTGAGACATGGTATGAGAATCCAATGAGCTCAAAGCAATAAACCCTGTATTTCGCAGTCATAGTATAGAGCATCGGATCCATTCCAGTGGGTTGAGCCTCTGGTCAATAGCCAGTACACAGTACAGTATACCATTCAATGCCACATGGAACAACAATGAAAACACCAGAAGCTCGCAGGGATGGATGATCTTTACAGGTAGATCAAAGCATAAATTTAGTCTACTTCCAAATTGGTCTAACTAGTGCCTCAACATTTATCCTTTTGTTCGGTGATCGTAGCGCAGAATTTTGAACCCCGAAATCCGACGGTGAGTCCGAGGGTGGAATGCAATGGATAAATTATGAATAACCTGGATATCTTGTGAGCTAGGCCAAAGCTGTTCCAGTGTCTTTCTATTGGACTGTATTGATTTTTGACTGAAGCCCCATCTAATCCACAGCATGAATCTAGAACTCGAGTGTGGAACTATATGTCTGCCTATGGGTGCGGGTCGATGCAAAGGGCACTGTGCTGTACATGATGGTAACGTTATATAGTTATATAGAGAAGTTGAGGGATAATCATCCAAGATAGACAATCACATAATCTATACTATACCTCCAATATCTCAATATCTGCAATATCTCCACTATCCAACCCTTCATCCGGGGTACATATTTAGTGTAGAATCAGTTACCTAGAGCTATTTTAGGCAATTCTGCACTACCCTTACGACCAAGAGCAAAAACGTGCCAGATAAGACAGAAAATCAAGCATCCGTGGCGTCTTCGCGAACAAAAATCCCAAGATGCAAATCGCTGACCTGCGAACTCCGAAGTCGAGATGCCGAGGTCTCTCGCACTCTCCACTCTCAACTCTCAACACTTCGCCTCTCTGATTTTTCCTGTGGTTTCGGGCTTTCGCCATGTTTCGTCCTTTCTCTTCTTCCCTTCGTTCCATTCACACTTTCCACACTTCTCCCCGACTGCTCATCCAGCGAGCCTATCCACATTCTTTGCCCGGTTCCCCGAAGCCTCACCTCCGCGCCCATTCAACAGGTAAGACATCTCCTACACCGCATCGTTCAACCCTAACGCACTACAGAAACAACCCAGGTCGTTCCTCCACCTTCACCCACTCCAGCCAAGCCCTCGCGTTTCCGTCGCTTCGCCGGCTTCACCACAATCGCAGTTTTCGCATTTACATTCGGCGTCATCTACCAAACCCAACGCACCGTATCGCGCCTCATGTCCGTCACAATCCCCACCAACGAGGAGACTCTCTCCCTCTACACCCCGGAGGACGCGACAGCGGAGGAAATCGAGACCACTCTCCGCACCCACCCCGTCGCCGAGTCCCTACGCGCTAACCCGGAATTCACCGAGGCGCGCCCACACCTCAAGATCCCCGAGGCCCTGCGCGCCCGCAGCCTGACCGGCGGCACCCTACGCGGACCGAACAAGATCGTCGTGCCACCCCTGGTCTTCAGCGAGCGCGATGGCAAGAGCATGGTCTCGTTGATGTACCTCGGCTCCGATGTCTGCGGGCACCCGGGTATTGTGCACGGCGGTCTGCTCGCGACGATTTTGGACGAGGGACTGGCGAATTGCTGTTTCCCCGCTTTGCCTAACAAGGTGGCTGTTACGGCCAATTTGAACATTGATTACCGGGCTCCGGCTATGGCGAATAACTATGTTGCTCTCCGGGCAGAGACTGTCAAGGTTGAGGGCCGCAAGGCTTGGGTTGAGGGTCGCATTGAGACTCTTCCCAGCGATGGCAAGGATCCTATTGTGTTGGTTGAAGCCAAGGCTTTGTTTATTGAGCCCAAGCAAGCTGCTGTAAGTGCATCTCTGAAATTTTCATTCTCTTGGATTTTTTCCCCTGGATTGGGTTGCTAATTCGCCACAGGCATTGTCGAGTCTTTACAAGGTGGCGTGAAATTGCTGTTCCTGGTTCCTGGCGTTGGGAGTTATAGATGTACATAGAGAATACAAGGATATACTACTGTCTCTGCATACAAATGTCCAGATCTCATCTCGAAATCTCGAAATCTAGATCGCGAGTCAGCTGATTTTATACAATTGCGCCATCCTTGACCGCCAAGATCTGCGAGCCCCGCGGATCCTCATTTCTTACGCGGCCCTGCCCCTCGTCATTGCTCTTCCTTCTTTCTTTCTTTCTTTCTTCATACAATTCTTCACAAAATGTCGACGTATGTTCCAAATCCAATCGCAATTCCATTGACTCAACTAATCATTCAAAAGCAACATCACCTTCCACGCCAGCGCCCTCACCCGCAATGAGCGCACCGAGCTGCGCAAGCAGAAAGGCCTCACAATCTGGCTGACTGGCCTCTCCGCCTCAGGCAAGTCCACCCTGGCCGTGGAACTCGAGCATCAGCTCGTCCGCGACCACGGCGTGCACGCCTACCGTCTGGACGGTGACAACATCCGCTTCGGACTGAACAAGGACCTGGGCTTCAGCGAAGCAGACCGCAACGAGAACATCCGCCGCATTGCCGAGGTGGCCAAGCTGTTCGCCGACTCCAACTCCATCGCCATCACCTCGTTCATCTCGCCCTACCGCAAAGACCGTGACACTGCCCGTCAGCTGCACGAGGTCGCCACTCCCGGCGAGGAGACCGGCTTGCCTTTCGTTGAGGTCTACGTGGATGTGCCTGTCGAGGTTGCTGAGCAGCGGGATCCTAAGGGTCTTTACAAGAAGGCCCGTGAGGGTGTCATCAAGGAGTTCACTGGTATCTCGGCTCCTTATGAGGCTCCTGCCAACCCTGAGGTTCACGTCAAGAACTATGAGCTTCCCGTCCAGGACGCTGTGAAGCAGATTATTGATTACCTTGTCTCCAAGGATTATCTGCCCAAGAAGAACTAAGCGAGTCCGGTTCGGATGTTGGCTACTGTATATAGAATATGCTAGATTAAAAGATGTCTTGTACAGCGGATTAGGTTTGGGTTTTGTTTCTGTTTTCGCTTCTTGATTCCCCCCGACTTGCTGTACATAACATACTGGACAATACATTCTCGATCTGAGGAAATCGACCATTTGGAGTGTAATCGTTGTATTGGAGGCTAAACAAAATATCCAAATGCTAGTTTGTGATGTACCAAGATGGTATATGTACGCAACGGCTATAACTGTGTCTTCCCCGACAAGCAATATCTCTGTACTCGACTCACACTCAGTGGAACTCGAATTCATAAAACACATACGGTGTGTACTCCGCACCACCCTCTCCACCAGCATGCATCTCACCAGGATCATCGCGCTGCACACGACCCTTCTTGTCACGCCCAAAGGCATTTCCAGCCAGATATGAGTACTTGTTCTCCAGGTTGGACTTGGCACGATCGGCCTGCTTAGAGGAAGGCGCCTTGAACAGAAACGGTCAGCAATTGTCCTGTCAAGCAAAGTCCCCAAATAAGCCAGTAAAAGGTCAAGGGAAAGGGAGGGGGGAAGGGCAGATACGTACTCGCACCAAAGCACAGATGAAATCCAACGGCAAGCCATACCGCAGGACCGTCTCGACAAACACCCTCAAAACCAAAATATGAATCCAAACCATGACAGCCTCACTCCAAGCCGTGCGACCAAGCCGCAATGTCTCGCCCCAGAGCTTGCGCTCATCACCACCAACCCGCTCGACCTCCTTGCGCTCCTCCTCTTTGCCACCCTCGACATACTTAAAGTCGCGCGGAATCCACTTCTGCTCACGGCATTTATGCACAAACTCGGCGCTGTGCTTCTTGAACGACGTCACGGCATACAGCGTGAACTCGCTGTCGGAGGCGACCAATTGCGCGGAGCGGGGAACCACCATCGGCGCGACAGTCTCGTAGGTCTTCAGGAAGTCTTTTACTAGTTGGGTTGGGACGGCGACCAGGTGGGTTTCGATGTATTCGGAGTCCTGGATGATGGACTTGGGGTCGATCACCGAGGCGAGGGACTTGGTTGAGAGGTTTCCTCTGTAGAGAGAGATGTGTTAGCTTGAGGTTTGGGCTATGTCGTGCTACTTATTCTTTTCCGGTCACGTACGTTTGTTTGCGTTGCAGCTGGGACAGGTTGTTCTTGACCTGGTTATATTGGGAGTACTTGAATCGGATATCGTTGTCGATACTGGCGGCTTCCTGTTGGAGACATGAACGGTCAGAACCAGAGTATGAGATGGGGTATGCGTGCGCAAATCATTGCTTACCTTGTGCAGCAAGTCGATCAGCTCGGCCAGCGGCTTATCAGCCCTGTATTTGACCTTGTTCCATTGGAAAGTCCGCAGGTATTGATCAACAGGCTCTGTAGAACACTCCAGTCAGCTCACCGACACGTCTCAAAACAAGCCAGTGTATAGCCAGCGCGGGCGAAATAAAAAAGCATGGAGGAAACATACTATCATTGACAACCTTCATGCTCTCAATCTGTGCCTCGTCGCCGTCGAGGATACTTTTCAAAGCATCGCCCACCTTTGCAACAACACCCTGGCATGAGGCCTCGAGCTTGGCCAGCTCATCTGCCTGTTGGACCAAGGCGTCTAGCGTGCCGATCTTGAACTCTGGGATCGGGAAGGAGGCCGCGGAGGCATTGTCCGGGGAGATGGTGGTTGAGATGGCTTGGAGGGCGTCGTCGCGGTGGTGCGAGGGAACGATAGAGTTCGGAAGGGAGAGGAGGAGGTATTGACTGGGTTTGGACATTGTTGCTAGATATTCATAGAGGGGTATCGGGGTATTGTATGTCAAGGGGCCCTCGTGGTGGCTTTGGTTTGGGGTTGAGAGCTCGGGTCGACGTAGGCGGTGGGTGCTTGGGCCACCTAACTATATTCAGCACTCCCTTGAGCTTCACTTGTGCTATGATTTATTTCTTGTCGGATCAATCTAGTTTATATGTGGAATGTGTATTCGTAATATCGTGGTGTCTTTGAAGTGCATGCACACATCTCATCTACTAAAGCATATCATTTGAACTGCCGGATCGAGATGCATAACGCTAGAAGACTAGCTAACGCTCGCTCAGGGTTGGAATAAACCAAAACACCAACATGGGAAAGGAGAGACATGAAGCACCCAAGGAAGAATAGAGAATTTTGAGTCCCGGAAGCAGCAAAGCTAATTGCGATGGGGTGTCGACTAACTTCGAACCTGCGGAATATGTAGGGAGAAAATGGAGGGGAAAAAAGGTAAGGGAAGAAAGGGATCACAGGGTATCTGTATCGAGCGTGCATTGCTGATCGTGAACCGAGTATGAAAAGAAAAGGGAACTGTAACGGTGGTATCTGTACAAAAAAGGCGAGCAGGCATTGAATCAAGGTAAAGCATGGGGATTTCGGAAAAGTTGTCAACACCGAACCACACCAAGGATTAAAATAAATCATAAGTGGCAGCGTGATCGTGAGAATAAAGGAAAACAATAGAGTAGAAGATAATGGCTTTAGCCTTGCATGCCCATGAAGATTTCCTGACAGTTCTCCACCAGGAACTTGAGGACATCGTTCTTCTTCTGGACATCAGTCATCTCGCGGGCAAGAGACTCAGGGCGCATGATGGTTGGCGCGAAGACCACAGCGACGTTCTGGCTGGTCATTAGGTTCTCCTCGTGACGCTCAACAACACGTCTAAGATGGAAGACGAGGAACTCCAGGACGTCACGGTGAACACGCGGCAACTCCAACAGACTCTTCTGCATAAGTTCAATGCGTCCCTGAGTGGAAGGGATCTCGACAGAGTCGATGATAAGTTCATACACGTCAAAGGTGACCAGCGGGTTAGGAAGCTTGCGGAAATACTGCTTCAAAGTAGAAGTGACAGCATGGATATCAAGGTCAGGGTCAGAGATATCGTAATCGAAGGGAGAGCGTTCAAAGCCTTCGCGAATAATTTGGATAGCGGAAGCGGCACCTGACTTGCGATAGATACCCTCCATGTCCATTCCTGATGAATTGGTTAGCTTTGATAGATCTACAAAGGTATAAACCAAGCATACCTCGGAGCTCAACTTCCTGAATACACCTGGTGACAATGGCGGGGATGATGCTTTTCTCGTGCTCCATGCGGGCCTCGAGCTCAACACCGAAGAGTGCTGGAGATTGTTAGCTGATACTATTAGGGCTGTCGAGGGCATTGGCAACATACCATCACTGGCAACTTCCGCCAACGCTGGCACACTGTCAGCTTGAGACATCTTTCCTCCCTGCTTGTGTCTCTGGTTTCCGAAAAATCCAAACCCTTGACGACTTGGATCTTGAGTCTGGGAACGTGGAAGACCACCGGCAGCTTCTCCTTCGGTACCCATGAGGGCTCCCTTGAGACCCTTCACACCCTTGGCAACATTCTGGCCACCCTTCTTCCAGTTGAACTTGCGGGGTTGTCCCTTACGAATACTAACAACCTGAGGGCCTGGAACGACTGTGGCGGTGGCAGGTTCGGATTCTTCTGCGATGTGCGCAGTTGAAATGGAGGGTTGGAGATCATTGTAGGCGGGCTTCAGAGCCTCAATGGAAGTTGTGGATTTCTCCTTGTTGTGAGAAATGCCTAGACCGTTGGATCGGGGTTGACCCTCGGTGGCCTTGTAGAGTTCTTGAATCTGATGAACAAGCTGGTTGTTGAGCTCAGCCAATTGTGCGTTCTTTGACGACAATTGCTCAAACTCCTGGAAGATCTTTTCTTTCTGACTGAGCATAGACTCAAGTTCCTCGGTGAGGTCATTGCGCTTCTGAATAAGTTCTTCGATCTGTGGGGAATAGGAATCCTTCAATTTTTGAATTGATTCGGCCAACTCCCGCAACACATGGTTTGAGAGTTTTCCAAGATCCAAAGGTCCACTACTTCCACCACGCTTTTCCGCTTCCATGTGATCGGTGAGGACAGTGAGCTCACGCAGGACAATCTCACGCTGGGCATCGAGGACTACCATAGTAGAGCGCTTCTCAGACAGCTCGGTGTTGACTTGCTTGACATTGGCCGTGGCACGAGTCGCTGCTTCCAACTCCGCGACGCGCTGGCGTTCCTTGCGCAATTCATTGCGGAGCCAGGAAATTTCCTCCGCCTGAGAACCTGCGGGACTCCCGATGCTGGCGCCAGCTTGGCTTCCATTGGCGGGAGACACGGGAGTCTTGATGTCTCTTGCTCCACGTAGACTCTTCTCGCTGTAACTACGACCATGGCGCACCGAGTTCGAAACACGACGCAAGAAGGATTCACTCTCTCGTCCAACAGGGTCATCGCCGCCAATGATTCGAGACAATTCTTCATCCATGGAGAAGTCACCACCGCTGTTGTAACGTAGCAAAGATGGCGAGCCCGCACCATCCAGTTGAGAGTGCGAATCGAGGGAAGATGTGTTCAATGGAGCGGGCTGAGGAGGTTGGAATGTATCACTCCGCAGCATTGGGGAGTCTCCATATTGCGACGAGGCAGGAGATGATCCGACCTCCTTTCTAGGAAGCTGATGGTGTCTGCCTTCAAGAGAATCACCCCGCTTGGGCAAATGGGGGAGATTGGAGGGCTGGGAGCGGGCAGAGTCCATAGAGCCATTATCGTGGAGACGTCGAAGTTCGTTCGATGGACGAGCCGGTGCTGAAGTGATGCTGTCTAAGGGAACCTGTCGTTTTGTCTCACTAGAGGCTTCCTTTGATCCGATACTACCGGGACTGGTGGCTTCGGAGAAGTTACTGATTTCTCTGAAGCTGATAGGGATGTCGGTGGAATTGCGCTTGGAGCTCGACCGTGCAGGCCGAGATGAATCAGCGGTCTGTGGAGGTCTGTCGTTGGAGACACTGTCACTTCGTTCCCAGCCCTTCTCCTGGTAGGCAATGTGAGGAGACGGGTTTTCGGAAGAGGCACGAGACTGAGGCTCTTGGAGATATTCACGTTCGTCGTGAGAGGCCCTATGCGATGATTCACCCGATCTGACTTGACTGAAATAGTCACGGGGAGGCTCTTGTCGTGTTTGCGAATGTCCACGAGAAGAACGACCTTCTGCAGAAGGATCAAAGGCGAGAGGGATCAGTAGTTCACCACCGTCTGCATCAGTATTCCGCACCATTGACTGCCGACTGCTTCGGTATGTGCTAGATGGGAGAATGAGATTATCTAGAGGCAAGATTAGTGAAGGTTCACATAACTGGTAGCTGTCCAATCAAGTCCAGTATTGCAAGCTATTCAAGGCCACAACTGAGCGGCGAATAGATGCAATGCTCAATAGCTCCCGGGAATTGAATAGCGGAATGAATATATTCTCGCTTACCATTGTCTGCTGCCAAGTTTGAAGCCGAGCTCTCCGGCCTCTCATTCGCATCCGGTGTTCCCACCATTCGGCCAGGATCCGGCGTCATTCCCTCCTGGTATTCACTCGGTGTTTCATCCATGATTGAGGCCTCCTCCATGCTTGGAGGCAAGGAGGGCAATGACTTATCCAACTTCACATTAGGCCCGGTTGGCTTCTTAGTAGTGGCGCCGGCTTTTCGTTTTCTTCGTCTCGCCATTAAAGACTCATGACAATCCATACAAAAGATTCCTTGTGAGGTACGCGCATAACGGAGGTTCTCAATCTTCTTCTTGCAGTTTCGACATCTGAAGCATTGAGCGCAGAAAGCCTGATCTCCAGTCAAGATGGCCAAATCTTCAATCTTGTTGTTGCAGGAGCTGCAGCTGTACGTGCAGTTGCTGCAGATAAGGGATCCATCGCCTAACAAGAGGAGGTGTGCGTCTGAGTCGAGGAGGGTGCTGCAGGTGCTGCAACGAAAACAATCGATATGCCACCTGTTTCCAGCTGTTACTAGTTAGCAGTCTGTAGATCAAACACCGCAATCCAATACTCACCAAGCTCAAAGGCTTTCCCCTCTTCTAGTGTCTACCGATCTTGTCAGCCAGGTCCTCATCCATCCTCACGTATATTGCTCACCTCTCCACAGCCCTTGCATGGGTAGGACTCATCCTGCTCCATGGGAGAGTCTGGATAGCTCTGGGTGTCCATCTTGAAACCCCTTGGTTAATTCACAGCAACTGTTGACAATCGTTCCCACGTTTCACAGCCAATTCCAACACTGGACACTCAATCACGTTCCACAGACGTGTAAACCGGCGATTCGTGGTCGCAACGGTGCATGTGCAGCTGCTCGATGCTTGCGAGCGCACGGCGATAGAGATATTGGGGATGGAAATTGGCGGCGCAGATTTGGAGGGGGGGACTCGACAGGGGGGGCTGAAAGAATGGGCAAGTGGCTGAATCTGCAGACTGCTGAGGCGTTAATCAAAACGTGATCCAGCTCTAGGCTTAAGCGTGAGACACCCGGTCTGGTCGAGGCAATAAGGCTGATGACACCTCGAGACCAGGGTCATAATGGCTCACGGGCCAGGGGTGTTTCGACGTACCTGGCTCTTGCAAGCCGTGCTACAGGGCCGTTTCAGATAGATAGGCGCGGGTGTTGCGCTTGTCGAGCAAGCGAATGCGGGCTGCCCCTCGCGGGCACTGGGAAGTAATTTGGAGATAACCGGACAAGCTCCCGAGACTAAAAGGAAATGAGATCCGAGAAAGGAATAAACGACAGAAAGACAGAAAGAGAGAAAACCCCAAGAAATGAAGTTGAGATGATAGGGGTGGGGGGGGGGGGGGGATTAAAGGAGGAAAGACCAAAAAGGGAAGAAGGTTGGCGGCAGAATCTACGGTCAATGTTCATGTCTTTCCTTTCCTCTCTCTCTTTTCTCCTCTCTTCTCTAGACTCTCCACTTGCTCCTGGGATTCTCTATCTTTTGCTTCCCCTTTGTGCCTGTCTGTACGTGTACCCAAATGCTCTATGTATACGTGTACAGTGGACGCCTAGAACGTGCGGGCCTTCAATCTCCTCCAGACAGCCAATGAGCGCTCCCTGGTCGTTTACAACTGATGTAACTGATTTGATTCCAAGGGGCATTGTGCTTGTCAAATACTCTAAAAGAAAGTACTTTTTGCCAACACATCAACGCCTCCATCCTGCAGGGGAAACCCCGAATCACAACAGTTCAGCTCTCCAGATCTACAGTGCACCCCTGGCCCCATCGCCTGTTCCACCTAAGCTCAACTCTTTCAAATTGCGTGTCACAGATCCCTGGGGCTGAATTCAATCTTGGGAGTTTATTAATATTCCCGGACTCCTTCATCTCAGCTTTGGCCCGCTGTTTCAGTATTGTGAAACGCCGGTATCACGTGGCCGTAGATCATATTGCAAGGGGCTTGTCTCTTATATTAGCCGGTAAGCAGGCCGTGTGGATGGTGAATGGACTGTAGACGGTTGAACAAACGACTACAGTATATTGTCTATAACCCTGCATTTCTTTTGCATTTCTTTATCCGCCCACTACATCACTATGCACTGACACCGACGTGGTCTCCCCCGATGTAGCCCATACTGAGCCTACGGGGCTCTTTGCCTATCTTGCACTCACAGACCACACTGCTCGGAACACCAAACTCTAAGGCTAATTTAGGAACTCTCGGGGTTTGCATCAAAAGGGGTCTATTTCAGGCTAGTTTCACACTATATCCAAATCATATCGGAGATTTGATCTGATCCAAGAGATGATACCATGTTAACCAGGAGAAGGGAACAGCCAAGATCGCAACGGAGAGAGAGAGGTAGGACTGGAGTGAAGATACGTTCATTGCACACCCTATCCTCATATCCAACCAACTATGTTAGCATAGACCAAGAATCGCATGCCACAATTTTGATCCATCCGGGATCCACCTGCAACTATCAATCTGGTGGATCAAGGGATGATCAATGGAGACACGAGCTATAAGTTCATGCAGAGTCTCCCATCTCCTCATTGCGGTAGCTAAGCAATAGGCCTGGTTCCCACTAGCTACTAAGTTATAGTGACTGTATTGTATAGTCGAGGCCAATATAACCACCTCTAGTTCATGCATTACCCCCTGTCCACACCGCCAAGGGTGGAGACTAACACGCGTGAGCCCATCAAATCGCTCGAGCTCCAAAGCTTCGTATCACGTCCATTCATCTATAGCCCCCTCTGTGGTCACCCGCGCCAATCGCCATGTCTGAGCAAAGGAAAAGGTCAAGCCACACAAAGAGCCGCTCGGGCTGTATGACATGCAGGTAAGTACAGTAACATAAGTTCCGTTTCTTCATGTCCCTTGCTACATGGCGAACAGGACCAATCCCCGGGGCATCTGCTGATACTCACCAATTGCGGAACAGAATCCGACACAAAAAATGCGACGAAACGAAGCCCAATTGTCGCCAATGTACCTCGACGGGAAGGATATGTGATGGATATGTTCAATTGCCCGATAAACGAACGCGAGCTTGGAGGGAGCAGACCATATGCCAAGCAGAGACTCTGGAACCCAAAGGAAAGGCTCTTTACCGACGCATAACACCTTCTGTATCTATTCTGGCTCCCCCGATCAAAGCTAGCCAGATAGGTCACACCTGGAGTGAACGTTGGTATTTGGAACTATTCGCCAAACTCACCGTGCACCAATGCTCGGAATATTTCGAAGACGTTTTCTGGTGCAATTTTATTCACCAAGTTCTTGAAACTCAGCCTGCAGCTCGATATGCAGCCATGTCCTTTGCAGTCCGGCATTGGCAATATCAGCTAGAAGGGCTCAGGCAGACCACTGATGACAAAAGCATCTTAGCTTTACAGTATTCGTCCAAGTCAATTTCGTATCTTCGAAACAGCTTGATTCGTGATACATCCGACCGTGCACATAGAGAGACAGTCCTTGTCACTTGTTTGATCTTGACCATGCTTGCACTATATGAGAACGATACAGTTGCTGCTAGCCGTCACTTTAATTCTGGATTTAAACTGTTCCGGTATTGGGAAGCTGTGGATTATGATAGTAACTCAAATGGTCGGGCTTTGAAGCAGGCATTTGTTCAGCTGCACTTGAACTATATGACTTCCAATAATCCTAGATTGTTCGTTGACAACCAACGCCTGGTTTCTCCTCAATCTGCCGATATCTCTGCCCATAGGCCTCCGAGAGACTATATAAAGATAAGAGCTGAGCAATTTTTGGGTGTCATTCCGCAAGTAGCCATGACATGTTATCCTCATGGTGGATTCTGTATTGGACCTGCGAGCTTGGCTCTTAGGCCTGGCACACCACCTCTTTTGTGCGTGCTTCGATTGTGGAGAAGTCAACTCAAGACTTTCTCGACGCAAAAAAGCGTTCTTTCGGAGTTTGATCATTATGTTCTCATTTTAATGGAATTATGGACTGTGACCATCAATGTCAAGTTGACTGTCTGTGATAGCTATGAATCACTTGAAGTGAGATATGATGATTATAATGAGCAGTTTCGGGCCGTGGTCGAAATGGCGAGATCACTGCTGCAAGAAAGCTCGAGCAAGGTCTTGCCGGCGACTATCATTCAATCCTCTCTTGTGCCTGCTCTTCTCTGGTGTGGAATGAAGTGCCGTGATTCTTTAATACGAGCCGACATTGTGCGGCTTATTGATGAAATCAAGGGGCAGAATACCACGATATCTGCATTTTTGATGGCATTAAAGAAGGTTATTCAATATGAATCGGGTGATGTGAAGCTGGGAGAACAAATCCCAGAGACAGCTCGTCTTGCTTCTGTGAAGCTCAACATTATACCGGGTCAAGAGAAGGTTGACCTGTGGTATCGCACATCTGCGTTGGACCCCCACCTAATTGATGATGATTTATGGCTATATAATAGCATATCCGTTTAGATGATCGAGATATGGAGTTATAGATGAGCCCGCCATACAGTAGAACCGAATCAAGAATCAAAGTGAAGAAAAGCGATGAGCATGCTTATATATTGAATATATTATACGACTTGAACAAGCTCAATATTTAGTTCCTCGGGCCCTATCTTTCATCGTACCATCAAAAGAAAATATTCAAAATACATTGGCGAGAAATTTAATAGAACAAAAAAGAAGCTCTGAGCCTCGAAGCGCCACTGGTGGCCGTAGCTGAAGTAGCCTCGGAGGCAGACCGGACCAGTGAAGCATTTGTCATCGCAGTAGTTGATGATGATGATGATGTCGTAGAGGCAGCCGCTTTGGTACTAATTGGACTGGTTGACATTGAAACCTCAACGATATCGGTCTTTGTCGAGCTTGTCGAACTTGTGCCAACAGAGCTCACATTGCTTCCACCATCACCGCATTGGACCACAGTTTCCCAGCCACCAGCAAAGGTCTCCTCCCAGTACGATGACTGATTACCCAGAGCAAAATAGGAGAAAAAGTATCCCGAGCCAGGCTGCTCGTGCGCATTCTGGAAAAACTTGACGGCACACTCGTCGCTACATGGGAAGTCGGTTCTGGCCCAATCCTCGCTGCTGGGATAGGTCAAGTAGCAGTAATCAGAGCTGCGAATGTATCAGCGCATGCACCCTGAGCATACCACCATTTATCGAACTCACCCGCTCGTGGCACAAGCTTGGCCGTATTTGTACTGGAAAACCTCGCCCGCGGTGGCTACGGCAGCCTCATAGATATATTTATTCCCGCTAGCAAGTCCGGCTCGATCGCCATCCTTGCTGCATGCAGTATTGACGTTCTTCAGATATTGAGATAATGAATCTTTGCATGTCGATGTGCACATAGCTTGCAAGTCCGACGATTGCGGGTCGAAATCGGGATCCATAGACGCCACAATCTTGAGGAGGGTATCATCACAGTCGATGTCAGCGCTGTAGGCGTCCTTGCAAGCCTGTGAAGTCGTGTCCGCCAAGTCCTTGGTTGTGTAGTCCCAACTAGGACCAGACGTATCGAGGCTGAAGGTAGCAGTCGCCTGGCCCAACGCAGCAGATAGCGCGAAGAGGCGCAAGATCGTCGTGGCGGAGGTCATTTCACTAAAAGGTCGAAAAAAACAAGAACAAATGGAGTAAAATTATAGTTATTCCTAATAAATGAGAAATGAGAGACGAGAGGTGGGAAGTGAAACAAGTTTTTTTGAAAGAACGAAAAGACTGCACAAGTTATTCAGGGTCAAACTTTAAGCTTTCAGGGAAACAAGGACTTATAAGCGAGGTTTTAGTCTAGATCTAGAGATATTTAATGGTCCCCAAATTTTCAGGGGTTTTCGGCCTTTAAGCCTCAAGATCCACAACGTGAAGAAATCCGATAGGTTCCTAGGGTCAACTTATTATGAAAGTGATTTGGTTCCTAGAAAAGAACATCAATTACACCGACTACCAAGAATTCAACAAATAAATTTCGGAGCCAGTTCAATGACCGCTGCTGCATAGGGGGCGTGAAAGCTTGAGCCCTGTTCGATTGCCGCTAACCAGCTCTATACTAGGCGTTTGCTCGGTGGCGGCTTTTGCAAACCCTGCAACCTCATGTTGGGTCAAGGGGCCGGAGCTTCCGATAGGACATCAAGGGCCGATAATTCCCAAGAACGTCCCGTGGAATGCTATTAGAAGCCGTCTGGTCTATAACTTACCTTAATAAAACACAATTAGTCAAGCGAAAATGTATCGCTGCTAGTTTCGAACTTGAACAGGGTCCTTGTCTCCAGGCTTACTCATGGAACCGTTTGTTTGTAGAAAGAGAAAGGATATAAGGAGTGATCGAAAACAAAATACTATAACAGGTGAATGGCTAGCACATCAAATCATTTTGGGATACCTTACTCTACTCAGCACGAAGCCTAGAAAGTCCAGGAAATAGAGGGTGAGATATTGCAGTGACGCTGTGAGCTATAGGTCTCCATAAGAGCACCGAAATAGATAAATAAAAAGCTGACAAGCCGGGAATCCTTAAAAGAGCTGCAGTAGCAAAATCGCCGTCTGTATGTGGTTCAAGACCTAAAAAGCGTCAATCCTTTGAACTTGGCACAATATGTATCTTGCCACTCAGCCATCCACACCCTACTACGCATGTTCAATTGGCGATCAAGAAGATCTTAATCTAGGTACTAACTACTTGACCAAAAAGCAACTTTACTTGATGAATTTAGGCTTATTTTTACAACCAAAAAGCTACGATAGCCTCGCGATAAACACGAAGGTGAAGCCTCACTGTGCTAAACATCATCCGATATATATCTCACCAACGCGTCGGTTTGAGGAATCGAGAATTCAGATGGAATATCTCGACTTTACTTTTTACTATCAAGGATGAGAGATAAAGTGAAAATGTGATTTGCATTGTTGTCAAATATTCGACAATAATTTCATATATAAACATAAATGCTCGCCAACATGATGCATATTCAAACATTTCCAGCTGGCCACTCGACACAACAGTGACCTAGCATGACAAAGCAAAAGAAAATCGTCAAAAGTCATGAAGATATGTACACACGCTACATGCTATACATTATACAGATGAGGTGGCATTTGCAGCAAATGCCATTTAGAGGCGGTGCTGAACAGGCGACTCAGGAGCCGGAATGGAGGCAGTAATCTTCTCAATGGGCTCATCCCACTGCAAGATACGAGCCATCTTGTTATATGAGTCAATACCACGGCGGGCGTGATCGGCAGGAACAAAGGGATCAGTTTCACCCAAGGTACGGCTAAATAGCTCGAGAGAAACCCAGCCACGGAAACCGAGATCTTCGAAGAAAACGCGTGCAACATCCAGAATAGGGAGATAGCCGCCGCGAGACTCCTCGAAGGGGAAGAGACGAGCGTTGCGAGACCAGTTCATACGCACGGGGTTGCCGGCAACGTAGAAGGGGTGCTTCTCATCCAGAGGAGCAGAGAGACGCTCACCATCAACGAGCTGAACGTAGAAGATCTTGGCGGGGTCAATGTTGGCAGTGCGGAGACGTTCCAAGGATGCAGCCAGATCAGCAGCCGCGTTGGGGGTACGACCAGTGGGACAAGCAGGGTCAGCGTAGACACGACCGGCAATGTTGAACGAGTCCAAGCAGAGACCAAAGTTAGGACGGTCAACATCACGGACAATCTCCCATGAAGCTTCCCAGGTATCAACATGATCACCCCAGCAGAGAGCCTCGTACACAAAGCGGAAGCCAGCACCAGCGCCCAGATCAGCCAGACGCTGGAGATCGCGAACAATGACGGCGCGGTCACCAGTTGTGCGTGCAGCTCCAGTCTGGGGATCCGGACCGAGGAAGTTGGAGGGGACTTGGATCATGTCTGTGCCCAGCGCCCGCGCCAGGGTGAACCACTTGGGAAGCTTCTCGTTCACGAGACGGTCTGACTCGGCCCGGTCGATGAGGCCTTCGTACATGGAGAACGGCTGCAGGCAGATGATGGTCATGCCGAGACGTTCGCACATCCGCCGTGTTGACTTGGCAGCTTCGAGGTGATCTCCGTTGAAAACGCGCTGGGCATAGCAGTCCAGGTCGTCAAAAAATAGTTCGATGCCTTCAAAGCCGTGGGCTGCGGCTTGCATCAGTTTGCCGGGAAGGTCGTGGACCCAGGGCCGGCCCAGGGACATAGAGGCAATGCCGGGACGGTTGAAAGCCATATTTTAAAGTAGTGTGAATGTGGTGAGACTGTGACAGGGTCTTTTTATAGATCGAAGTAGGCGAGGTCTGGGTGAATCTTCAGACTAGGTCAGGATGAGAGTAGATTTCGTAGAGGGGAAGTTACAAAAGGGAAGATATTAAGTTAAAGATAAATGAAGGATATTAGGGCTAAGAAGAAGAGATAACGAAACATTATCCCCTCGAATTGTTCTGCCTTTTCCCCCGTTGGAGGCGCGTAAGATCACAAGCGGCTAAGCGTTGTGCCCGGAACGTTTACCCGCTCAACGTTCCCCACTCGGAACTCCGCCATTCCCAGGCTGCGGATTTTTCTTTAGAAATGCAGAGTCGCTGGTCCCTGACATTACTATTACTGTATTTCCGTAGGCTCCGCCAAGTCAACTCCGAGGCCCCGAGTCGGACGCGGTTCAGGGTCCGCAATGTCCGGGGCAATGACACATTTTCCGGGGTACTCATGCACACAAAAACCCCCGGATTGAACTTCCACTTGACACCACCTTGCAAAAAAAATCGATTCGGCCAAGCTACTATATAATATCCGACCAGAATGTCCGTTAAAGTTGCAATCATTGGCGCTGGCCTCATCGGCCCCCGCCACGCGAAATCCGTCCTCTCAAACCCATCTACCGACCTTGCAGCCCTGGTGGACCCAATGCCAGCAGGCGAAGCAATCGCAAAAGAGCTCAACACAAACTACTATCCAACAGTGGCATCTTTACTCGCTTCTCCCAACCGCCCAGACGCAGCGATCGTCTGCACACCAAACCACACCCACGTCCCTGTCGCGAAAGAACTACTAGCAGGCGGCGTCCACGTTCTCCTCGAGAAGCCAGTAAGCGACACCTTGGAAACAGGCCGCTCGCTCCTGGAGTATGCCAGCGCCCCCGAGCGTGCGCACCTCAAACTCCTCGTCGGCCACCACCGACGCTTCAACCCCTACGTGCGAGCCACAAAGTCGATCCTAGACTCGGGCTCCCTAGGCCGCCCCATTGCCGTGAATGGACTCTGGACCCTCTACAAGCCAGATGCCTACTTTGCGCCCCCAACAGACTGGCGTGCCTCCAACGACCGCGGCGGCGGCGTAATCCCCATCAACCTCGTCCACGACATCGACCTCATGCACCACCTCTTCGGCCCAATCACCCGCGTCACGGCGGAAAAGACCCTCCCCCAACGCCCCAGTCCACCGCACAATGCCGACGAGGGCGCAGCCTTGACAATGCGCTTTGCATCTGGCGTTGTTGGCACATTCCTTATCTGCGACGCCACGCCCTCGCCGCACAATTTCGAAACCGGGACTGGTGAAAACCCTCTCATTCCTCGCTCGGTTACTGGTGGTGATTCGGACTTTTACCGTATCTTTGGATCGGAGGCTTCGCTTAGTGTGCCTGACATGACGCGTTGGAGTTATGATGGGCGGGCTGAGAAGAGTTGGAATCATGAGTTGACTGTTGATCACATTGAGCTGCCTGATGAAGCTTGGCCGTTTGATTTGCAGCTGGCGCATTTTGTTGATGTTATCCGTGGTACGGCTGAGCCTAGTTGCTCTGGTGAGGAGGGGTTGAGGGCTTTGATTGTTTGTGAGGCTGTTCAGAAGGCTATGCGGTCAGGTCAGCCTGTTGATATTAATGTGGATTTGCTTGCGAAATGAGATGGAATGGTAAAGTCATGCTTAAGGCGAGTTCTTTTTTCATTTTCTTCATCTATTCATTTTTGGTTGTTTGAAAAGTTTACAATGATTGATGTAAAGATAAAAAAAGGGTATATTCATTGAACAACATATACAACCAGGCGCTGGTTGCATCTTTGCACTCTTGTGCAGTGTATATATAAAACCAGGCGGCCCCAGAAGAAGGCACGCCCTATTCAACCAAGACATATCGAATCCAAGGACAGACACAGTCCGGTCCGACTCAAACGACCAAATCATACCAATCTACGCAAGACATCATCAAACATGAGAGTGAAAGAAAAGAATCATCAAGTTCAAGCAAACTTTGCCTGAGTCGCCTCAACCGAAGCATGCTCAACCTGCTCATCGGCAATCTTGCCAACAGAGATACCGGACTCCTCAACATCGTGACGGAAGCGAGCTTCGTCATCACGAAGTTGAGCAATCATTTGTCCGTGTGCGCGCCAGACAGGCTTGATATCGAAGAGCTGGTCCATGCTCTCAAGGGGAATACCCTTTGTCTCAGGGACGAGGAAGTACACAAAGACGATGGAACACATCATCAGCGACGCGAAGAAGAAGTACACGCCATATCCCATGGCTGTGAACATCTGCGGGGTGAAGCGCGAGATGAGGAAGTTCCACAACCAGTTTGAGGCGGCAGCGCAGGCTTGAGCGAGGGAACGCATGTTGGGGTCGAACATTTCCTGTTGGGGATGTTAGCTTATAGACAAGGTATGCTTGGGTAATATATCGTAGGATACTTACAGAGTTGAGGACCCAGGGGGTTCCGTTCCAGGTGGGGGTGTAGAAAACTGTCCACAGGTAGAAGAAGAACATGGCTGCGATACCGCCGCCGCTGAGAGTATCGCTGGCGTTTTCCTCTGGCTTGGCGATCTTGATGTAGGCACCGACGATCCAGAGACAGACGGAACCACCTGCGGCACCGACGAGGAGGAGGTTTCGGCGACCGACGTGGTCGATCAGCCAGAGGAGCCAGATAAAGGTGACGACAGTCTTGACAACACCGAAGATACCGGTGGTGAAGAGACTGGTGTTGGTACCACGGACACCGATCTAGAAAATTGTTAGCGCGATTCACTAAGAACATAAAAGCTATAAGATGAGATGAACTTACCGACTTGAAAACTGTTGGACTGTAGTAATTGATGGCGTTGATGCCAGAGCCATTCTGCCAGAAGAAGAGAGCGCTTCCGAGGAACAGGCGCCACATGACCTTCTTGTTAGTTCCAGCAGCCTTGAAAGGCTTCCAGAAACCGATACCGATGCTGCGGCGCTGCTCCTCTAGGGCCTGGTCAATGGCACCAATTTCCTCGATCATGTAGATGTCATCAGCAGGCAACTGGCGCACCCAGCAGAGGTTCTTAATAGCCTCCTCACGGCGACCACGACCAAATAGCCATCGGGGCGACTCGCGGATAAAGACAGCACCAATGATAAGCAGACCAGCAGGGATCAGTTGAACAGCGAAGGGGATGATCCACTGCTTATGAGAAGGAGCCAAAGTTTCGGAGACACCGAACTAGTAACACGATGTTAGTAGAGAACACAACCCATATAAGACAATGACAACTCACGTTAATCCAGAAACCAACAAGACCACCAACTTGCCAACCGAGCTCATAAACACCAACCAATCTACCACGAATAGCAGGCGGTGCTAATTCAGAAATATAGATAGGAGTGATGTTAGAGCCAGCTCCGACACCCAGACCAGCAAGGACACGACCCGCATAAAGCAGACCAAGACCACGATCACCATTGACACCAAGCATAAGACCAGCACCAAGAATGAAAATCAAACCAGCACACAACAAACCGATCCTGCGGCCCCAGAAGTGTCCGATCGGGTACGCGAGAAACGCGCCGAAGAAGGCACCGGCCTGGTAGCAGGAAACGATATTGGCACTGATGAGATTCTGGGTAGCCTTGGACATGCTTTCAAAAGCGAACTCGGTCTTGAACGACTCAAGGGCGAGGGTTGTGCCGATGAAGGCACTGTCGTAGCCGATCATGCATGATGTGCATGAGGCTACTGCTGCCAGGAGGTAGACTTTCCAGTTGTAGACTGCCTTTGGGGTTGGCCGATCTTCGACCAGCTTTAGGATAGACATGGTGGCGGGTCAATATGATATAATAGAATAGGAGAAAAGAATTGAGTGTGTGAATATTGCAAAAGGAGATCTTGATCTTAACCCAGTGCTAGATGCAGAGAGGTAGGAAGACCTTCGACCTGAGGGTAGGCGAACTACCACGTGTAAGGTGAGGGAAGTGATGTGCAGGGGGTGAGTGTGTGAAGTGAAGTGAGGAAGAAAGAAGAGGGAAGGAGGTTGAAATAAATAGACGAGCCCACGCCACGTTTTTTAGGACCCAACTAGCGACGATGGGCCACGAGCTAAATTAGCTTTAGCCCCGGATTGTCGATTTGCCCGTGGAAGAGAGAGAAAAGAGAAACCTGGGGTTGTGGGAAGGGGACAAAATCGTGGAGGTGTGGAGGCGGAGAAAGATATAGCGCAGATTAGCTTTGAGAAAAAGAGACTATTCGCCAAGGAGCGGCAAAACGAATACTCTTCAGTGAGGGAGAGCAGTACGAGGAAGATTTGGCTTTTTTTGCCTCTTGGCGTTGTGGCTTTTTGGCTTTTTTTTTTCATAGCAGAGACTAACTCTGACTCCCAAGGCTTGGATTTGGCACTAAGAGAAAATGCGCCGTTTGGTTGGACGATGTGGATCCGGGGAAGAGTCTCGTGACTTGTATAG
Organism: Penicillium nucicola; assembly: GCF_028828085.1. Taxonomy (NCBI): domain Eukaryota; kingdom Fungi; phylum Ascomycota; class Eurotiomycetes; order Eurotiales; family Aspergillaceae; genus Penicillium; species Penicillium nucicola. Next base: position 3,169,016 of record NW_026643127.1, read on the forward strand.
TTCTGGCCGTCTGGGGCTCTCTGGGGTACCCCGGGGGCAATGCCAATGCACGTCCCAAGACTTGGGCCCAGATTGAGACCGAAATAGCGAAAATAGTACACATTTGATTGGCAGGTATGGAATGGAGCCATGTGCAAGCGAGGGTGGGAACGGCCAATGACTGTTTGAGGCAATGGAGTGGCGGGGAAAAGCGCTTCCCCGGTGGTTCTGGGCAGTGCTGGGCAGTCCTCGGCAGCCCCTGCGAACAATCTGTCACTGGCGTCTCACCCGGACACTTAATTTGGGTGCCGTGGCTAGTCCAACCTTTGTTGTAACTGTTGTTCTCTGATTGGCTTGATTGGACCTACTGCGAGTCATTGTTGACTCCCCATGGGGTGAGTGTATGAGGCTGGGGGAAAGCGTTCAGCCCTAGGGATGGATAGTGGCGCACGCATCAAGTATGTCTACAGTCAAGTCAATGCAAAGGAAAAACGAGGAGAATACATCTGAATGACACAACCCCTTCATGTAGAATACCAAACCCCGGTTAGTAATTCAAGAGTCCCCCGAGGCCGGGTGTCCAAGCGGGAGATCGGATACCGCAGCGGAGTGGGGAAGAAGTGGGAAGGAGCAAAATGTTTCTCCGCCCACGGCTCAATATTTTCCGACTTCATTTTGTGTTATAACATAACCCCTCCCCCTCTACACAGATCGACTGTACACACCGACAGATCTTTTCAAAATCAATCCATCATGTCCGTCGAAATCAACCAAACACCAGAGGAGCCCATCTCCATCCCATCCCACCTTGATGGCGTCGCCTACCTCTACGGTCACCCTCTCCTCAACTCCCTCTCTCCCCCTCTCCACCAAACAGTCTACAATGCCCTCGGCCTGAACTGGACTCAAATCCCCCTGTCCAGCGTGACAGGCACATCAGAGACCTACCCCCCACCCTACACGAAGTCACCCCCAATTGAGAAATACCTGGCCTCAATCAAATCCAACCCTAAATTCGTCGGTTCGTCCGTGACAATGCCCCACAAGGTCGCAATCATGCCTCACCTCGACGACCTGACCGAGCATGCCCGCCAAGCCGGCGCCTGCAACACCATCTTCCTGCGCAACGACCCTGTCACCGGTGAACGCCAGTACGTCGGCACTAACACCGACTGCGACGGTATTCGCGAAGCCCTCACTCAGAACGCGCCCGATGCCTCGCGCTTCCGCGGTCGTCCCGCTCTCATCATTGGAGGTGGCGGTACCGCCCGTACCGCTATCTACGTTATGCGCCGCTGGCTCGGCTCCAGCGCGATCTACATCGTCAACCGTGATGCCGATGAGGTCGCCGCCATCGTGGCCGAAGACCGCGCACGCAACCCGGACCCTAAGGCCCAGGCCCCGCTTATCCCTGTCACTGACGCTGCCGAGGCTGCCCGTCTCGAGGCTCCTGCTGCTATCGTCTCTGGTATCCCCAACTACCCTCCCAAGTCTCCCGAGGAGTTGAATGCCCGTGCGGTCGTTCAGGCTTTCCTTGGCACTGCTGCCAATGCGGAGAAGCAGCAGGGTGTTATCCTTGAGATGTGTTACCACCCTAACCCCTGGACTGAGATTGCTCAGTTGGCTTCTACTGGTGGTTGGAAGGTGATCCTTGGTTCCGAGGCTCTGATCTGGCAGGGTCTCGAGCAGGCACGCCTTTGGACTGGCAAGGATATTATTGGTACTCCTGGGCTTGTGCAGCAGGTTAAAGATATCGTTAACAAGTCTATCGCTGAGCGGTCGACTAACAAGTCCAGCCTTTGAGTGTGATGACTTTTAAGACTTTTGATATCCTTGTTTCTTTACTATTTATGACTGTATATAGCGTGAAATAGTTGCATGGGCTACACAGGTATATAGATGGCGTCAGTTCCGGAATATATGTCACTAGATCTATCATAAATTGTCTCATGCTTGGTATGTAATGTATCGTGTTATGCCAAAATAAAAACGTTCACGTTCACGCTCCCGGTCGTGAATAGTCCAGGTTGCGGACACGGCGCCAAACTTCACGTACTGTGCGCTCTTGTGTCTCGCGGCCTGTCTCGGTGGCGGAAGGACCAGCCGGTCTGGAGCTCGTTAGTCAATTTTCTGGAAGTGAAACGAGCTGGAATTATGGAAGACATACCTAATGGCCAGGTACAACCGACTTCCCAACTTAACATCCTCAATCGGACAGGTAGCCTCATTTTCGGGAGGATTAGCAGTAGTCATAAGACCACCAGCTTCCAAAAGAATCGCAACACCAGCAGCGATATCCCTAGAAAGCAATCAGTCAAACCAGAAAAGCCAACAAAGGGGGGGTGGAAATAAACTAACCACTCCCAACAGCCTCCCTCCCACCATATATCGAAAGACCCCATAGCAACATAAGCCAAATCAAGCGTCGCACTACCCAAGCTGCGCATGCCATGCACCATACCACCACGCCCATTCCGACTACCCAGCTCAGCAGCCATATTAACAAAACTTTCGATCTTGCGATGCATATTGCCATCAGGGATATCGCGGCGGTCCTTGCCCCACTCGCAGGAGAAGATACACTGCGAAGGCGCGTTGGCTGGCATGGGCGGGATTGGGTTATGCATTAAGGGCAGGCGCCGCGTCTCGTTTAGCCAGGCGCCCCGGCCGGGGCAGGCAGACCATAGTTGATCGGTGAAGGGGGCGTAGATCACGCCGATTGTTGGACGGTTGTTTACCACGAAGCCGATTGAGACACAGAACATTGGGAAAATGTGTGTGTAGTTTACCGTTCCTTTTTCCATTGTTAGATTTTTGGTTTTGGGGGTAAATTAAGATTGACCAAGTTTACCGTCTAATGGGTCGATGCACCATGTTGGATCGTTGTCGATTAGGTAGTCGCGCGACTGGCCTTTGGCGTATGTTTCTTCACCGAGGAATCTGAAGTTTATCAATATTGAATGCTTTTGTTTGATCTTGTTTCGCTAGAACTGACTTGTGAGTGGGGTATTTAGCTTGCAAAGCCGATCGAATAAATACTTCGACGTCTGGAGGGGGGTAGTTAGCTTTGTATCCCCCGGTCTTCCTGCCGACGTCTTGGAATACCTTCGTCTGTCTGTGTGACAATATCCACCGAGTTTTCTTTTTCCTCAAATGTTTGAGCGACTCCGTTTGCGTTGTCAATGCGCTGATCTACGCGGTCCATGAGCATCTTGCCGGCCTTACGGCCCAGGTCAATTGCGAAGGCGTAGATCTCGTCATACTCCTGTTGGGAGAAGATTACGGTCATGATGGGTGTTATGGCGTGTTGCTCAATTATCGACGTAGAATATGTGTATAAGAGGAGAAGTGAGAGGGGAAGCTACTTGAGTCACCCGGTGAAAATTGGAGGTCAGAGGAACCGCCACTAGCCGGGGCTTATCGAGAAGTATCCACTAAGGCTCCGGGCGGGCGGTTTGGAGTATAAACTGGCGAACTGGTTACTATTTACTACATGCCAACAGTATTCGATATTGACTGAGAGTCGATAAACGAATTGTGATGCATGGATGCACCTTTCATACTGGGCGACGTCTAAGTGGAATATCATATCCAAGGTATCCGCCACGTTCTCCCCGCAAATCGACCAGCCCAGAGTCCAACGGTCTTCTGATTTGTAACACGGCTAAAGATAGCTCAATCGCTTAGAGAAAACAAAAGAGGAATCTAAGCCTCAAACAAATCTCAGCCCCGGTCACGTTCATGCGTAGTGTGGGGGGATCCATCTGGGTACTCGGTCAGCCGGGGTATGGACAAGAGCTCCCACACTCGCACCCAAACTCCCCACAATCAGGATGGAATTCGAAAGAAAATGAGATCATCCGAATACAAGCCCCGACACTAACATTGCAATGTTACAATACTGTACAGTGTACGGAGTAGACCCCTCCAATTCTCCGAGTTCTCCACCAAAAGTCCGCGGCAGATTACTCACCCGAGGCAAAATGCGGAGGCAAAAGTCTATACCGAATAACGAAGCACATATTATACATTTGCAACATATCCCACTTCCATCACGACTGAATCCAATTCCCGTCCAACCCCCCCAAAATACCATACTCAACTACCATCTACCACCCACCAGCCACCAAAATGCCCAAATCAATCCTCCTCATCAACGGCCCAAACCTCAACCTCCTGGGCACTCGCGAGCCCCACATCTACGGCCACACGACTCTATCAGACGTTGAGAACAGCAGCCGCGATGTCGCAGCCAGCCACAACGCAAGTCTAGAGTCTTTCCAGTCAAACCACGAAGGCGCAATCGTGGATCGCATCCAAGCAGCGCGCGGCAAGGTCGACGGCATCATCATCAACCCAGGTGCCTACACGCATACATCCGTCGCGATCCGGGATGCGTTGCTGGGAATTGAGGTTCCTTTCATCGAGCTCCATGTGAGCAATGTTCATGCCCGTGAGCCGTTTAGACATCATTCCTACTTTAGTGATAAGGCTGCTGGCATTATTGTTGGACTTGGAGTCCATGGGTATAAGGTTGCTGTTGAGCATGTTTGTTTGAATTTCAAGGAGTTGGAGAAGGCTGGGCTTAAGTCTGCTCTTTGAGTTGGTTAAAGTTGGCGAGAACTGGCAAAATTGACTGTATATACTTGTTCGGTGATGGCTTTTATGAATAGATATGATTTGATCAAGTGATGTATTGATATTGGTACATACTTTGCTTAGCCACGCTGTTTGGGTAAGATACTATGTGTTCTGGTAAGAAAGGTGGTTCTGTCCATACCTTAGGACAGCTCCATCGAGTTCTATCAGGTGTGTGAAAAGTGCTTCAATGATTGACATGAACCACGACGTCGAGCTAATTAAGAGAGAGGCCGGCCAGCGGCACAGGTGGTCCCGTAATATCTCGACAATTGAGTGGTAGATTCGAGACAATCATCGTTTGGGCGTTCCGGACATGCCCAACGACTGCGACTCTCGCCGTACACCCGGTGGGGTTCCATTGCCTGGTATTTGCTGCGTCTGCGCAAGCAGGAACGGCTCAATCTGACCCGAGAAGGAGTAAAGCTCTGGGATCCCGGCATCTGAGACGAAGCCTAGGTTCTGCATGAACTCCGGCTGATTATCAGCTCTGTACGAAAGGTGTGTCAGCAATCATATGATGGAACGTTGAATAAGAACGACATACTTCTCGGCACCATCCAAGGATGCTAACTCGTCAAATAATGCATCGAGATCGGGGGCAATTCGCCTGCGTGGCGGGCCGTATCCATCCATGTCGACGAAAGGACCCAGACCCATTGATGGATCCTGATATGCTGCTGGGTGGTATTGTGTAGGGTATGGAGGAGAAAGATCAGGAAGCATGGCTGTGCCATTCTGAGGCTTGGGAGGAGCCGAGGTATGATGGCGAAGTCCGCTGGCGAGCGCTCCGTCCATATGTCCCTGTTGCGGAGGTACATCTGGACCACCACCGACAGTCGCTAATGAAGATGTAGATGTAGGAAGAAGTGATACATCTTCAATATGCTGTGTAGCCCGTAGCCAAGGCGTGGAGATGAATGAGTCGCTAGGAGCAGATGTAGGATGTGCGTTGGATGGAAGGGGAGGTCCGTCTGCAGGAGGCATGTGATGTGAAGGAGTGCCCACTGAGATGGAAGAAGGCATAGTGATATCCCCATTTACAGAAATTTCCATTTGTTGCGAAACAGCAGGAGATGCACCGCTGACCTGTGGTCTGTGTGGCATAGGCTGATTTGCCGCTTGTCGGTCAGATATGTTCCATAATACAGAAAGATGAGAGGAGAAAGTATGAATCTTGTTCCGCAAACCCATATCCAGATCAGAAGGAACCTCTCTAGACAGAGAGCGCGGAAGACCGAATCGAAGCATCATGCCAAAGGTTGGCGCAGTGGCCGCGAAACTGTAGGTATCCATGTAAAGCTGAAGCAGCTGGAGTAGCCGGTTCACACTCTCTGCCGCGCGAGCTTTGTGTGGTGGTTCCGCGATGTTCTGATCAGCTTCCCGAATGGCTATTTGAGAGCTTAACGCGATGACAACACTTTCATAAGTTATTTCCAGACTGAAGATATGTGGAGATGCCAGTTTGATAGGACGGCTCTGTAAGTCCACGCGATAGCTTTTAGGAACAGACGTTGTCCAACGATGCAAGTGCAGTTCCAGTGTTTCAAGCTGCGACCGAGAAATAGTCGGGTCATTTTTGCAACAGCAAAGATCATTAAGAATGGACACCAAACCGACAAGACGATTGAAAGTGCTGAGTGCATGAAGCGGTCCGCGCTGCATTGAAGCACGAGAGGCCTGGGGAGGCCGTAACCCAGTCTGATCTTCCCATGGATGCCATTCCTCGAGTCCATCCTCGTTGATGGATCCTACCCTTGCCAAGTCTGCCCTCCTCAATGAAGGACATTGTGAAGTTTGTTCAGCAATAAGAGTCTCAAGAACAAAGCAGCCCAGGAAGACGTGTTTAGCTCGGCCAAGCTGCTTGTCTTGGCCAGGTGCCCTTGAAGATGATGAATAGCAAGGCTGATCAAGACCTAGTGCGTGGGAGATTCGCACGGCTTGACCGACAAGCATCCATGACCCAGTCCATTCCTGTTGGCCAAATTTGACCAGACCCAGGATTAACAAGGCTTGAACATGACCGATCTCATGCGGACCACTTTCAGATGGGATGAGTTGTCGAGCAATGTTGTACATTTTTGAAGGGCTCATGTGGGAGTTGGTTTGTTCGTCGGCTTGTCGGGTCGCTGCGATCGAGGCATCCTGCAGCGATGCGAGGGTGAGAACAGCCCACAAGGCTGCATGCTCGCCAGATCCCGGGGCGAGACGTGACACGTATACATCACCTTCGGTATATTGAAAGGCAGTTCGTAAAATATCGTGTTTTTCTAATATGGGAAACCAACATTGCGTGTAAGAAAAGTAGATGTCGAAAAGGGGCCATGCGTTGTAAGGAAGTCGAAGTGGTGTTTTCATCAGCGATCGAGAGTCTTCGAGGGCAGAAGAGAGAGCGTAGGGCGGTGATAAATCTTCCGTCGAGATTGTTTGAACAGAAGAGTCGCGCATGGGACGGGCGCCGATGTTCTTCATCGATGGCATGCCAATTGCTGTCCGAGAGGGTGATACACCTGGTAATGGAGTCTCGCGTGCTTCCATTCCTTCTGGCATCTGCCATTCTTGAGCTTCAGCAGAGGCAAGAATTCCATCGACATCTAAAGGTGTTTCCCCCTCGCTGTAGGCTTGGAGGTTTCGCTCCCTTTCCTCTTCGGGTTGCTCAAGGACGACCAGTATTCGCTCAATGTCTCGGAGAACGGTGCTGTTTTTGAAGGAAGACAGTAACGTGTCGGAGCCCTCTGCTTCCTTGCCCATAGTGGCCAAGTGACTCGGAAGGTTGATTGATCGCATTAAAGCCCGCATCACATCCTCACTGCCTTGTATCCGTTGGAACACCAGCCCCCAGAGTAATTCGAGGGATCGAATGTACCCTGTGGGCAAGCCTCTTTTCTTCGGATTGGCTTTGTATGTACAAGGACGACAGAGCGATGCACAAGTCGAGCATATTGGCTGTATTCCGTCGCACTTGTCCTTTTTCGAGCGGCAGCTGTCACAGGCCCGGGAGACTCGCTGACGCTTCGGTTCGCCCATCGCCTTCCCATCTTCGTCGGGGTCAGTCGCTCGTCGTTTCGATTTGCCGCCCGCGCCAGTGGCTTGGCGCGTTTCGGCGCTCATGGTGATTGAAATCGCGATCCACCTATATGGTTCGGTCGCATGTTCCTGCAGCGTGATCGTATGACGAGATGAATCTTTTGCCGACGGCGGCAGCACGGACGAACCGGCCTCTACGCCATAAATCTAGCCCCACTAGCGTGATTTGAAGATAACCGAGGGCGTTGCAATGGCGTGCACGAGGTGAAGTTGTGAAGGTGAACAGTGCAGGCAAGTTTGTTCCGGGGAAAGATGGATACCCGGCTAGCGGTGAGCCAGTCAGTGCCCTGCAAAAGGTAATAGCGCACAGGCCGGAGGCGGCGTTCGACCACCACAACGAGTTTTTCGAAGATTAGCACGTTAAATGAACGCCCTCGAAGTTGCGACTAATTCAATAGACAACCGATGATTTTCCCGGGGCCGCATTTGCACGTTTTTCGCTTTGACCTGCAACTAAGCGTAAAGTACCGACCCCGCGGGGAAAGAAAAACCGCCGGCAGAAGGCTGAGCCGCCTTATGTAATGGTATCGAGTCGGTAATTTCTTCTCTTCTCCCCGCAAAAGTGGTCGCTTACCATATCCAGGGCCCTTCACTCCGCAATTTCTCCGATCCGATTTCGACTTCATATTCATCTGACCGTTGGACTTCCCCCTACTTTGTGGTAATGGGCATTCCTCGCTGTTCGTGAAATCTCTCCTGATCACGGGTCCACTTCTTTGCGCCATGTCTATTCTAGCACGCCCCCCGAAACGGAAACTGCACGAAGTCGAGCCGCTGGAGGATGGCCCTCGAAAGTACAGTTCCAGTGGGTTCGCATCCCCCGTCGTATCCATGTCCAGACCGTCCTCTCGTCGATCGAGCGAACACCGAGAAGTTTCCGACTCCCATTCGCTGCCGTCCTTGCGGGAACTTCACTCCAATCGCGGATCGCCCGTTATGTTCGAGAACAGTCACCTCCAGACCCATCGCACCTTCAGTCCAAAGGCATCCATTGTGTTGATCGGAATTCGTGGCACGGGCAAGTCGAGTCTCGCGGTTATTCTTGCCGCAACCTCCGGCCGGCGCTTGATCGATGCAGACCGCTACTTTCAACAGATTGTGGGATGTTCTCGTGCGGCATTTAAAAAAGAGAATGATGGCCTCGTATACCGACAGCAAGAGGCGCGTGTCATGGAGTCTATGCTGGCAGATAACCAGGAGGGATGCGTGATTGCTTGTGGGGCCGGATCGATGGAGCGCAACGGACAAAGACTTCTCAGGGAGTACGCCCAAACGCATCCAGTGATACACGTCATTCGGGACCCAGAAAGCATTCAGTCTTACCTCAAGGCTTGGGATACCCAGAAGGTCCGCCATTTTCTCGAGATATCTGGCCCGATCTACCGAGGTTGTTCAAATCTCGAGTTTTTCAATCTCTCGGAGACTAGAAGCGACAACACGGATAAAGACGACGCCAATACATCGCCAGCACATAAGATCGAACCACGATCACATACCCCCATCCCGTTCTTGACTTTGAAACGGGTGCAACGGGACTTCCTCCGCTTCATTGCATTTATCACTGGCGATATCGCCGAGCTGAACAGCCAACATGCATCCTTCCCACTCTCGCTGCTACCTGTGGAATCCAGGAATTATACTTCTGCGGTTACTGTTCCACTTTCCAAGCTAGGCGAGCAAGGTGTCGACATTGAAGAGCTGGAATTCACTGCCGATGCTTTCGAGCTGGCAATCGATGTTGCAGACCCTTCAGCCCAACCGGGAATCGATTCAAATATTGCAGACAGCATCAGTCAAGCCGTGGCGAACATTCGTCGTAACATTATCGTCCCCTTGATATACCACGTTGAAAGTTATACCACCCCTGGTGGCCCCTCATCGCCTACCCGCACTCCTGTTCGTTGTACCGACGAAACCTATCTGAATCTTGTTCGACATGGGCTGCGCCTCTCTACAGGCTTCCTCACTGTAGATCTTTCTCGTGATGACCACATCATATCCCAGATCATTTCAGCCAGTGGTCGGACTCGAATTATTGGCCACTTCGAAGCTTTCCAGCCATTGCCGGGAGGTTGGGATGGTGATGAATATATGAAAATTTATGAACGAGCCAAAAGACTCGGATGTGATGTTGTGCGATTATTTCAACCCGCGGAGTCCGCGGAGGACAATCTTGCAGTGCAACGATTCCGCCATCGAGTTCAAAGTCTCCCCGTTTCTGGACTTCCCTTGATTGCCTACAACACAGGCCCTCTCGGCCGCATGTCTCGCTGTTTCAATCCAATTCTTACCCCTGTCACACATCCATCCCTGGTCAATCAGCCGTCAACCCAACTACGCTCAGATATCACTGCCCGCGAAGCACAGCAAGCTCTCTACAGCTCCTTTACGTTGGATCCGATGCAGTTCTTCGTCTTTGGTGCAAACACTACATATAGTATGTCACCGGCCATGCACAACACGGCATTCAAAATATGTGGGTTGCCGCATAAGTATTCGATCCACCAGTCGCCCACTTTGCGTGGGTTGAACGATCTAGTCGAGAATCAATACTTCGGCGGATCCAGTGTCAGTCTTCCATATAAGACAGAGTGCATTCCTCTGCTTCATTCCATGTCTACACACGCTCGCGCCATCGGTGCTATTAACACCCTCATCCCTATCCGAAATTTCAGTGACACCAACAATCTCCTCCTGCAAGAATCCTCAGTCTTCCTTGAGAAGAGTCATGCAGGTCCTATCAAGGGTCTTCATGGTGACAACACCGATTGGATTGGTATCTGCAATTGTATTCGCCGAGGCTTGTCCCCTGCGAACGCGGTACGACCGTCATCTACCGGCCTTGTCATCGGTTCTGGTGGAATGGCTCGTGCTGCGATCTACTCCATGATCCATCTCGGCATACAGAACATCTTCGTTCACAACCGTACTCTTGCCAACGCAGAGAAGTTGGCACATCACTATAACCGACAAGACCTTCACATCAAAGAAGCCCTTGGATCCGGACGTCCCACGGTCCACATCATCGCTTCGCTATCCGACCCTTGGCCCGCCGATTTCAAACAACCCACCGTTGTAGTTTCCGGTATTCCAGCTCACAGTATCGGCGGTCAGCCAGCGCCGAACTTCCAAATGCCCACCCACTGGTTGGAAAGTCCAACAGGCGGTGTCGTCATCGACGTAAGTCATCATTCCCACAGCACCCTCAATCTCCCATGAGTTCCATCTAACCACCTGCTATAGCTGGCATACAAACCTCTGAACACCCCTCTGATGAAACAAACTCGCGCTCTATCCCATCGCGGGTGGGTCGCCTTGGACGGCCTCGACGTCCTCCCCGAGCAAGGTTTCGCTCAGTTCGAGTTATTCACCGGTCGTCGCGCGCCTCGGCGTGTCATGCGGAGTATCGTGCTCCAAGAGTACAAAGACGATGAAGGCAATGATGATCATGACGCAATACAGGATCGACTGCAACAGATGGACGGGCAACCCAGCTGAGGCCTTTCCCCGTTCCTTCAGGCTGCCATTGACCTCCTGTGGCATAATCTTACCCCGAGCTGAGCTCTTACACCATAACAAAAGTGCTATAGCGTAGTGTGCAAGCACTAGGGAGGGATCACTTGACCTTTCTGTGGCATTGAAGCCCATGTGCATTGTTGCGCTTGTGAAATGAGTGATATGTTTATATATATGTCTTAACGATACCAATACGAATGTGCATTGCACTGATTTCTGTTACTCGCATCCCTAATAGAGCCGAATGTTGCAGTCTTCGCTTGCGTCAATAACTTGGCAACCATGGTGGACTTCACGTTCCTCCTCAGTCAACCATTGAAGCATCGCCAGAGGAGGGATCGAAACCCCAAACACTGTCGCTGTATCTTTGATGGCTTGGAATTGAAAAGGAAGTCAACGGCGAGATCTAGGCCAACTCATCACATCCCTATGTGATGCCAGGTGGGGGAACTGGACGAAAGGTGAGCCCACAGATCCGCAGAAATAGACCAACAATACCACCAACACACAGAATGGAAGGTTGACCCCCAACAAAACATGATAGCTGTGCATAATGTTAGAACTCAGAGGAGATATCTTTGAAGAAATCCTGTCATCTCATGGGAGCAGGTCAGCTGTGTCATGTGGGATGCTATGCTCAATCATGAAACACATGACCTGCAGACGCTTGAAAAGTGGCACGATTCGCGACAGGCCAAAGCCGTGCGAGTCGGAGATTAGCGATTATCTGATTGATAACCGGGATCCAGCTGCGCTAGTGAACTAGCGTGAACGTTGGGCTCCGCTTCAACCTTGGGAGTTTCCCGTGTGAGCTTGAATAGTTAACTTGGACTACCAAATTCGACACTGTAACCTGGGAATTGCTGTCGCGATGGATTGCACAGAGTTGGGTTGGATTGGGATATATGTGTGGGTTAACGCGTCTCGGGCAAGCCCCGAATGCGCCAGGGCTGACCCACCACAACAAGGATTATCGCTTAAGTCTGCCAGCTGGAGGAGGGTCCGAGGACGTCGCGCAGAAGCCCCCGCTAAGAAGGCTGTTCCTCATTTGCGCTCGGCGAATCAAGCCATGGCGACGGAAGCCAAGACGAGCACAACCGCCGCAGCCACCCGAGTTCGTTCTCGGAGTGCTCTCTTTGCTTTTTGTTAAGCATCCGACTTCGGGCCAGGTGGTCGAGATGGGTAATGATCTGCCTTGTCTCGTGCGAGCTTGAATATTTAGTGTTGGTGACGTCTGGGTCTGTTGGGATTTCTCTACTGCCAGCCACGATGCACGTTCACCCTCTAATACGCCGAGCGCGAACGGTATATCGGCGCATGCCAAATGGAGCAGCTCGAGAGAACACTGAGACAGGAACAGTACTCAAAAGCAAAGCACAGGTAAATCCCGAAGGCCAGGATGATCTCACGTTGAGCTACACCACTTCCGAGCCCCGCGACCACATACCAGATGAACATGCCCAGCGGGGTGTTCAAGATGTTGAGGCTGTGGCATTGACCTGGTCAAAAGGCTACCTGATTGCAGTCTTCATCAAGTATGTATCTGGTCACACGGCACATTGCCACAATGCATGTGCCATCAGGTCCTAACCGCACGAAATCCCTAGTATTTGGTGCTTATATTTCGTTAATGCATTCCAAGCAACAATGAACACCAGTCTCAATCCCTATGTGACGAGCAGCTTCCAATCACATTCGCTCTCTGGGGTTCCCACTGCGCTCGGCGATGCCTTTGCGGCTGCCACATACCTTCCAATGGCGAAGTTGATGGACGTTTGGGGCCGCGCCGAGGGGTTTTTATTTATGATAATATGTCTTACGATCGGATTGATTCTCATGGCGACCTGTCAAACATTTGAAACATACTGTGCCGCCAATGTAAGTCTTCAGATGCTAATTAAAACTAGTGGATATGCGTTGGTTGTGAATTGGACTCAATGCTGACACTGCACTCTCCAGGTTTTCTGGTACATTGGTTTCTACGGCACAGAGTATGCAATCGATGTTGTCACTGCCGATGCTTCGACCCTTCAGAACCGTGCCTTTGCATATGCGTTTACATCCTCCCCATACATTATCACCGCTTTTGCTGGACCAAAAGTGGCAGAGCAATTTTACTATGAGATTTCCTGGAGATGGGGGTTTGGCGCCTGGGCAATCATCACGCCTATCGTCGCTACACCTCTATACGTTATGTTGAGGTACAATCTTTATAAAGCTGAAAAGGAGGGATATAGGATCAAGAGACCAAGTGGTCGTACCATGTTGGAGAGTATCTGGCATTGGACCGTACAGTTTGATTGTGAGTTTTCAGTATCGTCACCTGGTTTTATCTGACCCAACCCCGATATTATGAGTTCTAACTTAAAGTGATAGTGTTTGGTGTCTTGATCTTTACTTTCGGGCTGGTCCTTTTCGAGCTTCCATTCGATATTGCTGCTTATGCTCCCGATGGCTGGGCCTCGGGGTATATCATTGCGATGCTTGTCGTCGGGTTCTCGATGCTATTCTTTTTTGCAATTTGGGAGAAATTCCTGGCCCCCGTGCCCGTGCTCGAGTGGCGTTTGCTCACGAATCGTACCATCATCGGTGCGATTCTCCTGGATGCAACCTATCAGCTTTCTAACTATTGCTGGAGCTATTACTATACCTCCTGGTTACAGGTGAATAATGATCTCACTATCACCACCTCCAATTACATTAGCAATATCTTTGACATGGTCTCGGGTGTGCTTCTGCTTCTTCTCGGATGGTTTATACGCATGGTTGGTCGTTTCAAATGGACCTTGTACATTGCAGTTCCACTTTACATTTTTGCTCAGGGACTGATGATTCACTTCCGCACTCCAAACGGCAACGTGGGCTACCAGGTGATGTGCCAGATTTTCCTGGCTATCGGAGGCTCGGTCTTCATTCTGGTTGAGCAGCTTGCAATTTTAGCTGCTGTGGATCACCAACACGTTGCCACCGCCCTCGCTCTACTGAATGTGGCTGGGACCATCGGAGATAGTGCAGGAATAACCATCAGTACAATCATTTGGCAGGAGACGTACCGAAAAGCTCTTCATCGATACCTTCCTGCATCGGCGTTGCCAGATCTTAATAGCATTTACGAGGATCTCACAACTCAAACGAGTTATCCTATTGGGACCCCAGTCAGGCTGGCGATTCAGAAGGCCTACGCTTATGCCGAACTCAGACTGCTTGCTGTCGGGTGTGGTATCATGGTTCTAGCAATTCCTTGGACTATTTTGATCAAGGATATGGATCTTAAGAAGAAACCACAGGTCCGGGGAACGGTCTTCTAGTTACGATTCATTACTTTGCAACTAATGCCGGTTGCCTTTTTCATTAGGCTGTTCAAATTCAAAAGTGTGCTGCTCCTCTTGGGCTAACCATGAAGAAAATTCGCCTAGTTGCCAAAATTATTAGTGTCAAATGGGCCACACGCGTCGATCTCGTGGGGCCAAAAAAGTGGGTGCGAAGGCGGGTCGTCGGGCACCAAAGTACTGATTTAAGTGATCATACCGTAGTTTAGCTTACGAGTAGTGACGAGTTTAAATAAGAGAAGCAAGTGTAGATCCAAGGTGTTGATAAAACCGAACCCGATATCGGATGGGACTCGAAACGCTCTAAGCGCGTGGGGCTAGGGCCGAGGGCGTTGGCAGTGAGCATCCCACTAGCATCAATGTTGCATCACCGACCTTGGTCTCTGTGCTCACCCTGCCATAGCCTTAAGCTATTCACGGTCCTGTCCTTGGCCGTCGCAATACCCGTATGACGACCACGACCGACCAGTCAAAACAGCTGGAGCTACACAACCTGCTATCGTGGATCTTACCATGTGCCACGAAGGTAAAACGCAACAGATGGACTTCGGGTTCTCTAGATCTGACGAGATTGAGGAAATAAAAGATCTGAGCGAACTCGTTTGCGAAAATAACGGAGCGGTTGAAATTGTCAAGGCGGGAAATCTCACAGCACTCGTCCAACACTTGACTCGCCATGACAGGCTTGACGCGTCTTTCAATCGGATATTTCTCACCACATACGAATATTTCACATCAACTCCAGAGCTGATCGATCTCCTTGTCCAACGGTTTGCCTGCCCACCACCTATCGCTCTTGACTCAACTCAAGCAACAGAATGGTCAAACCAGACAAAGCCTTTGGTTCAAGTGCGCGTGATCAATATTCTAAGACAATGGCTTGAACATTTTTGGCCTGGACCAGACGGACATGATGATTCTAATTTACTGAAGCTACAGTCTTTTGCGAGAAGTGCTGTCAAGGAGACAACTGCGGCGCAACAACTGCATGAGCTTGTTCAACGTCGACTTGCGGGCCTGGAACTGAAAAGATCTCATCCATCCACTCCAAAACCCCCGAAACCGATTCTCCCCCGAAAGCTGAAAAAATTTGAGTTCATCAAACTTGACGCTAAAGAGATCGCTCGTCAATTAACAATCATGGAAGCGTGCATGTTCAGCAAACTGCAGACGTGCGAATTGTTACATAAAACCTGGCAAAAGAAAGAAAACATTGATACTTTTCATCCAGCGCACAATTCCAAAGCGTTGATTCGATACTTCAATCAGCTTTCGAATTGGGTTGGCGCCCTTATAATTGCAGAATCGGAACTGAAAAAGCGAACGCAATGTATAGGACATCTGGTCAATGTGGCCACCGTATGATATAATCCCCCCTATTCAAAAATATGGATACAGCCTAAGACTAAAGCAACAGGAATGCTATAATCTGCAAAATTATTCTGCCGTGATATCTATTTTATCGGGACTAGAAAGCGCCCCAGTTTACCGACTTGCTCGGACATGGGCAATGGTTACCCAGCGAAGCTGCGATGCACTAAGACCCTTACAATCCATGGTCTCAAGTGCACAAAATTATAATGCCTATCGTGAAAAGATCCGAATGGCAATCCCACCTTGTATCCCGTTCCTTGGTAAGTCCGATTGGAAATTTATTGTCAAATCCCCACCACTAACGAATGATATCATGAGCAGGCCTTTTCTTGAAAGACCTGACCTTCATTGAAGATGGAAACCCATCCATTACGCCAGAAGGCCTCATCAATTTCCACAAATGTTCCATGCTAGCTTCAAGTGTTCATGATATTCGGCGATTCCAACAAACATCCTATTGTCTACAAATTGTTCCAGAGATCCAGGAGTACCTTGTTACTCAATTACAATCCGCCCCTGATGTACATGATATGTATGAAAGAAGCTGCATGCTGGAGCCTCGGGGTCGTGGCGAACACAGGCACAGGGATTCTTATACCCCCACCGGGGGTATGACAACCTCCATGGTGATAGCTTGTATGATTTTAGATGATTAATGTTTGTATCACAGAAAGACTAAACACACTGTACTTATTCGGTAACGATAGCTGGTAGTAATATTGAACCATTTCATCAAACGCTGGTCAGAATAATCGTCAGAAGGTCGAAATGGTAGTAAATTTCGAAAGTAGAATGGTTCTATGGTGGGCTAATTTTAGCGCCATGAAGCTCCGATTTGATAGTATATTGCAAATCATGGAGATGTCAACTATGCGCGCTAACGGCGCCCCGGTTATCACGGCATATAATTCAAGCTCTTTAGTGAATTATTTGTCTTAATCGGAATATCGGCATGTCTGTGGTTACAGCTGCTCCATTTCCGAGCCACCGAGGCCCCGAGATCCCGAGAGACCCGGCCCGAATCCTCAAGTTGGCATCGATCATTCGGGAGTCCGGCCCGAGTGACAAAAGCTTAGTGCAGTCTTATCCATGTACAAAGTTTTTTTGATATTTTTAATTGCTAAAACATCTTTTTAAAGTAAGAAGACAAACGGGAAGTAGGGTGTTAGGATGATTGTTATCACGAGCCAAGAGGATTCTACTTTGATCAAGAGATGCAGTATAGGGAAATTTGTAAGCTAAGAAGAAGAATCTATGATTAGTATATCTGAGGAGAAAAACACATTGTAGTCATCTTAACAAACAGGTCTGATTGAGATGGCACAAACAGACTCTGATTGCCTAACAGATATCAAATAATTCTCCATGCTTGCCCAGATCCCCACGCTAGGCATAGGGAAAAAGGTGCCTCGTACAATCAAATTTGCCCACTGCGTAAACAACCGTGGCATATGTAAATAGTAGTATCACATATTGCTCCCACCAAAAAACCAAGATACCGAAGATGATCTAGTATCGCGATAATTGTCAAATTGGACGAAGGACAAGCATCTTAGACAGAAAGAATCTCACGGTCAACAGTTTTGACATGCTTCATGAAAGAGAGCAGTCGCTGTCTTCGGTTGTAGATGTTCCTCAAGTCGATGCGAGCCTTGGCCTCGGCATCGTTCTGTCCGGTGACCAAGATGAGCATGAAAAACGTCTCAATGATACTGGGGGGCACATTGGAGATCAACTGTCCAGTGAGGCTCCAGTGCATGGCACTCGATGTAATGATACAGCCGATGGTTAGCAGAAAGCCAGCCACAACCATGAGTAGGTTTGAGCTGATTGCATCCATGTAGCGAGACGCACGTTGACTCAGAGATGGCGCTTTGGATTCTTCGACCGAGGGGATCGGCAGGGATAGCCCGTCGAAAAGTACATTGTCATCCTCAACTAGCCCATCGACTTGGGTTTCAAAGTACTGGTGAACCTTTCCTTGAATGTTGCGAAGAACGAAACTGTCGAACAAACCCACAAGTCCGGCATAGGTACCGATGAGAAGCCACCAGGTGTTGTTGAACTTGAAGACGGGTCCAACAGATGCCCAGGTGATAATGACCAATAGGAGAATGATGAGTCCCGCCAATGTACCAATGACGTCGGCATAGTAGAAGACGACAATTTGGAGGTAGCTCTCCTTCGGCGGCATGATTATCTCGCTAGTATTAGGCCGATCGTCCTGGCTGAGACGACGGAGTTGTTTCTCAAGCGCCGAGTCGAGTCGGAAGATTGCTTCGACACAGTTGTGGGTGTATGCTGCATAGCATTCACGAAGGCAAGCCAAGAATGCGAATACAAAAACCATCAGTGCAGAAGTGGCATCGTTGATGTACAACTGCCACCGATTTGACCAGCCACAGTAATGACCAAAACCTAGCCAGACAAAAATACCGACCCAGTACAGACCAACCGTTATGATATGTCCAAGCAACTTAGCAGAAAGGATGATGGACCGGGCAAAGAGGCTTTTCGTCCGGAGTCCATGATCCAGAGAAAGCAGAGGCTCATCCTGGCACTTCTCTGCGATGCGGCGAATAGTGTCAGGATCCATCTTTGCCTTCAGTTTGACGAGCATTCGGCGGTGGCTGCTGCAACGAGATTTCATCTCAGCCATAGCGGATCGCTGCTCCGAGTACTCTCGAAGTAGTTGGCGCATCAGGAACGAGTCGAAGACGTAGCACATAATAGCTTGAACATCGGATATCATGGCGACCCAGACGACGGATTGACCAAAGCGGATACCCATGAGAGCCCAAGTAAGGAGGCCTCCAAGAATTAGCAGGAAGACAGGAGACGAGCCAGCAATACACACGACAGCATCCAGCCAACGGTCCACCAGACGCGGGCTTGCCTTGACCTTGTAGCCCGAGGTATTCTCCTCCGTGACGACGACATCAAAACCAGTGTCCGAATCCTTTTCCAACACGACACTCTGCGTCTCCGCAACTCCCTCAACCTCGCACCGGAAGACAGGCGTGTAGAACTGCATTGCGACAGAACATGTGATTACTGTATGGGCGCAATTTTGAATAGTTCCAACGCGTGATACGATCACAGCCGGGGTTTCTAAGGCGAAAGAGTACCTCGGGAGATGCGCCAATGACTGCGGGCCCAGTCAGTGTGTCCGTGATCGGAAGATCGACGAAGACAGAGAGGTTCATAGAGTAGAGAATAGCCATTCAGAAGTGGAAGCAGGACACAGGATGTGTCTTGGTGCGATTGGAATCGATTGTGGAAAGAGAAGACCCTGGGAAGAGGAAGAGAAAGAAGATGGGAAAGGGAAGAGAGAAGAGGGAAGAGGGAAGAGGAAAAACTCGCAGTGAGAGCTTTAAATACCTCAATTCGCGCAACTCACTTCTTCTAAACTAAAAGCGTTGTTTACTTCTCCACTGACTGAACTTGGCGGATTCACGGTGCGCGTTTTGTTTTCACTGGCCACATACCCACGATGCAATCCAGCCCTCAAGCTATTGAAGATTGATGATAAGCATTCTTGTCACAGGTAGCGGTTTGCCATGAGCCCGGAGCAACCCAGAAAGGAGTGGAAGAGTAAGGTTTGCGATGGTTTGCCGGAAGGAGAATTTACGAACCCGAGGAAAACTCAATCCAGCACATATGAAACGGTCAAGCCTGTTAAAACTTACGATGAACATCCAGAGTGGTTGATTCATATGGTTTGGTCTCTACTAACAGATTTTCGGACCCCGGAAATAAGAGTCTTCCTGTGGTATTCAGCCTGATTCTGTTCATCTGTTCTCCTGGTGCATGATATGTATAGCGAGTCTTAAGAGAGGCACGAATAACATAGCAGGACAATTAATCTCCGCTATCTTTTACTGATTATATGCGTGTCGTCTGGATCTTTTTCCTCGCTGATTTTATTTTACAACTTAGCAAGCGATTAGCTTCTAATTAAGCACGTGCTGTGGGTAGAAAGAGGTTTTGCCTCATAACTTTAGTCCGAATTCAGCCATCAGTCCTACAGTATGCCAACAGCTTCCCTGCGGGGCCTTGCAGAGGTCTGACCGAGTTACTTTGCCTCTAGTCACCTTGAGTGACGAGAGGACTGGAATTCAAGATCGACACTGAACAGTACCAATGACTAGATTCACCGTGACCCCTACACTAGGGGGAACTCAATACATTACTACGGTGCCCAGGCGCTGTACTCACTGAACCTTTGCCTGTTTCGGTCCACAAGATCCCAATCGTTGAAAGTCGTATCTTGCAAAGTCAGTACAAGCAGACTTTTCAATGGAGCAGTCCAAGGGTTTGGTCCAATAGATAGCACAATCCAGACTGTATCCTCGTGTTATCTGTTTCACAGGGAGAATTGGTGTCAGATCCAAGTTTTCAAGCATAAGCAAATGGTGTTGCCTAAATTTCCACCCGTGTTGGGTCTTCGGACCGGCTGCAGAGGTAAGCAGACGGACCTAAAAAGCCTCATACTTAGGAGAATTGCTCCCCGTAGACATTGTAAAATTACTTTAAAATACATTTCACCGCTGTTGAAATCCTCATTCATTAAATTGCATTCCATTTATTGTACCAAAAAGCTATTGGAGTAAGAAAATAACCTCATGAAGTCTATGGGAACCGTTCGGGCACTGCGTTCTGTTCATGAAAGACAGTGCGGCTGTAAGTGACGTGATACTCTTCAACGCTTTTACACAAACTGAAATGATTGCACATGAGATTCCTGTCAATAAATTGATATGAGACTTGACAGTCAAGAACGATTTGATATTGCCAATATACCAATTCCAATATCACGACTGACCAAGGATAGTTTGAGGGATCACAGATGGGCTTCATGTCTCAAGTTGCTGATGTTTTGTGTATACTCAATTCATCAGGTGGATGATACTGACTCCATTTATCTTGGAACTTGTTCAGAAAACATTAAGGACTGCGATAACAACGTATGCTGAGCCGAAGGCTCTGGATCCGAGGAGGTGGCAAGGGACCAGCTGCAAAGGATATAGAAACCCAAAGACCACAATCTCGCCGTGTTCTCTGAGTGCGTTATTTGCTCTCTCGGCTTTGCTGGATATGCTTTGACACTACTTCTGATCGGTAGGATTGCTTAGCATGTCCCACGGCGCTGTGGTTTTGAGGCCTGTTGCTCAACAGTCTTGAAATCGTGTGCATAGTAAACCATTGAGCATCTAGTCAAGCAAACTACGCATTGGCTAGCGGTCTTGCTCACTGATTTGCTCAAAATCTTTCTTTGAATCCATCGGCTGTGACGCTATCTACGCCTTCTCGAAGAAGAATGCGCAAAACGTAGTTCTGTAGTTTGCGCGACCAGGTGGGTGTGTTCCAGTATCGGAGTTTGAGGCCGTGCTCATGGGCCATGTGTACCTGGTTCCGCACAATTGAGAGCTGATGCTCTGTGAATCCGTTGAAGCCCACTACCCCGACTGCCGTGGTGAAATCAGCAGAGGTATAGTAGCTGTTCTCAGCAGTATAGTTGTGGTTCTGAAAGTGAGATCCCGAATGCAAAAGCGAAAGCTCGGAGAGAGGTGCATCGTAAAAAATGTCTCTAAAGGTACCACTCTCCAATATCCGATGGAATGGCGCGTTGCCGGTAGCGACGATTGTAATCGGCCCTTGCACGATAGATGATCCGTTGAAATAAGTCAAGAATCCGTCCTCTCGAAGGGATTGAAGTTGGTGAACAAGTAGAGACCAGATGCGTTCCGGGTCCACGTCAAAATGGATCAGCAACACCAGGGTCTGTGTGGGATTATTGGCAAATGCACCTAGGAAGTTGTCTTCCTCCCAGTTTTCCCCAAATTGTAGCGTTTCCAACTCCGTGCTTTCCTCGCGAAGTACCCTCAGAAGAGGACCCAGATAAAGGCTTCGTAGATTCAGTCGTCGTGATAGCATTTCAGGATTGGTTCCAACCAAAAGCTCATTCCCAGATGGATACACAGTTATTTCAATGCCGGCACAGCCCGCAGAAATTGCTGATTGAAATTGCAGTTGGTGTCCATGAACGCTGTGTGAGTTACAGACCACGGGAACTTCTTCGCGGGCAGTCCAATGTGAAAAGAAGGAGGATGGGCCATTGAAAAAACCGAAACCTTCATCATAAGAGCAAGTATTATATCTGATGAAAAGGCCATCACTTTGTGAAGCTAAGCAGAGAAGTTTGAGGATACCGCTGGTTTGAAAAGAAAAACAGATTAGCTATGTTTGACCAATCAATCTCGTGGGTATATTCATAAACAGTGTGTAGATTCTTACAGAATAGTCAACAGTCCCCAACAACAGCGCTGTGTCGTTCGTCTCGAAACTGCATGTTTTGACAGTAGAAATGAGTTCCAGAATTCAGTCCTGTAAAGAAAAACATTCCGCGAATTCCTCCTGGGTATAGTTCCAGGTGGGGGAAGTTCCCAAGGCTCCTCCGATACGCAAGTATTTGAAGACATAGTTGTTCCCTTATTCGAAAATGAAGCCAAGAGGTGTCACTCAGGATAAAGATACAGTCATGTAAGCTTCTTTAATTTCCCTAGAGCCCCTGATTGAATCATTTACGCGGGAATATTTCATGACGGACCCTGTCCACATCGAAAATCCGTCTGCCTAGACGCTCTGACCAACCCTTGTGCAGTGAGTGGTGTTTTTCCATGGGTCTCGGCGACGAATTAGGCTAAGCTTGATGGACACAGGGTGCTAAATTTCACTAGGTGGAGTTTTCCGGAAAGCTTGATATCGGGAACCAATCCAGTAATGCAAGTGACATTATCATTTCACCCTTTCGGATAAACCAATGTGACTGTGCGGAAGTAGAAATGGGATTCTACCGCCAAGAAGGCTTGGCTAACTAGAATTGAGCTTAGCACCGAGGCATAGCCTCTCTGGACTTTCTGGCATCCGTAATTCCTTTGATTGTGTGTCCTAGACCAGCTGGTTGGGTCGATAGATAGGGTTTGGGGATCACTCGCTGGCAAAACCCTGGTCGCTCTCGTATCAAATCTTTATCTGAAGGCAACACGTGCGGATGGTTAGCCAGTGGGATTTGGGGGCCGCGTGTTTAGATCGAATTTGCTTTTTCTTCTTCCGGTCCAGGACCTCACTCATGCTTCAGCTAGCCCATCTCTACTGTATACTTACGTAGTTTCTACCGTCCAAAATAACCTAGTATACTAAGCCATAAGGATACTCCTGTTCTATTAACTTTGCATGATGAGCAAATTCAACGCAGCAAATAATGGGAAGGGAAAACTTTATTGAGTCAAGCAACTATGTTGCTGCTAGCCAGAGTTGGCTCACGTCA
The DNA here is from genome assembly GCF_028828085.1 of Penicillium nucicola. Taxonomy (NCBI): domain Eukaryota; kingdom Fungi; phylum Ascomycota; class Eurotiomycetes; order Eurotiales; family Aspergillaceae; genus Penicillium; species Penicillium nucicola. Next base: position 3,192,269 of record NW_026643127.1, read on the forward strand.
CAACTTCAGAGTGCCTAGGCATCTACTGCCACTGACTTATTAAAAATCAGACTTTAAATTGATCCTTGATTTACGATCTTGTCAATTGATTGGGAATTCAATCATGCCTGAGATTCGTACATGTGGAAGCCCAGAAATTACTGCGATTGGCGTTCCATCTTTTCTATGTTCTGGAAACATTCATTGGAACTCATGACTTACGCGCAATGTAAGAAGAAGAGGTAATGCGAGGCTGAATGATATTTCGTGGATTGAGTACTGCCAATGAAACCTTTACTGCGGTTGAATAGATCATCAACCAAGCTTCGCGACAAAGACGCGTCTGTCTGTCGTCATCCCATCGCCGCTCTTCCATGGCTTTGGTAAGAGATGTAGGGCTATTTACCTTTCTTGTCATTCACAGCATCTGAAGTTTGGGGCTAACATAATTCCGAGGGGAGTTGTATCACCCCCTCTGAAAGTCTTGCCGAACTACTCTAAATCGCTTGATTACTTATAGCCTACAACGTTTCATTATTTCATTCTGTTGACAATTGATCAACTACCCGCTCTTAACAAGGTCATTAGTCGAGTAAACCGGCATGATGCCCCATTCCCCATCGCCAAATCTTGAGGCAACCTCTCCGATCACCAGTAACCCCTTCGTCGACCCAATTGCAGACCCACCAAAGTTCGACATAGCTAATGCAGCGGCTGTTGAGAATCAGCGACGACGAAACGGTCGCAGGGGGATTGATTCTGCCAAAGTTGTGGTACCTCAACCGAAGAAAAGGCTGTTCTTCAATGAAATTGGTGATACTCTAGCGGACCAACTCTCTGTGGACCCTGATCAAGACAAGAACCAAGGTTTCCTGGGCTTCTCTACTCTCAAACGTGTACACGGTAGCCTCACCATGACACCAATTGCCTCACCATGCGTTTCCTCCGGGGATAGCAACAGTCGCATGCTAACAGGATATTACGACACACCACTCAAAAGTTGGGACAATCTCACTCATGAATATGAGATTACCATTTCACCTCCCTTGACAAAAGCTGACTCTGAGTGCCATCGTGGAGGTTCTCCTCATATTCGGTCCAAGCCCCAGTCGCACTTGAGCGTGTTTAGCTTGGATAACTTCTTTGCGATGACAGCAATTGAACAACTGACAGAGTGCTACGGAAAGGTCGCTCATATGGGTATCTTGGATCCCAGCTACCGTTTCTTTGTAAATGAAACGCGTACCGCAGCACTGTCCTTTAAAGTGCAAAACGGGATCGCAATCGTCGGTGGAGATCCGCTGTGTGAACCGAGTATGATTCCGGCTCTTCTAGCAGACTTTGCAATTTATAGACGACGGCATAGCTGGGGAATAGCGTTTCTGGGAGTCAGCGAACCATTTGCACGACACTACGCCAAAGCACACGGGTGGACGACAATGAAATTCGGAAGATCGCGCGTCCTCAATCCGCAAACAAACGATGTACTTCTCGAGCGCAGTGGAAAGCGAATCCTAACACAGACCAGACAGCTATTGGACCGTCGCAAGGGAGGGATTGCACTTGGTGTTTACGCACCTGCAACACACGGGGTAGATCGCCAGCTGCAAATGGAGCTATTGGCCATATACGAAGCCTGGCGCACAGATCGCAACATCTCCGGCATCCAGCAAGCTTTTATAACTGTATATGATCTCTTCGCGCTACCAGCGATGATGACCTTTGTTTACACCCGGGACCCTGACGGCCGCCCCAACGGCTTCGCTGCCTTACGCCGCCTCGGAACAGTTGGCTATCACCTCGATCCCTGCATCGCGATGCCAGGAAGTCCCAAAGGCATAAGCGATCTTCTTGTCGTCGCCTGCATGGCCCTTCTTCATCATGCCGATGTTTCATATTTAGGCCTCAGCTTCGAACCCCTTGATTCCATCTCTCGGGGAGATATCGCCGGCGTACCACCTCTAGTCTCTCATCTAATTTGTGGCTTGTACCGCCATGTAGTTCATCGCCTTCCTTTGCGCGGCAAAAAAGCTTACCACGATAAATTCCGACCGGATTCGTCCCAGGACTCTGAAATTTATCTTGTGTTCCCAAGATGCATGACATCTCCGCGCAACTTACTAGCAATGGCACATATGGCGAACATCAGTTTGTGCAACGTCTTCTGGGAAGATATTCGGAAATGGGCTTCTAAGTGCAGGAAAAAGTCTTCGTCAGAAATGCCGTCAGATAAAAGGCGCAGCACCAAGGAGAATGTGTAATGTCTTGGACAGAGTGATGAAAGAATACAACGTGGCATTGAAGCACGCTGTACTTGAGATGGATTGAAAGTCATGCTATAAAATGACAAGACAATTATCATAAATGTGACTTAGTCTTGAGCTAGCACAATGATTATTGGTTGAGATCTGAAATAATTTCCTAATGATGCTCCATTGGACTCACCGTGTGGCTATTTCCGTCTTCCAGATGTTACCATGCGCACGAAGATCGCTGCCATACCATGAATTCTTCTTTTCGTCTCATTTCCTGAAATTCAAGTGGCATGGCTTTCTCCATGTCATAGATCCAGTTTGCTAAAGAATATTTTGATTTTTCATCATCTAGTTGATCTTTTTGTAGGTCTAAAAAGTGGGAATGGATTGAACTATCTAACAAAGGAAGCCTTCATCGCTTCAAGGGTTCGAAATGCCTGACTTCGTACGCGTTATTTTATCTTTTGGCTGGATTTCACTTCCTGTACCATAGCTGGCAAGCGCCTCGACGCCTCTCACTTGTGGCAATGACACATCGTTTCGGCAGCCTCTTGCAACAAATCTGATCCCATGCACCAAAAGGTGGCAGTGCGCAAATCGCCTGCATTTACCTGCCTTATTACACTTGGAGTCTGGGAACAGTCTAGACTAATCACCAGAAGAGTTAAAGGTGAGATCGAGACAATGGACTTGATTTCGTATTTCAATGACGATTTGCCATAGAAGTGAGGCGTGGCTACCACGTTACAGAGAGCTACAATGATATTAAATTTACATGAACATCAATATTTGGGTGAAAGAAATACGATATACGCTTCGTTTTCGTTCGAATAATAATACTGGAATAAGTTGGGTTCCAAGGGTCACACTGGCCGGATTTGGTCAAACAGGCAGTGGTACCCACTCATAGTGGTCGGGTGTCATACAATAGTATGAGCTGACCAGGGGCAGCCTTCCGGAAACGGGGAATGTGGGTATTTCGTCACCGTTGCGCGTCTAGATATAAGCAAAGCCCCAGAATTTGCAATTGGACTATGGTAAGTTAAGCTTTCGCAGATAATCATATCCCTTGCATAGATGTCAAATTCTATGCCCGCGAACACAACATCACGCGAGCTTTCTACGTTTGATACAAAGCAATGCTCGACCATAATCTGTCATACTTTATAAAGTTGATGGGATAGCGTGCAAGATAGTTTCTAAGTCCCTAGGGCATATACTACTCACCATAATGATGAGCTTCTGGCGACACTTACACCGCGGGGCTTTTAGAGCCTTCTACGCCAACAAAAGCACAACACATGATGAAGAGAATCTTGGTTGTGGATCTGAATTGTTGAGATGCACACGAAAAAATCGACAACGGATACCAAGGCCGAAAAAGTCTACCTGGCTTATTATTCTAATAGATCTGGTGGTCGTTTGCCTGCTGCTTCAGACTTTCGAGCCCCTCATTATTCTGCTACGCAGAAATGAAGAGCTCTTTGGATCGCGGGTAGCTCTGCATACTACTTACACGCCTGATGCCGAGCATCAAAGAGCCTCTTCGTGGGAGATACCGCGAATCCTACACCAAACCAGTGCCACTGAAACGATACCAGACAAGTGGATTCAGTCGCAGCAGAGTTGCAAAGAAGCCTATTCGGACTTTGATTACAAGGTAGGCATTATCCACATTTTGCGAAAAGTGCCATCAACCAACCCATCGAGGCTGAGTGTCACGCGGAATGAATGAGTGGACTTTACTGATTGATTATCTAGCTATGGACCGACGAGTCGGCGCGAAACTTCCTTTCTATCGAATACCCTTGGTTTGTCGATACCTGGGACAAATACAACTTCCCAATCCAGCGTGCAGATGCTCTACGCTATTTTGTTTTGTATCATTTCGGTGGTGTCTACCTCGACATGGATACCTGGTGCAACCAAACATTACCCATTCACGAGATTGAATCTGACACATCGACACAGTACGCCTTGTTCAAATCAACAGTGCCGACCGGCGTGACCAACGACTTCATGGTAACCACTGCAAGACATCCAGTTTATGCGGCAGCAATTGCCAAGTTACCCATCTTCCATGCGATAACTCGCCCCTGGGCTCAATGGCAGCCATACTGTGCCATTATGATATCCGCCGGGCCCATGTTCCTCACTCTTGTGATCAAGGAATACTTGATTCAACAGCCTTCACTACCCTCGCCGATAGTAGGGGTTATCAATGCAACGCAGTTAGCGCCGTACACTACCGATCTGGAGAGCGGTACTTGGCATAAATCCGATGCACGTGTGCTCATGTGGATTGGACATAGGCCATGGACTTGGTTCTTGATGGGAGCCGTCGGATTAGCGATTGGTCTATCGATCTTTCATCGTGTGCTCATGATGATCTTTGGTGTACTTCGCAGGGTCAAGTCCGACTCCTGCAAACCGAAATTGGCCAAGGCATCATAACAAAAATAGTATAAAAGAATTGAACTTCAACGGGTATTAACTAATTGTAATTATGTACATGATTCATCCATCCAGCGAGAGTGTTGGGTCAAAGAATAGTTTCATATGTATGACAGGACTTGGAGCCACGATCAGAGTCATTGCAGTAGGTTGCTTGCACAACTTTCTCTAATCTCAACAGTGAGGTCCCCTAGAATACCTTCAAAGGGAGGGGTAGACACTGTCACGATGTAATTTTCGTCGTCCACATTGGCCAGATGAAATTCGTTTCCAAATCTTTTCCAAGGCCCGTTCCAATACAGAGAGGCGATCAGACTCGTTTCGTCGCAGTAGAGATCAATCATGCCCTCGATACCGTGGCCTAGAACTGCACTTCCGCAGATCGATACCACAGTAGTTTTACCATGTGGAATTGAGATCTTGTTGACATCTTCAGGGGAAATGATTGTGAAAGAGTCGCCCTTATTGTAGGGCTGGCCACTAGTAGTACTATTAGTCGAAGAACAAGCAAGTCATCATTCAGGTTCACGATCATACCGGACGCAAATGAGATTCCTTAGAGAAATGGGGTTTCGGGCCAGATGGTTTTCTATGGTCAAAGAAATATGTTGTGTGGCGTGATAATTCATCAGATCTGACTGGGAGTAAAATGAAACTTTCTGATAAACTGGGCAGTTCTTCGAACTCATATACTTTTGCGCTGATGCTCTGATAGGCTAAAATCATCAGTCATTCAAGATAAAGAAGCCTCCCATTTCGGCTTTGGGTTTTAGGCCGACGATAAGGTCTCAGCATGGATTGAGATGTCACCCGATTGAATGGATCAGGAGACGCGTAACCCATCACTATTCAAGAACCGCATACATGGATAACCAAACCCTAGTTATCCATGGCAGTGATGTCACCCGAGACACACTTCGGCCGATGCGTGGGGCGATTGTCGGCATCGACGATTCTGCGTCGTAAACTTTGGGTCTTTGCCGTTCGTTATCGTACCCAACATCAGACTATAATGATTTTCAGGTGCAAATCATGGCTAATCCGATTTGGAAGCATATGATCTCTTGTAGTGGGCGAGAAATGTTGGTCACGCTGAGGCTGAAAAATAGGATCCTCGAAATCCGCTTGACCAATCCGCGCCGAAAGACTCGTTTTCTGTTGCTGCCAAGACCTTACCACGCATAAAATATTGAGCAAGCCGTGGAAAACAGATAACGTGGAGATCCCGATAAAGTGCAGTAATTTTATTCGGAATATGGGAATTAAGGGAAGCTCGATTTGATTCGACTCCGTGGAATTCAGCCGTTGTCAGAAGTCTCTTCTTGACTACATTTGGCTTCCTAAAAAGCGTGGTAGGGACAACTATAGTCTGGCCTCTCTGCTATACATAGAAAATCTTCATTCGGTAGCTCAATTACGTGCAGAAAATGAAAGCAGATAACGCAACGGCTAGAGAAAAGCAAGAACCAGTGCCTGCCAGACTGCTCCCAAGCCCCAAAGTTTTGACAGCGGCATTAGTTGACTTGGAGCTTACGGTGCTCGAACCTTGTGCAATAGCACCAGTAGTATTGACACCAGACATGTAGGTCGTGCCACTGCGAGAATAGGTAACACCGAGGTTGAGGTTTGCTGAGGTATCATATGCAAAGGGTGCGGTGTAGTTATAGGTTGGCTCACGGCCTTTATAAGTGTCAATCACAGACTGCAAAATGCCGTTGTTGGCGGAACAAGATTCGTTTGTGGATGGCACCGGCCAAGTTGACCGAAATTTCGAGTAGCCCAATGCCTCCAGTGGGCCAGGGAGAGACTCGTTGAGATATAAATTAGTTGTATCCACCTTCCAGTTAGTGTAGTTGACTTTGTCAGCCACAGGGCCGAATATGTTTGCGCCGCAGTCCCAACGACCGAGCGAGGGAAGCCCCCAGTTTGCTGAGACAGTAGATATAGTAGAGTAATGGGTGTACATAGTGTGGTCGCTGGTGCCAACAAGGTCCTTTGGAATTGCGCCTCCAATGAGGATCGAGAATACACGGTTGGGCACGGTATATGTCTCGGTCTCGTCGAATGTGAGCAGCATCAAGGTGTTGTTCCAAAAGTACTCGTTGTCCATCAGTCCAGATATAAACCCGCGTGCCCATTTTGCACCATAAGCAAGGCTCGTGTCATGGCCATCGTTGGTCATGTTCGGTGTGAAGAAAGCCCACTGGGGTAAGGTTCGAGCCTTTAAGTCATCTTCAAAGCTTGAGAAGCCCTTGATCAATTCCAGCGCAGTGGCATTGTTCGTGATTTTATCAAATAGAACCAGTGGGTTGTGCTTTCGAACGTAGGCCAGCTCCTTTTGCTGGTTTGAGAAGCTCTCGCCCTGGAAGCCAGTGGCTGGAATGTCTTCCTGGTATTCGGCCCAGGAGATACCTTTCGTGTTCAGAAGATCAACCACTGTTGACACATTGCTAGGTATTTGGTGAAAGTTGTCTATATCTTGTCAGTCGCGCTCTTTCTTGGACAATGACTCCGCCAAGCCATATTTTACCATTATCCATTCCGTAACTATCGCCCGAAGCAGCTGCACAATAGTTAGGCTCACTGGTGTGGCCGGTCGCAAAATAGTTGGTCAAAGTGATCCCCATGGTAGCCAACCACTTCAAATCAGAGTTGTTGGCACCATCGGTATAGTCCTGTCATTTTGTAAGCGATTGTACTATATTGTGCAGATTGAATGGAAATCACTATGTTTTCCAACCAGATCTGGTAGAACCGGTCGAAATAAACGCCTGGAACATTGGAAGTCGACGCACGAGGCGCGACATACTTCTTAGATATACCAGAGTCGCGGCTAGCGACGGATGCAGCAGTTGACAGAGCGCCGAATGTTGATAGAATGAGAAGACAGGTCATCATGAAGTGAGAGGTGGAGGGGGAACCAGGAGACATGAAACTGACGGCAAGCCATTGGCACTGCGGCTGCCTTTTCAGCAACATGTTCAACTCCTGACACTGTGCTTGCTGATCTAGGGAGCAAATTCTAAGAATTTCTTGAGAATGAATGTGTGGGGAAGATGCCTGGGGGTCCTCTCTAGCGTCAGGGTCGAAGCTAACCCCGGAAATAGAATACGGATACGGGCTTACAAGGAAAATTACCGGGACGCGTCACCTCAGATACGGTTGTTACCGAACACAAACTAGACCACTGTACTATAAGAGACAAGGGTTCATGAACATGGAATAAAGTGGAAGATAACTGGGACAAACTTCTTGGATATGACGACGATGATTATGTGTGCTATATCCTATCCGTTCTTCTCGGTAGTCGGGGTGTTTTTTAATAACGAGACGAGAGCCTAGAGGTGGGCGACGGTGCCAGCGAATTGGCTGGGCTGCTAATTAAGTTCAAGCTGACTTCAATTCAAAAAGCAAAGATGACGAATAAAATACTGAAATACATCTTTTGAAGAATGGGTTGGCCACCGTCAGGTATTCATTCCAATGACTTCGGTTGGTACTTCTATCTGGACCCTGGCGATGAAGTATTATCGTCATTCTTGTGATTGCGGAAAGGTGCGGGAGACCCTAACTTAATATCGAACTGACCAGACTCGATCATTTAAATATCCCATCGTATCCGTCCTTTCTTTCTTTCAAACGAGTTGTTTTTCGTCAAAATGATCAAACCTGCTATCTCTGCCAAAATCCTGCTCTTCTTAGCAGCACCTGTCTTTGCCAGTATTAATTATCCGCCCATTCCGAAGGACTTGACAACACCTTTTCAGGTACGCTTGGCGGTTAATGGACACTATGGTAAGAAGTAGCAGCTATTCCATGAACATGGCTTGGAACCAGGCCACTAATAATACCTGTCATCCAGCCGTCGCCGTTGGATGGAATACATATGCATCATTAAACGAGAGCTGCGTGGCGTATGGAACCTCACCAAACAACTTGAGCTCTATCTCATGCTCGTCCTCTTCGGTGACCTACAGCACCTCCCGCACATGGTCTAACGCAGTAGAGTTGACCGGCTTAGACCCAGCCAAGCTGTACTATTACAAGATCGCCTCGGCGAACTCGAGTGTGGAATCTTTCCTCAGCCCTCGCATTCCTGGAGATATGACCCCTTTCAATATGAATGTCATATCAGACTTGGGGATTTACGGAAAAGAAGGATTCACAATTTCGCAAAGAGACTCCATTCTCTACGTCCAGCCTGAACTGGACCACACCACTATTGGCCGTCTTGCTAAAACAACAGAGGATTACGAAGTCATCATCCATCCCGGTGACTTTGCATACGCCGATGATTGGTACCTCAAGCTGCCAAATGAGAAAGAGGGTCAAAAGGCCTATCAGTCGATTTTAGAAGGGTTTTACGAGCAACTTTCACCAATTACTAGGCATAAACTCTATATGGTCGGCCCGGGTAATCATGATGCGGACTGCAGTGAAGTTCGGCGGCTCCTCAAACAGTGCCCCGAGGGCCAGGAGAACTTTACCGATTTCAAGCACCACTTTGGAAAAACCATGCCGCAACCATTCACTTCGACTTCATCCGACAAGTCCGCTCACTCCCAGTCCGACAAAGCACGCAGCCTCGCCAAGCCACCTTTTTGGTATTCTTTTGAATACGGAATGGCGCACGTTGTGATGTTTAACACGGAAACTGATTTCCCTGATGCACCGGACGTCAAGCTGGAAAGTGGGCCATTTGGCAAACCGGGCGAACAGCTAGAATTTCTGGAGGCCGATTTGTCCAGCGTGGACCGAAGGGTAACCCCATGGCTCATTGTGGCTGGCCATCGTCCGTGGTACAGTACTGACACTGTGCATCGCTGTGAATCGTGTCAAGACGCCTTCGAAAAGCTGTTCTATAAGTTCGGTGTCGATCTAGCCATATTTGGACATGTGCACAACTCGCAGAGATTGCTGCCGATTTTCAATGGGGTTGCCGATCAAGAAGGCATGCACAACCCTAAAGCCCCTATGTATATCATTTGCGGTGGTGCGGGTAACGTTGAGGGTCTGATTCATATTCATCATAAGCCCCACTATACCAAATTTGCTTACGATAAGGAGTACAGCTACAGCACGGTGAAGTTCTTGGATGACAAGCACCTCCAAGTTGAGTTCATTCGCTCCTCAGACGGTCACGTTTTAGACTCCAGCACCTTATACAAAAATCATTCCAATCCTTTCGTCACTCAGTGAGTTGGGCTGCGGTACTGATCTAGTATGTTCCCATGCATCACAATTTCTATGTATTTCCCTGCGGCACTATTTTGAAATGTACAGATTTGAGCTTTCAAGATGAATTCTCTTTTTCTTCCTCAACGCGGTTTGAGGGCCTAATTCAATATATGTCAACAGTCTTTCAAAAGCGGTATGATGTATGTTTTCACAACTTTCGTGGTGTTTGTATGTCATGCAGGGTAGGAGAAGTAAGAGTCATTGAGGATTCTTACCTGAAACGACGATCTTTCCTCACCTTGCTAAATCAAAGATCAAATCGAGCTCTCCACTTTCATTTCTAGGACAACAATCATGTCTTTGCAGATGACTGAATCAGCTCGATAAATCATTGAGCTATATAGAAAAACTCTAAGCTTACTTTATTCTAGGAATAGAAGCTGACTTGAGGCTGAATGTTCATATCACGCCAATGCAAACAAAAGCCGACTATCCCGATCCAGTAATATCCCCCGTGCCAAGCCTAAGTGGCAAGCAAACATGAGAAGAAACGCAAGAACAATTTAATATGAAAGGAGAATTGAATCAAATGCTTGGTTGCCGGCTTTGCTTGGAACTATTTTTAACTTGGCGGAAGTCAATGCTATACTCACTCTTTCAGGGGCGAGTGTAAGCCGTTGCACGTATTCTCGGCACCACTAGAACCGACTAACTTGAGAGAGTAAGACACATGCTAACTCAGCATGCTAGATTATCCACCCCGCTGTGTAGAACCGGGCACAGCTGCTTGCTGCGATCTCGATAAAGTCGATGCGCCCACATTGTCAAGTTGCGCTTGTCGGGGATTGTTCCAGCGGCGATGATTCTTTACACATCCGGCGGAAAAGGTTCCATGCGTTATGTTTTCATCCATGGGAACCATGAAATCGGTCCTTTCTCGGATCAAGTGACTGTGGATGCCAATATTGTGATTTTCAATGGGCAAGGCAACATGTACGTCGTAAATGATTCTTTCCACGGGTAGCATTGACAAAGTAGTGTATATGGCAACAACACCGACAATTTCTTCTCAAAATATTCTTTCCGCAATGGAGTATGCACTAAGTTGGATGGGCAGCCAAATAAGTTTGTTCCTGCTCAAAATTTCACTGAACGACTTATGAAAAATGTTTCCATTCCCACCCTTATCATGGGGGAAGTTCCGGTGTGAGTCAATTTGCTGCGACTTGACGGTGGAAGATCGGCTAACATGGTCTGCTCCTTCTATAGTGATCAAATTGGTCTTTCCTCGAAACCTCACGATGAATTTCTTTATCTGTATGATTTGTTCCGTTCTTTAATTTCCCCTCCACTGATTGTCTCTCAGAGCAGTACTGGTATATGGCCGGGATGACCGTGCACCTTGCAGTCTCGATGACAGAATCTACCTTGCCAAAACAATGCGAAGCTTTGTGCCGTACTTTGTTCAGTCAATGTCTATCAGAAGTGACAGTTATCTTCCAGGCGATGCACAGAATTTGTGCAAAGAAATCACTTACTATCTGAAGCTGAAAGCGAACGAAGAGGACTTGAATGATTTTATCGAAGTATACCGGAGCCATTATTTCCGCAATGCTTCAGTGCCGAAGGAGGCTATTCTTGAATCATGCTTGCTTCACATTCTCAAGATGCCTTTCGACCTCAATTCTTCTATTATACATGGTCTTATAAAGCAATAACAATTCTGCCGGTTTCTTTGAATGGCTGCCTAGGCACCGCGTACATATTTTACACGAATTATATTGTCGCATCAAAATGGGCCATCTAATTCAAAGCCGGTCAGAAATTTCTAGACAACCTTTTGTTTCAAGTTCATCACATTTTGGAAATGTCAGGTGTGTTGCGCATCTAATGACTTGAACGTGGTAATGAAAAAAGCATATCTCAAATTCAAGATTCTTCTTCATCTCCCCCTTCTAAATCTATATTTTCTAAATATTGCACAATCTATTGCAAACAAAATGACTTATAAAACAAATGGACTCATTCCCTCAATATTCCAAGAGCACCGTTTGTTCTTCCGTTCAACCAAGACTTATTCAGATGCCTTGAAACCCATTTCAGTCCAGTTGGCATTCACCTTGGACTTGATTGCCTCGGGGTAGGAGTTCTTGAAGTCAGCTGCCTCCCAATCGGCACCAGTGGTATATTCAGTGGGCATCAGCGCGTCGGAGACAACCTTGCCACCCTGGACTGGGGATCCGTTTCCATGAGACATGTATGGGATGAGAGGGAAGCCGCGGACGTCGTCAAAGAAATACTCATCGTAGCTAGGGCGGCATCTTGTGCAGAATGCCCAAATCACGTCCTTGAAGTCGTAGACATCAATATCCTCGCCAACTAGAACAAGGCGATGGATGGTATATCCGGCTTTGTGATTGAAAACCAAATCACCAACCTTCCGGCAGAATTCTTCAGAGGTAGTCTTCATCTCACGGAGCTTCGCAGTATCTATTTGAAGCGCTACCCAGGTGACTTGAGACTCGAAGGGAGACATAGCCTCCTTAACTGGGAGACCGGCATCCTTGCAGAGCTGGTGGATTTCAGCTGCAGCGAGAGGACCAATCATAGTGTGCTAAGAATAGTGTCAGCCAGATGTTGATATGTATAAATATCTTCGTTGAAGGACAGAAGCTTACTGTCTCATCCGTGAGGCGACCGCAGTTTGAGACTGGCAAAATGGCATTGTTGCGGTAGGTAATCTTGTTGACCTTGTAAAGAGGGCAGGAATGAGTATCGCCGGGGAACACGTATCTAAAAGGTTTTAGTCAAGAGTTTTCATCAAGAGTGTTCGCAATAGGAATAGGGCTCAAGCTTACCCGTGCATCTCTCCGAATGGTCCCTCGGGTCCGGTCTCAGTGATTGACATAGTTCCTTCTAGGACAATTTCGGCATTGGCGGGAACGTAAAGATCGTTAGTCTCACATTTGACCACGTCGATAGCATGGCCCGTCATAGCTCCGATATAACCGGCCTCAGTGCATCCATCGGGAAGAGGCATACTAGAGGCCATGATAGCGGCAGGAGGAACTCCAAAGGCAAGAGCCCAGGGAACGTCCTTGCCGATAGCCTTCCACTTCTGCTGCATCTGCCACACATGCTGGGGAGGAATAACGAGACCAGCCAGGTGGTCCTTGTCGTAGACCATGGCTCGGGCAATAGACCAGTTGGTCCAGCTGTTATCAGGAGATGAGATTACATGCATGCCGTAGGTCTGAATATATTTTCCTCCGTCGGATTGGTGGAGGAGGGGAACAGGAAGCTTTGTCAAGTCAAATTCTCCAGCGTTCAAAACGTTCTCCTTGCAAGGACCGGACTCGACAATTCGGGGGGAATAGGTGTCGAGTTCTTTGCTGAAAGCATCTTGTCTAAGATCTCTTTCATTCCAGCGGTGGGCGGCAGTGCGAGGTGGCGTGCGAGTCTTCCATATCTAGACTTAGGATCGGATCGAAGAGAGTTAGGAGCTCCCAAAATGCGGAAAAGGCCGTCGTGGGCACCGGTCAGGTTGTTGAACAGAGGCGCCTTGTCATCGGTCTCGCAAACCTTGCGAATGATGGCACCAGCCTCGAGATTGGGATCAATCTCTCGGTCGATCTCCACCAAGTCATTATCCGCTCTGAGGGCTTCGACATAGGAACGGAAATTCATGTGAGGAAGATCCTGGACAGCAGTCTCGCTGTTGATATGGTGGGTTCCATGGTGAGGAGACATGATTGAAAGTGTAGGATGAGCGATCGATACGATGTTCTGGTAGTTAAAAATCAAATGCTGGACCAAGTCACCCTTTTATATTACCAGAGCACAAAGTTGATTAAAACCCTAACCGCTGGTTGTGGAGTCATGATTGTCTATTCGTGGCGTGAACAATATCGATCGGAGTATAGATGCCGGGAGATCCAAGCCCTTCGGGGGCTCGGAATCCTCGGATGTTCGGACTTCTCGGATTGCTCGGACTGTCTCGGGTGGGAAATGAGTTTGGGTGTTTGTTTCATAGAGCAGCTCCCGTTTGGATGCAATACTTTGTTATGTTTGTAATGGGACTTCATGTTATGCCCAGTAATATTCTGATGATCAAAATCAAATAAAGAGTATCTATGTGTTGAGGAATATGGTGAATCGTTGACTTCCCGTCAATAATAAGGCAGGAAGATCTGTGCGGTATTCTTTAATGAATGTACCGAAAAGCTCGATCTGGAGTGTGTCAATTGAAGCATCTCGGAGAAAACGATAAGCCTGTTCGACAGAATGCTGCACAATTCTAAACTCGACTCACCTTCGATGCCAGTGATAATTCGCAACTATTCATTAGATATGACAGATGTAGAAGCATTGTTCTCTATGAGCCGTTGAACTTCCTGCTAGAGATGTTTACTGATGCCCTGACAAGATTTGCTCCTGCTGTAGATCCAATCTCCGCATCATCCAGTTCTCAACCCAAGGTAGCACTCCAAGCACCAAACGCCTCTCATCACGGCATCGGTGCCAGAAATTACTAATTCTGATGCGAATAGATTTAAGAGCAAACGAAGATGGTGATATCCCTGAGTCTTAGAGGGAATAAATCCCAAGATCAAAAAGGATTTGCAAAGAAGTCTGAAAGGGCCGAGCATCAAAGAACGCAGAATTGTGGCTTTCAATCCCATCAGATCTACAGCAGCGCACTGCCGCATTGTATGGTGTACTGTACTGCCTTTCCAAATTGCAGCTTCATGCAAATACACCCAGATTGATCGTCTCTCTTCTTAATTTTGTTCTCGCTGTTTATCCTTCGCTCCCTCGTACTTTACCCGAGTTTCTCTCTGTCTTAATTTTGGGGCTCCATGCCCGCTTAGCCGTACTGAGGCTTTAGGCTGGTAGTTTGGTGGTCAGATGGGTGATTACTAGAGTAGTATGGAGTATCTCTCAGGTTAGGGGCTTCCTCTAGACGATGTGGCATTCACCAACTCGCTCAATATCTTTCTTTTCTCTTTGAAAGGCCCACTGCTTTTCATTGCCTTTTTCTTTGATTTACCCAGAGTTGAGTATATCCGGTGATTGTACCGGGGTTGATCGAGCTTATCGGGTATTGAACTGAACAACCCCTGACTTGTGCGCCTCTCTTGCAAGATACAATGACTATTCCAAAGATTTGGAGATAGACCTTTTTCATGTCTCCGGCATGCACTGGCTCCAAATAGCATCACGATGGGGTGTTCCTGAGGCCGCCCGCGTGGAGTTTTTGATCAGCCCAGACGGCTCAGTGAGCTGGATTGGGATTGAGATCGAGCCCGCGATGTTGGAAAAGAAAGAAAAGATATGGTGGAAACATATATCATAGCTATAATATTTGATAAATAGCCCTTGAAACATCGCTAAATCGGTGCTAATGTTACTTCAAAACTCATACGTTTTTAAATTGATTTATCAATCAATCAATGTTCAACTAACCTTTTATAGTCTAAATAGTATCGTAATGGCTATACAGGGGCATCATCCAGTTGAAGCAAGAATTTGCTCGTACGTCTGATTAAAATAAAAGAGAAAATGAGCTGGCTCCCGTGGCGAGAGAAGGGTGTTATCTCGATATATAAACCAAATCATGTACCCAAAACAAAAGAAAACCCTGGTGGCGGAGGCAACCAGGTATGAAAAGAAAACGCGCAGAGCACCATCCGCCACTCCACATTGTAAGCTTCTCTCCCCCAGAGCTCCTGCATTAACATCAGGCTCTGTTCACTATTCCCGTTTTTAGCCTCAATGGCTGATCAACGTTTTTCCTTCCCTAATGGCGCAAGACAAATGAAGGACCATATATTCGAGTAGCAAATTAAGGGCCATGATCTCTCCACCCTCAGCCGTGTCAGAAAGCAGTAGTGAGTACGCAGCGTCTTCAGGGCTCTGCTCCATGGCCTCAAGTTCGAGGTCTTCTGGTTCATCATCGACGTCAAACTCAGAATGTTGAAACTGAGTAAGGAGGCCGTTTCTATGCAAGAATTGGCAACGTAGCAGGATGCCAGCGGGTCAAAAACGATCAAATCGTGGTCAGTTGCTTTAACTACAGCTCCGAGGAGCTAGGTAGAAGGTCGTTTGCGCACACGCAACTCCCGGAAGAACTCCAAATACAGACCGGTTTGCCTTGGCACAAGGAACAGGAAAGGCGACGCGTGCTCCGAGTAAGAGACATGTTCTTCCTCGCACCTACGTACAGACGCACGTAGAGCTGGGGCAGTGTGTGTAGTTGGTCAGCGGCGCTTCCCGAGGCGGCAAGGTTAACCCCGGGGGCCTTCAACATTATTACAAACAATGAAAGGAAACGCTGAGCAAATAGTAGTCTGAAGAGGCTTTCGTTCCACCAGCTTTTTGGTCTTGGTGTCAAAAGTATCCTCCCCCGTAACAACTTCAAACCTCATCTGATGTTGGACAACAATTGCTTTTTTTGCTTCCATATGAAAGCCCTGGTCAGATGGGCTATATGGTGGAGGGCTCACATCGTCCGCAGTATCAATTTCATAACAACCCAGGTCAACGTCATCGATCACAGCTGCAACTTTAGGACAATTAAACAGAATTTTGATGGGGACAATCCAGTTGTTTTCTTCGTCTTGTGAGATGATATCCTCTTTCTTGACGTAGGGATTCCGGTCAGACCCCCAATACCCTTTCACAGTTCCCTCGCACAGCTTTCTTGTCATATGACCCTTACACAGAGTGTATTTTTGGGTTGAGCCATCTGGGGGCTGGCTCATCACCTTGACTACTTCCTCCGCATACCATCTCAGTTCCCGTATCACGAGATGCTTATTTTCTGTAGGTCGTCGACTCGGAGATGCTTGCCAGCGAGGGAAGATAGTAGCCGTAAAAGAAAAGGATGATTCGGATATTAAATGTGATTGTTGTATGAGACTTATTCTCTTTATCAATTTTGAGAGAGGAAATTGTAATGCCGCTCGGATCAGGTGGGTATTTTCGGAGGTCACTTGGCGGCAGATTGTAACACATTGACTCTTTGTGACAGACTCGTGACGATCAGCCGTAAATGAGGCAATTATCTGATATGTAACAGCTCCCAATGGTGTCTCGGTGGTTGTGGGTATAGTTGCTGGAACGTCCAACGAAAAAGAGTATTGGCAAAGGGACCGCTCTGGATGATCCTCAATCTTTTCCAATTTGCAAATCATTGACGATATTTCGACAGTGTGTTCCTCTCTAGTCAGGTTTTCGGGAGGTTTCACTATCGGTCTGAAAAAGGAAGGGCAAAAAAGGCGCGATTTTTCAATCGAAAACCGTCGACTGGCCTTCGTGCAGCAGTTCTTGTCGGAGGTAGTTTTCACGGTTTGAATGAGGCGAGCATAGACCGTTTGGGTCCGTGTCAATAATGAATCTGAGTCTGCCGATATCGTAACCTGGCCTGAAAGTGTCGCGACATTGCCCTTTTCGTCCCCTCGAGTCTTGATATTATGCGTAGAAGGAGCAACCAGCTCCAGCGTGAAGAGATCCATTCATGCAAATGGAAGAGGGGGGAATGAGATTCTGTGCGGCCAGCTCATGGCCTGAGTGTAGTATTATAAGGGTTACGTGGGCTTAGAAATCCTCCTTCGTCATGCCTACATGAACTTATCCCATTCACTACATTGTTTGCGATGGGCGATCCATACCCAATGAGGAAGCCAAGAGGTGCTGTTAGAGTTCTAAGTGGGTCCGCTAGACCCTTTGGGGACAGAAGCTGCAGTTTGTTCATTGAGGGTGATGCATGGGTTCAGTTAAGTATTGACGCTACACGTTGGTCGAGTTCAATCTGAAGTCGATGCAACAGTAAATTCTCGGTTTGTGACGTTCAGGTTGTGCATCACAATATCACAGCATTGTCCCTTGATCCCTGTGGCATGCGATGAACCTCAGTGAAAATATTGTATGTATCATCAGTTCATACACATCTGACCATTGCTGGCCCTTGTGATACTGTACTCCCCATCTTACTTGCAGAATCAGTCCTGATTGTGTGCGATTCGAAGGTAGTGAAACAACTGGCTGGAGCAGGAAGCTATACCGGTGACTGTGACTTTGACTTTTGGATCCAATATTGCATTCGTCTGACGACACACGTCTCCAAGTGAGAAACCAACCGGTTTTGGCTGCAGTAGCTGGATTTCCAGTTGCTTCACTCAGAAGAGACCGTTGATCTATAAACCGCCTTTCCGCTCGGGGTGGAGCGGCTTAGTCCGCCGTACTCCGCCACATGTCAAAATCTCAATCAAACAACCTGATCAGGTTTAGCGGCTCGCCAACTTCCGAGTATCAAATCGCAAAGACTTTCATTGGCACCTGGTCTTGCTGTACCTGAACCCACTCCGACTTTGTTATCGCTGCTTTGCTTAGCTTAATGGACAAATGTCCGAGCGTTCGACGAAACAACTGCCCCCAAAAGGTACCAATCCTCCTCTCAGTCCCGGCACGCTTCTAACTTTACAGATTGCCCAACGTGCCAAAGGCGACGAATCAAGTGTGACCGGGGGCTTCCTGGGTGTTACAAATGCAGTAAACGTAATTTCGAATGTCCAGGGTATGGGCTGAAGCTCAAATGGATCGAAGGGGTCGCCAGTCGTGGGAATCTGCGGGGCAGATCGATTCCTTCTGCAAACACACCTAACGCTGCATCAAAACCCTCACATCATTGGCCACAATTAAGTACAAGCCAAAATGACCCGAATTCCCAAAACATCTCAATCGCCAATTGGTATACCTCATCAACTCCATGGCCTGCCTCGCCCCCTCACTTCCCACCCTCGCCTCTGTCGGAACGTTGCCTAGCACAGCCTCGCCCACTTCACGTGTCGCGGCTGATTTCTTGGTTCAATGAACGGGTTGCGCCTCGACTTGCGTGGGTGCCTCACCAAAATGCATGGCAACATATGATTTTACCTATGGCTGAAAGTTCCGAGACCGTTCTCTCTTCGATTCTCGCTATTGCTGCTCACGATCTGGCATCGGAGTACCAGCCGAACGATGTCGGGTTTCAAGCATACCACCAGATGTCGAGAACGTACCAAAATAAATCTCTCGCTCTCCTAGCGAAGGAGTTGAACTCTCTTTCCGCTTCGTCCTCCTTCGGGTCGGATGTGAGCACATCATCTGCCTTCACTCTTGCATCCGTGATCATTCTTTGCAACAATGAATTCATGCAACCGCAGGGAGCTGGATGGCGGGTCCATCTCGCAGCTGCAAGGGAGATCATCATGGCAGCAAAAAGCAGATCACACACTTACAAACCATTGGCCAGCATTGAAGAGTTCCTCATGATTGAATTCTACGAAGCCTCTGTTTGGGCCAATCTGACGACTTTCGATGACTCCAACGAAGACGTCAAGCCTTTTCCCCATAGCAACGAGACTGCAGTCTTTACCGATTTTGTCCGTGTTATCGATGAAATCACTCAAATGGAGCGCCATAAGTTTCGGTCCCAATCACAAGGCCTACCTCATCATTCCGGACCAACGCCGGCTATCCTCATGCAAATCAATTCTGCTCGAGATAGCATGCTTCACCTTGCTGATACTATCAACTTTCACGTCGAGGAAGATCGAAAAACCTTCAAGTTGGTGGTATTAATGTACTACCACGCAACTCTCATCTACAGCTGTCAAGCCCTGGGAGAATTGCCTACCCGAGACTTCGATGCCCACAGTTCTCGCGACGAGATTCTCCAATATTTGCAATCCCTTTCCGGCATGCGGATTGACCTCTTTGCTCAAGATCTTGTTTGGCCACTATTTATGGCAGGAACCGAAATCCGAAGCAACCCAGACGCGCACAACGTCATTCGCGCTGGTTTTCATTCGGTGATGCAGTTCAGTCGCACTTTGGACAGAGCGCGTGTCTTGTCATTCCTGGAGTCTTGGTGGCAAAGCCCTGTTACTTACGTGTCTTGGATCGATCTGGCGCGGAAGCAATATCGTGCTTCACATTGTGATTTTCTCGTGGTTTGATAACTCCATGCAACCTATTAACAATATAATATTATACTAGAGATAGTGATTGGCCTTGGTGGATACTCTATCTAACATCTATGACAGTTCATCTAGAAATCGCGGTCCTGTACGTATGTTTGCATAGTTATGCCAAGGTTTTGGACATTTGCTATACAAAGACTTTAAACGCTATTGCACCCAAGTAGGAACTTATCAGTCCCATCTTCTCGAGAAGAGCATTGAATTCAGCATTTTATAAGTTTCTATCCGAATCAAAGTGTGAGAAGGCAGCCTGTCACCGAGACCAAGTACGACATGTGGATCAAAAGGATGTTCGATAGCAAGACTTGTCTGAATCTTTGGTCGTTCTTCGAAGATATCGTTGCTTCGCTGAGGAATTTGCCGTGCAACGTCTTTTGAATCCAGAAAGACCCTCGGATGGCCGAGTACATCGAGTCCTCCCTAAGGGGTGAGATTTAAGTGCCGAACAGAGCCTCACCGGCCCACACGTCATGAATCAAAAGCTTAAGTCCACGTCGGCAGAGTGGAAGTTTTACTGAAAACATATCTAGAAATAATGAATAACTTGAATAAACGTGATCAAGTCAGCCTGAAACACCCTAGCTATGACGTTGTTGAAGACAACACTTTAAGAGCAGCAAAAATGGCCACCACAATGCAAAGAAATGAACCACCGTTCTATCCACGGATATATCTCAACTTTTGGGGGTTTCTCGCTGGTATTCACATAAGAATACAGTGTTCCACGTCCATTCCGACATCCACACACGCACGCCCAACAAATAAGTTCGTTTTTCTCGTCTATGAACCCAGGATCATGGATTTTTTGGTTTCCGTCAGTGCATTTTGGTCGGGGTGTTTGTTGATCGACTCTGAAAATATTGTTGAAATTCTCGAGTTGCCAGTAAAAATATCTTTTGTGTAAATTTTGACGGTCAAGATCTTGGGAGGGTGGGAATCCTGACAGAATCTGGCAGGAGGCGCACGTATGTTGATGACCGGCGTAGTTCCCTGGGGTGAAACCAATCTGGATAGCGCTCGAGTGGGAAGGGCTTTACGCCTCTTGGGCCCAGCGGGCTTCGCGCAGGGGCATTTCCTCGCCGGCCTGCTTGCGGCTTCCGTCGATCTCGCGCTTCCATGCAAAGTACTCGCCAAGGCGGGTCTCGGCGTAGCCGGCGTAGTCAAAGTCAATCTGGGAAATTTGAGCTTGAATGAGAGCCCACACACCCCTATTGATAGGCATTAGTATTGGTTATTATCTAGGTTGTTCTCGTCGTCTTGTCCAAACTCACCAGTAGAGACCAGGGATACCACGGAACCGGTCAACGTCCTCGTACAACCGATCAACAATCTCAGCCTGTGCGGAAGCGTCGATACCACGCTGCTGACAGTAACTCTTGGTATACTCGGTAAGGAACTGACGACGCACTGATTTGGTGGGCATCATGTTGTAGTCGCAGTCATAACCACCCCACTCAGCAAGGTGGTTGGAGATATCAAAGGCAGCAGGAGCAGGAACCGCGTATTCGTAGTCAATAAAGTTAACCGGTGCGATACCGTCTTCGGGGATGGGCGCACTGTTCTCACTAGGAAGAACAATAACGTTGGCGCAAAGTAGATCGCAGTGCGAGAAAACAAGCTGGAGATCTCAAATATTAGCCATAATCCACACAGCCGCAACCACAATTACAATTGCAATCGCAATTGTCGTCACACATCCAAGGAGCGAGTTCACATACCCCGTCTTCACCAATTCCCTTGCCATCATCTAGGACTTCAACGACCCACTGCAACTCCTTCTGCAGGCTTAATCGGCGCGCAGCCTGCTCAGGGGTGGTAACTGGCAGAGCCAGCACCCACTTCTGCAAAACAGCCCACATAGATGGACCACCACGACGGGGTTGGATTACAGTGATTTCATCATCCGACTGCGCGATTTCCGCATCAATGTCCTTAACTGAGGCCGCGCCGCTACTAGGGAGGACAGCGTGCCACTGCGCCAGACGGCGAGCAATGCCGCGCCAAATAGGTGGGGAGGCTATATCCAGGTGGCCGCAGGGCTTGCCGCGGATGAAGCGGTACAGCAGACCGTTCTTGAATCGGGCGAGGAGGGGTGGGGCCAGACCGCGACTGGCTAAGAGGGCGTGCGACTTGGTTTCTCCTAAGGAATGAATTCTACTTCAGCAAATGTCGCAATGGGCAATGTGTGTGGATGAGGCGCAATGGGGCTTGTTTTGGAGGGAGTTGGACTGTGGTGGTCCGGCGGGTTGGGGGTTTTTTTGCTCGTACTTTCGCGGTCTATGAGGATCTCTGTTCCGTTTCCGTATGCCCTCATCAGTACTGCCTCATTGTCTATTTGTTCCTCTGTCAGGCCTGCTTTGTTGTTGATGATTTTGAGGAGCTGGGAATGTTAGTTTGGTTGTTCGATTTTTTTTTTGGAGGTTCAGGTTTGGTCTGCTGGACGTGACACGGGGGGGAAACGCACAGTATTCGTAATGCCGTCGGTGAAGCGCACGAATTGGATGTTGTTGCCAGGTCCTTCCCAGTCGGGGTTGAGGGTCAGGATCAAGCGCAGGGCTGAAGCCTGGGAGTCGGCATGGCTGTAGGAGAGGGGAATGTAGCGGAAATCCGGCGCGAGATCTGTCTGAGTCTCTGTCGAGCCCATGATGGCGAAGCGGAGAGCGGGGTGGGAAAGGGGTAGAAAATGGGGTGGAATTTCAGGATACTGAGAGGTGTGAAGTGTTCAATCTGCGAACAGCGTTGTGGCGCCTTGAAAATCAGTGACACTTTTGCTGTGGGTAAGGGTGCAACAATTGCAGGACCAAAGGGGTTGGAGAGTAGGAGGTAGCGTGGATTATGTATTAGAGTATTAATAAAAAGTCAGGGGTGATATGAAAGAACGCTATGTCGATGGCGGGGAGGTTAATGAGACACGGAGGGGAGGTCTCGTGCTCCCGACCCATGATTGGAAGATGACCGCCTACTGGGGCCTTGGGGCCTAAGGTACTTCATTCTTGCTGGGTAAATGTACTGCCTGGCTGCAATATTGAGTTTGGAATACTTGGTGGTGGCGAAAAAAATACCATTTCCAACTCAGTACACATCTATCTAACTATAATCCCTGACCCCTCGACGTCAGCCTGCACCTGTAGAGCCCTATCAATGTTTGTTGACCAGGTACCAAATCCTCTGTCACATGAAAGATGGCGGCGCACGTGCAGGTAGTCAGCCCTATGCCCTGGTTCCCCCTTTTGGTCAGGCCCACAGTATTTGTCACAGAATCGGAAAAACGTTTCTGCTACCCGACACCGAGACCCAATCAGCACTAGCGCCAAATGATCCGAACTGCATAAATAGGACCTGCTCGCCCGCGCCATTTGTCTTTTTTCTTTTCTCTCCATCATCAGTAGTGGTTTACTATATCTATAGTAAATTACAACGGGGCTCCATAAATATGGCTTGCTGAGGGTTATCCAATGGTTTCGGCCAACGTGGGTTTTCTTCCGTTCCCGGCCCTGGAGAGTAAAGGCGTCTCTCTTTTTCCCAATCACTTTATGGCTATGCTAGGGTTTCCTTCGGGAATGCTCCATGGGTTTTAGCTGTGGAGAGGACGTTACATATCTTTTTCGACTTGAAATTCTGTCTTGGACAGGTAGTAGTTGGCAATTGAAGCTACCTCGGTAGCACGGAGTAGACGGTGCATGCTCTTGCGTGTTACTTCCTAGCTTAAGTCTTGTGGCTGATAAGCTCTGAATGCCGTCTGGCGCAGAATCATCCGTATTGGTTTCTTGCAACGATCTCCACGGTTCGTCCACAGAGCCTCATAAGCTCTTGAACTTTTGGATGGTCTTGTGTATGTTCCGCTACAGTTCATAACGTGCTAGCTACATACTACGGCCTACGGCCTACACGTACACGGTTAAGGACCTCGTTGTCATCACCATCAATCCGTTTAGTTTTGATCATAAAATGGCGTCTCATGCGAGTTCACTCATGCCCGACCAGCATTTCCAATCTGGATACGCTGCCCGGTCCACTTGTCATCACTGCGCAACACAGGCCAGCTAGTACCATCAGCCTTGACCAAGGTCAACTCCAACTTAGTGCCCAACACGCGGAAGCTCGACTGCTCGGGGTCAATGGCCGCAAAGAGGCTGTATGTATCCTGGAAGCGCTTGTTGTCGGTGGTAGGAAGGTCGAAGACAATCGAATCGGATGAAAAATCGACACGGGCACGCTCCTTGTCAATCTTCTTGAAGTAGAGGGAAACGTTGACAGCTGCGGGGGTCTGATAGAAATCGTTCCTGTAGATGGAGACATCGCGTCAGTTTTATGCTGGCCGGATAAGTGAAGCCATCATCATATGGCCTAGTCGGTTGGTCTGTATGGATGTACGCACCTAACATTTTCCACCTTCTCTTCGCCAGGGCCCTTGGCCTTGCCCACGAACATGTGTCTTGTCTTCTCTGTGCAGCCGGGGATCCTCAGGAACTCGTCGAACTCGAGAACGCGGCGCTTGCAACAGGACCAACCCTTGCTGCCCTCATGGAAGACCGGCTGGCCGGGATGATGGGTGCACTTCTCTTCATCGCGCGCAGTCGAGCCAGTGTAGGTGGCACCACAGCCTCTGCGACGACATGTCGCGTTAGCCGGGATCTCAACATCAGGATCATCCGACTCAGGTTCTTCGATGACCGGCTTAGCGGGGGGCGACGCGGGGACGGTAGCGGGGACAACAATGGGCGGACGCTCGTTCTTTTTCTCGACAGCGACGACGGGAGGGGGAGTGGCAGCTTCCTCAGGCTTGGGCTCGGGCGCCGGGGTATCGTCGACGGTGGAATGCTTGCCGGTTGTGCAAGGTGGGATGGCGAGGAACTCCTCAAAGGTGAGGACGCGGGGCTTGCAGCATTTCCAGCCTAAGGAATTAGCAAATGTCAGGTGGCGCGTAAGGGTGCAGGATCGCAGAGTGCGCAGGTGTAATGACCCGTAATGAGCATCTCAAATGAAGCGAGGGGCACCGATCTAAAGCTTCTCCAAGGTACTTAACTTACCTTTCTGCCCCTCGTGGAACACCGGGGGTCCAGGATGGTACACGCACTCCTCCTCGGGGTCGGAGAAGGTCTTCCCACACGCTTTGTGAACACACTTGCCAGCCATGATGTATGAGCGAAGAATGTCAAAGACAGAGATTGTGGTGATGGCGCAGGTTGCCTAACGGGGTTTAGCGGGGAAGCTCGAATGTTCCATCGCGGAGAACGCCTGACCGCCGTCGCGACACGCCTCGCTTTCGACTGCTTTGTGCTTTTGTCTCGTTTTCTCTCGCTTGTCGCTTGTCGCTTGTGGCTCGGAGCTTTGCTTCCATTATGTTTCCTACACGCTCCCTCCTTGGCTCGGCTCGCCTGACGTTGTTCACCCGCGCAGGCTGTGGCCTATGCGACACCGCCAAAAACACCGTTCTTCAGCTTCAGAAACGTCGATCCTTCGAGTACGTCGAGCAGGATATCATGGAACCGGCAAATAAGCAATGGAAAGATGTATACGAGTTCGATGTGCCCGTGCTCCATGTCCAGTCTGTGAACAATGGCTTACCCAAGGCGGCTGCCCTGTCGGACGCTAAGAAACTATTTCATCGGTGGACCGAGCAAGAGGTCGAGCGGTCTGTTGAGGAGGTGGAGAAGCAGGAGTCCTGATTGCAGTGGTGCAGCCATCATGACATTGAAAATTGCATCGCATCGTCATTTTGCCATCAACATCGCTGGGAAGTGCGTAGCCGGAATAGTCGCACCTTGCTCGAATTCTCTGATGTACCATTTCTGCTTATGGCTCCTGGTGAGCCCATGTACTATTATAATATAGATATATCTTTGTTGAACATCAACTCTCTCGATGTTATGCATATATCCCTACAAAGCTAGGTCGAATCTAGGTACGCCCTGATGGCTCCGTTGAGAACATAGAGCTTTTTCAATCATCTTTTCTGCCTTGACCAAAAATCTAAATGGAGTTCAAATTGTCTCGCTCATTGGCTCATAGAGTTTTATTCAACTTTCCATCAAGAATGACTCTGTTAGATATGTGACATCAATTATCTCTAACATCTTGGTGTAACTATATATCCAACTCATTAGGATGTGTATTTGGCAAAATTCCTAAGTTAATTTTTTTTTGGTGCGGGTATCATTTGAGTCTGGGAGAGACATAATCAATAAATGTAAGAAGATATTAATCAATGCAAAAAGAGAGACTAAAGAGACTGATCAACTGTACAGACCCAAGGCGTGTACCTCAGGTATCACGGATGAAGACATAACATGACCAGATCGGGAGGCGGTAAGGCAACGACGACAGCATCTCTCATCTCTCCAATTCCCTCGAGATCCGGATGTCACCAGCTCAAAGCAGGTTGCGGAGTAGAAGTCGAGATGTTGGCTTTGGTTTTGAATATTAGCGATCCCAACTTCTGACGATCGCCACTCGGTTTCTTTCAACATCATCCGACCACCGCCCGCCCACGATCATTGCCTTCTTATTTCAAGTCGGCCAAGCGATCAAAGATCGAGGATACCTAATCCTCAGACATTCCGGTGAGATGAAAAAAAGATTTCAATTAGGGATCCACGCGAAATGGCGCCATTTTGGCGTTGCAGTCAACCACGCGCAGCACGCGTCAAGCTCCCGAGAGCCGGCCACTGTACATAGCTGACAATCATGCAGCCAGATGACAGAGACTCCTGAAATATCAAGTTGAGTCTAAAGTACTTACGGTAATTGCAATACTTTCTTTGGGCAATTATATTGCTGAAAATGTGATCGTCTGTTGCGTTATGGTTAAAGGAGACTGTCGCGACATGGGCACGCACCAGAAATAAACCACACTACTAATATGACAACCAGACGTTACAAATTATGACCGAACCCCAAGGCGTGACCCTGGGAATGGTAGAAACACCGCTGGCGAGTGTTGAGCCAACAACACCATCATCGGTCGTGTCGTCAAATAGATCAATCCTCGCGATAAATGACCTTGGACCCGCGTGCCACCAATGCAGAAATAAGCACACCCGCTGTGATCGATCAAAACCAGGTAAATGCTACATACTATGCGAAATAACTAGTTTTTAACGTGTCCTGCAGTATGTGGAGCATGCTCGACATTAGCATGTCCTTGCAAATATTTTCCTAAGTGATTCATGTCTCCAAGATTGATGAATATCCATTGACTAGTGACTCTAGTCAAACTGGCACACCGGAGCATGTCCCCCGACAGCAAAAAATACCATCGCGTGATTCACCGTTCTTGATAAGCTCTACCTTCTCTGAGCCCAAGACTACGGGTAAGCATCGGCGGGAGGAGAGCAGTGATGCCACTCAACATGATATAGAGAGCTCATTTTTGAAGCCTTCCAAACCAACCAAGTCTTCTCACAAACCGGCTGCCAAACGGGCGAAGTTGACTGCAGACAATGAAACAGAAGTCCGGTGTCAACTGATCAACGATATCAACATCCAGAGATCAAATCATCGCAATATTACCTCCAATGATTTAAGAGACATCATCGCACTTCTGATTCAAGCCAAGAAGAGCCGAAACCCTATTTCCCTTAGTGACGAAGAAAAGGAACAGTGGCTGGAGCAAGATGAACTTATGAAACTTGCCGCCGACAAGATGGAAAGGGGTGGTCGATGCTCACGCGCTGCCTTGAGTCGCTGGGAGCTATTTCTAACTGCTCCTATGGTTGAGGAAGAAGACAAGAAAGACCTCGAGCGGATCATTGCGGTTGAAGAATCTCACTCAGCCATGTCGGTGAGCACGGGATATAATTTTTTGCACATTCGCCGCCTGCAGCGGATCTTTCAAGACCCTGTTGCCTATGGCGTGAAAGTTGATGCATCCAGAAGAACTGAATTGACGAGAATAGTCAAGGATGCCATTGAGAACAAGTGCGCATTGACTCGGGCCACACACAAGACGATTTTGGAATTGCTTGATCCAGATAAAAAGCTTGTGAAACATGACCAGCCTTCAAAATCATCCGGAGAAGAACGAGGTACATCTAAGCCCAAAACGAAGGCCGCGCCTTCTTCCAATATCTCCCAACAATCTACGCCTTTACGTGCCCATTCCACCCAATTTCATGAAGAGCTTGCAGATGTTTTGGATTCACCACCCACTCCGTCTGTTTTCAATTCGAAAGATTTTCTGTCTACTCCCACTCTCAATATGCCTAAACCCAAAAATTCACCTGGAAATATGCCCTCCAGGCCCTCCTCACTCCAACCACAACAACCCCAGCGACCCCAGAAACCAACGGAAATACAGAAAACCCAACAAGCTTCCACCCAAATGAAGCCCGACACTCCAAAAAAGCTAATAAATGTATTTGTGGAGCAAGTCGCTCCACTAATGCCAATCTTTGACCTCGATGATCTGGACCGATTGCTACGAATGACCTCACTGCATGGTAGCTTCGCGTTCCGTGAGGTCGATCCAACACTGAGTCTTTGCTTTGCGCTGGCTGCCCTGCAATCTCGAGACCGTGCTCACTGGAACTCTCAGGAATGGTACAAGTGTGCTGAAGCTGAAATGAAGTTGAACGAAAGCAGCGAGAGCTCCATTCTAGCCATTCAACGACGAACACTTCAAGTGCTGTATCTGCAGATGACGGGAGATCTCAGCAGAGCCTGGAGTATTTTGTCTCTGGCTCTTGGCCTCGCAGAGGCAAGCGGAATTCAAACAGTGACCGGCGGTCCTTTCGCTGTAGACAAAATCTCCCAGCAGCGCAACCGAGTCCTATGGCACTCCCTTTGGTTGATTAGACTGAGCCTAGCTTCGCAGATGGGCATGAACTGGCAATCCTTAGAGACACGTTACTCGGCGCCACTGCCAACTAATATTCCATTGGGGTCGAAGATAAGCCGAACACAGCATACTGCGATATCTTCTTTCTTCAATGCTTCTGTTTCTCTTTACAAGCATATGGAAGATATCTTATCCAATGACGAGCATCTGCGCTTGCGCATTGACGTGTGTCCTTTTCGATCCTTATTTACGGCAGACCTCTGTGATTTTTTCGAGCTTGACGGCAAACTTTTGGAGTGGAAGGAAGTTCTGCCTTCTGTTCTACATTGGGACGGAACAAACATCGGCTTGTTAATGGAAAATGATGCTGTCATTCGCCGTGTTCGTGTTCTAATGCGTCTGCGATATCTGTCCATCCGACTTCGCGTCTTCCGCCCTTTCCTGATCTTCTGTTTACGCCTCTCCCATACATGCTCATGTGCATCCGGCCCGCATATTCTGACGGGCAAAGAAGCTGAATCTGTTGACTCTCCTGCTATTCTCGGTATTGTCCGCGATTCGACCTTGAAATGTCTTGCCGCAGCACAAGATATCATCAAAATTCTGACCGTTGTTCATGGCAAAGGTGCAGGCAAGGGCAACGATGATACATTGAGGATTACTACCTCTTCATACGAATGTTTGGATTACATCTTCACCTCAGCCCTGATTTTGATTGCCTGCCGTGCGATCCCTTTCATCGCAAAGGGGGCCGGTGCGAACAAGTATATTTCCAGCATGAACGAGCAAATACGCCACGCTGATGTCCTCCTTCGCAACTACGAGGAGTCCTCTCAGCAGACGGACCAGCTTACCAACCGAATCCAACGATGCCGCGAAGTCCTTGACTTGTTGAAGGGTCAGATTGAGAGTGGGCTTGGGGTGCAGAATCCGACCGTTTTCTCAGATGCGAGGGTTTCCGTTGGCCAGCATGTCTGGAAGAGGCTATACGACCGACTGGGGCTCCAAGAAGAAATTTCGTTCCAAGAAGCTTCGTCCAGCCATAGTACCACGGGACGAAAGAACTATTTTGCTTGGGTAGAAAGTCTACCTACCGACTTGGACGGTTGGGACCCAGTCAAAGCACGATAAGTGATCTATGGCTCATTTGATGACTTGGTCATGATTTGCTGAACAGATATCTTTCATCATCTGTGACATGTCATTGTCAGTCCACTTTGAGCTGTGTTCTATCATTTTATGTATGCACTTTATTTTTTAAACCTACATCCGACGTGATTTAACTGGAAAATGAAGATATTTCATCTAAAATTACGCGCCGGAAGCATTAACCGACACCTCGACACAAGCTTAATCCTTCCAACCAGCTCGTTTGGCAATAAGCTTAACAGCATAAACCAAGCCCAACAGAACCGGCACCTCAATGAGAGGTCCAACAGTCGCAGCAAGAGCTTGATTACTATCAGCCCCAAACACCGCGACCGCAACAGCAATGGCCAACTCGAAATTATTACTCGCAGCTGTAAAGCTCTGCACGGTCGAAAGCCGATACCCAAACCCAAGCCGATAAGTAACAAAAAGGGTCGCAAAAAATATGATAAGGAAATAAACAATCAGAGGAGCAGCAACACGTACAACAGAAACGATCTGATGCACAACATGCCGACCCTGCGACGCAAACAGCACCAAAATAGTAAACAACAGTCCAATCAACGACCAGGGACTAAGCCACTTCAAAAATGTATTGTCGTACCAAGTTGCCGAGATTCGGCGGAGCGTGAAGCGTGTTAGGATCGCTGCGCCGAGAGGGATGCCGAGAAAGACGGCGACACTTTCGGCTGCGGTTGAGTATTCGAATGTCACTGGGTCGCCGCTTATCACGCTGATGAAGAATAGGCCCATCGGGGCGAAGAGGACCATTTGCAGGATTGAGTTTAGGGCTACTAGAATGGCGCAGTATTCGTTATCGCCGCCTGCTAGCCCGGTCCAGACTAGGACCTGTAGGTTGTGGGTTAGCAATGAGCAAGGATCTTGTTACAGCATGGCTGATTTTGAGAATGGACTTGAGATACGGACCATTGCAATGCATCGTGCTAGACCGACTATAATCAGGCCTTCTCGTAGTTCTGGTTCGTCGGGTAGAAAGGCCCAGGCTAGGGCTAGCTGGAACAAGAGAAAAGAATGAGGATTAGCGAGGGATTGATTGTGACCGTGATATGAGGAATGGACAAACCATGAGAAATGGCGCAATGATCCAGTTGAGGACAAGACTAAAGGCCATCTGGATCCAGATATCCTTCTCTCGGAATACATGGTGCAAAGATTCAAAGCGGACTTTGCAGAGGATGGGATACATCATGACGAGGAGACCGACCGCTAGACGGAATAATATGAGTTTGGAGAGTCAATCAGTGGTAGATGGAGATATAACGCACCGATGGGAATCGAAACTCCCACAAAGGTTCCCTTTTGAAGGGCTGGCCCTGTATTTGGGACAAAATTGCCCAAAATTATGCCGATTGCCATGGCAAGAAAAATCCATAGTGCAAGGAATTGATCTAGTAGACCGAGGCTTGAGAATGCGGATTTCTTTCCCTGGGACTCATTTGGACAGAGGACTTCATGCTGTTTCTCGATATCGCAGGTTTTAGGCTGGTTGACCTCTGGGGCCAGATGGGCTGTATTTTGTAGGGAAGCCATACTGAAAGTTGAAATTTCACATATAGAGGAAGCAGGGTAATATGATGAATGGACGAGAACAGTGTTTCTACACCGGCCTGGTCCTTGCAAGTATAAAATTCTCCAAGTTATCTGAATGTCACCCGTGGCTGTTGATTGGTCGACTTTCTCTGGGGATTTGATCCCCAAAATTTGTGTCTGCCAATCAGAAGCGAGAAGAATATTTGGACTTGGCGGGGTATTGAACTCGAGCTTCATTTGATTTCAATAAGTCTCAACATCTCATCACACAATGTCAAACAAAGCACCCTGGCACGCGGCATTCCCTGCCCCTAAGACTGTTGCGCCCTCTTTATCCCGAGAGGAGTTCCTGCAATGGATTCAAGAGGGTAAAGAAGCTGGCAAGGACTTTGTGCTTGTTGACTTACGGCGAACTGACTATGAGGTACTCATTAAAGGGGGAAAAATCTGATACTGTCTTGATTATTGACCAATGTATAGGGCGGCACAATTCAAGGATCATTGAACCTGCCTGCTCAGAGCCTATACCCGACGATTCCGACTTTATACTCCCTTGTATCGAATAGTAAAGCCAAGTTTGTGATTTGGTATTGTGGTGAGATCCTAATTCTTCCGGCTCTTCAGCCTCCATCATGAGCGATGGACTAAACAGTATATTCCATGTAGGATCTTCTGCAGGCCGGGGTACCCGCGCAGCTGGTTGGTTTGCTGATTATCTTGATGACAAGAATGATCAAGAGATCAAAAGTCTGGTACTTGCTGGAGGAATTAAAGGGTGGACAGCAGCTGGACCAGAATATACAGCCTTGATGGATGGGTATGATGCGTCGGTCTGGGTAAAGTAGTCATCTCTTTCGATTGATGATTTAAGGCTTTGGGCACAAGTCAACCCAGGCCAATCTCATTGGATAGCTTCGGAATGTCTGAACAGGTATAATCCACAATCCAACCAAAGGTGGCAAATTCTATCGAACAGCAATGTTAAAGATGAACGGCGAGTTCCTACTAATGTAAAGTTCGCCGGAAGAGAGAACCAAAAAACGGTCTGGAGAATTCCTAAAGTATAGTAGCTTATTACATGTAGAGAGTGTCCTTGTCTTTGCAGACGACACCCTGGATACCACCGAGACTCGATATCGTAAAGAGCTACATCATACAACGGTTAACATAATATCAAGACGATGAGAAGAACCGACCAACCAAATAAAATTTCATGTAACATTTGAAATCAGTTATTGGAAAGCTGAGGCCTCGAGTGCGTTTTCGCAAGGTTGCTGTTGAGAGACTCGCCTCCTGCATCGTCCTGACGCCGGACTGGACACGGGGCAGCAACTTCACTCAAGTTGGCGTAAGAGCTTTCGGTCATTTGCTCCGTTCTAGTATCTTCATGTGCTTTGGGTTGTTTAGTCCCGGAATCCGATTGCGATTTTTGTTTCTTCCTACAGCCGCAGGTGAGCACCTGTCGGATGCTACCATGCCTCATAGCTTCTTGGAGAAAACGATAAATGTAATGAGTGTACAACAAGATGACCTTCAAAAAAGTGCTTGACATGAGATGATGTGTTGCATGCAGGCAGAAGGGATCTCGTATTCAATGAGATGGCCACTATAGCTACGTCACCGGTATGAATGGGCGATTGTATCGACCGGCCACCATCCCGGTTGGGCCTCCTTATCAGATCCGAGAACTAGGCCGGTATAGT
Organism: Penicillium nucicola; assembly: GCF_028828085.1. Classification (NCBI taxonomy): domain Eukaryota; kingdom Fungi; phylum Ascomycota; class Eurotiomycetes; order Eurotiales; family Aspergillaceae; genus Penicillium; species Penicillium nucicola. Next base: position 3,225,342 of record NW_026643127.1, read on the forward strand.
TATTATTGAAAGCAAAATGGCTGTTAGCGTTCTAGAAGAAAAAATACACTTATAGATGCGATCTGCGGGCGGACTTTGCTTAACTCCGAAGCCTGAACTCAACTTCGAACCATTTTCTCACAGTATGCTCTTGTTCTCCCTTGTTCACCCTTGCCATACCCCAATATGTCTGCATCCCATAGTCAAGACGAGAACATGTCTGCAGGTGTTCTGGAGAGTCTGGACCCTGCAGCCCGTCGCAGAATCCAGAACCGCCTCAATCAACGCGCAAGCAGTAAGCCCGTCGCCACATCATATCGCTGACTATCAACTCTCAGACTGACGATGCTTCATCAGGGAAAAGACGCGCTGCTCAGTTCAAAACGTCAGGACATCCAGACATGAAATGGATCATCTATACCGACCATGCAAACACCTCGAAACCCATCAGCCAACCCGCCAAGTCAGAACATTACCCCTCAAGCCATGAAGGCACCCCGACAACAACCCAGGTCACACAACATGAGCCGAAGCCCTTCAGTCAAAATGAATCAGTAAATCGATATAAACAATTAGACGACATCCAAAGAACTGCCATGCAAAGCCTAGCACAGAGAATAACTTCCCCACGGGCAGTCCTCTGCGTATCACAATACAACATTCTCACCGCAATCTTCGCCAACGCCAAAATAATCGGCCTCACAATGGACCTACTCAACGAAGACATTGCATCCCAATTCAACATTGTCGGCATGCCAACATTCCATCTCCCAGCAAGCCTTCTCCCATCCGAATCACAAAAGGCAATTGTCCACCACCCGTGGATCGACATAATCCCAATATTATCATTACGAGAGGCTCTTTTGATCCGGGAGGATATCTGCGAGGGAGACGAGTTCTGTGGTGATATGTGTGGGATGTGCGCCCCTACAGACGAAGTCGGGCTTCGGGTTTGGGGGGAGCCGTGGGATCCGCGCGCTTATGAGGCTTCGGAATATTTGCTGAGAAAGTGGAGTTGGATGATTGAGGAGTGTCCGGATCTTGTTCGGTCTACGAATTACTGGAGGAGGAAGCGTGGGGAGAAAGCTCTCTCATTCCCATGAGATGGGAGGATACTTGATTGCCCGTGGATACCCATATGTACGTCTCGAGGATGAAAGGCATGCGGGCGCCTTGCTGAGCTCCCCGAGACGGGAAACGACGTTCACGTCAATGACGTGATAATGCAGCGAATCATTGTATATGTACTCATTGAATAGCATAATTTAGTAAAATTGTCGAAGGAGCGACAGGGTGATATCGAGATATTGCAGGCATACTTCTTTCTGGCCAATGAGAGTGCTTCGGACCCCCCCACTCTGCCGAGCCCCTGCCGGGCCGACTAAGACTGACATTGAGAACATTCTAGTTGCTGTCTAGTTGCTGTCTAGGTGCATACCCTGCAGCCTGCTATCTCACTGACAACATTTGCTTGTGTCACAAATAGGTTCGTCCGCGAAAGGGTTTCGTTGCAATACATGGTCATAAAATCTCGCATCAAGGTAGTATTCTAGCTGGACTACCCGCTTGCCGAATCCGTACATATGAATTCATTTGAATGATGCGAGCATTATTGAATGAACCGGATAATACCAATTGAATCCTACAATACGTACAATGAGGCTATCAATATTGAGTAGATGAAATGGTAAATTCAATTATTAGAATCCAACCGGCGGCTAAACCAGAGCCACTAACCAGGTGTATATCTAGAAGTATACGCCAATCCCAACAAGAAAGAGAAAAGATCATCACACATATCAAGGGACATAGATGAGCACAGCGGGGGCCCAAAAAGTCTCGTTCTAGAACCACATGATGCCCGCCACCAGGCCAATCACCACAGCCATACAGCTCCCGTGGAGCTCCTGCGAGTGCCGACCAGCAGCAGCATCGGTGGCTTCCTCAGCACCAACATTCTGTTGAGCCGGGACGGGAGGTGAACTTTTTTGGTCTTCGTCTGGGACGGGAGGGGACTTGAGGTGAGGTATTAATGTTGTTTGGACGTCTTGTTGGTCGTCTGTGAAAAATATGGATTTGGCATATGTTGCCCCGGAAAGCGCCAATCGCTTTCCAAAACCAATGGTGGCATGGCAGGCCTGCTGGCACACCTTCTGGAAGGATTCAGGGAGCTGCAGCCCTGTTTCGTGAATGTCGTGGGAGGAATGATAAGATGAGGATGTCGTGGTTTTATGGTCTATATCGGGGGTCGGAAGAGTGGATTCATCCACAGTGATGGTGGGGTATGCATCGGTGGAAACTGTCACGGAGCGGTTCGAGAACGGGGTGAGGAATGGATAGTCTTCTAGTTGTTGGATGAAATAAGTTCTGAATGCGTGGGCCCTTCGGGTAAATGAGAAGGATGATTCGCGGGCGACGGACGAAATTCGACTTTTATTCGCGACGGTGGTCGTCTCGCTGGCTGGAATTGCAGCGGCCCCTCCAATGCGCGACGTGCGCGATTGGAGGTTCACACGCGATCGCCGGGGGCCTGTGAGAAGCCATGGGTTCCTGGGGTCGTTCACGGGGTGTGCGTTCGGGGGTATTTCGGCAGATCCATCTTGAATCAGGGGAACCTCTGGGGAACTAGCATGAGCAAAATTCGACCATATGTGTTGGGACGGAACAACAACTTACGGCGTGATGTACCGGGGTAGAAGCTAAAGTCGGCGAGCTTCAAATTATAAATATTCGATAGCGATGGCACCAATGTGAGTAGTGAAAACACAACCAAGGCGAGGAGTGGAAGCGCGCCAGGTTTATCCAAGCCGGACCGCATCTTCCCCGCTCTGGATTTAATCTGAAATCTTGGAGAAGAGGTTCAAATTTCGCGAGCGACAGGGTGCGTGAAGTCCATGGGAGAATCGGGGGTTTCGCGTCTCCAATACAGCACGATTCACGAGTCGCCGAGTCCACAGAGCGCCTGCGCGCGAGGGAGGGGGAGAGGAGGAGAGAATAGGAGGAGAGGAGGACACTGAGGTGAAAGTCGAAGGTAAAGGGAAGAAAGAAGTAAGAGAGCCAGAAATTGAAGATCCCCCGTTAGACGATAAGCCGTGTCTGCATTTCTTGGCACAGAGACTGCAGATGACGTCGACCAACTATATGTAACCCCGAATGCGTCGATGCTCTTTTCTCTTTTCTTTTTTCCCTAAGGACTTGGAGGCTTTGAGCTGCTATCTCGGAATTATCTGTCAGAGTGAAGAATGTTCCATTATGGTTTTTTTTTTCTCTTCCAAGAATGCTGCCTCAGGCTCCGGCCGATCTGCACATCTTCAAACAGGATTTGCCCATTCACGTTTTGTTTTTGACCCCTCCATGTGGCCTGCTGTCGGTGATGTGGGCCAAGTTTCCATCGCTCGAGGCAACCGGATAATATGGGACATTTATAGCCGATCGGCGCAACTGCTCAGAAGCATCCAACGCCCTACGGGGTTGATACTGAGCGCTCGACCCTTGGCGCTCGTCAGCGGAGCTCTGCCGAGTGAATGATTGGGCGTTACCATGCACTAACATGTTGGTTGTTGCTATTTACAAGGCTTTCCGCTAGGATCTACCTCGAGAAAAGCAAGAATCGGCGTCAGCCAGATCCTGCGCTCGATACCAGGCTTGGAACACCCAATAGCCAGCTTCCCTTTCTCAGCTGGTTGTCCTCGAGCCCCGACATTTACCCATTTGGGCATTCAGTATTTCATGTAGACCTTTGGCGTCATCCATGCATATGATTGGCACTCGAGTGTGGCACCTGAAAGATCAGCGAAAACAAGCTCGTGAAAGAGATGGTATAGAATGGTTACTAGGCCCTAGAGAAGATTGCATGACGATCGACGAGATAAGCGGCATCGTAAGATACATTAAAAGGTATTGAGGTAGGCATTTGTTGATTCTAAACTTGTTTGTTTACATTGGCCAAAATGACCAAAGTTCCAAATGCACCTGGCAATGAGCCAGCTGCATGCATGGTCGATACCCTGTCGGGCTGCTTACATGTACCTTTCCTGCAAACAGATGTTCAATAATTGGAGCTGCATTGCAACCACAACCGATCACTCCATGTCTTCTAGCGAATCATTATTCTCTACCCCACTACGTACCTAGTAAGCTCAAGCATCGGCCATTCTCAATGTTACTCTTTCTCCTTATGAAGTAAGATGTGGTTAGTCAAAGCCTTAAGGAATCTCCGTTCTAACAGTATTAGTAGTGGATGTATTCATGGAAAGACGAAAGAACCAAGGAGATGTTGAAGTTGTAACTTAATAGTCAATAAATGCACCAGATACGTAGCCCGTCATCTTGCATATTGTCCGGGTGTGATGAACAGCTATCTGAGGGGGAATACGGACTATTTAGAGGAGCATGTTTCTTTGAGGCCAAATCTGCCATCTGAATCTCAACCCCCAGAAACAACTTGAAGAACAGTCAAGATGATACGAGAGCCACATGACGGGCTGTCAATATGGAACTTGAATTGATAATACACAAGATAAGCTTACTATACCGAATCAATTCTTCCTACCTTAGTACACTTCTTCCGTGGGAGATGTTTCTACAATACAGTTATGATTCATTCTCAATCCTTGCTCCATGCAACTCATGTCACTGCTAGAAACTTTCTATTGAGTCAGCGTACAGATAATGACATAGCCTGACTTTATATCATCGGAAGAAACAGTGTCGGAGTCACATACTTCGCACGGGATGTCAGTAAAGTTTGAGGCTGCAAAGGTCCCCAGTCTTGGCGCACGTGCGCCGTTCATTGGTGAGAAAGGGAGAGAGAGAGAGTAGACGCGTGACAAGGTCGATCTGGGGAATTCGAGCTAACTGGATTCAGAGGAGTATAAATATTCTTCCTCTTCAACAACCTCAACTGTGGTACATATGTGCTATACTGAAGTAGCAAAACTCGATCGGGTTTACTAAGCGCATTCTCTGCTCTGATTGGCTGCGCGTACCTGATCGGCTGCCGCACCCGCCAAGTGACGTGACCCAACTCTGCCCAAGAAATTCTCCCACTTCCATGCAACGCCTTGAGGTACAGAGGACGCACTCATGCAGTCAATTTGCTTGCTGCTGGGCCTCGCAGCCCTCATATCTGCTACTCCGCTAGGTCAGCAGTTGGTACTGGGTGAAACAGAGCCTGCCGGACAGGTGCTGGCGTCGCGCAAACCATTGAGTGGTCGATTCTTGCATATAACAGGTACGTCGGTGTCGCATACACTTCTTCTGGTGTGACCAGCTCCGCTAATACCGAGCAGATTTTCATCCCGACCGCCTCTACAAGCCCGGCACCTCGATCGATCGCTCGTGCCACCATGGTGATGGACCCTCAGGATACTTTGGAGCCGAAGGCACCGAGTGCGATTCACCCCTATCCCTGGTCAACGAAACTTTCCGCTGGATTGAGGATAATCTGAAGGATGATATCGATTTTGTGATTTGGACCGGCGATTCTGCCCGACACGATAATGACGAGAAATTGCCTCGCTCGGCCGAGGAGATTGTACAGCTGAACAGATTTCTGACACAAAAATGGGTGGACTTGTTTAGCCAGGAACAAGACAAGGATACCGCCGGTGCCGTCTCGAAGTTATCTGTCCCTGTGATTCCGACCTTCGGCAACAACGATATCATGCCCCACAACATTTTTAACGAAGGCCCGAATAAGTGGACGAAGCGCTTTGCCGATGTGTGGAAGGAGTTCATCCCAGAGGACCAGCGTCATACCTTTGTGGAGGGTGGCTGGTTCACAGCTGAGGTGGTCCCCGGTCGGCTGGCGGTGATCAGTCTGAACACGATGTACTTTTTTGAATCCAACAGCGCGGTCGATGGATGCAAGGCCAAGTCAGAACCGGGATACGAGCACATGGAATGGTTACGCGTCCAGTTGAAAATCCTCCGGAGCCGAAACATGAAGGCTATCCTGATGGGCCACGTTCCCCCAGCGCGCTCCAGCGAGAAGAAGAACTGGGATGAGACTTGTTGGCAGAAATATACTCTTTGGATGCATCAGTATCGCGATGTTGTTGTCGGCAGTCTTTACGGTCATATGAACATTGATCACTTTATGCTCCAGGACAGCAACAAGGTCAAGATCGCTGATGCTGACGGGAAGGTGTCTGTCCGCTCCAAATCCAACTACCTCGAATCACTCCGAGACCAGTGGTCTTCTTTGCCTTCTCCTCCGACTAATGCCTTTGAGGAGCTTGAGGAGATCATGTCAGACAACGATGATTCTGACGTGACTGTCGCGAAGAAGAACAAAAAGCACAACAAAAAAGACAAGAAGAAGCGCAAGTTCCTCGAAAAGATTGGAGGTCCGTGGGCAGAGCGATACAGTGTATCATTGGTCGCACCCAGTTTGGTCCCAAACTATTTTCCAAGTCTCCGTGTGATTGAATACAATATCACCGATCTCGACAATGTTGCACTTGGCGTTGATTTGACCTCTTATGAGACTCAGTCTATCTCCGATGATGTTGACGACACGGCACATGAAACAATCGAGCATGAAACATTCGAATCCAACCCGTCTACCACAGACCCAGAGATTCAAAAGAAAAAGAAAAAAGACAAGAAGAAGAAGCCCAACTTCAAAGTTCCCGAACCCCCATCTTCAACCGCTCCCCCAGGTCCCGCGTACTCCAACCAGGCGCTTTCGTGGCTGAGCTACACCCAATACTTCGCCAATCTAACACAGATCAACCACGAGATCGCAACAGGCCAGCAAGGCGACGATCCTCGTATCAACTTCGAAGTCGAGTACCGCACAGATGATGACGTGTACCAGATGAAGGACCTCACAGTGCGCAGCTACTTCCAACTCGCAGCCAGAATTGCCGAGGAGGATCAAGCCGACGCAGACAGCCACAGCGGCTCTCATAGCCTGACGACTGATTGGTCTGCCACCAATAAAAAGAAGCCCATCAACACAGCCTGGCGCACTTTCCTGACGCGAGCATTTGTTGGCTATGAAGATATTGATGATTTGCTTGACTAGGGCCATGTCCTTTACGTTTTCTTTTCTTTTTCTCGTTTCCTTTTCTTTTTTTTTGCATACATACATAATTTGCATTTGGGGGCCAAGAAACTTGTGCATGATGAGGTGTTACTATAGGTTCCTTGTGGTGGTACATTGGCAAAAAATCCCGGTTCAGTGGATAAAGAGATAAATTTGGACATTGAACGTTATTTAGTTGTTGAACATCATACAATATGACATAACTTATTTGACGGCCATTCTAAGTTTCGCTTCTTGAATCGCATTGTGATCTACATTGCTATTCTGGCGGTGTAGACTAGGATCTTCACTAACTGATTGCCTGCACCGGCTATGATTATAGTCCATGCATCGGTGATCATAGCAGTGATTTACCTGCCAGTGATGCAATCTCTAGACCATCACGCATTATCACTTTCCATCGCAATCTATCTACATAGGTCAGTTGCGAACCCGACTGCACCTTTTCCGAGGTTAAGGCATGTCCGAGCTTACAGCCACTGCCAACGTGGCAGTCCGAGCTAGCAAGGTTCAGGCTTTTTTATATTGCATTGCCCGGCGTCTTGGGCAGCGACTTAACCGGTTTTTGTCTACATATTGGCCGTAAAGTCTCTGATGAGTAACCCCGTGCTCCCAGTAAGTTATGGTCAATTGTGCTATCTTCTTGCTGGGTTATCACGACCCACCCTGGGGCATTGTAGGTTCCCACTTGCCTGTAAGTAGGGCCAGTTATGGAGACCTTGGACCAAGTACGACAGTTTAAGAGCCTGCCGAAATCTCCGATTTCTAATTAGAAATGGGGCCCATCTTTATGGCAGTGGGCCTCCTTAAGACCTAATCAGCTCTCGGCGATAGCCCTAAAGTACAACATCCCTCATACAATATCTGAGTTCCTCGTTCTGGGACGAACAACAGCAACGTTACTCCGACAAAGATTGAGCAGCAAATTCCCACACACAGTTTACTACTGGCAAGATCTCAAGCTCGATATGTGCATGTTCTGCAAAGCTACTCAATTGCAACCCACATCACGTGATGAGGTTCCTCTGCGTAGCCATGAGAGCGGCAGCGAAGAAGCTAATTGACTTGCAATTTGATCCCCATCAGGTTGATCAGGTTAACGAGAGCACCAAGTTGCCAGCGTGGCCGAGTAAGACTTGGCTTCCTTAGCCCGACTTGGGCACTTAGCTGCTATTCTACCCGAAGTGCTGGTCGCTTACTAGCCAATCCCTGTTTATAGATCCCGGCCCTTTGAGCCGCCACGTAGACCATGAACCCGTCCAGCGTGCCGGAATTGGCTTCACGATGTGACTAGTGCATGGACAACACAGAAGCCCTTGCCACTCAGGCGAGTGTCCTTTAGGCACTGATAGTATATTTAGTTCACGGTGGGCCTCCAATTCCGAGTCCAGCCCCCCGCTCCATGCGTCATATCAGGGGAAACCTCCGTGCAGCGTGCATATGTTCTCTTTAAATCTCTTCCCTGTGGGTTTGGCCTACTGTGAATATTAACAATTACACAATCGTCACCGGAGTGAACTGCTTCAGCTCGACCAGCTTCCCACCCGAGACACTTCCTTCCCCGCACAGTGCGTTGGCACCGAAATTCCTCACTCCCACCCCCCCCCCCTGCTTTACCGCACGATGCGTCGAGTCTCGCAACTCCTCCGTTTCCTGTCCTTGCGTTGCTAGGGATATTTTGTGTGTCCAGCCTCTCGCCACGGGGAGATCCGGCGCCTGCTAGACCGAAACAGGCAATATTGGTTTGGATTGATCGCAAGCACGCTGCGCGCTGTGTCGATTCTCTCCCAGTATACCCTGATTTGGATGAATTGGGCCCGGTAATTATTGGATGGTCCATACTTTGGGGATCCGCCTTTGTCGAACTTCACTGGATAGCTCGATTCCCAGCGGTTCTGCTTCATTGGAGGTTGGTTCTCGATCTAGTGCATATCTTGGACCTAGGAGTGATCGTCAAGATCAGTTGGCTTGACGCGTCTCGGAGCATGGTGCAGGCGCTTCGTTTGCGTTCCATTTCAAGCCTGTTTGTCGCGCGCTTGAAGGTAAATTATTGTCTCGTGTGATGCGCCTTTCTTGCAGATGTCTCGAGCTCTCACCGTGTTTCTTTTTTTCTTTCGCTGCATTTCTTTACCCCTGTCTTATCTGACTCCCAATTTGCTGCATTGAGATCCAGGAACAAAATGACTGACTTGTCTAGTTCCAATTCCCCCGTCACCGCGACTTGCGCTTTATGGATGGCCTCCTCCGAAGTTGACCAGAAGGCCCTGGGCAATTTTGCGGCCGCCATGAGCCATGAAAGCCCATATCTCTCGACAATGCTATACAAAGTACTCGGGGTGTCGGTCATGTTATCGAAAAAGCTGCTTCGGGCCCGCAAGCTTCGGCGGCTAGATACAACACGCGAAACAAGATCCCTCCAGCTGTACCACCACATCTTATGGCTCTCCCGCGAGGGCCTGCTAATATTAGAAGGTGCAATTCTACCAAAAGTGGACATGTCGGTGGAGCTGAAAGTCCTCTCCTACAAACTGCGCGCCTCATTTTACCACATTTTCGTATTATTCCACAATCGCCCCGTCGTCCAAAATGATACCGAGCCTCCAGCTCGCTTCAAGCATGACTCAATATACGGCCCAGACTCTCTCACAGCTCTGGGCGCAGCCGACCCTCTCCATCCCAAATCTCTCTTCACCTCTCGGCCCCCAGGCCTATCGCCTGTTCAGCCCGTCCAGCCACCTCAACCAGCCTCCTCCTTTCTCCTCCCTCCCCTGGACTACACTGCCACAGCAACCGCCTGCTTCAACCATGCCGCAGCTCTCTCCGACAAGCTTCTCCCGGGCTCCCATCCCCTCCGCCTATCCGTCAAGCTCGAATACGCCGCCTTCCTCTACGACTGCCTGCAAGACCCGATAGCCTGTCGCCGCCTGGCCAAGCAAGCAATCGCAGATGTCTACAATGCCCAAGAAGGCATGGACGACGAAGCCTTTGAAGACGCAGCCGAGATCGTCGGCGTACTAGGCAAGATGGTCAAGCGCGGCGGCAAACCGGGCAGCAGTACCGCCGCCAGCAGCGTATCACGCGGTGGTCAGTCTCGGAGTCAAAGTAGAAGCAGTCGCAGTCCCAGTCATCTCGATACGAGTGTGCCTACCACAGTTTCTCCCGTTCCAGTTACGAAATCCACGCCTGCTCCTCCCTCGGTCTCGGGAATGGAGCCCGCAGTTCCCAATGCGAACATGATGAATCCGATTTAATGTCTCGGTGATGCTTAACGATTAAGATGAGCGCATATGCCTTTTGAGTTTAGCCTCTACGGAGGCCGTCTTTGGACTTGGAATTCCGTGCTTGTGTATATAGCCGCGCTTTTCGTTTGCTGTATCTAGATATGCGTTGTCATTTGAGTTCAGTCTCTGAAATAATTCATTATCATTTGATATCTCCCGTAAAGGAAAGAGCTTTTGTATCGATCAGTCTCGACCAAAGTCCCAATTTGGCCATAGCCAGGTCTTATGCCTGAAAGCGAGCTGGTTTCAAAGGTACTAAGCGTCTGTTGAAGCCATCTATTGAGATTGCTCGTAGCGATGCTGAGACTGCGATGGTCACCGAGTGGTCGGTGTGGATAATTGTTGTATGCTCCAATGATTCAATGAGATATCTGATCAGCCTGAGCTTTCAGAAGATGCATGAAACTTCGAGTTCTGTAGCCCAATGCTTGTGCTCTGCCTTGTCCTTCTCAATGTCCTTGACATGAACATGATTGAAGTCGTCTTTAGATGCATCGAGAACGATTTCAAGTGGTTTTTTTTGGTTTGCAAGCGGATTAGGACATTTTGCTTCGCGATCAATTCCTTTTGGCGATAGAAAGATTGTCCTTTAGATTCCGGAGCATGGTGCGGTTTCTTCTAGTGAATGCTAGACCAGGATTATGATTCATCCAATTCATTACAATGCTAAAAGTTTGATGCAATGTTAGGGGTAAATCTGGATGTAAAGTTAAATACTCCAAAGCGCTAGAATGTTACTGATTTACAAGTGGCATCAAATTGTCTATTCTTTAGATAAACAAGCTGTATTGAGATAGACGGAATTATTGACAGTATAATTAAGAAGAGCGTTTCTACTCTGCCCAGCAAAGGCGATAGTGGTGCCCCCAGTCTGCACAGTCGCCAGTTTAGTAAATAAGTACCGTAGCTTTCAGATGTAGTCACCGAGCTCCCAGGAACTCTGTCATCCCCAGCGAAACTTAGGGTTTGGTGTATATATTACTGCATTGGCAATTAGACATCGGTTCTGATTGTCTTCATGATCTTGTTGCCCTAGTTGGTAAATCCCGTCTATGACCTAGCAAGTGTGAAGCACCTGGGCAGTAAATCACCCATTTGCCTGACTCGGAATAAGATGATGAACCTGTGTTAGTACCTATATATCCTATAAAATTTACTGTTAACATCTGTTGGACATTGGGTATAGACCGGCGCCGGGAAATTGACAATCCGTGCTCCGAGCTTAGCGCCACCGACGACCATTGAACCCCTGCTGATACGCATCATTGATCTGGTTAACTTGCTGTCTAACTTGAAAACTTGGATACAATATATAATACTGCATGCACCATTTCAGATTCAACGCCATCTGGACCTTGACCTGAACAGTGATACCGCTGGCCGATACGCAGGGGATGAGATAACCCAACCCGTCTGTTCAATAATATCTGGAACGAAAGAGACGCAGACCGAGCCCTTTATATCAGGGCCATCATGGTTTTCGCTGCGCTTTATCGCGTCTACGCGGGCTTCGTTCATCCCCCACAAGCTCGAAAACAGGATGATGCCATTCGATTCGGACTTCTCGGAGCATCCAATATCGCGTAAGTAAAGATGACCAAACTGGTGTGACTTATCATTCATTATGCGTTATTTAGCCCCGCCGCTTTAATCACACCGGCAAAGTCCCATCCAGAAGTCATCGTCGCAGCCGTTGCAGCTCGGGATCGCAACCGCGCAGAGGCTTATGCCAAGAAGCACGGTATTCCAATTGTACATTCCTCCTACGAAGGTAGATCTCCCAACCGTATCCGAAATACATCAAGCATACTAATATCCCAGATCTGCTGAATGACCCCAGCATTGATGCCGTCTACATTGCTCTTCCCAACAGCTTGCATTTTGAATGGGCTTTACGCGCAATCAAAGCCCGGAAGCACGTTCTTCTAGAGAAACCATCGTGCTCAAATGGAGAAGAGGCAAAGGCGCTTTTCAATCACCCCTTGGTCAAGGCGCATAATGCTCCCGTTCTCCTGGAAGCATTTCATTACCTCTTTCATCCGGCATGGCAGATGTTCATGTCGCTCATCCACGATGATGCTTTGGCCGGGCCGGTGAAACATGCACATGCACAGCAATATCTTTTTAAAGGGGTCATTCCGGCTGATGATATCCGCTGGCGGTATGATCTTGCAGGTGGTGCGATGATGGACTTTGGGACGTATACGGTGAGCTGTTTGCGGCAGATTATGCGCGAGGAACCCAGCGAGGTGGTTGAGACGCATTGGAGGGCTGTTCCACAGTCGCAGTCTGATCGGGATGATGGGCAGCAGATTGATCAAGCTATGAATGCGACGTATAGGACTAGCAATGGTGCCACTGGGACTATTATTGCTGACTTGGTCACATCTGGGAATTGGCCGTTGCTGCCTGCGTCTTGGACGAAGAGTCTGCCAAGTATTGGCTGGCCGAAATGCGAGGCTGAACTTGGTGAGAAGGAGGTAGAATCATTTGGGAGTGCTGACAATGAGAAGCATTTTGTCAAGCGGAAGGTGACGTTGTGGAATCATCTTGCGCCGAGTGTGTATCACCGGATTGATGTGGAGGATACTCACAGTATCCGTCGGGATGGGGCTTTGCTGAGGACATGGACAGAGTCACGAAAGTTGAAGTCGTACTCCTGGCCTTCTGATGATAAGCAAAAGCCAGCCGGTGAAGACTGGTGGTCAACTTATCACTGTCAGTTGCACGAGTTCGTGAACAGGATCAAGGGGCGTGAGGGCTCTGGAGTCTGGGTTGATGGCGATGACAGTATCAAACAGATGGAGGTCATAGATCGAACATACGAAAAGGCCGGTATGAAGAAACGGCCAACAAGCAATTTTGAGCTGTTGGTTTGATGTACTTCCGGGCTGTACTTAGCCCCAAGTGTTAGGCTAGCTAGGTAGGCAGAGCCATGCGCAACACTCCAAAATCGAACGTTCAACCAGCAGAGCCGCAGTATGACTGTAGCAAAGACAGAGAAATAGCCACGAAGAAAATGCTTTCATTGGGAAGATGCTCTAAAGACGTCTAGTTAATTCGCAAGCCTGGGAAATTAATAAATAATATACAAATGATTCAAACGGATTCATGATTAACTTTGCAAGACGCCCGTGATCTTTGTTTTGAAAGATTTGAATCTCGAGATGTGGTTCGTTGGTAGTTTTGATCATTCTCATTTATGCCAATGCCCAAGGGTGCGACGTTTTCCGAACCATTGCCACTCCATCGGGGCTCTAGGCGTAGATCATCATCCTCTTGCAGCATCTGAACATCCTCAATAGTAGATGGATTTGTACGGATAACAACAAGCAAACTGTTGAGTACCGTGAACTCCAATAATGACTTGATGCTGTAAACGACCGGTTTGTATGTTGTCTGGACGTCAAAATGATTCGTGTATTCCGTTGTCAAAAGTGAGGCGTCTAGCAAGACGGAAAGGGCGTTGACGATGATGAGATTCCAGATGACTCTCCGTCCGCGGCTCCCTTTCATAGCCAGAACAGGCCTCAGGTTGGTCATGGTTTCCCAGACATAGAGACCGCTGATAATGGTTTCTTGAACAGCGAACCCAGCCAATTGAACACGCTCGTAGATATCGAATGGTTCCACAAAGCTGTCAACGCCGCGGTTGATACCCAGAAAAAGTATAGTGGTGGGGATGTGTAAGGCGCAAAAGTTGAAGATGATCATCCCCAGCACCCAGCGAGAGTAGCGATCGACGCATGTCACCAAGTGGAGACGAGAGTATAATACCACAGACTGTCCGGTGACCATAGCGTACCAGCCGATGCAGATCAAAACACACATAGGAAAATTAGGGGCGAGGGCGAAATAGCGGAGGAAGGATGTGACCGCGTGTAGGAGAATCCCTAGTGTCGAGACGAACATGCTCCAGAAGTAGAGACCACGGTAGCGTCGGAAGGTCATGAAGATCGCAACCATGATTTGAAGAACATTCCAACATGCCACGCCAAAGAGCGCTGCAATCACCATGGCAAGAGCCCGAGAAATCTCGAGAGGCCCGGTTTCGCCCGCCATGATGGTGAAGGGATGAGAAGCTCAAGTCGATTGGCTTTGCTGAATGGTGTAGGAGGTTAGGCAGCCCATTGTAACTGAATAGACATGGTGAGAATGCGCTCCGACTGGAAGCTGGGAGCTGGGAGCTGGGAGCAGTGAACAAAATGGGGGAAAGCAGGGGGAAGGAGGCTAAATTTCAAGGGTCTTCACACATTTGAGCAGACTGAGTTTCTTGGCAGGCTCGATCGGGTGGATTGGCGCATTTAGAGTTGAACGAAAATGACGGGGGTTGGGCAGTCACTTTCCCCAGTACGGAGTACTTAGGGCACAACTTTTGAACCTTTTGACTGCAGACCTCATTTTTTTGTGCCAGATACCTTTGGATATCGAAGATTTAATCCTTTCATACTTACAATCATGTTGATCAACGAGTATCGATAATAGTCATACCATCCGTTTTCAGTCCAGATGCTCAATCAATCTGACGTATACCCGCCCGGCCATACTTCGGTACAATATGGGGCAAATCGCCCTCCCGAACCGGGGTTGGACGTACCCGGACACTCGTGACGTAGTTCTTGGATTCTAGAATTCATGTCCACGACTTTTGATTTTTGGAATGGAACACTATTGGCTGTTTTAGTATCAAAGTTGTAGATACGCCTGAGGGAACTGGGTCATTGACGAATGGCTGCATAGGAACCACCAGGGCCTCACGTCTTGGCAAAATCCAGAACAGACGAGTTCACGGCGGAAAAGAGCAGATCCATAACCAACGCCATGTGGGCTGCTAGTGTCGATCCCACATGGCCAACGTGAGGACATTTTTTTACCTTCCGCATCGAGACACGTTTGGCGCTCGGATGAAGCTGAAGTTCCGGCCGAAATGGGTTTGCGCAGGAACTGAACCCCTGTCCGCCAAGGTGGTCATCAACGCACTAGACGAATATTGCTATTGTACTAACGCAAGCCATTGATTTATGTTTGGGGCACTTTTAAAAGGCTAGACCCTAATAGGCAGCTGGCAGCTTTCACTAACCCTGAAGTAGTATTCCCTCTGAAGATTCACCGGCATCTTCCGAATATAAGATAACCACTAAAGATCCCGCTAGCTTAGTGGTGCTACTTTGGCAGTCTCTCAGGGGCATAGCTCAACTACTATTAGTTCTAGACCAGTGACAGCGATCTGCTCTGAAACATTGACCAAGCCTCAATAGCCACGTTGCTCGTCTGGCTGCAGGTAAAATTGCTAGTCATTTCAAGTATGCCCCCTTAGTGAGAATCCATTTCAACTTCGGGCGATTGGTGCCGCGCTTTTATTATCATGGCCGTCGTCCACTCGAAGATCCTGACCTTGAATTGCGTGTTACCTATTGGATGCCATCCGCAGCTATAAACACTGCGGTCGAAATAACGATGTAATACTACTGAGATCAGATAGGGGGAGATAACCAAACGCGTGGCTTCATAGACAAAAGGACGTAGATATTAACGGGATTTCTCCACTAGTGGATTTCATTGCTTCTTTGCTACATCGATTACAACCTCCGGAATAGGGATCGGCCCTCCTGGGGAGTTCTCAAGTCGCGCCGTCAAAACTTCGACGCCTGTTTCTGTGACAAGCATGGTATGCTCTATTGAATTCCAGGTTAGCGCCCATCGGCTCAAACTGGCCCTTGAAAAGAAGGAAATACGAACCGAATTGTGCTGTTCGTTTACCGTCCATCGTGACATTTGTCCAATCATCTGGCCAGTTCATTTCACGGTTCGTACCCAGAGTCAAGATAGGTTCAATGGTGAACGTCATCCCAGGTTTACATGTTCCGACAGCCTTGTTCTTCGCGTAATGGGGAATCCAAGGAGGAGGGTGGAACTCGGAGTTGATTCCGTGGCCACCCCAAGTCTTGACGACGGCCAGGCCCCTGGAGACCGCGTGCTTCTCGATAATCTTACCAAACTCTCGAATCGGTGTACCTGGCTTGACTGTAGCTATGGCCATGTCCAAGGCCTCTCGTGTCGTTTCAATGACTCTGATCGAGTCCGGGTCCGCTTTAGCCTTGTCGCCAACGTAGTAGGTCTCATTCACGTCGGCATGATATCCACCATGATACAAAGAAATATCGAGATTGAGGATGTCACCGTCAAGAAGGATTCGCTGATCGGGGATGCCGTGGCACACAACCTCATTGGGTGATGTGCACAATGACTTTGGGAAATGGTTGTAGTTGAGTGGAGAAGGATATGACTGTCTCATCATTCAGCAGCTTAACATGTCTTTTGTAGGATTAGGATTACTTACCTGCCGCTCCACACAGGCCTGGTGACAGATTTCATCGAGATAGTCTGTGGTCACGCCGGGCTTAATCGCCGCAGCGGTGATATCAAGTACTTCTCGGGCCAGCCTGCACACCTTGCGCATAGCCTCCTGACCCGCTGTATCCAAGAGATCCCATTTGGAGCGGCTCAAGCGCATCTCCCGCTTGGGGATGCCATCCTTGGCCCAGTCTGGATGCTTTATTGTCTTTGGCACCGGTCGTCGCGGGGAGAGTGGGTACACTGCTCTGACAGACCCTGAGTATGGATATGTCGGGAAAGGGTTGTGAAGCCCGCTAGCTGTACTCATTTTAGAACGTCCAGTCACTGGTATTCTAAGCACTCACCATTTTGTGTCTTGTGAATCGCCTTGTGGGTGATCTAATATTATCGGTGTCAGATTCCCACTCCCAAAAAGAGAGGTAACGTACCCAGTTCCTTTTGAAACAGTCTTGATTACAGAAGAAGCTGCTCTTGTTACCCAGCTCCAGGCATGTTGGGCATTGTAAGCTACCAGCGTCATTTTCGCAATCAGCCCCAGAGCACTTCGGCGCGGGATCGGACATGGTGGCGAATTGAGCTTGACTCTTGAGTGGGCAGAGGATATCGAATGAAATGGCTGCTTATCAAACTGTTAATTTCCTACTACTAACGTTTCCTCGTGAAAATGCACAGTAGCAAACCCCTTTTTTGCATCAAAATCGGGCGATCTTAAGCGGCCCCTCACCAGTCTAACTGCCTTGGGAAAGGTGCACGATGTCTCCGAACAATAGACTGTCCAAGTAAAAACTATCATCAGGACAATGACTACTCTCACGTGAATGCTGGCTTTTGTCTTATGAATGTAGGTAAACGATAAGAAAAGAAGCAAGGAACTGGACCTCAGTAAAGAATTAAAACACCATTCAACGAGTCAATTTAGCGAGATTTTAAAATTGACCCGTGTGCTACTGGAATACACCCAAAGCTATGTAACCCACTCCAAAATTTGCAAGTATTGCTTTTCCAGCTCAAAAGATAGGATACTTGCCTTCAAAGTAAATAAATATTGATCATTGAAGTAATCGGATGAAACGATGTTCCGGCCACGACAGCGACGGTTTGTTTGGAAGCAAGAAGCAACTTTCTATGCCATTGTTTAACTAAGCCCTTAATTCAAGCATTGTGCTCTTCCAAAATACCGTACTTACTGGACAGGCTCTAGTCGAAAGAGTTCCCAATATAAGCCAAGCGATCAGGTGAAGCGTCTATCGGTCTGAAATTGAAAAATTGCCTCATAGGTGGACCGGCGAGTGAGAAGAAAACTCATAAAAGGATTACATATACCTTATCAGCCCATAATTATCATGAATTAAATTTGATCTCTTATAGAGCGATATAGATATTCAAGTGGTGGGTGTAATGTTCTTCCAATAGAGGTACAACTACCGAACGACATGTCCGTCGGATGAACTATATATTTTAGTGGATAATCCTACGATATATCAGATGTCTGCTGGTTGTCTGAGGTAGAAAGTCATGTTTTAAAACAAAGCTTTTATCTGTCCGGAATCTTCGTTATCTCTCAAGAAAACTTCATAGTAAATGGCCCCTTGGGATTGATGATAAAACATAGATCATTCGTAGTAAGTTAGGTCTTATTGTTAATGTTACCCATATATGCCTATTACCTAGTATTTACTAGGCTTCTTATATACTATCTCTATTTGGCATCGACCTATCTGTTATATCAAACTGCCATCGCGCCGTTCCTTTCAATGCATGCATTAAAGGCTCGTCCATACTAGGACTCTTTAGTCTCGAGCATATCCGACCCGGAAAGTCTCAGTAATGAGTCAAGCTGAGTCATTTATTGGAAGATACAGGCCAAGGAATCTGAATTTGGAATAGCCGATCCTGGACTTGGTTGGAGCTTGGTGTCAGCTTACTAGTCCTGTCACTTGTCGCCGCCAGCGAGAATGTCACACGTACAGACTGACCACTATTAGAAAGGAAGGGCCAATCACATGGCTAATCTAAATGAGTAAAATCGAACAAATTGGGTCTAGTGAGAGCCTCTAGCCTCGGTGATATGGTCGTACCCCGAGCCATTTTATTTCATAGCCGGCTAACATGGCATCGTTCCCGAACCATAACCTCGGTATGCTTTTTTTCTTTTCTTTGTTTGAGAAAATTCTCCTTTATTCTAGGTAATAGTACAATGAAATTTCATCATGAGGTAGTATACTCGCACCTGTGAAAAACTTGTCTTACAGCTGTTACTGAAGCTCGCCGATCCCGAGAAGGCTCGGGATCAGCCAGTAGACCGTAAGCCCATCGGGTGGGCAGACACTTATCTCGGCAAAGTGGCGAGTAATTCATGTATACCTTGACAACTTCGTTGTAGGGTGCTTCGACATCTGTAGAGTTTCAAAAGAGACTGAGTAGATGCGGTATGCGACCTCACATACATTCTTCAATCCCGAGCTGGACATGTATGTCTTTGGATCGTTAGACCAAGAGACTCAAGCTTCCATGACACGAAATTCAAAGTCCTCCAACCCGTAAATACCATCCAGTGGCTGGGGAATAGCCAGACATATGTTGATCGTATAAAGGATCCCTCTCCGCGGGGAACATTCCAGCCTCCGTTCCACAAAGAATGCCTCCCACTATTTTCCAGATCGGCCCGGTTCCTTGGGCTCGTTTTCGGTCCAACCTCCGTCGGAATAGTGAGCTGTCACGCGAGATTTGATCTGATCTGCGAATAGGCGTTCATGCGAACCCAACGTAGCGCACGGTCAGTCCCCCATAGTTAGAGTCGTATAGGGGAACACGTTCTATTAGACGCTGGCAGCCCCGGACCGAAGTTTGCTCAAGCGACTGATCCCAAAGGATCGCATGTCGCTGCAGTATACTAAAGAGCACGCCTGAGTTAAAATGACTTGTCTCCTATAAGAGGTTAGCGTATTGTGGGGGAGGAGCCGTGAAGGATGCAACACGGAGAAACCTCCGCGCACCCAATGGCTCCTTTTGCGGCGTTCGGTTTTCCCCTGTAAGACAAAGGATTCGAAGATGAGTTTCTGGAGAACCTTGCAAATGGATCGCTTTGACCAGGAGGCGCAATATAACGAGATGGCGACAGAGAATAATTTGATTTGGGAGGCGAAGCCCCCAAGATGCCACATTGCCACTCAGCTGAGTAGAGACCAGGGCGTAGCGAGTAAATTAAGTAGTTCACTCTCCCTCATGTGATTTTGGAGGCAGTTGCCTTGTAGTACTCTGGCATCAGTTATTCCACCATTCAATGGACCTTGAGGTATTAGGGCCGAAAATCTAGACTTGCCAGGTTCATGCAGCGTGAAATTGTCTGCGTTGAATCTAGCCAATTATTAGATGAGAAGGGGGAATGCAGCCCCAACTGCTAGACCGCGTTTTCTCTTGCCTCCTGACGGGATGCAGGGCCGATTCTCCAGGAATCAGACCCTGGATTCGCTTGAGTATCAAAATGAAAATAAAGTAATGACTTTGGGGTCGAGTGGTATGATTGGGGAATGTCCCGGTTCCAATCAGGATACGGAATACGGAGCTCTTCGTGCACGCCACTAACTAGACGTGTTTATTGCTAGCGAGAGCAGGGGTTGAGGGTCACAAGGTAATTAGTCTGGGGAACCGGAGACTTGACCAGTCTTTCCGAAAAAGGATTCTAGTCATTCTCTCGAACCGATTTGCTAGGAGATCTGACCGGCTGAGATCTTGCATTATAAGAACCTCACGGCCTCTCGTGGTCTCTCATCTTCTTGGAGATCCACGGTTTGTCGCGTCTATCCCGCCCATCGCCCATCGGATCAAATATCGCATCTATCACTTCGTATAGCCGCGCGGGAAGGATACAATCATGTCGGACGTTAAAGCTAGTGAGGAGGTGCATGGCATCTCCACTGCTATCGAAGACTCTCATGTCATTGCTGGATATGGACAGACTACCAAGCGAGAGGGGGCCAAGACAAAGGAAGTCCACAACGTGAGTTTTGTCGTGAACCGGATCTTCTATTCAATGCAAACTGACGCTTCAAATTAGGCGGATCTGTTTGCTGCCATCGAGGAGACAAAAATTGAAAGATGGAGCAAGGAGTCCATCCACTTGTACTGTATGTTTGACCTGGATACGATCTCCCAACTGGGAGAAGCTGGTGCACACTTACTGACGTCTTTGCGACTTTTATAGTCTGTATCTTCATCGCATTCTGCTGCGCATGTGCCAACGGCTACGATGGTAAGCTCCTTCGAGCCAAATTCCATACGAGCGACAGCTAACATGACTCCTAGGATCCCTGATGGGATCCGTCCTGGCCATGGACCATTATCAGGATGTGTTCAAAACTGGCATGGATGGACCTAAGGTCTCTGTGGTCACTTCCCTGTACACTGTGTAAGAGATCCTCTTCAATTCCTTCATTGAGATTAGCAACTAATGTTCCCTTTTCCCCACCAGTGGATCTATTATCGCTACACCATTCAGTGCTACCATTTCGGACAAACTCGGTCGTCGCAAGTGTATGTTTGTTGGGGCTTGGGTTATCATCATTGGATCAGTCATCATCGCGAGTGGTATGACTCTCGCACAGTTCGTTGTTGGCCGTTTCGTTCTTGGTGTCGGCATTCAGATCATGATCGTCTCAGCTCCTGCTTATGCCGTGGAGATTGCTCCACCCCACTGGCGTGGTCGTGCTGTCGGTGAGTACCGAGAAGCCCCAGATTCCTTGAAGTATATGCGATGGAGAGTTTGCTGATATTCGGAACAGGCTTCTATAACTGTGGCTGGTTCGGTGGTTCCATCCCCGCCGCTGCAATCACTTACGGAACCAACTTCATTGGCAACAACTACCAGTGGCGCATTCCCTTCATCTGCCAATGCTTCGCTTGTCTGATCGTTATTGTCTCCGTTTGGTTCATTCCCGAGTCACCTAGATGGCTCATGACCCAAGGCCGGAATGAGGAGGCTATCGCTTTCCTGGTCAAGTATCACGGCAATGGAGACCCTAATGCCCGTCTGGTTCGCCTTGAAATTGAGGAGATGAAGGAGGGTATTCGTGTCGATGGTATTGACAAGAGATGGTGGGATTGTAAGTTGAAGAACATTCATCGAACCATCGCAGATTGTTGAAACTAATCGAATCTCCCAGACCGTCCCTTCATTACTACCCACAGCGGCCGCTGGCGTTTCGCCCAAGTTATCATGATTTCAGTCTTTGGACAATGGTCCGGCAACGGTCTCGGTTACTTCAATGCCACCATCTTCAAGACTATTGGATATACTTCAAGCTCCATGCAGCTGTTGCTCAATCTCGTCAACTCGATCGTGTCCGCTGTCGGCGCTCTGATTGCTGTCAACTTGACTGACAAGATGCCCCGTCGTCCCGTGCTGGTCTTTGGTACTCTTGGTGGGTTTCCCTCTTTATTTCTTGATTCCATCGACTGTTCCCAGCTAACTGATATCTAGCTTGTGCCATTACACTGGCCATCAATGCAGGTATCCTCCAGGAGGTCGCAAACAAAGGTCACATTAGCAAGAGCAAGGGCCAGGCTGCTCTTGCATTCTACTATCTCTTCAACGTCGTTTTCTCCTTCACTTACACCCCACTCCAGGGTGTCATCCCAGCCGAGGCACTTGAAACCACTACTCGTGCCAAGGGCTTGGCTCTGTCTGGCTTCATGGTTAGCAGCATCAGTTTCATCAGCCAGTTCGCCACCCCCATTGGTCTCCAGAATATTTCCACCAACTACTTCTGGATCTTTGTCGGCTGGGATGTGGTTGAGTCCGTATTCTGGTACTTCTTCTGGTAAGTTCCACTCTCTACGCTTCCCCTGTCGACATCAATTTGTGAGCTAACCCATTTGGTGTAGCGTCGAATCTCAGGGTCGGACCCTCGAGGAGTTGGAGTGGGTTTATCAGCAGCCCAACCCAGTCAAGGCTTCCCAGAATCTCGACAAGATTGTCGTGCAGAGCGATGGTACCGTTACTGAGAAAATCGAGGAAGACGCTTAGGCTTGAAGCTAAGCCTTGCACGGGTGGGTGGACAATGTTCAACAATGGTGAGACGAAGTGTGGGACTACAACGTTGCGGCTGCAGTGTATACCCATACACTTTCAGCCGGCTGCATAAAGTTGATGTGAAGTGTTTTAATCTAGTAGGTGGATATTTATTTGTATTGAGCAATTTAATGAGATACCAGTGGTTTCAGTCGCAAGTTGCAAGTCTACTTGACCTTTTTATTCCACTAAAAGTATACTTAGTTTGAGCAATGTCATCCGTCTCAATATCATAAAAGTTAGCCAGACCATCAAACATCTTATCTCGACGGAGAGTTGCGGAAGCATCCCCGTCCCGCACCTTAACCGAGCCTTCCCCGGCCCCCATGGACGAAGTGGAGCTTAAAACTCCTGGAATGAGGGGCGATCGTGATTCCACAGATTGTAACCAGGAGAAATTTGAATGCTGCGGAGTCAATTTGTTTCTGCCGAGAATTATCCAAACATATCCAGCTCAATGACCATCGTTCACACGCAAAAAGACACTGGCAGTGCCCCAGTCAGTGCCGCGGCCCGTGTGGCTCAGGGGCAGACGCCACCGAATTGGGTCGACATCCAGGAAGAACCAGCCTATACCCCGAGAAAGATCAAAATTATCTGCGTCGGGGCCGGGTGCTCTGGGATTACTCTCGCACACAAAATCAAGCATGAATTTCATCTAGCAGACTTCATTGACTACACGATCTACGACAAAAACGCGGAAGTTGGTGGAGTCTGGGTTGAGAATCGATATCCCGGTGTTGCTTGGTGAGAATATCCCGGTGCTATTTGTTGTTGGCAACATCTAATCTTTGTTTCAGTGACATAGCTGCTCGTAGGAGCCATACATTCCTCTGTTGAACTGCTAAATGACTGATTCTTTAGATGCATATACATTCCGTTTCGAGCCTAACCCAAACTGGTCTCATTTCTATGTCTCTGGCCCGGAGATTCGTGAATATATTCACAACACGGTCCGGAAGTGGGGGCTTGATGAGCATGTTGAACTGAACTCTAGAGTGATAGAGTCGGTGTGGGACGATGAGCTAGGGAAATGGAGGGTCAAGATTGAACAGAATGGAAAGATTAAGGAGGATGAAGCTGATATTTTCGTGAACGCATCGGGCATATTGAAGTGAGACTGATATCTCTCTCTGTGTGTCTTGCAATTGCTAACTCGGCCTATCAGCAACTGGAAAATGCCAGATATCAAAGGCCTCGCTGACTTCCGAGGAAAGTTGGTTCACACTGCGGATTGGTAAGGAAAGACGAGGCTATGAAATTTCTACCACACTAACTATTAGACAGGGATGATAAGTATGAGTGGAAGAACAAGCGCGTGGCAGTCATTGGCAACGGTGCATCTGGGATACAGTGTGTTGCTGCCATGCACTCTCACGTATCCAAACTGGTCAATTATGTTCGCAGTCCTACATGGATTACCCCCAACATCAATGCGGAAATGACAAAGACTGGGGATAACTTCGCATATACACCTGAAGAGCAAAAGCAATTCAGGGACGACCCTAAAGCATTCTTTGAATTCCGCAAAGAGGTCGAGAACCAGTAAGTACAGGCCGGACATTTACCGTCGAACAAGCAACTCTGACACGTTGGATTTAGTGTCAATGGAGGGGCATACGCAACTCTCAAGGATCATCCCCTTCAGCACTGGCTGAGGGGAGAAACATTAAAGCAGATGGAGGGGAAATTGAAAGCACTGGACCCATCAATTGCATCTCATATCATCCCTCAATTTGCACCCGGCTGTCGTCGCCTTACGCCTGGGAGTGGATATCTTGAAGCCTTCTCAGCCGGAAATACTGAGATGAGGTGGAAGGATATTGAGCTCATCACTGAAACTGGAATCCGCACAGTTGACGGAGATGAAGAAGAATTCGATCTTATTGTCTGCGCAACAGGCTTCGACACATCTATCATTCCACGCTGGAAGCAGATCGGGAAAGACGGGGTTGATTTGAGAGAACATTGGAAGGATGACCCGGAGGCTTTTTTCAGTGTTCATGTTGATCAGATGCCGAATTATTTCATGATCGGGGGACCGAACTTCCCTGTATCCCACGGAACTGTGACGACTGGGTTCGCTATTGTGTGTGACTATATCTTGAAATGGACAACGAAGATTGCCACAGAGGGTATCAAGTAAGTCTCGGGGGAGTCATCAAAAAAGCTACAATTAGCACAAGCTGACGCTAGTTGCAGATCGATCGACGTGAGAAAAGAATCGTTGGACGATTATAATGTTTGGACTCAGGAGTATCTCAAACGTACAGCCTTTTCGGAAAATTGTCGCAGCTGGTACAAGAACGGAAAGTCTTCTGGGCTAATCACAGGCACCTACGCTGGAACTACGAGTCATTTCCAAAAGTCACTAGAGCGACTCGGTGGCGAGCATTTTAACATACGATACAATTCTGTCAATCGCTTCTCATGCCTGGGAAATGGTCAAATGGAAGAAGAAAAAAACGGAGACGGCGAATTGGCAAGTTACTTTGTTCAGGGAGTCTGGGGCCCTTGAACTGTATGTCGATTTTGGGGACATTGACGATCGTATTATCATTGGCTGATGTGATATTGACTCATTAAACAAATGTTTCTACACGTAGACATGTATCGACTTCTTGGAAGTCGCTGGCTCATCCACTCGGTCGCTGTCCGTTGCATCCCAACCCAAAATGTCATCTTCGCTAGCATTACCGTCTGAGATACGCATCATGCCTTTCCCCGGGGCGGTAGGTGTCAGTCTCCTGGATCTAGGTCCAGAACTTCCTCCATGAGGAGACCCTAATTCATAAGTACTGCGTCCTGTCCCAGTTGTCTGTCGTCCAAATGATCTCAGAAGAGAACGAATGCAAGGAATTGACGCTGTGATAATGACTAGGTATGTTTCAATGTATAGCCAGCGATCGAGGTTGATGGTTGCCGTTGTCGGGTCGTTGACTGCGTGAGCGAGGACTCGGGTTTGCACAGTTTTGATGATGGAGGCGACCATTGCACTATTAGAGAACAACCAGTTAGTCGGATCCTTCGTACATAAAGACTCAAAAAGACTGATGACTTACAAAAGACCTAGTCCCAGAAGTGTGACTAGACCCAACTTGACTTGTAACTTCAAGTTCAAATTCCAGAAGATGTAGGTTGAGAACACAGCAAGATATAGGTCGGTAGCTGAATTGAAGGCTGTCATATACAAGAGTTAGTGATATGTTCCTGTTGAGCGAAGTGTAATAGAAAGAAAGAACAACATACCACCTTGGTAGTATCCGTAGTAGGCTTGAACTCGAACATCCCAGCATTTCCCATTTCCATCTTGTGTCCAAATTGCTGAAGCATGTCCAGGACACTGAACAAAGAGTATGACAATGAACATCACATTTGTCACGATCTGCAGCCCAGCTAGAACCCACAGAACCATTCTGTAGGCCTTTTTAGTTCCGAGAAGCCCAACGACGAAGACGATGAAGGCGATTCTACCCAATGTACCCCCGCAAATGCCAAATGTCTGCGTCAGATAGTCATACATTATGACTGTAGCTCTATTATCGGGGTTGATATCCCACACATGGCGGCCAAACCCCCACTGGACGCCCATGGTGACCATGACTGATCCGACTATAGCTAAACACTAGAGGACAAAGAAGTCAATTTTGGCCTCAAATCTCGAATGAAAACAAAATAATCTCGATATGATATTGATCAGATAACTAGAACAGGGAGAGAAAGTGCTAACCAATGCCGAAACCATCAAGATATCATCCAGTCCGAATTTTCGAATTCGTATCTTCGCAGCTACTCTCAAGACGATGATGAAAACAGCGACCCCAGTGAGCGCCCAGACTTCTCTGAGAAGTCGGGGACCCACATTGTAGAGCACCTCTCGTGGTAAAACATTCATGGTAATTGCTCCAGATGCTGGCACTTTTCGCAGCATGAGCGACGGGAACGACAAGAGAGAGTCATATCCATACCAGACAATGATCATGGACTGTGGGAGTTATATTCAATATTTTGAACAGCCGTTTATCAAGTGAAGCGTTATCACGCCTCATCGGAGATTTCCATGGTCCTAGGTTCTGGGTGGCTGAACCGGAAGTATGACTACTTTAACATGTTCATGTTGTGTGGGAGGGCCGTCGGCGGTCTCCGCTGGAAGTCCGGACACGCGACGATAAGCAGGCGTGAAATATGCGCAGTTCGTATGAAGCTTAATTGCTGGGATCAGGGCAGGGCGTTGTGTTGATAATGACTCGCTTGTTGATTGGCTCCCCGCGAAGGATGCGATCGGATCTCCTCGGGTATCGTGCTTGTACTTCGTAGGCTGAAATGGTTATTTGGCGCTGATGCAGTCCAATAGATCATGCGTGTTTAATCTGTAGTCAGGGGTCATCAGGGGTCTCTCGGACTGTCAACCCTCTATCGTTTAGCTAAATAAATTCGCTGTGCGCCGCATAAAACTAGGGCCAAAAAGCTCGGACATCGAACACATATCGAAGTAACTCCGAAATGTTACAAGAGCTTTTTTCATGGGAATGTGCCGTGGTTGGACACAGACAATAGATACAGTTGGTAGAAGGGTACAGCCGTGGGTGCAAGGAACCGGAGAAAAGATGGAGGCACTGCTCTCGTCACATAAGCCGGATCACTCATGATGACTATCAGTGATAACGTTATAGCAGTGCTAATGCTCACAGAGGAACGCAAAATGTTCCTCTCGTTGACACCTTGTTTATCATATCCCCTGCGAACCTGGAGATCTCTATAAGCTTATTTGTCTCTTTTGTTCTCACTAACTTGTAACCTGAAACAATCTACGCCGCATATCACTAGTCGAAATTTTGTGGAGAATCTAGAAGCCCGGAAAGAAGTTGTGTAAGCCAAACAAATCCCTGGATTTTCCTATCTCTAAAAAAAGCAAAATGACACGCGACCACCTAGTAAACATATCGGAAATGAGGGTTCGCTCGATCGGTGATATCCTCAAATGCGTGAGTATAGTTAACATCAGCAATAACCTCGCCCGACGCAATCCTAGCATCCCGCTTCCGGTTTTGAAGACTATACCAGACTCTCAAAGCGAGAAGAATGAGGATGACCAGACCAAAGCACCCCAATAAAATCGAAAAAGCGAGATAGTACCGCGGCGCATCTTTATCGCGGAACACTTGAGGACCGATTGAATTACCCGCAGCCCAGAACACGAAGTTACAGGCAATGATGAAAGATTTCTTGGTTTGGCCAGCGACATTTCGAGAGAGGAGAGCGAGAGAGAGAGACGAGACCGCAAAGAAGGAATAGAAGATCCAGTATGCGATGAGCATGCCGACTCTCTTGCTTGGGGTGAATGGGATCCCAAGAAGAACTGAGGATCCCAGGATAGAAGGGATGACAGATGCAATCATAATCCAGATAGTCTGGTGGAATTTGCGATCTAGGTAAGCCGAGACAACCATGGTGATTGTTGTTACCGCCCCGATGACCATGGAGAGGAGTTGACTTTCCCAAGTGGTAAAATCGAATGATTTAAGGATGATGTTGGCATAGGCGCCGATTCCGCCCGATGGGATAGATGTCAGAAGCTGGATGAGCGCGAATGCGTACACTGTGAGTCCGTCAGTAGGTGCAACCAATTATTCTCAAAGGGAAGTTCATGTGAATAGACATACATTGGGGGTCAGTCAATGCATCCCAGACCTGTTCCTTTCTAAAGTTTCGGTTCTGCAGACCAGTCTGATTCTGACGCACTCGCTCTACCATCAATTGCTTGTCTTCTTCGGACCAGCATTTTGCTCTCATAGGAGAGTCCGGCATCCAGAAATAGACAAATACCGCCCATATCACAGTGATCAACCCGTAAGTCATGAACATTGCTTCCCACGACTTGAGCGGAGACCAGGAAGGCACGAAGGAAAATCCGAAAGCCAGAATACCGCCGACAATATTTTGGAGTCCATTCATCATGTACCTATCAGGGAACTGTCAGCGGCACTAAACAGGGTCAATGAGATCTCAACGTACCAGTAGTTGATGACACTTCCTTGCTCTTCTCGCTGGTACCATGTGGCAGACAGAATAACAAAGGTCGGCTGGCATGCGGCTTCAAAGGCACCCATGAGCGCTCTAAGTATAACCAATCCGGTAAAGCTCTTCATCGCGGAAATGAGTGTGATGCAAATACCCCACAACAAGATGTTCGCAGAAAGCCATTTTCCAATTGGCACCCGTTGAATGATCCAGTTTTCCTGTAGTTTTCGTCAGCAATCAGCAATCAGAGTATATAAAATGGTTGTATAGGCTAAAGTACCGGATACTCAACGACCAAAATAGTGAGATAAACGACGGTCGTCAGCCATTGATACTACAATTTATCAGTAAGGCTACCCAAACTCAAACTTCAGCAATAACTGACCTGGTTGTCTGCTAAATGCGCATCCTCCATAATACCCATTATTGAAGCAAAAGACATCGCCCCCTTGTCCAACGTCTGAATCAAATATGTGAACATCATCACCACCAATATTCGCTTATCGATCATTCGTCGTAGTCGTTTGTTGGTCGCCTCATCAATATGTATAGCTGTTTCGGTCGCATATTTGGCAACCTCCTTGTCGACTAGCTTGTAATCAGTGTGATTCTTTTCCGGGCCTTCATCGTGGAAACTAGAGGTCCCCTCTATGTCCCCGTTCTCATTCTTATTCGTAGTAGTCATTATGGCGTTGGCGGACAAGCATTTGAATATTCTAGCAACAAGAGAACAAGGAATTGGAGTCTATTAAAATGCAGAGAAGGCCCACGACAAGCCATTCCCAGTCCGGGGGATGCGGGGGTGGAGGCCTGGGGTCGCCAGCTTCGGTAGAACATCGTCCCCCATGGGGATGCCAGCGGAGATATGCCCCCACGTTGCATGACATGCCGAATGTCCGTTGGTCGGAATTCAAGTCGCGCTAGGGATTAAATACTTCAGAGCCTGGCGGGGGAATGCCGATCATTGTCTCGGCTCTCTGTTAATACCCTCGTCGGCAACGGAGGTGGCCGTATTAGCCCTAGTCGTGCTCCACCGATGGGAGTGGCTGCTCGGTGCAACAACAACCCGAACAAGTCAATCCCACTTCACGAGTGGAGAAGAGAAAGTCGCTCGGGGAATCGTCACAGGCTTGTGAGGGAGATTAGTCTGACCATCAGCCGAGTCCACTGCCCCAGAGGTTTGGGTCTGGTTTGCTTTCAGATACACTCTTACCCTTCATGCTGTAGCGTTTGTCTAACGTCGATATCATGTCAAACAAGCCTTTTGTGGCTTTCAGCCATTCACTAGATCACCTTGATCTTATTGGTGCTCCGATTCTAGTAGACAAGCATGACTTCATCGGTGTTCACCATGCCGCTCGAACACTCACCGAGGATTTTGGTCGGGTGACAAAGGGCGATGCCAGTCCTTTCGAAACAGTAACAAATGATCAATCAATATTTTCCATCGATTTGCCTCAAAAGAGCGCCATTATCATTGGATGTATCGACTCTTGCTGGATGCTCAACCATCTAGAGCGATCAGAAAAGATTGACACTCGCTCTATTCGAGGAAAATGGGAGTCATTCCTCACTGCTGTTGTGAAAAATCCTTTTGAGGGATGTGAAAATGCATTAATTATTGCTGGCAGTGATAAAAGAGGTGCTATCTTCGGCGCTTACACGCTCTCTAGTCAAATAGGCGTTTCTCCGTATGCAATCCTAACCGCTCCAATTCCACCCAACGGTTTCAACTAACACTCCAAGATGGTATTGGTGGGCGGATGTCCCAGCCAAATATCACCCCAAAGTCTACGCCCTACCTATAACGACCACCCACGGCGAGCCAAGCATTCAATACCGTGGCATCTTCATCAACGACGAGGCGCCCGCACTCACAGGATGGGTACTAGAGAAGTTTGGCGGATACAACAGTCAGTTCTATACAAAGGTGTATGAACTTTTGTTGCGTCTGAAGGCAAATTTCATGTGGCCAGCGATGTGGCCCGGATATCCCAACCCGGGAGCAGTTTTTTTTACAGATGATCCCGAGAACCAGCGGATCGCCGACGAGTACGGGATTTGCATCTCAACCTCGCACCACGAACCTATGCAACGCGCGACGACGGAGTGGTTTGAAGAAGGACACGAGGATGGTACCTGGGACTGGACAACACATCGTGACGCGATAATCGACTTCTTTCGTGACGGTGTGGTTCGAGCAAAAGGTCTCGAGTCGTACTTCACGTTGGGTATTCGTGGTGAATATGATCGTCAGATGGCAACTGATGATCCTGGCAAAGTTGTGCGTGACGTGCTTAAGCAGCAGAGAGCACTGTTCAAGGAAGTTCTTGGACGTGAAGATGCTGTTCCACAGGTCATGGCCTTGTACAAGGAGATACAGGATCTCTACCAGGCTGGAGAATTTACAGTGCCTGATGATGTGACATTGTTGTTTGCAGATGACAACTTCGGTTCTTTGCGGCGCCTGCCTTCTGGGTCTGAGATGAATCGAAAGGGAGGCGCTGGAGTATGCTATTCACATATCCTGCTTTCATGATAGCTACTAACTGTATCGTAGATTTACTACCATTTTGAATATGTTGGGGCTCCTCGGAGCTACAAGTGGATCAATTCCAACTCATTGGTTTGTCTCTCTTGTTCAAATCTAGAGATCCAACCAAAAAGTACTCACACGTTGATAGGGCAAGATATATCATCAGCTCTTCATGGCACACTGTCGCAATGCTCGCAAGATCTGGGTCTTTAATATCGGAGATATCAAGCCGATCGAGGTCCCATTGACTTTTGCAATGCAGCTAGCATGGGATATTAACTCCATAACTGCAGACAATATCCCTGACTTCTTGAAGGACATTGCATCCAGCTATTTCAGTGATGACTTGAGAACAGATACGAGCGCCATTTGGCATGAGTATGATCGTCTGGTCCGCATTCGCAAACACGAGCACATTGACCCTGATAGCTTTTCATTGCTTCACCATAATGAAGCAGATGAGATTGTAGCCCGATGGCAGGCATTGGATTCCGCTGTCGATGTTCTTTACAGTCGAGTCCCCACTGACCAGAAAGTCGCATTTTGGGAGCTCGTTGTACACCCAGTGAAAGCCAGCACAGTATTCACACGTCTTCGAGTCGCCCAAGGTCGGAACCAGCTCTATGCACGTCAACGACGCAACACAGCCAACAGACTGTTGCGTGAAATTTTGGACTTGTTTGATGCGGACTTCAAACTGTCGCAGGAGTTCCACTCCTTGGCTGGAGGTAAATGGAATCACATGCTATGTCAGCCACATCTGGGCTACGGCGATACATGGCATGCTCCATCGAGGGATGCGATCTTTGGATTAGCCTATGTCCAGAGACA
This sequence comes from Penicillium nucicola, assembly GCF_028828085.1. Classification (NCBI taxonomy): domain Eukaryota; kingdom Fungi; phylum Ascomycota; class Eurotiomycetes; order Eurotiales; family Aspergillaceae; genus Penicillium; species Penicillium nucicola. Next base: position 3,257,471 of record NW_026643127.1, read on the forward strand.
TCAGAATAGCAATTTGATTGTTGGGCAAATGGGGATCGCCGTTGAAGGCCACGAAGGCATTCGGGCAGGACGTATCAATGAGGAAAGTGAACGAACACATCCAAGTCGACGCGACTTGATTCCCGGCCTGACTCTCGGTCCCATGAGTCGGTACGGCCCAACCAAGCGCTGGTTTGATATTTTCACCAGAGGGACACACGCTATACATTGGTGGACATCAGTTCCATATTCATGGATGCAGCTTTCTGTCACGAAAGGCGTTCTAGACCCTGATGGAGACGACGCTCGTGTTTGGATCTCGGTATTCTGGCACCAAATTCCAGTCGACTTCAATGAGGAAGTTCTGATCACCATCTCATCGGAAGAAGGGGATTTTGAGCACGTCCATCTCCCCATCCATAGCCAGAGTGTCCCAGATTCCTTCCATGGCTTCGTTGAAGCAGATGGCTGTGTTTCTGTCCCTGCATATGGAATGGGTGTCAAACCTCCCTATCGTCATCACCCAGAGCTCGGTCGCGGAAGTGAAGGTGCCGTCACGCTCGGAAGTTCTGACGTCTTGAACGGGAACGATACCCCATTCCTGGAATACCCTGTCTATGTATTCTCACATTCCAATACCTGCACCGTTCGTCTGTATTTCAACATGACTTTGGACATTGATCCAGCCCAACCAATGTCCTACGACATTGGGATCAACGATCAACTAGTCGAATTTCACAATCTTCTGGCAGACTCGGGGCCAAACAGAGACAAATTTCCAACACTGGGCTGGCCAGATGCTGTCATGAACTGTGTTTGGGAAAGAACTCATCCCATCGATGGCTTAGGTGCCGGTGCTCACACCATCAAAGTCAGATTGAACCACCCGAATGTCATCTTAGAAAAGATTGTGTTGGACTTTGGTGATGTCCATGAAAGCTATCTTGGGCCCCCTAAGAGTTTCTGTGTGTCGGATTGATCATCGCTGGTGTAAAGCAACAACCCATATAGTAAAATAGAGCTTGGAAATCTTCTCCAATTCTCAACATTCAGTGGCGGGCTTGTCCACAGCGGTTCCTCACAGAATTCCACAGAGAACTCTCGGCTGATCTAGCATTATCTAAATCCAGTCAATGCCAAGTTCGTAATAAGCAAGGCTTATGCATGGCGAGGACACGATTAGACCCGGCTGACTGATGGCATTTAGCCGAGCCCCCCTCCGTCGACCAATCAGAGGACGTGAAATCCCTTCAAATGAACTGTCAGCAATAAATCAGCATTAGATCATGCACTAAGCCCCCTTCTGGCCTAGTGTCCTTATTGATGCTCGATAATGCTTCCATAATCCTTGAGTCAAGCCCTGGAGCTTGCTGGAGCTTGCTGGATAATGTGAATCCCTATATAAACCCCAATACCCCTCCAAATATTTTGCTATTCATCAGAAAAAAAACCCCTCTCTTCTTTCCCTCATCACAGTATATGAGCAATTCATCTCAAATAATGTCCAACCCACTCTCACACGCCAAGATTGTCCTCCGCCGCTCCAGTGAGCGCGGATATGCGGAGCATGGCGGCTGGCTCAAGTCATTCCACACCTTCAGCTTCGCCAATTACTACGATCACCACTTCCAGAGCTTCGGCAGCCTAAGAGTCCTGAACGAGGACCGCGTCTCTGCCCGCAATGGATTCCCCACACACCCCCACCGCGATGCGGAGATCTTCAGCTATATCCTCAACGGCGAGCTCACACATCGTGACAGTATGCTCAAGAAGGGCGCTGAGGGTGACCAAGGAAAGCAATTCTTCCGCATGAAGCGCGGAGATGTCCAGTTCACCACTGGTGGAACAGGTAAGCACCTCAAGTCTTGGCCTTGAAACTATAACTTAAGGAACCCATGCTGACGTGAGACAGGTATCGCCCACTCCGAATTTAACGAGTCCAACAAGCAGGTGCACTTCTTACAAATTTGGGCCCTACCCTGGAAGCACGGCCTGAAGCCCAACTATCACACTCAGACCTTCTCCGAGGCAGATAAGCGCAAGGCGTTTGTTCCCATCTTGTCGCCTCTCGCTGCTGGCCCCGAGGCTACCATTGCACAGGAAGAGGCCGCTGTTCCCAAGATCCCGGGCACTATTCCCATCCATGCGGACTTTGTCATGGGTGCTGGTATCATTGAGCCCAAATCTTCTTTCAAGTGGAATGTTGGCGCGGGCGAGATTGTTGAGTCGAAGAGAAAGCGCAACGTCTACATTCATGTCCCCATGACCAAGCAGGGAATGTCTAAGATCATGCTCGATGGCCGTGAAGATGCCGTGCTCGAAGAGGGTGATGGTGCCTTTATCACATTGGTCAATGCTGGAGATTCGCTTCGGGTCGAGAGCATCGGAGAAGTCGAAGCGGAAGTTATCGTTTTGGACAGCAACTAAGCTATAATGTATATAATGAGTTCTTTACCTGCTTTTGACTCCTTTTGAAGATAAATTAATGATTATTCCATTTGTCAAACTCATTACCATAAGACTTCCTGTAGTCAAGGAACGGCTCTTGTGTATCATCTTCCTGGAGGCCTTTGTCCTCATGAGCGGTACCAAGGCAAATGGGCTAGTATATGCAGTCATTCATCGGAATCGCTCAAGTTGAGATCCAACTACTTTTTAAATAACTTGAAGCAAGGTACGGCGGCAGAAGATTACCAAAGCAGGCACTTGATCTGAGGCAAAATTTGAAAACAAAATGGCAGAAAACTGAGAAAAGTAAATAATGGCATCATTTGGAGACCAATAAAGCCAATAAGACCTCATCACAAAGCCAAGTGGTGACGACTCAAGGCTCAAGCTGCCTCCAAGATAGAACCATCTCTGTTCGTTTTAAATATGCAACAGTGTTTATGAGAAGAGTTTCAAGCGCCCTGGGCCTCTTCAGTTTCTTTCCCCTTTCAGTTCAATTTAAACGAAAGAATGTAATGAGAATGTGATACCAAGGTATTGGTAGGAGTTTTAGTAAAGCATGTTGTGTTGTAGGGAAGTTTTGAGCAAAGTTCCAAAGATATACGTAAGCATTTTTCACCCTTTTACCTCAAGAATTTGAAATTAGGCATTTGCTATCACTAATGGCCTTTAAGCTTGCCCTCGATGCTGGCTGGACACTACTTGGTGGCTTGAGAATGAAAATCTGTTGGCGGGTATTGTCTCCGGACATTAGCACTTCACGCCACAGATATTTCACAACATGTCAAACCACGATATGTGACTTCAAGAAATTAAAAATAAGGTTAAGGCCCTGTCAAGTAATTCTCCATTTCTCCGATGAAGCTTAGGTTCATTACATCCACATTGGTGTGCGCACCACTCATCCTCGTGTGTTGCCGCTTTGAGATAAGTCATCATAATCTCTCCAAGCGGTTTGAAGTTTCAATTATCTCATTTAATGCACATATGCCTTCAGAAAAAGCCAGCACGTTTGGGGCCCGGTCCGATTTGGGACTCCGTGACTCCGTGGAATGTAGGGGCATACATCAATTGCTTCTTTCTCCTGTATAACGGGAGCCCATTCTTTTAGTGTTCCGACCTATCGCTTACTCCAAAATGTACCGCTGTCACTTTCTGTGTTATTTTTCAAAGCTGGCTCTGGAATTTTGCCGACAGCAATGGTTTATTGAGCCAATTATGTTAATAGAAAGTAGTATTGTCACATTACTGCCGCCTCAAGCCCCAGGAATATGTATAGTTGCGACAAAGGAAGAGCTGAAGTGTAGTAGACCCTTAATATAAGTACCAACCAGGGGCGTGTCCAAGAAGTGAAAGGTTTCAACTGTTCAATTGTCCTCGTTCAGACACGTACTATTTGCAGTACCATCTACGTGAACATGCATGCGCTTCAGCCTCTCTTCCTGTTCAGTGCAGTCTTCACGACCGCTCAAGCGTGGTCAAAATTTGACAATGGGGAAGTAAAGGTAAATCACATATAAAACGGAGACGTTTGGTATAAAGTGCAAGAAATCTAATTTAAGTCTTATGCAGGAGCCCGCTTATCCTGCGCGATGCCAGGCGGACCCATGTGCCAACATCACCTTCACCAACGCAACATATGTTTGCGGTGATAGCCGTCTAGGTCCTGTCAAGCTTCCTAAAAGCTTTCCCCTGTCGACGGAACTTGCGACGTACGCGCGATTCGGTGATCTCTGCCCTTACGAGTTTATTGAGAAATGGACATGGCCCAACGGGTCATACCACTATCCTTCCAATGATGGATTCGTTCTGAACGATGCGGGAGAGCCAATTGAAGGCCAAACTACACTCCCGGTTGGCCGGAAGATTGACCGTTTCGGTGGTGAATATGGCACTTACTTTAGCCCCTTGGGTGCGCCTTACATCGAGCGAGCTTTGCCCCCTTCGAATTTGGATACATTCGATGGCGATTATCCATACAACTACTATGTTTATGAGGTGATCAAAGAGCTTAATGTTACTCTTGGGCCAATTGCGCCATGGTTTGAACAGCCAGGATTGGGCACTCAGTTTATCACACCCTACAATGCCTCAGACCTCGTGGATCTGAAATATATTCGGCGTCTGACCAAGTCGGAGTATGACGAGAAATCAGAGTTTTCAGACAACTACACACCGGGACCAAATTCTTAAACACGCCGAGGTGACTGGATTTAGCCGGGCGACGTGGCGTTTTGCAGTTGATGGCGATCATGGAGCTATATGGAAAGATGAGTTGAATGATGAGTAAACAGACAGAACTTGAATGGAGCAGCTATAATACGTGTCTAGCTATTAATAAGATTGCAGTCCTTTTCCTATTTTACTTGAATATCGCACGCAATAAAAAAAGCGTAACTAACATAAGATTCGATATTACTATTCATGCCACTTTCAACGAATTATGGAAAGAAGAAGTTGGCGCGCAGATTATCGATGCGATTTGCAAATGTCGCTTCTTATCTTTATACGGTAACTCTGGCCAACGTAGTTGCTGCATTAGTCTAGTATTACCTCAGTATGGAAGCCATAATGATGTTCCTCTTTTATCGCACTATGAGCCCTCACGACTGCACCATCAGATTAATAGACATTCCGAGCACTCAGTTCCCACTCATAATAACTTTCTCGCCGACAGATGACATTGTATAGATTATAAGTTATATGATTAAAAATTATGGAAAGTAAATGTAAATATATGGTGCATTTACATGGGAGAAAGATTAAGCTAAAATCGGTGTGTTGCCATTTCTGGCAACACCCACAGAGCACTGATAGGTTCTCACAACCCTTGCTTCTTAGTATCTTGAAAGAATAAATCTGCGGATTCAGGATCAATGGTCGATCATGCTATACAAAGAGACCATACGCTATCTGCGCCAAAAGCGATCCAAATGTGGGATATCCGAGAAAGCCGAGAATCAACAAAGAAAAGCTGCTGCCGAATCATGTTATCGCAGACTAAAGTATCTACTAGAGTCGATCGAGAAGACTTTGGCGATCATGGGTTCGTCTCTTTTATGAAATTGCTCGAATCCGGGTCTGAATACCTTGAATGGTCCAAGCTTGATATCTTTCGGCGTTTCCCTTTGTCCCTGGTATGTACGGAATCGATTAAAAAAGGACTTACTTTGAAGATCTTTGTATAAGTGGTTTAATTCAGTGTGCATTAGGAATGCCTTCTGTGCCTCGCAATATACACCTTCTGTATGCGCATCCCATTTTCTCTGATTTCGGCTGGATGCAATTACAAGTGTTGTCTTTCAGAGAAAGCTTCGGGGATCAACTTTAGTGTCTGTATATGTATTTTCGAAGTTTGTTCAATCATAAAAACAACAGACAATAATTCAAGAACTTGATCGCCACTATCTTTTTGATTGGACCTCGGTGGAGCGGAGCTTACGACCTACATATCAAGGTTGCATACTACCATCCCTGCCGTATAAAAACATAACTAGCAATTCTAATATACCACTAGCCAAGTACTTGAGCTTGAAGAGCTTTTTAATATCATCCTCTGAAGGTGGTTTCTTGATTTCCTGAGGCCAGCATGGTGTTCAATGCCCCAATTGTAGCAAACTCTCGGCCGAACTTATAAAAATATTCAGGATCTCTGATGTGGCGTTAAAGAGGTCTGGGCGTTGCATAAGTACGGATCAGTACTCTATGTGGCTTCCTCCAGGATACCAGGTCTGACCTACTGTAGCCCTCAAAGGAATGAGTACGATCCGTGGGTCCGATCAGGTCTATAGAGTATCCCCAGAAATTATTCAATGGAAAGTGGCAATTCAGGCCATACTAACAGGTAGATATAAACCTTTTCTTAGCCTCAGAGCAGAGTTAGTACATTTTCACAGTCCACTGCCAAATAACTTGGCTCCCACTCTACTTATATCTCTAGAGAAATGGCTGATTCAGATGGATCTGAATCTCCAAAGAACAGAGTACCTCAGCCAGTTTTTCTTGTGAGTTCTAGATCTGAGATTTCAAAAGGTGGATTGTTACTGACTCGCATCCTCTATAGGGTCTGTTATGGACTCTCACGGGTTTATCGTTTATTTTCGATTCCTTCCGCATAGCAGTCCATATCCACTCATTCCGTCGCCTTTGGATAGATGATGCTCTTTCCATAATTTCCTGGATCATTATGCTCGCGGCAGCAGTTATGTGGCAGGTTGAAGGAGGGATTCTGTATCAGATATACGCGGTCAGCGACGGATTGGAAGAATTCTCTCTGGATTTTGCCGAGAAATACGTCTACTTCTTACGCTTTACTACTCCATATCAGATGCTTCTCTTCACTGGTCTGTGGTGCATCAAGTTTGGATTCATGATTTTCTTCTATCGGCTCAGATCGAAAGTACGAACGCACCAGATACGGTACTGGGTTGTGCTTTTTTTCACCGTGGTCGTCTATATCTTGTGCATGGGGCTCATCGAGTACAAATGCAGCTTTTCAGGGGCGGATTACATTCTAAGTGAGTATTTTAGGGTCTGCCAAGGTACGCATACTAACGCCGTTGCACAGACGAATGCCCGAAGATAAATCATATTCATTACGAGCAACGCACTTTCTATGTTATGTGTGCTGGGGATGTTGTCACAGGTCTAATGAGTAAGTCGACTGAACCTATTTGACTCAGAACTTTTTCTAATGGTACTTTTCACTTTAGTTCTTTCTGTCCCGATCGTTACTTTATGGAACACACGAATCTCACGCCGAGATAAGATGGTCCTGTTTAGCATTTTCTCAGCCACTTTACTGGTCATGATTATCTCTATCCTCCGTGTATCGGTGAACACTTCTCTGAACACTCCGGTCGATCCGGGCTGGCTTATATTTTGGAGTTTCATTGAGATCAATACAGGTATAGTGTCAATAATCTATGTTGCCGAGATTTTTCCTTTCTGATGTTTTATCCACAGCTATCATAATTTCATGCGCCGTTTCTCTTCGACAAATATTTGTCAAATCGAAGCAGCAAAGCCCTCGACCGTCAGCCGGTTCGTCCAACTTGACACCAAGAAAATCATATCCTAAGGTTCATCAACGGTCTATTGGAGATCTTGAATCACACGATAATGAGGATATTCTGTTGTCGTCAATGAGTGATGTGCATGTCCGACATGAGTTTGAAGTGGTCAGTACTTCTGCAGCGGAGAGTGCCGACGACCAGACGTTGAGTCCACAAAAGAAGAGCTTTGCCTAGTTTCTTGGACTTTGTGGGTACGCGAGTCTAATCTGTTGCCTCTTTGTCTGTCATCTCGATGTTGTATGTTGTCATTCGAATATCTGACTCTACATATCATCACCATATATGAAATAATGTGAGGCAATCAATAAATTTTAGCATGAAATACATTGATACTGAGATTCCACGGCTTTGATCAAGGCAAATGCATATACTACTATATAAATGTTTCAATGTGGTTATAGAGCGATCTCGCGCGTAAACTCAGCCTCAAGCCGATACAGCCTCCTTTGACTTTCTCTCCTGTGAGAGATCAAAATCCCCAAACGACTCAACCCCTGCTCCACGCAAGTAGTCCAAAGGGGGCTGAAAGCCGACAAATCCGATGTTAGGGCTAGACAGCTCATAGCCCATGGCCTTTTGGGCCTCAGGTGACCAAGATAAAACTTCATCTGCAGAGTTTGCGAGGTAAGTATTCTCTTCTTGCCGATGGAACCCACGCGTAAAGAACATTCCATGCAATTTCCGCCGTTCTGTCGCTGTCATATTTGCCCCTCCTGCGTGATAAAGTCCACCCAACATAACCCAGCAATCAGTCACATCCATCTGGGCCGCACCCGCCTCATGCATCATTGGGGCACGATCGGAGCCCCAGAGATGACTTCCTGGGATGGCCAAAGTGGCCCCGTTCTCCACGGTGGTCTGTACTCCTGGGACCATGAACGCCATCATCACGTCTGAGCCGACTCGATAGCCCGTTGCTGTTTGGTCCTGATGATCTACATGAAAGTTTTTGTCATCTCGATGTAGTCGTTGAGCTTTGGCGCCTGGGCCGATGTCGAATGTCATGGCAATGGAGCACACTGCTTCACTGGTGTAGGTGTGCTTGGTCTCGCCGTAGAAGTTGGATGTTGTTTTATCCACAAATTTGGCCGTCAAGGTTCGGATCAGGCTGTCCACTAGCCATGTTTCTCTGGCTGTCTTACTGCGACCAGCGAGATTGGAACATCTTCGAGTTTCTTCGGGGAAGAGATCGCCCTGTCGGAAATGAGAAGCAACTCCTGAGAGACTGGGGGTCTTTACTTACCTTCCATGGCTTATCTTGGTCAAGGTAAGGCTGAACTTCGGCATTCACCTGATTCACGGTCTCGGTATCTGTGAAATTCTTGATAACACAACAGCCATCCTCGATGAGGGCTTGAATAATTGCAGCCTCGTCCCCGCGATCGATACGTTGGATCGTTTGTTTGACAGCCATATTTGGTGAATCCGAATCTGATACCAGGTGCGAACTACAGCTAAATAGCCTGCGAGTCTTGATAACATGGCCATATCCGACGAATGAAGGGCATTCTATACTGGCAGGTGGAGCCGTAGCGCGGAGATAATCAACTGCCAATGGCTGCGCCTTTTTTTTACCTATCGCATCCCCCACTTTCTGAGGATGTCAACCCCGACACGCTCCTGTTTGAGCTGCCGCTTTCGAAAAGTGCGATGTGACCGAGCATCTCCTCAGTGTTCTCCGTGCAAGAAGCGGGGGCTGCAGTGTGAGATCCCCGATCCTCCGCCTAGACTGCTTTGGCTGCGACCACTAACTGGGGTCGGCGAAGAGCCAGAGGAGACCCATGCAAGGCGAGAGCTTCTTTTTGGGAGTATGGAATAATCTCTCCTCTCAAAGATGGCACTGACTTCTTGCAATGCAGCTCATGACCAAGCACAGAATTCAGCCGATTTGGTCTCGTCAACTGGCGAGAACTCCATCGTGTCAATCTTAGAAGAGCTTGACCAGCAAAGCGATAGCATTTGCCTGAATGAGATCTTATGCAATGGTCCATTCCACGTGTTTCAACATGAGGAAGTGCAACCTACCCAGCTCGATACTCTATCCGAGATTCTCGGTCCAGGGTACTGGGATACTTCAATCGCCGATATCGATCATTTAGTTTTGGCTCATGATAGTTCACTTCAGCTTGCCAACCTGGACAATCCGGAGCTTATCAACTTTGATGCAGAGCTGCTTACTTCCTCGCGGGACCTATCTGCATTTAGCGCGTTGGCTTTTTCTGGCGCCAACACGCCTGCGCCACCAATTTCATTGTCTGTTTCTTGCGGGGAGTCCCCAGCAGATCTTATTGACTTTACTCTGTCGACCGCTAAGATGTTACTTGGCCATTATCGAGACACTATGGTATCATTCTTTACCCCTGCACGGGTCGCGGCGCAGTCCCCGTGGGAAACAATGTACATTCCCAGTGTATTCTGCACTGTGGGCGAAATTCAACTATCAGGAACCAGCAGCAACGCCAAATTATCTCTGCTGTTTGCAATCTTTGCGGTCAGCGCGTTCAGCTTGGATGGGCTTAATCGCGTAACAGACGCGCCAAAGCGCCAAGACTGGCGTGCACTCGGTGAGATGTATCGTGAAAGGGCCAACAGGCGATTAAAGAGATCGCTATATGACCTGTCATCTCGGATCAGTAGGAAGAAGGATAAGTATAAAGATATTCTAATGGCTTTGCTAAGCATGGTGACAATTTGTGTGGGTTTTGGAACCCCTGTCGAATCCCCTTTTAATTATGCTGACCAGTCCAATAGGTGGTGAGTGGGAATATGAAACATGCAGCATACTATTTGAGAGATATTGAGGAGATCATCAATTTGTATGGTATGCGCAAAGTTGCTCGCTCATCCAAAGTGCGCATGCTTCATGGTATCTACCTCTATCTCAGAGTATTAACCGAGCGTGCTTGCGCCGATGACCAACGGCCGAACGCAGGCGTTGGGGACCGCCACATAGCCTTGTCAGGCGAAGCTTCATATCCACAGCTTGCAAAATGGGATCAAATCCTTGGATTCACTTCATCCGGGTCACATTCTGACCTCTCGGCAATTCATAACATCCCAAGCCATCTACCTTACAAATCAGCATTCGAAGAAATATACTCTGTCCCGCAATCACTGTTTAAACTTATCCTTCAAACAACGCAACTGATGAGACGCGTTCAAAAAATGCAGAATTTTGGCAGATCAATGGCCACTGATCACGATGCACTTGCGGTAACGGTCAAGGAGTTGGAGACCAACATTTGCGATTGGGAAAGTCAGACTCGTGATGATATTGAATCTCATCGCGCAGCAAGTACCCCTCAGAAAGAAGAATTTCCGTATCATCTCGTTCAAGCAGTCCAAAAAGCCCTGCTCATCTACTTTTATCGATGTATCAGAGACGTCAACCCGGCCACCTTACAGCTTTACGTGCAGCAGACCATCTATCATCTGCTTGAATACGATAAGCAAAAGAAGAATCACAAAGACCAGTCCGCCAATACTTGCTGGCCAGGGTTCATCGCGGGATGCGAGGCACAGGATCCCCATCTCCGAGATGAGATTGCCAACTGGCTTGATCGATCGGGTCAGTCTACTGGTATTCGCATGTTCACTGTAGCTCGTGAGGCAATCCAGAAGGTTTGGCAGGCTCGGAGCTGTCCTGGTATGGAAAGCGTTCCTTGGAATCAGGTGCTAGACAAATATAGTGACCTCAGGGTTTTAGTGTTAAGCTAATATTGCATTGGACTCTAATGGTCGACCATCACATCCTCTTCTTAAAGAACTTCATTTTTCCTCCCTTGATACTTCACAGAGATTTGTATCCATCATGCGATATAGCAGATTCATACTGCAGATACACCTGGAATTCAGCGAAAAGGCTCTCCTGCATCACAATTAACAAACTGGATCACGTACTACAAACATCTCAAAACCCTCGGAAAAAGACTTACCGGGTCACTTGTGTTCTCAAACGTAAACCGCGCAGCCTCATCATCAATAAGAACCTTTCGACGACCAGCAGCAACAGCAGCGTCGGCAGCAAGCTGAACCTGACAACTCTTCTCCATCAAAAGGAAAAGATAAGCGGCTTCGTCCACGGTTCCTCCAACAGTCAACAGGCCATGATTTCTCAAGATCATCCCCTTACCATTCCCAAGACTCTTCGCCAGCGCGTCCGACTCCTCTTCTTTGAGTACCACTCCCCCAAAATCCCCATACACGCTCTGCGCATCACCGTAGAAGATAGCAACATCTTGGTTTAGCATCTCAAGCGGCTCAGCAAAAGCCGACCATGCTTTACCATACGTCGAATGGAAATGACAGGCTGCGTGGACATCAGGTCTGTTCTTGTGAATGGCACTGTGTATCAGGAAGCCTGCTGCATTTGCCGGTCTAGAAGTATTGCCTCCCACGGCGGTCCCTGATTCGTCGACGAGGATCAGGTCGGAGGGGGTTATCAGTCCGAAGTGAAGGCCCAGTCTGCAGCCATACGTCATTTATTAGCCTCGTCTCGCGGTTTAGTACTTTGCCGGAATCGTAGTACTCGGAATTAACCCTCAGTACCTACGGATTTGTCCAGAATCGATCGGGGAATTCGGGGTCTCGCAATGAGATGTGTCCTGCCATGCCCTCCACGAAGCCATGTCTAGCAAAGACTCGGAAGGCGCCTGCCATATGATTGAGCATGTAGGCCCGTTGCTTATCGAGATTGCTGAATTCGGGGATCCCTGGTAGCGTCGTTCCCTGAGACAGGGCCTCCAAGCCCTTGCTCTTAGTTGGGACGGTATCAGCCACTGAGGGAGCCATCTTTCATGTTCGGATATCAGATAAGAGGAGAGAATAAAAGAAAAGAGTTGGGGAAATTTTTGAAGGCGGCGCTTTCGACTCTCTTATCAATGCGGGGAAATTGGACTAGGAAGGCGAGGCCGAACTTGTTCAATGGAGAGATTTGAGACATTCTTGGCTCTTTTATAGACTGATTATGATGTATATATGTAGGGAGGGGGTAGTGAGATCTTTTGTTTAGATCTCAACTGCATCTTCAACTACAAAAATGGACTCAAAACTTCCTACTGGAAGTCTCGACGGCGCAGCAGATTTACCCAAGAAAAGGGAACCGGGCCTCCATGCCGTTCACTCTTTTGGAGAAGGCCAGATTCAAGAGGATGTTGAGAAATCAGGCAATCTGCATCGGACATTGACACCTCGTTTGATTCATGTAAGTGCAGTACCAAGAGCGAAAGGATCTACCATCTCCAACCGAGCTAACGATCATTCCTGCACAATGTAGGTCATTTCCCTGGGCTCCAATGTTGGCAGTGGCCTTTTTATTGCTACAGGTAAAGCCCTGGCACAAGGAGGTCCAGGAAATATGGTGATTGGCTATCTCATTGTTTGTATCGGCGTATGGGCCAATCTTCAAACCCTAACGGAAATGACAATCGCATTTCCTACATCCGGCAACTATATCGACTATGCCGATCGTTGGGTTGATCCTGCATTGGCATTTGGGGCGGGATTGGCTGAATGGCTAGGTGAGTGTGGACTGTCCGACTACACCTGAGGTGATGAATGTGCTGATGCTGTTTGGTAGGGTGGACGTCGGTTTTCGCATCCGAGGCTACATTTTTCGTGGTTCTGGTCAATTTCTGGGCTAAAGGGGTTATTCCAGAGGCTGCTCTTCGTAAGTCCTATATTCCAACCTCGGAGCTGCATTTTGTCTCTTTCTCACCTCCAGTCAGTGACAATCTTTCTGGTTATCTGTCTTGCTGTCTTTCTGGTGCCAAACAAATACTTTGGTTGGTTGGAGTATTTCGGATCCCTTGTGAAGGTTTTTCTCTTTATCTTCATTACACTCATCTCCCTTGCAATCATTGGCGGTGCTGGTCCGTCAGGTTATGTCAGAGATGGAAGCACTTGGACCGACTTGCCAGTCTTCAAGAATGGTTTCGGAGTAAGTCTAGCTCCTGTTATCCCCTGGTCTTGGTCTCACATTCTGTTCAGGGCTTTGCAAATGCCGCTCTACTTGCAATCTGGGCTACTGGAGATCAAGTCTTCATCGGAGTAATGGGCGGCGAAGCGGAATCACCGCGATATTCCATGGCGCACTCAGCAAATCTAGTCCCCTGGCGAGTAGGAGTCTTCTATCTCCTCTCCGTCGTACTTGTTTCTTTAATTGTGCCGTCAGATGATTCGCGTCTACTGGGAAGTTCGAGTTCTGCTGCCTCTCCATTCGTCATTGCGGTGCAAAATGCAGGACTCAAGGGCGTTCCCGACTTGATCAACGCCTGCATGATCATTGGAATTACAGCAATTGCACTGGAGAGCATCTTCCTTCCGTCTCGGGTCCTTCGCACAATGGCACTTCAAAAGCTCATACCCTCCTTTTTGGCAAAGACGGATGAAATGGGAAGACCAAGATGGGCTCTCTCTATTACGGCCATTGTGGCAATTATCTTGACTTATATGAGTTTAAGTGGTAAGTATTGACCGTTCTGCCTTTTCCTAATTCAACTTTCTAACCAAATTTGATTCTATAGCGGGCGGATTAGAAGTCCTGAATTGGCTCATCTCTATCACAAGCACATCTTTCTTCATAAACTGGGCGATTATCGCCTTTACATCTTTTCGATTCCGCGCTGCGGTCAAAGCTCAGAAAAGCCAGATCTTTAACGGACCTTATGGCTGGAAATCTGCTTATTGGCCTCTTGCTCCGACAACGGTGTTGGTTATTTCTACCTTTCTCCTGGTCTGTGTGCTGTATTTGAGCATCGACGGCGTGGTATGTCAGTCATCTTCCTTGCTTCGAATCAAATAATAACAACTATTGGATACAGGCCCAGACCGGTTTCACTGTTTACAGTTTCTTCTCCTACAACATTGGCCTTGTCTTGATTGTTGTCTCAATGATCTTGTACAAACTCATTTTACGCACACCCTGGCGTGATCCAGCGATGGCTGATCTGGTGACTGCTCACCGCATACTATCAGCGAGTGAGATACAAGAACTAGATGCCTATTATCAGCGACCGAGCTGGCGACGAGTGGGTACATATTTACGGATGTGGTAGTTATCAGCTGTGTTATAGTTCAACTAAACAGAATGTAACTTATACACCAACTCAATCAAAGCTGTTCCCCCATGGCACTAATATCTTTCACGGCATCAAAGTCCTCCAACAATGCCTGGAACTTCGACTTGGACATTTTCCAAGACACTGCTCCCAGAGGCAACCGAAGCGGAACACGCTCCTCGCGGCTCGCAATTTTAAACAAGGTCTCGGCAATAGCAGAAGGCTCCATTCCCATGCCAAGTTTCAATCCCTGGCGCACATAGCCCTCCAGCTTTCTTGCTGGCATATCAGGACCTGCATAGGCGGGATGAGGCGTGATATGTGCCTTGCTATGACCTTCAAAACTAGTTTTGACACCGCTAGGCTCGACAATACAGAAGTTGACTATGAAGCGTCAGCGGCCACGTTCATCGCTGAAGAGTCCGGAAATGCAAAGAAAGAATAAATAACTCACTGTTCCAGTCTGGATGCATCTCCCTGGCGACCGATTCCGAGAATCCCTCCACGGCAAACTTGCTAGCATGGTAAAAGGCATGACCGGGAAACGCGCACAGCCCCGCCAATGAGGACATTTGGAAAATCAACCCCCCGCGACGATCTTTGGCCTGTCTCATTACCTCGATACTGCGGGTTGTCACACGCACAGTCCCGAAGAACAAGGTCTCCATCTCCTGGTGCATTTCCTCTTCCGTTGCAGCCTCGGTATCACCCGAAAGGGAGTACCCGGCGTTGTTCACCACCACATCTAGGTGGAAAGATTCCCCAAAATGCTGTGCTGCTGCAGTAAATGCGTTGTTCACGGATTCGACCGAGGTCACGTCCAGGGCAAGCTTCAGAATATTGATGTTGTCGTCTGGGAGGTAAGATAGATCGGCTGGATTGCGCGCTGTTGCGATAATGCGCTGGTTTGGCTTGCTTGCGATCAAAGTGGCAATTGCGCGACCTATACCTGATGAGCATCCGGTGACTGTGGCTTTGGTTAGCATACTCCTTCGCTATGCTCACGTTGCGCATTGCATTACCTAGCCAGGTGGCACCATTTGGTAGCTTGTAAGGCTCAGTATTGACAGGATTCATTGCATTCAGGTCTCTGGGACTTTTCAATTGATAATACTTCTTTGGTCATTTGAGATGAGCCAGCTGTTTAAATACCCTCGTGCCTACGCCGTTCTCGGATCTATAGAACCCATTTCCTCCTCGGCTGTGATTGGCTGGGAGATTCGGCGACCAGAAGCAGCTTAGCGTGCAGTTGATACTTGGCTTCTTAACAAAGTCCCTGCAATCGGCGTCCAAAAGAAGTTTGGTCTATCAGTCTTGGATATAGGTTGGTGATGTCTGAGCGCATTGGGGTAGAGAGTAAGGGGAGTAGTCATATGCCGCAAAATAACGCACTAAAAGCAATTGTCTTTGGGACACAATTCATCATTAATCTGTTCCAATGTCTTTCTGATCGCATAGAAACAATCGTAAAACAGTAGAACGAAGGGGAAATGGCTAACATTTATACCGTGACTGTGACAAGGACATCGAAACTCGACCAAAAATAGGATCGGCTGACATGGCAGAGGATCTCCAGGATATTCAAAATCCGGGGAAACCGACCCTTTCAACATGAATAAAGTATGTCCATATTCTTTTTCAGTTGAACAGTTATTCGTCGCCATCGTTTGCAAGAGTCCGTAACAGGGACCCCTAAGCGCGGCTATCCACCCCGATTCGGACGAAGCCCTACCCGTTACATCATGTTGACTCCCTCGAGCCCATTTAGGGGGAAACTCACTCTGCAAGTCAATCCCCGCAATATACGAGCTGGAACTCATATAAGGTCTCATCCCCCATGTAGAAAGAAGTATGCCCTCTTCGCCATTAACAAAATGGTCCAGCTCACCCCTTCCGCCTCGATGCTTCTCACAACCTTGACAGCCATGAGCGCCGCAATGGGTGTCTCCGCAGCAACAGTGACCAGCAGTCTCCTACTAGCCTCAATTGCCGACCAGCTATCAATCCCAGCATCGACCTGGTCGGCCAACGGCACGCACACCGCAAAAGGATTCACCAGTCAATCGGCCGACACGGCCGACATCGACGGCCTGAAGCAGGATTGCGATAATATCAATCTGAACAAGAAGCTCGCGACTGATTTCCGCAGTGATGTGCTTGGTGCGGGTGTCATCGGCTTCTTTTACAAGTGCGAGAAGATCAGTGATGATACCAATAAGTACTGGTTTACTATCAGTGCTGGGGACAAGGCCCAGATTGATCGGCTTTGTGATCAGGATACTACCTATCCTATTGTTTACGATCAACAGCATGATACGTGGTTTATTGATGAGCCGTTTGATTGTACGCGTCGGTCTAATCCATCCGACTTTTATTGAGGTGGGACATTGTTTGCGTTGGTGAGTTTGTGACTTGCTGGACATGTTGATTGTATGATGCTGACAGTGCTTTGAAGTGGACATGAGGCAGAAATGGGTCATCGCGCTTGAAATCAACCTTGGAAGGAAGATTCATCAACATTGAAGGATGGCAATACTCAAGAGTTGGAACTACTTTTGCTTCTGTTGAGTCTTCTTGTATTATGTGACCCCAATGCAATACTAAACTTGGAAATTCGATTGGAGATGTCAAAAAGCAATCTTTGTTCTGAAAAATAATAATGACAAACAAAAAGGAAAATGGTGTAGAGTACAAGACATTGCCAAAGTAAAGCAAGGAGTTAAACATCAAAGAAATAACACAGGAAAAGACCGTAGAAAAGAGAGCAAAAAATTACTATTGATCCGTCCGGGCCTCAGGGGCATCAAGCCCCCACTCAGTCTTCAGATCAGGAGTGGGGATACCCGATTTCTTGAGAATAGTCTCAGCAAGAGCAGGTATCGAATTACTCGTAAGAATTTCCAGAATTTGCAAATTAGCCTCCAACTCGCGGGTGATCCAGTTTCGGATCTCAATGGCAACCAATGAATCCAGACCATAAACCGAAATTGGAGCAGCGGGGTCAAACTCTTCAACAGGGCGCATGAGAATAGTCGAGATCTTCTGGATGACAGCAGCGCCGATGGCTGCCTCGGCACCATCACGGTTCTTGGATTGACGGATAGCAGTGGCTGGGGAAATTTCGGTGCCGCTCTGCGCGGACTCGGCCAGTGCGCCTGCGCCAGCGAGGGTAGATAGGCGCAAGAGGTGTGAGAGCTTCGTGTCGTTTACCCAGAATGGTTGTTCCGTGATTGGTGTTGTTTTGACGGCTTCGAAGCCTGCGACGCAATGTCCTTCGCAGGTTGTGTCGAAGTCTTGACGGATGGCGGCAGTGACGAGGCCACGAATGTCTGTTGCATCAACGGATTCAGTGCCCAGCTGCTTTGTGATTGCCTCGCGCTTTTGGTCGTCTGAGAGGTATCCGACTCCGCGGACGACGGGCAGATCGATTGTTGAGCAGCGCATCTTGGCAGACTCGGGGTATTGGGCCAGTGCCGCCATGAAGGTTCCGCTTGCTGCGTATGGGGATTGACCCATGTTGCCGACGAAGCTGGCGGCGGATGAGAGGTTCACGAAGAAATCGACACTGCCATTGTTGGTGGTGATTGCGTTCTGGATATTCCAGATACCGTGAACTCGGGGCATCATAACGGTCTGATAGTCCTCGAAGCTGAGCTTCTCAAATAGTGTATCCTGAGATTTCTGTTAGCGGCAGTTTTGATTGAAACCAGGATGAATAGCTTACACGAAGGACCATGGCTCCGAACACAACACCGCGAGCAGGAGACATGCGAGTGAGAACGGGGACGAGGTTCTGTTCAACACTAGCCTTGTCTGCAACATCGCAGCGACAGACCTCGACATTGACACCTTGGCGAGTAATCTCTTCGATCGTCTGCTTTGCCTTTTCAGTCGAGGCACCGCTCCTCGAAACCAGGATAAGACTTTTGACTCCTTTCTCTGGCAACCAGCTGGCAATTTCAAGGCCAATTCCCCCAGTTCCGCCGACGATAATGTATGAGGCATCAGGGTTGAGGAGATTCTCATCTCTTCTTGCGGGATGAACCTGGATTGTTGTTCAGTAGACGTCTAAACGTTATTGTAAACAGGGGAAACATACCTTGACCATGGAGTCATTTGTAATCTGAACAACCATTTTACCAATGACCTGCCCACCTTGCAGAGCCCGGAACCCAGTTTCAACCTGGGAAATTGGTAGGGTGGTGATCGGCCATCTGGCCTGGGCATCAGAATCGATAAACAGTTTGAAAGCATCACGAAGCAGTCGCTTGGTCAATTGCGGGCGTTTCTCCCGAACCATGCCCAAATCAACCGAGGCGAAGGACAAGTTCTTGTTGAAGTGAGCCATCTCCAATCTGGAATTCTGCGTAATGTCGCGCTTGCCAAGCTCGATGAACCGTCCGAAAGGCGCAACACATTCAAATGTTGCTTGCAAAGCATCACCACTGAGGGAATTAAGCGCGACATCAACACCTTCGCCACCAGTGGCTTGCTTGATGCCCTGGGCAAAGGAAATGTCGCGACTGAAGAAGATTTGCTCCTCCTCGAGCTGGTATGTCTCCATCAGGAAGTTCTTCTTTTCGATGCTGCCGACCGTTGCAAAGATCCTGGCTCCAATGCTTTGAGCAATAATGATTGCAGCTTGACCAACTCCTCCAGCGGCGGCATGGATCAGCACACTCTCATCTTGGGTCAGTCGACCTAGATCAATAAGTGAGTAATATGCCGTACAGAACACGGCAGGAATTGAAGCTGCAATCTCAAAGGATATGTTATCTGGAATAACCCAAACACCGGATGAGGGGCATCGGGTGAAAGTAGACAGAGAGCCAGGCGACATTGCACAGACACGATCTCCAACCTTGAAATCGGATACTGCAGAGCCAATTTGAGTAACAATACCACTGCATTCCTGGCCTAGTCTGTCACCCTTGAGTTGACCCATGGCCATCAAAACATCTCGGAAGTTGAGGCCAGTGCTGTACACTTGGATTTCAACGTGATCATCCGGCAACGCTGTGTTGCGAGAGACATCGTCTGTGAAGTAGAGTTCATCCAAGCCTCTGCCCTCGCCAGCAGCAAGCTTCAACGCCCGGTTTTGCTTAAAAGGCTGGAGCTGGGCAGGCGCATTCGGTGTCTCTTGTTGAACACTAAGGTTCAATGCATGGTTGTCGACCAGTCGGGGAACACAGACATTACCATTGCGGACAACGAACTCCCAGTCATTGTGCATCAACTGCGAACGCTGGCAGAAGACACCTTTGAAGACATTTAACATGTGATGGACAGCTTCGGCGTCCGGCATAGTCTCGCGTTCACCTAGGTCCAACGTGGCAAACTGGAGACCAGTCTCTGATCGGACTGTTCGGGCAAGGCCAATTGCCATGTTTGCACCAAGGGACTCCAGATCATTCTTGCTGTGACGAACGACCCACAGTAGACCACGAGCGCGGCTCAGCAGACGTTGAAGTGCCTGGAATTTCTCCTGTGTGAGATGAGACAGGATGGATTTATCCATACCACCGAGGAAAATACACCATTTTCCGGTGACATCGATCTCATCGGAATTCAAAGCAGTAGTGGGCAAGGCGCCGGTTACTCGTTGAAGACCGGACTCCAAGCTGAGCAAAGAAAGACTGCCGATTGACTCAGGACCGACGATGACAACATCACCATGGTTCATAGGTCCGACAGCCGGGCTGTTGGCAGTAGTTGTCATCAGACAACCGGACTGGAAGGATTGTCCTGGATACTCCTCAACGCAAAGATCAATACCGCTGAAGTCGTTTGCCTTCATAACATTGCTCCATCCCTCAACAGTAAGAAGGGGCCCGTCGTTACGGAAGTCGTCATTGGCCAGCCACCATCCGGAGAGAAGAGCAAAGGGGAAATGACGAGCCTTGGGCACAGTCTCCTCAATCAACATGATTTTACCGCCAGGCTTGAGGAGGGCTCGAATGTTGGCCATGGTCTCATTAATGTTAGATGTGGCATGTAGGACGTTGCAAGCAACAACAACATCATAAGACCCAGTATTGAAGCCCTGCGCAGTGGGATCAGCAGAGATGTCCAGAGTCTGATAGGTCATTAGATGGCACCAGTTCTCGAACTTGGTTTTGGCCTTCTCAAAGAAACCGGGGGAGATATCGGTGTAAGTGTAGTGCCCGAACCGAGGAGTAGACCCAGCTTCGCCGCCGCCCATGCTTTGGAGAATGGGCATCGTGGCACCACCCGTACCAGCTCCGATCTCGATGATGTTCAGCTCAGGATTTTGATGGGCCATCTTGTCTATCACAACAGAGACATTGGCATAGGCCTCGTGAAGGGCATCGAGGTCAGTGTAATATCCGCCGATTCCATCGTCTTCGAGGAGAACAGTCAAGGCGTCGACCTTGCCACGAAGGATCTGAGGTAAGAGCTCTCCGACCTTGAATGTCAATTCGCCGGCTCCGTTGACTGTTCGATTCTGTTCTAAAATATCAAGGGTTGGAGCCTCTGCTGGGTCAGCCTTTTCACAGGTGTTCTGAGCCCAGCGGTAAAACTTCTGATGCTGGGGCTCAAAGGTAGAGACTTCGTCTTCCGACACAGACTTCAGCATTTTTCGCAAGTAGTACTCCGCAACGGATTCGAGCTGCTGCATGCGCTTTACACCTTGTGCTGTGTCTGTCTCTGGGCGTGCAAGCTGGCGGTAATCGTCCCCGGAGAGGAAGTCAAAGCAAGGCTCATATTGCAACTTGTAGCAGATCTGGTCAGGGGCATTGTCCTTGGATCCCTTGAGCTCGTTTGATACGGGTACTAGAGTGATACCGTTGATGTCAATCAAAAGATTGGCAGAGTTGCTGGGATCGGTGGCAAAGATGCGGTTGTTCTCCGGGTCAGCAGCTGATTCAGTGCCTGATTGCTGGCCGTATAGTTGAAGTTTGGTGCCAGCAGTAATCTCTTGACTCAATGAAACCGATATACTCTTGACATGAGAAGGAACATGAGTAATCTGAGCACCGGGCTCGCCATAACCACGGAGAACCCACATAACCTGGCTGCACAGATCAAGTGTGACTGGGTGAACGATACAGGGGGTCTCGTAACCGAAGGGCATGGCTGCCTTGGTATCCGGAACACAAATGGTAGCCATGGCCCGACGGTCTTTGTCCACCGAGATATCAGTCAACCGTTGGAAAAGCGGACCATAGTGGACACCACCGCCGGAGATATTCTTGTAGAGCATCTCGTGATCAATCGGTACGTTACAAGCATGGCGCATTTCCAGTGCCTCTTGTGCAAAGCGAGCTGTCGTCTCAAGCTGCTGTCGCGAACCATCGACAGGATTCACATCCTTAGCTTCTTGAACCATGATGAAGCCATTGCAGTGCTGATCCCAGCCACGACCTTCGGCCCATGAGAAAATCTTGAACTCGTGCCAGCCGAGGACGGATTTACTAGGGGCCTCGGTGCGGGTTGGTCGCAAGCTGAGCATGGTCTCTACAGAGGCGTTGTCCGGGACGGTGAGAACGCGGTTGATGAAAATGTCGCGCAAGTCAATCTTGCCCGGCGTGATGTGGTGGATTTGGGCGTGCTGAGAGATGGCTTCCATGGCCATGGCGAGGAATCCTGTCATGGGGTACACATTGCTGTCGTGCACCCTGTGTTCACGAATCCACGGGTGGTCGTCGGCACGAATAGTGTTTCTCCAACGGGGCTCGAAGTCCACATTCTCGATGGTAAGTGAGCCAAGGATATCACTACGAGGGAATTGGCGATGGAAGTGATTGTCTCCTAGTCGCGAGCTAAACCAGTACCGTTCAGTGTGGTTCCAGGGATACTTCGGTAGGTTGGTCACCACAGAGAGCTTCCTGCCCGAGCTGCTCAGGTTAGGGAAGTTGATGGCCTGGAAGTTGAGATTCATTCCATTCATGAACAAGGAGCCAGCCAAATTCTGAACAGCCTCAATGGCGTCAACCTTCCGCTTCAAAGTATGGAAGTACTGCACATTACTCTTCGGGGCGTGCATCTGAGCAATCTCCTTGACAGGTGTTTGCAGAGCAGGATGAGGGCCGATCTCCACCAATGTTGTGACAGGTGAGACAGCCTTTTCATCTGTTAAAAGACTCTTCACGCCCAGGACGAATTCAACGCGGGAAACCAGGTTGTCAACCCAGTACGACGCATCTAAGGTGCTTCCCGGAACCAATTTGCCGTGCACGGTTGAGTGGAATGGAATAACAGAATCTTGAGGCGCAATTTTCCCCAGTAACGACCGATATTGTTGGGACACAATCTTCATATGGTGAGAGTGATAGGCAACATCGACTTGCAGTCTGCGCGTGAAAATTCCTTCCTTATCAAGAGCGTTTTGGAGAACGGTAATCACTTCAGCATCTCCGGACAAGGTGACACTAGACTCGCTGTTGACACAAGCAATGACAGCCTTGTTTCCGCGCATAGCATCCAGAATTTGCTGGATGTCGGAAGCGCTAGCTCCAACAGCCAACATGCCACCCTTGATGGATTTGTCGTTCGCGACCATGTTTGCTGCAACACCACGGGAATATGCAACACGGACACATTCCTCCAATGACAATATTCCGGCTGCATAAGCCGCTGCAATCTCTCCACTGGAGTGACCAACCACTGCCTTCGGGCGAATACCCCATGATGAGAGCAGGTCCACCAAGGCCAATTGCACTGCAGTACAAGCGGGCTGGCTCATATATGCTGCCGAGATTGAACTAGTGTCGGAGTCGGTTAAGAGCAATTCATCTTCGGAATTGTTAGCGTTTGCGAGTTATGCAAGGAACATTTTGTGAGAACTAGACGTACCAATGATTGAGAAGGAGGCACCGAGTGACTTCAGAGAATCATCCACGGACTTCATGGTCTGCTTGAAGATCGGATATGTACTCAAGAGCTCCTTGCCCATACCGTGCCATTGTGCACCCTGTCCAGTGAAGACGAAGCCGACAGTTGGCTCTTTGGAAGAGCGGACAGGCTCAGTGCTCAACAGAGCGGTATTCAACTCTGTAGTCACCTTCGAAGAGACAGCAGATCTCCACGGAAGGAAGCTTCGACGCTGGCCTAGCGTATAGACCATGTTATCGAGCAGACTGTCATTAAATACCGGCGGGTAAAGATCTAAATATCCTCCGAGCGCTTTGCCCATCTGAATGGCTGCTTGCTTGTCATATCCAGAAAGAACATACAGTTTGCGCGTTAAAGGATCTGCGTATGCCGCACCTTCGCCTTCATGGCGGGTTCCACGCGCGAGAATAACGTGGGCGTTGGTCCCGCCAAAGCCGAAGTTGTTCACGCTAGCGTAGGGCTTTCCACGGGGCCATGGCATCAGTTTCTTGGGTACCTATTGAGCTCTAGTCAGTAAGTGGCTCGTCTCTGCTGGCCAGTCCTGTCTTACTTTCATATTCCACTTTTCCATGGGAATCTCTTCATTGGCTTTTTCAAAGTTGCAGTTGGGAGGGACAAAGCCTCGCTCAAGTGCCAAAGCAGCCTTGATGACAGACACCACTCCACTGGTTCCCTCCAAGTGTCCAATGTTCGACTTGACAGATCCAATGAGCAACGGCTGTCGGGGAGATCGACCCTCTCCAAATACAGCATTTAGTGCCGTTGCCTCGAGCGGATCGCCAACTTTGGTGCCAGTGCCGTGCGCTTCCACGAATCCGACCAATTTCGGATCAATGCGTGCTTCTTTATACACTTGGCGAATCAATGCTTCCTGGGCTTCCCCGTTTGGCATTGCGATACCTCTAGTGCGTCCGTCTTGATTGAGACCACTGTTAACAACAACAGAACGAATCGCGTCTCCAGCAGCCTCTGCGTCCTCGAGGGATTTCAATATAATACATCCAGCACCTTCACCACGACCAAACCCAGTTGCTCGATGATCAAATGCATATGAGCGGCCGGTGTCGGAAAGCAATCTTGTTGGGTAACTTGTTAGTTTCGGAGGAGAAACAGTTCGGCTGTTGTGCTTACCTGGAACGGGTCATAGACACAAAGGCCTCGGGAATAATATTCAAATGACAGCCTCCTACAATGGCGAGCGAACATTCACCATTTCGAATGCTTTGCGAAGCTAAATGCAGAGCAGACAAACTGGAAGAACAAGCAGTATCGACAGAAACACTGGGGCCATTCAAGTCGAAATAATAAGAGACGCGGTTTGCCTGCAATGCCATAGCCGTTCCCGTGGCAGCATACATGGGGATGCCGTCGATATCTCTCGTGTTGTTGATCTCATAGTCCGGAAAAGAGCCACCAGCGAAAACACCCACTTTCTTTCCAACGATATCTTGCTGTGGAATCCCGGCATTTTCGAGAGCTTCATACACACATTCCAGCATAATGCGCTGTTGCGGATCCATGGAACGGGCTTCTTGGAGAGTGATATTGAAGAAAGGCGCATCGAACAAGCCAAGATCCTCTTTCAAAAAATGCGCTCCTTTAGGGTTGAATGATCCAGGACGATCCTGGTGCGGGTGGTAAAACGAATCGGCGTTGAATCTACTCTTTGGAATTGGCGACCAGGCACTGCGGCCTCGGGAGCAGAGATCCCAAAATTCATCGAGTGTCGAAACATCGCCGGGGAGGCGGCAGGACATGCCAATGATGGCCATGCGCTTTGGAGCATCGCCAGTCATTTCGGGCTCGGCAATGGTGGCGTGCTCGGTCACTGGTGTGCCAGTCCCGGAGGGTTGTTGGAGACGCATGTTGGATAGATCGGGTCTTGTCTAGTGAATTTGGTCAAATTATGTACCTGGCACTGTCATCACCAAAATCAAGCAAGAGTCCAGAGAAACGAGTGTCAGATGTTGAGAAGAAACGGAATATATGGAACAATAGGATCACGAAGGAACGAAATGGGCAATCGATTGAGGTCCTTGGGAGAGGAAACGAAGGGTGATATCAATTGTTATGGACATCAATCCCTTGCATGATCACACAAGCGCGTGCTGATCTTTGGCTTGCACTTCCCCGATTGAAGGGGAAGGCGAATCGGACCAGGGTATTTGGCGTTGAGGTCCAAGCCTTCTTCCTTGATGACGCAAACCAGTGGCAGGTGCCTCGCGGGATCTTACAGACACATGCGCATATCCCTCTCCACTCGTTAGTCTCTTCCAGGGCTGTAGATCAGAAGTAGATCGGATCGTGTCTTGGGATGTTTTGACCAATGTTGTGGGGCCCTTGCTAAGGCGAGGGTGCATTCCAACAAAGGGGCAAAATCCCCGACCCTGGCAGATTCTTGGTGGCATCATTTGTCCCTGGCGTGACTCTTATACACTCTGACTGATATATCCGTTCTGCTCGTGGACCGTTGGAACCGGAGCCGAAGCAACCATGAAGTTCCTCTGTTTGCCGGGAGGCTATTGCAACATCACGGTATGTTGTAGTTCACTATCTTTCGAACCAAGATATTAACTCATACACTAGTCCCTCACAACTCAATTAGGTGAGAAACCACCATGGATGCTCAATGTCGAAGGTGGACGTTGAAAGAGAGTATCTAACGTGGGTCCAGGGCCATTTGCCGACGCGCTCCGCACTCTTGCCGACGCCGAGTTCTTCTACATTCAAGGCGAGTTCAAAGTAGAAGTTCCAGAGGAACATGCTGGCTTCTTCGGTCCTCCTCCAAACTGGACGTTCGCATGTCCCGATGGACCCGAAAAGATGCTCATCAACATGAGCGACTTTCCCAGGCGCGACACGCCAGAGGAGGCGATGAATGTGGCGAACGATCTGGCTGGCAATCCCACGTTCTCGTGCATGCCTACAGTCATGGATCGTCTGATCAAGATCATTGATAGCGAAGGCGATATTGAGGGAGTAATTGGCTACTCCGAGGGTGCCCAGGTGGCCGCCTCACTCTGTCTGGAGGAAAAGAGAAGACAGGAAGCATATGGTCGGCCTCCTAGCCTGAAGTGTGCAGTCTTCTTCTGTGGATGGCCTCCTATTCACCCGCACACGGGGAAACTCGTTCTGGCTTCGGATTATGAGGAAGAGCCAATTACCATTCCTACCTGCCACGTCATCGGCGGCGCTGATCCGTTCGTTGATGGCTCGATGGCGCTGTACAATATGTGTGAAACGGACACTGCTGATCTCTTTGACCACGGAGGGGGTCATATCGTTCCAAGAGGGAAAAAGATGATCGACGAGCTGGCCCCAATTGTAAGCGAAATGATTTTCTCTGTGCTTTAAATCCGGTGGTGCAGTTGGCATTTCAATTCAAAAAAAAACAATGGACAGATTTTATATCTCAGGCGTTCCACCTATCACTCGAGTAGCCCTAATTCATCACTTCATTCACCTCCACGGCTATAGATCCAGCCACTAGAATCATGCTAAGTATCAACGAGAAAGACGACTACGCCAACAACGGCCTCGTCTCCGCGTCACTCCCATCCTCAATCTCCATCAGACGACCCTTTCCAGGAAACAAAGCAAGGAAAGTGCCAATCCCCAGAACACCAGAATACCCTCCATGACTATTCTCCCCATCACTCACCCGATCAGACTCTGTCTCCTTCCAATGCCGTCTTACACGCTGCACAAGCCAAACAACCCCAAGAACAACCCCTCCAACCGCCCCCGTGCCCAGTATGGCAATCAACACGGACAAAACAGTCAACGTGCTCGCATGACAACCCAATGGAAGCGCTCTAAGTTCCCATCTCTCCTTCGAACCAAGCGGACAAATCGTCTCCGAGCCGATGGGCGCCAATATCGGTATCCGTGCTGTATTGGGGACACAGGTCGACGACTATAATGCATCAATCCAGGATTAGTCAGCCTCGTTTTGGTCTCCCAAGTCTCTCTTTCTCTAGTATCAATAGCAGCACCAGCACTAGTACAATACGGGGAAGAGGCAGATCCTGCCGATCGGGTATGGATCTGGAATTGCAGTGTTCTGTGCACAAGTGGCTTTTCTGAAACCCCTCTCTCTCTCTCTTTCCCCCTCTTGCCATCCCCCATTCCGGAGGCTGGGAAGCAAGGGAGAATGTGAAACAGTAGTGGGGAATCTGGATTGGACTAGATAGAATGTGAACGAAAAAGGGAGAAGGTGAAAAAAATCAATTCAAAGTCAAATCATTGACGGGCGGATGTCTGTACATGTAGCAGGGGATCAGTGCAGTGTTGGGTTGTTCATGGTTGTGCACTGTAGATGAAGAGAGAGAGGGGGAGAGAGAGAGACATCATGCAGTAAAGAATAACCTACTATCGCACACCAGCTGCATGGAACATCTCCTGCTAGACAATTCAGACAAGATTGTCGGCGCCAGCAGACGTGGAAGAGGGCATCGTCAGCGGTGGTCAGGGGGCTGCTGCTGTTTACTAGGAGTTCGGGGTCCATGACTGGGACAGGGACACATGTAAGGTATTTGATAGCGAGAAGCTCTATGCCCGAGATCAATTGTGCTCCCTTGCAGTGGTGAAGGGGAAGAGGAAGTTGGACTGAAGTTGGGGCTTCTTTGTTTGCGGGGTTGGTATACTCGTCACTGTGAGCCAAACCCGGACTTTGGAACTTGCATTGCATATCAAGTTACCGGGGATATGCTCGATGAAGTCCTGGAACAAATACAGTCTACAAGATCCCCATTCTGGCCAAGTGGTAGTACAGTTCATATTAGACTAAGAAAGCATGAGACCATAACATGAAAACGTGACTGGGGAGTCCAAATCCACCTCTTCGTCCAACATCAGATATTTCAATCCAAGGCAAATACTGGTCCAACTCAGACCACACGTTTGACCTATCAAACGATATGTTAGCATCCCTCCTCGGGGTTCAAGGCTAACCTCAATGGAAGAACCAAACATACCTCGAAGAATCTCTTGAGCCACCACACTTGGAACACACCCTCACCAATAACAACCGCCAGCTGGAACATACTCCACCACTTCACACGGCCGTTAGTGCTCTCGGCTGTATTCCGGTGTACCCGCTCGCGCACCACAATGTACGACTGCTCGTCCTTGACCTGTGTCAACGCCTCGGAGAGTTTGCGAACTAGATATTTCAAATGATCAGCCCGGAGCCCTTTCTGCCAATTTTCCTCCTCCCAGGGTCATGGTGGCGCTTACCTTCAGTCTCGAGGGGATCCTGCGACATCTCGGATTCGGGCACGTAGACAATTCCATGAACGTTGAAGGAAACCTCCTTGGAGTTGGAGGTCCAACCCTCATTGCTGAAACAGTAGTTGTATTTTCCATCGGCCTGCGCGGTGAACGAATAGTCCTCGGAGGAAACGGCTTGCTTGAAGTACTGGCGGTTCCTCAGGGGATCCTCGACCTAAAGTGCGGCGAGCAGTAGTTAGCATCTGATCCAGGGAAAAGGTTCGCTGAGCCGAATTGGATCCATCCTCCATCGCTTGGTCTTGTTTTGAATGGTATATCCTCCCGCTTTGTTTTTGTTTCCATCTCCATCTCCGTTCACTTCGGGCACTCCGCCAGATCCACCATTCAGAACAATCAAGCGACTGAATTGAGGAACCCAAGGCTAGGGATTTGCCGTACCCAGAAATCAATCTCCAGGTTCCCGCTTCCTCCAAACTCCCGGTCTCCGACCTGGAAAGTCACGGTCATCACATCATCGCGGTGCAGGGACTCGTGGAAGCATTCCCGTGAGTGGGCCTTGAGCTGGATGGTGTGCGCGGTGGCAGCGCTGATGTATCCCAGCGCAGTGACTAGGAGGGTAGTTGCTGAGAAGCGCATTGTGACGGTGTGGTGTGAATGTGAATGTGAATGTGAATCTTGTCAACACGCAAGGTGTCAATTCGTGACGCTCGGACCATCTCGAATAAACAGCGACTCCGCCTTTGCTTATATGCGGAAGTGCAAGGCGTTGGGTTTGTTTGATGTTTAGTGGGATTTAGGGACTTTCATTTGACGTAAAAATAACTGAGTATATCGCGATAGAAATATTAAAATACCTTACTAGGTGATTTCATGCTAAATGTGGGAATATATCCTGTGTTGCTCCTCGCTATGAGTGTCTTATACATCACGACATGGCTTTGCAACCGTAGATTAATCAAGTTCCAAGAGTAATTTATTAATAATTCTAAAGACTTATTCCCACTGGATAATAGAAACCCAGAGAATAAGTCAAGTACATAAAGGTTGACGATAACTATACCGATGGCAGAATGTAGGTCCACACACAATAGCCAACAAGGATAAGCAGTGAACAAGAACCAACAGAGACAATGTGGCAAGATTACTACTCATTCAGAAATCATAACTCTATAATTCTAATAAAGCCTTCATCGAACAAGAACCTACAACAATCAATTACAAGGACAGCAATTCAAAAAAATAAATCCCACAAGAAGTCCACGTATAAGGGCCCCAAGTTAGAAATCAAGTAACTTAATATAGTAACAGGAAGAATATGTAAAAAGAGCGACATGACTATTAGTATGCATAAAAGAGGGAAAGTGAACGATAGGACAGGAGAAGAATAAGGGCTGGAGTGTAGGCAAGTGTAAGTGGAAATCAAGAGAGATATTCAATGTACAAGTTTTGGCGAAGCAATAAACGAGAAAAAAAAAACGAAAAAAATCCAAACCAAAAACGGGGTGGTATCAAATCCGAAAACACGCAAACATCGATCAACACGGGGATAAAGCCGAAAGATATGATATGTATGCCGAGAAGGGGGAATATGGTCGATTTAATGAGAGGAGAGAAATGAGGGATGGGAAATGGAATTGGAGGGTTGGGGTGAGAGAGGCGCACTGCAAGTAACGAAGAACGCAGGAAGTAATAGGTCAGATGGGATCAGAACAAAGGAAACAAGAGCGATCTGTCTGGAGAAGATCAGGATCACCAGCCAAAGCGTTGCCGTAAGTGATAGTCTTACTATCACTCCTGCTCAGCAGGACTTGGACTCAGCTCGTCTTCGCCTGGGCCTTCAACTTCCGACTCGGCCTCATCATCTTCATCTTCACCTTCAACCTCATCAATCTGAGGCCCAAAAGGACCATCATCGGCACCCTTCGGCGAAGCAGAGACCATGCCATCGACAGTACTCTCATTCTCATCAAAGTGGCCCTCCTCATAATTTGCCGGCTCGGCATCATGATCATAGCTTGAGCGACGAAGCAGAGGCGGGGTTCTGGGCGGTTCGGGGATAGGGATATCCTTACGAACTGAGCCGCGTCTCGGGGTAGAGGTGAATCCCCTCAAGGGCCGTGTCTCAGCGAAACGCGCAGCAGCGCTAGTCTGCGGGGCATTCTGGCGAACGTGGGAGCTTGGTGGTGTTAGGAGACCCGAGAGGAAGGCACCCGCGTTACTTGGTTTTGATGGAGTCTGATCGGATGAGCCTGCATTGTTGTCGCGGGCTTTGCGCCAGTTTCCCCAGGCTGCGGCTGCGGCGAGGGGAAACGAACGGGGCGAGGCGGCGAGATCTGAGAGGGATGGGAGGGCGCTGGCACCCGAGCCCATGCGTTCCTTTTCTTGCTGTTGCATTTGGAGGTTGGCCTTCAGGCGGATGGCTGCGTCGCGGACGGCGTGTTGGTTGAAATTGGGCTGTGAGACAGTCTTGATGATGTCCTGGAGATCGTCGATACGAACGCCTAGAAGCTCGCGCAACCAGGTGATTTCGGTATCTCGCTCCTTGATCTTGCTTGGGGCATCCTTGTCTATCGCGGAAACCTCTTGCTCAAGCTCCTCAATGCGGGTCTCGCGCTGCTGGAGTTGGTCCTGGAGAACGAAGATAGATTCGCGCAGAGCCTGAGGAGAGATACGTTCGGGCTCGCCAGATCCCTTGCTGTAGGACATGGAAGGCGTGGACCGAGAGTGGGAGGGTGCTGGAGTTGGGGCCGGTGATGAGACGTCGTTTGCCTTGGCACTGTGAGCTGCCTCAGCAGCTGCACGAGCAGCAGACTGAGCAATCTCAAGCTTCTCCTCGAGATGTTGCACTCGCTCCTGGTAGTGCCTGGCCTTGTCCTCCGCTAGAGCAACACGTTCGTTGGTAGTGTTCTCGCCGCGCTGGCGATCTTCAGACGAATTGTGCAGAGCGCGAGCGTGGCGCTCACGCAGGTCATTGAGGACCCGCTCGTGCATCTTGCGAGTCTCATCGATGGCAAGATCCTTAGCTGCCAAAGCAGTTACCTTCGAGTCTCTAGCCTCCTCCAAGAGGAGCTCATAACGCTCCCGGGCGGTATCAGTATCCATGCGGTTGTTGTCAAGCTGACTCTGCAGGCGAATAATCTGAGCCTCAAGCTCAGCGCGAACAATGTTGACCTGGCTGTTGGAAGCCTCCAAGTCTGCCTCCAGCGAGGTACGGGTACGCTGGATTTCAACCCGGCTGCTCTCACGAGCTTCAGAGAACTCGCGCTCGAAGCGACCAGCCTTCAGCTGCAGATCGTGGTTCTCAGTCCGTAGACTGGTGATCAGATCCTCCAGTCTACCATTCTCCTGCTGGCCTTGTTCATAGAGGAACTTGATCTTAGCAGATTCCCGCTCCTGCTTCTCGAGCTGACGAATGTCCTCCTCGAGCTTCTCACGAATCGCAAGCTCGCGGGCGTGAGAGGCGCGCAGTTCGTTGTTCTTGGCGATTTGATCCTCCTCCTTCCTGCGCCAGGAAGACTGGTCACGGGTAACATCAGCAGTCAGGCTGATCATGTCATCCTGAAGACGATCGAACTTCTCAGTGAGGTTCTGGCGAGAGACCATACTATCTTCAATCCGAGTCCGTAGGTGATCGATAGTCTCATGGAGAGACTTGTTCTCACCCTTGGTGACATCGAGCTGACGACGGAAGTTATCGCTAGAAACGCGGTACTCATCCAGAGTTCCCTCCAGGGCAATGTTCTTGGTAGATAGCTCAGCGATAGTAACCTTGAGGGTCTCGGTCTCCTCAGAAAGAGACACAGCGCGGAACTGCATTTTCTCGAAGTGGGGAATTTTTTCTTCCTTGAACTGGAGGAGACGAGACTCGGCATCTTCAGCGGCGGCACTGTGACGGGCCGCGTCTTCCTCGGCGTACTTCAAGAGTCGCTGGAGCTCAGTCATAGAGTCCTGAGCCTGGCGGCGATCCTTATACTCCTGGTCAGCGCGCTCGTCAGCGAGACGAAGCATGCTCTTCAATCCCTCAATCTGAAGCATCAGACTATCAGCACCGATCTCCTCGGCCTCAGACAGGCGAGGCGTCAACTGGGCTTGGTGGGCCAATTGCTTGGCCATCATTTCCTCGACAATTTCACGCATATCGCCAACAGGGTCCTGAGCAAGCTTCTTGATAGTCAAAGCTTGCAGCTCAGCAATACTCTCCTTGAGCTGAGACATCTCACTGTGGCTTGAGTGTGGCGCCACACGCTGAGGAATATCATGGGTGACGAGCGCTTCCATGACGACGTTCTTGAGCATCTCCAGCTTGCGCTCTCTGAGGTTGTGGGGTGACCGATCTCTAACAGAGGCGGTCTCATGCTCGGTATCATCCTCGTCATCGGCGTCGCTATCCTCCATTTCGGCGGAGGTGCTACGGAAAACGCGACGGCTTGAAGCACCAGTGGCAATAGAAGCAACAGATTGCTGGATGACAGCGAGGGCCCGCTCCATTGGACCCAGGCGGTCATCAATGGCAGAGCCAACAAGATCGTTGATGCGACGGTCAAAGAAGCGGTTGCGGTTCATAAACTTCTCATCTTCACCCTCAGAGATCATGTCGTCCCAGTCGCTGACGTGATCATTTTCAGTAACAAGCTGGCGAACAGGGGACTGAAGACGGGAGATAAGACTTTTCTGAGGAGAGAAGGTAGCATTGCTGTTGGCATCGATGTCCGAGCCAAGCTTGGGGATGCTGAGCTTGTAGGTCTTGGGGACACCACCAGGGCTAGGACTGGGGGCTTCGCTACGGGCCTCTGCAGAACCAAACGGCTGTTCTTTTGTGGGACCTCCCATCGACTCTGTGAGGTGTTCCTGTCGGTTTTGGAAGGGAGTCATGTGCGCGGGAGTCGTGTAGGCCGGAGTCATGCGTCTTTCGATGCCAACGTCCGAGTCATCGTTGAGCTGCTCCATGATTGCGTTCAACTCTTCATCATCGGGCGAGTCGTTCTCAGAGTCCCAGTGGAATCCCAGACCCTTAGGCTCGCGAGTGATGATTTGGGGCTCTGGCTTCTCAGTAGATTCCGTATCCATATTCTTGGGTGGACTAGCAGCAAAGCGGGAAGCCATGATGCCGGCTTGAGGCTTGGCAGCAGGCTTCTTCACAGGTGTTTCAAGAGGCTTCTGCTCAGAGAAGCTATCAGGCTGGACTGAGGTGGGTACAAACTCCGAAACAGCAGGTTTGAACTCGAATGCAGGAGCAGTGGGCGAAAGAATGGTGCTCTTGATGGAATTCTTGGATCCATGAGCGGCATGGTTAGGACCCTTTGCAGCAGCAGTTTCATCCAAAGTAGCCTGCTTAGGTTCACGCTCTTCGATGACAATATTCTTGGATTCTCCAGTAGGCTCCGCCTGGACAGGCGAGGCACCATTGGACCTATTCTCGGCCTCGGCCTTGGCATCGAAGAGAGTCCAAGTATCAGCCTCGCTGGTAGGGGTGCCTCTGCGTTCGACAGGGTTCCTCTCATCAGGCATGGCGTTCTCCTTGCCCTCGGCAACAGACTGGAGGGTGCTCGAGGACTGCGCGTTGCCGGCCTCTCCCAGAGGGTGGGTCGAAATGCTATATCTAGCTTCGCCTTCAGCGTGGCCCACACCACGGCGAGCACGCTTGTGACGATCAGAAGGAACAGGTCGGCCATCTCCGTTATCCTCCATATTTTGCTCTTCTTCTTCTTCTTTGTTTTCTTGTTCGATTTCATCTGGACGCACGATGGGGATAGCCTTGGATTGCTTGGATGGCTTGGAGATCTCGTCGATGTCAATATCGCCGAAGATCTTGGTGCGGTTAGGCGAGGGTTGGTCGACGCTGGCAGTCGACTGAATGCTGGCAGATGGGTTGAATACGGGAGCATCCACGTTGAATGATGCAGCAGAGAATTTGAAGCCGCTGTTGCTTTGTGGCTCAGATTCAACCGGACCATTCATGCTGCTGTCAGGCTCAAAGGCATGAGGAGCAAAGCCGAATCCTTGCTGACCCATGCCGCCAAACTGGAACGCATCATTGTTGAAAGGCACAGGCTGAGCACCGAAAGATGTCGAAGGATCGAATGCCTTGGCCTCCACATTGAGAGAGGAAACGGAGAGCTGTGAGCGGTGGCCATGATAAGAATTTCCGCTGGGCTGGGCCTCATGCCACGGAACTTGGTTGGGCATGACACCACGAGTTTGTGGGGTTCCGGAAACACTGGGGTTGGTATCGAGATCGGAACCTTCGTGCCCGTGGTGCTGGTGGTACTCATCGTAGAATTGGTTGGGGTGCTGGGAGAAAGAGTGAGATGCTTGACGAGAGCCATCTTGAGGATGCTGCTGGTCGTGGGGCAATGCCCAACGTGACTTGAGCATGCTGGCATTAAGACCTGCGTGGTTGACATCGTGATAGTCATCTTCCAATTGACGATCAATTGAGTCTTCCAAGTGATAGTCGGTATGCTGCATCTGGTCTAGTCCTCTCTGTAGGTTTTCGCTGAGATTATGGCCATGTCCACGAGGCGTAGGGTGGGCGATTTCAACATTTGAGGCGTGGAAGTGATCCGGGTGCCCATTAACAGGGGTCTGAGGAGTCTGGTATGGTAGGCCCGCTTGGTGCATATCCGAATGCATACCATGGCCGAATTGATCATCGAAGACACCCTTATCATTAAAGCCAGCATGGAAAGAGCCCTGATCGTGCATTGGTGAGACTGGTGAGAGCATGGATGCAAACTGGCCCATGGCACCTGGACCCCCAGAAGCACTAGCCTGTCGGGCATTGATGAAGCCTTGAGGAGTCATAGAGCCCTGGGCAGGAGGTGTGGGCTGGAACTGGAAGGGATATCCTCCCATCATATTCTGTTCCACGCCCATATACGGAGTCTGGATCAACGGCGACGCCATGGAGCCCAGACCAGGCGTAGGAATTGATGGTTGACCGAATGGAGAAAACGTGTGAAGTTGACCCAGAGGATTACTGGCTGCTGATCCAGTGGGAATGGGCGGCGATGCGACGAGACCTGGGAAAGGAGTGTTGCTCTGGTTGACAGAGTAATCAGGCGAAATGGAAGGCTCGGGCTCGGGATCACCAAATGATACTCCGAGAGCCCGGAGCTTCTCTTCTTGAAGATTGGCGACATAAGCATCCCAAACAGCCCTATCGGGGAAGTTGACAACGAGCTGCTGAACCTTTGATTCCTCGTGGAGCTCATATGGCTCGGGGTACAGGGGTCGGCTCAAACCTCCCAGAGCCGTGGTTTCTGAGGGATCCTCAGAATCACCAATGGTGAATCCGCGGATATCGTATCCTTCATCCTCCCATCCCTGCATCCGCTGCTTGACGTCCTCAGGAGTCATGAGACTGACGCCAGATTCCTCTGACCCTCTCGTATCCTCCAATGGCAATTCAATGATGCAAGCCTTTCCACGCCAAATCTTCTTCTTCCGTCGAGGAGTTTGAGTGGCCGACCTACTAATCTCAGAAAATTGTGTTTTTAGAGGAGCCAGGTCGGTATGTGCTGCGTTTGTCGACGGGTCGTCATTCGCATCTGTTGGCGGCGGAGGAAGCGGTTTTTCTACCGGCGAAACCGCCTCTATGGTAGGTTGGGTGTCTGACATATTGTTCTGTGGGGGATCTTTGTCGTAAGCAAAACCCCAGAAATCTTCCTGGCGCAAAGTATCCGCGCGTTTGTGGACCGTCTTCTTGACCTTCGCACGAGCCGCAGCTTTCCTTCCAACAAAGTCAGAAAGCGTAGGTGTTTTCAGGAGATCGTCGTGGCGGATATCTTCCTCCAGACCAAGCCAGTCGTCTGAAGCGTCGTCTGCAAAGGTATTCTGCGCCGTAAAGAAGGAAGGCGCTTCACTGCCAGAGTCGTCACTGAGCCAATTACTTCGCTCCGTCCTCGGCTGACCCGTTAGATATTGATTAATCCAATCCTGGGTAAAATCCCGAATGGACTTTCCTTCGTTCTGGCCGGCAATTTCCCGCTCCGCGGTCTCAAGCGTATCGTTCGTGGTACTCGATCTCCGGAACTCGGTGTAATTGGTTACCGATTGAACGGGGGAGCTTTCTCCAGGTGGGTTATCGACCCCGGTGAGTTGGCTTTGGGTCAGTGAGAGTCTGCGTGTACTCGGTGCCGCATATGGGGACCCCCAAGCGGTGGTGTAGTAGATGCTGCTTTCTGGCCTCCGATTGACCGGTGACGATGTCAGAGAATCTCCGTTGCGGTAGAGGAATGGCAGCGGCGGGGGCTCGAGTGAGATGCTCTGCGGTGAGGTTTGTTGACTAGGGGAACCGACGGTCGATGGGCTCGAGTCTCCTGACGGAGAGGACAAGAGTAAGGCCGGAGCCAGGCGCGGTTGATCGCGTTCAGGGCGCGTATCTCGTTGAAACAGTGGGGAAGAGGCTGAAATGGAGACGGAGGGATCTAGATCTGTAGAATCCATCCAACGCGATTAGATTGGCATATTTGGAGGGGTGATTGGCAAGGGGAAGAATGATGTTGAAATCGCGTGGGAGAAGACTCCGTAGGGGCATTCCGTCGGAGCCTCGGGGGGAAATTAGACATTGGACACTAAACACTCACCTTCCGTGTCGACTCCTGCAGCAAGCACTTGCTTGCCGCTCCGCTTATTGTCCAGAATGTTGACGCATGGAAATTCTACAAAGCAGGGAGTAGGACGACAAGGGCAGAACGTTGAAAGTTTGGAACGTTGGAACTTTGGAAGAAGGGAAAAATTGGCCTCAACGTTGGTGGACCGGTAGTTGGTACCTACTAGAGGGTGGATAACACCTGCTAATGCGGTGTATAGGGTACTTTGAGTCCAGTGGATGATCTCTTCCTTCAACAATGAGGCCGTTGAAGCCCCAATTGCAGTCCTCCACGCTACGCCAATTAGGCCCCAAACTTTGACCCTTACTGCAGATCAAGGGGTTGACCGCCGCAGATGTGTCTCTTCTTGCTTTCTACGAGTCCCTTACTGGGTGAAGCACACATGAGACCAAGAGATCCAGCGATCCAGTGATCCGGTGGCTCAGAGATCCAGACGTACAGACAGCTCGATACTCAGACAGGAGGATTTAGTTCCAAGTAAACAAAGATTCAGGGGTAAGAGAACCGTGGATGCAGGTCCACGTGATATGGTCCACTTGATACAATCACGTGTCAAGACGTGAAAAGCCACAGTAACTGAGGCGGATGTGGCTGATGATGGTTTTTTTTTTTAAATGTTTACAATAACTTGAATTAAACGATATGTCATAGTTTCAAATGCATACATCAGAAAGTAACTATCTACCAACGACAACTCCCCATGTTCCCCAATTTAAGGACAGGCGGTATCGAACTTGGTCTTGCGGTCGGCAGTGAAGAGACCCCAGTGCTGCTCATCCATGAGCTGACCGTTGTCACCCTTGGAGTCAGGCTTCCAGGACTCATCAAAGGCCTCGAAGTAGAAGAGATCAACACCCCAGTCCAGCATACCGCAGACACCAGTCTTCCAGAAGGTCTCTGCATTCTTGGTGCCAGCCTTGGCAGCATCATAGTCCGAGCCACCATCGGTAGGCCAGCCGGTCTCACCGTTGACAATGTTGATCTTGTCAGCGTTTGCACCAGCGACCTTCTGGATGTGCTCCATGGCACCGGACATGTCGTCGAAGTAAGTCTCGTGAGCCTTGTCGGCAGCAGTGCCCTGCCAGTACGCAAAGGCATTGGCCAAACTATGACATACTCAGGTCAGCACCGGTCATTGTGAGGGAGAAGGGGAGGATGTTCACTTACACATAGGTCACAATGGGCTCCTGAGTGAACAGGTCGTCGGCAGTACCGTCGGCAAGCTTGTTCCAGCTGTCGGCAGTACCAACCTGGACGCCCTTGGGGACACCGTCCATGACATGCTTGATGTAGGTATGGAGCTGGGGTCCGGTCAGGTCACCGCGGTAGAGAGTCTCGGAGCCAACGGTGATGGCGTGGATGACGTCCTCGTTACCAGGGATGGCCTTCTGGATGGCGGCCCAGTCCTTGGCGAAAGAGGGCTCGGAAAGTAAATTGCTGGTATCGGTGGGCTTGCCAACCCTAGACAGGACGAAGAATGTGTCAAACACGTCTCAATGCGGTGGGGAGGTAGAATCATCGAACACTTACCACATGCCCAAAACAACCTTGAATCCCTTGTTCTTCGCAGCAGGCAGGATGTTCTGGGGGGTGTCACATTCGGTACCAGAATAGGTACGGACAAGAGTGGACAGGTCCTTCAAAGCATCAAAGTCGGCTTCATAATCGCTGGTGGACTTGCAAGTACCATCGGCGTTCTTGTCACCGAGAGAGAAGCCCAGAGTCCCCTTGGCGGAAACGAGAGCTGGGGCAGCAGCCAGCAGGAGAGAAAGGATACCAGCGCGCATGATGAAAAGAAAGTAAAAGACAGAGAATGTAAGAGAAGAATGCCAGGAATTGAAAATGAGCGTGGAGGCAAGATCTTTTTAAAGTCCGTCAAGAAAAATGGAGAACGGTGAACGGAGGACGGGGGAGTTTGGGGGGAAATTCAGGGTTTGGGACCCTGAAAGGGTCTTGCAGTGGACCTGCATAGGGGGTTTGGAGATTCGGAGGTCTGGACTACGCGTCAACTTGGAATAATGTGACTGCCTTTGTTATAAGTGAACTTATAGATAAGTTAACTTAACATTAAAATTCACAGTTCTTGTTCATGTCTATCACGATCAAACTTCCTCTTGTTGTTCCCCCGTCTTCTTCCCTCCCCCATTGTCCCTCCCCTACAATTCACCTTACCACTACACAATGCCAATAAAGTCGTGATGTCACCCTCAACCCCAACTCGAGATCAACCTTGGAAAAGGGTCTTCTACGGTGGAGAACGGAGAGCTCGGGGCAAACAATAGCCATCGTGCTACTCACCGCTCACGGCTGCCCCGATCCGATATGCCTCGGAGAAGAGAACCGCAGCGAGAGGGATTCTGGATGTCAATTTCTTTGGTTCGCATGTTGGCCAATTGGGGTCTCCTTCCATTGGCTTCTCTCTGCTCGCCGCTTCCAATACGCTGATCCGGATCACGAAATGGTCCGATCCTCTGTCCCTTGCGGCCGAACGAGATACATCGTTCAAGGGGTTGGCAATGAGCAAATCATTGTCATCAGTCTGGTTCCAGAACTTCCGCAGAGAGTTTCGTAATGTTCCAGACTGATTTCAGAAGGATTGCCCTCCGGTCAGCATAGTTGCTATGATGTCTACCTAGCTACTGTGGTATCCTCGGCCTCACTCTCTTACGGCACATCTTGCTTTTTGGAACCTTTTCTCTTACGAAAAGCAAATTCTCTGATTCTCAGCTGATCATCTTCAGCAAACTTCAAGTCATAACGTTAATTCATACTATATACATATAACTAAGAATAGCTCGAAAATGTAGTTGATCGACCAAAGACAAAACACCTGAATCCTGCCCTATGATCTACAACTAACTAATAACTAATAACTCAATATACCAATCCACCCTCAAATCCAGTCAAGCCACCTACTTTGCACCATAACTATCCCGCCAACTCCCACTTCCTCCACCCTTGCCCTTGCCGTTCCCAGTATACCAAACCCAAACCCCCCGGCCCCAGAACAAAACCTCAACAACCCCAACAGCCCCCAAGAAAATAATCAAAAACACCCTAACCTTCCTCCCAATCCCATTCCCAAGATCCAAAAAGTCCACCACCGGTGGTTCCGTCTCAACCGCCCCGACATGTCCCGGCGACGGTCTAGATCCGGACCCGGTATTGAGAGCGGAATGGGACAGGGAGTCGGCATCGGCGATAGAATTGCCCACTGAGGATGGCGATGCCGATGCCGATGGCGAGGGAGGGGTCCGGTGGGAAAGTACATGGGCAGCCTGCACTGCCTGTGTGGAGAAAGCATATCCATATCCGGATCTGCGTCGTCCAACGTGCCC
This sequence comes from Penicillium nucicola, assembly GCF_028828085.1. Classification (NCBI taxonomy): domain Eukaryota; kingdom Fungi; phylum Ascomycota; class Eurotiomycetes; order Eurotiales; family Aspergillaceae; genus Penicillium; species Penicillium nucicola. The sequence continues at coordinate 3,298,072 of NW_026643127.1, forward strand.
ATGTCCATGTCCATGTCCATGTTCATGCAGACATGACATCGGTGCTGGCGTTGGCCAGACCGGTGTGATCCGCTGGGAGCTGTGGCGGGGTGGGGAGGGTGGGTTGCTTGTCCGTGGTACGCATGCTTGGATGTGGGTATGGAGTGACTGGGACTGGGCCCGGGGGCGGAGAGCTTTCATTGCTTGGTTGGGGTGGAGTTTTGGCATCTTGTATTGTAATATATCATATATCATACAACATATTATATTAGGTGCAGAATGTAGTGTGAGTGTACTGAGAAGATTGAGATTTGATGCAGTTTCGCTACGTGCATGGCTTGACACGTGCCGTATGGCAGATGTGTCCAGCTGACTACTCGCGCTGCAACTGATATTTCCAAGGTTCCCCGCATGGAGTGTGATTCAACGGCATTTGGGGGCGGTGAATGGCTTGGAATAGTTGACATGAACTGCTATAAAGTCTCCCCCAAGTACTAGGCCGAGTCTCTTGATATCTTCTAGCTTCAATAGAGACGTTATAGCCCGAGAGTCTAAGAGAGGTAAGATAAAATGGAATATTTCTAGGATAAGTAAGACTTTACCATAGGATTGTGGTAAATAAAGGAGAAAATCCACAAAGAGAAAGACATGCAATTTCTGTAATCTGATATTAATTGAATTGAATGCAGTGTCAAGACTGCTATAATTTAGCTCAAGTATTTGCAAAGCTATTGAGATAAATGCAAACTGACTATCTCCTAATATCGGTGGCATCCAAACGGACATCCCCAGAGCGGCTTCTTTTTCCTGATACAGTCACAGTCCAATCTGTTAAATGAGCCGCTGTCCTTTCCTATCATTTTGTCGAACCAATCTTCTATTTCTAGATTCCATCAGTAACCGCAGGGACTAAATAGTGAGGTACTACTAACCTTCGTCTGCCTTACGGTCTAGAACTCGATTGGCCGGACAGCAAGCAATTGGCCTCAAACCAGAAATCCACTCTTTCAACGAAAGATTAGCTTTGCGAACGTCAAAATCCACTTGGCCGCTTTTTTTGTTTCCACTGTTGACTTTTTCGAAATAATAATAATTGCCGTCACACATAATATCTTCCAGTGAGAGTGTTTCTAGAGATAACTCGTTCTGTAAAATGTCCAAAAAGCTAGACACACAAGTCATCTTTTGTTCGTTGCGCTCCCATGCCATTCGGGTTTCCAAGGTCGGACAGACTGAACCTAGAGCATATTCAAGTGGAGAACATGGGTGATAAGTAAAAAACCACCTTGTGCTTGGATATTCTCCTGTCGACGATTCAGAGGATTCGGAAGTCGAGGAATGCAGTGGTGATTGGGATGCACTTTCTTCCCATGCTGTTTCAGATGCTGGTAGGACTGGTAGGGGGGCTGGTCCATATTCCGGCAGGCCTACGGTTGGTGTGTACGATGATAATGTTGGAAATGATGGCAGTGTTGATTGAAATGATGGTGATATTGGATTGAACCCCAGTGAAGTGAGCTGAGACGCTGTCGATGTATATCGGATAGATCTTTCATTTTCCTGGCGGCTAGGAGACTCGCTATGTTGCGTTCTAGGATTTTCTGTGGCTCTCGACTCCTCACTGCGCATTGTTACCCGTTTAAGTGTAAGAATGACCAGACCTTTCTTTACACTGAGCAATAGTGATCTCAAAGAACTGAAATTGAAATCAAGCTCGTGAATATGAAGCTCCCGGAGTCGAGTGAAGCTAATGTCATGGAACATGTTTCCAACGTAGCTTTTTGCCGGATAGGCAGGCATCTCATCTTGAACAAGATAAAAAGGCATATGATCTTCCGATAAGATCAGTCGTTTCAGTTGAGGTGCAAGCTTCCTGAAGAATTTCAGCCAAGCCGCCTCATTGAGATCAATGCATAAATGAAGATCCTCCAGGCCTTTTAAAGTAGACAGTAGAGAATCGAATTGTGCTTCGTCTTCGGGGAGGGCAATCCTGGGGCCGATATTACCACAGGACTTAGAATCGCAGGTGTGCAGCTTTCGGGGTCTGCAGCTTGAGCCACATAACGCAAGAAAAAGCCTTGATAATGCCAAGGAGTTCAGTTTCCGTACCTGGCTATTCTTCCGAGTTTGCGTAGACTCTCGCAGGCTGTAAACATCGAATCGAAAATCAATCCGGTTCATCATCTGTCGCCTTCCGAGGAATGGAACTGTCTGCTGCCGGGGATCAAGCAAAAACTCCGTTCTGTAATGTGCGAGTCCTATTGTTTGGAGGTTCTTGAATCGATCCATACATTCCCGAAGTCGAATACTGAACGCTTCTGATCCCAGTAGGTTGAGATTATCCGCAAGCATGGCTTTATGGACAGCATGTCGACTTTCTAGCTCATCGCCATTGACCTGCCGGCAGCTTTTTGATGATATAGAGATCATGCCGAGGGTCTGTTCAGTACCATTGAATACAATAGGGATCATCCATAGCTCTTGGACGTGCTCGCGGAGACCATTTGACTTGGATAGTTCTTCTAGTTCGTGGAGACTTTCGCTTGTCACAATGAAACGGATTTTTCGGTAATAGGTCCCCGCAAAATTCTGCAGTGAGCTTTTGTACAATTCGCGGCATGATAACCTCAGAGCGACCAATTGCTGGAAATCCAAATAGTCACATATCTTTGAGATCAATTCCACGGGCAGGGCTCCAATGGACATTTTGGCTGCGCGTGCCGCGTTTCAAGGTTGAGAACAATGATAACAAAAGACTCGGTGTGTTATCCGCAGCAATGAGTCTTAATCGGGGAAAATTGCTTTTTGGTTATCAAGTTCCGAAATTCACGAAGAATATGGAGTTCAGTAACCAGGAATGACGGACAATGGTGTCTGCCAGAATCTGCGGGAGGTAGAAAGCATTCCAAAGTGGAGCAAGTAGTAGGCACAGGCCAATTCAGTTCGCGTAAGACAGCAAGGTCGTGTCTGAGAGTCAAACTTCGTGCAAAATCTGTCCAGAGTACATAGGTGGCTATAAATTAACTTAATGGTTTCTTCAAGTCTAAGCTACCTACATACTTTTTCAAGATCCATTACCCTCAAGTTTATGACATTAGGGGCAGTGCATCCGGCTGAGTCAATGCATCGAAGGTCAGTGGGGGCGAAAAGAAAGGAGACCGGGTGGGCAAGAAGTGAAAGTGCGTGGGAGACTAGTGGAGAGGGCAAGTGGTCGTTTATAGAGGAACCAACGGAGCGATAACAGCGGCCACTGCGGCACTAAGCCCAGTCGGGTGGCCGCAGCAGGGCCAGTGGATTGAAAAGGAGGGAGGCATAGGATTTCATCGACGGTGAGGGGAAAAGATTCTTCTTTGATAATATGCCTAGTGATACTCCTTGGGGAGTGGTAAATTTTCACTATGGGCGAAATTCATATTGAGCTGACTCAATGCCTTAACAAACTGCTGTACGTACAGAGGACAGACATGGATACAGCCGCAATATCAACGATCATACGTACACCCGCTAATCTTAACAAGAATAACATCATCAAACAGTACACGGAAAATAGGCCCCGCATGATATGCAGGGGCTCAGTGACCATGATTTAGACAAGAGCACAGTAAGACAAGAATCAAACTCCTGTGGCCTTTTATAAGAAACAAATATGTAGATGGATATTACCAGTCTTTCCGCAAACTTGCCCTCCCCGGAACGCCAACCAGCCCAAAGATCATAGTAAGATATTCTTCTCCCGGCGTAGCGTCTCTTTCAGTGCCGTCAGTTGGATGACTGCGACTGTTTGCTTGGGAACAGCTGCAGGGAGTTCGACCAAAGCTTTGCGCATGAGGACGAGGCCGATTTGGCCAAAGAATCCCAGAATGCGTTCGGGGGAGGAGCGGAGGAGAGAGCCCAGGAGAATAATTTGGGTCTCCTGTATTTCTGAAGGTGGAATAGCCAGGATTTTGGTGATGGAGTCCCAGAACATGGTGTTGGGGAAGGGGTTTTTGCGAGCTGTTTTACCGAAGTTACGCAGGGTGATGGCCGCGTATCCGGATCCCAGAGCAGTCATCCGATCCAGGTGTGCTTGCTCGGAGATGAACGGACCGTCGGCTTCTTCACGCCACCAGCCCAGGGCACGCCGTCCAGAATCGGTTTTGTCGTTGCCAGTGAAGCCCCAGAGGGCAGGGCACACTACCCGGAACTTGGCCATCAAAACGTCTGAAAGGGGCATGCCCTGGTACATAAAGGCCTCCTGGGAGAATATCTGTGCTGCCATGATGCCAAGTGGCTCGGCATGGCCTGGGTTGAGAGCTGCTTCGGTGAGGAGGGCAGATATCAATGCCTTTGCGTAGATATTCAAAGCATAAAGAAGCATGGCGGAAATCTTGTGTTTTTCCAAAGCCATATTAGCGGGTGGAAAGGCCATGAATCGTTGCACATCAACCGAGGGTTCGGGAATCGCAGCGGCCTTTTCAAGCTCGGACTTAATTTGGGCAAGCTGTTTGCAGGATGATCAGTATACTGACTTGGGATAGAATAAAGCGTATCAACTCACTTGAGCTGCGTTAGCACCCTTGCCGGCACGAAGTTGACCAACGGACTTCCTGATCGTCCGACGTAGATCTCCGACATATTTCTTCATCTCGGGATTCTTCTTGCTCTCGCCAACCAGCCACGCACGAAACTCTTTAAGAACTTTATGAAGCTCAACATAGCGCTTCTGGGTCGCGAGTTCCTTTTCAGAGAGACGTCCAGCCCCGAGCTTTTGCTGCTGCTGACTGCGAGCTCGCTCTTCAGCTTCCTCCTTGGCTTTTTGAGCATCTTGCTCTTGCTTGCGCTGTTGAGCCTCAGCTGCCTCGCGCTCTTTGCGCTGGCTCTCCTGTATCGCTGCGTTGCGTGCGCTTTCAGCCTCCTGGGCTTTACGTGCTTCCTCTGCCTTGGCCTTCTCCTTGGCCTGTTCTTTGGCCAGGCGTTCGGCCTCCACACGCGCGGCTTCTTCCTGCTCACGACGGAGTTTTTCGGCTCTTTCCTTCTCGATCCGCTCTTTCTCCTTGCGGGCGGCTTCTTCTCGTTGTCGCTGTGCCTCCTCTTCTGCGCGAACGTGCGCTCTGAGGGTAGCCTCGGCCTCTTCGCGTAATTGTGTATGATGTGCTGCTGCCTCATCTAGAGCGGCATTATGGATCGCTTCTACTTCACGATCCTTTCGGTCGAGCTCATTCTCGTAGGCAGTGCGCTCATATTCATGGACCTTCTTCAAGTCAGCATTGAAGATTTTGACGCTCTCAAGACCTTGAATGAGCTCTTGCATGATCTGCCGCGAAGGGCTGTCCATCGTGGAATTGTCCAACGGTGGCACATATCGGACTGTCATTGTGGTGTGAAATGTGTAGAACGAGGGGATATTGAGGTTGGGATTCGACGACGAATGGGTCGCCTCAGTTGCGTGGGGATGTAGGCTAAGAGGATATCGGAACAAAGCAGGAGTCTGGGTATCGGTGGGAGCCTCGAGGTAGCCGAAAGTTGTGAAGGATAAATTGGGTGAAGATTGAATCACAATAACGAATATGGAGAGGTCAGGTTGTGCAGTCCCATTTCTAGTGCTGCTACTCCAGGTGTTATTGTTGGCTATGCCAAACTCCAGGCGACGACTTTTTATTTGTACTCGGTAGGGTCAACCACGAAGTCGAGTGCTTCGAGGTACGGATCCAATCAAAGCGCAACCGAGACAAAGACGTGCTGTACGCGTCCTATAATTAGAGGAATCGAGTCACGATCAATGGATCAGTCCCGGCATAAATAGCGCACCTAGCACGAATCAGTTTAACGCGTCGCGAAACCCATTGGGCTCGTTGATAGCTTACCTGCGTACCTGCACGGAGTTTCAGAGCCGTTGAAGCCCAAGTGCAAAATAAATTACCTTAGTCAGCACAGGGTTCCCTTGGTTCGCAGGTTGCATCACCATTTACATCATCCAGAGCTCTTCTTTTTTTTCGTCGGAACAGGAGTCTAGGCTGGATCATTGAGCTCGACTATTGAATATCATCGTAGGGGATGGTAGTGACCTGTCCAAGGGCACTCGCTTTAAATGCCCTAAGATCCGCATCTGACTAGTACAATATACAACAATCCAGATCATCCCTGGATTCATACAAGAAACTCCTAGGAGACCCCCCAGAGGTGTCAAACATCCAATCCCCAGTCACTCCAAAGTCCATCAAGTCAACTTGACTTTTCGATGCCATCACCATCCACCACCATCCGGTAGCAACGGCGATCATACGGTGTATAGGGGATACACGTACTGGTATTACCATCTATCCTTCGTCATGTCTCACATTAATATCCCCTTTAATCTATGATCAGAAGTGTAATTATTCGGTTAGGTAATTTCGAAACCAGGCCTTTCTTTTCCGTACCACCCCACACCCTCTTTGTATCTCATCATAACCTCTTCCTCTCTCTCTCTCTCCTTTCTCTCCCCTCCTCCCCTCCATCTTCCTCCATCCTTCTCTTTGCCTCCCCCCATTCCTTGAATTAGTCGATGCTCTTTATCGTCTATTCTATCCTTCTCTCCATTCACAGTCTTTGCTGTCATTCTCTAAGATAGCCCCCTTCGGTATTCTGGGACAAGCTCAGCTTTGTTCTCTAGAAGTCTCAATCTCTTCGATTTCTTGAGCTTCTAATTTCGACTTCTCACCATCTCCGTCGGTTGACTCGCTCGTGCTTGTCAGTGTGATAGCTTAAACTACGATACTCGGTCCTTGCATCCTCGAATCGAGCTCCCTTTACTTTGTGATCGCTGGTCACATTTGGCGTGCAATTGATTCGACTGTCATTTTCGATTGACCGCCTGTCTCCCCTCACCGCTTGGCTGGCGAGCAAAGAAGATCATTTCACTTTGGACCTTGCAGACGTCATTTTGGAATGCTAGGGCTCAGAAGCCGTCATTAGTTTCTCAGGTAAGACAACTACTATGTCCCCGCAGACATCTTTTGAAGGATACCCGTTCTGTAACCTTTGGTATATTTCTCATACTTGCATCATCGAGTGATCTTGCTATTTGACTTCTTTCCCCTGAGGGGAAAGCGCTTATCGCGGCTTCCGTCTTGAACGCGCTTCCCTCAGAAATGCCACTTCTCTCCTACCTTGTTTGCCAACTTTTTCTCACTTTCTCTTTTTCCCATCATGCGCTGTATCGTGCCTTGACTGATCCATTCTTTCCTTCCTGCAGTACAGTTCACGCGTTGGAGCTTCACTTCACTTCGCACATACAAACTTCTCTTTTTCGGTTTGTGATCCATATCACTTGGTTCGACTGCCTCCTGGCATAGTACCAGTCTTTCCTGTCATCGGATCAAACCCGTCACCACACATATTACACACTCTACAGTGATAGTCATCTTCTGTCATCTGGGATCATGGATCAACAGCAGAGTCAATCCGGGCCCCAGGGTCCTGGTGGACGCAAGTTCCATATCGCTCACCGGAGAAGTCCGTCTGAGCTTACCCCACTGATGTGTATGTGATATTGAACCGCTCATCTTCTATCAGTTGGCTGACTTGACAACAGTGGAGAACCTAGCCATTCAGCAACAAATTGAGTTGCTTCAGCAACAGCAACAACAGATTGCTGCCACACACCAGCAATATGTTAACATGGGCTTGCTGCAACCCCAACAATTGGGCCAAGTGCCCTCCTTCCAACCAGGTGCCTCCATGGGTGGTGTTAACCAACAGGTCAACGCATTCCAGTTTCCCCAGCAGGGTCAGCAACAGCTTGGAGTTCCCATGAACCAACAAAACCAACACTCGCACCGTCGCAACCAATCTGCTCTTCCAGGCTTGCCGATGGGCGGCCCGCCCCCCGCTCCCTCTTCCGGCGCGTCAGGATATGCCGATTACAACCAGCAGGGCCAGAATAACAACCACAAGAATGAAAATGCCGGCCATGGCCGTGGTCGTGGAGGCCCTCCAGGCGGCGGTCACCAACGTCGCCACTCCCTTGCTCTTCCCGAGGCCAAGAAGGCCGCAGAGCTGGCCCAGCAGAAGCGAACAGCCTCTGGATTCCAATTCCCGGCTCCTGCCCCTGGTGCAAGCGGCGACGGCCAGCCATCTTCTGATGATAAGCCTGCCGCTAGCACTTCCCCTGCTCCCCAGGGACTTGGATTCCAACGTGCCGGCAACATTCGCGCTGGTGGCCATGGCCGAAGCCAATCGATGGCTATTGGCGGTAACCGTGGTTCCATTTCTGGACGTGGAGCGGGTGGTTTCCAATTTCCCCAAGCCCCCGAGCCCACGCCCTCAACCGGTCAACCCGACAACCAGCGGCGAGGAAGTCAGGCCGGCCACGCTCGGTCATCTTCGCGCAACTTCGAAGGTAACTGGCGCCAGCCGAACAACCAGAGCCAGGGTCAAGATCAGCAGAGACCCATGGGTCAGCAGCAGCAAGGTGGCTTCCAGCCTGGTCACCGCTCGCGTGGCTCGGTGAACCAGTCGATGGGCTCTATTGGACAGTTCCAGTACCCCCCTCAGCAGCAGCCCCAGCTTATCCAGTTGCCTCAGGGTCAAGTCATGATGGCACCTCAGATGTTTGGTAACCAGCAACTCAACCCTCTTCAGCTGGCACAACTTCAGGCTATTCAGCAACAGAACGGCCAAGGTATGGGTCTCCAGGCCAGCCAGCACGCTCCACCCCAGATGTCTGTTCAGCAGCAACAACAGCAGCAACAGCGGAAGACTCTTTTCACTCCCTACCTACCCCAGGCAAACCTACCCGCACTCCTTAGCAATGGACAGTTGGTCGCTGGTGTTCTGCGTGTCAACAAGAAGAACCGCTCGGACGCGTACGTGACCACTGATGACCTCGATGCCGACATCTTCATTTGTGGTAGCAAGGACCGCAACCGTGCCCTTGAGGGTGACTTTGTCGCCATCGAGCTGTTGGACGTTGACGAGGTGTGGTCCCAGAAGAAAGAGAAGGAGGAGAAGAAGAAGCGCAAGGACATCACCGACGCTCGTTCCAACAGCACTGCTGGAAACGACAAGCTCGGTCGCGCCGACTCCACTGGTGAAAGACAGGAAGTCGGTCCAGATGGAAGCATCCGTCGCCGCGGCAGTCTTCGCCAGCGTCCTACCCAAAAGAAGAATGACGATGTCGAAGTCGAGGGTCAGAGCCTCCTCCTGTGTGAAGAAGATGAGATCAGTGATGAGCAGAAGCCTCTGTATGCCGGTCACGTCGTTGCTGTCATTGAGCGTGTTGCGGGCCAGATGTTCTCCGGTACTCTGGGTCTCTTGCGTCCCAGCAGCCAGGCTACAAAGGAGAAGCAGGAAGCCGAGAGGCAGGCCAGAGATGGCGCCCACGGTCGTTCCCATCATGACCGTCACCAGGACAAGCCCAAGATTGTTTGGTTCAAGCCTACCGACAAGCGCGTTCCTCTTATTGCTATCCCCACCGAGCAGGCACCCCGTGACTTCGTTGAGAAGCACCAGGATTACGCCAACAGGATCTTTGTTGCTTCCATCAAGAGATGGCCCATCACCTCCCTTCATCCCTTCGGAACACTTGTTGAGCAACTTGGAGAGATGGGTGACCTGCGCGTCGAGACAGACGCCCTGCTCCGTGATAACAATTTCGGATCCGATGACTTCTCGGATGCCGTGTTGAAGAGCATCGGTTGGGAAGACTGGTCTATTTCCAACGAGGATTCTCTGGCTTCGCGCCGCGACTTCCGTGAAGAGACCATCTTCACGATTGATCCCGTCGACAGCAAGGCTCTTGAGGATGCGTTCCATATCAAGAAACTTGCTGATGGCAAGGTCGAGATCGGTGTCCACGTTGCTGATATTGCTCACTTTGTCAAGGGTAACTCCCTTGTTGACCGTGAGGCCAAGAAACGTGGTACCGCTGTCTACTTGGTTGACCGCATCATGAACATGCTGCCGACCCGTGTTTCCACCGAGCTTTGCTCTCTGGTCCCCGGAGAGGACCGCCTTACAGTCAGTGTTGTTTTCACGGCCAACACTACTACAGGCGTCGTCGATGAGGATGTTTGGATTGGCAAGGGTATCATCAAGAGCGCTGGTCGACTTGACTACGACCAAGTCAATGCCATTGTCAAGGGCAAGTCCAATGAGAGTGCCAGCGGTATCTCCGCTGGTAACATTCGTTTGTTGAATGTGAGTATTTTTCTTTGCTGATCATTGTTTACTTGTGCTCACAATATATACAGGACACTGCTGGCAAGTTCCGCGAGGCTCGCTTCGGTAACCGGGTGTCCAATGTTCCTGTTCAGCGTCTGCTTCAGCAGCTCGATGATGAGAATGTTCCCGTTGAATATAACATTTTCGAATCTACTGCCGCTCACGAACTGGTTGAGGAGCTCAGCCACCAGGCTAACTCCTTTGTTGCCCGTAAGCTCGCCAGCGCCATGCCTGACAAGGCATTCTTGCGCCGTCAGTTCTCGCCCAACCCTCGTCGCCTGACTCTGTTCGTTGAGAGAATGAACCGACTCGGCTTTGAAATCGACGCCAGCAGCAGTGGCAGCCTCCAGAGCTCCCTGTGCAAGGTGCAAGACGTGGATCTCCGCAAGGTAAGTACCTCATGATTTATCGTGAATCAGTGCATGTATTGACTTGATCCAGGGTATGGAAACTCTTCTTGCCAAGGCCATGCAACGCGCCAAGTACTGCGTTGGTGGTGCTTCTGATGAGATGCGCCAACATTACTTGCTCAACGTCCCAGTCTACACCCACTTCACCAACCCCTCTCGGCGCTACACTGATATTCTCGTTCATCGTCAATTGGAGGCTGTCCTCTCCGAGGGCGCTATCGAGTTCACAGACGATGTCGAATCTCTCAACAAGACCGCCGACCTTTGTAACAACAAGAAGGACTCAGCACTCAACGCCCAGGAGCAGAGTGTTCACATTGAAGCCTGCCGCAACATGGACCGCAAGAGCCGTGAGATTGGCGGTGACCTTATCAGCGAGGGTATTGTTCTCTGCGTGTACGAGTCTGCCTTTGATGTTCTCATTCCCGAATACGGCTTTGAGAAGCGTGTGCACTGTGATCAGCTGCCGCTGAAGAAGGCTGAGTACCGCAAGGACTCCCGTGTGCTTGAGCTCTACTGGGAGAAGGGCGTACCATCCTCTGCATACATTCCCGAGGACGAGCGTCCGAAACCTGGCAACTCTCGCGCTGCCCAAGCTGCTGCCGCAGCTCGTGAGGCTGAGGCTGCCCGGGAGCGTGCCAGAGAGCGCGACGAGGCTATGCGCAAGCAGACTGAGACCGGTACCATGTCTGCTGATGATGTCGATGCCCTCTTCGATGATGATGAAGACGTGGATGATGTCACTGAGATGGCGGCTGGTGTGTCGCTCAACTCGGCTGACCGCTCCACTCAAAGCATGCCACCATCGCCCACCCGCAATGGCCACCACCAGCAGGGACCTCACCGTACCCGCTCTGACCCTAAGATTGCCTCTGGTGCCAATGATGCTCCAGAGAACAAATTGACCAACAAGGAGAAGTATTTGAGCCTATTCAAGCTGAGAGAGGTGGATGGAGACTTTATCCAGGATGTCACTGAGATGACCCGTGTTCCTATCATCCTGAAGACTGACCTGAGCAAGAGTCCTCCGTATGTATCCCCAGTTCCTTCGCTTTATAGTGGTCATTCGCTAACCTCGCATTTAGATGCCTCACTGTTCGCTCTGTGAACCCATACGCTCTGTAGAACTTGGAACTCCGGTTTCTTTTCTTTTTCTCTTTCACGGGACATATTCTTGCATGCGTACCTTGCAGATTCTTTGGTCGTACGAAGCGCTTGTCTCGTGCGCACCTTTACGGACATAATCCAATCCCGACATGCGGATCGAACATATCTTTATCAAGTTCCCGATTCTTGATATCGCTTTTTCTTCTTGGTGGCTTTATCCGACGCATTCTACCCACCATCTTTCCGACGTGTCCTGGGATTCTTATACTTATCCTATTATATGTGCCAAGCGGTTGTTTGTCTTTTTGAGCATTTTAGTTGTTTCTGGAGAGAAAGTCATGAGTGCTGGTGTTTGCCGCCTTTCTGGCCTGTCTTCTGCAGTCTCATGTCCTGGATTGTTGGCAATTGCGGGAGCAGATTGATTGCAGCTCGATAGTCCCAGAAAGTTCTTCCATTAATTTATGGGTTTCTAATATTTTGGCTGAGTAGTTGTCATCGCCTTTCTGTACAAGTGCTTAACCTCTTTGCACGAGGGTCGTTATGTATGATATTTGGGTGAGCTAACTAAGATCCGGGCACGAGATAGAATCCTCCTTATGCATATTGTTGCAAAAGTCCCCACACTGATCCTTTAGTCACTCATATGCTTTAGATCATCAAATTAGGCTCTAGCATCAATACTTGTAGACGGCATGTATCCCACACAGGAATGCATCCACATTAGTGTTGTATATACTTTCTTTTATTCTTCCCCTCTCGACCAAAAGATAGGCTTCAAATCTAGCCTCAGCCCTCCTCTTTGTGGATTGCCAGGGACCATCTTCTATGTCGGTACTCAACGGAGACAGATCAGTAGTGCTGTGGGCAATTGCCGGGGCTTGGCTTTCGAGATTTCGACGAAAGAGTTCCATCTGGTGAAGCCTCTTGGGTCCCATTGTTGTTGTACTGTGAGAGTAAAGAACAATTGAGGAAGAAAAGAGCGAGTCAAATCCACAATCCATCTTGTCTCCTTCTGGACAGGTCTCTACGACACAACATCAAGAGAGAGCATCTCGTACTCCATTGAAGTCTAGCCACGTCTGTATAGTTAGCCCGAAGCCATCAAAGTCATTTATATCATTACAGTGAACGCCAGAGACCGCCAGCGCAGGACTATCCCAGCTTGCGCGCTTCCAAATCCACCCGCTCAATAGGACTGAGATACCGGCGACGGTGGTACCAGCCAAAGCACTTGATGTAAATCGCAATGGCGAGGACCTGCATGCGCTGCTTGAATGAGATCCGAGTCTTCCGAGGAACGAATTTCAGATCCTCATGCTCGCTCTCCCACTCCTCACAGACGTCATGGAACCGACCAGGCTCATTGGAAACCACGCCGTCGACCTCGTGCTCAATCGACCACCGCATCAGATTCGGCTCATCGACCGTCCAAACATAGACCTGTCGTCTGGCGGCGCGGGCTTCCTCGATGAACCCCTTGCCTAGCGGGCCCATCAGGACCTTCTGATTGATGTTGAAGCCGACGCGGGGTACGTCGAGGAACTGGCGCGCGTACGTCGGGTCTGCGCAGATGAGCGACAGTGCGTAGCCGGGAAGATGCTCTGAGGCGGCGGAAATGAAGCGGCCGTTCCAGGTACCCGCTACAATGCGACGGTGCCAGTCGGATCCGATGGCAGCGATGGGGACGGATGCGGTGGCTTGCGCGATTCCTTTCATGATGGCGTCGGGATCTTGAGTGAGCTGGGATAGGATTAGAGAGCTGTATGATGTAGGGTATAGCGGGGGTAATACCTTGATGTCAAGCAGAATCCAGTAATGTTCTCGGCCCGGTTGTCTGAGGTATTCCAATACATCGATGAACCGGGGCATGGGCTGTGGAGGGGCCTGCACGGTTCGCAGGGTTTTCAGATACTCCCAGTCACAGTCTCCGACATTCTTCTTGACACCGTAGCATCGTTCGAGGCTTGGGTCCTTTGGTTGGTGAGGGTCAGCGTGGCCCTTAACTAACGGCAGGGATGGGCACTTACGTGTGAAAGTACCACGACTCCATCGCGCGAGATGTGAAGGTCAATTTCGATTGCGTGGGCGCCTACTTCGATTCCCTTTTCGATTGCCAGTATCGTGTTCTCGGGGTATTGACCGTTGAACCCTCGATGGGCGATGTTCTGGGGTAACCGGACATCCTGATCGACCGGGTGGAGAAAGTGGGCTTGGGATGATGCATTAGTATGACGACGGTGGTTGTGAGAGGACAACACAACGTACCTGGCACCTTTTCCGAGAGTATAGGTGATGTGTCGGTCATATTGAAAGTATTGAAAGTATTGAAAGGAAGAAGAATGTCAGGGCAGAACTGCAGGAGACATACAATAGACCCCCGCTTGGAGTTCGCTTTCGCTTAGACATGCAGATCCCTGCGCATCCAGACATGATCGGCTGATCTTCCTTGATATTCGCCTGTTTGGGGAATTGTGACGTTTCGCCATGGCCGCATTTACTTGAGTCGAGCTTTCGAGCTCTTGAGCTCCCTCGAAATCAAGGTCTAGAGCCCTTGAGGCCTTGGGAGCACCTCCACGATTACTCAGCTTCTCCAATTTTATGATTCCATGCAATTCGCATATTTTATGATATTTCGAACGAGCCAAGGGTATCAAAAGCCATGGAAGTAGATCAAGGCGTAGATGGGAAAGGCATCAAACCAAGTAAGATTCAAAACCAAAGCCCAAGCCATCAAGACAAAAGAGAGTCGAGCCAAACCAACCGAAACGCCGAGGACCGAAATGCAAAGCTAAATCATATCATGATCATATGAGGATAAGATCCAAACCGACAACTCATAGCCGACGTACACCAAGACGGGGCTTCGCCTTCATAGCAGTTGTTTTGCGCAGACCACCGATACTCTTCTTGCTCTTGCTGATCTTCGAAACGGGGATGGAGGAAGACAGCGATGGGGTAGGTGTGTGCTGGAGGGATGTTGGTAAGTGAGGATTACTGTTGAGCGCCTTGCAGTGATGCAGGTCCCGTTTTTCCTTGAGACCGCGAATAGTCGCGGAACCGCGGTTTTCTTTTCCGTCGCCGCTCAGCCGGCGGGAGGGGTCGGCCATTGATAGAGAAGGGAAATCCTCAAAAATAGGCATTGTATCGTGAAGTCGGCCAGAGGCGTTGATGCCTCTGCTTAGGAGAGAGAGTTTCGGGGTTTTGCGTAGTGGAGAGGATGTGCGGGAGCGAAGGTTTGCGGTTATGTTTTGTTCGTTTGAAGACAGGGTTGGTGAGTCGGTGTCAGAGTCTTGGTCAACTAGCATCATGTCTGCTTCGTCTTCCGGGTAGGGTATTGAGAGGACTGAGAGGGGACGTTTGCCCAGGGCGGTTTTGCGGGGTGACGGGGGTGCCAGGTTAACTGGGGAGGGGGAGAGTGATGGATCGTTTTCTTTGCTTGCGTTGGCTTCATTTTCGCCATCGGTATTTTCGTCGTCAGACATTGATTGGGAGCCCTGGGCGAAGGGGTGTGAGTGTGCAAGGGTGTCGATTGGTGTGGTTCGGCGCATGGGCTTCTTTGTTGCTGCGGTGTGGGTTCGTCGCTGTCTGCGAGCTCGTTGGAGGGATATCTCTTGGTGTCCCTCGATCACGGCTGTTGTATCATCGCCTCGAAGCTTTGCATCGTTCACTGCATCTTTAAGATTGAACGGTATTGGGGCGTGAATTGAGGCCATTAGTTTGGCTTGGTGAGCAAAGGCGGCATAATTCTCTTGCAAGAGGGCGCCGGCAGAGGAATTCAGCGCAGAGTCAGGATTCGGGTAGATGAGAAGACATGAGATCGTCTTTTGCATAAGTAAAGTTGTTAGCCAAGGTGCTGGATCTATGAGCTGGGGGTGTCAATATCACTTACCACCAGTACATCGCGCAGCGTCAGGTTCGGTTGCCAATCCCGCTTAAGGGTATCGACACAGACAGCACCGGTAAGCTCCTCCACATTGGGGTGCCAGATTTTTGTCTTGAATGTCGCCTTGGGTGGGCTCTGAGGATAGTCGACCGGCATCTTGAGGTCAAGCCTCCACAATCCTTCCGAAAAAGGTGTGCCTGGCGGACCGGTGAGAAAGATGTTCAACTGTGATAAGTCGTCATCCTCCGATGGCTTCAAGTAGTACGGCGGGAGATCGTTGTGTAAGGCGGCATGATCGGCAGCGAGCCGGCGCAGGTTGGACGGCTAAATCCCAATGTCAGATACTGAGCAGTGTTTTGGCCCACCGCTACTGGTTGCTGCGGGACAACCCATGCAGATAGCAATTCAGAGCAGGATAGCTTACCATACTGAAGTTGACAGGTTCTCTCAGATAAGTAAGCAGAACAATGCCTTGGAGCTTCGCAAAGTACGAAGTACTGGGTGTAGAGGGACTGGGATCAGAGCAACAATCGATAAGACGTTGCTTTGTTGTGGTTCGTTGTGCCGCTAACCTGTTTGGGCGCGTGTCAGTCAGGTGACTGACGCGTCACTTGCGCGTCACTAATATTACCTCTTTGGGACAACATCCCATGGGATAGTCACAGCCTTACAGCTGTTATCCCTTCTCGATATCACCTCGTTCTCCCTTGCACCCTTCCTTGTCCTACCAAATTTAAGACAATATCTCACTGTTCTCACCCTTGATGGCGTCAATTCCAATGGACCAGTGCTTACAACTGCTTACAATTGAATGCTGTCAGACGAAAACGTCAGTTTGTATTTACCCAAGTACTGAAGCTAATCACAAGCAGAGAAGAGAAGAAGTGAGAAATCAGGTGCGCCAAGAAAGATGCGTTTCATATCGCTGTTGGAACGCAAAATGGGGTCCTGTCCCTCAAAGATTACAAAGCCCATTATTATTAATGACATGGAAAGCAAATCGCAAAAGAAAAAAGTTACAATGCTCGCGTTTTCATATCTCTCATTCCCGCTGACCCTGCTACCGGGTCAACATTCCATATTCCCATGTACAGACTGGATCACTTGCGCCTGGGACAATCACAGTGCAGCAGGCAATCCGAGTCATGAGCCATAGTAGCTCAGCTCCTTTACAGGAAAGCAACCAGAGCAGCAGCGGCCATGCCGAGGCCAACGGGGCCGGCAGTGGCGATGGCAGCACCACCGGTGGAGACAGAGCTGGAGCTGGCGCTGGCACTGGCACTGGCGCTGGAGTCAGATGACGAAGAGTCGGAGGAAGAGGAAGAGTCCGAGGAGCTGGTGGAAGTGGAGGTGCCGGTGGCCTTGGAAGAGTCGGCGCTGCTGGTGGTCGAGCCGCTGCGGGTAGCAGTGGACAGAGTGCTGCTAACACCAGCGACGGGAGAGGTGAGACCGGCCGGGATAGAGGCGGCGGGCTGCTGCGAGGTCACGACGGCGGGCTGGCTGGTGACCACGGAGGCCTGGCTGGTGACAGCCACGGGCTGGCCGGTGACAACACCAAGGGAGTTAGTCTCGGTGAGGTACTTGGTGGCCGGGTTCTCCTGTTGAATCTCTTAGTTTCGATTGTCAAGGTGTCAAAGACACTGGAACTCGGCGTTGCTTACCACAACGGTCTCAGAAGCGGACGAGGAAGTGCTCTGAGCCTGGACCAGGGCGATGGCCGAGAGGGTGGTGAAGACAATCGAGAAACGCATTGTGCAGGTGTTGAATTAGTGATACGGTGGAGAGAATTAAAGTAGAGTAGATGGAGTTGTGGAGAGGAGAGAGGAAGAGAAAGAGGCAAACAATGGGCTTTTATTGTCAGGGAAACACACGTCCTATATCCGGTACTTTCGTCTCAGCCCTTGGAAATGGATGCGCCAGTCATCGGACAGAGTCTGGATCTAGCGTCCCTTGGGATCTGCAAGGTCTTGTAAATTCTATTTTAGTCTCTCACCAGGTGTAAGCTCTACAGTCGACAGGAGGCATTCGCCTCTGCTCAATGTAACAGTCACGCCACTTAGCCTAGGAATCCTCAGGGATTCCTCAATCCCTTCACAAATCACTCCATCCAAGATCCCAAATCCTGAATCCCAAATCTCAAAGCCAAAAAATCCAGACTTGCTCAACCTTGGCAATATGCGCCAAACACTAGTGGGCCTCGGTCCTAGTGTCTGAGCACGCTTCGTATAAAAATAATAATACCATAACAACGACTCACAACAACGACCAGTCACATCGACTCAGGTGCAACCATCTCGGCCAGCTGCCCGAAAAGCTTACTCCCTTGCCTCTCTTAAGTCCCTGTCCGCGTGGCAACATACGAATCCCGTCCAAGTCAGTCTAAATCCTGGCCTAAACTGCCTAACTCTGGAACTAAGGGCACAACAAACAGGCTCAAATGGCGCCATGTCCTGCTGCTAAAACCTTTGGGGGCGAGCTAAGATCGGCTAAGTGAGACATCAACTTTCTGCACCCACCCAATCAGCGATCTATACCCTTTCCTCTGACTTTTGCTTTTTGATTACTTCCCCTTTTACCCCAGAGCCTGATCTAATTATGATATGCTATACTGCAAGGGTACTGAATACAATAACGTCCTGTACAGCCCTGCATCGCCACAATTATTGATTCCTTTGACGGGCAACGATTCTGCAATTCCGATCGCAGTGGGTCTGTTTCCCCTCAAACGGGAACGCCGTCGGTTTACTCCATCCAGTAAGGACCGACTCTATATTTGTAGGGAGAAACAGAACTCTTCTTGGGTCTCCAGGTTTCCACCAGACTCAAATTCGGGGTAAACTTGCCAGTCCCATTCTCTGTAAGCAGACAGTGGAAACTTGCTGCCTGGACTTTGGTACCGAAGAGACAATGGTTCACACCAGATACTGCTGAAAATCAGGGTTGTACTGGATGCTCTTCAGATGCGTGCATTGTGCGACCTGGACAGAGCTTGTGAGCTACAGTATGTCTGCTCAAAGATGAACCGATCACAAGGGGCTAGAAACTCATCCGTATCACTTGTTTCAAATATACAGTCATTTGCATCCCTTGTTTGCAATTTTTCGCTATTTCCAATTCTGTGCGTCTCAAGCCAAGGCCACAATCTGTACATGTAGGATCCCCGATGGTGATCGACAATATGCATTAATACGCCTTATGACCCCTACGCGGCTATCAGCTTCAGCAATAGGGGGCACTTCTGGGCTCACCTCGGATGTGAGTTGGGCGTCCTCATGAAGAGAAATACTACGGAGTACTAGACGGTGCAAAATGAAGATAGAAAGTTCACGTTTCGTATGATTGCATACTGGTCTCCTAGGTGATATTGGTAGAAAACTATACCGAACTTGGATGTGTGCGGAGAACTACCAAAGAGGAAAACGGGGAATGACCAGCCTTGCCAGCACGTCTTATTCTCCACTTGGTCTCGAAATTGTCTTTTCACTCAATATTCTAAAAGTCTTCTTTCATCCTTCAATGAAAAACTTGGAAATCTCTCTTAGCAGATCAATTGATGCATTATCCCGTAACTTGACAGCCACAGTTTTGCTTTGATATATATATACAGTCTTCAACATCTTAGTTTGATCCGATGCATTGCGGGTGGATAAAGAAGAAGCATCTATTTGCGCTCGCGCCTATGCATACTGTATATATACCTCTGATGGACCAGAATCACCACCGAGTGAGAATAGTCCACGTGCAATAGTCAACTGGTGTACATTGAAGTCCATGATGGGTGGCCTAAGTTACGCTAATACATTGAGAAACAAAGCCCGCTTTCACTTAGATATTCACTAGAATTCAGCTTGTCTACTTGTAATACATCTAGCAAGTTCAAAGGTACAATATCGACAAAAAAATAACCAGTGAATGGTTAATAGCCACAGTTCTACTGGATCATTGTCGGACCCACTTAAAAGGTTATGCACGTATAAAGTTCACAACCCTGACTAATCCACACAATTTCCATGGATAATAGATGTTCCTACCGGGTTGCCTATTCTGTAACGTTATCCAAAGCTCTCCAGTACGGGCGGTTATAGTCAATTCACCGGGTACTCAACACGAACACACTTAATATGAACAGTGACATAGAGCTTGAGCGACTGCGGGGATCTCTCGTCAACCAGCCTGACACCCCAGCGTGGAAAAACCAGCTTCATCGAAGGATTCGCCGCGCAAATGCCTACCATACATTGCAAAACTCACACATTAATCGACTCATCCAAGTGGCAGAAGACCCCACTGCAGCGCGGCTGTTAGATGATGAACCAAGCACCTCAGCTTTCCACATCAAAGCCGCCATCTACACATCCATCTATGGCACTATTGCAGTCGCGGCGCTGCAGATCTACGCCGCGGCGACAACACGTTCATTATCACTCTTTGTTACCATGGCAGAAAGCTGTTGCGAGTCTATCAGCAATATTGGCCTCGATTACCTGCACAGGAAATCCAAGAAACTCAGCCATTCAACCAAGTGGCCCGCGGGCGCAGCGCGACTCTGCAATGCCGGCAACATCTGCTTCGCTTTTGCCCTGATGGCTGTTTCACTCGTGCTGGTCGTCGAGTCGATCCGTGCCCTGGCCAGCACCCAGCATGAGCTTGGGAAATTCCACGTGGCAGCTATTATCGCTGCTGCGTGCGGATTCGGCATTAAGCTTTTCTTGGCCATCTATTGCTTCATGTTCCGAAAACACAGTAGTCAACTGCAAATGCTTTGGGAAGACAACCGCAATGACTGCTTCGAGTATGGCTTCGCCATCTTCACCTCGGCAGCGGGTGCCAAGCTGAAATGGTGGGTTGACCCGGCCGGCGCCATGTTCATCGCCTGTGTCATCATCTTCACTTGGATCGGCACGGTTCGTTCGGAGTTTCTGGATCTCTGTGGACGAGGAGCCTCGCCCGAGTTGGTGCAGGAAATCGTCTTCCTGACTCTTCGTCATTCTGATTTGATTTTGAAAGTCGACACTGTCCATGCGTATCACTGGGGTGAGGACTTGTTCGTCGAGGTTGATATCGTCATGGCGCCTGAGCGCAGCCTTCGCGAAGTCCATGATGTGTCGCAAGAGCTCCAGGATAAGCTCGAAATGGTCGAAGGCTTCGGTCGAGCGTTCGTCCACGTGGACTATGGTAGGTTTTCTGTATCGTTTTGTAGCTCGTGTACAGTTCCACTAACAATTTTAGAAACGTCGCATATGCCCGAGCACCGCAAAACCCGCTGATGGAACTAACAGTGGCGACAAATGTTTCCTTCTATTTCAAAATCATTTGTCACTCTAACCTTGCTATATCAGCCCAAGGCTCGGTGATAAGCTCTATATCCTTGAAACCGCTCAGGACAAGCGATAATGGAGATATAGATATCCCCATATAAGTTAATAGTGGATGTATAACATTAGCGTTAGGATTAGCGCAAAGTTTTTTATTCCTTCATGTCCTGGCTGCGCCTCATTTGGCTCACTTGGCAATAGCACCTCAACTCGATGCAGCCTACCTTTGCATCTCCAAAGTGCGGCAATAGGATACTTTCACAATAGCAAATCAAGATCAAGCAGGCGTAAATAGATAGCAGCAATGAGGCTCGTGTGGAGCATATCAATTCGACATGACACTCTCGTCGCTATGAATACTATACAACTTCCAGCAACAAACTATCCCAACTTCAGATTTCCACATTTACTCTTTAATCGGCACATCCTGGCCACGAACCCAGTTCGCAAACTCCTTTCGCTTGGCCTATAATTCCAAATATTAGTCTCTGTAACCTACTTCGCTCACTGAGTATGATCAACATCCACTGGTAGATCAGACACGACATGACCTAACACGGCGCATAGACGCACAAAGCAAAGCCACCACCAAATATCACAAATCAATGAACTCACCCGGATATCCCAGAACGCATAACGCTCCTCCAAACTCAGGAACGGGTTGCGCGCCCCGCCATCCCGCTCGATAGCGCCCGCCCAGTCGCGCCAGCTGACGGGCTTCAACTTCTCGGCACCGAGAACGAGGCCAATTGATACAATGAGGACGGAGACGAGGGTTTCAGCGATGATGTCGTGGGGAAGGACGGTGGAGGAAATGTTGCTGTAGAGGACAGTGTGTTCGTGGGCGGAATAGCCTCTGCAGAAGGGGCTGTCAGCTTATTCCTTGGTAGCATAGAGTTGACAGGTCTGTCATTTCAGTGGTAACGTACGCATGTCCGAGAAGTACGAGCCCGAAAAGCGTGACCAGGCGCGCGAGGAAGCTCATGGTGGGTGGTGAGGGAGGTTTGGGGGGTTGCGGAATTGGGGTCGGTGATCGGGTCTTGTCAATGCAACTAGATTTGTCCGTATGTGAGGGGTGTTGTTGTAGTCCACAGTAGAAGAATCAGAATAAAAAGCCCAAGGCCCTGAGCTTGTGAACTGCTTGACGTAGGAACTTTGAGGTGTAGTCCGCCCGGCGGGCCATCCCACGGTTTACATAATCACTGCCTGGGACATCTGGAGCCCTGGAGGACTACAGGACTCTGTCTATATCGCTCTGATCTTCCTTTTGTTGATTACTTTTGCTATCATCGTGCAAGGAATATGTGCCATGTTGATACACTACCAGTCATGATATAATGATTCGGTTTTGCAGTCATGATTGCCTGTCACTTGGCTCCTGCAGACTAACACAATCTAACCAACAATATAACCACAGTGATATTTGTATTGGCTGCTTTGATCGATGAAACTTTGCAGGGTATGCCAATGAGTAACTCACCAAATAGCGTGCTACCTATAGCGGCCTTGTATTACTGGGCAGCTCTTGATGAATGGTCAGTATACTGTACATCCCGATCAGTGATTCTCCCTCGGTATACAGAGTCTGCCCTCCGGCTTCCCGCTACTGTACATGGCTCCATCCCAAATATACTTGCATGTATCCTTCCTAGGCGGTCAAATGAGCCAGAGCTGTCGTTTTAGCTGATTCAGCCTGCCTGACGCTATGACAACAGAATATCTTAACCCAAAGGGCAGCCCCCAACTTGACCGCCTCGTTGACGTCGGTCACCTCCTTGCTTCGTAAACGGTCAATTGGACATCCGCGTATATATAGCCTGCCTTGGGTCTCTATCCCTCTCCAGGATTTGTCACGAGTAATCTACAATGTGCGGAATCAGCGCTGCCCTTTCACTGGCAGGGTACCCCGCGCAATCGAACGGGGATCGCCTGTCATCTCTTGAGCAACTCAGCAAGAGTCTAGATCTTGTTCAGCATCGCGGTCCAGATGCGCGTGGGGAATGGGCCAACGAGGAAAGCAATGTTTGTATGTGCCTGGCTTGACTCTTCGCCTTTCAATCCATTCAAATTACTGAGCCCTCTTAGATTTGGGACACGTTCGACTCTCTATAGTCGACCTGAGCCCACAAGCAAATCAGCCCTTTCATGATACTGCGAATGATGTTCACGCAGTCGTGAATGGTGAGTTGTACAATGACGAATACTACCGAGAGCTCTTGGGTAGTGAATATGACTTTCACAGCAAAAGCGATTGTGAAATTGTGTTGGCTTTGTATAAACACTACGGGCTGTCCTTTGTGTCTCACCTCCGAGGCGAGTTTGCTTTGATCCTGTGGGATGCCCGCAGAAAGGTGTTCATTGGCGCGAGGGACCGCTTTGGCGTCAAGTCTCTATACTACACTGTTGTTAACAACCGACTTCTCGTGGCAACTGAGATGAAGTGCTTTATTCCCTTTGGATGGAAGCCAGAGTGGGATGTTCAAGGTATTCGAGAGTGTGGCTGGATGTTTGGCGCCGGGACTATCTTCAAGGGAGTCAAATCAGTACGTGTGATTTTTCTTGGACTACTGGGTATTGCTGATCCAAATTAGGTTTCCCCGGGGCATTATATCATTAGCAAAGGGTTTGGCCCTATTCAAGATGCAGTCTACTGGGATGCTGAGTATCCAGACAAGGTGATTGGAAGCCCATGCTCTCCCTTATCACTCAGAATCCAACGCTAAACTTAGAACAGAGGACACCGGAAATTCGATCAGAAGCAGAGATGATAGAGGGCGTGCGGAACCGCCTGATGGAAGCCATCAAAATTCGCCTTCGTGCCGATGTGCCTTTGGGAATCTACCTGAGCGGTGGAATTGATTCATCGGCGGTGGCTGGCATGGTAGCCCATCTCGTCAAGGAAGAGGGGGCCAGACTCGGCAATGATGAAAGCCATCTTCTTTCAAGAATCAAATGTTTCACTGTGCAATTTGACAAGGATAGTGGAGCTGACGAGTCCGGTACGAGCCTCACCATACATTACTCACTTCCAATACCGGGACACTAAGCATTACTAGATATCGCGCAGCGTACCGCTGAATGGCTGGGGGTAGACTATCACCCAGTATCCGTCAACGAAGACACTTTTGCTACAATGTTGGCGGATACTGTTTGGCATAGTGAAACCCCTGTGCCAGATACGAATGGCATAGGAAGACTCGCCATGGCTGAGGCTGCCAAATCACAAGGGATTAAAGTGATATTGACAGGTAACTCTTCCTTTCAGTATTCCTAATTGACCTCGATCTAACATTCAAGTCAACAGGAGAGGGATCCGACGAGCATTTTGGAGGATACAAAGATCTATCGAGTGATTTCCTGCTCGAAAACGATCCCTCATGGCACTCTGCGCCATCCAAAGAGGAGATTGCCGAACTAGCAAAACGAGTCAAACTCCTCTATGCGAGCATGGCCAAGGACATACCTTTCAGTAGAAATAGGGCACCCGAGTCAACACGCCGAATGCTGAACAATACCTCAATCTTGACCTTCCTCTCGTTGGTTGGCTGCATGCCATTCGCTCAATGGACCGACATATATACGGTCACGTCTCCCGAGACTGCACAAGCAGAAACTTTGGATGGACGCGTTCGAGACGCGTTCGCCAACCGGTGGCATCCACTCCATACAGCAGAGTATCTATTCACGAAAGGCTTCTTCAGCAACTTGCTACTTCGGTATCTTGGTGATAACATCGACATGGTGCACAGTGTCGAGACTAGACCTCCGTTCCTAGACCATCATTTGACCGAATATGCCAACAACCTCCCACCAAGTCTGAAGATCAAAGTGTCGACGTCAGACGGGTCACTTAAGGAGAAGTACATTTTGCGAGAGGCGGTTCGTCCCTTCGTCACAGATGAAATCTATACCCGACAGAAGAAGCCATATGTTGGACCTACCAATTTCCAGGAAAATGGGCCACTTCATAAATTGTTCGTCCGCCTGATTACTCGGGAAAATGTAGATGCTCTTGGGTTTGTGGACTATGAAGCAACACTGGAAAATGTGCGCAAGGCATTCCAAGATAAGGACCAGTGGGCTTTGCGAGCTGCGTTCTCTGTTTGCCAATTTGTGGTGCTTTCGCAAAGATTTGGGGTAGCCAGAGCTACGGCTCCATCCCTGTGTCATACTTGCTAAATAAGTTACTTCTGTTTGATGTGAAGGCTTTCGGCTGTCCCTCTTCACCTTCCGTAGATGCTGAGAAACTTACACAGTATCAAGACCGTGAAGTTGAAGATGAATATGATCATCCTTGGTGGAGCTGATGGCCACAATCGCACTTCGCCGTAAGTCTGATTAAAATATCGATCAAGTCTTCTGAAATGTGGTATTTAGGAAGATTGGCCTCCATTCTCTTCTGAAAAAAATAGCCTCCCGGATAGCATCTCCAAGGGCTTGACCCAATGCCCGAAGAGACTAGAAACCGGTAGTGTAACTGGTAAGTCATGACCAGATGTTGACCTCAGACAGGTTTATGGCAGTCAAAAAGGTAAAGTGTCGACTGGCCCAAGCTTGCATACAAAGAAACAGTTCATTGGGGTAGGATTCGGACTAATATGAAGCGTGGATTGTTTTCTAACGCTATAAGTTATCAATTTCTAAGCCCAAACAACAATCTTGAATTCCACACTGCGTACTCTTAAGTTAAGGCAATTCGGTTGTCATTGATTGCCTTGAACAAGTCAAGTCCTTACTTCAAATTGTGTATTTCAACAGATCTAACCTCAGCCTGGCCTCGATGCCCAATGACACCGGTGCCCAACATCTAAGCGGGGTCCATTGGCCTACACTGAATTAAAAAGATCTTCATGGGAATTGACAACAGTCGAACCAATTGCCTCACTCGCTTGGTCGTTTGCTATGGCTACAAAATTTACTCAAAACGTATTTGGTCGTGAAATTTTTGTTTTTTTCATCAATGACCGGTCATGTCCGGACCAGCTTTCTAGTTGGTTTCGTAAAAGACTTCCTTGACATCACACATTTGCATCACATCCTACTTCGTAAATGGACATCGCAAATTTACAGCTTCTGCATGGCAGCGATATCGGTGGACTGGACGTGGTCCTCGAACTCCTCAATCTGGCCCTGGAGCTCATCGGTGGAGACCTTGTCGTCCTCAACGACCAGGTTGATCTGGAGCTTCTTAATACCGAAACCGACGGGAACCCACTTGGAGGCACCCCAGACGAGGCCGTCCTGCTCAATGGAGCGGACGTGAGCCTCCATCTCCTCAAGGTTGGTCTCGTCATCTGCAAAAAATATTGTTAGAACATTGATCAAACAAAGCAAAAGATAGTGAACATACCCCAGGGCTTAACCTCCATGGTGACAAGGGACTTGGCAGCGGGCTTGGTCTTCAGGGCCTTCTTGGCCTTGTAGTCCTCGAGACGCTTGTTGCGCTCGGCAACAACGGCGGCGTCCTCCTCCTCAGAGTCGGAGCCGAAGAGGTCCTCATCGTCATCCTCCTCCTCGGGCTTGTCCTTGGGGTTGGAAGCAAGCTCAGTGGTCTCGGGTCCGTAGGCGGTGAAAGCCTTGGAGGAGTCACCGGGGAGAGCGGAGAATTCGCTCTCGTAAGAGGCGATGTGCTTGTACCAGCGGGCGGCGTGGGGGTACTTCTCAGCGTCGGGGGCGGCGCTGAAGGCCTTGAAGGTCACGACATCGGCCTGGCTGGGGGAGGAGCTGTTTGACTGTCAGTGATGTTGTCATACATCGAGTGAAAAATCAACATTGTTGCATAGTAGCAAGATCAGAGATGGGATTGCTCCCTGGTTCTGTAGTCATACAGCGGGGTCTTAAATCCGCCTCATAAACACGGACCAATGTTTCTCATCATGAAAGTAGGGGGTAAAAAAGCACAACAACATAAACAGGGAGAGCTTACCCAACAACGTAAGAACGAGTGGACAGGAAGTGGTTGGCCACTGAGGGGCACAGTCAGTCACCAATTGATTCGAACCAAAGAAAATCTCAGGGGCGCCTACGAGTCAGGCCGGCATCAGAGACAAAGTCGGTGAAACCCATTGTGAAGAGAATTGAAGTGGTATCTGGGGGAAAAAAAGGAGAAGAATGAAACTGGAAGAAATCGAGGGGTTAAAAAGGGAGGATTTTTTTTCATCGGATAATCTTCGCCGGAAAAACGTGGGACACGGGTCAGGTGACTGGTGACGGTGGTGGTCCAAGCTTCACAGCTCCTCCGCCACTCAACTGGGACGCGGTGGAGCATTCGAGAAGCATCGCGATACACGACGTCCGAGTATTAAAGCGATGTGATCACGACAACTACCCCTCGTCGCGCAATTCTCATCATGGCTGCAAGATTGTCTCTTACTGCTCGTAGAGGACTCCTACGAGCTTCTAACCTACCTTCAGCCCGTCTACTTACCCCAATTGCTCGTTCGAACCTCCTCCGTACCACATCTCTCGTCCTTCCAGCTACCCATGTCACTCCGATCTCTGTCCGCCAATATGCAAAGGGACGCCCTCACCCTCCAGGCGGTACCCATCGCATGGACATGAGTGGAGGCGAAGAGAAATCCGCTCTCGAACAATATGGTGTTGACCTTACCGATAAGGCGAAAGCTGGCAAGCTTGACCCAGTAATTGGTCGAGACTCGGAGATTCATCGCACGATTCAGATTCTATCTAGACGAACCAAGAACAACCCGGTGCTCATCGGTGCAGCTGGTACCGGCAAAACTGCCGTTCTCGAAGGCCTGGCCCAGCGAATTGTACAAGGCGATGTTCCGGAAAGCATCAAGAACAAACGGGTGGTCTCACTAGACTTGGGATCGTTGATTGCGGGTGCTAAATTTCGTGGTGACTTCGAAGAACGCCTCAAAGCCGTACTCAAGGAAGTAGAAGATGCCCATGGAGGAGTCATTCTCTTCATCGATGAGCTTCACACCTTACTAGGCTTGGGTAAAGCCGAAGGCAGCATTGATGCTAGCAACCTGCTCAAACCTGCACTTTCACGAGGCGATCTCCAATGCTGCGGTGCTACTACCCTGAATGAATATCGATTGATCGAAAAGGATGTAGCTCTCGCTCGACGGTTCCAGCCTATCTTGGTTGGTGAACCGTCGGTTCCCTCAACCATCTCCATTCTGCGTGGTATCAAAAATAAATATGAAGTGCACCACGGTGTCAGAATTACGGACGGTGCGTTAGTTGCTGCCGCCACCTACAGCAACCGCTACATAACCGATCGATTCTTGCCTGACAAAGCAATTGACCTTGTTGATGAAGCTGCATCAGCACTGCGCTTGCAGCAAGAGTCAAAGCCAGACTCCATCCGGGAGCTGGAGCGTGACATAACCACTATTCAAATTGAGCTCGAGTCTCTTCGTAAGGAGACTGATGTTAGTAGTCGCGAACGACGAGACAAGCTTAAAGAAGAACTCAAGATCAAGCAAGACGAGGTCGGTGAATTGACAAAGGCCTGGGAGAAGGAGAAGTCTGAAATCGACGCCATCAAACGTACCAAGGAAGATCTGGAACGTGCCCGATTCGAATTAGAGCAAGCTCAGCGGGAAGGAAATTTCGCAAAAGCCGGAGAGCTGAGATACTCCACCATCCCCGAGCTCGAAGGCAAGCTCCCCAAAGATGGTGCTGAGCAAGACGCTGGGCCACAGACTTTAATTCATGACTCGGTGACTGCAGATGACATTGGCAACGTTGTTTCTCGAACTACAGGCATTCCTGTCAGCAAGCTCATGGCGGGAGAAGTCGAAAAGTTGATTCATATGGAGGACACTCTTCGAAAGTCAGTTCGTGGACAAGATGAAGCTCTTTCTGCGGTCGCGAACGCTGTTCGTATGCAACGAGCTGGTCTCAGTGGCGAGAATCGTCCCCTGGCATCCTTCATGTTCCTTGGTCCTACTGGTGTTGGAAAGACGGAACTTTGCAAGAAAATGGCCGAGTTCCTCTTCTCCACCGAAACTGCAGTTGTGCGCTTTGACATGAGTGAATTCCAAGAGAAGCACACAATCAGCCGCCTGATTGGTTCTCCTGCCGGATATGTTGGGTATGACGATGCCGGTCAGCTTACCGAGGCCGTCAGACGCAAGCCTTACGCCGTTTTGCTATTTGACGAATTTGAGAAGGCGCATCGGGATATCTCTGCACTATTGCTGCAGGTTCTCGATGAGGGATTCCTGACTGATGCTCAGGGCCACAAGGTCGATTTTAGAAACACCTTAATTGTTCTGACTTCGAACCTTGGTGCCGACATTTTGGTTGGAGCAGACCCCATCCACTCTCACAAGGACTTTGGAGACGCCGAGCTGTCTTCCGACATCAAATCAGCCGTCATGGATGTGGTTCAGGGAGCATACGCACCCGAATTCCTAAACCGTATCGACGAATTTATTATCTTCAAGCGCCTGTCCCGCGAGGCTCTACGTGATATCGTCGATATCCGTCTCAAGGAGCTGCAGGCCAGACTTGATGACCGTCGCATGACTCTACAAGTTGATGATGAGATCAAGGACTGGCTCTGCCAGAGAGGCTATGATCCCAGATTTGGTGCTCGGCCTTTGAACCGTCTAATTTCCAAGGAAATTGGAAATCGATTAGCTGATAAGATCATCCGCGGTGAAATTGTTTCTGGTCAAACTGCCCGCGTTTCTCTTGATGACGCCAAGTCTGGACTTGTAGTCACCACCCAGGAGGAGTAAATTATTTCATGACTGGCGTTTTCTTTTTTTTGCATATTCCAGCCATTTGGACTTTTTCTATTGATTCTTTGGCTATTGCATGTCCTTCCTCGCATATTGCGACTCTGTATACCATCACTCTACTCATGCAATTTGTACATTAATTTAAATTTATCTCATTCATTATGCATTCTACGTAAAGAAGAGTCCGTTAATCCTCTCGCGCACCCGCCTTCATTTAAACAAGTTGGATAGCAATTGCTGAATGTTTTGCAACCAGATTCATGGGCCCATCTATAGTAAATAAACCTGAAGAACGTGACCAGGCACGGGATGGGAGCCCACCATCCATTCCATCTTGGATTCCATCTCAGATCATCCAAGCCAATCCTTCTCATCGAGCCAAAATGCCTTCATTTAAGAGAAAATGGAAGTCCTCTCATGCTCCAATTGCATCTCATACGTCCGGGCCACGAGGTATAGGCCTCTCTAGTCGAGCAACGAGTGTTTCCAATCGCCCTTCTCAAACTCCAGTTCCATCCGTGCGATCACCTGGGACTACCAATACCAAGATTGAGACAGATCGTTCAATTGGAGTAACTGACAATGAGTTCGATGACCATGTCATTGCAGCCGTTGATATGAAGGATGACACTACCGTCGGATGCGCCTACTATTCAGCCGAAGAAGAGAAAATGTACTTACTCGGTGACAGCCGCTCCGGAGGCTTAGAGACAATCGAGACTTGTAAGTATTTCCATTCTGCAATTCTTCATTTACCTTACTGATTGGGTCATCTCCAGTGCTGCTCCAGATCAAACCAACAGTCGTTCTAATGCCTCCTCGTGTTGATCTGGATGTACAGAACCAAAACCAAAACCTTGCGCAAGAAGATGGTATCTCTATCTTGCCCTCGCTCGACTTCCTCATTTTTATTTGTATGCTGATAATGTGGGCTCTAGTTTCGTCGGCCTATCTTCCTTACCAGATAGACGTTCGTCCAACATCAGAGTTCAGCTACTCAAATGCCGAAAGCAGACTCCTTGGGCTGGAAATCTCATCTAATCACGAAGAACGAATTCGGTTTTTCGTGCCCCAGAACGGTCTTGAAGGCCCCGAAGAGGTTAATCCAGAAGAGATGGGGTTCACACTTCAAGAAGGAAGACTGCTGCACATTTCTAGCTCTATCGACATGGACAATCCGGTGACCATTGGCTGTGCAGGAGCCGTACTTCAATGCCTCCAGCGGCGAAAATCATCAGCGCCGACACCTCTCGAAGGTGGAAACTATTATCAAGTTCGAGCGCTGCAGATGTTCAACATTCGGAATACGATGTGGATTAACAACAACACATTCACTTCTCTGCAAATCATCCAACCGGAATCGCATCCGAATATGTTCAATCAAGGCCCGGGCAAAAAATCAGCTTCGGGGAAAGAGGGTCTTTCTGTTTATGGTCTCTTTCATCGTTTTGCGTACACACCTCAAGGTAGGGCAAGACTCAGGCAGATCTTCTTTCGGCCCAGTCTAGATTTGAACATCATTCGAGAACGCCATGACTTCATCGATGTTTTTTCTCGACCTGATAATCTTGCGGTGCTGGAGAAAACGACCAAGGCTTTGAAGCATGTCAAGAACTTGAGGCTTGTTATGGTCAATCTTCGAAAAGGAGTTAGTACTGGCAGTGGAAAAATCACCGGGTTCAAGACTACGGTTTGGGCTTGTCTGCTTGCTGTATGCTTTCGGCTCCGTGTTTTATCTGGCGTTTTCCGGTGCTAACTACATGGTCAGTTTGCATTTTACACCATTGATATCCTAGATGCACTACAGGAGGTCTCTGGGGCAGAGGCCTTAGTCCTCCGAACCAAGGTCGATACCATCATCTTCATTTTGTTTCTCTTTCTTTTCTAACTTCCACAGGCTCTTCGCGTATTTGAAGCAGCACAGCTCTACAGAGTGGGCCGCATGATCCAAGAAATTGTATGGACATCCCAATTGCACTTCGGTGACCTATCTAATATACACAGGTCGATATCGACAATTCTGAAGATCAAGGAAGAACGGTAGTAAAACAAGGAGTTGATAGAGAGCTCGACAGAATCAAGGACAGATATGATGGACTCAGCAGTCTTCTCAAGCATGTTGCCCTTGACATCGCAGCGACTATCCCTGAAGTCCTCGATCTTGATGTAAACGTGATCTACTTCCCTCAGCTTGGGTTCAATATCACCATTCCACTGGATGATCATGGCGTGGCACTCTACAGTGGCGCCAATAACGAGTGGGAGTTGATGTTCATCACGGAGAACAGGGGGTATTTCAAAGACTATCGTATGCGAGAGATGGATGAGACTCTAGGAGATATCTATGGTATTATCTGCGGTAGATTTGCTTCATCTTTTTTATTGGGGGTCTTTATGAGATACTGATGGGTGTGTCATTGCAGAGAAAGAAATTGAGATTGTATACGATTTGGCTCAGAGGGTGCTTCAATATGAGAACGTGCTTGTCGATGCATCTGATGTCTGTGGAGAAATTGATAGGTAGGTGTTTCTGAGATGCGGCTTGAACTTCACTGATATCGCTTCACAATTACAGTCTTCTTGCTCTTGCGCAGGGCGCCAGTTTCTATAAGCTGGCTCGTCCCCGAATGGTTTCAGAGAATTGCATCAAGATCAAGGGTGGAAGGTGAAATCTTGAAATTCAGAAGACTCTCGATCTTTCTGACGATATTCAGACACATGCTCCAAGAAATGACAGTGCCATCGTATGTGCCGAACGATACATTGCTCGTTGGTGGAGATGGGGAAGTTAATAGCAATGATGCACCTCCTTCTTCGGATCACAACCCAAGTATGTTGATTTTGACTGGGCCGAACTATTCAGGCAAAAGTGTTTATATGAAGCAGGTGAGTAAGTGTCTGTCATAAAACAGACGACTATCTTACAGTGCTCTAGGTGGCTCTCATTGTTTTCCTGGCACAAATTGGAAGGTAATAACTGTCACAGTCACGCATGGTTATAGTTTAACTCCCATTACAGCTTTGTTCCTGCAGTGAGCGCCGAGCTGGGAATCACTGACAAGATCTTGACCAAGATCAACACCCAAGAGAGTGTCTCCAAGGTTGGTCAGAGTCATCGTGTACTACGAGATGCACTGTAATTAACAATCCTTAGATCCAAAGCACTTTCATGAATGACCTACAGCAAATCTCACTATGTTTGAAGGAAGTCACGAGCCGCAGTCTGATTTTAGTTGATGAATTTGGCAAAGGAACCAACGAGGGCGGTTAGTTCGCCTTCATATTAACTTTATCTTCGTCTCTAACTCTTACAGATGGCATAGGGCTTGCCTGTGGAGTCCTTGAGTATTTACTAAATCTTGAAACTGCTTCCAAGATCATCGCAGCAACCCATTTTCATGAGATCTTCGAGAATGATTTTCTTGCACTACGACCACGGTTACAACTCGGACACATGGAGGTCCAGGTTGATCAACAAGTTCAACAAGTTGCGGATCAAGTCACATATCTTTACAAGTATGTAAATGCCACTACTTTCTTTTGCTATTGAATATTAGGCAAAAGATGTTAACAGGTCGAATAGCTTTCGTCTTGGACGAAGTAACAAGAGCTTCGGCACGATGTACGTTTCCTGGTTTTTTTGCCCTTGGGGCTTTCACAATCTAGCATTGGTCTGATTTGCTTGATACAGCTGCGCGGCTATCAATGGCATCGACTCAGCCATCGTTTGTCGTGCAAACGAGATCGCCCGCCTCCTGGCTCGGGGCGAGAACATTGTCGCTGCATGTGCGGTGTTATCTCCGAGAGAGATGGAAGAGCTTGAAGAAGCGGTAAGAGGACGCTTTGAAGCATAGAAAGTGACTAACTTGGCCCTCTCTCAAGGACTTACTCGCGAGAAAATTCCTGGAACTTGACTTTTCGCATGGAGCCTCAAACCGCAGCACGAATGAGGTTTTTGAAGGCTTATTTGACGCTTCGGGACAATGATGGGATCAAGTGCATCGAGGCGCGATATGCATGGATTCTGTATACCTTACACTAAGGCAAGGCATCATTAATTGGCCCAATACGCGTCGTCGATCTTTAGTCTTACCAGAACGATGACACTAACTCACCCAATCTATACAATAATCTTTAATTCCGTCAACGGAAAATAGGCTTTATCGAATTGAACTCTGCTTACCTCGTCTATGTGTACTTGTGGCGACTGAATTTGTTTGCTTAATCGATATGAGGCTCCCAATTACCTTCAGCCAAGTCTTCATCTTACACATTCTCAATACGATAACAATCACTAGTGATTCTTACCTACTCGTAGCTTCTATATGAAGATGCTATTCATGAAAATGAAGCACAGTAGGTTACCTTCCAGCTCCTCAAGAGTAGAAGTAATCTAAAGCCGCATGCTTGCTCAATTTACTTTCACTACGACCCAGGAGTAGTTTGGGCTGCGTTTACATCATTAGTTATGAATAACTCTGCGGAACGTTAAGATTTAGGCTCCTCTTCTTCAATTTTGTAGAGGTATTGTCCATGTTTCCGATACGTCCTGAAGAAAAGGCCAAAAGCGTTTTGTGCCTTGTTCGCTTGTTATATGTCGATAATCATCATCTAAGTTTATAGCATGAACAAAGAGATAAGAATAATGAATAGAACAGTTTTGATCTTCGAGTTAGCAGAGATGAAAATAGGGGTTATATACACATCGAATGCCTGAGACTGCCCGCAGCAAACGCCATAAAAACATACACAAGACCATGAATTTTATGATCAAACAGCATTCACAGCTTGACACTCTTGACCAGGTTCTTCTTAATACCCGTAAGCTCACCAGCATAACCACCGCGGCCTTCACCACCCTTGTACAACTGCTTGGTACTACCAAGCTTCTTCTTCTTCTCCTCGTACTTCTTTCTCTTCTTGACACGCGGATTACGCGAGTCCTTGCTGCGCTTAGCCATGAGACCCTTGTTCTTCGCGATCTGGTATGTGATGGCACGCTTGCCATCAGGCCCGACCTCCGCCTGTTCGTACACCTGTCCGCCGAGGCGAGCAGCCTCGGCGTGAGCATCAGCACGCGCCTGCTTGTCGCCCTTGCGTTGCTTAGAGCGAGCTGCCACCATGTCGTAGTACTCGTCGTCGTCGGTGCCGGACTTGTTGCCGTCCTTGCGGAGCTCCTTGGCGACACGGTGATCTTCTTCATCGCTGTCACCGCCAAGTTCCTGGTTGGCGTCAAGTTGCTTGCGACCACGCTTCTCGGCCTCCGCGTTGAGACGTGCCTGGCGATCGCGCAGACGTTCGCGGTAGGGAAGATCGGCATCTCCGCCGGCATCACGGCCTGCGGCATTACGCTTGTTGGCCTTCTGTGCGAGCTGAGAGGTGTAGAAGCGGAGGGAGCGCTTCTGCTTAGCCTTCTCCTCTGCCTCGCGGGCTGTGAGGGCGTCCTCGTCGCCAAAGTCGGAGTCGTCGTCCTTGGCGGCTGCTTTGGCTTTCTGGGACTTGCGTTTCCGGGTAGGCTCAGTGACCAGATCGTCGAGATCCGCGAGACCGGCTTCGGTCTTGCGAATACGTTCGGCGCGCAATGCTTCGGCTTCGGCCTGCGCTGCCTGGGTCTTGCTGAGCTTCTTCGACTTCGAGTTCTTGATTTGTTGAGTCTTGGGTTGCTTCTGGACTTTGCTAGGCTTTGTCTCGATTTCTTGAATTGACTCCTCGTCGGATTCAATGTCTGATTCTTCGACGGCCTGGAGGTCCTTCACTGTATTCCAGAGCTTTCGGAACTTAACGAGCGAGCCCATCACTGGGTGTTGTCGAAGCTCGGCAGGGGTCATGGGGACATGTTCGTTGATGGCGTCAGGGGAGGGGGAGGAAAGAAGCATGAAGTACATGCTGATGGTGCCAAGATAGGCAGACAACGCACGGTACTTCACTACCTCGACTGGAGAGGGTTGCGGCTCGTCTGTGGATTCGTCTTCTGTGGGTGCGGCGTTCGAGGCGGCACCTTGGAGTTCCTTGTAGGTGGACTGAAGGTCGATGAAATCCCTCGCCAATGGCTCAAACTCAGGGTATCTCGACTTCAGAATCTTCATCTTTTCTTCAGTATCCATATCATCGGTGATCTCAACCTGTGGTAGCACTTCAGTGACCACGCCAGTGTCTTCCTCGTCCTCAGCACCCTTGCCAGATTCCGCCCATTCAGACTCGTCGAATCCGAAATCGGCTTCATTCATAGCCTCCAGCTGCTTCTTTTGTAGTCGTTTAGCTTCTTGCTCTTCTTCCAAAGCATCGACCTCGGTTTCGATCTGGTCAGCATTATAGAGGTCCTTCTTCGATGATCCCCAGGCGGCAATGCCTTCTTCTTCTTCGTCGGATTCGGCACCATCTTTCTTCTTGGGCTCTCCCATTTCATCGTAGTCGTCCTCTTCTTCCTCTTCCGAATCATCCTCGTCCGAGTCCGCCTCATTGTAGCCTAGAATTTCTTCGTCGGAAGGCTCGAACATTTCCTCTATATAATAGTCAGACGCTGGTTCCCCATAACGGCAAATCAAATATTCACAAACCTTGCTCGGCAACTCTGCGCCGTCTCTTTGCCTCAGGGCCTTCTTCCAATAGAATGTGGTCCCGGCCAGTTTGGAACTCATCTTCAGAGTCATCAAAGCGCTCTTCAATGTCAAACTTGGTAGGCTCAGGAGCAGACTTCTGCTGGGCCGGACGGCCGGCCTTTCTCTTCTTGCTACCCATTGTGAGAATGTAGCGACAGTAACGATGTTCTATCGCGATAACCTGCGGACCTGAGATAAAATTATTTTTTGAGCCTTCACCGCCCTGCGCTAGGCTCAAGTGGGGGTGTTTGCTCTGTTTGTGAAGTCTGAATTCTCAATACCAGTAATGTTACAAAACACACCACAAAATGTCAATACCATTTCGAAATTTTGTATTTCTATTTCAAGCACCTCGCATCGCGCGCTTGCCTGTCTCCAACGCAACTGCCCATTCGTGATGGATATTCGCACGTTCACTTCTCAGATGTCTCGTCTACCCTTTCTAGAACCCTTTTATAATACATCTACCTCGGTCTTGGGGGTTTCCACCCTCGTTTGTACCATTATTGCTTTTACTATTGCTAAGATGTTTGGTTTTGGGTCTTCAAAGAACGAGTTCATCGTTGAGGGCAAGGTATGTGTAATGAGCTCGTCGAATTGAATTGTGCTGACTGTGTTTTTTAGACTGTCGTTATCACCGGTGGCTCTGATGGCATGGGCAAAGCTGTCGCAATCGAGCTGGCCGAAAAAGGCGCCAACGTGATTGTGGTTGCTCGCACAATTTCAAAGCTTTTGACTGCCGTCGATGAGATGAAGGTAAGAGGAGCATCCCTGGTCATCCGGTCATGAATGCTCACTTGTTATTCAGGCTGCTGCTGGCAACAAGTTCACCCAGAGATTCCACTATATCAGTGCTGATCTCACTGATCCCTCCGAATGCGAACGAGTTATCGCAGAGGCTACAGCATGGAATTCTGGTGCTGCTCCAGATGTTGTTTGGTGCTGCGCAGGCTTCTCTCGCCCCGGATACTTCATTGATGTGCCCATTGAAGATCATCGCAAACAAATGGACACGATTTATTGGACAGCCGCCAACACAGCCCATGCCACGCTTCGCAACTGGCTAGCTCCCGTTGCCCCAAGCGGGCAAATGAAGACCCCCAGGAGACACCTTATCTTTACCTGTTCTACTCTGGCATTCGTGCCCATTGCTGGCTATTCGCCATACTCGCCTGCCAAAGCAGCCATCCGTTCATTATCTGATACTCTGAGTCAGGAAATTGAAATGTACAATGGTGCTTTTACTCAACGCCACCGCACCGATGCTCCTGCTGCCGATGTCAAGATCCACACCATCTTCCCCATGGGCATTCTCAGTCCCGGGTTCGACAACGAACAAAAGACTAAGCCGGAGTTGACAAAGCAGCTTGAAGAGGCCGATAAGCCCCAAACACCAAAAGATGTTGCGCGTATCTCGATCAGTGCTCTGGAGCGTGGTGAGTACCTCATCACCACCATGTTCGTTGGTGCCATCATGAAGGGAACTGCTCTCGGACCCAGTCCACGAAACAGCATCTTGGGAGATACCTTGCTGGGTTGGCTCAGCAATGTGGTATTCCTACAAGTCATTCCAGATCTTCGCAACAAAGCTTTCAATTGGGGAAAGAAGAATGGACTTCCCAAAAGTGCACCGGCGTCATAAGGGCTGGATGTTTTCTTACTTTGTCGGGGACTGGCACTTTCATATATTAAACCCCACACTCTATATTTATCCAGCGCATCCCTTGTCCGGTCTTGCTAGCACCTAAATTTTCTTCTATTGTGCGCTATCACCCTTGGTCGCAAAACCTTAGCATACTGTACAAAGAACTGACTATCTTTATTGTTTGCTTGTCTTTTTTTTTTTTTTTTGTAACAAGTATCAGCGTTTTTGTATGGCTGCAGGTGAAGATATATCGTTATTTTTCTCAACTTCGAATATATCTACGTACTGTATGCCATTGAGTCCAATAAAGGGCATTTGTAGAGTCTTGGGCGCCACTCGGAATACTTGCGGAATGCGGTGACGTAGACAAGGAAGCTTCCTGCCACCTCAATTTTGCCATCTTCTTTGACCACAAATTTCTTTGTCTGACATACATTTCCTCGACATTGAACATGCTCTGCTGTTAATAGATACTGGAGCGATCGCCGGCGCGAAGAAAACCGCCCCCCACATACTCGGCGATAGCGATTGTCTTCGATACAGCTTCACTCTACAGAACCTCAGCTCTGGGCAGTTGTCCAACCAACACGCCAAAATGGAAGCCCTCTTTTCAATTCCGATGCTATCACTATTCCTCGTTCCTGTCTTGTCCTCTTACAGCACCAGTCTCAACATAATCTTCTTCTACATGACATGGACGACTCTGGTGTTGTCGCATTCCCCACTACGAGTGGAATTATTTGGCACAGCCGCCGTGCGCATACTATTCTATGCGTTGCCATCCGTGATCTTCTTTCTATTCGACGTTCTGACTCCATCAGCGGCGGTTGTTCTCAAGGCGCAAGGCGAAATTGGACTACCCAGTGGAAGGAAGAATGGTAGGATTCGAGCCCGAGAATTCAAGGTTGCCGGATGGGCGCTGTTAAATCTATGCTTGAGCATTGCTGGACAGGCAGCCATCGAGTCGCTGCTTGTGAAGGGCTTGGGCATGCGCAGTGCGATCAAGGTGTCGCTGAAGCTTCCTATGCCCTATGAAATGTTCAAGGATATGATCCGGGGCATGCTGGGACGAGAGGTGAGTTCTCTTTTGTCTGATTCTTGCTCGCGATGCGGTCTATCTCAGTCCGGTTTGCTAACATTCCTGCTATCTCAGATTCTGAGCTATATTCTTCATCGCTATGTCCTCCACTCGAACAACTCATACCTCGCCAAATATCACCAGACGTGGTACCATGCGCTGAGGGCCCCATTTCCCTTGACTGCGCACTATGATCACCCGCTCACGTACATGGTATCCAGCTTCATCCCGACATACCTACCTGCCATGCTCTTCCGCTTCCATATGCTTACTTATCTCTTGTATCTATCTATTGTCTCCATAGAGGAGACCTTTGTCTATTCTGGATATACTATCATGCCGACCAGTTTCTTTTTGGGTGGCATTGCCCGCCGCACGGATCTGCATCTGTTGCTGCGTGCTGAGGGTAATTTTGGACCATGGGGCATTTTGGACTGGGTTTTTGGAACTACAGTTGGCGACACCGATGTTGAGGATGACATTATGGGTGAAATTGAGGAACACGACGTGGAGGATAAGATGAGGCGAGCTGTTCAAACTTCGAAGAGGAAGGTTAGAGGTGCCGGGAGAAAGAGATGATGCGATGTTTAACGAGTATATGGACAATCTTTGTTTTAGCAATGTTAGATGTATCTTTTTTGAATTCAAGTTTGTATTGGTTTGATTTTTTTTTTTTTCCCTCTTAGATTTTGAAGTTGTTCAATATACATAAACACAGACGGCGGTCCCCATGACGACCAAGTATATAACCACCAGTGAACTGATATGATGTTGGAAAAATGATTACTATGCGCAGCATATTAGCTGCTACATAATTTTACATCAATTGAAAACATATATGACCCACCGGCCAGTGAATTGAGTGATCAATCGATTCATTAACTGGTAGACGATGAAGGCTGCGTGGTGGCGATAAAACAACAATGCAACAATTGCTCTCAAAGAGAACAAGCACTCCAAATCCACGACTAGCTGATGGTGTCATTCGGCAACGCAAAGCTAGGGTTTTCGTGCTCTTCATCGAGGAACTTTTGTACGGCAAAGCGCAGATCTAGCCCACGGTGTAGTTCGCAGGGTCTGACATGTACAACAACCAGAAAAAAAAAAAAAGGGGGAGAAGGGTTGTAGCGACAAGACAGAGAAAGAGGGAAACCGTCGCCAACTCTTGTTGAGATAATTGGGGCTGAAAACCGGCCTTTAAGCTGGCGAATGTGGTAGTGTAGGGAGACTTTTGCAACGGTATGTATATACTAGATAGATAAACTGTAGATAAATATTATAGAAAATTAGTTAAAAATTAGTATATGCGTTTTTTGTTGACCATGTGGCAAAATATATAATGTAAACTGTCCCACCACACTACGATCTTTTGTTTACGTTTTCCTTCCTACCTTTGCGAATTTTCTTTTCTCCAGAACCCTTCTCATATCCTCCATTTATAGGACCTACGTACGATAAATATAGGGGAAGAAATAGATACTTGTTTAACTGACTATACGACCGTAGGGGACACTGAGCGCCGAGCATTGCTCAGTGATCAATGGCTTACCTACGCACACGTAATGATGCGACGACGAAGGGCTTGGTAAAAACGGAGCTTAAACTGGCGTCCAGTGTAGACATTTTCGGCAGCCGATTTACCGTCAATTAGCATTGTGGTGTAATAAGGACAGGAAGATGATCATAATTATCACAATGGCTACAAGTCATCACTGGGACGGAATAGCCACGAACGATCCTTTCAGGCTTCAAAGATCTCGGAAGTGAGCGGCTTGTCCCACAATAATATTGATCAAACAGACCGATAACAAAGAGCTAGACTACTTTGGCTGTCACAGAAGAAGATTGTTAAGGTGACGACAGAGGAAATTGCATGTAGGCCTAGATTCTAAGATCTATGTATCAGTTCCACAAAGATATCCGATCTAAGGAAGAACCTTATATTTGGCGTTTACAGATTAGAGCAAATACAAGTATACAAGTCGAAGAATTGCCCAATTTTAGATCGCCACCTGAACCTGGAATGGAAATTGGAGACGTAGGTCATACTGAACATAAAGAAAATCCAGCCCGCCTGCTGGAACGAGGAGATTTTTTAATCTTTTTTTTTGCTTGAAGTCTTTCTTCATAATGCGGCTTCATGCAAATCGGCCACACAAAAAAGGGAGCATGTTTCTTGGAGACATGAGAAGAACAACCGGATATCCGTATTAACCGCAGATCCTAAGAAAAAATGAAGCCCGTTTTTTGACGGATCCCGTAGGAGTACATGACATGGTTCATGAAACCGCCCCCCTGAAAGTCGTGCAAGGATGCCGATCTGCAATCGTGCCGCCCCTCGTTGGAAATGGTCCTCCCCAACTATCTACCGAACCCGCGGCTGCAACACATTTACCACTTCATCTCGTGGGGCTTGTCGCCGTTGCGGAGGGAGAAAGTGGTAGCGAGGTAAGAGCCGAGGAAGTCCTCCTTCTTGATGGAGGCAAGGATAGACTGGTCGATGGCCTTCTGGTCGCTGGCGCGGGCGCTGGCGACAACCTTCTTCTATTATAACGAAAAGAACAAATTAGCATTCCATTTTTGATCTGTTGTGGTTTTCCCAGGTAGATGTCGGTACGTACCTGGGGCTTCTCGCCCTGCTTGAAGAAGGCCTCCTCGGTCTTCTGCTCGGCCTTCTTGTCCTTGGTGAAGTATCCGGGAGCGGAGGTCTTCTCAATGGTCTTGGCGTCGACACCGCTGATGTCGACCTTCTTGGAGGTGGCGATGACGTAGCGGGAGTTCACGCGGCGGAGGGGAACACCGTTGATCTTGAAAGGTCCGGTGACAAGGAGGACACCCTGGTCGAGGGACTTGAGAAGGATGACACGCTTGCCACGGAAACGGCCAGCGAGGAGGATCAGGATGGTGCCGGGAACGAGGGTCTCGCGGACCTTAGCGGGACGCAGAGTCTTGCGAACCTGTTGATGGAACGAGTCAGTATCTCATGCAACACAGATAATTCAATTGAACGATGCCAATTGCCATGGCTAGATCTTCCCCGGATGATATGCGGTTCACACAAGAATTGAAGATTGACTTGACGGTGGGTTCTCTGACCGCACATTCTCCGTAATTCAATGTGCATCTTCAAAAAAATGCGCATGGTGGTCGCAATCATCCAGGCAAGTCTTTGCCAGTCGTATATCCTCCTCTTTTTCCTTGGTGTGTTTGTTCATAGGGTGTACTGACTTTCTTGGGCTGCGACTGATCATCCACGGGGTACCACTTCTGGGCCTTGTCGGCGGGCACGACCCTCTGGCTCTTCCCGAACTGCTTCGTCTGGCCGTCCGACATGATGGCTGCTGGCGAAGGATGAATGGTTGTCGGGTTGGTTGTTGGAGATTGGAGGTGAGGACTTGGACTGCTAGCGGAGACGGCTCCAGTGCGGGAATTCTTCGAGGGTTGTGCGGACAAAGCCCTATCACGTGTTTAACCGAAGAACCCTAGCGCCACTTCTGGAAGGTGACTCAGCCATGGACACCTTAGGCCTTAGGCCCCCAAAATAGGGCTGAGTGTACATACCATGTGCGCAGAACCACGGCTAGTCACAAACAACTGACGTATCCCGCTCAAAGCTTCTGTCTGTTTCTGTATTGGCTATCTCCCTCATCCCTCCACTTCTCTATCCATCCACCTGGAGTGGCTCAATTGTGTCAATACATTTCTTTCAATCGCTAGAATATCACCCAGCCACAAGTTTCCGCCATGTCGATAGCTCCCATCATCACCTTCAAAGCAGGTATCTGCGACCTGGATGTACGTGAGCTTGTTACTTGACGATCAACCCATCATATGGGTCCATCTATGTGTGTATTGAAAATATACTGATTAACCTGGTACAGACCACTACCGGCGCTGTGAAGCCCAAGCCTACCCCAGGCTACCTCTACCTTTACTCCGAAGATGATCTTGTGCACTTCTGCTGGCGCCCACGCAGCGCCTCCCTCGACGACCCCGAGCTCGATCTTGTTATGATTCCCTCAGATGGCAGCTTCACACCCTTCAAGCCCTCTGGAAAGGATGCCACAAATGGCCGTATCTTTGTATTGAAGTTCTCTTCCAGTTCCCAGCGATATTTGTTCTGGATGCAGTCCCAGTCTCAACACGAGAACGGTGACCTTAGCTGGTTCAGCCCCCGTGACCTGAAGCTTGGAGAAATCGTCGATGTCCTGCTGCAGGGTGAGGATGTCGACGTGGAGCACGAGATCGCCAACCTGCCTCGCCGATCTTCGGGCGACGACGACGAGACTATGGAGGACGTGGATGAACATGAGCAACCCCACCACGGTGCTGGTAGCGGTGGTGCTGGACCGGATGCCACTGGAGGTGATGTTCGCGAAGAGGGTCAGGAATCACGCGAGGGTGGTGCCGATGGTGGACGAGCGTAGGTACATATCTCTCACAATCTTCATTGGGGCCATTGAAGCTAACATTTGTTCTTAATCCATCTACAGTGCACCCACAGACTCCAATCCATCATCGGTAGTCCAGGACTTCTTGAAGTCCCTGGGCGGCCAGAGCCAGAGCCAATCCCAAGATCCTGAACGACCATCTACGACACTCCAAGACTTACTTCCTCCCTCGACTACACTACAATTCATCGATTCTGCTGATACCACCACTGCTGATCATCTACTGAGCTTCCTACCTCCCGCGCTGCTACTGCTGGCCCAGGGCAATGCCGAGGCTTCTGAAGCTGACACGGACCCCGAACTTGCCCAAGCTGCTCTCCTCTCCCTTGAACTCCCCCAGAAGAAAGACATTCTCCGCAAAGTGCTTCGTTCCCCCCAATTCACGCAAAGCTTGGCTAGCCTTACCGTGGCTCTCCGCGATGGTGGATTGCCCAGTATCAGCGAGGCCTTGCAGATCCCCGTTGCCAATGGAGGATTTATGCGGAGAGGCGGAGTACCCCTTGGTGGTGGCGATGCGGTAGACGCGTTCCTAGATGGCGTCCGGCAACATGTTAAAGATAAGGATTCTCAGATGGACACCGACTGAATCATAATGCATCTGTTTGTGTTTCACTTGTTTTAGTTTGTAGAACTATTTTTGGAAGAACCCCACCAGGCTACTTTTTTTTCCGTAAGGCGTCGTCAGCTGAACAATCATAGGTGTGAATAACCAGCGCAGTGGGAAGAAACCAAAAGTCAAGTCTTGTAGTGTATAGCGGAGAGATTCGTGTATAGATGTAAGGCGGGCATTCCGGGGGGGGGTTGAAGCGCATGCCGACGTCTCTTAGTGCAATCGCGATCCCGACATTGGCCTAATTCATCAGCCCCAGGGGTCTTATCCTACACTTCTTCTCATCCTTGTATTTCCAGTGTTGTCTTCTTCTCTGCACATTGTACAATTCACCCTGCCCTCGCCTTCAACACGAACCCGTGTCGCGACCGTGTCTGACAACCCGCCCAGCCTGCGATGTCTGCGATTCGGTAATATTTAATCTTGCCTGACGATGGCGCCAAGTAACCAGAGCCCTGGCAATGAAGAGAACGCTCCGCCCAATCAGATTCCCCTTCAAGATCTCTCGAAACCAGGAGATGCAGCCTACGACCGGGGGCGAAGCCCGCGCGGCAGCCTCTTCTCGCGACCATCGATGATGGGAAGGGGATCGCGGAGGACATATGAAAGTGTCGCTGAGGAGTCTCCTATTGATTCGGCTGGACCGAGCAGGAATCCCTTCCGACCAACACAAGGCCATGCGGAGATTGCCTCGCCGCTCGACGACGTGGGCGGATTCGCGCAAGCCATGTCCTCGGTTGGCCTGAACTTCGATGGACCACAA
The DNA here is from genome assembly GCF_028828085.1 of Penicillium nucicola. Taxonomy (NCBI): domain Eukaryota; kingdom Fungi; phylum Ascomycota; class Eurotiomycetes; order Eurotiales; family Aspergillaceae; genus Penicillium; species Penicillium nucicola. Next base: position 3,342,817 of record NW_026643127.1, read on the forward strand.
TCAAGAGCTTCAATGTCCGGTCCCTCGGGAAGTCGTGGGTTTGACGACTCTGCTTCCGATCTCGATGTTGTGCCTCTAGACCCTTACGACCCCCACGATCCCCACGAATACCATATACCCGCGGACAATGATGATGATAGGGCTGGCCTGACAGATCCTCGATATCTGCAGCCGATCAGCGGAGCCGCGGGCACGGAGGGACGGCGGAGCAGCGACACTGGTGGTCACTCTCTTCAGTTCGGCGGTTCCCGGCTAGGTGACGATCTGCCTCACCTGGAGGACGGGTTGGGAAGTCGTCGTGGCAGCAGTGTTCGTGACCGGTCACGCTCGCTGTCTCCTTCTGCATCTGGAGGAGCTTTGCAGCGCGCTAGCTCCATGGTGAAGTCCATGTCGCAGCGTGTGGTCAACTTGAGTAATGAGCCGGAAGTTGTACAGCAATCAATTGAGAGGGAAGAACTCAATAAGAATGCCCGAATGGATGGGCCTCCGGTTCTGCCTGCAATGGTAGACTTTGAAGACGTTCTTCCAGAGGAGACAACTCAATCCACCACAGAGAAGCGTGCCTCAAGCAGACTATGGAAAAATCGCAATAATCCGTTCAGAGGCAGGTCACTCGGACTATTCGGACCAGACCATCCCCTTCGACTCTGGCTGTGTGATATCCTTGTTCATTCGTTCATGGAGCCCTTCATTTTGATTGTCATCGTTATCCAGACCATCTTGTTGACCGTTGAAGACGCGCTTCCCAATTACCCCGATTCAGTGAGATGGGGAAGCAGCAAACTTGATTACGTTTTCCTTGTCATTTTCATCATATATACCTTTGAGATAGTCGCCAAAATTCTGGTGTCTGGACTTATCTTCAACCCCGTCGAGTACAGTACATTGAATCGCACTCTCGGCGTCAGGAAAGCCATAGCGGAGAAGGGCAAGAACCTGATCACTCCGCATCGACAGGCTACTACTAAGAAAGCATCCATGCTACCGGTCGAACCGCAAACCTCGATTCTGCGATCATTCACCGGAATGAATGGACTAGATCCTGAAGTCTACGATGACCCATTACATAAACGCCGCGTTAGGCTTGCCCATCGTGCGTTTCTCCGACACTCTTTTAATCGCCTGGATTTTGTAGCAGTGATTGCTTTTTGGACTTCTTTTATCCTCGCTCTTTCTGGCGTGGAGAAAACTCGTCAACTGTACATTTTCCGCATGCTTAGCTGCCTTCGTATCTTACGTTTACTTGCCATGACCAATGGTACTTCGGTAAGTCTTCTTATTGAGGAACGGTGACATATGAAATACTGACTATCGCCCTATAGGTTATTCTTCGAAGTCTCAAGAGAGCAGCTCCTCTGCTTGTACACGTTGCCTTTTTGATTGGCTTTTTCTGGCTTCTATTTGCCATCATTGGCATACAGAGCTTCAAATCTAGCTTCCGGAGAACTTGTGTTTGGATCGACCCCGAAGGAAAAAATAATTTCACATTAAATAATGCATGGGATACACTACAATTCTGCGGTGGATACATCAGCAACACGACTGGAGAAAAGATGCCGTGGCTTGACTCAACCGGATTGAACTCAGGATTCAGCCCCAAAGGATACCTTTGTCCACCGGGGTCTTTATGCATAGAAGGCGACAATCCGTACAAGGGAACATTTGGCTTCGACAACATCCTTCACTCATTGGAAATGGTATTTGTTATCATGAGTTCCAATACATTCACTGATCTGCTGTACTACACCACCGACAGTGACTACCTCGCGGCAGCTCTATTTTTTGCATGCGGTCTTGTCATTTTGAGTCTATGGCTGGTGAATTTGCTTGTCGCTGTTATTACTCACTCGTTCCAGGTGATCCGAGAAGAGAGCAAGCGCAGTGCCTTTGCTGTTCAACAAATTGATGCTGTCGAGGAAGATGAGACAGTAACTCGAAAAATCAGCCCTCTCAAGCGAATCTATGACCAAACCGAATGGATCTGGGTCTTGTTCATCATTTTGGACCTCATTTCACAAGCGCTGAGAAGTTCGACCATGTCCGCCCGCCGTGCGCAGGTCATCGATACCACTGAGACTGTGGTCACTCTGCTTTTCCTGGTCGAGATTATCCTACGTTTTGCCTCAGATTGGCGAGTATTTCATCACAGGCGCCGCAATTTGACAGATCTTCTCCTTGTCATAATAACCTGCATCATTCAATTGCCGCCTATTCACAACTCAGGCCGCGCATATACAGTTCTTACTCTATTTCAGATATTACGGGTCTACCGGGTTGTCCTGGCATTTCCTGTGACAAGAAAGCTGATCATGGTTGTCTTTCGTAACACCGTCGGTCTGCTTAACCTTATCTTGTTCCTCTTCTTGATGACTTTTCTCGCTGCAATCTTCGCAACCCAGCTGTTCCGAAGCCAGATACCATCCGAAGATGAAGGCGGTAACACGATCATGATCACATTTGGAAACATTTACAACTCGTTTTTGGGAATGTACCAAATCCTCTCAAGTGAGAATTGGACAACCATCCTCTATAACGCCACTGCATACACGACCGACTTCAATACAGCATGGATTTCAGCGGCGTTTATCATCTTGTGGTTCATCGTTGCGAATTTCATTGTCCTAAACATGTTCATTGCTGTCATTCAAGAGAGTTTCGACGTGTCAGAGGATGAGAAACGGCTGCACCAGGTCAGAGCATTCCTGGAACAGAAACAAGTTCACGGAGCACCCCAAGGAACCTTGGCTCTTTCAAAGATCTTCCGCTTCGGTCGAGATTCAGCCCGGTATAAGGATCCACTTGATCACGGTCCCGCGGCGTTGGAAATGTTACTCAAGGATGCTGTGGTGCAGGAGTTTTTGGACGAAGAGGAAGGCAAGCAAGACGAACAACCAAAAGGCACACGAAGGGATAGCACATTGCACGACAACCGGGCTCAGGATACTGTTCAACCCGGTTGGATCTCACTTATGTGGACCAAGGCCTCCACCCTCGTTATGCGTCGAGAGCCGAACCCTTTCTATTCAAAGTTGAAGTTCTCCAGGGCCTATGAGGAGCTGGACCCAAGAACCATGGCAAGAGAAGTCGTCACTGCGGCGGAACAGAGAAAGCGGGACCAGCGCGAGTTTTTAGTCAAGCATCCCAACTACAACAAATCGCTCTTCCTTTTCTCTCCGAACCATCCTGTTCGGAAGTTGTGCCAACGCATTGTTGGCCCCGGACGTGGTCACCAACGAGTGGAGGGCGTCGATCCTTACAAACCGTTGTGGTATGCCTTTTCGGCATTCATCTACGCAGCAATTGTCGCAATGGTTCTTCTTGCTTGCATCACAACGCCACTATACCAGCGGGAGTACTTCCGCACTAATCGCAATTGGTTCGTCTATACAGATTTAGGCTTTGCCGTTGTGTTTTCTGTCGAAGCGACAATCAAGGTCGTGGCCGATGGCTTCTTCTGGACGCCGAACGCATTTTTCCGAAGCTCATGGGGCTTTATTGATGGAATTGTGTTGATCACCCTTTGGGTCAGTGTTGGCGGATCGCTCAGAGATGACTGGAGTGTCTCCAGAGCGATTGGTGCCTTCAAAGCACTGAGGGCTCTGCGTCTATTGAATGTCAGTGACAGTGCCAAGGACACTTTTCACTCGGTCATTATTGTTGGTGGATGGAAGGTTGTGTCTGCTGCGGCCGTCTCCATGAGTTTCTTGATTCCATTTGCCATCTATGGTATCAACCTCTTCAACGGGCAGATGATGAGCTGCAGTGACGGTGATTTCGCTGGAAACCTGACCAATTGTGTTGGTGAGTTTGCCAACTCGCCCTACAACTGGGATGTTCTCTCCCCACGCTCTGTAGACAACGCATTCTACGACTTTGACAATTTTGGCGACTCTCTCTTCATCTTGTTCCAGATTGTATCTCAAGAGGGCTGGATCGATGTGCAGGAAAGCGCTATGGGAATTACTGGAAAGATGATGCAACCGCAAGATATGATCGCACCAGAGAACGGATTGTTCTTCGTTGTATTCAACTTGCTTGGAGCTGTGTTTGTTTTGACGCTGTTTGTGTCTGTGTTCATGCGCAACTACACAGAACAGACTGGCGTTGCGTTCTTGACTGCCGAACAACGTTCCTGGTTGGAATTGCGCAAGCTCTTGCGACAGGTATCTCCCTCGAAACGCTCATTCGACGACGAGAGCAAGAAACTGCGGCTCTGGTGCTATCGAATTGCAGTCAAAAAGCATGGCCGATGGGCGACATTTGTGACTTTGATTCTTTGCGTCCACTTGCTTTTGCTAGTGCTGGAGTATTATCCCGAGCCTGCTTGGTGGGAACTGGTTCGCAGTATTATATTCTTTGCGTTCATGTTTGTTTACGCAGGAAATGTGATTATTCGGCTGATTGGCTTTGGTTGGCATCGGTTCAGTCGAAGCTCATGGGATCTTTATTCTCTCCTGGCTGTTCCCGGCGCTTTCAGCACTTCTATCATGACCATTGCATACAATAAAAGCCATGTGGTAGTTGAGCTCAACAAGCTCTTCCTCGTGTCGGTTGCTTTGCTGCTTATACCACGAAATAACCAGCTTGATCAGCTCTTCAAGACAGCTGCAGCCAGTCTGTCTGTGATTGGCAATCTTCTAGCTACCTGGTTCGTTTTGTTCTTGGTCTATGGCATTGCGATGAATCAAGCCTTTGGGCTTACCAAATTCGGCGAAAACGAAGACCACAATATCAACTTCCGCGATGTACCCAAGTCTCTGATCCTGCTATTCCGAGCCAGTTGCGGAGAGGGTTGGAACCAACTCATGGAGGACTTTGCTACTATGGTCCCACCATTTTGCACATACAATTCAAACTTCCTCGACGATGACTGTGGAAGTCCGGGATGGGCCCGATCCCTCTTCATCTCGTGGAACTTGATCAGTATGTATATCTTTGTCTCATTGTTTGTGTCTCTTATCTTTGAGAGTTTTTCCTATGTCTACCAACGGAGTAGCGGGCTGTATGCTATCAGTCGCGAGGAAATCCGCCGATTTAAGCAGGCCTGGGCCACGTACGACCCAGATGGAACCGGGTTTATCACCAAGGAGCAATTCCCTCGCCTTCTAGGAGAATTGTCAGGTGTCTTTGCGACACGCATCTACGAGGGCGAGTTCTCGGTTGGAAGAATTCTTGACCGGTGCCGAGTCGAGCCTCACAGGAACTCAATGGTTTCATTGCATGAGCCACGGCCGCCTGTTCAACCGACCTCCCGTGTTGCGTCCGGTGTGAATCTCGACGAGCTCTCTCGAATCATATCACAAATCCCTGTGCAAACCATTCGAGCGAGACGTGAGCGGCTGAATACTTTCTACGAAGAAGTTTTGGTGTCCGCAGATCCTGATCGCGGCATCTCCTTCCACCAGTGCCTGATGATTCTCGCCCATCACAATGTCATCAGCGACAGCAAGAGCTTGCGTTTGGAGGAATTCTTGCGACGCCGGGCACGCTTACAGCGCGTGGAGGAGGCTGTCCGCCGGAACACCGTCGTCGGCTTCTTCGATACCCTCTACTGGTCTCGCCAATTCCGCCGCCAAGTGGAACGCAAGAAGTCTGGCCGGATGAGCGTCATCCCGACATTCACCGTGCCCGAGATCTTTGTCGATGACCCAGTTGACGACTCTGATGAGCACGATGAGCCCGGTTCTGGAGCCATGACTCCACAAACTCAACCAGAATTTGATTCTGTTTTCGCACCCATGCTCTCGCCGGTCTCCCTTCACCGACGAGCAGAGTCCAGCCCAGCTGCTCGCCACGATACCTTGCCTCGGATTGACACCAATCTGATTGGGCGGGCGTCTGGGGCCAGCACGCCGACAAGGGAATGGTCAAGTATCAGTCCCTCCCGTACTCCGCAACACATGTATGGGGATCGCACCTCCTTCGAAACCCATGCATCGCTCGAGGCTTCTTCTGCCACGCGTTCTCGTCAGAATAGCATCATGAATGTACAGGGAGTCATGAATTCGTTGGACAACTCCGCCTGGGGTGAGAGTCTGCGACGAAGTTTCACGCAACGGCGACCGGGCGACCGATCGTCTGATTAGAATGTGAATGTTGGGTATGATGATCTATGGGGAATGTTGATCTTTTCACGACATGAGTAGAATGGAGCGGTATAGATGCATTGGAGGGGTTTGGTCTGCACATTCTCTTTTTTTTTTCCTTTTTGGCATGCCTTTGGATATATACACTAGGGCTGCTCTCTTATGTGGCGCTTTTTCTTTGGTTCGACTCAGTTTACTGTATACTACTCTCTTTGAGAGATTCTTGCATAGCAACGGCGTGGGATGCCATGCTTTTATGAAGCCATCGAACTATACTATTGACAATGATTCACTATAATCTATAAGCTCTAACTTTACAGAGATTTGAACTGGGCACATCAACTATAAAAAGGACTTGCATGGCTGAGTCAAGTGGGTCGAACTAGTGAATATTGGATATCGCCGAAAGAGGAAATTAGTTGGATGAACATCATTTCGACGGCTACATCATCTCTCTTTCTGGGACAATTGCATTCATAGATGGACCCAGAGATCATGAGGAGTTCCCTATGGACACCGACCTGGAAATCACCCCGTCTGGTTCCTGTTTGCAGGGACAATTACATTCATCCGCATGCGTCGACCGCGCCCAATCCGTGTCTCAACTCTCCCTGCAGCACAGTCCTTGCAGTGAATTTCGACTTGACATTCATATATTCCAACTGATTCCCTACTTCAACTCACCTTCAACCCTACTTAACCTCTTCCACATCACCTCTCATCTATTATGACAACAACCACATAACCACATCACACCACTATACCACCATACCACCATAAAATACCCGAAAAGCCTCACATCACCCGAAACCAATACGCAAGATGCACCACCTACCATCGCCCTTCCTCTCACTGAGCACATCCTTCCGCCGCTCGCGCAACTCCAAATCACCCAGCGAAGCCTCAAGCCCGCCCAGCTCAACAACAACATCGCCACCCTCCTCACCCACCTCACGGCACTCGCCACCACATGGCTCCCCCCACCACCTCTTCAATCTCACCTTCCACCCCTCCAGAATCCACTCGCGCACCTCGCGCGATCAGCAGGAGAGTTTTGCACCCCACACCTCTCATCCCCACCCCGACCTCCCGCTCCACGATGCAGCCCGCAACACCGTCAGTGTCCTGCCCTGCGCCGTCTTGCGAGGTCGCTCGTCGATGATGGTTGTCCGCCGCAGACCGTCCGCCATCGATATGGCGCTCAGTGAGGAGCAGTCGCGCTGTGACGGGAATTCCATTGAGCGGCAGGGGTTGGGTTTGATGGAGCCAAGACCGGTGGATCTGCAGGGGCGGGTCGGGGAGGTGCAGCCCCGTTTTGTCATGGGCGGCATCTTTGAGGTTATGGAAGGTCGTGCTTGATGGTTACTTTTTCTTGCCTTTGCTTTTCTTTTTAGATCTTTTTGAAGCTGTGATACTCATTGCTGCTGGACTTTTATTGTTCTTAATTTCTTGGTTTGGTTCTTGCGCGAGTGAATATGCATTTTGCCTGGAGTTGGGGTTTCCGCTTGCGGACAAGAATGTGAGATACGTTGTTGTATAGTTGTTTGTTACTGGAAATATATGACACAGACTGTACTTTTGCCTCGGATCATACCAGGGTTTTGGACCCTTGCTGCCAATTTCTGCCGAATGTACCTTTATTTAATGGAGTTTCTGCTCGAACCCTAATCTCGTGGCTATAGATATATAAGTTATACCTTGCCTACTGCCTAACCGATAGGCCAGCAATAGTGAGACAACCATGAGATAGCTTGCCCAACTACAAATCTTGTTTCTGTGGATTAGTACAGTCGTAAATTTGTTTGATAACTGGTTCATCTCGTGGTGCATCCCGCTTCACTATTATTAAGTTAAATTACGTGAAGCTAACTAAACTAACTTATCACAAAAGCCCAAGTTCTCGGATACACCGCTCATTAATAAAAAATATGGATCTTGATATTGACAATTCTAACAACAAAGATTCAATACAGATAAGGTATTAGCGTAAAAAAAGCGCCGGGATGAACATTTCAAGGCGAAACGAAATCCAAGACGCCCATAGACAAGCAATGCTATTCATACAATATGGTGATCATCAAAGTCATGCAATGTTGTGTATCATGAAAAAAAGAGAAACAAACTCGCTGAGTGCTGAACGCTGTGAATGCAGATATGGTAAGTCAAGAGATATCATATCTCCTAAGATTTGGTGTGTTGGCCTTTGCGTTGGTTAGGCCAGAGCTGTCCGCGGCAGTTGGATTCTCCGCAGAGGCATCGGACCGCTGCTGGATCCAGCTTACGTCGTCCCTTGTGGTCTTTGGGCTCGTAGTCACTGTCGTCGCTTTCGTCGCTGTCTTGAGTGGCCGGGTTGTAGTCAAAGGTCAACTCAGTGCCAGCGGGAATATTGCGAAGAGCAAAGAAGGCAAGGGTGTAGACTTTGGTATCGGCATGGGAGGTCGTCTGCACCGGAACGATCTTGCAGTTAGGGTTGCAAGAGTGGTTGATAAAGCGAGTGACGGATCCAAACTTGCGTCCATCGATGACATTCATTTGTTCTTCGCTATCGTCGTCATCGACATACCAGTCTAGGGAGAAGAGGTATGACTGATTGTGAGATCCTTCGATAAGGCTCTCGCGGTCATCGGCCTCGTTTTTGGTAATGACTTCGCCGAGATAGCGATCAATGAACTGCCCGGTGACTATTGGGTCAGGGGAACGGAGACCTAACCCCATTATCATTAGTATTGATATATGAAACAAGGCCAAACAAGATAGGTCTTACCAAAGCCTCGTGCTCCAGCATCGAAAATTTGGAGCCGAACAGTTCTTCCCTTCTGAACAACATGGTTCCAGCAATTGTCAAGGCAACTGCAGAGCGAGTTGCATTCCATGATCAAAGCCTTTCGAGCAAGGAACTCACGGGATGCCACGATGAAACCGGGTCTATCATTAGATTCTCCGTACGTGACGATTCGGTCTTCGCTGTCCTTTTCTTGGTCTAAACAGTCGCACGAGAGAATGGAACATTTGCCATCATCACAAGAACAGCCAAAGTTGTATTCCTCCTGAACGCGAAAGACGCCCGGGCGGTCAATGTAGTCATTGATGAATTCGAAATTGTCGGCTAGCTGGGCGAGAAGCTTGGGGTCCTGGACAGCAGTGGTAACGGGAGGACCGTTGATTTGGCTGAGCTTCTTCTCAAGGTTGGCACGAATGGCAACCAAGTGCTGTTTCGAGGTCACAGGCGAGAGATTAAGAGGCTTGTCTGATTTGCAGCTAAAAGATAATGGGTAAGAGCGGCGGTCGACAGGTGCCCGCGACTTAGGGTATGCTGCGCTAGCTATTCTCTTTTCCTCATCGTTTGTTGGAAAGAACTGCTCATTGATTCCTTGAATTGATTTTTTCCGGGCGATATCAATTAGTCGCTTTTGACCAGATGTTGGTGAAGGAATCACCACACTGAATTGCGACTTTGGTGGGAGCGTAGGTGAAGGAGTGGGTGTTGTGGGATGAGCATGGGAAATACGGCGTGCAAGCTTGTGTGGAACATCACTGTCTGATGTATCAGATTGGCTTGAACTTGCTGCGCTCTTTCTCTTTGTCGAGTCCACTCCATCCATTAGTCTCTGGTAGGTGATGCTAGGACCAAAAAGGGCTTTGGTGATAGTAGTATGAGGCTGTTTGGACCGCTTAGTAGCATTTGTGCCAGGCTAGAGACAGAGGGTTAGCACACAAAAAAAAACTAGAGGTAAGGTGGAAAGGTTCAAGAAAAATTAAACAAAGAGCCCTATACGCCACACGTGGAGGGTCTTTGTTTTGATAGTCGAGGTCAAAAGAAAGAACCCTTGGCAATGAAATGTGTGGGGCAGAGACAAAGGAAAGGAAAGGGGTTAAGGGCACAAAAAAGACAAGCACTCACTTCGATGTTTTCGATCTCTATTTCGCTGTCCCCAGTCAAATCAATGAGCATTTGGTGATTGGCCGGTTGGCCAAGCGGCACGCGAGGCGACATCCCGATCCCTCAAGGGCTCCTGAGGCAAGGGACGTGATGACAGGCCGAAAAAAACCCCGACGACGCGTCGCGTGAAGCCGGGAGTAGCTTGACGGTAGGCTCCTCGAGGCAACCAATGGTGCCGAGCAATTCAAGAAGCGAAGGTCACAAGCCTACCTAGACTTCGAAGGCGGGAAGTCCTAGGCCTAGGCTAATGATTAAATCGATAGGGGTGAAAAAACGTCCAGGGACGCGAGAAAATTAGCACAGTAGAAACTTCACAACCTTCCGGTCAAAATAAAGCAAATTCGAAAGAAATAGGTCGTTGTGGTGGAATAGGAGAGAGGAAAGAAGTTTGATGAGTTGAGGTGGTCAAGGTAAAAAGTTGATGGTAGTTGCGGATTGATATTGCCGCTAAGGGGTGACCCACCCACCTGACTCAGCATTTCATTCTAGCCTAGCTACTTGAATGTCTATAGTACCCTAGTACACTCGATCTTTGATTTAGTTAAACAACTTTTACGTAGCTAACTTTCAAGTTGGTTTATCAAGCATATGGTCTAAAGAGTGTTCTCTAATTCCGAGTTGGTTAGGCCAGAAGCGACCGATGGTGGTTAGTCGTGTAGGATCACGTGACAGATGTCAACCAATAGCCGTTGAGATATATCCATTACTCATCATTTTAAATCTACTTTTTTCGGCGCTAACTTACGATCATAATATTTAGGTTGTCCTTAATTTTTGAAACCCGATTTCTAACATCCGACAGCCGCCAAAATGGCGGTTTAAATCACAAAGAAGATATATCGTAAGTGGTAACACGTGACATCGTAGGCGGGCTATCAGTATTCCCGATAAAACGATGTCATATTTAAGTAAGGGGCGATGCGTTTTCCACGAGCTATATAACAGGCCCGGCCCACCCCATTTATACCGAAGGTTCCAAACCTGAAAGTATTTAGGCAACGCCAGTCATTCGAGACCCGCGTAGAAAACACATCAGGTATCCTCTATCAAAATGACAGATCGGTATCAAATTACTAATAAAATAATTCATTAGCCATATTTTCATAGATAGGATAATAATCAGCTTCTATCCGGCTTGAGTGTCCTCATTACCTCATACATACTGTTACGGACATACCAGGCACCAATCAGTATGGGGCCGCAACTTGTTGATGGGCGGTCATGGACCAGTCGATCAACCGACCCACCAGGATCACGTGACGAGCAGTCAGGAAGATTACACCACAACGCTAGGTGCCGGTAAAGCCACTTACGGCCCCCTCAGCACAAACACATATTCTCCCCCATAAGAATATCGGAATTACGTCAGCCTAACCACGTGACCATGCAGGTAGTAGATGGGTATGATGGTATACGGGTAGATCCTGCCAAGGCGCATCTACCAGTCTACCATCTACCATTCTACCAGGAAAGAACTAGGGATATATAGGACCTCATGTATCTAGTTTAGTTCTTCGTGTTCAATCATCCATTGTTACTTGTGTCTACTGTTCAGAAACCTTTGTGACTCGTATAACTTGATTATAACTTGACAACACCACGGGAAGGCCTATATCTCGGTATAGACTAACTCGGCGCTCTACTTGGCATCGCTCCTCGATACCCTCAAAAGGACTTAGCCCGTATAAGACCTGCTAGGCAGCGGTACGGTTGAGAGACAGATCGTTGAGGTTGGGAGTCGGCACGACAGGCAAGTATAACCTAAGGAATCTTCTAACATAGCGACGACCCGGAAGCAAGTGCGTAACACATACCATATTATCACGGACTAGCTACTTTTTTTATATTCGCTCAAATAAGTATAAGCTCTATATCTTCGTATGACGTCATTATCGCGTACTTCGTATAAAAGGCCAGCTGTTTAGAAAAGCATCACGTCCATCTTGAGAACTAGACCCAGAAGAAGAGTATCAATAGCACTATTCATTCCTAACTGCCTAAGATTTCCATTCCTCTATCTGCTTGACAGGAAGTCTACCGGCAAAAGACAAGTCAACCGTTTAATCCAAGCTCGAATACCCAAAGCCTTGTCGGAACCAGTCAACTGGTGGGTGCCAAAATTGGCCAGGAGGGCCCCACCGGGCGGTGTTCACACCCCAACTCTGGCGCCGCCCCGGTGGCAGTAGCGGTAATCACCTCATAACCCCGGGGGGCCCTGCCCCTAGCCGCTGACCCCCAAGGGTATCGCCCCAAGGGCGAACCTAGCATTGTGTCTTGGGACCCCTGACGGGTAGGTATCCCCACGCCCGAACGCAGCGGGTTTGCCCCTGTAATCCAGCAGCTCTCGGGCCAGTTTTCAGATTGAGATTTTCTTTCGACCTCGGACTTTACCCGAGTTTATTTTTTATTTTTTATTATTATTGGTCATGATGCCTAGTCAACAAAACAGTATTTGGACCTATATCCGCCTAGGATGATTTCTCTTGAGTGATTGAGTGGGAAGTTATTTATGATAATTTTATATCAAAATTCGAAAAGCCTGGTTGGTACGTACATTTTGTAGTGCCTTCCAGGCCAAATCTTGTCCAACCTAGAGCTTACTAGTTAACTATCTTTTCCATATGATCCTCGCCCGGGGCACAGAGGGTGAAAAGCTTGCTACTTTTTCTTGAGAAGTACGCTTTTCTTTACAGAAAATACGAGAAAGCTTCAAAGCAATAAGATATGATGTATGCAGCCATTTGTACCTGGAGCGACGACATAAAGTTCATGATAATGTTCAAGAAAAAGGCACAACACCATCCCCCGAGGCCTGACAACAACCCGCAACAAACAACCAACAGATGGCGTGCATGAACAAGAAAAAAACGCTAGCATTCACAAATTCTTTTTGACTCATGTCTTATATCCACCGTGTAGACCGAAGAGCAAATCTAGGGTAACACATATCGAAATAGGCGAGTAGCAAGTGCATAAACGCAAAACATAACACAAAAACTCAAACGGGGCTAATAAAGACAAATGACTTCTTCGTTAAAAAGATAGGGAAACGAGAAGGGGAAATCTGGACATGCAATGATAACGGGACAAAGCTAATGGATGCTCGTGCGGATGCGTCGTGGGTAGATGTAACTAAAACAAATGGACAAGGGGGCGCTAGAAAGCACAGCTACAGTCTTGTCAAGCAATGCGATATTCGGCCAAGTTCTATACCAGATAGAACCGGCTACAGTCGTAACGCATCGAGGATCTTCTTCGCCATCTCGCGGTACTGCCACATGCCACCAGAAACCTTCTTGAACTGAATACCATGCAAGGAGAAGAGAGGAACCTTGACGATCAGAATTTCAAAGCGGAGGACAAGGTTCTCTCCGGTGTCGCTCTGCACACGTGTAGTGGTTTCGCCAACGACCCGTTCGCCGGCCTGCTGGTTATCTCGTGCAACATATTCATCGGAGGCGTCCGAATTCGTGGTGAAGCTGCGATCCGGTGCTGCTTGAGCGCGGCGAAGTTTGGAGGACGCTGTGCGGGCGTCGCTCTGGCTTTCGTCATGACCCAGCAGTCCACCGAAGCTGATGCGCCGGCGGTGTCCGGAGACTGGACCCTGCCTGTCTGGACTGGGCGGGGCTACATCGATTACCTTGTCGAGATCAATGCTTGGGGCGTGTCGGCAGCTAAAGCCGCCCTTGATCTCGACATATTCAACGGCCAGCTGTCTCAAGACACGAATAATATCGGACCGAATGAGGGGTAATGGTTTGCTGCTAGTGGTCGAAACACTGAAAAGACCCTTGAGGAACACGGGCTTGGACAGATCTTCGCCTTCGTTGGCGCTCTCCAGCGCAGTACCTGCACCAGAGATGTCTGCATCGGTCTCTTCGGGGACATTAGCCTCGCGGGTAGCTTCCCGTCGAGCCCGACGTGCCTGAATACTTTCCCGGCGGGCATGACCAAGGGACATTGTGCGTGCCGTGTGTGTGCGTCCACCGGTCCTACCAGTAGGAACAACGTCCTTCTGGTCATTTGGCGCAACTTGATCAGAGCCACTGGTCGAAGGAGGCTGGCGGTCAGCCGGAACGTCAATGGCATCGGCATCGCTACTCCGTGCAGCCCTTCGGGTTCGGTAGTCAGCTGAGTTAACACTGGTTGATCTCTCCAAGAATTTGTTGGACCTGGCGGTACGATCCACCGAGTTGGGAGCCGTCAAAAGGTCCTGTTGTGGTTGACTGCTATTTGAAGAGACGCCACCCGGGGAAGGCTCCGCTCGCCGAGTCCTTCGAACACTGAAGCCACGATTGATTGGAGATGCCGAATCGGCTGGTGGTTGGACGCTGAGGGTAGGAGTGTTGGGGGTGCTTGTACGTTCACGTTCCATATCACGGCTGCGGTCTTTGGTTCTGCGAGTACTGAAGCGTCTCAAGAGACCGGCGGCGGCGCTTTCCTTCTTTGCTGGTGTGTCGTGTTGCGATATTTGGACTGCATGTGCCGATGGAGACGAGGAATGGAGAGTCTTCATTCCCTCTGACACCTCGTCCTCGCCATGGGTGCGGGCCCGTGGGCGGGATCTTCTTCCTGTATCCTTGTCTCCGGGCAGGTGGTACTGATTTGTGTGAGCGGCCTCCGGGGCCTGCAAATCAGGCACTTGAACATCACCAGGAGTCTGACGAAGACCAAGGGCTCCAGGCCGGGCTTCAGTGCGCTCACGGTCAAGCTTCTCCTTGACTAGATGGTATGTGGAGACAAGAGGACTATAAGCGTTCAACGGGTCATTTCCTAGCTGCACTGCCTCAGCCGAAGGCGCGGAGAGAGTATCGCGACTGGCCGCAGAGTTTCGCCGTTTATAGAAATCGAATACTCCGCGCTTGCGCTCTGCCTGGTTGAGTGCGGGTTGTTGTTCACGGAAGTTGAGTCTAATAGCGTGTTGATAGTCCTCTGACTCCAAGACCTTGGTTAACTGAGATGTAATGTATTCGGGAGGACCGAAATCGAAGCCAGTCATCTTCTCGATAACCTCTTGGTCCAGAGGCAATTGCAGAGGCTCGCGATGGGGAAGGTAGTTTTCCGGAGGAGAGCTGAAGCCCTTGTTCATCCATGGATGGGTCATGATTTCAGCCAAGCTGGCACGTTGCTTTGGGTCAGTGACCAACATGCGAGAGATGATGTGGCGGCACTCTGCGAAGGAGTCAGTGATGAGTACAAGCGGAGGAGTATCTAGCTGAACTAACCTGTAGAGAGCCCCGGTGGATATTCAACGACACCTTTCTTGATTTTGGCATGCAACTGGGGCATGCTTTGATCGTCGAAAGGCACCTTTCCACAAACCAAGACATAAAGTACAATGCCAAAACTCCAGACATCCACCTCAGGGCCGGTATATTGTCTAGCCTGAAGCAACTCTGGGGCGGCGAAATACAGACTGCCACAGAACGTCTTCAAGAGACTGCGTGGAGAGAAGAGGTTGCTCAGACCGAAATCAATAATTTTGATATCACCAGTCTTGCTGATCAGAATATTCTCGATCTTCAAATCGCGATGCACGATACTGTTGCGGTGACAATAATCCAATGCGCTGGCGATCTGACGGGCAAACTTGCGCGCCTGCTTCTCCTTCAACTTGCCGTGGGAAATAATGTAATCCAGCATCTGACCACCATTGACATATTCAAAGAGCATATACCAGTGGTATGATGTTCGAACGACGTCGCGCATTCCGCAGATGTAAGGGTGGTTCACCAGGCTGACGATGGCGGCCTCTCGAGCAGTTCGGATTTCCTTGGAGCGATCAGCTCTTTCTGTTTCCCGGCTAGTGCGATGTTCCTCGGTTGAGAGTCGTGGGACGATCTTGATGGCAACCTGCGACCGATGTCAGTACTGCGTTCATTATTCAAATGCGTCGACATCACTGCGCATACCTGTTCTCCAGTTTCGGTGTTTTTTGCTAATTTGACCTTGCCCATACTTCCTGCGCCGATCGTCTTACCGAGAGCCCACTGCCCTGTTGGGGTTGTGATTGTGGTCCGACGTCGAGGCGCCGCGGCAGCTGCGGGGGCACTTGTTCCGGTCGCAGACTGCGCCGGTTCCTGGGTGGCAGAAGTGGACGCCATATCGAAGCTCTCTCTTTGCCGCTGCGATGAAGGTTGTCTCTGGTGCCTTCGGGTAGTTTCGGTGCGGGCAGTTGAGGGGCGTTCCTGAGACCGGTCAGAAGACGCTTCCCGGCGAGAAGGCATCCGCGCGACATTGGAAGCCTCAAAGTCACGACGAGCTACACTCTCTAGTGCAGCATGATTCGAAGGCGGACGTCGATCATGGGAGGCAGTTTTCGAGTGCGAATACTGGGTTTGTGGAGGGGGCTGGGATGTGTTGGATGGACGGACCGCCACACTCCGTGTCCGATGGGGAAGATCAGACGGCGCTCGCGATGGGCGAGACGAGGTTGAATGGCTTCGGACCACCGTCGGTACTTTGGGTGTCGGAGCAGACATACTCAAAACAGAGTAGTTGGAAGCGGTCAAAAGAATGAACAGGAGGGGAGCAACGAGAATCGCAGCCAGGCCTTGGGGGGGCCCAGGCACAAGAACAACTTCAAGTGTACAACCCAAAGTAGGAATGCAAACACGAAGATGAAAACGAGGAAGGAAAAGAGAAGAAACGAAGATGGAGAATTGGGGGGAGAGGGGGGGGAGGAAGAGGGCTGGATTGCGGAGATGGGCCTTCGGTAACGTAACTAAGCTCTCGCGTTGATACCCAAATTATGTTTGAGGCTGGATTTCACGGGAAATTCACCCCTTTTTTTATGTGACGTTGGGTATGATTGTTTTTTGACTTAGTTCTCAAGGCTTAGGCTACTGTCTACTGTACATTAAGCCAAGTGAGCCAGAGTCCACGTAACAGCTTATTTATGGGGAGCCCCAGACCGTTAGTCACCCGCACGTGACGTCAACTATAAATATCCGAGATCTATAGCTTTTACACTACACTTAACTGGTGCTTCAAGAATGTACAGTGTTTGGCACGGTAAAAAAATAGCCTCAACAGAAGGTTCAATTGCATGTCATCAATCAGCGGTCAAAGTATGTTAATGTTAGGCTTTCTCCGTGGCAGTGTGAGAAGCAAGAGATATCTATTAATCACAAAAGAGATCTCCGTTAGAAGCCCTCATTTCATCTTATATCGGACTTCCTACTACATGATCAAATCACCACTCAGCTGGCCCAAACGTCGTCCCCGATGCAACTGTCTTCCGGATCGCCGTGTACAAACTATCCTGTTTTTCGTTAGGACCCACTTCCCCAACGGTCTTTCTGTCGGTTCACTCACCGTGGTCTCAAAGGGAGCCGTATTCCCCCACCATTGAGGAACAGTGACATTCGGCAGAGTGATGGCAAAGAAGATAAGAATGGTAGATAGAACCAGACCAGAGTCAAGTCCAGCAGCGGTGACATAGTTGTAAGTATGCCACCAGCCGCCCCACCGGTGCCGAACCCAGTAGTTGAAGATGAGGCCGAACATGACCCATGAGAAAAAGCTGATAGGCGTTGCTCTGTATAGTTTTAGTAAATGGGAAGCATAGAACAAGCGCCGTGGAGATCGATAGTCTTACGGAGGTAACCACGCCATAGCACCTAGCATTCTGTAGTGATCATGAGCACGTTTCTTTAGAATAAGGTGATATGACTTACACTGGGGCATTGAGAAATCTGAGTTTAGAGCGAGGGAATGCTCGGATCAACAGATAGAAGGCAACAGGAAGGAGAGCCCCGAGGAGCCAGAACCACTGCATCTGTGAGTAGATTGCCCCGGGGCCAAACATACGCGTGGGCCCAATGACTCCTATGAGAGAGATCAGCAAATGGATAGAATCGAAACCGGATTTAATTACCCCAGACAATGCTAGACGAGAAAAATGTCCGTCCGTTTGGGCAGGTGAAATGGGCTGCTTGTGTACTATTGCTCATCGTTAATTAGTGTCATCTCGTGTTGAATAGCAGAAGACTTACGAGCTGCAAACTCCTTCAATATTCCCCAGAGTCCAGTTCATGACCGCAATTTGCACAATACTTGCCCAAATTGTGGCAATGACTTGACACATGAAGGTAACGCGAGGTGGAATTTTCATGTAGTGGGCCATCTATTATCGAACAGGGTCAAAGATGATCGTTTATGTTGGAATAGAGCGGCGTACCTTGAGATCACCGCAATATGTTTGTCTGTTCAACAGTTAGCACAAAACTCAGCTGAAATTATTTCTCTGGTCTTACGCTTGTCCCAGGGTGATGGTACTGAAAACCTTGAAAATCATGACTCCGATGGGTTTTCCCGGAATCATGAATCCAGCTAGAAAGGGCGACAAGACATTGAGGGCTATACAGGTTAGTTCTATGCAGTTAAGATAAGCTAGAGCCAGAACTCACACAACATAATGCTCGTGATAGCGAGAATCATACAGGTCGGAATCTATCTGCAATCAGCAAAAACAAAATACCCAGGCGGTCATTGTGCAAGACATACAATGAAAACAACGGCGAGGATGATCGAGACGAAAAACGCCCACCCTGTTATCCTTGTGAGTATAGATATTTAGACAGTGGTCCACACAGGTATACATACACGGGAGCTGAGTATCATATGCCAGAACTCCAGCCAGCCCTAATGCGATAGAGGCTAGGAACAATGACACGTACCACCAGTCGGGAGCCTCCCGATATTTCTTCATCAATGTGAAATGGATATCTGCTTCTTGTTCCCGAGAGGCTTTAAATTGGTACCAAAGCTCTTTTCGATGGAAGAGAATGGCGTGCACGATCGCTGCTGTAAGCGCAGCAAAAGAAAGACCATAGTTCAACGCAAATGTTGGAGCCAAGAACATGGGCGAGTAAGCTTTGTATTTTTCTTCGTCGAATGAGAAGCCAGGCCCAAGAATTCTGGTCACATTGTAAGAATTCTGAGTGTTGTCATAAGTCGTGGAAGTGTTGATTGGAAGATAGGCAGAGTATCTACCATGGTCAGTAATGGATTGGATCCCGTCAGAGTATGTCTTACAAGGACCCAGAGTAGGATATCCCAATCGTGGTGATAATCACGAACACCACTAGTCCGATCAGAGTATTGACATGAGCGTGAACTGGCGCCAGTAGGGGGTCTTGAAGATAGGCCGAAACATAGCTGATCAGAATTAGCTTTCCACCGTGCTATTAAATCGATGCCAGCCATAAAAAGACCCACGTCCAATCAAAGGTGATGGGTATCAATGAAAGACCAGTCATTCCACCGAACAACTGATTCAAAACCACATTGTTGGGTCGGATCCCTGAAGATAAACTGGGTTAGTATGGCCAAATCTAAATATTCGCGGGCCCTTACAGGTAACAAACGCAAAGACAGACAGTCCTTGCCAGAGAACTCCAGGTACCCTATGAACTTGTCAAAACCCGAACCTAGATATTCATATACTGATGGGAGTACCCTACCAATACCAGATAAACGAAGCAGCCATCACATAGATGAAGTATCGATAACGTGAGATACTCCATCCATGTGCCTCAGAGGACTCGGATTTACTGTGGTCATGAAGCGCATTTAAGAGCGAGGTATTCGAAAATTGATTGGGCCACACCATCGCAGCAGGCCTTGAATAGTTAGTTTCGTAATCTTAATGAGGAACAAAATGCCGGGACTTACCAGACAAGAAACCGACGGAACACGCCTGCAAGTGACATACCGACTAGTTGACTGCTCAAAGTAAACAGAATCTGGAATCCCCAGGTCATTTTGAGATTGTAGAGTGCTGTTAGAAAGTGTGAGTAGATAGAGATATGTAGCAGATAGGAGCACACTTGCGCTTTGCCTGTAGTGCTAAGAGAGCATCGGTGGAATAAGCGTAAGAAATCGATACACTGAATAGTGGTTAATGCTGCCTTTCCGCAGATGGAATCCTCATTCTTACTTTGACATGATCTAAAGACGAATGTTAGCCCTATCATTACCACAGAAGTATCGCATTTCATATTACCGTGATGACTGCATGTTCCTTGATGTTGAAAGGTCCAGGGTTGAGCGTCCATTGCAACCCGAACGTATTGAAAACTTTAGTCGGCATCGTCTTCGCCCAGAAACAACCGATTGGATAGACTAGCAGCATCACCACAATAGCCGGAAATGAGATGGCAGGGCTCCTAATTTCAGATCAGAAAATGCTGAATTGCTTGTGAGTCAATACCACAGTCGGATCTTACCTCATGCTCAGGAACATGTTGAGGCCACTTCCGATAGTCACAAATATCATTCCTAGAATCCATGCGCGAACCGTGTTTGCGACCTCTCCGCCATCTGTGTTGCGCACTGCTGCACGAACCGACTCATACTGAGAGTCCTGTGCGATATCTTTCTCGAACTCGACGGCTTTTTCTTTGTCGGTCGTCTCGTGCACCTCATGGATTGCCCCCAGCTTTTCCTGGGAGAGATTCGGATCCCATTGATGGATAGGATCAATCATGTTTACCTTTTGAATGGACTCATTCTTGGAGATTCCGGGTTCTGGGGGTTCTATTCCCTTCATGATAGAGGTGATGGGAGACATGATCAATCGGCAGATGAGAATTAGGTTTGTCGCAGATAAGCTTAAACCCAAGACCAAGAAAAACCACCCACTATAAATAGTCAAGATGCGAATCCCTACATTCCCTACATTCTTCCCGTTGATAACAAAGTACCCCCTATTCGGTATAAACGCGGAGTAGGGCCACGCAGCACCCTAAGCTAGACTAGTGTGACAGATATGAACACCAGTCGGCTTGACCAGCGACAGATATACCCGATGAGGCATCTCTAGACCTCTTTATCAGTCGTAAACCCCCGCTTTGACCGGACTCCGCGTTTTTACCTATTAGACTCTCGTTTAAACCTAAGCGAACATCGGATCATCTGACTCTGTCTACTCTCAACCAGAACAAACAATCGCCAGATATCGTCAATATGGTTTCTGTCACGTCACCCAGGGGAATCGCCATCCAGCGGGCTCAGAGTAGCACCATACGCGACAGAATAGAGCGCATAACCGAGGATCTGAAGGACATCAAGAATTTTTATCCCATCGATATCTCCCCTAGGAGGACAGAAAAGTTAAACCGGTACCTCACGTCTGAGCTCGAGTTTTTGCGCGACCTTCCATTTGATCATTATGACCAAGATGGAAAGGTAGATTACTTGCTTGTGAAGAACTACCTCGAAAGACAAGTCCGGCAGCTAGTACTCGAATCCAAGCAAGACGAAAAGGCTGCACCACTTTTACCCTTTTCGGCCACTCTGATTGATTTATGCGAGGCTCGCGCTTTTGTGAAACCGCTAGATCCAAAGGAGGCTGCCCAGAAGCTCTTTCAATCACAGGTTCAGATCGCGGCCTTGCTTGACAAGATTAAGAACAACACCAGTGAATTCCAAATTGAGAAGACAGTTGCCTTCCGAGCAGTGAAAACCACAGATGCGCTTCGAAAATGTCTCAAAGAATGGTTCGAGTTCTATAAAGGATATGACCCCCTTTTTGACTGGTGGGTGACGAACCCGTATATGATGGTGGACAAGAGGCTGGAAGATGTTTCACTTGGTATACAAGAGGAACTGGTCGGCATCCAGCCAGGAAATGACGAGGCGATAGTGGGCGACCCTATTGGACGCGAGGGATTGGTCAGTGAGCTGACGGCTGAAATGATTGCATACACGCCCGAGGAAATCGTCTCGATCGGCGAAAAAGAGTTCCAATGGTGTGTCCATGAGCTCAAAAAGGCATCGCGCGAAATGGGACATGAGGACAACTGGAAAGCGGCCCTTGAAGAAGTCAAGCATGACTTCGTGGAACCAGGGAAACAAACAGATCTCGTACGAGACCTGACACGCGAGGCAATCTCGTTTGTCGAGGAACACCAGCTTGTCACCGTGCCGCCCATTGCAAAGGAAACCTGGCAGATGTTTATGATGTCGTCTGAGCGCCAAAAGGTGAACCCCTTCTTCCTCGGCGGCGAATGCATTATCGTGTCGTATCCAACCGATGAAATGGATCATGAAGACAAGCTGATGAGCATGCGTGGGAATAACATTCACTTCTCGCGTGCCACCGTCTTCCATGAGATGATCCCCGGTCATCACTTGCAGATGCACATGATTTCCCGATTCAAACCGTATCGGCGTCTATTTGACACACCTTTCTGGATTGAAGGATGGGCCTTGTACTGGGAGTTTGTTCTGTGGAATGATGCTCGATTCAAGAAAACCCCTCAGAATCGAATTGGAATGTTATTCTGGCGGCTGCACCGGTGCGCCCGGATCATATTTTCTATGAAGTTCCACCTGGGCCAGATGAGTCCTCAAGACTGTATTGATTTACTTGTCGAGAAAGTGGGCCACGAGCGTGCTACCGCCGAAGGGGAGGTGAGAAGATCGCTGAATGGTGATTACTCGCCCTTGTATCAGGCTGGGTACATGCTAGGAGCGTTACAGATCTATGCTCTTCGAAAGGAAACAGTGGAAGCGGGTCATATGGAAGAAAAGGACTTCCATGATCGTTTTCTGCAGGGAAACTGCATGCCAATCGAGTTGGTACGTGCCTCGATGCAAGATCAGCCATTGTCACGCGAAAAAACCCCAAATTGGAAGTTTTATTCGCTTTGAACTTATCCAGAGCTCGTACATAGATCGAGTTTGACGATGGGAAATGTCCAAGTTTCTGATGTTTCGATTCACTTCGGGTTATGAAACCATTGTAGTTGTAGTCCTACAAATGCACCACGTTCTAGACCAAGGTGTCTGTTGTTGTGCTCGAACCTCGTTTGATGTAGAATCGATTAGTCTGTCTCGTTTTGATTGCTATGCAAACCCACAGATCACATGTCTCATATTTCATGCAACGTCGCCGAGCACGTTCCCATTTTCTTGCTCAACTGGAACTCTAAATTCAAGTTGGGCATGTTTTCACGCCATTACAGTAGAAGGTCCCATTCCCGTCCCACTAGTGCTCATCTACAGTAGCCGACGTGCTTCCAAATCCCGGGCCATCAGATCTAGATATGATCCAAGAGAAGATCGGGGAAGCACTTGGACCATAGAGGGGCAAATAGATGATACTACTAGAAGAGAGGAAAGCAAGTTGCTGAATTGATAAATTTCTAAATCCTGGTATTATTGAACTAGTGAGAATGTAAAACTCCTAAGAAAGGTCGCATCGGCCTCCCATACTGTGTTGTACAGTTGGAGAGTAGAGACGGGGGGGGGGGGCTGGACCTCGGCGTAAGTGGTGCCTACGTCATACCCCCCCCACCAGACTGTGGCGCCCGAAGTGAATGACCTGCAGAGATCTGGACGGGCCTATGTCTGCCTTTCTTGAAAGCAGGATTCACTCCCACAATACAGGCTTGGATCTGGCTAATTACACAGCCACATCGCCTTAGGTCACTAGTGGCTTTTTTTCCTGCTTCCTGGTTGGGGGGTTCAGGGGCCGGCAGCGATTCTTGATCTTTTGGCTATGAAGATGGCTATGGAATCTCTAAGAATTGATCGTTAGAACAGTCAAGTTATTCGGAATAAGGAGGACTATCTATTGGATAGGGAGATAGTAGTGAATAAAATAGTTGAATATCATTGTGCGAAGAAACATTAGGGTAGTATTGAACATGTGGCACTTGGTTTGCCTCCTAGATTCTACCATATTCCTTGACGGCAATGACCGCATAGCTCGTCCATGGAAATCCATGAGTCTATTCGCAACCGACTTGAGGAACTTGGCCGATTTTGCACTGTCCCTCACAGACGTCATACTACGGGTTTGTGGGTCTGGGGATACCTTTGAAAGTGAACTCCATAATCTGGGGGGGGGGGGGTCTCGATTAGGTCGACGCAAAGAAGACATACCCGCACCTACAGTACAGTAATTCGCGAAGCTCCAGTGAGTTCAATGGAGCGTAGATCTAATACGGTAGAGAACAATCGAATCTTCGATGTACCCTACTGCTGGGATCGAAGCCACCAATCAAAAAGGATGTGCAAGGGGTACAGATGATTCTCTAGTGATGTCAGGAAGCTTGAAGCCGGCGGATTTTGAAGAAGCAGCCACCTCTCTCGTATAGTTCCAGGGTTGAAGGGCCAAACTGGGCGGAAACTGGGATGATCCGTTGTCCGATGACGTAATGACATCATCGCTCTATGCCAGCTTCAACATAAATAGCCCTTGTCTGTCGCCTCTTACTCTTCTTCTTCATCCAAGTCAATCTCCAATATTTCACTCTACCAACCAACCAACCAACCAACCAACCCAACTCTTTCATAATGGAGACCGTCAAGGTTTGTGGCTCTCACCTCGCATCACTCTTCATCTACTAACGACGATACAGAACGCCGCCAACTATGTCGCTGAGACCGTCCAGGGTACTGGCGCCGAGGCTTCCAAGGAGGCCAACAAGAACGTCGCCAAGAGCGACGAGGCCAAGATCTCCACCCGTGCCAGTGCCGCCAAGGACGCCCTTGTTGACAAGAAGGACGAGGTCTCCCACAACACCAAGGCCGATGTCCACAAGGGTTAGTGAACTTTGCATGACACCCCTATATCCTTGCATCATAACTAACACCATTGCAGAGGCCGCTAAGCAGTAAATGTTTCGCGATCAATACCCTTGATACCAATCGACCATTTCCTAATGTGGCGAGCTACTTGTGCCACCATGGCTTGCTCTTATGATTCTATGTAAATAGCGAAATAATACCACATAACGTCGCCTTGACATTGAAACTGTTTATTTCTCATCGTAACATTACGTATATCAACACCATATCAACACAAAACAACTGCAACACTGAGAAGTTGAAAACACATATTGCCATCAATATACATGTCCTGTTGTCACACAGTTGACTATTTTAACGTAGAGCAAAGTGCTAGGTCATGTAGTCACGGCTCTATATCACCATGTTGTCCCGTGAGTAAGTCGAGGAAGGTATAACTTAATTGTTCTTAGACGAGCTAAGTTACCTATACATAATGGGATCCCACAACACCATGATAATAAACATTTGCACTTATCCGGTAACAAGCTTATCTCCGAAAGAAATTTACATCATGTATTTTGTGCATGCAGTAATCGTTTGTGCCCACATGAGAAGTAATATATAGTTATGTACAAGTGCAAACGCAAAAACAGAATTACCGAGGCCTAAAAGAGGCGACATGAAATAGCCGTCAATGATAAAATAAGCATTGGCGTCAAGATAATTCGGACGAATATTAGAAGTGGAGCTGCAAGGCGACATCAACTCTGACTATCCCATATGGGGTGTGTTTGGGGTAATATATCCTTGAAAATAGGCACAAGACTATCCAATCGCACGGGCTTGGTTAAAAACGAATTCATGCCGGACCCAGTAGCATCGCGTTGCACGTCGGCTTGCGCAAGGCCAGTCAGGGCGACGATAGTTACTCGGTCATTGGTCGCTAATGTCTTTTCGAACTCGCGGATTCGCCTTGTGGCCACGAGGCCGTCCATGACTGGCATGGAAATATCTATTGGGTTTGTTGGCACCTGGAAAATTGCTGTATGACCTGAGTGACGACTTACCCATGATGATAATGCTGATATTGGAGGCATTGGCCTTGAAGAAGTCTAGAGCTTCTTGTCCGTTTTGTGCAAGTGCGTAGTCGCATTTTAACCTTTTCATGAACGCCATCAAGAGCCGTAGGTTGATATCATTGTCATCCACGAGTAGGACAGTCATGGGAGGTACAGGTTGAGATTCGGCTACTGGATCGAGATCCTTCGCTGGAATTGAGTGTTCATCCGAATCAATAAGAGAGAGATGTGAGCCATCCCCATGATCTGATAGTTTTGGGGGCCCAGACAAAGCCCCGAGAAGCTGACTGGGATTAGTTGTTGAATCTTCTGGGTTGTCAACCTTGATCACTTCACTGTAACCACTGATAGGAGTATTGAGAGACAAATTCTTTTCGGAATCATCATCGGTGGCTAAGTTTTCGATGGGCCTTGGTCTTTGTTCTTGCTTGACATTGGATGAATCAAGGCGTTGCTGTTGACGCTTCATGCACAATTCCAAAGTATTTGCCAGCTTGTGAGGCCCGCATGGCTGACTAATGAATTCGAAGACGTCTGTATCCCCTCTTATTTGAGCGTGTGTGGACATCGAGAGCGCAATCCTTGGGGTCGAGCATATGACAATAACAGGCGAAGTGAATTTGGTATTTGGGCCAGGGGCAATAGACTTGATTTCCAAGTTCCCGAGATCTAGGAATTCATGGGGTGAGATGTAAACATCACAATGGTCGAACTGCATCTGCGACGGCGCTACCAAAGAAACGCTCATGCCAAGCCAATCTCGGCATAGCTTTTGCAAGGATTCACAGCATGCAGTATCCAGTTCCGAGGTCCCTAGACCTAAGATTCCAATAGTTTTACCTTGAACAAGTGTTTTCGTCATTGAAACAGAGACGCGAGTATCCAGGCCGTCCGGAGTATCGAGCTCGGAGGCGTGATCAAGAGTCACGACAGTAATGACCTCAGTGCCGACATGTTGCTCGGAGTTGACGTGAACAACACCACCAAGCGATGATACGATTCGACGCGTGATGTTAAGCCCAAGACCATTGCCGGTTGTCATGCTGTCTTCTTGAGAGAACGCAGTGAACAATCCATTCCTAAGATAGTCCGGGTCAATGCCACATCCAGTGTCTTTGACTGCCACCGTGACCTCGGACCGCGAGACCTCACCACTCAATCTATGTTCGACTGGGGTTGCCTTCAAAGAGACATGGATATATCCGGCTTGGGTAAACTTGAGAGCATTTCCAAGGATATTACTAAGAATCACATGCCAAGCTCCAGGTCGAGTTGAGAACTTCCAGCTCTTAGCGCACTCAATGTCGAGAATCACTTTCACTCCCGTCTGGGTGATGACTGGTTTTTTTGGTAACGTAAATCCAGAAATGCCACGGAGCGGAGAGCGTGAGTTATCAAAGAAAGTGAAGCCCGAGAAGACTGATTCTATCACATCTTCTACGGCAGAATCGAGTTCGAAATAAGAGTCAACATCGACCTTTCCATAGGATGGACGCTCCTTGGTGGGATTGGGCTCTGTAAAGGACTTTATCTGGCCTCCGCCAGGTGTTTCGCGACGGAGTTCGGCCGAACGTCGTTTATGCTGGCATACTCGAGAAGTTGATTGATTGAACCCAGAAGCGTGAATGCACAGGCCCCAATGGTATGAACGAACCCACGTTGTAGCGCATCGGTCATAGTATCGCTCAGGAGCTCTGTAGTACCGAAAATTCCATGCAGAGGAGACCTCAGCTCATGACTGAGACCTGCAAGGAGGTCCGACTTTGCCCGCTCGGAGAAGTGGGCACCCAGTCGATGGACTTCAGCCATGACACTATTTCCCAATGCCGATAGAAAAGACAGTTCATCGTTATTTGTAAACACACGATAGGGCGATCGTGTCCAGGTAAGACTTCCCGAGTACCATCTCCCTTTATGTGAATCCCACAAGGGCGAGAAAACGATGCTTCGGGAATCTGGGGCGAGTTGAAGAAGTGCTTTGGCATCCTGGCGCACTAGAGCGTTTTGTGTTCTTTTGTACTTCTTGCCTCCAGTACGTCGGACGAACTTTTTGGAGTGCCCATCACTGGTGTCATCTGACGATATTACGCCGTTTTCGCCATAGTTGAAAATCTTTCCTCGCGGATAACGGCCCAGAAGTCCCCCAAGGAATGACTCGGACAATGAAATATCATTGTTCTGGTTTGATTCCTGGCTGACACTGGAAGCACTTGACGTTGAGAATCCAAGTATCTGACAGGGATCCAACGTGCCTTTGCCCGCAGAATTATTTTCCAAGTATGGCACACCCTGCTGTTCAAGGCCTTCTCGAGGAATGGCCTCGTCATCGGTTGAAGAATAAGAGGCACTCTCGACACCACTGCTGTCATTGTCGGACTTGACATCGTTGACCAAAGACTCCTGAGAGCGGAACTTGGCATCAAAGAAGACCACCGCTTCGACTTCAATGCTCTCACGAATGAGGTTGGCTGCGCGCGAGAATGTCTCTTTCACTTTGGCAGTATAAGTTTCCCGCGGTGATTGTCGCTCATCAGCATGTGTGATGGCTTCCCGGGTTGTCTGGTCAAAGTTGGCTTGGGCTTTAGTATCTCGTTTACTGAAATCTGCATTGGCCATCGGTTCAGCTTTCTTTTTGTCGAGTTGAGGGGTCTGATTCCGGGGAATATGAAGATTGTACGGATGGAAAGGCAAGTGACTGATAGGGCCTTTTTGTGCCATGGCCAAATGCATGTCGTGAGAAACTTGCTTATCCTGTTGTTCTTGGTTTACATGACCTTCTGACATGTCGTTGTTGTCACTCTGAAGGCAAGGGCCTTCGTTTTCATTAAGCCACGAGTTGCGCAAACTCCCCTTCCCTTCCAGAAAGCTCCCAAGTCCAACAACCATTCGCTCACTACGGGCATGCAGGCTTCTCGCTCGGCTTGTTTCCAAATAATTCATGACTGTGGTCCCCACATCAACCAGGAATTTCAACAGATCCGCATCCAGAGGATCGTGCGGTTTATCGTCAAGAATTGTATAAGCCCCTATCACAATGCCCTTCGGACTGATGATAGGGGCAGAGGCAATAAACCGAAGATTGGGAAAAGAGGTGACATCCGGGTGGTCCTTGAACTCATCATCTTGCGTAAGGTCGGGCACCACGAAGACTCGTTCAGAAGGAGTTTGTGTATTTGCAACGGGCTTCAAGACAAATTTGCAGAGACTCCGCTCATATGAAACCGAGCAGCTCCCAAGCCAAAGCTCATCCCGACAATTATGATCTGTGTCATCCTGTAGGCTCAGAGTTCGGGTGGCTTCCGTGAGAACGTGCTGCTCGTTTCGATTGAATAGCGATATCAAGGTTCGTTGGGCATCCAGTCGCAAAGTACCCAGTTGAGCGAAGGCTGTTAAAACAGGATCCACCGACGATCGTGCGACAAATTCTTTCGACGGGGTAATGCGACCGACATGGCGAAGGGCGCGCGCTTTCAAGTGGTACGACGGTAAGTACCTGCGGAAGCAAGTCGTATCGTTAGCCTATGGCGTTTGGCAGCGGTTGATTGCCTAGTTGAGAAGGATCTTGAGACAACCATCACTGGTAGAATTACTTATAGAATTCACGCTCGCTTGATGTCCCAAAGCTGGGGTACTGAGCGTTTCGTAACGAGGTCGGGCGTGACATTGCGCCATAGAGTTCGAGACGATCATGCGCGTGCAGTACAAGTGCTATACACGGACGTGTTGCCTTTCCATGGAGCCCTTGCAGAATAGCAAGTAGGGCACAGGTTGCGAAAGGATCGAAGACTTCCAAAATTCGGAGGAATGAGAGCGGGGTGCGGACGGAGAAAGCTTCCAGGGCTTAGATAAGTGGTGGCTTGCAGCCCACCTGAATGACCAGGAGAATGCTGATCATTGGTCCGATCAACGCCTACATTGGGAAGAATTTCGATTTCTCTGGTATGTTTCACCTCTGTAGCATTCTGATAGAGTAGAGAAAGAAGATCTCGTACTCCTATCTTCCATATTCTCCCTTGACTCCTACCATCCAAGAGGATTGCAGCATTTCTATACTTCGCCAACTTTTTTAAGGCGGCAGAATCAGGCCGATCTTTACCTAATCAAACTTTTTTCCTGCATATTCCACTTAGGGAAGGCGGTGGCGGGTGCTGGTCTGGGCAACGTATAGACACGATAGACTTGGAGATGTTGGGTTGCGCCATGTTGCCTGGATCTCAACCTTCGATTCGTGCCGATTTATCATCGCAGGCGTGTGATATTTGCAGAAAACGCAAATCGAAATGCAAAATCTCCCCACGGTCGGCTCATATACGATGCGGAAGATGTGAACGACTGGATCTATCATGCACATTTGTGCTACCCTCCAAGACAAGAGGTCCCAAACGGCGGTATGGAAGTCCCAAGGATCTCAACCGAGGGAAGAATATGTTCTCATGTCTATCAAGGTCTTCGGTCGGAGTGCGGTCTCAGATGCAACATAATCCCACAGTTTCATATCGAACCGACAGTATTTGTGACCGAGTCCTCTTCAAGTCTATCATGCAAGACTACCTCGATTATATCTATCCTATGGTCCCAGTAGTACACCGACCCTCATTCAGAAAGGCCTTGCGAGAGGACCAAGACTCGGAGAATGATTCGTGCTTTGCACTCATGGTATCCATTGCGGCCTTGGTCGTTGCAACAATGCCCAGCAGGTTTCAAGCCTACCAATCTGAGATTTTATCCTCCAGGTTTTCTTCCCGGAAAGAGTTTGTGCATTTTTGCTACGCCAAATGCGTGGGAATGCGGACATCTTCCTACTTCGACGAGCTTGGCTTTCAAAAGTTTGCCGTTTCGTATGTTTTCTTTGCGGCATTTTTGCAACTAGGAGACTACAACTGGTCCAGAATGTTAAGTGTGGAGGCAATGCAAATCGCTCGCCTTTTGAATCTTCATCGAATATCCGAGTATGAAGGCCTGAATTTAATTGAGACACAATTACGCAAAAAGGGCTTCTGGCTTATGTTTTACAGCTTTGTGTGTGTATTCTCAAAAACTTCAGCCGTTGCCCCTGAACACTAATAAAATCTATTTTCATCAGTCACGCTCATCTACAGAACCTCCTCGGAGAGCGGCTGACATACTTAGACCCAACTTTACTCTGTTCAATCAACCCCGAGGATCTCATGCCCCTGGATGTTGAGGATGAGTTCATATTTGAGTACGAGGTACTGACACCTACATCAAACAAGCCATGTCTCGTTACGGGCTTTATCCTCCATTCACGGGTGTTTTGGGCTGCCATTAGAAGCTTACGCCCAGACCCAACAATGGATGAGCCATGTCCTTGTGTCAGAGCCAAAAATCCCGACATGGAAGTCGTATATTACCAGAATCGCTTCCACGGTCTAAAATCCGTGATCGAGAATATTCCACCATCTCTACAACAAGCATGGACTCCAAACGATGAGGAAATAAACAGTGGTGATACAAGCGATGCAGAAGGAAGCATGAGTCCATTGCAATTCTCATCCATTCGGGCCAATCTGCATGTCACTCATCTTTGGCTCCAAAGTCTAATCTTGGATCAACTGGACGCCGCGCAGTCCCATCGGCAGAGACAGTTTGCAGCAGGTGGTTTGGATCAAGAGACAGCAGACCTAGACCAAAGAGCTCTTTGGATGGAGAGAGAAAATATCTGCCGGCAGCTTTTCTTCATTCTTTTCAACTTTCCACCTCTGAGCTTGGATGCCAACGGTCTACATCTAGTCAACAAAGTGCGTGATATCACAGCCAGCCTTCTCGCATGTCCATTCCACCCCGCCGATCCATTATCCAAGCAAGCGGCTCAGTATATCCAGCATTCAACTGAGATACTATCCAGGTTGGACCGCAGCGAGGGTATGAATACCATGCATCTCCAAACATGGGTCGACACAGATCGGCTGTGGAGATGATTACGAATTCGGGAAAAGCTGTATACCCGTGCAGGCAATATAATTTAGAATACCATATTTGCCATGAAATCCATTACATTAATTCAACCTCCGCCACTTTGTACTATGGAACAGATACATTGAACAGAGAAGCTCAAGTGGGCACCTCCCAGCTGCCAGACCAGAACACTGTTTCCTCCAGCTCCAAAATTTCCTCCAAAAAGGTTCCACGGCTGCTTGTTCCAACCATGATTTTATAAGCGCCACCGTGACTGCACCAGCTCCCGCTCTTCTCATCCCAGAAGCTAGTGGCACGAACTAAGTCGAGTGGAATTGTCACAACTTCTTCGGTGGAATTTGCAAGCCAACACTTGCGGAACTCCTTCAACTCTTTCACTGGTCGCCTGATCGGAGGAGATACTGGGGCGACATATACTTGAACCACTTCTGCACCAGCCGTATGACCAACGTTCCGAAGCTTACACTGAATTTGGAGAACGTTTTCAGAAGTTCTGATCAAGTTCAGATCTGAAAGCTTGAACTTGGTATATGAAAGGCCGTGTCCGAACGGGAAAAGTGTCTCCATATCCAATCCATCATAATATCGGTATCCCACGTATACATCTTCGCCATACAGGACTCTCCCACCCTCAGAGCGGTAGTTGAAATACGTGGGATTATCTTTCAGGTGCCGAGGGAATGTGAGGGGAAGCTTGCCGGACTGTTCAAAGAGAGCGATCATGTTAGCTTGGGATATCATCGAAGTAATCAGGGGCGCACTTACGGGATTCACATCTCCGAAGAGAACATCAGCAATACCATTGCCCGTCTCATTGCCTCCGTACCACGCATGCAACACAGCCTTGGCTTTATGGATCCAAGGCATCTCCACTGGGGTTCCGCTTTGAATGACAATAGCAGTGTTTGGGTTCGCATCCAGGACTTGCGAGATCAGCTCATCCGTATGGGGAGGCAGGCTCATATTTGACCTGTCTTCACCCTCTGACTCCCATTCGGCACTTAGTCCATCCACTAGGACTACTTGGTCCACATTTGAAGCCACTCGTACGGCCTCTGCAATGCCCTCCTGTGGTGAGAGTCGCTTGCAGGCACCAAACCGGAACCCTCCGTGCCCGAAGTCTACCACGCCGGGTACTCGGAATGTGCTAGTCTTGCCACAGCCCCATTGAGCATGAATTTTGTACGTTTTGCCAGCCTCAAGTTGTAGAGGTTCTGTCTCTTCAATGGTACCGCTGCCGAAGAAGCTTGTTCCTGCTGTCTGAACATCTGCGTTGTTGATAAGAAGCTTGTCGTCAACGTAGAGCTTTCCGGTTCCGTGGACAGTGAGACCAAAGTCATAGAGTCCTGATTCTTCGGGTACGAAGTAGCCCTCTGCATCGGCGTACCAAATTTTCTCCAACTCTGGGTGATTATAGTCCATGAAGATAATCATCGAATCAGTTTCATGTCGTGTCTCAAGTGGTCTCCTGTTCGACATCGCAGGCGGATCATTGAATGTTTTTAATGTGAATCCTGCGTCACCTGCATCGGTATGCAGGCGCTTGCCGAGCAATGGCAGCATCTGGTGTCCATACACTCCCTGTGCGAATTCAACTTCCCCCAAGGCAGAATTTGAGATACCTTCGAATGGAGTAACGGTATAATAGGGATTCAATGCCGCACTACCACCTCCGCAGTAGGTGGCAATCTTGGAGTTGGGGCCAATGATTGCGACCTTTTTGCTCTTGTTCAACGGAAGGACCTCATCTTCGTTCTTCAGCAGTACAATCGCCTCCGATGCGATCTTCCTTAGCAGCCTCCGGTCTTCCTCCCGGTTCAGTTGTGTCTCAGGTGCTCCCTCGGGGACACCCGATTTGCTAGCTTTCTGGACTAGCTTCAAAACGGCTCGCACTCGCTCATTTAATGTTGCGAGAGGGACTTTGTTTGAATTTATCGCGTGCGTCAAAGCAGAACCACGCCATCTTGGGGGACCGGGCATCTCGAGATCGAGGCCTGCATTCACGGCCTCGGACGTACTGTATGTTCCAAACCTTCGAAACGGTTGCAATTTTGTCAGTGGTTTTATACTTCGGGTTTTGAAAATCCTGACACTCACCAGTCACTCATGACCAGCCCATCCCAGCCCCATTCACCACGAAGGATATCTTGTAACAAGAACGAGCTCTCGGCTGCATGTACCCCGTTCACTTTGTTGTACGCCGTCATGATAGCATCAGGCTCTCCTAACGCGATAGCAATCTGGAATGGCAACAAATATATCTCTCTCATTGCTCGATCGGTGACGATCGAATTGACCGCCATGCGCTCATGCTCCTGATCATTGCAAACGAAATGCTTCAGTGTGGCACTGATATTCTTCTCCTTCAGACCTTTGCAGTAATGACCAGCAAGAATACCCGACAGGATCGGATCTTCAGAATACGATTCAAATCCACGACCTCCCAATGGACCCCGGGGGATGTTGATGGTTGGACCTAGTATAACGTGTGCGCCTTTCGCTTTTGCCTCTGCGGCAAGCACATGACCGATGTTTACGGCGAGATCTCGATCAAATGTGGCTCCAATCGCTGTGCCGCATGGCAGACATGCTGCTGGGATGCTACTGAAGAAGCGAGTCCCGCGCACTCCATTGGGTCCATCGGATACTCGAATCGAGGGAATCCCTAGTCGCGGGATAGGAACGGTGTGCCAAAAGTCCTCGCCTGTACATCGCCCAAGGATTAGTGGTATTACTCATATTCTAGTTGACGGAGTCTATCTTACCAGTCAATAGAGCGACCTTTTCATCTTGTGTCAGTTGTTTGATGAGCGTCTCAATGTCTGCATCGGCAATTTTCGCAAAAGCGCTGTCCACCTTGACGGGAGTTTCAACGGACGGCATTCTGTCGCCTTAGGGGTAGGATATGAAGAAGAAGCAGAATAGGAAATTTTCAACAGAACTACATCATATCAGACCATCCTTTGTTCCGAGAAATCCCGTGCAGTTCCATTTTCCCCATCTTGTCGCATATGATGTCGAACCCAGAGAGACAAGCGTCAACATCCAACCGTGGAGAGTATTCCCATAGATCTGCGCCTCCAATTGGACGCCAACTGTGGATTTCTCCTTTTCTCCTGTTCTTCCTTTTCTCCGTTTCTCCGTCTCCGTCCCAGCCGATGCCGACCCCAGTCCCCAGTCCTCCACGTTTTCATCCCGCAACTTCGTTGCCGGTGGGGAATCGCGAGGTGTTCAGGTGAATGGGGTTTGGAATGTAGGATCGATGATGGTTGTTACTTGCAAGCTATTGGTTCATGCCTTCTATCCCCGCCAATCTTCGTCAGTTTATGCCATGTTAGGGCTCGGAGGAACAGACGCCACGACAAAGACAAAAATCAGGACCCCGACTTCTCTATGAGCCCATCGGGAAATAGCGGTATCTGGGGTTGTCTCGGGTTCGAGTGATAAAAGTCTCTCTTGACCCCGAGGATTTTTAGTAGCAATTGTTCTCTTTCCCACTACAATCTGTGTTCTATTTTCCTGCAAGTTCACACTATGGGTTCTGAGCAGGGTGCCAATACTAGTGCACCTGCGATAGTTGACCAACTGGCATCCGTCACTCCCTCAGCTGCAATTCCATGGTGGAAGCAACGACACCTTCTTCGTCTTAATCTCACCATTCTATCTTTAGTCTTGTTCTCATCTGCCAATGGCTTTGATGGATCATTGATGAATGGTCTTGAAGCCTTGGACCAATGGAAAGAGTTCATGGATCATCCGTCAGGCTCATGGCTTGGTTGGATCAATGCCATCTACTGGCTGGGATGTGGTGTCGGATACCCCACGGCCTCCTGGATTGCCAACCGCTACGGACGCAAGCCGGGAGTGTTCGTAGGCTACTTCTTTTTGGCCCTTGGCTGTGCTCTACAAACAGCAGCGCCCAATGATACCGCCTTTCTGCTTGCCCGTTTCTTCCTGGGCATTGCCTCTGCTCTCTTTGGAAACGCTGTCCCCCTTCTCATCAATGAAATTGCCTACCCGGCTCATCGTGGCATCCTTAACTCACTCTTCATGTCAGGATGGTATGTTGGTGGAACAGTTGCTGCTTGGGTTGTGTTTGCATCGCGCACATATTCGTCTTCATGGTCCTGGAGACTTCCATCCCTCCTTCAGGCCCTGGTCCCGTTACTCGGTCTGCCAGGTTTCTTGCTTGCCCCTGAGAGCCCTCGCTGGCTGGTTTCAGTTGACCGAGAAGAGGAAGCTCGTGCTATTCTCGTAAAGCACCATGCTGCAGGTGACTCCTCATCGCCCCTTGTCAACCAAGAATTTCAAGAGATCTTGTTGACAATTCGGGCAGAGAAGGAGGCCAGCAGTGGAGGATCATACGCCGAAATGTTCAAGACTCCCGGAAACCGCCGTCGCTTAATGATCTCTATCACGTTGGGCATGTTTGCTCAGTGGGTTGGGAATGGAGTCATCTCATACTACCTGTCCCTGATTTTGACCTCGGTCGGAGTCACTGAAGTTCGAGATCAAACCCTCATCTCGGCCTGCTTACAGATGTGGGATCTGGTATTCGCCGCCCTTGGTGCATTCTTGATCGATAGATTGGGACGCCGGCCCCTATTCATGGCATCGGCTTCTATCATGTTCGTTAGCTATGTGCTTGTTACGGCTCTTTCAGGATCTTTCGCGGTTACTGGAGATACCGCGACCGGCGGTGCTGTCATTCCATTCCTGTTCATCTTCTTTGCAGGATACTGTATTGCTCTGTAAGTCTTTCACATTTATCAGACTTTTGCTCCCATACTGATAACTGCTTTTCTTAGGACACCTTTCCTCACCTCTTATCCCTGCGAGATCTGGCCATTCCGTCTCCGCTCCCGCGGCCTCACAGTGACATGGATTGCTACCATTGTCGGCATGTTCTTCAACACGTTTGTCAACCCCATTGCATTGGGTGCGATTGCATGGAAGTACTACATTGTGTTTGTTGTTGTTCTGTTGGCCTTCGGTGTCACCGCCTACTTCTTCTACCCTGAGACTAAAGGGTACTCATTGGAGCAAATTGCTGTCATATTTGATGGTCCAGATGCTCTCGTTGGAACAGGTCCAGAGGAGAAGCTTGGTATTGATGCCGCCGATGATGCTAAATCTGGCTCATCGGCCGTTCACAATGAAATGGCATGATGGACTCAACAGGAATTCAGTATGTAGAACAATAGTATTTCATTTGCTTTTGTGATCCAACTTCCTGTTCGGTTTTTTTCCAAGGTTGCCTCCTACATTCAGCAGTGCCAAGCGTCAATGGATGTTCTCGTTCTGTCGTTGCTCTATAGATACGCAGAGCTTATACTACGGATGACGACTGACATGAGTGATCTATAACTGCCAATGTCCTAGCAAGGTTAAAAGTATAGCTGTCATCATCAAATTTCCAACACAAAGCAAGCTGCTTCTGTCTTACACTTCTGGAATTGTTGCTTTGTACTCCAATACAGCTGGAGACTTCACGGCTCCAACTGAAAGCCCATAAAATCTGGCAGAAGGGGCTATGATGGATTGATAAGGAATCGCAGATCCCTTCCGTGAACATCATCAATAGCAAGAGAGCTCAAGATTTTAGTATGAATCTCGAAGCTTGAAGTGGTTATGGTCGTGAATTTCTGTCTATAAAATACAACTATTCTACCTACTTAGAACTGCTTATTGGAGATTCCAAATACAGTATCGGATATTCTGCATTAGTGGTACTATCTCTTTATTTTCACTTTAGTATTTTCAGCCGCATCTGGTTCAACTTGTCAAACAAGGTGGCGAAGCACCCGGGGTGTGTGGGTATAACAGGCGCTAGTCCGGGATTGCGATCATCGCAACTCCATAAGTCTTGGCTTTAGCTTATAATTTCTTTAAATGATTTCAAATAGACCTCGTTGGCTACGTTTCCAAAAAGAAATTACAGTGTGCATTCAGGAAACTGTTGCTTATGGACCCAAGCAGACCATCCAAACATGGGCGCGAAGCTGACCGCACAAGCCCCAACGGGTAACAGACTGCAGGGATGTTTGAACTGTGGACCCCTAAGCAGGGGCCAAAGTCTACTGTGCTGTGCATGGGCAAAGAGGGGGTCTGTTCTGCCTGCTGCCTCCGATTTCTACCCAGATATCAGTCCTGGTTTCAAGTCTTGCGGTGTTTCTGATTTACCATTCTCGTGCCCTTGACCTGTTCAGCACACAAAATCTAGAGGCAGTAAGCCATTTTGACAGCATTGGCACAATGCAAGGGCAGTCTCATAGCCACACTTAAGTTCCCAAATCTCCAATCCGCGTATTAATGGGGAAATAGTATCTTCATTATTTGTAATTCACTACCAAATTGTCGCATAAATACACATTATATAGTCAGTTTTAGCTTAGTTCCGACCGAACTTTCGCCCAATTCTCATCTCCAGCATCTAGCTCGCGGGGATAGACCGGTGGAGCAGACTGTTGAACACCTCTGTTCATATTCAGTTGCTGCTGCAAAGCTTCCATCTGGCGTCGTGTTCGCAAGTAGAACCACAAGATTGTCACGCATGCAATCAAAAGCGGCAACCCAACTCCAAGCCCAATGCCGAGTTCGGCCCCCAGGGGACTGTCACATTTCTCTGACGAGTCCAAGGCCAGAGCTGTTGAGCTTGATGATACCGCAGTCGAAGTATCGGTTGATGCAGAAGCCGATGAAGAAGTCGCGGTAGTTGCAGTTGATTGACTGGCTGTGGATGACGAGGTGGAAATTCCCAACTGTGCCACGGTGACATTACTATCGACCCAAGTATAGTTGCCCAACTGGGCTTCGCAGACGGCAGAGGCCCATCCCGCGGCTCCGCAGGTGAAGACCTCATTTTCGTTCGTGGGGCAAGGATACAGATTTGCCCATCCATGGTCAATCTCTGCAATTTTCAAATCATGTTAGTCTCTGCAGATAACGCGCATGGGCCGGGTTGAATCCCAGAGAGGACGATTTACCTTCGTAGCAGATTCGAGGGCATTCTGATATAGGCCACGACTTATCTGAACATGCTCCTCGATAGACTGTCATGTATTTCCCAGCCATGCAAAGGTTGTTGGAAAGACATGCTTCACCAGTAGCACAACAATGTTTTGAACCGGGGCATGGTATCCAATTTGCAGTCGCAGCGTCGCCATTAGGCCAATAGCAGGTGTCGGCAAACGTTGAGTGGTAGATGTAAAAAAGGAACAGGAGCGACAAGCGTTTCATTTTGTGAAATGGATTCAACCCTCCTCTTTGAGGACTGTCAGAAGTGACTGGCGAACTTGGCCAGTTTTGCGGGGGATGAAGAAATAAGAAAGGATCAGCGGGGCGAAGGGTATTAGTTATTGCAGCAAAAGAACTAATAGGTGGCAAGCTGAACGAAAGAAAAGGCAAATTGAGAGGAAGGGGATGGTTCCAGTATCTGATTTAAATCGGAAATCCATCTCCTGCAACAGTGACAGCTAAGCCGTTAGGTACAGAAGCCGGCCCCGTTCATTCCAATGGCCTGACCACTGAATTCCAATGTAGACAAGTTGATGTGGAAACAACGAAGGCGCTAAATCAAGAATAGCTAAGATCCCCAAATGGCCCCCAAGTCTGCCGCTCACATAAATACGCCGGGCGCTAATTGGAAACAGGATTGACAAGGGTTAGGGCACGGGCCGATTGAAAACTACCTTAGGGGAACCAAACGTGGAGTGAGGTCGGCGGCTAAGTTTGATTTCATATTTGGATCGCCAGCACATCTCTGGCCTGTAAATAGCCCGACTCAGGAGATGCCATTCATGGTCGCCCTTGAACGGAAATCTCCATCTAATAGCTTTAATCAAAGTCAGCCATTGGTTTATAGTAATGCCCCACATCGCGTCCAGGGTCAAGTCGAGCGCGTAACGGGCCAACCTTAAAAACTGTCAGAAACTCTCCTACTGCGAGTAATATTACTCAACGGAATTGGCAGTCAATAGTCAACCTGTCAATAAAAGTAGATAGGGCTAGGTATTGAACGAGTGTAATGATAATGAAAACTACAGTAGGGGCGAAAACAAATCCTGGGAATAGACAAACACATCATTCTAATACCGACAGAGTCCACTGGTTGTTCCAAGCCCTCCTTGGCGTAATATCGTTGACGCTGAGAAACACGGACTATCACATGCCTATAATAAACTCGAGAATAATCAAAACAGCCAACGCTCCTGTATTTTGCGAAACTGTGTGACTCATTGAACTGGGTTTGGCAGTCGACCGTCATAAGGTATTCATAGTATTCATCGTAGTGTATATTATACTTGCACTGTCAATTTGATAGCAATATACCAAATTTCTTCCTGGCCTTCCACTCTCCGTGCATATCTCCGAATAATACGTCTAGATGGGATTTCCGAGCCTTCTTTCGAAACTTCATTCAAGAAGTTACGACTTTAGATCCCCAACACGGGTAAGGACCTTCAGACACAAAGTCGCTTCAGCCAGAACATGTATCTCCACAGCGGGCTTCCAGCAGGTGATCGCTATCCAAGACCCAATTCGAGAAGCTCTTCACCATATTTGCTGATGTAGCTAGGGCAGTCGTTCGAATATAATTTAGATAGCAAAAGAAGGCTACGGCTTACTATTTCCAGCCAAGAAACAGCAGCTGGTAATAGATAAAAGACCTGAAACTGCTTATTATCTTGGTTGAGGTCTTCCTCGTCTATATCTTGACCAGTGCGAAGTTCACCTTCCTGGACTTTTCTTACAGTAGACAGCAACGTACTGTACTGTAGGGCCTGACGCTTATATTGCTTCTTTCTTATAATTCCCTTATTGTATTTGGTCAGTTCTTGATATCGCCAACTCAACTTGACGTTATTTTATTAGAACATATGATAATTTGTCAAAGGCCTAGAGCAGCGAATTGATGAACAAAATCAAACCACTTAGTTTGAATCTGTAGAAATCCCGACAACAAAGAACTCTTCGAATGACCCAATAATATCCTCCCCAGAAACTTGGGAGAAACGCTCACACATCCTCAATATCAAATCGCAGATGGAGTTCACGTCGAGCACTCTGAGTGTGGAAAGTAATAATTCTCACAACACACTTAATGCCCTGACCATATGCACCGAGAATAAAATATGAGACCATCTTTCCCAGCCGTGAGCCAAGCAGCGCATGAAACTCGGCTGAAGGAGCCGTCCAGGTAAACGGGCTATTATTCAAAGACCCAAGAGGTTGGCAGGCATCAAACACAGACCGAGCAGCTTGGTCCGTGTCAGGGTTCACAACGTTAAAGAAAAAGATGTAGCGGAGGCTACTGAGTGGGAAATTATTCTCGTAGACGGCTTTCGTGAGATCCGAGATCCAGGGACCTGGTGCGCTTCTTTGATGGTAGATATCTTCGATGAAAATCACACCAGGCGCTGTTCGGCCAAGCCAGAGAGTGCGTGAGCTTTCGGAACTCCGAATTGCGTACAAGTTGCAATGGGATAATGGGATAACACTTGCGAATTCTTCGAGCGGTAGGTCGAGAGGACCGATCCAGGCTCGGTATAAAAGTGGCAGGGTGGTAACTTTGTAGATATTTTGCCATATTTGAGAGTCGAGACTAGCCAACGTCAAGGTTGTTCGGGGAATGGGACATCCGGTAGCGTTTGGATCACTTGTCCATCTTTGTAAGGCTCGGCCTTGTGGTTCCCAAGCCGAGTACCTCGAAATCATCCTGTCGTTTGTTGACGGTCTCGTTTGTCGGGTCGTGCAGAGGGAAGGTGATGTTCGCTCGAGGACTCAGACCAAGACAAAATCGAACAGCAATTGAGGCTGAAGTAATGACAAGAGCAAGGCCTGATCTTGCTGCGGCAGGATTTGGAGAGAAGCGCCTGCAAATCCATTTCGATTCCAGTTAGGCTGCAACTGGTTCATTGAACTTTGGTCGATCGATCGGTTGATTGATGAAAGTATCAACAACGTAAAGATGGATCAGTTTTACTTCCAAAGTATTCCAGCAAGCATGTCAAGAATTAACTAAAGATTGAACTTTGTTTACATTATGATAAAGTGGCTTACTGGAAATAATAAAAGTGAACTATGTAGCCGCAATGCACAGACTAATAAATATGATATAGCAGCAGAGATATGAGAAGTTTCATAGCAAGGAAACTAGTAATTGTGAATTTGCGCCATTCATAAACGAAAAAGGTCTAAGCGCTAGTTGATTGCGGCATGAAAGCCAATGGCTTGATTTTGAATCATGTCGATACCAAAAACGTTCTGTCGACAATAGTCTTGGGCTATCGACGTAGAAACAAACTCTAAATCTAGTTGTTTTGCGTTCGGTTCATGAACGTATAGAAATGTATAGCATGGTTGTAACATCATATATGTATGAAAATAGGAGACGAAGGCCTAGGGTGTGAAGAGAACGAAAACTTATGTACAAAATGACAGAAATAGGTAGTCAAGCGTGAATCACTCCCAAGTTAACATGGTGTCACAATAGAAACTCCATCGATATATGCCGACGCAATCGTTGACGTAGTCAACTTGACGGAAAACGTAGTGGATGAAGATGAAGCCACGAAAGTGCCTTGGAAAACTTTCCAGGTGCTCTTAACTGCGGATCCAATACTGATGCTGTAGATGTTTGAGTTGGCGTTGTCGAATGAAAATTGTAGAACTGAGGCGGTGTTTCCATTCAATAATAAGTGGTAAAGTGAAATGGTGTATGTCTTTCCCACGACGGTGGGAATCACCTGCTTGAGCATTGATGTGCTTGTGCCGACAGTGTTTGTGTACAGATCGACTGCGTAAGCAGTGTTGACACCAGCGACATACATGTACTTTCCGCTACCTGTGAAAGAGTATGTCCAAGGAGAGAGGGACGTGCCACCGGAAGCTGTGTCTTCGAAACCTGGATTCGAGACGACGTTTACACCACAGGTTGGGGAGCTGGTGACGGTTGAGGTAACGGTGGTGGTTGTGGTTGATGAGACTGTTTGAGTGACAGTCACGTCAATAATTGACGTAGTAAAGGCAGTGCTGGTGACATCGATTGTGTTGGCAATCGTGCTTTGAAGAGTGATAGGTACTGTGGTAGTGACTGTGAATGACGATGTTGAGGTGATCGTTGCTACCTCGGTAACGTCAACAGTTGTTGTTGAGGTCTCTGTGACTGTCAAAGATGCTGTTTCAGTGGCGGTAACATCGGCAGTTGTGGTAGTTGTCTGGCTTGTTGTGATATCGACGGTGTCTGTATTGGTTTGAATAGTTGTGATATCGGTTGTGGCAGTGGCTACCACATCTTGAGTAACATTCTCAGTCACAGAGGCAGTCTCCTGGGCTGTTACGTCCACGGTTGTCAAGGTTGTCACGTCGCTGGTCACTGTGGCAGTCACAACATCGGTTTCCGTGGTAGGGCTATCAACGGTCACTGTCACTGTGGAAATATCGGTGGCAGTGGTTGTCGAAGAGGCAGTGACAGTTGAGGTTTCCATAATGGTCACGGTCTTTGTGACATCGGTGGTAACAGTGTCGGTCTTGACGGTAGTCAACACGGGTGCCCTCTTTGTAACAAATTCAGTTGTAAATTTGGTGATGTAAACAGTGTGTACCCCGGGAGCCACGGTATGGGTTGTAACCGCCTTAGTAATCTAACAGTCTGATCAGTATCTGAGGTTCAAGAATGAATATGTATACACTTACTGTTGGTGTAGCAACAGTCTTGGTGCTATACACCGTCGAGCCTCGATCCTCATCAAAGAGGAGCGAACATGCGCGCGAGAGATGAGTGGCATGAATACCCTTCAGGAGTGATGGAGTGATTAACACACCACGCTCGTTGATCACATCTCTCTTGGCGGGAGCTACTGTAGCCACGGTAGTTGTCGTTACAGTGACACCATCCGTCTGGACGGAA
This sequence comes from Penicillium nucicola, assembly GCF_028828085.1. NCBI lineage: Eukaryota > Fungi > Ascomycota > Eurotiomycetes > Eurotiales > Aspergillaceae > Penicillium > Penicillium nucicola. The sequence goes on from NW_026643127.1 coordinate 3,386,296, forward strand.
GTGATGGTCGCGGTTGTATAATCTGTGGCTGTCACGGGGATCGTGTTAGTTGTCGTCACGAAATCGGTCTGGATAGTTGTGTCGAATTGGGTGTTTGTTGCAGTCACATCGACCTCTTGCGTATTGGTGGATAAGATAGTTTCGGTGGCCGTTGTGGTGGCAGTATCAGTAAACGAAAGAGTCACAGTGTCGGTATGGAAGTTGGTGACAGTAGCAGTAGCAACATTTGTATTAAGGTTGGTGACATATTCGTTTGCAAGGTTGGTAATGAATGCTGTGACGTAGGCTGTCGAGTAGTCGGTAATAGTATTCGTGAAAGTTTCAGTGGTGGTATCCGTAAAGGACTCAGTGATTGTGGCAGCAGCATAATCAGTGATTTCGTTGGTGACTGTGTTTGTTATGAAACTAGTCACAGGTACTGTGATTGTTTCATAGTCGGGCTCGGTCAAGAAGAAAGTGAAAATTTCAGTAGTTGTCAGGGTGGACAAGTCAGTGGCCGTCAAAGGCACAGTGTGAGTCAAAGTTGAAGTAGTATGAAGCGTAGTCGTGCTAGTGGGCGGTTTCACAATTGTCGAAGTAATGAAATTGGTGGAAGTCTTTGTCACTTGGTGAGGATGGTCGGTAATAGTCTCCGTGATATGGACAGTCTTTGGTGCTGGAGTCACCGTCTTGATTTTGGTGACAACCTCACATTTTTCATGAATGAGATCACCACAGAAAGAACGGCCTTCCTCACATTTTCTGATCAAGCGAACCAGATCGCCAATGTTGTCTTCGGCCTCATTCACCGGGCACGAATCGCCCTGGTTGAGGTGATCTGCGGGTTGTGATGGTAGGGCCGAAGTGGTGGCTACGCACGATAATGCCAGCAACAGCGAAGCCTTCCACATGATTGATTGCAAAGGCACAAATAGAAGCGGGAACAATTCAAAGTTTGGAAAATTATGGGATTGTGATTTCATATATAAGACCTCCTCGATCCTGAGACATCAAGATCAAAGCTGACGGAGGGCATTTTGAAGCGATCTGGGGTAGATTTCCATAGGTCCTGATCAAGGCATTAAGCGGACACTCTGATGCTTTGCCATCAGCTAAACTGTTCAGGGGAAAGCTTGAACCTATCCATCCCCAAAGCAGCCACAAGACGCGATGGGCCAGCACGCTAGTGAAGTGGCGCAGGGGAGACCTTGGCCCAGGTTCCCTTTGGAACCAGTTCCATGCGGCTCACAAGCCTATTCTCCGGTCGGCTTCTGTGGCCGAGAATCATAGGTGAGTTGGGCATTTTCGGCGTCCCCGAAAGAGCTTAGGCACGCCTCTCGGCTATATTCTCCTGTGCCTAATGTTATTTTGGGAAACCTCTTTCCACCTGATATTCAGAACTCCAGATCATAATATGTAAACGAGGCTGTAGTTGATTGTTTTCCAAGGAGAAGAAGTCTGGAATTACTTTGAGGTCTAGAAGTTGTCCAAAGATGGAAATCAGATGATGTCACCACGTGCCTATTTTGACGCTAGTGAAACTCGTCTTGACACTCATCTTCAACATATTTTTTGCCTGCCCAGGTGCACTACACAATGTCTGAGAAGGTTCGAGATGCGGTAGTAGCTGAAGCTCAAACAGCTCGTGCTGTCATTCAAGATGTCATCATGTCTGGGGCGTATCTGTACCCCTTGAAGGTGAGGAGATAGCCCAACAACCATCAATGTGCTCCCTTTAGGCCTCTAACGACGGAGATTTCTAGGGTATCATATTCTTCGGAACACACAAGGACCTATGGGGCCCCTTCATCTCCCGCGCCGGACGGACCATCACCCTCGGATTCGGTGTTACCAGCGTGATGTTTTTCTTCACATACGTGCCCCAGATGACGATCATGGCCTTCACAAGTGGACCACTCGCTGCCATTTCCGCCGCGATCCTCGTTCTGAGCGAAAGCTCCGCCATCACAAATGTTCTATCCCGCTCTTTCCTTATCGAGGACGCCCTTATTGATACCTTCGACGGCACTCTTGTTGCCCGCGACCAGGAGCCTCTTGTTGCGCAAGGACGCCAAATCAAGCCTCGGTCGGGAGGAATGGATGCGATGGCGAGACTAGGGAAGATGTTCACCCGGCCGCTTGCACGACTGAGTCCACGGGCGCTACTGCGGTCTTTGCTTTACTTGCCGTTGAACTTGATTCCTGTGGTCGGCACGATGCTGTATATTTTCGTTCAGGGAAAGAGGGTCGGGCCTAGTTTCCATGCCAGGTATTTCCAACTCAAGGGTTGGAACTCTCAACAGCGTGAGGAGTGGGTGGCAAGCAATCGGGGAGCATACACAGGGTAAGTGGCTTTTTCTTTTATATCTGTCCCCTCTTGGGGGGTACCCTATTCTTGACGTTGTGAACGGAGATACTAATCCATGATTTAGGCTTGGGATCGCCTCGTTTGTATTGGAAATGGTGCCATTCGCCTCCATGGTGTTTTCTTTCACCAATACTGTTGGTGCGGCCTTGTGGGCAGCCGATCTGGAAAAGGCAACCAAGTAATCGGTTGGTATGTACAGTGTAATGAATATTGACGACAGTTAACTCACTTAGCAAATAATTAATAATGTTTGGCTTATCTCTTTTCCCTTGATGCGCAACCCTATTTGAGCTGGATTCCAACGAATCTATAAAGATTTAACACCATTTACTCGACACATCCGCCCATTATCCGACACAGTCCAATCATCAGATCCAACGGCAGTCAAGCCATAGAACACATCGTGGGGGTCATATTTCGCCTTCACCTGACGGAGCGCATTATAATTTGTCCCATAAAATGATTTTTGAAAATCCGGCTGGCGAAAGTCGGCCTGTAAAGAATGTTTAACTTGATCCATACCGAAAACTTATACAGAATAGAGCTTACCTCATTTAAATAAGCCCCAGACTCGGGGGCTAGCTTTTGCAACCGAGGGACATAATCAGTAGTCATCTTCTCCTGTACATCACGCATCTTGTCGGGTTGGTTGAACTCCCATGTCGTTGAGACTTTTCCGTGGAAGATTGCTTCACGCCATGCGGGCAGAACAGAGTTATAAACATTGCCGCTGACTTTGTGAGAAACATTGAGCGCGAAGGTTGCAAACTTCGCGCCATCTTCAGCAATATATCGAGCTGCTTCGATAAGATCATCATTCTTGTTTTGGACAACCGATCGAGGAATGAGCCAGCTGCCATATTGGGCGGTACCGATATGCGCATCTTTCATCATATTTTCGAACTCATCCAGATAAGAATCGAATTGGCCGGCATAGAAAGTATAGTTGATTGCCATATTATCGAGCCTGTTGCGGAATGGTTGAACCAGAGACTCCAAGTCCTTCGCTGAGATATTCGGGCCTGTCATGGGAGCAATGGAGAAGGAGGTATTAGTGAGGTATGCAAGGCTCATGATACCCATGTCAACTATCCCCGGAAGCATGGAGTAGTAAAGTTTGGCAGCCTCGTAGTAAGTATCTTTGGAAACCCCCTCACTCGTGAAAGTGAGGTTTAAGCCCGATGCTGGAGTACTCGTGTATGCTTTCGAAGTCATAGACCAAACAACACCATAGGTCCCTCCTCCACCACCACTCAATGCCCAGTAAAGATCCCTATTTTGCTCGCGGCTGGCGACAAGGAATCGACCTGTACCATCGATCACCTCCCATTCGATGACTTGATCGGCTGCAAGTCCATGGCGAGAAGAAAGAGCAGAGTGGCCTCCTCCTTGACTGTATCCACCAGCAATGCCGACGCTCGCGCATTCTCCGCCGACTATTTCTAGTCCCTGAGCAGTGGCTGCAGTATAGGCTTCTGTGCCTTGAACACCTGCGCCGAATTTGGCGACTTTGCCTGTGTAGTGCATGTCATGATAATCCTTGAACTCAATTCCTTTGATGTTCTGCATCCACAAGCCTAAAGCACCGGCGCCTGTGGACTTCCCATTGTAGCTAGTGAGGTCAGAAATCATGCCTCCAAGATGAGGATTTGGAAAGCATACTCATGTCCGGTATTTCGAACAACCAGTCTAATATTGTGCGTGGTAGCAAATTTCAACGTCTTAGATACATGCTCCGGTCGTGAGACATTGACTGCATAATGAATCAAGTTGCCCAAAGTACATTTCTTCGAAACTGGATGGTATGGGTCACATGTCCCGTTCGTGAAGAACGGGGCCATGATCGATGATGAAGAATCATAACTTGCTCTTGTCAATGGCTTATTAACCAAGTCAATCTAGACATTGTACACTTACTGCTGGTCGGGCAAAAGCCAATCTTCTTTTAATTTGGAACATTCTTGTGCATTATAGGATGGTGCGTGGCAAGATGAAGCCAATGGGTTAGTTTCAATAAGACGTCCATCAATTGATGTATTGAAAGCGCTCCAAAGCAATGGTGAAGGCCAGCATTCATCCCTTGGAAAGCATCGGCAATCATATTGAGTGGCACCGACTGCAAGGGTGAGGGCCAGAAAGCCTACAAAAAGTCCATAGGGTAGAATCTGAGCTGAGAATAGCATTGTTCAAGCTATTTGAATGGAAGAAAAGGACTGAGGTGAACGCGAAGGGAAAAAAAGGGTACACAGGCACGAAGATGCGACCCTCTTGTGTGGTGCTGAGGTCTCATTTTTGCGACCAAGATCCTCTAGAATTAGTGCCACGCCATGCAGATCTATGCAGCTAGCATTGGAAATTCTGGTTGCGGAAATGATTTTCATCCCTCCCTCGACTAAGTGAGTAAATAAAGATAGAGGCGTATGCCGTCATAACTTGACTATCTTAATGGCTCAGTGGTCTCGACACTAAGCCAGAATCAAAACTGCAGATAACATTACGATCGTAAGACTTCTCCTCAAAAAAGGGGGCAGATGTCAATTCGACTATTAACGAGGATCACTATTCTTCTCGGGCACTATTCTGCTTTATAGATCGGGGAACGGCGCTGCACAAAGCAGCTAGACTCGGCAAAGTTGGTGTAGTTCGTTACATGGTCGGTGAAGTAGCCAAGGACGCCGTCGGCTGTGCCTTGAGTGATAGCCATTCAAGCAATTTGGCTCGTCGAGAGGCATAATTGACTAATGTCTCACTTTCCCTAGCATCCCTGGACGCGCACAAGGCGTTCGACTGCGCGACTTTTGCCTTAGTGATCTTTGGCTTCGTGGTCTCTGGCTTAGTGGGTTTGGCGTCGGTAGATGAAGGCATTCATTTCCAGCAGTTCCACATGAAATATCGCACGCTCCAGCCAGCTTCGGGGAAATTCCGCACCTTAGTATCAGTTTTTTCCCCTTCTGACTTAGCATGGAGGCTAGGAGAATATTTGTATTGGGGCAATCTTCTCCTTCAAACGTTATGGGAGAGAGAAAGTATATTGGTATTCACTGCAATGTTCGCTTTATCAATTGATTTTCTTTCTTGTTGATGTCAGCGCAAAAACACCACAACGTCTATCACTAAGGCAGTCAAGATAATGTTTCTTCCAGGTAATATTCATAACTTTATTCTGAAATGGAACTCATTCATCATCCTCATATCCTCCGCCGCCCATTGTAAACAGGAACCTTTGCTAGACCGAAAACTGACGGACAAATTTCATACATAGAGAAGTAAGTGAGCTGACGAGCCGCCAGATCATAAAGACTATCAATCTACACTCTCATAAATCCTCGATATAGGTTGTTGCAATAGCTATTACTCTCCGAATAGCTAGGATCGATTATTCCTACGAACCGTATCTTACTAACTATACCCATCGTACTCCCACCCCTCTAATTCTCAGGGTTATCGTAAGCCCGCATAATCGATTATAAGTCAATGACAAGATATACCGTAAATCGGGGTACGTTATCCCCGACTTCAGCACCTAGTGATTCTAAATGTGGGTTGAAATCTGCACGGATCTAGTCCCATAACACCCTATCCTAGCGCTCTCGATCTTCAAGAATGACGCTCTTATATATCTCCTTGATAATGGTTTCTAGGAAAGGGTCTTAGCTATCGTACCGCTTTCCATCGATGTGATCGATTTCCCAATAGATATAACGGGTAATCTTGTCGAGACAAGAGGTCCACACTTCATCTGATTCCGGAGTATAGACAGTGCGATAAATAATAAAACCCCAAGGCCACTTAAAGTTAGCTATGAAGTTTACCGATGTACGATCATTGTCTTTCCACCATGGCTCTTGAATCCAACGTGCTCGGCGTTCATCATGAGAAACCATAAACTCCGAATCAGTCCAGCGTTCAGGCCAAGAAGGGTGGTGGAATGACTCGTCGTCCGACTCATCCGTTGTGGAAATATCTGGTTGAGACATGGTGATAATCGGGCAATAAGGAATTAAAGTGAAGTGAGGCAAATACTTTGGAGCTAGATGTGTAGAATTTTTGGAAATCCAGCTACATACGGATTATGTGCTGTACGAGAAATGGGTTCTAAACATGGATTGATGAGGTAATGAAAGAAGCGGCCTCAGGGGCCCCAACGAGGATCATTATCTTTCTCTGACTAACCAAGCGTGATCTGAACTCTACCTAGGCACGTTCCACTAGATCGATATGATTCTCCTATCATGTGACCCCGCCAAGACCACAGAAACTAGATAATCGATCACGCACCAACGCAAATGGTGGATCTTGCAGATAAGGACCACATATTTCACTTTTGTGAGAGCATATGGGATAGTGAAATCGGACAGGCGAATGAGAGCTGGTCATCTACATCGCTTCATTACTTCAAAATTCTTGGCGCCCCTATCAATTACAGAAGACCCCCGCTCGCTCCAAATCCTTCCGTCACTTGAACTTGCTCAACTTGCTCAGAGAGCTAGATACTTTTCCAGGCTATTGGGTTCTAAAGTTACATCTGAATTGTTACGCTCTTCACTCCAATTCCGCTCCGATGAAGGGTCGTAAGCGGATCACCCTTGCGTGTAACGGTTGTCGATCAAAAAGAACCAAGGTAAGGCATGGACAATGGGTGTCAAGAATTTCATTTGTCTAAATCTGAGATGGTCTATTGCTAACATCACTTTCAACAGTGCGATGGTATTCAACCAAAGTGCAGCGCATGCAGTTATCGAGAAGATGACTGTCATTATACTGATACAGAGAGTAAGCGAAAGTAGGCCGAAGTTCCACTAGCCAGTGGTCTATTTTCAAATTCATCTGACAAGGACTCAGGCGACCTAGTAACGCATATATTATGGCCTTAGAAGCGCGCGTGGAGTCTCTTGAATGTCGACTGGAAGCTGCTCTCGCAAATTCAACCAAAAGCTCTACCAAGGGACCCCGAGAAGACCCAAGCTCAACGACTTTCCCTGAATCCGTAAATGAGACTGAAAACCCAGTGGATGATTTGACTCAGGCATTTGGGTGTTTTACGTTAGGAGATACCGGAGAACTTCGGTTCTTCGGTGCATCCAGTAACTTTAGCATTATCCAGAATCCCTCGCTCAAAGTCGCTTCATCCCTTGAGGCGCGAAACCTGGGTATCACAGCAGCTCAGCAAAGCCCTGGATATTTTAAGCCCTCAGAGGAGCTACAAGATCATTTATTAAGCTTGTTCTGGCGGTGGCAAAACTCTTGGCAGTATATTGTATCGCGGGAGTCCTTCGTTCATGATCTTTATGTCGAAAAGAGCGGCCGCTACTGCACACCACTCCTCTTGACAGCTATCATGGCGCTTTCTTCTCGATACTCGTCCAGAATTGAACTTCGTATGGACTTCACTGATCCAAACACTGCGGGTGCAATATTCGCCAGACAAGCCAAAACAATGCTGGACTGCGAATATGAAGCTCCCACAACATCAACGGTCCAAGCGACTGCGATTTTAGGTCTATACTGGGCCTCAATCGATAACGAAGGCCTCGGATTCATGTATATTGGGATGGCATCACGAATGGCCATGAACCTGGGGCTACATTCGGACTGCTCCCATTACGTGACTAAAGGCTTGATTGCCCCGAAAGATGTGGAAGAGCGCAGTATCGCCTTTTGGGGGATATATGTGTTAGACAAGTAAGTCTACTCCTTCTCCCAGTTTCTAGGATCTTCATTCACATGAAATCCTCACTTAACAGATTGTATTGCCTTGGTATGGGGCGTCCTGCAAGCATCCAAGAGTGCAATATCACGACAACAAAACCAACGTTGAAACGTTACTCGTATCCAGATTTGCCAGAAGTGAACCGACAAATTTCTACTCCTTTCGATACCGCTCACATCACCGAGAATTGCGTACAAACTTGCGAGCTGCTCATGTTTACTTCGGAAGTAATTGACAAACTGTACACTTGCTCCTCCCCCGTTTTTTCAATAGCTGCTTGCGTGATCTGATATGAAATCTAGGTATGCACAGCGCTCGGAATGGACAGACCAAGAAAGAGAAGACCGAGCGATGCAAGTTCATCTACAAGCCACAAGATTCATCGATCGTCTCCCGAAGAGTCTGAAGATTTCAGAATCAAGTTCAAAGCCTTCTCCTCCTTATGTCTATCAACTCCAGTAAGATCACTGTGCGTCGAAAATCCTCAATCTGCTAACAGCCTATCTCATTGTGACAATCTAGTCTACAGTATCACCATTCAATCATTTTACTTCATCGTCCATTTCTAAGCCATTTTTCAACATCTCGTCGACCGACAGAATATGATCCCAATGGAAGTGATATTCATTCAAGGTCATGCAGGTTAGCCGCAAGGAAAATATGTGGTATCCTGAGAATATACGGGAACAATTTTAGTAACGTACGGGACACCGCTTCAATATCCGGCTTGACGATATGTTGACTTACAGGTTTTTTTTTATTTCTTGGATTTAGCGCTGCTTTCCAGTTTCCGCCGTTCATCCCGCTTTCACAGCCGCAATAATCCTTCTACTTGACAAATCGATGCGAAAGGAGAGCGATTCTAAGGAAACTACAAATTGCCTCCTAATCTGCCTCAGGGCTCTCTATGGAATGAACATCAACTGGAACTGGGCGAACAGATCCATTCGAGCTATTTATTCATTAGCAGCGCAGTGGAAAGTGGATTTATCGAAACTTCTTCTGGAACATGATATTCCAGAAGAGAACTTGGATCACTACAATCGATATTCTTCGGAATGTACGGGGGTCTAGCGTGAGGCCCATGTAAGAATACCAAGTTGGTTGGCCCACAGTAGTGGAGATGATGCTAAAATCATATCCATAAGAAATGCTCCCAAGACAGAGGGGGATGACCATCTGATTTCAAATAAGTTTCTCGCCATTAAGATCAAAAGTATGCAGCAAGACTTACTGCCAGGTGGGCGAGCGTAAACTTTGCTTGTCCCATGTTTGCGACTGAGACTTCGTAGTGGCGTGTCGTGCATTGCCATTGAAATATCGGCTTTCATATCTTAAATACCGAGACTCATTTTTCAATGTTCTACTGATAGTGTGCTACGGCTTCGTCGATAAGTTCAAGCACAGAGCAGTCGATTGATCTACCGGATGCTAAATAACCGGATATCGCGACGTTGTCTGAAATCCAATTTGAACTTTGATAAGAGTATTTTCAGCTATATCCTACACATTTTAACTTTACAGAATATCAAATCCACGAACAGGATCGACAATCTGGATAATAATCTCCCGGTTTCCTCGTGTTTGAGCTCGAGTAGTTGTTATCCGGATACAGGGAGCGGATACTAAGTATCCGAACATTTAATGGGCAGATAGTGTATGATACAAATAGTCAAGCCTTAACTCACTTCGCTGTACAACTTCTTTCTTTCACTTTATCATCTCTCTCATAGCTTCACTGGGGCTTTCGAATTAAATCTACCCGAACATGTCTGCCAAGACCGTCAAAGTTGCCGCCATCCAGGCTGAGCCTGTATGGAACGATCTCGAAGGGGGAGTGAACAAGGCAATTGCTTATATCGAAGAGGCTGCTTCCAATGGAGCTAACGTCTTGGGATTCCCCGAGGTGTTCATTCCCGGCTATCCATGGTAACTTGTGTTTACCCTTCCATTTTAAATGTGCATCATGGCTAAGTAAGATTCAAAGGAGCATGTGGGCCAATTCGCCGGTGGATAATGCAGCTTTCATGGATGAGTATTTCCGCAACTCACTCCCCAAAGAGTCGGAGCAGATGGACCGAATTTGTGCTGCGGTGAGAGAAGCTGGAATGTTTGTTGTTCTCGGGTATAGTGAGCGCTACAGAGGATCACTTTACATCGCGCAGGTACAAAAGAATTCAACCTTACTTCTTCCTTTGCAAAGAAACTAACCGGGTGAAGTCTTTCATCGACCCCGCTGGGACTATCGTGCACCATCGCCGCAAGATTAAGCCGACTCACGTGGAACGCGCTTTCTGGGGTGATGGCCAAGCTGAGTCCCTCCAAACCGTTGTTTCGTCGCCTTTCGGAAATATCGGCGGGCTTAATTGCTGGGAGCATACTCAAACTCTTCTTCGTTACTACGAGTACTCGCAAGATGTCGACATCCATGTTGCTAGCTGGCCTCTCATCTGGGACATGCCGCTCCAGGAAAAGATGCCATGGACATACCAAATTACTCCAACTCTCAATTCTAGTCTCTCTCAAATCATGGCTTTTGAGGGCGCTTGCTTTGTTCTCGTTTGCACTCAAATTTTGACCGAAAAGAATCGCGAAAAGTGTCGCCTGAAAGACTTCGAATATGCCACTGCACCCGGTGGTGGGTTCTCCATGATCTACGGACCCGAGGGAACTCCTCTGGTTAAGCAACCAGCCCCTGGTGAGGAAATTATCCTGTATGCCGATGTGGATCTCCATGACAAGGCGGTCGCAAAGCACAATCTGGATCTTGTTGGCCATTACTCCCGGCCGGATCTGCTCAGCCTTCGAGTCACAACCGAGGCGGGAAAGCCAGTCCATTTTAAAGAGTGAGGCTGAGATACTTCTTCATTGAACAGCTTTCAAGATGATGGAAATAAGAAGTGTTCTATTCTTGATTACTCTATTCTTCATTCGTCACACGAGTCTGTTTTTTCTCCAGTAGTTTGCAGATTGGAATATATAGTGTTGATCTCATGATGGTGAGATGGATTGGGCTTTTGCCATGTCAATAAACGCGACTTCCTTCACTGCCCACAATAGAATGTCTCACGATGAATTAGTCGAATTAGAACACGTGCAAGGTAATGAGAAGGCAATCCATAATCGAGCAAAAACTAGTAAACCAACTTTCGAGATCATAAACACACATCCCGATGTAATTCCCCGAATTTGAATAATCATTCGCGTTTGTAGTTGAATCGCATATACGTACATAATGGAACGAGCAATTTTGTGCAGTGGTGATTAGACTTCCGCAGAACCCAACTTAACGTGAACCCCAGACCTAACCTGGATTAGGTTTGGTTTTCAGTCATCACCTTCGACCCAGTATTAGCATAAGCGCATAAGAATAAAAACAGTTCAGATTAAAGTCGAATACGAATAAGTAAAATCCGTATTCGTGTGTAGCCCTAGTTTTTAACTTATCTGCATAAGAATGATTAATCATACAGAATATGACTGTTCTGATTGGTCTTTTCCGGCGATTATGGAGTTCCTCAGAAAGGGTACTTGATATCCGGATACGCCACTATATTGGTCAACAAATTGTCTTTCACAGTAGCTAGTACACCAATGCCAATCTGCGGAAGCGGGTATCAGCTACCCGGATAGGTAACAGAAACCAAATCTAAATCAACAATCTCCTACATATAGATGAAACATAACTTGGCCTCACTGGACGATATTTTGATCTATTGGTTCCGTCTTCCCGTTTTGATCTCAATCAAATTTGCCACACAAATTACTACAGAAATTGTCCCTTGACACACGATGCTAGCCGGCAAATTTTCCCATTCATCTTTCTTCGTCCAGTGCCTTTTTGGGTGTCAGCATCATGGGCAAATCCTGGATGAGGAGAGGACAGCCTTAATCGAACAGTTTCTGATTTTGTTGCAAAGTTCTGCTACTCATACCGACAAACTAGAGCAGGAAGACTCAAGAACCCCCGGATTCTCAAGCACCATCTTCGTGGCCTATTGGCAGCAAGAGACGGAATACCGAAAGTGGTGGAGAAGCGAACCAGTCAAGCAATTCTGGAATTCTCTCCCAGACAATGCAGGCTTCTGGCGAGAAAAATTGGCATTCCCCGCCTCGAGAGTTTTGGCCGAGACCAATCACCACATCAAGAATGGCTTTTCCCATGTCGCAGACTTTGAGCCACTAGTTGAAAAAACCGGGTACTGGGGCTCATATCGTGATCGTATTGAAGAATCGACCTCAGATGACAAACTCTCCTCCCCGTTTGAACTTGCTGTCCCTACCGAAGAGCACCGGCCTCGGATTAGTTTGGGACGTACCATGATCGAAAAATTCCCAGACAATATTTGCTTTGTTGTTGAGGGTCAGGACTATGGCTCCATGGATTCTACGGAACAGGACTACTGGTTTGAGAACTTGGAGAATCTTTGCGATGATTGGGTCATGACCACGATCACCACGGGCCATAAAGACGGCATATTGTCTGCTCGGCTATGTCACGAGACTGCAAGCGGCCCAATAAAGCCTACTGCCACAAAAAATACAGTACTGAAGCCGAAAGCGTTGACATTGAATCGACGTGTACAATACTTCTACTTTCTCGACATGTCCTACATGGAGCGAATTGGTCGCAAGTACAAAACACATGTCACACTTCGACGCAAGTTTATGGAGGTATACGGGCCAGGTGGTCCAATGGAAGGTGGGAAACTGATTTTGTGGGTAGATCTGGGAATCCTGAAAGGCCATAATATGGAGGCTGAGTATGTTGGATGTTTTGAGGGAACTGGGTTCCTGGCTTATAGGGATCACCCTGGGTTTACCACCAAGGTAGACTTTGAGGAAGTGTAGGAGAATGGATGGAGTTTTTCTGTTATCAAGCATCCATGGGGGCTTTCGTGCTTTGCTCGCCTGCTCCTCTTAGTCTCTTTCGAGAAATCCGACTAGAGATCTTTGCAGGGGCCAACTTGACCAACTCGGCAGTAGCCCTTCACATAGATTCCTTATAAAGGCTATAGAAATCGTCCTAAAGCCTGGGGATAAACTTAAGTTTAACCTACTAAAGGCGTCAAGTAATTATGTTTTACAGGTACATACATAATAGGTCTTGAAATGGGATAGCGCGATGGCAGTCTGGTCAAAGCAGACGGGTCGACAATAGCAGTAGGAGCATAGGCAAACCCAACAAGAGGTAGGGCTATAGGAAAGGAGAGCACATAGGGATGGTCTGAAGAGAAGAATGTGTCTGTCTTGTTCTACGTAGAGTAGAGAGGTCTTAAATACATCATGAGTGCTGAATCATCCATAGACCGCTACTTCATGCAGTAAGCAGTTCCCCCACTACAGTCTTTAATAATAATGCCGTCACCTTATCAGTTAATAGGGATATTATTATCTAACCTAGTGATTATCGTTACTCTATAATATAGAACATATAACGTATAGACTTCGTCACATCCATGATTCAGGAACTGTTCGCTCTTGTGTCATTGTGATCCATGGAACCTTATGATCATAATGGTATCTTTCAAGTCACGGTGTTGATCATATCCGATTCGTTCAAGATTATCCTCATCCAATTTTACGTAAAAGAGACAATGTTTTACTTGATGCTGTTTCCCTCTTCAAGAACTAGTCTTAGACTAAGAATACTATTATTGCTTTTGCTCTTCTTCCTAGTATCTATTCTTAATCACCTAGCAGGCTGTCTACCTAACAACAGACGAAGTTATCTTCTACACTCTATCTACTTATCTTAATGATAGCTCGTTAACTATAATTAGAAAATTCATAGAGCCTAGTTTAAGACAGTCCTCATATTTTTCGACTATAGCGAGTGCTCATCCTCTATAGTATATAATATTTCCTTCTTTTTTACGCTCGGTCTTATACTCGTAAGTGAGGCTACGTGATACGCCACGTTTGATACGCTTATTAAGAGCCCTCCAGAGATCTTCAGGAAATATTATCTTATGAAAAAAAATTAAAACAAACAGGAATCCAAACCGTAGTCGGGTATTTATCACCAAGGTTTAGGAAAATATGCGAAGGGACATTCATCATCTTATCATCACCCCTTCTCGGCCCGTTCTCGCATCTATCACCTTGATCTCTAGGATTCACACATCTCGCCCGTACTCGTTCATGCTATTTACAGAGTTATTGAGAGCAAGAGGCGCTGCTTCCTTCGCTCCCTATGCATGTCATCCGTAGTCAATTACGGGCTAGCTTTGCCGTCTCCACCTGAGTACAACACAGCTCGGTCCCGTGTTCGCAATATACACTGAATTCGTACTAGTTGAGATTGTAAAGCTGGGATACAAGGCTCTACTGCAGTGGTTTGGGGCCGTGATTTGGAACTTACTTGGCCCCTAGCCAACCAGAAATAAGAAAGGGCGAAGGGACATCAGCACAGCCCCACAATGTTGTTCCTAGCTCGGGGGCTAATCTCAGAAGAACCGCTACCTACTTATGAATGGGGGCGGCAGAAGTTGTGAAGATCGACATCTGTATCGAATAAGAAGGCCTCATGTAGTGGGTCGGGATTAAATTAGATTCCACAAGTTCCCTCACATGGATTCGTAGCGGTCACTATGTCAACTCGGGTGCAGACACTTTTAGTCTTAAGCGACTTGAAAACATATTTATATGGAAGCTCGACCAGCCCCGAAACTAGAATAAAATACCATCCTCTTTCCAATTTCCAATTGATTGTTCTTTCCATCTGTCGTCACAGAGGTTGATCAAAAAGCTCTCAGCCACCATGCGTCTTTCAACGCTGCTTCTCTGGGCCAACGCGATCATTATTGGAGCTTCACCGCTCCAGTCTAGGTCGCAGAAATCCAATATCGACAGCATTGAAAAGGAATTCCCCGGCATCTATTGGAAATTAGCTGCTGACACCTGCACTGATGACCAATTTGATACTCTTTACAGAGCTACCAAAATGAGCTCGACTATTTTGCAAGGAGCGGCACCCAGCAATTTTGGCTCTAAGTCGACCGATGGTGGCTTCACCGAGATATACGACACCGCGGCCTGGAATCGGTATTTTTTGTCTCCTGAAAAAGTACACTCGCGTGACCCGTCATACTCTTGGGCTGTACGTTGAATTGCAAAACATCCATAATGTCTACTAGTATACTGACATGATTGAAATCATTAGCTCAATCCTACGGCTTATCAGACCGTCATACGTGAGTTCAACTCCTCTGTTTTCCTGATTGCGCTGCGTACTGACAATAAGACAGACAACATGCAGCAGGCAGCCTTTTACCCAACCCAAGGAGGTTTCGGCAAAAGCGGCGAGACTCTTCAGGGTAAACAGGTGACATATACATGCAAAGATATTCTTAACAACTGTGCAAAAGAAGCAAATAAGCTCAAGACATGGACAGGCCCGTAAGTATTTGAAACCTTATATATGGTCTGAATATCCACTTATCCTATGTCTCTAGGTCTGCAACAACTATACAGCCAGAACATGGCGAAAATCAAGTCGGTGGTTAGTCCAACTCGGAACATACTGACAGTTTCAGTATGAAAGATTAATTCTGTGAGATTTAGGAATTTTGGTCCAATTTTGTCCACGTTTCTTCAGTGACGAGGTGGAACACATTGACGACGTTGTTAAGGGCTTTAAAACGGCCAACAGGAGAATGAGTTGGAACGGAATTGCCAATCTTAAGATACATGAGCATACCATATTGCACGAGTGGATGCATTGCAATATCTTTGGATATTCTCCATACAACCCAGACAGTATGACTGCACAGACTGATTTTGATACCTGTGCTAATATGGATATTAGCATTCAAGACTGAAGCAATTATTCCGGACATTAAGAAGTCCGGCCTGCCAGGTTTTGCTGATGGGGTGGTTCGTTCAATCCTGTTCATTGACTTGTTCGTTATTCTAACCACGGTCTCTAGGTTATGTATGGAGACGACTATGCGTATAAGTTTGCACGAAAATACAACGCAAATTCTAAGTTCGGAGCAGCCAACTTGGAGACTGCAAGAAATGGTAAGTTCCATTGTTCTTGCCTAAGTGAAGCCCTGTTAACGTTGATATACTTCATATAGCCGACAGCTATGCTTTGTTTTACGTCTACAGTTATTTGAACAGCGAATTCGATTGGAGCACAGATGGGTCAGAGACCGTTGAGAAACGCGACAGCGGCGCCAGCGAGACCGTGGTTGTAGATGATGACAACTATGGAAACGCCCGGGATCTATCAGACCTGGACGAGATGACCGATCCAGACAACTGTTCCTTTGATGGAACCAATAGTACCCTCAGTGTCGCCTGTGTATTTGAAGCCAACTATGCCGACCTTGCACTGTCAAACAACACTGACTACGAATGTGATACTACTCGGACTTCAAGCGTGCCTGCTGAGATCTTCGGAGGCATGTACAGTAAGTTCTGCGCCAAGGTTGATGAGAAATCAATGTTGAGCTGGTTGGTGAACTATGAGGGGAATGAAAAGTTCCAGCTCCAAAAGCGTACCCCCCCAGCGAACCCTTCAGACTACAAGGGGGTGATCGGTTATTTGAGCTTCCAGAAGAAAGATGGTGACACAAAGTGCTCAAAGAGCTGCTCAGAAGCGTTCGAGTATCTCAAAGCGTGCCCCTGTGAGTAAACATGTGTAATGCAGTCAGCAGACGACCACTAACATTTGTTATAGGTGGAACGACCGGACAAGGGATGTACAGTATGGCAACGGAGGGATCTCTTGATGTGGGTTGCGGAATCTATCAGTTCAGTGGTCTTGAAAACAGTCAATGAGTGGTCAATCCCAGTGATGGGACAAAAGAGTTGCAACATAGATGGGGAAGGGGTCCAGGGTTCCTGGATGGCTATGAAGTCGTCGAGCTTCCTATGAGTGTGAAGTGACGCCCATGAATTCTCAGAAGTAGTCTTGTTGTAATTAATATTATTGTTCTTCTTCTTCTTCTTCTTCTTCTTCTTCTTCTTCTTCTTATCATTATTGTTGTTGTTGATTTTAAACATTGAAATCATTCATAGTGATTTGCACCAAGGTGGAAAAATTCCCACTCGACCAACCATATATTCAAGGTATGTAGTTTTGCATCCCATTAAATCTTTGCCTATCAGAATTCTCCAAAGCAACTTTTGCATTTCAGTTTCGGCTCCTCGGGTGCAGGGCTAAAAGGGCACCCCCCTAAGGCTGCGAGTCGCGCAAGACAAAATTGTGGGCCAGGATAACCTTGGAAAGTTGAGGGCGCTCGACCACCGACATACAGACCTATCTGTCTGGACTTTCAATGGGTTGGCAAAGCCGGGGGAGACAAAAAAAATGCATTCGGTTTCACATTTATCATGAAAGGAATGCAATGCATATAAAAAAATTTAAGAACTGCTCACGCACCGACTTGAACGATGGACCTCGGCATTACTAGTGCCGCGCTCTACCAACTGAGCTACGCGAGCTGAATTATAATGGATTCAGAAACTGAAGTTATAAGACCTTCAAATATCTATACTTGTATGTTTTAACGAGCAACTTTTGGAGGCGTGAAAACGCTTTGTCTCTCCCTATACAAGCTATATTTTGTACTTTGAACATCATTAAATGCACAACAGTTCATTCCTGGCCCCCTTTAACGGTATTCTACTATCGAATACAACGATTTCGTCATGTTAATATCATGATTGCCCACTGTAGTTCTATAAAAATATATCTCACAGGGGAGGAAGCTGTCGAGATCATCAAACCAGTGAGAGAACAAAAAAGGCAGCAAAACTGCAAACGGGATCAATATTATCTTCTTATTTTCGTAATTCAAGTTCAAGTCAGCTTCTGATAAAACATGTGTCGCCTAGCTTCATTATCCATTCTTAGGAAGTAGTGGTCTTTAAGGTCTCTCCGTAGCTAGCCAAGGTCTTTGTGTGTCTTGGCGTTGAGAACATCTTTTTCATGGGGATCCGCTTTTGCCTGGAGGCCCTTCACGGCCTCCGTGAGAGTTATAAGGGACTTGAGCACAGTGCTTTCTTGATGCTTCTTCCGGGCTTGATGCACATCCTCGAAAATCACCGGGTCGGGTGATGAAATGTGCAGAAACCGACTCTTGGCTTTCCATACCTGACAAGGTGTAATTAGCCAACCCCTAGTCTGGGCAGCGAAAGAAATTCTGTTCATCACAGTAGAGACATACGTACTTCTGATGGCGGGGCTTGCTGTGTCACCTCGTTGAGATGTGGGATCCATCCGGTTCATCAAAATGCCAACAATCTGATGTAAATGTTAGGGGTCTTTTAGCAATTCACAGAAGATACTGTCGGAATGCCACGGATTTGATGCAATTTTAGGGGCAATTTTAGATGCAAAATTACATGTAAATATAATAGTAATAAAGCTAGCATTATGCTTATTTATTAGTGACATCATTTGTTGGGGGTTATTCAGCAATTAACGAAAGGTACTTTGGGAAGCTACAGTGAAACAGGCTGACAAAAGTAGACAAACAGAAGCAGAACAAAAAGGTAAAATACACCAGACTTTTGAATATGAATCAACCTGGACTCAAATAGCAATCGCAAGATGCTCACGATGAAAGGAGACCAAATCATCGCTAGCCTCAGCCTGCCCAGAGCCGAACGACTTCAAATTCCATTTGTCCACACTTTCAACCCCTTCCAAGTCATGTCCAAATAGACTGAAGAGGTCTTGACTAAGCCGTTCATATTCGGAGTATTCCTTGGGCCAATCCCCAAGACGCTCGACGGCCAACTTGAGCATGTGCAAGTGTTGCCGAACGTGTTTCCCTTCTTCCATTTCTCCCGGACTGCCGGGGGACGAGGGGGATGACATTCCAGAGATAACCTCCATGTCGACATCGCTTGAAGAAGAGGACGGGTCAATGAAGACACGTAGAGCATTTTCATGTAGCGCTGCCGCCTTTCGATAGTATCGATAAGCCAGCTCCTGACGACCCTTTTGGTCTTGATAGCCTTGCGCCATGCTAGTGTACATCTGCGACAGGAGAACGGTAATCTCAATGGTACTAGGGTGGCGAGGCCCATGAACACGAGCGCAGTTGTATACAAGTTCTTCTGCGAGGCGGACTGAAGCTGCGTAGTCCCCAACGAGGTAGCGCGTGATGACGAGCATACGCCCGAGAGCAAGTGTGTATGCATGCTGGGGCTGTGACAGGGCATACGCATCCCGACTGTTCCAGAGGGAGGTGAGGACCCAGGCCAGGGTATGGTAGTCGTGTTGCTCATCGAGAACCTTGATCAAGCTATTGACATTTGCCACGTCCAGCTGCGTGAGCTCGATGTTGTGCTTTCTGAAATAGTTGAGCGTATCACTTAGAATTGTGGCCGACACGCCTAGCATCTGCTTCTGGACAGACGCTGTTAGTGATGTATTGATTTCTCGGCCAGCGATAGCTAAGCCCAACTTGAACACCAATTTGCTTGTGGCCTGATCCGAGTAGCCGTTGTGTGCTACAACGTATTTCGTCGCCGCGGACGCGAGATTGCAGGCGGACTGGTAATTTCCCAAGTCGAGCTGCTGAACAACACCATTGAAGCTAGCGATGGCAACTGAACGGAGGAAGTTGCGCGAGGTATGAGAACTGAGATACTCAATAATCGTTTCAACGAAAACTTTCACCTGGCTGGGATCGAGACTTAGACTGGATCCCTCGGATGCCAAGAAAAAGCTGATGTACTGGTCCAAGACCTGAGCAGCAGCCGAAAGACGACCCCTACTGAGCAGGAAAGCGTGCAGGCGGGCAACCGTAGCGGCAGTGTGCTGCAACTTGCCATCTTTTGAGCTGAGGATAATTCGGAACTGCTCAAAGTACAGATACTCCGTGGTCAAGGCAGCGTAAACTTCGTTGAACGTGGTTGAGTTGTTTGCGGATTCCCTGATGATGTGTTCGAATTGAGCCAAGAAAATTAGGCTCAAACGGCGGCTTGTAGACTGCTTCTCCTTCTTCATCATAACCTGGAAATAAATATTGTCTGAGAGGTCCCGGGCTTCCTGGAGTTGACCAGCTGCGATGTAGCCAGATGCAATGCTCTTGGCCGCAGCAGTCAGCTTGGTGGAGGATGTTTCGGTAGACAAAATTTTGAAAGTTGCTTCATGCAACAGGGTAGTAGCGACTGGCGCTTTCTTTTGTTTCGTATAGAGTGAAACAAGCTCCTCCATCTGACTCAATGCTTCCTCATGTGCCCATCCATAACTGGAGCGAATGAACGTCAAACGTTGGTTGCGAATAGACTCAACCTTCTGTAGCTCTTTTGAGGACATGTTCTCTACCTTCGAGGCGGTCAAGGATGCATTTTGCTGCTCATAGATGGCCCCAAGAATGGCGCGGATGTCTTGATGGTCGATTTCAACTTCACTTGACTGTATCTGCAAGAGACCTTCATAGAGCTGAGTCGCTTCAGTGTCATATCTTTTGGACTGCTGACAGATGTTTGCCAATGTCTTTGTCGCTTGAATGGTGATTGTCGCGTTCGCACCGAACAGGCTGGTGCACGAATTACGGTACTGTACCGTTACATCGTGGATGACAGTAATGTCCGTTCGAGCCTCGCGTAGGCAGTACACATAGTGCTCATATATATTTTGAACAATTCCTTGATCTTGAAATTTTGGGCTGATTGTGGGGGTCTGTTGTAGAGTAGTGAACAACACCCGGTAGGGCTTCAGCGCATCCGCGTACCGCCCTTGTTTGAACAATTCGGTTGTCACAAACAAGAGTGGCTCAAATGCTTCAGGGTGGCAAGTATTTGAGTCTTTATTAAGTGATTGTATGATCTGAAGGTAGTAATCCATTGCGATGGGTTGCGGGCGCGTCAGTGTGGCCAGGGTCCAAAGCTTTTGGATCACAATAGGATGCTCTGTGCCAAATCGCTTAGTGTAATCAAGCAGAAGGTCCTGATGAATATTTATGACCTTGTCAACTTGAGAGGTACGCTCATACAAACGAAGAAGGTTCATGGTGATTCGCTCCAAGGTTTCATATCCACATGCTGGGCGATCGCGTCGAGCTGCATGATAAAGCCGAGTGCGAATATCATCTTCTTTGGTCGAGCGACGGCGGGAGCGATAGCAGTCAGCGAGACGCTCTGCAATTCCAATGCAATATTTGACTTGGGTCGATGGAAGGGTGACTTCTTCGAGCGACGGCGCAAACAACGATGGCCACACACTTCGAAGCACTCGTTTCAACATACTTGTGGCGTCATGCCACCGGTGTTGAGACAGGTACCTTTCTATCAGTGATGTGGTTGCTGCTGTAGAAAGTTCCTCGGCACTAGTTGCGCTGAATACTGTTTCCTTGAGGGTGGATTCTGTCATCAAGGATTCTGAGCGCATCACTTCCCGGGAGGTGGAGTGAATATGCTTTTCAACATTTTTGTACGTAGCACTTTGGCTGCTTGTACTTTGTGCGCAATGTTTGAAGACTTCAATGGCCATCACTGACAGCCCGACGGACTTCATTATCTGAGCAAGATCCAGTAAAGGTGGCACCAAGACTTCAGGGCTGGAGGTAGTCTTCTCGTATTGTTCCCAAAATCCGGCAACGATCGAGGCTGTTTCATCGGTCCTCTTCAGGCCTTCAAGAAAATGAGAATATTCTAGAACAGCTTGTAACATGACCAGCTTGTGCTCAGTAGAGTGACTAAGCCGATACTCCTGGCTTGCCTGCTGCCAAAGTTCCACGTATGTTTGTTCGGCTTCTGTAACCAAATTTTCTGATTTCTGTCGCTCAGCTTGGGCCAAGTGAGATTTGAGATCAAAAGAAAACTTGATTGCCTCATCCTGTTCGATCCCATCCAAAGCCAGGGTGGTACTTGTGTCTGTCGCTGCTTCTTTCCGGCCGTGAAGGTGAACCAGTAAAGAATCGTCTGCCTGTCTGGATCCTTTCCGTTGGGGTGTGTTATCTTCGAAAGATCCCTCCAAGTGGATTGTAACCTCCTGGGCTTTGCTGTGCTCTTGGATGAAAGTATAATGCTCTGACAACTGTGTCAGGGTGGAGGTGACCATGACGCTTGTCGTCCCGTAATGAACCTTGTAACATTCAATGATAAGTTGCAGCATCTCAATACGTTGAGTCATAATCGCCGTTTTAGACTCTGTGATTTGACTAGCTGTGCTCTCCAAGAAGTACTGTGCCATCTGCATAGTAATGAGATGTCGGACAGACAGTGTCTTGCGACAGATCATCGCCGCTTCGTAGAAAATGTAACTGCTCTCGACAGGCGTAACTGTGTGGATTTGTCTGTGGAACAGCGCCTGGGTCAATTTAGCTTGCAGAGTGGCTGGGTGGTCACAGGTCAAGATCTCGCGGTACAGTGCTGTTTGGATACCGTGAACGGTTCGGAGTGACGGTGTCAACTTACTCGCCCACACCGTCATCTCAAGAAGAGGTACAGTAGGGCTAGTAGGGAAGACGTATCGCAAGTTTTTTCCCGCTCTAGTGACCTCCTCGTCACTTGTGCACCCAAACGCGTTCTTGACATGGGTCGGCCAGTACCGAAGCGCAAAATCCAACAGAGGATGTTTCTCCAATAGATATTCCGTCACCCGTCTGTTGAGAGAATCCAAAGAGGGTTCGTGGCTGTCTGTCACATGGTGCTTTGCGTAAAGTAGAAGTCGCTGCGCAAAGTCCACATTGCGATCCCTGATCGCGGGCAGGAACTTGCCCTTTGAGAAAATGTCCAAAACCGCGGCACGCACTTGAGCATGCCTAAGATAGACCAAGTTATTTTGAAAGAAGACAAGCGAGGCTACCGGTTTCAATAGCTGATGAAGATCAATGTCATACTTCTCGGTGACATCAGGCTTGTTGGGTTGCAATGACAGGAGAGCCCCAAGTTCTTCATGGGAGAGAGGGCGGCTTGCGGTGGCCAGCCACACAAGAATTTTCTTCGTGTTCTCGTCCAGCTTGGGTTGTAGTGTATGCAGAACAAGATCGGGGATTTTGTATCCTGCTTTCACGATGCTTCCAACAGACTTGGAAAGCGCAGATTCACTGGCCGGATTCTCATCGCGCAGCCGCTTCGTAGCCAATTTTGCCCAGAGAAAAGAGCCATCAGAAGTTTCTGTGATACGGGAAACCGTAAGCTCTTGCTCATCTTCAGACATGGTGTTAAACGTCGGAATTTGATGAATAATGCTGCGGGTGACTGCGGCCACATCATCAAAGGTGAGCCCTAATGTGGCTCGCACTGCAGTCTGTGAGACAGCTGACTCGACTTCCTGAGACCCGAGTGTGATCAGCTTTATGGAAGAGTTTTTCAACGCTGTCTCGTGGATTCGATGCAGTAGAGCCTTCTCCGCGCAGGTTGATTCATCGACACCATCGACAATCAAAACCAGCTCTCTTGTGCCCGATAGACTGGCACCGACGGAATTCGTCAAAGCATTCCAAAGCAAATCCTCAAGGGCGGTTTCGTCTACTGTAAGCTGGCTCTGGTTATAAGCATCCGCCAAGACCTGATACAACTGTACATTTCCCAAATGTTTGCTGAAAAGCTGAGACAGGATTGACTTTATGAGGGCACTTGGAGTTGTCGAGGCATGAATTCGACCATCTGCAAAGGCTAGTCAGAGCCACATAGGCTTAGGTGGAAGGACAGCGATACTTACTTATAGGTGCTAGGATGGCCGTATATTTCATTCCTCCGACGGGATGTTGAAGATAATCGTTGATAACAGTCGACAAGACTGTTTTTCCGGAGCCTGGCTTGCCAACGATAGAGAGCGCTTGCTTTTCGCCTTTCAAGAACCGCGTCAGATACGGCTTGACCCACATACAGGTACCCTCTTCGCGTTCTTGGGCGGAGGGAATCATCTCTGTAACATGAGCGAGTGTCGGGTCTTCAGGCTGCAGCCAGTCCTTGAGCGTATTTATGCCAACATCTGTGTCAACATGGTTAGAGTGACCAAGATCACCTTTGACGCTCTGTAATGACTATACCTTGATCACCGCCAAGACCCTCTCGCACTAATTGATGACGCCACATCAGTTCTGCAGCATGCTCACAGCGACCACGAAAACTGTCAATCGGACTGGGAAAGGTGCTGTAGATATCAACGGAGACTGATTCAGAGGAAACTAGCAATCGGTGGAAATGTCTGGCCACACAAACAACGAGAGTCACCAAGTCTGCCAACGCAAGGATAAGCTGATCTTTGATATCAGAAGAGACAACAAAGAGCTCTGCGCGATCTAGCAGGTTACCAAGCCCGGCAGAGCAGCGGTAAAAGAAGCCAAAAAGGTCCATGAGAGCAGAGGCATTTGACTCGCCCAGCTATACACTCGCGATTAGTAAAATGATAATTCAGGCTGGAGTTCCATCTAATGTACCTCAAGAAGGCTCGCACAATATCCATAAGACATTTGAGCAGCGAGATGACTGTCGCCCGCAAACTGCTCAATTCCTGAATCGAATGAATGGACACGCTCGACAAACAAGGCCGCCCATACCAGGGCCTTGTCATAACTACTTCCCTCGGGCGGGAGCTTCTTCATTCTCTCGCATCGAATCCATCCCAACAGGCTGGCATAGTCAGTATCGGAGACCCGCGATGCTGCAAGGTCGTCGCTTCCCCGACGTGCAAGTAAATTAACTACTTCGACGAGTGTGGTCCCTTCGCCACTGGACTTCATACTACTGATGTCGTGTTGGCTGAGGCGCATCTCTCTAGTTGGGGTTGCGTGTTGCTGCAGTGGTTCGGATGTCCGCTGCAATCCAAGAAGAGAAGTGGATGCGAGCGGAGGTACGCTCTGTGGTAATGAAGCCATGGCTGGCTTTGTTTCTTTGCCGTAATATCAAATTATTGAATATCATGAAAGTATTTTTTTTTCGTTTTCCATGGACAATGTTAAGCACTCTCTTTATACCTCTACACTTTGCACTTTACTCACTATCATATTCTCTTTATCATTTGAGAAGTCCTCGACGTCAGTATGAGGCAGGTGGAACTGTACGCAGGTAAGGCGTGAGCTACTGTACGTCCAAGGAAATGATATGTCTTCCCACTTCTGTTGGTGTTCCAAATCCGTACTTCTCAGAGCCTTTGAATCGATTAGGTCATAATTGTGACGAGCTGGGGCAAACAGAGGACGAATGTCTCAATGTAGGTATTTGGCCGAACATCCTTGACAGCCTTCTCCGCACAAAGTGAAGTGCCCGAGTCAGCCTATATTGGCAAATCGGAATCTGGCAGTGAGCTGCACTGAGTTTGGACCACAGTTCTAGAAAGCTGGAAGACTGACGTCGTGAGAACAAGGACAAAGGATGAGCGAGTCTGGATCGGTACGGGGAAGCTCCCGAGGTCACAACCCATATTTGATTGCAGATCCACGTCGGTTCCAGAGTAAGAAGTTCAAGTCTCTAATGTACCCATGGTTCAGTATTTGGAATGATCGACGCTAGAAAAAGAGGCTATATGGAACTGCCCGTCTTCGAGCGGCCGGTGACATAGCCAACCACCGACCACTCTGTACTATGGTTTATCCAATTTATTAAAAGGTTAAGAATTCGATGCAATATTAGAAGTAAATTTTTATCTACATATTATTACTCAAAAAGCGCTCAAATGTAACCAACTTAGTAGCGGCATCGAATTGTGTGTGGGCGTGGCTTTTTAGCAATTGACTCTGTTTCATGGTTCAGGGTAGCACCACGTCCAAAGGAAATTGAGGGATGGTACTATACAATGGACCTCAAAGGCCCCAAGGGAGATGAAATAGATGCATCCATACAGTGCTGAGAAAAGGAAAAAAGTTCATATATCGGAATTGGCCGACATGCGAGCTGGCGAAGTGAATTTTGTTGATTCATAATGAAGACAGCGATTCTTTGGTTGACATCCGCTTACGAGTTATGTCGCCTCCAGAATGAACACATCACACATTATCTTTGTGCCATTTCTCTACTTCTTGTTTTCGGTTGTTCAATGATTGATACAGTATGCTCAATTGTCTGCCTTATTTCTAATGTAATGCATTGGGATACTAGAGGAATTAGCACTGAATTCAAATCTGTATTTGTGTTAGACAGTGCCCCAGCGTCCCGACCCTTCGGTCATAACATCATTCGAAACCCACATGGACGCAACCGGCATGCCACATGGACTGATAATTCACGGCACAAATAGAAAATCTTGATTCTTAAACAAATTACACTGACTAACTTTCTATGGATATGCAAAGATCTTGAGCTGTGGAAACAAAGGTCTCAACAACACTGTATGCAGTGGCGGTTAACGTCATGACAGAAACGGAATATAGGCGAATGTAGAAGACTATCAGGGTCAAACGATATCAAATCCAGAAATTTGATTCTTTTTCCTTGGAAATTTTGAGGTCTTACGGAAGTTCCGACCGCAATTTAACCCAACTGGGTGACGCCTAGAATTGCCATGATTCGTTCAATTGTTATATTTAGACATTAGATACGTAGAGTCATTTCATCACGAGCGTTGCATTTCCTCATAGTGACCCAATGCAATTCTATCATTTGGGTTCTAGCATTGGGGAGTGTAATTTCTCGGGAGTGGATGTTTGTCCATGGAGTCGTGTGAAGTCGTCCAAATATCCCTTGGTGGCTTGGATGACATGGGGGAGAATCCCTTAGATGGATCACTATGACCGTCGAAAACAATTTTCGGTTCGAGCGCTGCTACCCATCGCGATCCGGCCTCTTGGCACTTCATTCTCCAAGGTACGGATGGGTGTTGTTGTAGACTGCGTCTCCCGCAACAACCAAGCTAATTGCAGGCACCCATAAAGACGTTGTATCATCTGTGTCTGTATGGCCCAGTCTACCCATTTACAATCACTTGTCTTCTAATATGAAGTGGTCTTACTCAAGGGGAGCGGCCATCACGAGCTTTTCCGGGATCTGCCAGGGAAAATATTTCTCGAAAAAGCGACCATGCCTTCGGGAGACATGGCCTCGGTCATTCGAGAGACGGTCTCCGACGTAACCACGACATTCGCCTCTGGAAATTTTCGAGGATGGTACCGGTACTATAGGAATTATTGGCGTGGGCCTGCAAGACATTAATCGTCTTGAAGTTTTTCACAATGGCTACCACTTAGTTTAATAACTCTTTGGCAGCAGCTTAACTAAGTATCGACCAGCACCGCATCTCCTATCATCTCCTATCAAGTCGAGGTAGTCGGCACCCACTTGAGGTGATCATGACCGGCTGGTGTGAACTGATTTACGCCGGAAAGTTTTCTGGGGAATTCTTTGTAGTCGAGACACATGTTGTAGAAAATTGAAGTTGAATCTAATTTGATGGAAGAAAAAAGGGTTGACACACATAAATGGGAAACTTGTTCTTGGGTCTCTATTTAAATGTTGGGTATACGTAGCTGAATGGAACTTGCATCCAAACATCGGCGAAGAAGTTAGGTTGCGATGGGTAATAATAAATCAGTAAGCTGGACTCACTTGAAGGCAACCCAGCATCTATGATCCTTCATAAGTTACTTAGTGAGATAAGTGATCCTATGGGATGAAGTGTTGACATGCTCTGAGAGTACTCATTTCGAGGCTTATTGGGCCAAACTCACGACCCTGGGGATGTGAGTCATTTGCTTAGGGCTCACTTTAACCAGTAACAAAAACACCGCATGACTCACTGGCTTAAGCCTGAATACTGACAGAACAGCCATCGATAGAAGCGGGGGCGAGGATTGGTTCAGAGACAAATTGAAGAATTGAACTAATTCAGTCGAGGCTCCGGGATCCGAATCGGAGTCGGGGCAATTGTTCGCCCTGCCGGGCATACAACCATCCGACCAACAATATATGTCCAAGAGTATTATACGTTTGAATAAAACAGTAAGCTGATTTACAGTGCAACACATAATCTTGTCAATACTCATCCCGCCGTTCGCATCGCAATGTCAAAATTGATAACCGTGTTTGGGGCCACTGGAAATCAGGGTGGCTCAGTGATTCGAACTATTCTGAATGACCCTGTGTTGTCTCAGGAATTCCGAATCCGCGCCGTGACACGAGATTTGACTAAACCCGGAGCGAAAGCTCTAGCTACGGAAAATGTGGACGTTGTGCAAGTAAGTGAGGAGTGTCATTTGCTCAACGGCTATACAATTATCCTCTATACTAACAGGAATCAACAGGGAGATATGAGTTCTGCTGAGGATGTCGCTAGATTAGTTCATGAAGCGCACACCGTTTTTCTCGTTACCAACTTTTGGGAATCGATGTCTGCAGAACCGGAAATCCTTCAAGGCAAGATGGTCACAGACGCTTGTAAGAAAGCGGATGTCAAGCATCTCATATTTTCTTCCCTTATCGATGCGTCAATCGCATCCAATGGTCGTCTGGTGAATATTACTCACTTTGATGGGAAGGCCTCCGTGGAACGATATATCCGCGAAAGTGGTCTCACAGCCAGCTTCGTCATGCTAGGTATTTTTATGACTGAAATGCATACCATGATTCAGAAGCAAGAAGATGGCAGCTTCATTTTGCCGATACCAGTATCATCAAGTGCAGTTGCTCCCTTCATTGATGCTGGAACAGACACCGGTATGCCTCGCGAAGTTCATCCTATTCATAAATATGACTGCTAACATTAGAAGGCAACTTTGTACGTGCTGCTCTCAACAATCCGCCACAGACCAATTCTCAAGTTATCTACGCAGCCAGCGACTATTATAGTTTTGATGATCTCGCGCGGGACTTTGAAAGCGTGATTGGTGCACCACTGTCGATTATAACAGTTCCCAGTGAGACATTCAAGGCTACGCTTTCCACATTCTTGCCACCAAACATGGCTGAAGAGATATTCGAGAACTTGATCCTGCTCGAGGATCCGGGATATTATGCAGGTGCCAGTCTGGCCTCAAGTCTCAGTCTATTATCGGATAAGCCTGTGAGCTTAGTGGACTTCCTTACGCAAAACAAGTCCAAGTGGTGTTAGTAAAAGCCGTGGCAAAAAACGTGGACAGGCGAGCGTTAGCCTCAATCGTCGCATTCCGTGCGACAAATCCATATATCTGCCTTAGTATAACTTGCTGACAGTGCATTACTTTATAATCCTCTTTGCGCGACCCTTGTTCTTAATATGTGATCACATAAACCAATTAAAATTTCTCATGAGGTATCAATCTGACTGATTAATTTAGCAGATAAACCAGCTTTGATGCGCGAACTTTGCCTTCACGTAGCATCTGAAGACCACTCAAAGCTCCAGTCAAGCCTCCTGACTTCACCTGATACGGATGAGGAAGAATGCGGCGCTCTTCAAGAAGCTTCTGCGCTGTAGCCCACCACTTAATTCCGAATTCAAAGTTGCTGGCATCTGGTGATACGTCCTGTGCTCCCATGCGATAGGATTCTCCCAACACATCGTAAGCCATTGAGACATGTGAGTCAACATCATCTCGCGCTGATCGAACATCAAGCAAAGCATTGTAGCAGCCTCCTGCGGAAGAGATGGCAGCGCTGCAGATAGCGGCTGATTGGGGAGTAGAAATTGTGTCGAGAACAAACTCCAGGGCATCATCAGTATCCTCCCTGATTTGATCACCAACCTGGGAATCATGGTAATCGAAGACAGCATCTGCCCCCAACTCGAACATCAGCCCGCGGTTGGCTTCGGAGCATGTCGTAACCACTCGTAGTCCGGAAAGCTTTGCTAACTGAATAGCAAGAGTACCGGTGGCCGTTGCGCCTCCGTAAATTAAAATATTGGCGCCCTCTAACTCGTCCGAATTCTCTCCAGGGAAGGGCAACTCCATGATCTGATAGAGGTTCTGACCAACGGTTGTCAAACCAACGCCGAAGGTAGCAGCGGCCTCAAAACTCATAGACTCTGGGATGTGAATCTGAATATCGCCCTTGGCAATCAC
Source organism: Penicillium nucicola (assembly GCF_028828085.1). Lineage (NCBI taxonomy): Eukaryota > Fungi > Ascomycota > Eurotiomycetes > Eurotiales > Aspergillaceae > Penicillium > Penicillium nucicola. The sequence continues at coordinate 3,416,243 of NW_026643127.1, forward strand.
ATATTCGGCAAATGCCCCGCCGTTGGGACGCACTGCATTGCTGCCATGAACGAATCCGGCCACGCGATCGTCTTTCTTGAAGGCCTTTTTAACCTGTGGACCAACAGCTTCTACTATTCCAGCATAGTCGCAGCCCACAATCGCCCCATTACATGACACAAAGTCAATATGACGCCAATCTGTGGGATTCAAAGCCACTGGGTGGTATCTTAGTTTCTGTGGATAGAAGAAGGGCATGGGTCCAAGCCAGAGATGAAATACCAGCTTTTGTTTTGATTAGAATAAAATCGTCAGGGAGCTCAGGGAGCGGGACATCTTGATTCAGTATCGCGCGGCCTGGTTCTTGAACGATAATGGCACTCTGAGTAGTCATGTTTAACGGGTGTTGTGATGTGAGAAATAACGGTGAGAGATGCTACGGAAGAATCTCGTATCTATCTGCCAAGATAAATGAGACACTCCACTGGTAATATACAGGGTAGATTTTCTGTCTTTGATAGGGTGCTGTGTTGACCCAGACATTCCAGTCTATCGAAATGCTAATGCCAGTACCCACCTCCGATGGGGCGAAATCGAACCATTGACTTTTGCGCGGTGGGGTGTCTGTCTGGTTATTGTGAGTTCCCATTTGAGTAAGATAGTCGACTTGTGCGTGCATGCACAGTCCATAGGCCGTGCGGATGTGGGTGATCGCTGTGGGGAGGAAGGGGAGCAAGCCCTCCCCGGGTTGTTCTAGAGTCACGTAATAGCATGAAATGGATTCATAGGAAATTCTAGAAAGCCAGATTCTATCGTCATAGCTATTCCCTGCATGATAGCCAGATTAGCAACGACACCACGTTCAGCCCGCGGCCCGTCGCAAGGGGTTAAGAGCGGCCCGGGGGTCCTTAGGGCCGAAACTTTGTCTAAGTCAGGGAAGACAAAGAAGGGAAGAAAAAGGACAAAAAGGACAAAAAGAGATAAACCAAGGCAAAGTCCCAATTTTCTTCCTTAGCACGAGGGAAAACAAGTATCTAGGGAGTGGGATCGGTCTCAATCAGGGGGGCTGGAAAGTGATCGTTCCCCACTGCGGAATGAGAATTTAGGATCTCACCAACAAAAATTCCTGCATGAGTGATCGTCGGCTATGACAGCGCGGATTGGCTCGGCGTACTCCAGATTATGAGTGTGGATCTATAGCTGGAGCGTGTATGCCATGAAAATCATTACCCCAAACCTATATTACGGGGATCTTGAAATACAGTGACCGAGACTGGTACAGCTCTGGTCTCAATACGGAGAGCTTCTCTATCAACACGTATTGTAAAGCGCACTCTTGCCCTCCAGGTGCTCCCGCATTGGCGATCCAGTTCGTCACTTTCTCTCCACTTGGTAACTTGTTATGGGTTCAGCCTCAGCCGCACTTTCCGGTGGATCAAGGAGTCGAATGGGATTTCTATTATGTCCCTCCTCATAGTGATCAAGATCACGATCAATTGAATGAAGACTATCTCTCAGGGTTGAATGATCTATAGCTTAATGCTTAATGTCTGGAGTGCATAGATAGAACCTCACCGACCTGAGCTCACAAAGTATGTAACACTATCTCGAGAGTTTGGAAGCTCCACAACAATTTCTCCGCTTGGTAAATAGCCACTAAACCACTAAAACATGCATGTGAACTGCGAGGCTTCCCGCACTTGTCACTAGCTTCTACAGCATTCATGATCTGAAAGAAAGGGTTGCCGAGGCCAGGTAGCTCAGCTCATCAAGTATAATACCCCACAGCCTCCCAACTCTCCGACTTCAACAACCTTATCTTTAATTCATTTGACATTTGCAAGATGCCCGGCCGACCGACCGCAACCTCGCCCCACCCAGAAATGGAGGGAATTGCAGTCATCGGAATCGGGTGTCGCTTTTCTGGGGGTGCAACTTCTCCTGAGGATTTCTGGCAGATGCTATGTGAGGGACGTACTGGACACGGAAAGATTCCTCCAAGCCGATATGAAGCTTCTGCCTGGCATCATCCTAGTCATGATCGCAAAGGCGCGGTAAGTATTCCTGAATCGACTCGCATGGTCAGTACTTTCTCAAGTACCTGAGCTGACAGGATGATAAGATCAACCATGACAGTGGATTCTTCTTGGAAGAAGATCCTTCCCGCTTTGATGCACCATTTTTCTCTATTACTGCAAAGGAGGCAGCAGGAATGGACCCAGCACAGCGTTTGCTGCTAGAGGTTGCATATGAAACGTTTGAAAATGGTCCGTCAAACCTGTATCCCAAACCAGCGGAAGAGCACAAGCGCTAATACTTGTTCAGGTGGTATTCCAATCGACTCACTTCCAGGTAGTAACACAGCCGTGTACTCCGGGTCGATGACCAATGATTATGAGCTATTATCGACCAGAGATATCTATGATATGCCTCATAACTCAGCAACTGGAAATGGAAGGACCATGCTAGCAAATCGTTTGTCATGGTTCTTCGATCTCCAGGGCCCCAGTATCATGATGGACACTGCGTGTTCCTCAAGTTTGACTGCAGTGCATCTTGCAGCTCAATCCCTGCGTTCTGGCGAGTGCGGAATGGTAAGCTCTTAGCCTTTTAGCGGTTTGACTTGAGTTTAACCCTAGACTATAGGCACTTGTCACTGGAGCCAGCTTAATCTTGCACCCTAATTTCACACAAAGGCTGTCCTACATGCATATGATGAGTGCAGATGGAACAAGTCACTCATTTGATGAGTCGGCAAATGGGTACGGCCGAGGAGAAGGCATTGGTGCAGTCCTTCTAAAGCCTCTCAGCGCTGCTTTGGCCGATGGAGACAATATTCGAGCCGTTATCCGCGGCACGGGCATCAACCAGGATGGTCGCACTCCTGGAATCACCTTGCCAAGTCCCACATCACAAGCAAACTTGATTCGCTCGACATATGAGCGACACGGAATTTCAATGAGAGACACTGCATACTTCGAAGCACATGGAACTGGAACGCCAGTCGGAGTGAGTGAACCATGATTCACAAGTCTTTCTGGAGGTTTCAACATCTAACTTGATAATCAGGATCCTATAGAGCTGTCTGCCGTTGGAATGACCTTAGGTGAGGCACGTCTAGCCACCGATGAGCCGATATATGTAGGCTCCGTGAAAACAAACCTCGGTCATACCGAAGGAGCTGCAGGTGTGGCTAGTTTGATCAAGGTCATTCTCTGTCTGGAAAAGGCCACATTAGTACCAAATGCTGGCTTTAAGAATATTAACCCCAAGATTCGCCTGGACGATTGGCGGTTGCGCTTGAGCAACAAAACGATACCCTGGCCAGATCATCTGCCACAACGAGCCAGCATCAACTCATTTGGATTTGGTGGATCCAATGCTCATATAATCATTGAGAGCACCAAAGAAGCCTTGAGAGGAAACGATGAAGATAGGGAACCTCCTTCGCGTGTTGTGGTCTTTTCTACCTTTGACCAAGCTGGTATTGAACGACTGGGTCAAAGTTGGAGTACCTTCCTTCAACGTCAGCGAAAAGCAGAGAAAGAAATCTCGATCAAAGATCTTGCCCATACGATGCTGAATCGCCGGTCTCAATTGGGATTCCGCAGCTTCGCAGTTGCCAATACGGGCGATCAACTTGGGGAGATCCTGGAGAAGGGACTGCCTAAGTTTGCTCGAGCTAGTCGCCAAGTCCACACACGGATCGCCTTTGTTTTCACTGGTCAGGGTGGACAGTGGGCCGGTATGGGCAGGGAACTTCTGAGGATGGCAGTTTTCAGAGAAAGCATGGCGCATTCGCAACAGATCCTCTCTGCCATGGGATGTGCCTTTGATATTGTTGAGGAAATCCGTCTTGACGCAAAGGAAAGCAATATTAATCGACCTGATCGCAGCCAACCTATAACGTGTGCCTTGCAAATCGCTTTGGTTGATCTTTTGGCTAGCTGGTCTGTCCATCCTAATGCGGTCGTTGGTCATTCCAGTGGTGAAATTGGTATGTGAACTTCCCATCTAACTTCATTATTGTCAGTGCAATCAACTAAAACAAATTACTTGAATAGCTGCCGCCTATGCTGCTGGGTATCTTTCTCATGCAGATGCTTTGCGAGTGGCATGGTTCCGCGGTTTCTTCTCGCAGCAGATTGCGGAGAGTGACAAGCGTGGAGGTATGCTCGCTACTGGAATCTCGGCGGAGGATGCAAAGAAGTATCTTGATGAGCTTCCACCGAGATCGGTCGTTGTGGCTTGCGTTAATAGTCCGTCGAGTACAACACTTTCAGGTGACGTAGATCTGATTGATCAGCTCGAAATTAGGCTACAGAAAGACGGCCACTTCGCTCGAAAGCTCCGCATTGATACCGCCTATCACTCCCCTCATATGGAAGAGCTAGTCGAGGTGGTCGGAAACGCCATAGAGTGCATCAATCCGGAAGATCGCCATCACGATTCGATTCCTATGCTTTCATCTGTCACAAAAGAGCGTGTTTACTCTGCCGAGCTTGGTGGATCTTACTGGGTACGAAATATGGTCAGCTCAGTTGAGTTTACCGCCGCAATGTCGCAACTCGCAACTCTAAGTGAATCTACCAAGGCTCGTCGTCGACCTGTTCCTATTAAATGGACATCGCTCGTTGAGATTGGCCCTCACGCAGTGCTGAAAGGACCAGTCACTCAGATATTGAAAGCTGTCAACACTAGCATGGCAACTCTGCCGTATCACTCCTTGGTGGCGCGTAACCAACACGCTTTGAAAACCGCGCTTGAAACTGCAGGGTCTCTTTGGAGTACGGGACATGGTGTTGACCTTGCAGCGGTCAATAGTAGTGTCGATGGCACGACTCCATCGGTGGTTTCTGATCTGCCTTCTTATCCCTGGAATCACCAAACATCATTTTGGCATGAGCCGCTGGAGACAGCTCAGCTCAGACAGCGCAAGCATCCACGCCATGACATTCTGGGTTCTCCTCTAGACTACCAAAATGCCTTGGAACCTCGGTGGAGAAATTTCCTCCGTCTGCCAGAAAATCCTTGGATGGCTGATCATGTTGTGGCTGGATCAATCGTTTTCCCAGCTGCGGGTATGCTTGTGATGGCTATTGAGGCGGCCCGGCAGCTCGCCGGTGATCAGGACAAGGTGAAAGGAATTGAGTTCCAGGATGTTCGATTTATGCGTGGAGTTGTAATTCCCGAGGAGGACCGGGGCCTGGAAACAGTTCTTCAGGTCTCCCCACATCCCGGGATCCCCGGATGGTATCAGTTTGGTATCTTCTCTCTTCCTTCCGGGGGATCCTGGATTCAGCACGCAAAGGGTGCATTCACCATGCAGTATGAGAACCGAGAAGATGACGAGCTTACCGCGAACTGGGACGCAGCCGTGGACCGTATCAAAAATACTCAGTCAACTGCACAAAAGGCTGATATTGGGGAGACATATCAATGGCTGTCTCATACGGGAGGACTGACAGTTGGACCAGCTTTCAAAACCATCACAGATGTATCTTTCTGTGAATCAGAGCCCCGTTTATGGCTTTCTGGTGTTGTCACAGACACGAAGCAAGCAATGCCTCACGAAATTGAGACGCCCAGTTTTATTCACCCCACAACTCTTGATTGTCTCTTCCAGTCTGCCCTTCTGTCTTGTTCCGAGGCTCTGTCAAGCAAAAACGCCAACATCCCCGTTGGTGTGGACCATATCTATATTGCCGATGCCTTCCAGCCAAAATCTGGTGATCAATTTGCTGTTCACACTGAAAGTCAGTGGCGAGATGGCAAGTCCCTATCGAGATGTATTGCGTCGGATCCCTCCTGGACAAGGCCCTGGATCACATTCGAAGGTGTTCACTTGGGACGCCTTCCATTCAATCCCAATTCGCAAAAGAAGGAGGAAACAACTTCTGATAGCAGATACTCCTCTATTATTTGGGACGAACACTTGGAGTCCTCAATTGTTACTGGCCAGAACCCCTCTGACGGCAGCAAAGGCGCGGTTGTTGAAACTAGCGACTTGCAGCTGGGAGACTGGATCAAGCGTATTTGTCATACAAATGGAGATGCTCAGGCTTTGATAGCCACCTCAAACACAAATTACTCCTGGGTTGAAGACCTAGAGATGGCACCTGGTGCCGGAAAGCGACCATGTTTAGGAAAGCTCACCGTCGCTTTGTGTAGTTCCAAGGACGAAGAGAAGAGTGATTCCCAGAAGAACCTCGTGGGAACCCAAATCGTGACCCTGAATGCACTTGGTGAACTTCCGTCTTCTTCTCTTGCAGAGCAGTTGTTTGACCTTGTCGTCATTGACGATGTCAGTTTATGGGATGGTAAATCACCACAAGCAATTGTTTCGCTTCTTCCCACCATTCTTGGGCCTGGTGGCTTCGCGGCAATGCGCATCTCGGATGAAAATATCGCATCTGCAGTAGATACCTTGCAGAAATTCAATGGTCTTGACATTCACAGCATGACCGAGGATCGCAACTTTATCATTACTCGCAAGAAGCCGGTCCAATGGACCACAGATTCCGAGATCTATATTTTGAGTCCAACAGACAAGTCCAACTCGTTCCCTGTCTTCGACCACCTTGAGAAGATCTTTGCCACCCATAACGTTCACCTGGTCTCAGTTGGATTAGACCAGGTATCAGCACTGGAAAACAAGACTGTGATCTCATTGCTCGATTTGGCGGGTCCTTGGGTATCTGAATGGACAGCTGATGATCTCAAACATCTTCAACAGTTAGTCCGTGCAAAATACGTTCTTTGGATCTCCCCATTCTGGGCCCAAGGAGGTGTCGAAAACGTCGGATCAGGTGCCACCGGGGGTCTTCTGCGTACTCTTCGTAACGAGCATTGGAATACTAGTATCCCACAGTTGCTCGTCGATGCCGAAGACTTACAGGATCAATTTGGACTAGCCTGTGGGATTCTGCAGGTTATGCAGCTCACGACACAGGAAGGTTCCCGCCGTCATGACCTGGAGTACCGTCTGTCGAATGGCCGTCTTTTGATTCCTCGTGTCCTCGAAACCCCTGCAGTCGATGAGGCTATGCAAACACTGGTCAATGGTCCCAAGCCGGTTTTAGCAGATCTCACGCAAGACCCGAGACCCCTTGCGCTGAACATCGAGGACACTAACCGTGCTCACTGGGTAGAGGAGAAACTTTGCGAAGGAGAACTCCCACCAGACCATGTCGAGCTCAAGGTGGAGATGGCCTCGGTCTTTGACCTCAACGGAGAGCTAGGCAAGAGCCCCGAAACTGTCCTCCCAATGACTGAAGTCTCCGGAAAGATCACCCGGATTGGATCAGAAGTGAACGATCTCAACATTGGTGACAAGGTTTTGACGCTATTCTCTGCAAAGTCGGGACTTTCTACCTCTCTTCGCGTGCCGGAGAGTGACACTATCAGGATACCGGCAAACACGAGTCCTGCACAGGCAATCTCAACTCCTCTTGCGTATCTCAATGCCTATCAGATCCTCACCGAAGTCGGTCGCCTGCGCGCGAATTCATCTGTTCTCTTGGTTGGATCAATCAGCCAGACTCTTCGAGCTATGATTGATTATGCTCTCGCAATGGACATGCATGTTATCGTGGCTACTGATTCTCAGGATACTTCTGATCTTCTCTCCACACGCTACCCAGATCTACACGATCGTATCCTTGGTATCCACGGCAGTCTGGAAGCAAGTGTATCGAGATTAACCAATGGAAGTGGAGTTGACACCGCCATTGGTTTCCTGGGTGGATATTCGGGTCGCGTTGCGGCTAGATGCTTGGTTCAAGGCGGCCAGTACATCAACTTGTCCAGCGATATGAAGTTGAGTGCTTTGCCTGAGAGCTTCATTGACAGTGGTTGCACTTTCTCTTCCCCAAAACTGCAAAGAACATTCTCGGAAAAGCCTGGTAGCCTCCATGCCTCGGTTCGTCATGTCATTGACTTCATGAAAAAGCACAGAATGCTGGAGCGCGTGGAACCCTATGCTACATTCCCTGTCGCCGAGGTACAGGCAGCTCTGAGGTATTGCAAGGAGACTGATACCCGAGCTATAGTGAACCTTCAGGCTCCGGGTCAAGTTCCAATCGTGCTTCCGCTCCCAGAGCTTGCTACTTTGCCTGTAGATCAGACTTACATCCTAGCCGGTGGACTAGGAAACCTTGGCCTTGCGCTTGCTGAAACTTTGGTACAGTCTGGAGCCCGCCATTTGGTTTTCCTGGGCCGATCGGGCGGTGTTCAGCATGATCAGAAGCTCACGCTTGATTTGCTCCGTGACCGCGGATGCATCATTGACGTCGTACGCTGTGATATCTCTCGCCAGGGAGATATTGATCATCTTGAATCCAAGATTCGAAACAAGAAGTGGACGGTCGGAGGTGTAATTCAATGCACGACGGTTCTTAAGGTAACTCACTCTATTCATTTAGTTGACCAAGCGCAGTAGCTAACGTGTTTCCATTTACAGGACACAATGTTTGAGAAGATGTCGTTTGATGATTGGACCCAATCAACCGAGTCCAAAATTCGTGGGACATTGAACTTGCACCACCTTTTCTCCAAGCAAGAAAGCTTGAACTTTTTCGTGGCTCTATCCTCCGTGGCGAGTATCATTGGAAACATGGGTCAAGCTAATTACTCTGCTGGAAACGGTTTCATTGATGCGCTCATGGAATGGCGTCGAGGCAATGGCTTGCCCGGTCACTCCATCAACATTGGTCTTGTCCCCGATGCCAGTGGACTGAGTGATATCAACGAAGATCAAGAGCAGCGCCGACGCCGCTACAAGCATCTTGAAGGTACAGAGATCATGACCCATGAGCTTCAGACCTTGCTGCGCGTGATCATCAACAGCAAGCTTTCTTTGCCTTCCCAGATTGTAGCTGGTATGACCGACTCCCTGTCACGCAAGAATGCGCCCTCTGCATGGCTTTTCGACCGCAAGTTTGATCACCGACTGGCTCTTGCTGTTGAACAAACCGAGACCACAGAAATCCTCACTAGTACTTTGCTGAAGGAGTCTGGCTCTGTTGATGCAGCAACCCAGATTGTTGTCGACGCTCTTTCCGAGTATCTGGCCCATGCGATGGCTACAACAGCTGATTCTATCGATCCGGATCTACCATTGTCTGCCTTGGGTGGTATGTCTCCATGATTCCTTCCCCCTGATCTTGCTGTACTAACTACGCTCACTAGTGGATTCCCTCAAAGCCACAGATGTACAGAATTGGGTTTCGCGCGAACTCGGGGCCGAATTGACCTCTTTCGAGTTCCTCGGATCCCAACCGACCAAAGCATTGGCGAGGAAGATTGCCTCAGCCAGCACCTTCGTCTCGGAATCGAGCTGAAGCAATAGCGCGGTCTAGCCTTGATGATCGGAGATTTTTTTTTAATAATGATAGACTTTGATTCGTATTTTCAAACATAATTTAATACTCTTGAGACTTAATTGACTTTATCTCGTGTGTGACTTTCCTTTCCATGTCTTAGCCCCTGTCTCTTGGGGTCAAATGGATCGATGTCGGATCTGTAATACCGTGTATATTACTTACAATACCCTGTCACGGCATATTAGATTCAAGTGCCCCAATAGTTCGTGAAATCATCCACGAGGGTCCACAGTCACGGCCTATAATCGACTTCCATGTTGGCACTGGTGGGTCTCGGGCGCTGCCCGTCACTCATTTGGTAGCCTCGTACGGAGTCCTGCGTGCCAGTCGGGATCCCGTTCAGCCTCAGCGAACTTAGGGCCATGTAGATACAGATGCAGCGGATGTGGATCTGCAATGGAGCTTGGTAAGGGGAATGTGGAAGGGGAAGACGTGGTTGGCGGTGAGGAGGGACAATCCTTCTCCACCAAACTAACTCTCCGTCATTGACAGCAGCCTCGCTCGTCGGGAACTGGATCGGCACTCTGAATCGGGGCGATCGGTTCATCAGAGTAACCGAGCTCATCTCACCGGTGTCATTTCCTGCCATTGGGCCGTCGGTGGCGGGGCAATACAGTGTATGGGATGTGGCCCCTGAAGGATTCTCAAGATCCTTCGACGCAAATGAGGCGAATGGGAAAGCGGACCGCGTCGCACGGGAAGCTTTGTATACAGTACTTTACCGGCACGGCTTCAGTCATGTCTCCCCCTAGAATGATCTCCCTTGCCGATGCTAGATGCATCTAACCCAGGGATATGGATATTGGCCACGGATTGCTACATGGCAGGTACTGTACAACTGACTGGGCGCTTCATTCTTGGTTCCTTTCATGCGAAACACTCGGCACATGAATCTCGCCGAATGAGAGCAGGAGCCGGAAATGTCCAATCTATCAAAGTACTGTGCAGCGGACCCGAGGTTCTCCGAATTTGTCAAAATTCAGCGCAAACCCAACAAGACATGCGGCGGGTCAAGATCTACAATGAGGGGAAGATTGTTGATCTGTTGGCTGGACCGTGGTCAATGGACCCGGCTGGCGCTATGATCAGCGGGAAAGTAACTACTGCAGGTAAGGCTATTGGTACCAGGGCCGTGTCTCCTGGAGACTACATGTTTCTAGGGCCATGCGTATCCACATCGTGGACCCATCTCAGCCATGAAATACGGGAACTATGGGTTGGCGCGAGGAACTTTCCGAGGTTCTGATCTCGCTACAGTATGGTATTGACGCATGACCTTCCCTGATCTCCCATAAAAACATTGCTCTTTTTGTGCATTCAATTTCACACACACCTCCCCCTCCCCCTTCTTCTTTTCTCATTGCCTCCAGTCATGGCAGATCCAGAGAAGAACGGTGTGCCCATGCCCACACACCCGACGAGGGTCGTCCACAACAACTCCAATTCCGTGGGAACCATTTTCTCAGACCACGGAAAGCTTGTGGACGACTACTCTGCTAAGGAACTTCGGAGTCGTCATACTTCTGCCGCTTTAAGTGACCTTGAGGGTCAGAAGCCTGCCGAACCTCGACGGAAACGTTTTTCGCATTTCAGATATAACGTCTTCACTGTCTATAGACGGCTATTTACGATTACCATATGCGTGAATCTGGCATGCTTCATCTATGTGATGGTCTCCAATCGGCAGCTTGTGGCACTTGTGGATGCAACCGCTGTGAACTTGGTAGCGTGCGGTCTCGCTCGGCACCCAATGGTGATCAACGGCATTTACAGGGTCGTGTGTTCGCTGCCTAGGTCGGCGCCGCTGTGTATGCGTCGTGTGGCAGCTAAAGCAGCCCACTACGGTGGTGTTCACAGTGGCTGTGGTGTTGCATCATTAATCTGGTATATCGGATTTGTTTCTATGGTTTCTAAGATATACTGGACATCATCTCCTATCAGTCCATTGTCGGATGTGATGTTCACAGCTGCGCCAATTGCCATCGCCTACATTATCCTTTTCCTGTTGTTCGTGATGGTGGTTGTGGCGTATCCGACATTCCGCAGAAAGATGCACGACTACTTTGAGCTCACCCACCGCTTCACTTCATGGACTATTTTGGCCCTTTTCGTTGCCCTGCTCATGCTATTTGCCCGTGAGGTTAGTAGGGCACAGAAAGAGACCATGGGGTACTTCCTCATCACTTTGCCCGCATTTTGGCTATTGATTGCTGCCATTGTGGCTGTTGTCCACCCATGGCTTCTACTGCGGAAGGTCCCCGTGGAACCCGAGCCTCTCTCTTCACATGCTGTGCGATTGTCGTTCAACCACACGCCGATTAGTTTTGCGAAGGGTATTCAAGTCACAAAGAATCCCCTGCGCGACTGGCACAGTTTCGCTGGATTCCCAGACCCTCTTCCAGAGCCTGTGGAGGAGCCTACACCGGATCCAGCTGCAGAGCCCACTTCGGAGCCCGCTACTGGTCGCCAATCGGCTCAATTCAAAAAGGGCCACCGGAGGAGTTTCTCTATCGTGGTATCAAAGGCCGGAGACTGGACAGCCGATACTATCGAGAACCCACCCAAGGAGCTCTGGAAGCGCGGGTCACTGATGCGTGGCGTTGGCTACGGTCTTCGTCTCTTCAACCGTATTATCATTGTGACCACAGGATCCGGCATTGGACCTTGCCTTGGATTCCTGGGCGATGAGAACCGACCTGCCATCAAGGTCATCTGGCAGACACGTACGCCGGAGAAGACATATGGCCAAGATGTGATTGATCTGGTTCACAAGATGGGCCCCGATCCTATTATTTGGGACACCTCTATAATGGGTCGTATTGATATGATCCCCATGGTGCGCCAGCAATACAAGGAGTTCAACGCGGAGGCAGTCTTCGTGATTAGCAATCCTTCGATGACCCAAAAAATCGTTTACGACTTCGAATCTCAAGGGATCCCAGCATATGGCCCGATTTTCGATTCATGATATGTTTTTACGCTTTGATTTTCTTTTCGGGTGCTCTACGATGTTTCCGTTCAGGCAATGTTTAAATGAACTCCATCTACAGCTCTGTTAGATTAAAACACTTGCCCGAGTGATGAATTTATTTTAATGAATTTTCTTTTTTTACCATCGTTTTACACAAAATAAAGATTATCAAGAGAGTTGTATCAGACTGCCTCGCAAGATGCGTGATGGCGACCGGGTGTTACAATCGCTTCTCAACGGATCAAATGTTTAGCTATCTGTTGGAAGCTGTCAGAGTCCCTCAATCAATCCCTTGAGCACGCTTGCTGTGTCCACTTCTATCCTGGAAATGTAGCGATTGGTTCGAGAATAGCAGCCGATAATATCGAGATGTACACGCAATTTGAAGATCTTGTGTCACGAAGTCCACATTGGCTAGCAACCACTTCAACCCCGCCTGATCTTCGTAGCAGATCCGTATGCTCTGTAGAATACGGCGGCAACCTTATTCTGACAGACAACTCTTCCTATACAAAAAGAGGCCCTCCATCCACTATGGCCCATGCGCATTGACAGGCTGTTCAGCCGCATGGGCGCGGGCCGTTCCGTGGAGAAAACACAAACAAGCAGCCCGGAGTAGCTTCAAAGGGGCTAAAGTAGCCCTTGTCGCGGGCGTTCTTGGGCTGGCGTCCGATGGCTCAATGTGGCAATACCCTGCATCTTAGTTCTTCATGGTTGGACTTGGCGCTGACAAACACAAAACCTCAGTCCATCCTTGAGCCCGAGTACAGACATTAACTTATCAGGTAAGTAATAGACGTGCGACAAGCTTAATTCATCCGTAATCACCTATTGCCTTTTGTAAGTTCAGAGCTGTCAATACGGAATATTGAATTTGGCAGGCCACTGTCACAAGTCAAAAAAAAAAAAAGAGGCTCTTAGCGCATTCCATACACCAATCAGATCCGGCGTCGCCTGAGACACGCAGACTCGCTTGACCGTAATTCCGGAACACACAATGTTTCGTTTTGCAGACTTGTTCATGGCGCTTTGTAGTCCACGTCAATTGCAGATCATCGTGTACACTATAGTTGAATCCCCACACATTGAAGACAACTCAATGCTTGGCTGAGCCACATATACAAAAATAGTGTAGGGCATCCGTCAAGAGACTGGTAAATTTTGGCCCCCTAAGCTAGTCAGAATCATCATAATCCGGATTCAAGCCTCGGAAGATGCCTAGAAACTCCTATTCATCCCATTGGATGATGACGCGAGCTAGCCTGCGCTGATAACATGCGTCTGCCTTCAGCTAGTTATTAATGGAAGCTGCCAAAGACAAGTCAGAAATGATTTTTTTTTCTTTGTCCTGATTCTTCCCTCCATTCGGCCTGTTGTGCTAGAAATGTTCAACATGAAATGTGGAATTTTCGATCGAAACAGAGACAGGGCTCGAGGTCATGAATTTCGGAGGCCTATCGGGCAATCTTTAGCCTCAAGGGTTAGGCACCAGCCTTATACAACGGCATGCCTACTTCTTGTGATCGTGTTTCTCTTAATAGTAGGCTTTCGCCACCATTCCACTGGTTTGTCCCCCGCGGTAGCTGTTTCAAGATTGCTGCGAAGTAATGTATAGGACGCTGATCAGGATACTAGAATCGGCCGATGACGTAGAGCTAAGGAAAGCGCAATTCGAGCTGGTCCAGAGCACCAAGAACTATAACGCCCATTCTACGACTGTGGGTGTAGTTATACCAAAAATTCGCTCAGACGATGTGAGATGGCTTTGGAGCTATCTCCAGGAACAGTACGCAACAACCATGACTCGTTCCTGAATAACGCTGACAAGAATATGATTGTCAGCAACGACACCACTGCATTTATGTATTCCATGGACAAAAAGCCCGAGCTGGACCTCCATCTTGCACATTCTCATCGCGGTCGCGAAGTCTCCGCGTACCTCTCCTACGTGATCGACTATTATGACAACCTACCCCCATATTCAATTTTCATCCACGCAGGCGCGCAACAACGACACAATGATTTATTCGGGCCTGATACAAGTGTCATACTGCAAAACTTACGCCATGAAGCTATAGAAGCTAAGGGATATTTGAATCTGCGTTGCATGCACAGCCCAGGTTGTCCGACGCATGTTGCGCCAAACCATCCCTCCCAAGCCGATATCGAAGCTGGCGATGCCCGTGCACACTTTGCGCAAATATATCGGGAGCTCTTTGGAATGAAAGTCGTAGTTCCGGATTATATTGGAGCTCCGTGTTGTGCCCAGTTCGCGGTCAGTCGCAAACAGATCCAGCAACGGCCGAAGAGCGAGTATGTTCATATGATGAACTGGGTGGACGGGGCAAGTGCGCAGTTGATAGATAGTTATGCCGTTGGATGGGTTTTTGAAAGCTTATGGCATGTGGTCTTTGGCATGGATGCAATTGAGTAAGTGGTTCTTCTTCCAGGAGCCCAGGCGGGAGATCAATGGTATACTAATCACTTTCAGATGTCCTGCTTACGAACAATGTCGTTGCGATCACTACGGATGGTGTGGTCCTCTGGCTTCTGGGAATGTTTTGACTCCGATCAGACTGGAAAGCACGAATCATACGAACATTGGACTGTGATCGCCTCTATTTTAACTGATAGTCTTGATTTACGCTCTTTTTCTTTGCAGATTTTAGGCGCAAGGATCTTTCATAGATGTGTTCCTCTGGGGTTTGAGTACCATTTCAAGGCGTTATTTTGTTTTCGTGGGACTTATTGCATGCCATCCAAAATTTCAAAGAACAGGAGTTATGTGTTCGATAGATTAGAAATTGATCGATTAGTTGTGAGCTGTCATGATATTTAACTTTGACAGGTATAGCAGAGGTCAGTGGCTGAGACGTGTCAAATCTTATGTCTATAATATGAGAATCTAGGGAATTGACGCCGAAAAGAACCGCTTTCAACGCTAGAAACAACTTTTCCATCCTTGGTGAGGTAGCTTTCAGCAAACCATTCGACAGCCAATTTGAAGTTCATACTGTGTAACTCCATATGATAAACGACCATTTACTCTTATCTTGCGTTATTGATGAAATACCACTGCAATATTTTTGGAAGATGCTCTCTAGAATTTCGCCCGTACCCTGGACGCACCGACTAATGAAGAGCTGAAACAACCTCAAACGAGTCCGTGGCGAGTGTGAGATTCAAAATCAACAACCGGTCTGATAAACCAGATGTTCAGAAAAGCCTTGTAGAGGCCATTGTTCCACATAGTGGGTCTAAACTCACTGGGCAGGAGATTAATTCAGAGGCGTTTGCCGTTCTGTGTTTTCTATGGAGATCGGAAGGTATGGCTAAACAGCTCCTAAGGTAGCAGGATCCCATTCCACGTCGGGGACACTCATTCTTCTCTTTTGGCACCTTGTCCAGAACCCTGGGTCGATGGATCGTGTGTATAAGGAAATCCACACAGTACTAGGCCCTATGCGTCTTAGCTGCTTGATCTTTCATTCAACTTCTGCATTCTTTTTGTCTGTATTGTCGCGTGCACACCGTTAGTTGTTATAGAATGCCATCGTTGATATTAGCAGACAAGCGTGGAAGTATTCAATATTATTATCTGCAACCAAACGTGCAACCCCTGTCTCCAGTTGTTGGGATTTGAATGATGTGCTTGCTATGAGCCTACTATGAGCCCACTCGGAGAAACTAGAACAAAAGGGTTGTTGAAGGCACCATGGCCAACTTTTAATCTCTCTATGACGATAGCGTACCTAATATCTCGCAGGAAATCAGGCTGCTAGGCGAGGATTGATGATTTATTCGATTTAATAAAACAAACCAGATTTGATACTATGTGAAGGGTAAAATGGGATGTAAAATACAATACTCGAAAGCGCTAAAATCTGACTAGTGGCCACAGAGGCAACAAAACAGCGTGTCAGGGCACTCAACCAACAAAAGCAACTGCCTCGATACGCCAATTCACAGGCCGTTTACACGCTCAATGTCCACTGCAAGATCGAATTTTCCATGTGATCTGAATAACCACAACTAGTATAAGTCTTGCTTCCATACCATGTCCAATTTTCACGCGGGATTCTGGAAGAGATTTTAGCGCTATGATCCACTCATCCTCGTATCCATGCTATGACCCCGCGAATAGTTTTCAATAATTCCCTTGTTCCGGTAATTTCAAGCCGATCCCTGTTGAAGTTTCTCACAGCCATTAAATTATCGATTCCCACGTGTCTCAAAATGGTGCGATCGCCAGGTTTGCAATGTCATTATTCGAACACCTCGGTTCCTGCATACATTGCGCAGTGGGGCTTGCTCGAAGCTACCAATAAGACTTCCAAAGAGCATTCCGACCGTCGAAACTCAATCTCGCTTCGGATTCTTCAGGTCAGGTTTGAGCATGGATCTGCAGTGAGCTAATCATGCGCCCCTGATGCAGATGCTGCGAGTTATATACAGCAGACAAGCTCCAGGTGGAGAAAGGGCCAAGTGAGATCTTCGGTTTTTCAACTCTCTACTCCAGGATCTCATAAGTCATGTATATCAATCGACTGCTTGGACTGGCGGCAGCCTCTATAGGTCTCGTCAAGGCTGTCGAGCTGACAGGCTACGAATATATCGTCGTCGGCTCAGGGGCCGGCGGAGGCCCGCTGGCAGCTCGACTTGCGCTTGCCGGTCACAAGACGCTATTGATTGAAGCTGGTGATGACCAGGGTACCAACGTGAATTACACAGTGCCAGCCTTCTCTGCCAAGGCATCGGAAGATGAAGCCATGGCGTGGAACTTCTTTGTGCGGCACTATGCAGACGACGATCGACAAGCTTTGGACTACAAGACCACATATGAGACTCCTGATGGCGGCGAGTATACCGGACTGAATCCGCCAGAGGGATCAATCATGAAGGGGACATTATATCCTCGTACGGGCACTCTTGGAGGCTGCACTGCCCACAATGCGATGGTCACCGTCTATCCGCATGAATCCGACTTCGAATACCTCGCCACACTTACCGGGGATAGTTCATGGTCTCCTGATAACATGCGCAAATATTTCGAGCGCATGGAGAAGAACAAGTATCTTCTGCCGTTGGCGAAGGGCCACGGCTATGACGGATGGTTAGGAACTGAAACTGCACCTCTGAGTATTGTATTGGAAGATCCCGAGCTTCTGAGCCTGCTACTAGGAGGAGCGTTCTCTTTGGGCAATGTGACAAACACCGTTTTCAACTTAGGTACACTGCTTCTCGGTGATGCAAACGCCGACTCTAAGCTGCGTGACACTCTTCCTGGATACTATCAAATTCCGATTTCCTCCGATGGCAATTCTCGCAATGGTCCGCGCGAGTTCATCACTGCGGTTCGTGATGCCACTAATAGAGACGGGTCTCAGAGATACCCCCTCGATGTTCGCACCAACTGCTACGTTACCAAGGTAACTTTTGACGAGTCTGTTAGTCCGCCACGGGCCTCGGGTGTGGAATTCCTGGACGGTAAATACCTATATCGGGCTAGTCCGCGCTCTAACAGTGCTGGAAGCGGTACTGCAGGCTCTGTCAAAGCCTCACGCGAAGTCATCGTTGCTGGCGGCACCTACAACTCCCCTCAGATTCTGAAGCTTAGTGGCGTGGGACCGGCAGACGAACTTCGCAAATTTGGAATCAAAGTGATCTCCGACCTTCCTGGTGTCGGTACCAATCTCCAGGATCACTATGAGACTGCTGTACAGGGTCATATTCCCAACAACTGGACCGCACTTAATGGCTGCACCTTTGATCAGGGCAGTGATCCATGTCTAGAGCGCTGGGAAAAGGACGGACTAGGTGGTCGTGGCGTCTATTCGTCCGACGGATTCGCAGCCGCGATGTTCTACAAGAGCTCTGTCACGGCCGACGACAGCTACGACGTCTTCGTGTTCGGCGGACCAGTCAACTTCCGCGGCTATTTCCCAGGGTATAGCATTAACATTACTGAGCGTCACGATTGGTTCTCTTGGGCCGTTCTCAAGGCACACCCTCGCAACCAAGCCGGCTCCGTGACTCTGCGCTCGGCTGACCCCCTTGATATGCCTGAAATCGTCTTCAACTCGTTCGATACCGGAAGTGGAGATTATGAAAAGGACTTGCAGGCAATCACTGAGGCTATCGGCGTTGCTCGCGGTGCCTTTGATCGTCAACTGGTCGAGGTGTCTGAGGTTCTTCCTGGTGACGATGTTCAGACTGATGAGGAAATTCATGACTACATCAAGAACACCGCGTGGGGTCACCATGCGTCGTGTACATGTCCGATCGGAACGGACAGTGACCCTATGGCTGTTCTTGATTCGAACTTCAACGTGCGGGGTGTCACCGGACTTCGGGTTGTCGATGCATCAGTGTATCCTCGTATTCCAGGAACTTTCACCGCTGTATCAACTTACATGGTGGCCGAAAAGGCAGCCGATGTGATTCTGGATGCAGTCAAGGCAAGCGTGTAAGCGTATCATGCTCGCGCTAGAAATCGAGGATGGTAGATAGAAAGAGAGGGATGAATCTTGGACTTTAATGCAGAATGTCATCGTATAATATGTACAAATGCTAATGACCTTTATCAACAATAAAGAACATTTTTCCCAGTTGGCAAATTTATCACGTAGCGGGACTTGGATATTTTTAGGCATCGTCGCTCATCTTATTATCAAATTTATTCTGGCTTAGTTTCAATTTGAAATCGAAGGCTTTTCCAACCCCCAAACAATAAGTTCATCCTGTTCATGTCGATAATCACTGATGAACTTGAACCCACACTTTTTCAGCACCCCGGAGCTTCCAACATTCTGCACTTCGCAAAGAGCGAAAACCTTTTCCTTCTCCCCTGGTGGCTGACTTCCTTCAATGGTTCTCCTTGGAAGATCCCACCACATTTTCAACAACAAGTTCAGTGCTTCTGTCATATAGCCCTTTCCCCAAGCCTCAGGGAGCAGCGCATATCCAATCTCAGGGAATGGATATACGGCATTGATACTCACAGAGCCAATGACTTGCTCCTGTGACTCTGGGATAGATTTATCCAGAATAGCATAGTTGAATGAGCGGCCAAGCACATCAGATGGACCCTCCGTGAAGACTTTCGTTGACATCCATTCACGAGTTTCTTCGACGGATTTGAAAGGTATTTTAGGATGGCTACTTGGGTCAGTATGAAGTTTTCTATTAAATTGAGGTCTCAGATATAACGAGGACATACTTCATCTGCGCAACTTCCCACCGGGAGCGAACTGCATATAGCGCAGGGGCATCAGCATCAGTGACTGGCCGAAGGCGGAGTCGATCGCTTTCAATTGAGGGTCCCTGTGAAGGGACAATTGCGTAGACTGGTTGTTCGGGGAGCGTATCCATGTTGAAAATGTCTTGGATGAATCAATTGAAGAGATGAAAAAAAAAGAGAAGGGGAAAACATGCGAAGGCGAAGATGTAGTCGAGGAAGCGGATACCAGGATGAAGCGGAAGGTTCTGATTGGTCGGAATACTTTGCTAACCCCGTCTCGGAGCCCGACTGACTCATTGCGAGATGACTTCAAGTTGGATGATTCGAGGTTGATTGCGAAACAAGTAGATGGTCAATGGTATAGTTTAAAGATACTAAAACTGAGGGTTGGCTGGGGAGAACAGCAAAAATCAAGGATCTCGGGCGCAATAAAGCACTCCCACAACCCTGATATTTCCATAAGTCTTGTATCTATTTACCTACGCCTTGATGGCTCGAAATAGCTCCTCGAATGACTCACTCAGTTTCACGACATTATAGAATCTCGGACACAATTATCAAGCCCCTGAAATGTTCCAATGCCGGGCAATTGGCCTTTTGCGCAATGCCACAAGTTGGCACGCCTGGATCATAACGTATGTCAGAATTGAGCTCTTTGAAATCATGGCTGGCCTTGGACTACGATAAATTCCATTCAATCGGATTGAGACCTTTACAGAGAACAAGGTAGCTTATCAATTCGTTATACATGTTGCTTATCTAGCAACCGGGTCTAACCAGTGAGCTATCGGCTGGTTCGTTGGTGTCAAGCTAACACTCACAAGCTTTGCATATAACTTAAGCCTTGAGTGCTACTAGGAGCATAAATAGACTACCAATACTTTTATCTGATGTACTAGTAATGTGAACCACTCGGCTATCGGACCCTTCCGACAGGTCCACGGGTAGTATCAGTATCGCCTTGTATTTAGTTCCTAGTGTGATGATTGCCCATTGTCCAGACTTTCTAAGGTCTGCCAGTCTCTCCTACGGGAACGTCTCCTTGTTATCAACCTGTTTGCCTATCCCCCCTCAGTATTATATCCGCGGCGTTGATTGGCTGCTTTCTTATCTTCTCCGCGTCACGGGGTTGACCCCACAGTTGATGTAGTCTGCATTTCACACCTGCTTCCGAGGTTCTTTGTTATTTTGGTTTCTTGCGTAAAAAGCTCGATATGCCAACAGAAAACCGCAAGCGTGCAGCACGAGCGTAAGTGATGCATATCTCGTTAATGGGCCTGTCTGACATATCACAGGTGCGATGAGTGTCGAAGACTAAAGGAGAAGTGTGAAGGTGGAGCCCCTTGCAGGAGATGTTCTCATTTTCAGAGAGTATGTGCATTCAAAGGCTTAGTGCCGAGGAATCGAGAGTTCCGTCCTTACATTCCGAGGTAAGAAGCCAGCTCCTGCTACGAGCGGGCCTATCTAACATGCAGAAGAGACAAAGTGGTCAGATCTGATTTCCCGGAATTGATTGAGCGCACAAAGTACATGGAACGTATTTTAAAACGCGTGATAGAAGGAATATCCTTGGATACCAAGAGTCTGGGGAAATTGGCGGACGCACTCGACGCCGATTACCATGATAAAGGTGGAAATCCCTCTGATCCCCAAGATGATGAGGGTCTGAGAATGGACGACGAGGCTTGTACAATGGAGCCGGTGGGGGATAACACAACTCGTTCGTTCTTCAATTTTAATCTAAGCCTGGACGCAGACTAATGATCGTCAGACTTTTCCGGAGAATTCTCATATTGGAATTTCTCGATGCGCATCAAAAGTCATATACAAAGCCAAATCAGAGAACCAGATACGCGAGTATGTATTACCATTACAGTCAACATGCAAGTTGCTAGGCTAACAAAGATCAAACTACAGGATCCTGATCATTCTTCGGACTTTCCACGCGCCCATCACTTACGTCCATCAAATAGCCATCTATCAGCGGCAATCGCATCTTGTCCTCCTCGACACATTGCCAATTTTCTAGTGAAAATATTCTTCAAGTACTCAGAAACCCACTACTTCTTGGTACAGCAGTCATGGATTCTTTCAAAACTCGACCTACTATACAATAACCCAGAAAACTTTTCTCATAAGGGTGCGGAAGTCACAGTGGCAATTATTTTATCGGTGCTTGCAATTGGAACACAATACGCTCATCTTGAATCTCTCAGCCAAGCGCCAACAAGCGCATCAGGTTCAACATTCTCGGAGGATGATGTTGGCACCACGTTCTATCAACAGGCAATCCGTCTGCTACCGGAAATCATCGAAATAGCCTCACTCGAAAGTGTACAGGCTTGTTTATTGTTTGGCTATTATGCACTTCCCATCGACGCTTCTGGGCTTGGGTTCATATACATTAACCTTGCCATGCGTCTTGGAATGCAGAACGGTATGCATCGGAAATGCAAGAATGAGGCCTTTTCGCGCTCCATGATTGAAACTCGAAATCGGGTCTGGTGGACAGCCTATGTACTAGAGAGGTATTTGATTTAATTTTAGCATTGATATCATATTCATGGCTTTGGCTCATATTCATGCAGGAAGATATCTCTCTTTCATGGAAGACCTCTTTCGGTACTTCGATCGGATGTGGATGCCAACATTCCTCTCTATCAAGCAAGTGTTCAGCCACAAGATTGTCCAGGAAGCATAACACGAGCAGAGATCTCAATTCAACTGGTTCATTTCCTCGAAGACACCTTCCATGAAATGTGAGCTATTCATCGCCATTTCCTTCAAGCACTTCGTTACTAATAGCAACAGCAACCTCCTACGGAATTGCCAAAAGCAGGAGATATCAAAGATTGTCTCACGCCTGTTAACAACAAAAGACGCTCTGACAAACTGGTGGGATTCCCTTCCGAATGAGGTCGTGGCCGTCCAAGCGCAGCAGCCCGAACATATTCGCTCAGCAATGCACCTAAAGCTGGAGTATTGTCTAGTGCGAATGTTTTTCGGTAGACCATTCCTCCTCAAACAAGAAACCACACACTCCAACACAAACTCACCCGCCCACTCGGAGGCATTCGACGGTCAATCCCGGTTGACCGATGGATCCCAGAATTCCACACTAGGTCGAAATGATCTGATCACTGACTGCATTCGAGCAGCAACCGAAGCTCTTGATATCTGTAGGGTACTGCGAGATAGCGGGCTCGGTCTGGCACGAGCCTCGTACATCGAGTACAGTTCGTGCCGGGCCTCGCTTCTCGTGTTGATTGCCTACTCAATTCAGAACTTTTCGGAACAATTCCGTAAGTCCTTATATGAAGGCTTGGATATGATCCGAGAAATGTCTGCTGCTGGCGAATCTGCTCGGTCGGAGGTTTCGTTAATCGAGTCGCTTGAGCGTGCTCTCGCCCGGCTGCATACTGGAGCGCAAAAAGTGCGCCCGAGCGAGCCCCAGCGAGATTCAATGTCCGATTACGAAGCTTTCAAGAGCTGGGGTGCATATCTGGCAGAGAAAGGAAAAATTGGTTGCTCTGGATCGGCTCCGAATGCTTCAACTAGTCATGCATCAGCGGCAGCCTTGCCAACTGGCGATGTTGCTGCTTTTGGAAATCAACTGGACTGCATGCCTGAAGCGAGCAGTGACCTGTTCAATTCCTTTGATCCTATGATTGAGATGTCGATATTCGGCACCGAAAATCTATCACCATCGGTTGGATGGCCGACTTACACCGAGGCTCAGGTCTTGGAGCATTTTCTAACGAATCCGCACTACGGCGCAGGTTGAGAGGCAAGAAGCGAAAGAGAACATGCCCTCATGAAGTGTCACAACTATGTCGATTATGCAACCCTATATCCTACTTGAAATCATATGTACAATGTTCAATTACATACAATCAACTAGAAGCAGCCACAATCCCGTCCGCCATATCAGGTAACGTATTCGACATCACCTCCATCTTCGTATCAAAGATCTCCTCGCAAGACTCTTGCTCATAAATCGTACAATACGCGCCCCGGAACCCAACCTTGACCGCAGCCGACACATCCCACATATGCGCAGCCGCGAACCACTTCACGTCATCCTCTGCAAACTTCGCCAGAGCAGGTCGGTAGGCCGCCAATGCAGGCTTCGCCAATCCCTGTGTATCACAGCTAATAAAGTTCTCCAGGGGCATATCAACACCCGCACGTTCAAAGTAGCCCCGAACGCGCTTTGTATCCCCGGTCGTCAGACACCAGACTGTGAACCCAGCAGCTCTCAGCTTAGCAAAGCACTCGCTGGTGCCAGGTCGGAGTTCTAGTTCGGAATATCCTTGCACGCACTGGTCGCGTTCTGCGTCTGTCGCAAAAGTCCTCGGAGACTCAATCCCGCACATGTATAGAGATCGGTAGAAGAGCGCAGTAATGATTTCTTTGTAGGGGCGGTAGCGCTCCGAGATTGAGAGGAAGGTGAATTCCAATTCGGCGGCTGTCATCCAGGCGAAGCCGAAGGAGTGGGCGGTGATGTTCTTCGCGAGCAGTTTTTCGCCGATGACGCGGTTAATGCAATTGTAGAATGCGTCAAATGAGACGCATGTACCGACCACGTCGAATACGACATGCTTCTGGTTCGTCATTGTGGTTGGATTCAATTGGGGGTGCTTTGTTCGGAGCTTGATATTGATGTCAAGGGATTGCAATCTTGCAAGGAGTACGAATTGGCTTCGAGGGGAAGATAGTGACTCTCAACCCGATAAATCTCGTGATATTTCCCTATCGAACCTTGACAAGCGCAATCGCAACTCCCCGCACCGGCGTTCCATGGCTCGTACTATTCCCCTTCGGGTAGGCCCGGCCCGGTGATTCCTCATTGGTCAATTAGAGATGTTTCCTGATAGGCAACTTATGTGTCTTGCCGGCTTTACATTTAGCACGATATCCTATCTTGACGTCCGTTTTAAAGTCACTGGCTTTACTCGATAGGAACTGTAGAGATAGACAGGATAAGCTTCTCGTGACTAAAACTCATGACTAAAACTCATGCGTCCTACTAGGCAGTGAAATAGAGAAGATCATTTACACTACGTAGTAGATCAATGTAAAAGGTTTTGGAAGTGGGCAGAAGAATATCGATTCGCTAGATATCAGAACGCTAAGAACGCAGCAATTCAAGACCACAAAATATTAAGCTTATTGATGCCACGCTTCGGCTTGGGCTCCGGCTCGGGGTTATTCTGGTAACTTTCAATGAAAGGCCGAATAGGAATGTCCGCCAGCGGAATGATCTTGGTCTTCATCCAGAACTTGTAGGCGAAATAGACTATCATGATAAAAGGAAGGTTGAAGTAGGAGGAGATAAAGGTTTCGGTGCTCCAACGGCCATTCATGAAGGTAGTGAATCCTCCGGTGAAGAAGAGAAGAATGAACACGATCAAAGAGACCCAAGTCGTGTAGGGTTGGAAGGGTGCAGCCCACGGAAGCTCAGTATGGCGATCGATGCCTTGCTTCTTGCAACCGTAGAGGAATCGCAGGTAGACAACACAGATGCAGATCCAATTGACCAGAGTGGAAATCGAAACGAGGTCTTGCAGCCAGGTAAAGACAACGCTGGCTGAGCTGGATAGAGTCATATATCCAAGAGCCATGAAGACACCGTAAATAGAGATGGCGACGTAGGGGATTCCGAAGCGGTTGAGGGGCTTGAATACGGCAGGGGCATGGCCTTGAGTTGCCATTCCGTAGAGAATACGAGATCCACCCAGCATGTTCGAGTTACCCGAAGACCATGCCGAAGTGAGAACGACTGCGTTGATGATTGACGGCACAACTTTGATACCGGCGTCACGGGCAGCAATCACAAACGGTGACTGGGCAGCAGTGCCAGTTGAGCCGAGCAGAGCGTCATCAGTCGATGCAACGACCAGGCCGACCATGAAGATGGTGATCACGTAGAAGAGCAAGATCCGGATAAAGATCCGTCGAGCGGCCATCGGAATCGCCTGGCGAGGATTGCGAGTCTCAGCGGCTGCGACGGTGATGTTTTCAATTCCAGAATAGGCGTAGAGGGCGTTGTCAAATGTTTTCCAGAATCCCAGAAATCTTCCCAGAGCACCTGGTAGCCCTAAGTACTGCACCATAGGTCCATAAGGGGCCTTCCAGTACTCGAACCCAATGGACTTGTGACTGGGACCTCCACCACATGTAATGACCAAGGCCATGATGTTGATTCCAATCACGAGCATGATTTTCAAAATTGAAAATCCGAACTCCAGTTCTCCATATACGCGAACGAACAGCAGGGCAGTAATAAGCATCAACAGACCGAAGACTGTGATCCAAATGGCGTTGTTGATGGTGGTCCAGAACTCGATAATAACGGCGGCAGCGACAATTTCGGAGGGTATTGAGACTATGTAAGAATAGACTTGATTCCATCCATTGGCGAATGCTAGAGCCGGATCGCAGAAGATCTCTGCATATCGAATCACACCACCATTGAGAGGGGCCAAGGCACCCATTTCTCCAACACCCCAAACGACACTCGAGACTGTGAGACCAATGATGGAGTATGCAAGGAATGCACCCAGCGGGCCAGCGTTGACAATTGCTCGTCCTGAACTGAGGAAGAGACCCGTCCCAACTGTGCCAGCGAGAGCAATCATCTGAATATGGCGTTGGTGCAGACCCTGCCTGAACTCTTTGATTTCCTCCAACTGGCCAGCAGCATTCTCCACATCGTGTGATTTTGTCATTTCGGTCTCGTGGAGTTTCTTTTCGGAGGGCGTTAAGGCATTGATGCCATTGTCATTCCCCGGCGTATGAATCGTGAAAGTTGGCATACTTGACGAACAGAAACCAAGTCGAAGAAAAATCCAATACTCAATGTTTAGACCACCACGTCAATTTTGTACTTTTAGGCATGCTTCTCTTTCTGTCGGGCACAGACCCCAAACTATAACAGCTTATCGATAGCTTATTGCAAATTGGCGGGTTATCGTTGGTGGACGGAACCGGATCCATCCCGGCATGATCGATAATGAAGTTTTAGCCCCAAAACGAGCATGAAAAAACGTAAAAAAAAGCATTTCAGGCGCTGAGGGCGCGTATGGTCCTCAATTGCGGAGGCGGCCAGTGGACCCCCGGTGAGTTTCCCTTTCGGGAAATCTCGGCCCGGTCTTATCTTATCAGACCTGCAAGTCCGATCACGGGCATAAACTCTATCTTCTATAAGAAACAGCCAGAGCTTCTTGCATCGTCCACTAACCATGGCTATCTCAAACGGAATGACCGCTCCCACTGCTGGTACATCCAAGTGCCTGCCCACTCACACGCCCGGCGAATGTTTCTGGCAAACAACTCGACATGAACTCAGTGACCACCGATCGACCGAACAGCTCCCCGAACACAGTGATATCGTAATCATCGGGGCAGGATATGCAGGTGTCAGCACAGCATACCATCTTGTCCAAGATGGAGGCGCGTCCAAGTCGATCGCGATCTTGGAAGCTCGAGGTGCGTGTTCGGGGGCAACTGGCCGCAACGGTGGCCACTGCAGACCGGATTTCTATGGCCACATCCCCACATATATGGACCGCGCGGGGGATAGAGCTGGAGCAGAAATTGCCGAGTTTGAAATTGCCAACCTTCGTGCCTTGAAAAAAGTCATCGAGCAGGAAAAGATCGATTGTGATTTTACGCTTGCGCGGTCTGTCGATGTGTGGTGTAACGAGGAGTCTGCCAAGAAAGCCAAGGCCGTCTATGATAGGATAGTCGCTGCGAACTTTGAGTACATGGATGATGCAGTTTTCTATACTGGCGAACAAGTCGAAGGGGTATGTGATTTCTGCCCATAGCTCAAAAATGTCACCGCAAACTAACACCCCCCTAGATCTGCGGTGTCAAGGGCGCCAAGGCCTGTGCAAGCTTCACTGCCGGCACCATGTGGCCTTTCAAATTCATTATGCACCTTATCAAAGATCTCCTTGTAGCAGGAGTCAACTTACAAACACATACCCCGGTCACCTCTATAACCTCGGACCCACAAGGTGGCTTCATTGTGGAGACACCTAGAGGCAAGATGCATGCGGGCAATGTGATCCACGCCAATAACGCCTATGTTTCAGGACTGCTCCCAGAGTACGCTAAGAGCATCGTCCCCTGCAAGGGCATTTGCTGTCGCATCACCGTCCCCGAGGGAACCACTGCGCCCCTCCTCAATAACTCCTATATCAACCGAACGGAAGACAACACGCTTTCGTATTTCGTCCCTCGAGCAGATGGCAGCATCATCGTAGGTGGTGCTGCTAGTGTATTCCGTCCACACAAGAGCCAATGGTATGATAATGTGGACGACAGTGTCCTGATTGACTCCGCGAAAGACTACTACGACAATTATATGCAGCGCACGTATCGCGGATGGGAGGATACTGGCGCTAAGGTTGACAAGATCTGGACCGGTGTCATGGGCTACTCATATGACTCAAACCCTCATATTGGACATGTTCCTCAGAAGGATGGTCAGTTTATTCTGGCTGGTTTCAACGGTCATGGTATGCCGGTGATTTGGTTGGCGGCAAAGGAACTTGCCAAAATGGTTTCCAAGGGAGTTTCCTTTGAGGATACCTCTATGCCTCGCCTGTTCCAGACCAGCCAGTTCCGTATTAATCGTGCTCAATCTGGAAAGGAGGAAGATGGTGATATTATTGGCACTGGTAGCTTTGCTGCGACTAGGCCTTGAGATGTGAAACCGCGACCATGTAATTAATGACACACTTAGGACTATTTTCTGACTTACATTTGTCTTATCCTAGAGGATCTTGAAGTTCAGCTTATCGTTAAAGTTATGTTGAGAATCCAAAGATACTTTGAAAAAGGAATTCGCATCGTTCGTACGCCTCGTGATTGCTGATTTCAATTAACGAGATAATGCTATCTCATGAATTTATTTTTAAAGAACTAGCATGATACAGACCTGATAAAATTCAAAATGATTAATATTCCCTATGGAATCTCAACTAAAAGTGACCTATGATATACAACGTACTATTCTGAGAATTTAATCCAAACTGGATTGACTCTCAGTTACTCGAACTTCAAGTCGCCACAATCCAGAACACGATGTCATCGTCTTAACTGGAATCAAGAAAAGTACTCAAGGTCCTAAAATTAAGAGCAGCTAGCACCACTGGGAACGTTCTCGCAGCTGTAGGTCTTGCCACCGGTAACAGCAACATCGGACCAGGTCCAGTCAGAGCAAGATCCATCACCGCAGGCGATGACAATGTTGTATCCATCAGAGTCAACAGCGTCAGTTCCGGTGATGTTCTCAATGGTGAGATCAGTGATGGGGATTCCAGTGGAGGGAGTGCCACCGTCGAGGTCACCGCCATCGTAGTTCTGCTCGATGAGGATTCCGTAGCTACAAGGTATTCATTAGCTTCTGGGAATATAATCATGACAGCCTGCACAACTTACTCAGAGATTGACTCCAGGGTGATGTCCTTGTAGGTCACGCCCTTGATTGTGCCGGTATCACCTTCCGAAGCCTTGATGCGAATACCTGATTTGAAGCGTTAGTCCTGGCTCTGACTTTCATTTTGATTGATTTTCTTTACCATTAACGGAGCTCTTGACAGTGGAACCCGAGAAGGTAATAGTCTCGACGGTGTTGTCAGATCTTCCACCAACAGATCCGATGGAAAGACCGTGGCCGCCGGAGCAAATACCGTTCTCGAAAGTGATTCCCTAGAGAGAATGTTAGCTCCAGTACTAACCACCATTTTCTAGAGTTTCTTTGGGTACGTACGGTACCAGAGTTGATGGCAACGCAGTCGTCCTGGTTGTAGACGGTAGCACCAGTGATGATAACATCGCTGCTACTTCCAATATCGAAGCCATCAGTGTTGTGACCACCAGCCGAGTCACCAGCCTCGTTGTTGATGGTCATATCAGTGATGGTCAATCCATCACATCCGTTGATGCTGACAGCCTGAACAGGGGTGTTCTCGATGTAGAGATCGGTGATGGTGGACGAGGTGAGGTCGTGGGCATAGAAGAACTTGGGCTTAGTGACACCACCGTTAGATCCCTCGCCATCCCACCAGCGGGCTCCGTCTGGGTTGAGCTTAGCACCACTGGCACCCTTGATGGTGATTCCAGTGCCCTCGATCTGGAGGAGAGGGCCATCCCACTCTTCGTATCCCCAGGTGGTCTCACCCTCAAAGATGACCTATTATATGCGAATTAAAATCAAGTACAAAGTAAACATGTGTAGATAGTCAGTCTTACAGTGGTATCATCCTCGAGATCACTGAGATCGAGAGTTGTTCCGGAAGGCACAGCAACAGCCGACAGGACAATGGTTGAGCATGACTTCTGAGACTTGCTTGCACTTGCAGCACCACTGGATCCAGAGAAGGTGCAGCTGGTGGCTCTCTTAGCCAGACTGGGGGCCTCAGTAATAGCGGGCTCAGCGACTGGGGATGCGATCGCAGACACTGCCAGCGTAGCCAGCGCCAGGGAACCAAGAATTCGGGACATTGTGGTAATTGGATACTTTTCCAGAAAGTATTGCGATCTTTAGTTCTTGGATGTCTGTCCTGGTATGTGGATTTCGGTGACTTTATAGCAGATCCTTTATGACTAGTCACCGGTCTAGACTATTCCCCAGCTAATAACACGACGTGTTTGAGAATAAGCAGCTGCATCTGTTTTATCCTCCAATTGCCGGTCCCATCTCCTCTCTGTATGTGTTTTTATTGGCTGTTAATAATATAGTATGAGCTTAGGACAATTCCAAGCTTCAGGGGCGTCATATTTTAGCCTGTTCGGAGGATCTTGGTGAATAAATCAACCAGGAAGAACCAATAGGAGGAATGTCTCCGCTGGGGGTCAAACAATCAATGTTTCTTGTCTTGTGGCCAAGCAGTGCCACAATGCTTCAACATATGCGGGCGCTTCTAATTCGCTGAACTATTTACTTCCGTGAACTCCTCACTTGGCCGGACCTACTGCAGGGGTATGTTGTGCACACAGTGGCATGAAATTTTGAAGAATCTCTACATCATAACCTCAATTCGAGTGTCTTTTTTTTTACATTGCTTTCACTCTATTCTAGTACTATTCCTGTTTTTTTTTTTGTTTACGTTTGGTTGCCCATTTAAAAATCTGAGGTGGATCACAGGGATCAAGGGTAGGTATGAAAAGACCAAGAGCCCTGTCATTTTGGCGTGCATAAAGAAAAAGACCCCGGCATATATTTTTCCTTCAAGTCTTTTAGCACAGTCCTGATCATAGACTGAAATGACCACATAGTCTAGCGCCACGTTTCGACCCTAGCTAATAGCACTATTCACCCCGCATGAACGCGTCACGCAAGCCCCTGCCTCCTTAACGGTTTAGTATTCTGCCGCGTCATACGTCCACATTGATTCTAGAAAACTATACGGTAGAGTATCTAACTCGAAATCACTTAGAATCATAAACTTGTGACCCGCAAAACACGAATGTACGTTTGTCCACGGCTTGTCAATACTTCGAACCCGTAACAAGACAGCAAGAGAACTTCTCTCCTGACAAAAAGCCACAGCAGATAGCTTTATTGCCAATCGGTGAGTTAATTAACTCGCGCGAGGCATGTTGAAATGGCGCGTAACTTCAATGAGTCGTTACTTTCAAGTAGCAGACTTCAGACACGGATCTCTCGAAGCCGGATGTTCCCACGTGTGAAACAGGATCCTTTGACGGAGATTATCCGCATAGTACTTGTAGACAATCCTAGTTCATCTGATAAGTTCAATGGCTTCCTTTACTTCATACGGAAAGATTTTCTTGATTTGATGCCTGGCGTTTCAGGCCTCATTTCTCAACGGGTGTACAGTAAGTTAGATGATGCTCCTCGGAAAATTTCTTCGTCTCGGTTCAAAAATCTACAAAGCCTGCCGTGTTGAATACCTCAAGCAGGGAACTTACAGGGTCCATGTGGTTGATCTCTTACCATAAGCAAAGCCACTCGGGCGAACTCCGGCCTATCTCCCGCCAGGGGAAGGGAGTGGCACGATAGAATTCATTGCCTCTCCCAGTCTCAACTAAATTCGATCCTGGATTCAGCATTATTCTTGCTGATCCCCGCGGGCGCTTATTCAGATAGGCAAAGCGTTGAACTCAGCCCGTGGTGAATGCTCCGACAACCCTTCCGCTCCGACAATTCCTCCTCCCTCGGTTCTCGTATAGAGGTCCGTTATACGGTGTTTCGGAAATCAAGTCTTCGGGTTCGAGCTCGGTCTTCTCCTCTACAGTAAGCATAAGAGCGATCTTAACCGACCCATCAACATGAAACCGCGACAGCCCCGTAGACTACTCCAGTGTAATTAAACGCGTCGATCAATTGCAGATTCGAGAACTTACTCCATACACCGTTGTCTCACAGTTTATGGCACCTGCATACAGTAGAGGTACTGTAGACACAGGACAAGAAATCAATGCAGGCGATTCCTAGAGTAATCATCTTATCTCGCTTTGTGCATTTGACAGGTCCGCTATTTTAATTCACCGTTATTCAATATGCGTCCTATTTTTTTGACACTTTCTCTATCCACTGCTGTGGCTGCGGCCTTTGTTCACCCAGGTGCGCTGCATACTACCGAGGATTTCGAGCGTATTCGGAGCCATGTCGTTAAGGGGGATGAGCCTTGGAATACAACATGGACCCTTTTGACTTCTAGCTCCTATGCACAATCATCCTACCTCCCAACACCAAAAGAGACTGTCTACCGCGGGTACAATGGTGTCGACTCTGAGAATTATCCGTCTCTCTATCGGGATACCGCAGCCGCATACCAACTTGCGATTCGCTGGCTAGTATCCAATGATGCGAGCTATGCAGATGCTGCAGTGAACATTCTCAGCTCATGGGCCGCATCACTAACAGATATTGAAGGTACCAGTGATAAGTTTTTGGCTTCGGGGCTATACGGATATCAAATGGCCAATGCAGCTGAGCTGATGCGTGATTATTCCGGCTGGTCGAGCGACAACAAAACCCTGACAGGGACCATGTTGACCAATGTATTTGCCTCGATGAATACTCGGTTCTTGGAAGAGCACAATGGGCAGGATTATTATCACTACTATGCCAACTGGGACCTGTGCAACTTGGCATCCCTGGTCGCCATTGGGATCTTCACTGATAATCAAACAATGTTCGACTATGCTGTAGATTATGTGCGCACCGGGCCTTCCAATGGTGCTCTACCTGTGTTTTCTATCGCCAATTACACCGAGGCGGACACCGGCAAAGCTCTGGTTCAGGGTCAGGAAGCTGGTCGGGACCAGGGTCATGCTACACTGGATATGGTTCTTCTGGGTGTGGTCGCCCAACAGACGTATAACCAGGGCATCGATCTTTTTGCTGAATATGAGAACGAGATTCTGAATTCGTGGGTATACCTCTACCTGTCCTATCATGCCTTTTTCTAACTAAATTTCCCAGTGCCGAATATACCGCCAAATACAATGTCGGGTCCGATGTTCCCTACACACTGTACCAGAGCTACCAGGGAAATCAGACTGTTATCTCGAACAATTCGCGTGGAGACATTCGCCCTGGATTTGAGCTCCTCTCGGCTCATTATGGACAGTTGAAAGGACTCAACTCTTCGTGGATTGATGCCTATCGCGATATGGTGAATGCAAATTCTACGAGTGGTGTTGAGGGTGGTGGTGGAAACTATGGCCCAAACTCGGGGGGTTTCGATGGCCTTGGCTTCGGATCTCTTCTTTATCGACTTTAAAATGCGAGGCTCTGTATTTTAGGCGTGGTTGATTCCCTAGGCTTTTTTTTTCTCGGTGTTCAAATCTGTCTCCTACTGGCTGTTGGTTGTGTCATATCATTCTGTTTCCATCATGGTGTTTAGTGTATGTCTCAGGGTCCTGGCCCAGGTCTAGAGTTGACGGGTAAAGTCTTGTCTAGTAACAGGCACGGTAAATAAAGAAACTTATATCTGATGACCGTCTTTAGTCAATTCATCGCGCATGCAGGTGGCGTCTAATCCGAGAACGAGCATTTCTCCTGGAAAAAAACGAGAACCACGAGTTGGAATACCAATGACTGTAGAAAGGATGTCTGATTGTACATAATCAGGTTCGCGATTTGCAATTTTTGAACACATGCTTGATCTAAATAGGCATACGTAGAGGCTTTGGCTTACACTTGATTTTCATGAATTCAAAGTTGTGCTTGGCCTGGATGTATATATTTCGACCAACGTTATTAGCCACTGGTAAGTGAGTACACTCTTTTTTATCTACGTACAACTCCTTTTCATTAGAGCAAAGGGAATGTTTAAAACAATTATTCCCATGCCTTAGGACGCCGAGAATGACCACTTAATACACTGGAAATCTTGGAACGTACATTGGAAAAAAGTCTAGCATATTCGTTCAATCATGGTTATGAATGCTAAAATGTGAGCCCTCACAACAACCATCCGGCGGTCGTCTAGTTGGTTTATGGCGTCAGACTGTAATTGACCATTGTAATCTGAATGTCGCCGGTTCGACTCCGGCCCACCGGAATTTTTTTGGTTTCTTTTTTTTTTTCAACTTTCCAATTTCTGGCAGATTTGATTGGTAGATGCCCCACACTCATGTGCTTTTGAACCAGCGTCCTCAAGGACACACAAACACAGAGGAATGCAAGTTTCAAGTGGCTGATAGACACGGCTATTTTGACCGAACACAGCGATCCCAAGGGGGAGGTGTTATCCCTTGCAACCAGTAGCTGCGTGGATGGGATTTATTTATTTGAAACCTCAACCTCGGGGGATTTCAAAGCCATACACTAGATCTCAAATTCCAGATCCGTAGAGAGAGTATCTCCAGTGGCGAGATCGACTCTTTCTTGTGAATCGGAAATGCTAAAGGTCAAGATGTGAGGCTCCGTGAATATGCTTGAGCATGTCGTTTATATCCAGTGAGACGAACAGTGCGCCAGCTTGAGCTACACCAAGAGCAGGGATGGCACAGACTCCAAGGACTAACTGGGGGCCACTTTGGTTTATCCCAAGGCGTTAACACATTGGCTCTTCTCACCACCCTACTGAGCCAGAACTGGCTCATTATTCCCTCACACATATTCAAAGCCGACCAAAGCACCATCTGTATCGTGATCATGGCTGAAAATCGCAATTGGGAGCAGTGCGAGGCACGAGAGGGCATTGTCGAAAGACCCGATGGAGCGGGGTTGTTCGTAGTCACCAGAGGGGCACCAAGACAGTCCAAACAGCCAGTCGTCGTCTTCGAGCCTGGACTTGGAGTCAGTGGCTCTTGCTGGGCAGCAGTGCAACGCATGCTAGATCCTCGCATCCGAAGCTACGCCTATGATCGTGCCGGACATGGACAAAGCCCAGAGTCTCAAACACCGCGCAGTGCAGCAAACATGGCCGTCGAACTTCTCAACACCCTCAAAGCTGCGGAGGTTAACGCCCCATACATCCTGGTCGCCCACTCCTATGGAGGTATCATCATGCGTGAGTTCTTAGCTGCCGCGGGCTCAGATGCGATAGCTGGAATGGTCTTGGTCGATGCCAATCAGGAAAATACACACCCGAAGCTTCAAATCCCGTTTCCTTCCATCCAAGCACTATGTGGTGAGCGAAACTATTTTGACATCATTGGGCTTCTGCAAGAGAATGCCCTCACGCCGGAGGAGATGGGTCGGATCGGAACGGACGCAGGACTCCCATTGACGGCGCGTGCGTCTCAGCAAGAAGGAGCGTTCTTGCTTGAGAGCTCTGCTGCTTTAGGAGAAAAGGGCCAGTTTGATGCATGCCCGCTGGGAACACGCCCTGTCACCGTGATTCGGGGGGAGTCACGTCGCGACTTTGATCGCCTGCTGGTGGCAGCCAAAGAAAGTGGCAGTGGCAGTCAAGAGGATTTGGATCAAATGGTGGACTTCCTTACCAATCGGTTTGACGTTTTCGATCGGGATTTGCAGAGGCAGCAGATGCGCTTGTCGGAGAACAGCCGGTTTGTTCAGTCCACCAACAGTGGACACGCAGTGATGGCTACCGAGCCAAAGTTGGTCGCTAATGAGATTCTGGCAATCTGGGAAGCGAGCGTTTGAGTACAGATCACTATAGGATCTGTTCACTTTTTAAGGTTGGAGGCGGGGGGCAGGGGGGTGCTTTGGCACGAACAAGAGCTTGTCGGTCGATATGGTGTGTGTTCACTAACAGCATCCGAACAAGCGAAGCAGTACACCACGAAGCTAGGAAGATCCGCAGCAAGGGGAACCTCGGAAAAAGGAACGTGCAAGGTGGAAGCTTCTGTCAGATATTTTAAGTCAATCGAGGCGGTCGCGTAGACAATAGCATTTTTTTGGATTCGAATGTGATTTATCCCACTCATGTGTTTGGAATCCAACATCCTTCAGCAATCGTATCGTATCGCTAAAGATGTCAGATTTTACGGAGGTTTCCCAGGCATGAGGCCCGCATTCCAAACAACATGACGGCAGCTGAATAATTGACTCCGGTCTGGTATGTTGGTTTCCACGTTGATATTTGTTGACAACAGATCCCTCTTTTGCAAGGCGTTGATCAATTCTTCTTTTCTCCACTCTTGATCTTCATCAAAATGCATATTCCCACCCTTGCTCTGGTGTCTCTTTTACTAGGTGCAGCGAAAGCGAGAAATCAAGATGGATCACCGACACGATACGATTTTGTTATTGTTGGCGGCGGCACAAGTGGACTGGTTGTTGCGAACAGATTATCTGAGATGACAGGCTACACGGTGGCGGTTATCGAAGCTGGTGATTCCGTCCTGAATAATGCTAATGTTACTGACGTGTCTGGTTACGGTAGGAGCTTCGGAACGAATATCGACTGGGCCTATGTGACCGAGAACCAGACATACGCCGGCGGCAAGAAGCAAATTATGCGGGCTGGGAAAGCGATTGGTGGAACAAGTGTTATTAACGGTACGTGATGGTCCTCTTCCGGGGAATAGCATCATCAATTCATACTGATGTATACATGGTTGTCCAGGAATGTCGTATACCCGAGCCGAAACAGTACAAATCGATTTATGGGAAAAGGTTGGAAATAAGGGTTGGAATTGGAATTCTCTTTTCCCATACTACAAGAAATCAGAAGGTTTCCAGGTGCCGACTCCAGACCAAGTCGCTGCTGGCGCCGACTATTACATCAGTTATCATGGGGAGAAAGGCCCATTGAAAGTTGGTTGGCCCAGGATGATGACCAACGGGAGCGTGCTACCCGTACTCGATGAAACATTATCACAGCTGGGTGTTCCTTACAACCGCGACATCAATGGGGGCAATATGGTGGGAGTCACATCTCATCCCAATACCGTCGACAGTGAGGCCAACATCCGGGAAGATGCAGCTCGAGCTTATTTCTGGCCGTTTGAAAACCGCTCCAACCTCAAGATTATTACCAATACCCGAGCAAACAAAATAATCTGGGGTGAGGACTCGGATGGCCTGGCTGTTGCGACTGGAGTAGTCGTTACGGGTCCCCATGGCGATGAAACGATATATGCTTCCAAGGAGGTCATCCTCTCCGCTGGCTCTTTGAAATCCTCGGCATTGCTGGAGTTGTCAGGCATCGGAAATCCGGATATCCTCACAAAATATGACATTCCTATCAAGGTCAACATCTCCACAGTTGGCGAGAACCTGCAAGATCAAACAAACAATGGTCTTTCATACGCCGGCAGGGAATTTTGGATTGGTGGACCAACCTTCTCTGCGCTCCCTTCAGCTGAACAAATATACGGAGGTCGTGTTTCTGGACTCGCCTCATCGATCAAGGACAGCCTTGAAGACTACGCAAAGGCTGTCGCTAACTCGTCAAATGGTGCGGTTCAAGAAGAGAATGTCTTGGAAGCATTCCAACTTCAGTACGACCTGATCTTCAAATCACGAGTTCCATACGCAGAGATAGTTTTTCTTCCCATTGGACACAGATTCTCGGCTGAATACTGGCCGCTCCTTCCTTTCTCCAGAGGGAGTGTCCATATTCAGTCTGCAGACAGCTCTCAGCCACCTGCCATCAACCCAAACTATTTCATGTTTGAGCAGGATCTGGATGTCCAAGCCAATGTCGCCAAGTTCATTCGCAAGGCCTTTGAAACCGACCCCCTCAGTGATCTTGTCGCCGATGAGTTCTCTCCAGGATTAGAGCGTGTTCCTTCGAATGCATCCGACCCTACATGGCGTGACTGGGCCAAGTCAACTTGTAAGCATCCATTCATTCCATGACAGACAGGCTCATCGAGTAGACAATAAACTAACACTTCTTCAGATCGATCAAACTTCCACCCTGTCGGCACAGCTAGCATGCTTCCAAGAGACAAAGGAGGAGTGGTCAATTCTGAGCTCAAAGTCTACGGGACCAGGAACGTCCGTGTCATTGATGCTTCCGTTTTACCATTCCAAATTTGTGGCCACTTGACAAGCACCCTCTACGCTGTTGCTGAAATGGCGTCGGATCTGATCAAGAGGAGATACATCTTCTAGCGAGGCTCATGGCTCAAAATTTACACGAGGAAATGACTGGGATATGCGAGGGGAGATTCCCCTGGTGTATGGTGTATATATGGACGGTTCCGGGATATACGCATGCTATGGTTGTTATGAGGTACGACTCGAGAAGGAAGGAATTTCACGGCAGCATTTACGACTTTGTACTAGATTTTTTGTTGATGTGGACTCAATCAAATAAGTTTCATACCAACTGTTCTCATGTCAGTAACCTTAATGAACTGGGTCGAGATACCTGTTTCTAAATCTATTCACGAATAATTTTGATATCCACTTCGACTCTTCTCCACCTGAATATGTACTGCGATATACAGCAGAGTAATTCTAGGACGCTGATTCTTGTTCCCGAGGGGTTTCGGGTATGTAACTACCGATTTTGTCGTGAGAGAGTTTGTGGCTAATGCCATTGACGCGGCAGTGCTGAGCGAGTTTGAGAGCAAGATCTAGAAGATGACCATGCCTAGGATCACGGCGACGGAGACTACCATCACCAACTGAGATTCCCTAGACTAGACACACTGTATATATTGAAGCCTAAATAGCCATCAAATCTTTTGCAGCCAAAAGATTAGGGTCCCGCAGTGAAGAGGGCCGCAAGGACCGAACGTTCTGGGGCCGGGCTTACTAAAAATGAACCCCCCCCCCGGGAGGCCACTAGCCGCTTGGCTGCGCATGGATTGAATCCAGTCTTAATAGATTCTGGTAAAAAGAACGCTTAAAATGGCGTCGAAGGGAGCCGTTTTCAGCGCTCATTTTACCGTCACCTAGCGTTGTGGTGTAAATCAGCCTTCCTTTCGAGCGGACTAAGAGGCTTCGGGACCTTGTTTCCGGAGTATGTCCCATTTATAATTGATCTATACCCGTCTCTTTCTGGGTATTGGGACTTGATCAACACTTAAAAATCTTCAGTCGCACATTGTCAGACAATCTGTACTCGCCACTTGTTAAGCGAACAGACCAAGTTTAGCCAGAATGTCTAACCTTCCCACAGTC
Source organism: Penicillium nucicola (assembly GCF_028828085.1). Taxonomy (NCBI): domain Eukaryota; kingdom Fungi; phylum Ascomycota; class Eurotiomycetes; order Eurotiales; family Aspergillaceae; genus Penicillium; species Penicillium nucicola. Next base: position 3,455,356 of record NW_026643127.1, read on the forward strand.
CGCTGGGGTATCATCAGTAAGTCTCCATCTAGTCGACACCAGAGCCAAATATATTCTCTTTTGGGTTAGTCGCAATAATTATAGCTTGGAAACTAACAGATTTATCAAGCGACCGGCTTGATTGCCTCGTGGTTCGTTGAGGACCTCCTTCTCTCAAGAGAAGATGCTAAAGTGGAACACGTCGTCCAAGCCATCGGCACATCCAACGCCGAAAGAGGACAGGAATTTGTGAAAACACACTGTCAAGGACAAATTCCACGGGTATATAGTACATACGAGGAAGTTTACAATGATCCCACTGTGGACATTGTCTACATTGGAACCCCCCACGGATTTCATTTCCGGGATTGTCTGCAAGCCATTTCCGCGGGCAAGAACGTTTTGTGTGAGAAATCATTCACATTGAATGCGAAGGAGTCGAGAGAGATCTTTGCAGCCGCCCGCGAAAAGAATGTCTATGTCGCCGAAGCCATGTGGCTCCGTCATCGACCAATTTTCACGGAGCTTCAGCGACTGCTCCACGAAGAAAAGATCATTGGAAATGTCTTCCGCGTATTTTCGGACTTTGCCTCGGGTGTGGACATTGCCTCGCTTCCTAGCACCTCCCGATATCGTGATCTCGCCCTCGGTGCGGGGTCTTTGTTGGATATTGGTGTCTATTCGCTGACCTGGGCGAGGATGGCTCTGGGGAGTACCCCTGGTCAATCGGAACTGCCACGAATCTTGGCTGCTCAGACTCATGAAGAAGGCATTGAAGTTACCACCAGTACCATCTTGCAGTATAATTCAACGGGACGGCAGGGTATTGTTACTTCGACGACCAAAGCCCTTGGTGCCCCGGGTGAAGTCTTTGCGGTTGTGCATGGCACCCATGGATATGTTGAGATCGAGGGTAGAACGCCTTCTGCCCCGGAATCTTTCACTGTATGGTCTAAGCAAGAGGGCAATCCGGATCGTGCCTTTTTCCCGAGGGAGGCTTGTCACGGGAAGAAGTATGAGTTTGCAACCGTGGGCCGGGGCTTTGTTTACGAAGCGGAAAACACCGCTCTGGACATTCTTGAAGGGCGCAAAGAGAGCCGAGTCATGCCATGGGCGGAGACTCTCTATATGATGGATATTATGGACGAGATCCGACGCCAGGGCAACACCGTATACCCGCGGGAATGAGATGTGATGTAGATGGGGGTTTTTAGGTTATGGAATGGATATACCAGCCAGTTGAACATAATAGAACATCGTATACCAGTACAACAAAGCATGAAATGGATAGAATGCATAGAATGTATGAAACAACTCAACATCGCCAAAGCCATCGACGTCAACCCCTAGAAGCGACGCCCAGAATGGAAAGTCCAGGCGTCGATCGTTCCTCGGTCAACTCTGGGGAAAGCGGGGAAAATCAACCATTCCTTCTTCATCTCTTCTTCTCCAGATCTACAACTGTCGATCGACTTGGGATTACACTTTGTTGAACGGTTAGCGCCCGAGACCATGGTGGTGAAGGCCTGCGACCGCTGCCGCTCGAGTAAGGAGAAATGCGCCATTGCGACTGATAACCCGGCCTGCACCAGATGCATTCGCCTGAAGTTACCATGCTCTATTTTGCGTCGCAACAAGCGCGTGAGCCGTCGCCTCTCTCCAAAGACTCCGGTGAGTGACACGCAGGTCGCCGTCTCCAGCGTCGAGCTCGTGGCAACCAACAACCAGGCCTCATACACCGTGTCGAGTCGACGACCGGCGTCGTCAGCTTCGACCTCACCAAGAGATCGGACGGAATCATCATGGACACCCGAATGTACAGGGCCTGTGGTGATAGCACCGGAAAAATTGCTCGCCTCAACCCTCAATCTCCAAACCACATCAGACGCGTTGCGCACCGTGCTAGATGTGGAACAATTCTCCGTCATACATTTACCTTTTATGCTGGGCGCCAGCTTCATTCCCGAGTCTCAAAAGACCGTCTACGCCATCTTATGTCTTTCGGCCCCCACTCTGACAGATGGCTACTTGGCATTTCTGGGCCTGATGACCAGCTACCAGAAATCACTTGTCATGCGTCGCAGCGAGCCCGATATGTTCAAAGCAGCAATGGGCTTGCAACGATTGCGAAGTGTAAAGATCTCCCACGATTATGATGCGGCTTGTGCGCTTTTTCTGGGCCAGACCATGTATTTGTTCAACGTGCTTACCGCACCATATTCCAATACTGCCCATTCAATTGTCCGGAGCGCGCTCATGTCCACGAAAAAATGGGTCCCGCGGCTATTACAATTTCCTATCATGGACACAGTAACCATGACACCCATTCTGATTGACACGGTGGAATGCCTTGTTCATCGTGAAATCCCTATTATACGGCTCCATCCTCAACAGCGCGTCATTGTCGACCGATATGCCGGCCTGTGTGCGACTCTTCTGCCTCACCTCTATGACATCTGCGAATGCAGCCACACGATGAAGAGGAATGTGTTTGAGGCTGGTTCCGAATCACATCCTGCTATCTATGATCGACTGGATAAAATTGAGGAGATAGTTCAATATTGGCGGCCTAAAACACCCGCTCATATTTTCGAGAATTACGGCCAGCATGCCGTTCTTGCAATGGTGACACAGGCGAATGTTTATCGCTTGGCGGCTCTCTTGCTCATTCACCGTTTGCGGCATCCTCTCGGTGTCGAAGATGCAGGAGCGCAAAAGCTGGCAAATAATATTTTTGCCGAGTTGGCATTCTTTGCTAAATCGTCGGTTAAGGAGACTACCGCTTTACCGGTAGTGTTTCCGTTGACGATGGCCATGTTTGAGATCAAAGGTCCCGGAGAAGATCTCTTGGAACGATTGGCCTCGTTCACAGTTCAAAGTACAAGTGCTTCTCGGCTTCAGGAATTCGTGAGGCTGGTCCGGTCTTCGCGGGAATCTGGATTTGAGGGCACTTTGTTCGATTTGGTGGAGTCACATCTCCATGTTGCGATGCCACCTTAACTCCATACATAACAAAAAAATGTAATGCATTTCGTGTATCATTCTGCAACGTCTTCAATGCATAATGCCAAAATATCAATTTGCTCTCGCTTTCCCTGCGGAGTCGTTATCATGCGTTGTGGATACAAGCCGGCGGGTCGGGCCGATCATGATTTGACTCACCATGGCTCACATCCGGTCATCAGTATCGTGATGGGCGAATCTGCTCTACAAAAGACAACATTATGCCGTATTTTGTGAGATTCAAATTACGACATGCTTGCATCTCACAGAACCTCAATTATCTCTACTTCGACCTCTATCTCTACTATGGAAAATCTTCTCCCATCTGGGATGCACATCATCCCCCCTGATCTTCTAGATCTACGTCCGGACGCCAGCATCGACTTTGATCTACTTCATCCCCAGCCAGTTAATGGAGTCAAAAACATATGGTTTTTCTGGCATTCAGGATACGCAAACATGCACCCGTACACGCAGCGCACAGTGCGCGCATGGTACCGCCGATTCACAAAACAAGGATGGACGGTACGGGTGATAGATCGGCAACCGCAGTCAAAAAGCAATATCGCCGAGTTCTTGGATGTGGCCGACCCGGCCATTTTCCCACGCGCTTTCACAGAGGAGACCATCGCTGGCCCTTACGCGCTGCAGCATACTTCAGATCTTGTTCGCTGGCCCCTGCTCCTGCGGTATGGAGGCGTCTACGCGGATGTGGGTATGATGCAATTTGGTGATCTGGATACACTGTGGAATGAAACAATCGCAAATCCTGACTCCCCTTACGAGGTTCTATCTTATACCCCTAGTGATCAGAACCATTACAGCCTTTGTAATTATTTCCTCGCTGCATTGCCAAACAATGCACTCTTCCACCGCTGTCATCGTCTGCTTCTTGCTCTTTGGGGCACAGATGGCGGTAAGACAAGCACAGACGGGATGTACGCAAGCCCGTTGCTTCAAGGTGTTCCTCTGATGGGTGGGGAGTTTACTATCACCGAAAATGATGGAAGTTTCATTGGCCCCGTCGAGACCAGTCGCCTGTTGACCGACTATATTATTCAAGGTCAGGTGGCCACCGCAGTGATGGGACTGGTCGACACCGAAGAGGGCTGGGATGGTCCAGCCTATTGTGTAGCCCATTTCTATGCAATCGATTTCATGGAAGGGTCACAGCTGATCAACGAATTGACTGCCTGGAACGGGCAGGAGGCATTCGATTTGTTGTCTCTCAACATGCCGCTGGAGGGGGAAACCGAATCAGACAAGCAAAAACAGGCTCGTGAGATCGTCGAGGCATGTTTGTCTCGCAGCTTTGGATTCAAACTTGCCCATGGCTTCATTCTGCGTGTCAACAAGGTTACTCTCGGCTCGCTGTGGCGGGACAATCTAGGGTCCGATATCAAATCTGGCACGTATGCGGCTTGGCTTCGACATGGGGCTGCCTACTGGAATCAAAACAGCGTTCCCAGCCGGGTGGCGCTTCCTTTGATTCGTCCTACCAAGGTTGGGAGGCTACTTGCACCACTAAACTAAACTTCTATGCTACCTGCCCTACTGGCTCCTTAGTTAGAACATCTACCTGGTTCTACAAAAGGCCAAACTACCACTTGCCCCTTCCCTTTTTCAACGGTGTAGTCGCGCGGTTTCGGTGATTCTTACCCGGCGAGAGCGTACTTTTGACCCCATTGTTACTCTATATATTCTCCTTTAATAGTAAAGCAAGTACATACAACCACAGGGTGTGGAGAACAGGGTTTCCCGTCCGCTCAGCCGTACTTAAGCCCCTAGATTCTGCACGGTCAATAATCAATGCGCCTTTAGCACCTAAGCAGCCACTAGGGTGAGTGTAGGTGATATAGGTGAGAAGTCCATGGGTAGAAGCTGGAATGTTACCATTAGTCCTTATGAAATTTTCGATGGCGTAGAGAGGAGCGTATTCACAGACAGATGGTTTATAGAACATAGCAGCATCGCCATAGGAGGGAGCATACCTAAGGTATAGAGGTACCTGAAGTACGTACTGGGGTTTAATAAGTCTGGTATGAATGGACCGCCGCTGCCTTTCATCCTTCTCTTCCTACTCCTCCTCCTCCCAACCCCCAGCAGACCGACCAACTTGACAGAAGATGGCTCTTATCATCCCAGACTGGCTGCGAGTGTGCGTCCTAACGACCCTCTCTATCTCAGACAAGAGACTGACTCCGATATCAGAATCCTCATCCTGTTCAGCGGGGCCTCCTACCTGCCCCAACTGCATCGCCTCTGGGTGCGCGGGAACTGCGAGGGCATGTCGCTCGGCTATCTTCTGTTCAGCCTCATCAGCGCGACCGAACAATTCACCATCGGGTTCTTCTTCATGGTGAACAACACGGGCGGATCGGATTTCTTCGTCGAAACTCCGCTGACGACCGGCGACTGGCTGAACCTAGCCCAGCTCACCCTGGTTTGGCTTTTACAACTCCTCCTGTGAGTCTCTCAGGCGTCCGTATTAGAATCGCATCGATAAAATTTCTGACATGTCCAGCTTCATCCTGTGCCTTTGGCTTCCCTCTTATAATGGCATAGGTCACAAACTGGGGGCGCTGACGGTGTACATCTTCTTTACCCTCATCTCGATCGTGCCTCTTTTCATTGACGCTCTCGACCACGACATCTTTGGTCCCCGCGGCAGCTCTGACCGCAATTGGGCCGAAGCCCTCTACAGCGGCGGGCACCTGCTGTTCCTGAACCCGATTGTCACGATTGTGGCGATCGGCGCGTTTTTCTACCAAGCGCGGGCTATTCGTGCCCCGCCCATCGGGGATCTGCAAGCCGTCAGTATCGAGGGGCTCCTGACCCAGGGTGTCGTGTTTGCCGTGGTGGCGATCTCGTGGACGATGCGGGTGAAGTTCCTAGACCTGTCGCTTGGGGATATCATTGCGCACGGGGGATTGTTTAGCTGGTACGAGCTGGTCGGATGGGCCGCGGTCGATAATGCGGTGTTTGCTATAGTGCAGATCTCGCTGTTCTGTCTTGCGCGGAAATACGGAGGGGTGAAGATGAATGATGCCGAGAGGGAGCCTCTCTTGGGGGCTGCGCGCGACTAGGACTGCCGCATTGTTTACTGTCTAGCAGGAACTACAAGAACATGAACCAAAGTTCGTTGTCCGGCGGGGATGACCAAGATGGAAACTTCTCATTTCGAATCAGCTAAGGTGAATTCGGCGAGATTCGACGCCGGAACGACCAGCCGCGGTCTTCCCTCATTATCGGCCGGGTCAACCACCCGTCCATTTAGATGACAGGGTAGCGTCACCCTGGTGTTGGCATGGTCCTCCTTCCCGCCCCAAGCCCACCAGTCGACAGTCCCACCATTGTACCGCACGCAGAAGGTCTCGCCTACGTGCGCATCGCGGGGAATACTCGTCCAGCTCTGTCCCTGGACATGCCGCGAAAATGTCCACAATCCCCCCGGTCGGAGGGAAGTAAAATCTTTGTGCGCGGTGACGTTGATGAGCACGTCCGGATCATCGTAGATAGCGTATCCGTCTATGGGCGACTCGGTGTCGATAAATTCAAGATCGGTGCCTTTGCGCCGATAGAGGCAAAAATCGTCTTTCAAAATCCAGGTATGAAATATGATGGCCTTGGCCTCCGATGAGATGGGGCGGTGGTAGTGGACCTTTCCAGTGATCTGGAATGGACCCTGACGATCGATCGTGGGAGGACATTGCAGTTCCACGCTGAGAATTGGGGCTCCAGGCCTACAGCCCCCTCTGGTTAGATCTCACCACAAGTGAAACATGCCAGAAAGTGAGAGAACATACACACAATCTCCGCCTCCAACAGGCTCTGGAGACACCTTGGGCGCCGGAAAAGAGGGCACACTGTCCACCGAGAGGAGAGTCCGCGCTCCTCCTGGTAATACGACGAGATCCCTTCCAGACTCTAAACAAGGCCTCAGCTCCTCCTCGAGATGCTGCTTTATCGTACCCCATTCCCACAGCCCAATCGTTCCCCCCGGCCAAAGCAGTTCATATGTCGTTCCCGGCCGGAGCTGCCGTTCCCAATGATCAGGCAAGCTAGTCCGAAAGGACACCGAACCTCCGGTCTTCAACTCCCAGAGTCCCGAAGTCCATGGGGAAATCTGGACCGAACTGGATTGGACCAGGGCCGGGTTGTATACAGGATCTGGTGCGATCTCGACCCTCTGCAGCGTGATCCTCTCATCAGCAGATCGGACGTGGCAGAGCAGGATAAATCCACCAGGCACGAACCCATCCCCAACGGGGCTCCACTTGAATAGACACGATCTTCTATCAGAGTCCCTTTGAGTCGGAAGTCGCCGGATGGTGCAGAGGATGCGTGGAGCGTTGTGGATATCCAGCTGCAGACAAGGGGTATCTAGCCTGGCGATGGTTAATTCGCAAAACGCTCATTTTTGGGATTTTTGATCGAAAGGAATCCAACGTCGGGAAAACTCACGACCGGTTGGCCCCAGTAATTGTAACATAGGGGCAGATTTGGTCGTCCATACTGTGGGACGTGGAGGAATCTGTCTCCTAGCGTAGGAGGGTAATGACAATGACAGATTCTGAGCCGGATAAGACGGAGTACATCTACTTTATACAGTACATAGACTGCCTGGAGAGATGGCTGAAAAATGAAGATCAGGAGCATCAGCACTATATAGGCTTCTCTATCCGTAGGTACGCTACTACTATAGGCCTACCGCATATAGGCTAAATCCACCTTCGCTTATTTTATGGTATTTTCCTCTATTCAAATATCGGTTTCCAATACTAACATAACAATTCCTCCGGGTAGCATTAAGTTAAGCCTGGGAGGGGGTATATAATAAGTAAGAGTTTCGGGTACCTTACAATAATGTATGTAAGTAACACAGCCGTCCTAGTATTTAAATAATCTGTTCTTAGAAAATTATTTTTACACGGTTATCTATATACTGAAATGGGAACGGCGCGAGAGCAGTCTGGTCAAAATAGACGGGTCGACAAATGGCGACAAAAACCTAACAATAGGTTAGGTTAGAGAGCTCTAGACAAATGACGCCTACTAGGGATAACTAGATACTATATTAAGGAGTAGAATGATCATAAATCGTGAATCAGAAAATAAGTGGCATTGTTGTATCTATCTGCTCTTCTCTACAGTCGTAGATTGCCTATATCACTTACTTCCTCGAGAAAGTAGTGCCTGAGGCACTAATAATATATGTCACGTGGTTTCACCACTACACCACCTAATTCTAAATTATTATACAATTAATCGAAATCCTAGTACCCGTATATACCGTCGTTTAAATAAGAGTTTAGGGTTAAGATCTAACAGGGAAAAAAGGCAAGGGTTCAGGTACAATGGGGTTATGGATTGTTCCTAATTTATGTGTATAGTCAGACTAATCTATACAGATCAGTAGTAAAATTTTGACCACGAGATTAATTGAAAGCAAGTGAAGACTATCACTAAAGGATAACAATCATTTTGATGGACTATTTTAGGGCCACCTCACTTAGTCCTCTTATTTCTTCACTTATTATAATCTCTTCGAAGTGATCATAGTGTCAATAAGCGCGCCTATGGCTGCGTTTCAGGTGTCTTTTCAGATGACCATTGACGGTGCTCTATCATGTAGGAAGTTGTTAGCAGTTGTACCTCCAAGACATTGACGTCACTTGGCCAAACTTGCTTGTCTTTCATCACAGCAATTCTTGGGTTCAATATAAGAGAAATAGGCCACTCACCGGACTAGCAGAAGGGGAATTTGTGTCCGCGGAATGTAGATGATGGGAGAGAGTCGGTGATGGTACGGCAGGAACAAATGACTGGATATCAATTCCACAGCCTCCGTAGATAAAATTCGGGTTCGATGTAGTAGTCACAGCTGAGTCACGAAACAGCTCGCAACGACCACCCTTGTTAAACAACCAAGCTCTACACCCGCTCAGGATCTGGCATTTCGAAGCACAGGCCGTGGTATCAGTGATGTTGTAGCTGAAAGTCATCGGCGCACTGCTGAAAAAGGCGATGGTACCGTGAGACGTCGAGTCATGACAGCGGTCATCGACAACATTAGCAGCTGTGCTGGCCAGCAATGCTAGAAAAGAAGCAATGAAGAGGCGCATAATGTCTCTCTCTTGTTGTTTTCACTTCTATGCAAGGTCAGGCAGAAAATTAGAAAGAAAGGGGCTCTCAAGCATACTCTGTACAGGAATTGGGATAGGAATTGATCGGACAGTGGCGATGATCAATTTCAAAGAAAAAAAAATAGAATAATTATATTACTGAAAGGATTGCATTCGGGAAATTTTGCAGTCTTCTATCCAATTGTCACAGTCCGCAAGAGGTGGTAATACCTTCGTTTTGGTACTGAAATTACCCTAATTGTCTCATCTAAGACATCTGAGTGTGCTAAACTCGCTCTAATCCTCTCCTTGTAACGGGAAAAGCGGGAACATCATGTACAAAAAAATCTCTACAGGTACTATTGACAGTCCGGTGTTTCTGAGCCACTGTTACGCACAATTGAAGCTTTAGAAGTATGCATGTAATCTTGGCATTCCGATCAATGTTTTTTTCCGATTAATTTGTATTTTGCCAAAAAGTGAAATACGCAGGAAACCCAGGACGCATTAGTATAAAAATTAAAATATAAGAGACCTCATTTTTCATTTCTCCCTACTGATTCATCTCTTCTGGTTCAATTTACTGTTGATGCTGTTGGTCTCTTTCGACATTGTTCTGTGAACAAATCAGATAAAATGCGTTTATCAGTTGTTCTCATGGGCCTTTTCGCCTCAATACAAACAGTCCAGTGCGGCAAGCTCGCTAATCCCTATGAGATGCTGTTCCTCTACTATGCCTATCAAATTGACGAGGCGGCCAAAGCTTCAGCAGTGGCTTCCGGCGTCGATTGGGACGAAATCATATCACCCGCATGCCAGGGCAAAGACTGCACATTCGGGACATTTGTGAAGTCCACCTTGACCAAGAAGGGCGCCAAAGCTCTCACGCCCACTGCACTTGGCGACAGCCGCTCGCCTGAACTTTACGAAACGGCGCAAGACATGGTCAAAAACTGGAAATATGACTTTCACACCCTGGTTCTCGACAAAGTTATCTCCGGGGCGAAAAACAACATGCGCGAGATGATTGCAGTAGCCACTCTTCAGGTCCAGGGCGCTCGAGGCGTGAAGCCATCCAGTCCTCTGGTAGAGAAAGCATGGACCGCTCTACGCTACGCCCAGGCAGAGCGGCTGACTGACATGATTCAAAATGTTTATGCTAAGAATTTGAAAGGATTCAAAGCCGTAGCCTTCAAGGCACAATACCCTGATATCAAACTGGAATCTACGAAACGAGTCCTCGGCCAAGATACGACTGCCGCCGTAACTCGAGACATCATGTTCACAGATCTTGACTACGTCAAGATGGCCGGAAATTATAAAGGAACAGATGCTGCAAAGCTTGAGGAGTATCAAACGACGCTCAAAGATTATCTGGCTTGGGCTGAAGGCCCAATGGACACTGTTTCCGGTTTGAAATCACACAATGCCCATGCAAGATTGTATGGCGAATTTTCAACTTTTTTGTCGACGGGGTGCGGTTTGCAATTGGAATAGAAAAAAAAATCAAATATTGTTTGTCATTTGATAGTCATTCGCTTAGATTATTGCAAATTTAAATCGCAATGACTTTCATAATCTAGCGACATCCCCAAACCTGCCTAGAGACTATTTCCAGGGGCCTTTTCAACGAGCTTGTCTATTGCACTTGTATTTACGACCCAAGAATTGAATTCTTCCATATAATTACCCCACTCGCCTTAGCGTAGATTGTGGAATCCACCCTTAGGGCCTTGAGATGAATATTTTCGAAAGGATCTTTCCCCTAACCGATGGCTGATAAAATTTCGAAGGTTTTCGAACACTGACTGGGGCGAAACTTGAGCTAATCACTGAGCTAAGAAAAGTTTTCACCGGATTGGTAGCACTAGTTTCGGACACAGGATCGAGTACGGATCAAGTACGCTAAGCTAGGGCATTTTTACAGGGTCTAAAGATCTTGGCACACCCAACAGCATTAGCACACTCGTAATATATTCTTTGGATTAGATTCATCTCCGATGCCAAGAATATCAAGTGGTATTAAAAAATTTGCACTGGCCCCAAACGTTCAAATTACGACGGGGAAGGCGGAAAAAGTTGAAAGCGATGGTCAAAACGGACGAGACCTTTCTGCCTGAGGAACAAGGTGACATTGTACACATCAGATGAGACATCCAGAGTAGCTTCTTTTCCATCTCTCCTTTCTCCAGACTTTTACTTACCAGAGCCCAGAAATGGATACCAAAATGGACAATTCTGGTGACTTTCTCCTTCAGGTGCCTGGGTTCAACGCCATACCTGTGGATTATGAGCTAGACGTCAATGAGTGCTTTGCCCATGGGGCAACCGATCATCGCGCTCTGCGTCTCACGAAGACTGAAATCTTGATGTTGCGTCTGATGGAACATGTCACCGATAAGAAAAACTGGGAACACGACATTTTCGATCAAAAAGTTGTCGCTCAATGGTACACGGACGCCGCATTAGACTCGAATATTGGAAGCGACTTGAATTACGAATGGGACATCAATTTCGACATAGACCTGATCTCGAATATGACATGGAACTGGTGCATTCAGGAGCTACGTGATAAAGCCCTCATGTTCACACAGAAGGGTTATATTCTCACCTTCAATGCCGATTCTGGCGTCTGCAAATCCGACCTGATGGTTACAAGCGACTTACAAAAAATGTTCCAAGACTCGTTTGATCAATTGTTTAATCAAGATTTGAGACATTCCGACGAATCAACGATAGACCTGGTCGACCCGTCGCTTTTCATGTTGGCCTATGGTCAGACAGCTGTTCTCAGTCAAGGTGGCCGTGTCGATATAACCAAAGAAAGTATCTCAGTCCCAACAACGGGCCTCAATGTCCATGTCCCGCCAAATCCAGAGACCTTCCAAGAGATTGACGACCCATCGCCTTGGTCAGAAAAGTATCAGTGGCTGCCTTGTGAAGTCAAGTTTCTAAGTCACGAGGGCACAGACGTACGAATCACCTCCTACATCAACAATTTGGACCCTCAACATAGTCAAGCCTATGCTGCAATTGAAAAGCTCATTGGTTTGAGCTTAAAGCCATGGAATGATGTTCTTAAGAAGGGGACGTTGAGCAGATACCCGCTACGTATCAAAACATTCGGATTTGAAGCTATCGATCCCGACAAGATATGGGGTACATTTCAACCTAGAAACTGGAAAAAGAAGTCGCTAAGTCAAACTTGGACACAAGATACGTGGGCAGATTATTGCATGAAGGCAAAGGAGTACCTGGCCTTGCCGGAGCTTGACCAGAAATACCGTGTCCGACACCAGGAGCCAGATGAACCTGAAGAACCAGACGACATACTTGGCTCTGTTCAACCATGGATATGTGAAGACTGGAAATGGGAGGATTTCTGGGTGAAACCAGTTGAATGGAAGTGGGAACGACTCAATACATTCAAGTACCCAGAGGCTGGGATTTCCTACACTTACGAGGACTGGAAGAAAGGGAAAACGACTAAGCCTGTTATCGGCAAAAGGAAAGACTGCAGTAGCTGTTTGGACGTCGACCATGTGTACCAGTCTATCTCGTTACAAGATGATTTCCGCGAGAAGGGATTACAGGTGATTATTCGTGTTTCTAGCATCGATCTCACACCTGCGAAACCATCATTCGAGGGGGACAAGGATTTTCATGTGGAAGGTCTCCTCAACGAGCATATTGTCGCCGTAGCGAGATACTACTACGATGTTGAGAATATTTCCGACGCACGCATTTCCTTCCAGCAAAAAGATGATCTCGATCCATACGAGTGCAGGGTTGGTCCGGATGCTATGCACAAGATATTTGGACTCCCACCATTTGACAGAAATGAATACGGCCCAGAAAAGCTTCAGATCCTTGGCTCGGTGGCCACACAGCATGGTCGATTTCTTGCCTGGTCTAACACCCTTCGTCACAAAACCAGACCATTTACGCTGAAAGACATGAATCGCCCCGGTCACCAACGCTTCGTGTCTCTTTTCCTGGTAGACCCCCATTACCGCATTTGCTCGACCCGAAATGTACCCGCACAGCAGCATGATGGGTGGCGAGATACTGTCTACGATGAGCTAGGAACTTCAGCCCGGCTGCCACAGGAGGTTGCAGATGTGATAATGGAGCAGATAGGAGACTGGCCTATCAGTTTAGCCGAGGCAAAAAGATGGAAGGAAGAGTCGGAAGAGGAGCGGTATCCTGCCGAAGTGGATCCCTGGGAGCAGGAACGGTACGACTTCGGAGCTCTGATTGAGGATATGGAAGAAGATATCGTAGTTAGCCCTTCTGGAGAGCGCACACTTCATGGTAGACCAGTATAACCTGGGAGTGCCTATTGAAGTGCCTTTTGTACCCTAAAAAGTTCAATTCACGATGAACTCCTAAAATACAGAGATTCTGAGCTTATTTTTGATTCTATGCTTGAAATAAATCAATTTGAAAACATTGCCATATTAATATCGAGATTTCAAGTGGAGCGACGAGAAAGCTGGTAACCGGATGTTACGAGCCTCGGCCTATATCAGCTACTATAGCGCTTCGAGCTAAATGGTTAGCTTCGGCGTTAGAAAGTGGCGATTAGAGACAACGGGGCCCGAACTATTAGAGATGAGACATGAAAACCCTTTCTGTAAGCTTTTTGGCCCCCGTATTTTAGTATTGTCGACTTGGAAATACGGTATTACTAGTGTATCGAACTATATGTATTTGAAGCAGAACAATTTGCTCCATTTGTCTAGGTTGGACAGCACAAGAATACAGAGCAAAGAATTCTTAAAGATTAGACGAAGAAACTAGTATATAGGGGGTTTGATTTCTCCTAGCTTCTCCTGATCGATGAAGTCTGCAGTGCTCCCTTGCTAGCTCCCAGGTGCCAACACTTTCTTTTACAACACTTTTCTCAACTACTTTCCAACTACATCTGTTCTTTACTTTTCGGTTCACAACTCCTTTTTTTCTTCTTTTTTTTGGCTTTTTCTCGTTTTTTTTTTTCTGGTCGCTGTATCGTGCCCGAGGTCATGCATGGGCTTTTACACATCTTACTAGCAGCATGGCTGTCAGCAATGCAGGCCCAAGCAAGGGCAGTTTTTGCCCACTTCATGGTTAGTATGATATCAGCATAAATGAGAGCTTTTTTTAATAAAATTCTTGCAGGTCTCTAACACTCTCCATTACACAGTTGGCGACTGGGAAAATGAAATGGCATTGGCTCACGAAGCCAAAATTGATGCCTTTGCTCTCAACATGGCTGCTGGAGAGACTACAAATGGGGGCTCAGTTGGCAACGCATTTCTTGCAGCCGAGAACTATGGGTTCCAGCTCTTTTTCTCATTTGATTATGCCGGAAATGGCCCTTGGGCTGAAAGTGATGTTATCAGTATGATCACGACCTACGCCAGCGAGCTCGTTTATTTCCACCGCAATGGCCAACCCCTGGTCAGCACCTTTGAGGGACCAGGAAATGCTGCCGACTGGATCAACATTAAGAAGCAAACCGGGTGTTTCTTTATTCCGGACTGGTCCTCTGTTGGCGCTCAAGCTGCAGCAGGCCTCGCGAACGGTGTGGCGGATGGTCTCTTTAATTGGGCGGCTTGGCCAACGGGAAACACTGATATGAACACCTATGTCGACGCCTCTTATATTGATTTCCTTGAGGGAAAGCCATATATGATGCCAATCTCTCCCTGGTTCTTTACCAACATGCCAGGCTTCGACAAAAATTGGGTGTGGCGTGGTGATGATCTCTGGTTCGATCGTTGGGAGCAAGCCATGTATCTTGCCCCAGAATTCATCGAAATCATTTCCTGGAATGATTTTGGCGAGTCTCATTATATTGGTCCGATTCCATCATCGGATTCCTCCTTGGCGGACTCCATATACACTGCCTTTGATACTGGTCAAGCCCCATACAACTACGTCGAAAACATGCCCCACGATGGCTGGCGGGCTTTCCTACCCTGGTTGATTGATACATACAAAAACAATGTCTCGAATATTGAGCAAGAGGGTGTACAAACTTGGTACCGCCTCAACATAATCGGTGGATGTTCGGACGACGGTGGAACTACTGGCAACACTGTCAGTCAGCTTCAGCTTGAGTATTATCCTTACCAGGTCTTGCAGAACAAGGTCTTTTTCTCTGCCCTTCTTATTTCAGCCGCCGACGTCTCCGTTTCAATTGGTGGAAATAACCTAGGCGGCCAGTGGGATAGCATCCCAAGCGACGGAGCTGGTATTTATCACGGATCTGTTACTTTCGCATCTGAAGAAGGGCCTGTTGTCGTGAAAGTTACTCGAGGTGGTGCTGAAGTCGCCAGTGTTACTGGTCAGAGCATTGTATTTTCATGCGCAACCACCAAAGCTGAAAATTATAATGCCTGGGTAGGCAGCGCTATGGCTTCCACAACCGTTGACATAACACCGAAGTATTCACTCTCAAATGAGGTCTGCGTCGAAGGCTGGGGTATCGGAAACTTTGACGGACTTTGTTCATTTACTTGCAGTCTTGGCTACTGTCCCGTTGGCGCCTGTCTTTGTAAGAAGATGGGACCCCAGCCAAAGCTCCCCAAGAGCCAAGGGGTCGTTGGGTACCCCATTGCCAGTATGACCGGCGACTACATTGGATTGTGTGCCTTTGCATGCAATTATGGCTACTGTCCCAGCTCTGCTTGTGGCACAACCGAGGTTCCTTTGACCGTCAGCACTGTCTCTGCATTCACCCCAGATACTTGCACTGGAGGTGAGGGCGATGGTGATCTAGCAGGTCTATGTAGCTACGCCTGTAACTTTGGATACTGCCCGATTCAAAACTGCACTTGCACCTCTACTGGGCAATTAAACGTACCTCCTGCTGCCGACTCCAGTCTTTTTGGTTTCTACTCGGGAAGCGGCTCGGATAATGGACTCTGTGATTTTGCCTGTGAGCGAGGCTACTGTCCGTCACCCACCTGTATCCAGAGCACCGGCAGTTCTGGCAGTGATGATGATGAAGACGAGGATACAGTTTGCGATGATGACGACACTAGAGCAGAATGTGCCGATGACTACTCGGATGACACGACTGGCTGTGACTACAGCCTCTCCTTCAAGAGCTTCAGTGACCTCAACGCTGCATCAAACAGCTACACTAAGTTCTGCAAAAACTACTACTCTCTGGGTGTCCTTTCTGAAATGCTAGACGCATCTCTTGCCAATTACTCCAGCATGAGTGGGGGCTATGATAGCGAATTTAACGAATACGTCAAATATGTGAAGGAAGAAGTCCCCCTCACTTTGGAAAGTTTGATGGATGGCGGCGGCGCTGGAAACGCATTCTTTCAATGCACCGAAGGCGCTGGTATCAAAAACATTTCTACCACCACCTGTCCATATCATATCAGCTTGAACCACGACTACGATGCCAACGGCAAGATCTACTACGACCTGCTCAACGCCACAGACTGGTGGGATACATTGTTATCCAAATATGGTCTGCAAAAGAGCTGGGTACAATTGGGTGACCGTGTCATCAAGAATCACTGTGGCCCCAAATTGAACCCGGACGGGTCTGTCTGTCACGAACAGACCTGGACATGGGTTGGTTTTCCCCTGGCAGCCGATAACATCGTGGTTGACAATCCAGCCACCCTTGTTGAGAAATCGCTCCCCAAGATCCACAATCTGATTGAAACCATTACTATGACTCGAATTCTGATTGTCACCGGTGCCTGGGGTGGTGCTATTGACGACGTTGTGGTCAGCTTCTCTACCACAGTCTTCACGCTCGTCCAGGCTGTGGCTAACATGGCCAAGATCGAGAAAACCGCGGAAAAATATGATTCAGAAAAGAAGAAGAAACTTGCGGAAGAGATTGTCATGGCTTTCCTACTCGTTGTTCCCTTCATAGGCGAGCTCGACTTTATCGTTGGAGAAATGGATGTCCTAGCTGACGTCATCACGATGGTTAGTGATGTAGGTATGCTGGCTGATAGCATCTACAATGTTGTCACAGCAAAAGATACTGGATCTGCTATTCTTGCGATATTCGGCGTGTTACTCGCAGGGGGAATTCCCACGTTTAGGGAGTTCAAAGAAATGTCCGGAGCCAGACGGGCCATGAGTGATGACGATATATCCAAGATTGGAGCTGAGTGGAAAGAGGCTGATGATCAGATGAACAAGTTGATTGACGTATGCTACTAATGAACATCGTGGGGGTGCCGTGTGGCGTTTTCATCAGGAGAAGAATGGTTGAAGAATCAATGTCTCTTCTTCAGCTTGGACATTAAAACATTCCATATAGATTCAAGTCAAGCTGAGCCCTAATGCAGTCTTTATTCCCTTTAGTTCTGATAACCGAAGCATACACTGGTTCCTACCTAGGTATACATGTCTAGACTTCCGCAGAACTCAACTCGACCCGGGCACAACCCAGGCTAGGTTGGGTTTTGAGTCGGACCCCCGACCTAGCACTAGGCCAGGTAAAACGGGAAAATTTCTAGTACGGGTACAAGATGCAATCAAACAGAAGTTCGGTCAAACGGCGTCTGAGTTGGTGGGACATAGCAGCTCTCCAATTCAGGATTAGCCCTAAAACTAGGATGACAAGAATACAGAGCTTACTGTGCAGAATGCCTGCACTTCCTTCACGGTCTTGAACTTGCCCTCTGTCATTGCCGAGACGAGTGTTCGTCATGTTTCTTTGTGATTTCGAGCTCGTTGATGAGAGAAGCCCATATTTGCGGAAAATCTCTATCATATTGACTCTACTATATTGCTTCGGACTTTTAGTGATGGATTCGGCCAGTGTGAGCATCCCCGGGGGAATAAATTGTGCCCGCAATTTCAATTGTGCAAGAATAGCGGCATTCAATTTAGCCTGCTTGACCGCCCTCGCCCTTCTCACCCCTAGTCGGGCTATAGTATCACTTTAACCCATATACTTGTTCTATGTATTTCGTTTTAATACCAAAACAAGTACATACGACCACAGGGTGTGGAGAACAGGGCTTCCCGTCCGCTCAGCCGTACTTAAGCCCATTATTCTGCACAGTCAATAGTTAAAGCACCCTTAGCACCTAAGCGGCACTCTAGGGTGAGTATAGGTGATATGGGTGAGAAGTCTCGATACTGGGGTGACAGAGGTGAGAACGGGTGACAACTCTCACCCTTGGGGTGATAGGGCCCAACTCATTCTAAACATATGCCCGTTCCCAAAAAAAAAGACATAAATACAAGTCCCAAGGCTCTTCTCTTGCTCTGTCATGATTCTCTTTGATTTTCTTCGCCATTGAAAATATGTTCTCCGGAAAGAATAACCAGAAAGCACTCCAGGAGCGTATCGCACGTGCCGTATCACGTGGTTTTACACGTGAATATTAAAACGAGAAAGAACATGAGGATAATACGATCTGTCACTGTGAGCTAGCGCCTACGACGCTAGAGAAATACGACTATGCAGTTGTCAACTGGGCCCTGTAAGCTTGACTCGTATTTCGTCGATCTTATACCCTGATTATAAGTAGATAGAGGTAGACTGCGACATTGTACGCCCACGGGCACTAACTTAGGACCCAAGGCCCGTCCATAGTGGGCATTGTAGGAACGCCTAAAAATGCATAAGGTCGCCCAAAACGGATGGATAAATCGCTGACTTAGCAGAATAAAAAACTGTAACGTGATTCACTACCGAGCTGCGCACCCCACCTAAAAACGCGTCATTTAATTAGACCTCTCTGTTACGGACATACCAGGCACCAATCAGTATGGGACCGCAACTTGTTGATGGGCGGTCATGGACCAGTCGATCAACCAACCCACCAGGATCACGTGACGAACAGTCAGGAAGGTTACACCACAACGCTAGGTGCCGATAGGGCCACTTACGGCCCCCTCAGCACAAACACATATTCTCCCCCATAAGAATATTGGAATTACGTCAGCCTAACCACGTGATCATGCAAGTAGTAGATGGGTATGGTGGTTTACGAGTAGATCCTGCCGAGGCGCATCTACCAGTCTACCATCTACCATTCTACCAAGGAAGAACTAGGGATATATAGGACCTCATGTATCTAGTTTAGTTCTTCGTGTTCAATCATCCATTGTTACTTGTGTCTACCTTTGGAAACCTTCGTGACTCGTACAACTTAGTTATCACTTGACAACACTACGATCTAAGCCAATACTTCGGTATAGACTTGATCGGCGCTCTACTTGGCATCGCTCCTCGATACCCTCAAAAGGACTTAGCCCGTATAAGGCCTGTTAGGCAACGGTACGGTTGAGAGACAGATCGTTGAGGTTGGAAGTCAGCAACCAGGCAAGTATAATCCAGCAAGTCTTCTAACATAGCGACGACCCGGAAGCAAGTGCGTAACACATTGAACACCGTCTCGAACTAAGTTTCGAGTCACCCACCTTCGACATGGCTAGCAACCCGGCCACCAGCAGCAGTGCATCTAACCGAAGCACTACTACCAGCGGTAATGCACCAGCCAGTGCACAGCAATTGTTTGAAATAGTCCAACAGTTGCAGGAACAAATCATGACCCTGGAGGCGCAACGCACCATCGCCACGGTCAAGATTCCGCAACCTAAGTTCTTCGATGGAACGCGATCTAAGCTTCGTTCGTTCCTTACTCAGCTGGACACCAACCTACGTATCAACAGCTCCAAGTTACCCTTAGAGGCTGACAAGGTCATCTACGCTTCAACCTTCCTTCGGGGACCTACGTTCGATTGGTTCGAACCATTCCTTAGGGAATACCAAGAAGAGGAAGACCATGAAGTGTGGAGCGATCTCACCTAGGAAGTCTTCAACAGTTACAGTCAGTTCAAAGAAAGACTGAAGACTACCTTTGGGGATGTCGACGCAAAACGAACGGCTGAACGACGCCTTCGTCGCCTGCGACAGACCACGTCGGTGAGCGCGTACGCTGCCGAGTTTCAACAAATCATCTCACACCTCAGTTAGGATGAGGATCATTTTGTCGCGATCTTTGAGGACGGACTCAAGGACAATATCAAAGACGAACTAGCTAGGAACGACCGACTAGACACCCTCGACAAGATCATCACTATCTCCGTCAAGATTGACAATCGTCTGCATGACAGAGAGATGCAACGACGAGAGACACGTTAGTGGAGGTCCTACGGACAGAGACCTACCACACAATATCGTCAGAACGATGGACGACCAAGACAACCACCTCGTTAAACACGACCTGTGGATCTATATAGACCAATGCCAATGGAGCTAGATGCCACGCGTGAAGAATAAGACGAACGAAAGAAGAAGAACCTCTGCTTCAATTGCGGGAAACCAGGACACCGCGCTAGAGAGTGCAAGTAGAAGCGGCCGTAGGACAAGCGACCACAGCTACGGGCAACACGCGAAGAAATGCGTGCGACCTAGGAATCCTAAGACAGCTGGGATCTGAGCACGAAGCTCTAGGAATATCTCTTAGAGATCTAGGAACCAACGACGGAGTTCCTAGGAGAGATCGAGTTCCTAGAAATAGACCTTGACAGTGTTGAAAGTCAAGGGTGGACACAGCACATGTCCTGGGAATAACAACAAAGGGTCCTAGAGACAGTCCACGATTCCTAGGAGTGGGGCATAGGGAACCCAGGAGCTAGTCAGGCGCTCCTAGGAACGGCCTGTGACCCAGGAACCGGATCCACACTCCTAGGAACGGGCCACGAGAGCCTAGGAACGGAACACACGATTCTAGAGACACCTACCGAAAGCCCTCGGAGCGCGTACCGTCAGCCAGAAAATGACGAAGAAGCAGATAAGCTTATAGCCGATCTCTTATGCGAGATCCGGGCCGAGAACCTGGACCAGCACCTCATTAGCGCTATTGAGGAAGGCGAAGACCTAGAAGGATGCCTATGCGAGAGTTCCACTTACGCGTGCAGCGGATATGCACGACACCCGAAACATGGCAAAATGGCCACAGTGGCATATTACGACGAAACGTGCACCACCCACGGGTCCGATAAGTTAGACTATGGCATCGAACCAAGACCACTACGGTGGATGAAGAAGCCGAAATAGAGAACCGAGTACCAAGGAGTTTGGTACAACGGCAGACAAATCTACGATTACCAGAATCGGGGGATTGAGCAACTAGCTGCAACCACTAGATTCCACCTCAAAGTTGAAGTTATCTTTCCCATGGGGAAGGCCTGGACACTCATTGATTCCGGAGCCACTAATAACTTCATAAATCCACGGTTTGTACAGGCCAATGGGATAAGCACTATTCCATTGACCCACCCTATACCAGTATCCGGTCTAGACGGCAACACGCTGGGCTAAGGGATTACACATAGCACTTGCACTATGCCTATGTCCATTTACGGACACCCTGAGTTAATTCGATTCAGTATTGTCGAATTAGGGAACTACGATGTGGTTCTAGGCATTCCATGGTTACAAAAGCACAACCTAAGCATCAACTGGCAGACTGAACGAATGACCTTTAGCAGATGCGCGTGCAAACGAGAATACGAGTTATTCGAACAACGTCGTAAGGGACTAGGCGGAAAGGCAGCCAGCATCCCGAGCGCTTAGCAGAAGGACAGTAAGACTGAGAAGGGCCCACAGAGACCCCAAGGTGTGGTCGACAGGCAGATTAAGACGATCGCCCCAGATGTTACAGAATAATCTCCGGACATAACTAATAACGAATTGTCTTAGTATATGATTGTTAAATATGAAAAGCTGTATGCAACCAGCAATGAACCACGGATTCCAGACGAATACCGCGAGTTCTAGGATGTGTTCACCGCACCCAAGGATAGAGTGCTACCGGAGCATGGACCCTTTGACCACGAGATCAACACGATAGAAGGTACTGAACCTACTTTTAAACCTATCTATTAGTTATCGGAAAAAGAGTCGTAGACGCTCAAGGAATATATCGACGAGAACCTAAAGAAAGGTTATATCCGGGCTTCAAAATCATTAGCCGGATACCCGATCATCTTCGTACCAAAGAAGGATAGGAGTCTTCGACTTTATGTGGACTACCGACATTTAAACTCGATCACTAACAAAGATCGACACCCACTACCTTTGATCTACGAGATATAGGATCGGATTGGCGGTGCCAAGTTCTTCTCGAAATACGATATCACCAATGCGTATCATCGAATCAGGATTAAACTAGGCTATAAATAGAAAACGGCATTTAGAACTAAGTTCGGACACTACGAATACAAGGTTATGCCTTTCGGCCTCACTAACGCACCAGCCACGTTTCAACGTTTTATATTTAAGGTACTAGAGGAGTATCTTGACATCTTCGTTATTGCGTATTTAGACGACATCTTAGTATTCTCTAAAACACTCGAAGACTATATAAAACATAACAAATTGGTACTACAGAAGCTACGAGAAGCAGCAGTCACCTTGAAACTTAAGAAATACGAGTTTCACGTCTAGGAAACGAGTTTCCTAGGATATCGTATCAGTCCCGACGGACTCGGGATAGAAGAAGATAAAGTTAAGAGTATCCAAGAATGGCCGACACCTAGGAGTGTTAAGGAAGTCTAGCAGTTTCTTAGATTGGCGAATTACTATCGAAAGATCATCGATAGCTACGCCGGAGTCGCATTAGGACTCTACAGGCTCACTAAGAAAGATCAGAAGTTCCAGTGGGATGACGCAGCAGAGAAGTCATTCAAGGATTTAAAAAACCTTTTCAGTCAAGGAACGATTGTCGCAACCTTTGATTACGACAAACCAATCATTATAGAAACCGATGCCTCAGACTACGCTCTTAGAGCTAGACTAACGTAACCAGGATCGGACGGGAAATATAGACTAGTAGGGTTCTAGTCTAGGAAAATGATCCCCGCCGAGCTCAACTACGATATGCACGATAAGGAACTATTGGCTATAGTGTCAGCATTCCAAACTTAGAGAGCATATCTGGAAGGAGCGAAACATACCGTGACAGTCAAGAGTGACCATAAGAACCTCACGTTCTTCACGATAACGAAGGTTCTTACACGACGACAAGCGCGATAGGCTGAGACTCTTACACAATACGATTTTAGAATCGAACACTGCAAAGGAACAGAAAACAGCTAAGCGGACGCGCTAAGCAGAAGACCAGATTACGAGATTGGTACTAAGACAGCCGAACCTACTATGCTAAAGCAAAACGAAGACGGAACCATCTCGTACAATAAATAGATTCTGGCAGCCACTAGTGAACTCTAAGACGATGAGTTCATCGAGCAACTGAAAAAAGCAATCAAAGAAGATCAGTTGATTCAGGAAATCCGGAAACGTCCGGACGACAATAGGGTCATTAATAAAGAAAACGGACTTATGTATACACACGGACTGTTATATATTCCAACAGCAGCATTAAGGACGGAAATCATTCGAAGACATCACGATATGCTAACACATAGGCATATAGGTATTGAAAAGACTATAGAGCAGATCACTAGAAACTACTATTTTCCCAATATATTGAGAAAAGTACGATTCTACATTCAACAGTGTGATATATATTAACGGAACAAACCAAGTCGACACTTACCCTACGGAGAGATACAACTATCGGAGACGCTATCCCAGCCGTGGGATTGGATCACCATTGACTTCATCACAAAACTGCCGGAGTTAGATAATTACGATATGATTATGGTTGTCGTTGAGAGGGTCACTAAATACTCATATATGATCCCAACGTCTGAAACCATCACAGCCGAGCAGATAGCAAGCCTGCTCATTCAATATATGTTCTCGAACCACGGAACACCCAGCAAGATTACGTCCGACCGGGATAAACTGTTTACATCAAATATATGGTAGTCATTTACGGATCAAATAGGAATAGAGCTCAGACTCTCAACAGCCTACTATCCACAAACCAACGGACAAACAGAGAGAGTGAACTAGACCATCAAACAGTATTTGAGGTGCTATATGAATTATCAATAGGATAATTGGGCATCACTGTTACCAATGGCCCAACTAGCGTACAATAACGCAGTTCACTCAACGACCGGTGAGACGCCGTTTTTTGCGAATTACGGGTACCACCCAAGGATCATAGGAGATCCTATTAGCAAACGACTAACGGCAGAATCATCGAGGATTCTAGCCGGAGGGCTCAAACAACTGCATCTGCAGTTAGCCAGAGACATCGAATTCCTAGGATTACGGATAAAAATGTACTACGACCGACAATATAAGGAGGGACCTAACCTAAAGGAGGGGGAAAAGGTTTATCTTTTACGCCGCAACATCAAAACCAAGCGACCTAGCAACAAATTGGATCACCTACGACTAGGACTATTTACAATCGAAGAAAAATTGGGACTAGTCAACTACCGCTTAAAGTTGCCAGGAAGCATGAAAAGACTCTATCTAGTGTTTCATATTTCGCTACTCGAACTAGCACCACAAAACGCCAAAACCGCTACAAACGTGCAAATCGAAACAGAAAGTGAAGACGAATATGAGGTCGAGGAAATCCTAGACGGACAAAAGATCAGTGGGAAACCCCACTACCTAGTGAAATGGAAGGGATACGATACCTCGGAAAATACATAGGAACCTATCGAGAACCTAAGGGACTGCCCCCAGATGGTTCAACAATACGAGGATCAAGTGAAGGCAACCCGCCAACAGTACTTCCAGAAGAACCGGTTGTATCGGCAGACACACCGTCCTAGAAGGATGCAGGAAGACCGGCTATCTCCGCCAACATCTGATCAAAATTCGGATTCTCGGCAGTAGCAGCAAGCTACTCGAGATCAAGAGCAGAAGGAGTAGCCTGCTCTGGGGACGTATGCTTCTCATCGAGTATTTAAAGCAGTTCGGCGTCATGCTCGGACATTTTGAAACCCTTTTGTTTTAGGAAGGCCATCTGTTTCCGGAGGCGACGCTGCCGAATCATGGCTTCCTAGTACTGTTTTTGTTTATTCAACACTTGTTGATGCAACTCGGCAAGACGAGTCTGCAGACTGTTTAACTCAGGCTCCAACAAATCGAGTTCACCCTCATTTTTATCAATGTCGGAGGAAAGTTTGTCCTCGGCACGTTTCAACAGATCCCATTCATTCCCTGTGTGGAAATCACGCTTACACGCACGACCTACGCGAGTGCACGACGCACATTTAGAATACCGGCGTGAACGATCCATCAGACAATCTATCCCCGCAGCAAGACAACAGTCACAGGAAATCGAGGGAGAGAAGCTGTTAACCTCAATATAATCGGCCTGACGACGATGGGCTTCGGTCGAATCGCGAGGAAGTCTAGGAAAAGGATCAGAAGGAAGGTCAGCCTTACGTTTAGGCATGACGGATACGCATTAACGAAGGAAAGAGAAAAACTCACCACTCAACCGGGGGGACCGCAGATTTATGAGTCTCGGGACGAAACTCCTAGGGAGGGGGAGGTGATGTTACGGACATACCAGGCACCAATCAGTATGGGACCGCAACTTGTTGATGGGCGGTCATGGACCAGTCGATCAACCAACCCACCAGGATCACGTGACGAACAGTCAGGAAGGTTACACCACAACGCTAGGTGCCGATAGGGCCACTTACGGCCCCCTCAGCACAAACACATATTCTCCCCCATAAGAATATTGGAATTACGTCAGCCTAACCACGTGATCATGCAAGTAGTAGATGGGTATGGTGGTTTACGAGTAGATCCTGCCAAGGCGCATCTACCAGTCTACCATCTACCATTCTACCAAGGAAGAACTAGGGATATATAGGACCTCATGTATCTAGTTTAGTTCTTCGTGTTCAATCATCCATTGTTACTTGTGTCTACCTTTAGAAACCTTCGTGACTCGTACAACTTAGTTATCACTTGACAACACTACGATCTAAGCCAATACTTCGGTATAGACTTGATCGGCGCTCTACTTGGCATCGCTCCTCGATACCCTCAAAAGGACTTAGCCCGTATAAGGCCTGTTAGGCAACGGTACGGTTGAGAGACAGATCGTTGAGGTTGGAAGTCAGCAACCAGGCAAGTATAATCCAGCAAGTCTTCTAACATAGCGACGACCCGGAAGCAAGTGCGTAACAAATCCCTCTTAACCCTTCTCGGGTGATCTCGAAGGTCAATATTCTCACGCGTACGCCGACCCCCCTTAAGCCGGGGTAGCGAGTGGGAGCCAAAAACGCCCTCGAATTATATCCAATTACAAAAACAGGCTTCCTCGATAAAAGCATTGTTAAAAGAGCGATCAAAAAGCCCTCCAAGTCCGCTAAATTCGGCGATAAATCAGGTTTTAAAAGCCTGTCAAATCACAATGCTATCAGCAGCTATTCTTAAGAAAGAAGTAAGCGATTTACGCGCTGAGAACGAGAAGAAGAAGCGAAAGAAGGCTAGATCTACAACGCAGATCTACTCTTAAGAAGGCCTTACAGTTTCAGAGGTATTATTCTTGATAAAACAGCTAGTACAGGCTAGTTTAGGGCAGATATCTGATAGGGAATTCAGGCTATATCACCTTCCCAGCCGTATACAAGGGCACCCCCTAGGTGTTCTGATTGTAGGGAACTAGGTCATCGAAGAAATGCCTGTCATAATAAACCTCGTTTTTAGTTTAATTAATTTAATGGCGTTTTGGTTGAGATAAATCCACTTAAAATGATCAAGTTAGGTGGGGTGCGCAGCTCGGTTGTGTGCGCAGCTCGGTAGTGAATCACGTTAATTTACTCCTGTAATAATAAGCCTCTGAAAGATAATGGTTTTAATCCCTAGTAATATTGAAATTTTTTGAAATGTCTAAGGATATTTGATCATTTGCGCTTTATAATATGAAATTAAGAGTAACTTGTAGCAATTCTGGTGGTTAGTGTTACGGACATACCAGGCACCAATCAGTATGGGGCCGCAACTTGTTGATAGGCGGTCATAGACCAGTCAATCGACCGACCTATCAGGATCACGTGACAAACAATCAGAGAGACACGATTGGACGAACAAGGTAGGCGCCTTTTTCGGCCCTTGATTTACTATCACCTAGAATACACTATAACACTAGGTGACGGTAAGGCCACTTCCGGCCTCCGATTCGCCGTCTTAGTGATTACTACAATTAATTATCACACGGCAACCACGTGATCATGTAAGCGGTAGAAAGGTCGAAGGTAGAACGATAGATCTTACTAAGGCTTATCTACTACTCTACTATCTACTATACTACTAACGAAGGACTTAGGATATATAAGGGTATTATATATTGTAGTGGGGAAATCACGACACTTGTATGATTACTGCCTCAGGCAGTGATATCCTCGAGGAAGGGTTATGGGCAACCTACGACTGTAGAGAAGGATAGACAGTTATAACAATGCCACTCATTTCCTGATTCAAGATTTATGATCATTATGCTCCTTGATATAGCATCTGATTATCCCTGATAGGCATCATCTGTCTAGAGCTCACAGACCTGACTTGTTGTTGGGTTTTCTTGCCACCATTTGTCGACCCGTCTGTTTTGACCAGACTGCCATCGAGCATCTCCCATTTCAATATCTAGTTTAGTTCTTCGTGTTTAATTATCTATTGTTACTTATGTCTACTATTTAGAAACCTTTACAACTCGTATACTTAATTATAACTTGATAAATACCACGGGAAGGCCTATACCTCTAGATAGACTAACTCGGCGCTCTACTTGGCATTATCAATATTAAACAAAACAAGATTTAACAAAAGAACAAGAACATGAAGAAACACATAAAGAAAACTTAGAACAAACATAAGTACAATATGACACAAGCAAGAACTTGAACACAAGTTCGAACAGAAAAACAATACATGCAAACACCATACTTAAGAATTCCATGAAGACTCCAAAACAAGCAAACATACAAAAAGGAACAAGACAACAGAAGATATGGAACAGTAATCATACAAATGTCGTGATTTCCCACTACACTATCTATTTTCACTCGTTGTGCTTAGTGCCCTTGCTGCCTTACTCTCCAATCCCTTCGGCCTTTTTTGTCTAAACCCCCTGAACAGAATTTGCTCAAAAAGTACGCACAGTTTTAGCACTGTATGCTTGTATTTTTTCCTCGAAAATCATAGATAACATCGAATTAATAGAACCCGGATCATCACCAAGGTCTGCTCTTCTTCCTCCCCACAGTCTTATTTACTCAGTTTTAAGACTATCATTTTCAATTTAAAAGTACCTTCTAACTAAAATTGTTCTGTCGCGCAATATCGCTTTCCATATAACCAAGCCCCTCCTAAATTGTCGGCATATCCTAATTTCTACCCTCTTCACAACCAAAGCCGTCCGAGTTCAGTATTAAGCTCGCCGATCATTGATTTGGTTATGTACACTATTTTGTTCCTACACATCTAAGTAGGCTTAGAAGACATTATTATATAGGAATAGTTTGTCTATAAGTTAATATCTAGTAGTTTGCGTTTCCTAATTCAGCAAAGTTATAGGAGTGGCTAATTTAGAAAAATAGTTAAGCCCTAGCCAGGACTTCTCTCTGCTTCACTCCGCAAGCTTACAGTTTATCAAAAGGGGCTTTGCTCTGACATACACCTGCAGGCCCTCAAATTTCTCCCACCAGCCTTACTTTAGATACTCAGCCTTGTTACTTTTGCTACAGCAGAGTCCGATCAACCCCATAGTTTCGGGTACTTCATGGGAGAGCGGGAACGGTCTTTCTAGGGGAAAGTGTGATGAATTGGAAGGCGCAACTGTAGGTGCCTAGTTGTTCACCGTATGCGAATTGAAGCGGGGAGACAGCTACAGTGTATGTACATATGTAGGTGTATCGTCATAGTCTCCACTGCAGTGGCGCGAACTGACCGGCTGAATCACCTGGGAAATGAATTTCAGCCGATCTTTGACGGGACGAGCGGAGATCGCATTTCTCCACTTTTGTTTTCTTGGGATGAAACTCGCGGCTCGTTGGCTAACCTTTATTCGGAGCAAATGGTTGTCGATTGAGCTGACAATTCCCTTGGTCACAGGTGAGCAGTAAAGGCATGCTTTAGATTGGCATCTAGGGTGATTTGGACTAAAGAGTGGTGTGAGACGGCATTGGGATCCGTGGACGAGAATAACTGTAGTCCACATTTCTCCATCACGATAGGATACTGCCAATTCCGACGGTTCGGGAAGCCCCGTCTCTGTTCTGCACGGCGATAGAAGGGGTATTTGGACCCCACATCCTCAGCCGATCGGGTCGGGGAGGTGGACTTACTTGTACGGCAGATTTGATCTATTTTTAATGGCTCTCAAGTTGTGAGGTGACTGTACTGTGTTCTTTAGATTGATCCATTGCTGGTTGAATCTCGATATCCATCAAAGATTAATCGGTTGTAGCCAGTCTGGTGTATACTTCTGAAAGATGTCTATTCAAGTTTGATAGCTGTTGGTAAGGATGACGGTCCCCGCTCTTAGCATCGAAAGTGTCACATTATACATTATGGTGATCTATAATTTTCTTTCCCTTCGTGGGTTAGAGAATATTTAAGTAAATGGTGGATAAGGTGACTTGTGAGTGTGGTATGTGAATTTCTTCCGTTTGTCGCTTGCGGGAAGATTCAGCCGAAAAATCTTCGTGCGCTAGGTACACACTATTGTAGTAAAGGGGAGCTGTGGGGGCGCTGAACAGCCTGTGGAGCACTCTTTCATTTAGGCGTACAGTATATTCATTTAATAAGGTCTGAGTGGGTGTTTGGGTCCACTACTAGATCTCGGTAACCTGTTGATTCTGGCATATGCAGATACGAGTGGATCTATTGCCATAATTCCTGCATAAACCCACTTCATTTGCTCGGAATCGGTTCTCTATTGTACATGAAATAAGGGACAAAATTACCCCTCTTACTCGGCTCTATTTTATCTCCCTAGTGTCAGAAGTTTTCAGTTTGACGCTCTGAATGGAGGGTTAGATTATCAAGAGAATAATTCTTGTCTCGGCTCATTCACGCTTCCTCTTAGCAATATCCAAAGCCACCGAATGCAATATGTTCGAAAAACTGAAGAACAAGCTTCACCGCCACAAGCACGATGAACGAGAGGATGTGAGTGTCATCCCACATTTGCCGAGAAGTTGGCTTAAAATCTTCATTTCCGGGAACAATCTTCACTGCCATGGACAATACTAACGCCTGGAGTCCCTAGCCCAAGCCTCGTGTGAATCAAAAAGTCAACGAAGCCCCAAAACCTCCACCGAGCGCACCGGCAGATCAAAAGCCCGTCGCAGCGCTGAAAGCGGAACAGCCAAAGAAACAACCAGATGCCCCAAAGGACCTATGGCTGGAGGCACTCAAATCCCTGCCTCCCTCTAAGCAGGAGCAATTGAGTAAAATGGGATTTGACCAGTCTAGTGCCAAGAGTGCGTCCGTCGAAGGCAGTATTGATGAGCTGGTGAAGGCGGTTGACGAAAGACAGAAGGAATGCGAGAAGAAGTTTTGGAAAGTTAAGGTCGGCGACCAGGACATCGTCCTCCGAGACTACACCAACAACATTGTGGACTGGCTAGAAAAGGCTGGTGACATTGCTATCCAGTTTGCACCGCCACAGGCCGCTCTCCCGTGGTCGGCAATCAAATCTCTCATGCAGGTACGTTACCCGCTTTGCGTGCATGCGACTTTACGGATCAGCTAACAGCCAGTGCTAGGTACCCGTCATTGAGGGTGAACAAATGGCTGCTCTGCTCGCAACTACCGAGAAGATTGTTAGTGTGATCAGTCGCGGCCAGGTGTATGAATCTGTATACCTGAAGAACACCGCAGCATCGTCTACCGATAACCTATCCAAGCATCTTGAATCTTCATTGACCAAGATTTACAAGACATCGCTTGATCTGCTCTCTGAATCCGGAACGCTCTTTAGTAAGAGCACAGCCACCCGCACCCTACAGGCTCTCCTCAACCCAGGAAAGGTCTCCGGTGGCCTTACCGACATTGGTAGCCAGGAAGATGACCTTCTGCGTGATGTCTCGGCATGTGAGGTCAGGCGAAGTGCAGACGCCGATGATAGTATGGTTGAAATGCTCGGAGCTTTGAACGCCCCGATGAAACGGGTCGATAAAGGCATTCAGCATCTGCTCCAGCAGGTGGACGAGAAGGAGCACACCGAGATGTTGGAATGGATTTCAACCATTCCGTTCGGTGAAAATCACAACAACATCAGGGAGCAGAGAACGCCGGGAACAGGCAAGTGGCTACTACAGAACAAGAGCTTCAACGAGTGGGAGAAAGTCAAATCCTCTATCTTCTGGCTTCAGGGTTCTCCCGGTACTGGAAAAACTTATCTGACATCGACTATTATCGATGATATCAAGGATCAACTCCAAGATACCCGCAACAGCGAGGGCTTTGCATTCTTTTACTGTGATAAGAACGAGCGGTCCCGGTCAGAGCCACAGTCTATTCTTCAAAGTATTGTGCGCCAACTCTCAACCACAGTGAACAGTCCTGAATCTGCGCAAACTCAACTCCATGAGCTTTATAAACAGTGTCGCAAGGAGGGCTCGACCTTCTCCCTAAGTCAGTGCAAACAGCAAATTCAATTGTCGATCGATATCTTCGACAGAACGACAATTGTGATTGATGCGATGGACGAATGTGACGCAGACTCAAGGGATGTTCTTATCGATGCATTGAAAGCTTTCATTGCCCAATCAGAGAATTCTGTTAGGATCTTCATTTCCAGCAGACCTGATCCTGATATTGAGAATCAGATGGAGAACACTCCCAACCTTCCCATCAACGCCAGCGATAACAAGAGTGATATCCATAAGTATCTGATTGCGGAATTGGAAAGAATTACGAAGAAGAAGCGCTTCGTTCAGAATATGAAAGAGGACATCATCAATGCATTGCTCGATCGTTGTCAAGGAATGTTCCAATTGGCAGCTCTGCAAACCCATCAGATTTCAAGGTGCAACAGTCCACTGAGTGTGGAGAAGCAGCTTGCTAGCCTCCCAGACACTCTTCAAAAGGCGTACGATGAAGCATGGAGTCAGATCGAAGATTTGGAGGAGACGGAGCAGATGCTAGCTAAGCGGGCAATCTTGTGGGTTATGGCCGCGGAGCAGCCCTTGAATACGTCTCAGATCCTATGCGCCATTCGCGTAAACACAAACGGCGAGGAGCCTGCTTTGGCCGAGGAGATCGATGAGCAGGGACTGATGTCTTCATGTAACAACCTCCTTGCTCTTGACTCGCAGCTCAAGGTCTGGCGTTTTGCGCATCTGTCGGTCCGCGACTATCTTGAATCCAACAGAAAGTGGTCCCTTCCGGGAGCCCACTTACATGCCGCAACTGCCTGTCTGTCATGGCTGAACACCAAATACGAGGGCGAGGATGGCGAAATCAACTTCAAAGATTGGGATATAAATGTGCAGCCAACTGATATCTTCAATTTCATGCATCCGTTCCATGTTTACATGAGACACTGGTGGATAAAGCACGTTCAGGCTGCACGTGATGACGAAAAAGGCACCCTTGCAACTCTTTTGAAGACTTTCTTCGGATCGCCCTCTGAAGGCAGCAAACAATACCAAAGGTGGTTTGAGGTGATTGCAGGAGATGATGACAAGATAGTGGCGATAGGCTATGGAAGCAGTGTCCCGGGTAGCTACCGTCTGTATGCAGCCGCAGCTGGTCAGGGCGATAAAGGTGTCGACCTGTGCGGCTTCAATCAAGCACCCTCGCCTTATCATGATGCATGGCAAACCGACTTGGAGGCAGATGCTCCTATTTTCGCAATTTGTCACTTCGCCCTCTATGACATCCTGTCAGACTGGTGGCAAGATGCCGAATTCGATGCCTCGCTGGTAAACAACAGGGGTCACACCTTGCTTACAGTCGCCGCTCAAGGTGGCTCTGCACAGATATGCAGGGCGCTTATTGAGCGGGGTGCAAATGTGAGCCCAGAGATGAAGGGTCGGGCTTATATCAGTGCACTGGAGCCTGCAGTCCGCAAAGGACACTTCGACACCGTCAAGTATCTGGTCGAGGTGGGTGCAAATGTGAACACGGCAGCGGAAGATAGAAAGCATCCAACTGCCTTGGCTGCAGCAATTTCTGCAGGACACATTGAGATCGCCAAGTACCTCATCACAGAGGGACATGCGGATGTGAACCAATCATACCTTGAAGTGGAGCAATTTGGCTGGACTGATATCAGGACGCCGATTGCGCTGGCTGTCAAACTCAAGAATCTTGAGCTGCTGAAGACTTTCGTCGGTGCTCAGGTCAACGTCAACATAGCTGACCCGTCTGGACATCCTCTCTTCGCGGCAATGAATTGTGGCTACATTGAGGGTGCCAAATACCTCATTCAAGAAGGAAATATGGACGTCAACCTGGTCATATCGAGCGGAATGACTCCGGACGAATCCACTACTCTTCTCCAGAAAGCCACTTCCGTCGTTGGGACGTTTGAAATCGTGAAGGCTTTGGTGGGGGCCGGTGCCAACTTGAACCCCCCTGTCAAAGGCATTGAAAAGACTCCTCTTGAACTGGTTATCTGCCAGCAAAAGCCAGGTGAAAGCAAAATGGAGGTTGTCAAGTATCTCGTTGAAGCCGGAGCAGATATCCATCGGGAGCAGCTTGGCAAATACGCGCTGTACAGCAAAGACTTCGAAGTGGTCCAATACCTGGTCGATGCAGGAGGAATTTCCGATCTGACTGACAGAATTGAGGAGGCCACTCGGGGCGGTCTGTTCGAAGCTGTGAAGTACATCATTGAGAGGGGGCGAATCCAAATAAGAAGCCTTCGTTTGAAGGCTATGGTACTATCCTCGAAATCGCCGCAGAAGAAAAGTACTTGGAAGTGGCCCAGTGTCTGATTCAAGCCGGAGCAAATGTGAATCTTCTATCAGAGCAAGGAAACTTCGGCACTGCTCTCATCGCAGCCGCATCAGTGCCCGATAATATTGAGATGCTCCGATGTCTGGTTGAAGCTGGAGCAGATGTCAATGCATTGCCAGAGCAAGGCGAATGGGGCAGCGCGCTTGCTACCGCAGCATATCACGCAAGGGATGATTATACCAAATTTCTTCTTGGAAAGGGTGCAGATGTCAACGCCCTTCTGAAAGGAGGTGAATACAGCACTGCTTTGATAGCAGCAGCGGCAGCAACTGATCAAAATATTGAGGTCCTTGAGACCCTGATCGAAGCTGGTGCTGATGTGAAATCTACAGCCGAGGATAGATATCACGAAAACGCTCTCGATGCTGCCGTTGGCTCTGGACATCGTGTCGACACCGTGAAGTTGCTGGTGAAATCTGGATGCTCATTGAACGAACCGTTCAAATATGGGGACTTTGGAAGCCCTCTGGCGATGGCGGCATACAATACCGATGTGGAAATGGTGGAATTTCTTATTGAACAAGGAGCAGACGTCAATATGTCACTCGAGAACGGCAAATACAGAAATGCTCTTGCTGCAGCAAAGGACGCTTCGAGTGGGAAGGGACTTTTCGATGAAGATAACAGTGACGAGGTAATTGAATTACTCCGGCAACATGGAGCAACAGATTGATCGTCTGTTGGCCAATGTTGAAATATCATCTGGAATTCCTTTTGTCCAACGTTTTTTTGGGAGTGGTGTTGGATCCAATTGTATTTTTGGTGTGCAGGACTATTTTGAAATCATTTGTCCACTATGACATAAATAAAGAAATCTATTTATCCCTATCTCATAGGGTAAATTGAATTGATCTGTTACAGACCTACTGGACGCCAATCAGCGTGGGGAACGTAACTTGACAATATGTCATCAAACGCCAATCAATCCTACTACGTTAGCCATAGTCATATACTTATAGGGTACTTAAATCAAATTATATGATCCGATATATCCTACGATAGGATATATAGTGTGTATCTTTAGACATAAAGAGCTAGATATATAAAGATATTTATTTTGTAAATCTAGTTCCTCGGTTTCAATTATATATTGTTATTTATAATTACCTATCCCATGGGCTAAAGGAAATGAACCCTTATTGCAATTAGTGGATATACAATAGGCAGGACTTTCGCAAAACCCAGTCGGACCCAACCCAGTTTTCTATAACGCACTCACCCTTGTCACCCCCGGTCGCGCGACCGTAAAGCGGCGCTCACCCACTTCTCACCCGGGCGACACCCACCGGACTACTGACCGCACATAAGCCACACGCCGGTAAGTTAGTAGTTAGGTGGGTGACCACTAGCGAATCCTTACTGTTGTATGTTTTTTTTTTTGCAATTCTGATATTATAAATGATGTTCATAGCCTCGTGGGAGATGCCTGGGCACTACTTTGAGCAACCAGCCGTAAGTTCTATCCTCCCAACCTCTGGTGCCATTGTAATGCGCCGTGCCTCAGGACGCTTGTAGATACTTCTGCTTGATAGAGCTAATTCGGAACGAGCTTTCTAGAAACTAAACAGTCGTGGGTTGCCTCATCTACCTGATTGGTCAAGAGGGCTGGGCTTTAAGATACCCGGCTTTTCACTTTCAGGCAAAAAGAACCTCCAATACATGGATATTGCTCAAGTGTCTTTAATATGACATGGTCATTTTTTCAGGGGTTCGTAATATTAAATTCTGCAGAGAAACAACCATTTAATTAGAAAATTAAAAAGACAAATGAGCCAGAAGAAACCATGATAGACCTAAGATAAGGCACGTGTGTGAGTAGAAAACCCAAAGGATCATATTTGATGTATCACAATCCTCGAGTCAAATGTCTTACTCTAATATATGTTTAGGTTTAGGTATAGTAGGGCCCTGATCCTTTTCTAGAGTTGACATGCTCGCGGTCGATCGCCGGGGAACAATAACAGTCCGGCCCGCAACCGAGCATGAAACGCCTTTCTTGGCTTCCTTGGCCTTGACCTTATTCTTTTTGGTAAGAAGTCATCATCAATTCTACCTTGAGATTGAAAAATATCAGTCAAAGTTATAATAGTCAACCCTGAGACAAAAAAAATACGTAGAACTTGAGAGCCAAGTAAGGAACCAATGTATCTACTACGCTGGTGTTCACCCGAAAGAGACCCAAAATTGAGTACCTGCGTAAGTCAAATTAGCTAGTCAAACTTTACCCTGCTAGCCAATTGATCTGCACGAACGTCTCTTGTTCAGTCAGGTCGACGCTGTCATCCATGGACCTAACTTATACTCACATGTGATTCAATTTGGGTGACTCTCTCTCTTGGAGAAATCTCGGAGAAAAGTGCATCGCTATACACTTCGGCATAGAGCCTGTAAGTGATAAATAGAGCAAAATTACCTCGATATACATTCCAGTAGAATAAACCATCCCCTCCAAATTTCACACATATCCTCCACCAAGCCTCAATTACCACAATGAAGGTTCTCAGCATGTTGATAATGCTTTCCGCCGCCGGATCTAGCTTGGCAGCCACCTGCTCAGGCTCAAAACAGTGCCAATGTCTGTTCTCCGATGGCTCACACTGCTGTCTCTACGGATCTGTATGTCTTTCGATCGTTGAATCAGTCTGCGAACTAACATAGGTCAAAGAATGCAATGACTGGCGACGACTATGACTGCACAAGACTCTGTTCGGGCGCTAGTCGTCTACTCCAAGGGAGCGAAAATACCCCAGCGAAGTGCAATGCCGGCGGTTCTTTCTCCTGTGCTTCTCTCATCACTGCGCAGGGTCGCACTCCATGCTATAACAACGCCTAGGTATCTTGTCCCGAGATAGACCCGCGAAAGTGATTTCTGACGCTCGTTGAGAGATCGGATTAAGGGGTTGGGGATCTCAGTGATATGTCTCTCATGCCAATATAACTGTTCCCGGAAATATGAAGGTGTCTGACAATTTTCTCGAGGAGGATATTATGGTTTGGTTGTTGAATATCTATGACTTAATACCAGCTGGGTGATATATAGCGCCTGGGAGATCCTTCATCTTGACTGTACATATTGCACTTGGTATGATGCCGTACAAAAATAAACAGACAACTGATTGGATTGTTGATACTCTATTTGGACAGTACTAATCACGGTTCGGATTGGTCCCATGGATGTTTGTTAGTATGTAAATACCCTAGATCACAATCTTTCACAACTTTTCAAACCTAGATATATGAAGTCCAGTAGGAAAAGCATGACCCCTATATCACTCGATTATTTGACAAAGACGTTCTGTCTTGTATTCTCAGTCTGTAGATACTTTAATGTCTTGAGGATGATGGTCGCGAGACGCTTTTGTGGTGATACTCATCATATCTGGGGCGGCTGGCCTAATGGTAAGGCGCTTGTTTTCGGCGATAGAATCTGAAAAGATCTTCTATGGAATACACAAGAGATTGCAGGTTCGATCCCTGCGTCGCTCATTCTTTTTTTATTTTTGATTCTTCTTCTTAGTTTTATTCCTTTACCAATAAACATACAATAATGGTAAATAATCTTTTTATTGTTCATTACAATAAAGACATACATACATCTTCGGCAACTGCATCATGAACGATGGATGGGTTATTTTACTTGCAAGATCACAAGCGTACAATCAAACATATATTTCCACACTCTCTCATTATGTATTTTAAGAAGGTCCAACCTATCTGGACAATTATATGCTAAGACAATACAGTAATTATTCGCGTAAACAATCAACTCCACAGTTATGCAATCGCTAAACATAGACAAAAGAGCCCCAAACCAAGTCTACAGCATACAGCACCAGATCAAATATCGGCCGAAGCACTAGTCCTCCTCCTTCCGCCTCGTCTAGCATAAGCCAGCTCGCGCTCCTGACGCCACTCACATTCATTGCGGAATTCACAGATTCGACACTTCCACGCATCCATTACCTCCACACCACGGGGATCACGCTCACCACGCCACCAGGTCATCTGGTCGGAGAGATACGACGTCATGGTTGTAGGATCGTAGAGGAAGGATCGACTTCCTAGGTGGCGGGAATCGGAATCCACGTCTACGGCGGAGGACAGGTATCGGGCTGTTAGGACGGGGGAGAGGAGGGTTTGGTATTCCTCCAAAAGATCTGGTTGGGTTGTTGAGGGGATAGATGGGGCAATGGATGTGAGGGTTGTTTCTGGGAGAAATGTGAGGCGGAGTTGGTCTTTCATGAAGTCCCAGAGGCGGGAGAGAGTATTGTGTGTCATGAGGATGCTGGTTGAGTCTTGGCTGGCTGGTGGGCTTGATGCTGGGTTCTTTGCGTTTGGTGTTGGACTTGCTTCGCGTTCCTGGGAAGAAAGGGCATCAAAGAATTCATCGTTTAGTCCGCCGACTTCTGAGACGAATGCATTCGTGAATGAACTCTCCGGGTTGAAGTTATACCGAGCGGCGAGGACGTCGATCGTCACATCGTCGGTTGTAACGAGACGGCTGAGCATATGATAGTAGAGCTGCAACTGGAGGAGAGTAGGCCGGAACCCAGTACTCTTAACAGTCGGTATAGACCGGCTAGCCTTGGTCTTGACATCCGTCAAATAAACCCGAGGTAGACCGTAAACCTCCGACGGCAATTCCTGCTCCATCTCGTCCAGGCCAGTCACTTTCTCACCACCACTCTGTCCCCATTCCGAAAGACTCCTCCCGCCCTGCGCAGAGGAAAGTAGATAATCAGACAAAGACATCTGATACTCAGGCAAAGCAGCTTTGGAAGCAGCAAGATCAGCATAAAACCCAGCAGCCGTCCCCTCGAGCCCAGGATCAGGACACTCATAAGTCAACTGATCAATCACCCCATTGACAATCTCCCCATCAACAAGCCCCCAAACCTCCATCTCACGCGTAACCCCATACTCACGCAGCATGCGCAGTCCCTGGATGATATTCCAAATCCGAAGACCCCACGCATCCTCCTTCGTCGTAATATCCACAGGAACAGTGGTATATATCTCATCTTCAAGTGTCTTATGCACAGTACTACCCCGAAGCATAGCAGGCGTGCGCTTCTTGCGCCCATGCTTGGTGAGCGTATACCAATACTGCAGCTCACACCAAGCAGGCGAAACAAGATCCGTAACAGAAAACGCTTTATTGGGTGCTCTGCGGAACCGCTCGACGGGGGGCCGCGTATCGAGTGCTTTCACAGCTGGGTCCTGCTGGATCCAGTCTTGCTCGCGAGCTGCGCTACGTTCGCGCTCTATTGTCCTGCCCTCTGTTGAATCGGTGTGCTCGACTAATCGCTTCGGCAAATGGTGTTAGTTTGATTCGACCATGCCATAGACCGCAAGGGAATGGGTAAAGCATACCAAACGCGCTGGCCCTGTTGCTGTTGCCAGCGCGTGGACTTGCGCTTGCGCGTGGGCTGGTGCTCGCCATCCTGCCAAACCCGCCCACACGCCACGGTGACAGGGGCCCTTCTCGGCCCAGCACCTTAGGTAGGCGTGCGCCTGTAGGTGTGCCCGGTTGCGCAATGCCAGCGCCATCCTCAATATCGGCAACAAGGGCTGCGATTGCCGCAGGCGAAAGAGATTTCAAGTTCGGGTCGGGAGTTCCAGATCCTGTAAATGCCTGTGCCGGAGCAGTCCGTGTCGAGGGCGTGGTCAAGGTCGGGATAGTTGAAATTGGGGTTGGAGTGGCGGGCTGGACGGTCGCGTGTTCCGAGGCGGCTTGGAGGAGGTCGTCTAGTAACTCCTCTTCGTCTGTATTGAAGTCAGAGCCGTAGTTTGATTCTTGATCAGTTCCGTACATGTCGGAAGGTCATTTTGGGGGTGGAAGTGAAGTGGTGTTCAGGCGAGGGGAATTGGAGATCCGTCATTGTCATTTATGAATCCTGCGATTGTGAGTGGCCGACTCTACTACCTCGACGAATAGCTATCTACAGCTGGTAATTCTACTGATACTTGTAAATGGTTGATTATATAGCTTGTTATGATTGAAATTATCATTCAACTCAAGAAAACGAACGAAATCCATTGATCTAACGTGGTATCAAATGCAACGCTAACCAAAACGCAAATCTATAAATCTGAATCTATACAGAAAACCCTCACTCTCGTCTTGATTCAATATCCAAGTCCGAGTCCAGCATCACACAGCCCCAGCAAGCAGCCCAGCACCTCCCAGTCCAGCCAAACCCCTGACCCTCTCCTCCTCCGCAATTTCAGCCAACAAAACCTCCTTCGCAGCCTTCTGATTCAACCAAGACAAATAAGTCTGCCACCCAACAGCAATGACACCGGAGAACACATTTCGGAACTGCGCAGGCACATACATGAAGCTAAAGGCCGTAACAGCCGGCCAGAGCTTCACACTGTTCGTGATAGAAACAGGCAAGGCCTTCTTCAGGCGCTCATATGTCTCTTCCATTGTTGCGCCACCGAGGAGGGAGTGCACACTGAAGAAGTATGTGTTGAAGATGGGTGTGAAGCACGTCTGTTGGACAACTACTTTTGTCAAGATCGAGAGGATTTTGCTAGGGTAGTTGAAGTGGTTGCCGAGAAAGAGGAACCTATTGAGATCAACATCCATCCGCAGTCTTGGTTGTGTTTTGGGCGTATATGAAGGGTGTTTCAACTTACCAGTTATAAGAAGGAATACTCGAACCAGCCCCAACTACCAAATGCCGCATTGTTCTATACGGATCATACCCAGCATACTGGGGCTCTTCGTCCTCCCCATCTCTATCCGTGGCTTGTGCTTGTGTCTGACCAGCAGCGCCTTGATCGCCCTT
This sequence comes from Penicillium nucicola, assembly GCF_028828085.1. Taxonomy (NCBI): domain Eukaryota; kingdom Fungi; phylum Ascomycota; class Eurotiomycetes; order Eurotiales; family Aspergillaceae; genus Penicillium; species Penicillium nucicola. The sequence continues at coordinate 3,496,113 of NW_026643127.1, forward strand.
CTCAGGCAAGATCTCAGCAGGGAAAAGCATCTGTGCACTCAGATCTCCACAGAGATAAATAACAATCGAACTCCAAAACTGGGTTGTATATGGCCTTTCATTTTGCACGCGCGCATACCACCGTCCCAATTTCCCCGCTGGACCAGCCTTGATCGAGTCGCGAATGCGAACGCCGAAGGTGCGGGTGTGTTGTATGGGTGGTGTTGCTGCGCCTGCTGCTGCGGCGGGTGTATTTATTGGTGGCTGTGAGGTATGGGGAGTTGAGGTTGGGTGCGAGTGTGACGGGGTAGTATGCGATCCCGCATTTGTGTTCGCATGGGCATTTGAATTTGGAGGTGTAGTATTCTTCGACGCTGAATCGGACTTGTAGCGCTGACAGCGAGTTCGGCGCAAAGGGTGGAATCCGGGGGTTATCGGTCGCGGTCGGAGGAATGTTGATCTTGGACCGAGGGATTTGGAGAGCGGTATCATTTTTGGGGCGTTAGTTTGGACATCTATTTGCAAGAGAGAGTGTATGTGAAAGAAAGAAAAAAACCCCAAAGAAAAGGAGTGAGAAGGGATCGGGGAGAAGTTCGAGATCTGATCTTGTGGCGGGAAAGCCGAATGTCGGATGAATGCAGTGCCGGGAGAGGATTCCGATTGGTGCTTATGTTATCTTAGGGTTTCTTGTTCTATTGAATAGAGCATTGTTATTGTTATTGTTATTGTTATTGATATTGAATAAGTTATATATGGATGTTGAATTATTTAGACATAACGCCAGATCTAGGTAGATGCAAGACCATGAACACATAAGCGGTCATTCCCAGAGTGAGAATGGGATCCCATCGGGTATCAAAACAAAAGCAGGCGCAGACGCAGATGCAGACGTAGCAGGTGCAAAACAGGCAAGGTATTTTTGGGGTATGAATGGGTAGGGTAGGGCAATAAGAACTAAGATTAAAGCGACTTCGTCAAGCATAAATGACAAAGGGCAATGTAAAACCAGGAGCCGTACAGTAACAGCCTAGTTTTTGAAAGACTCGCGAGTATTGACGCGGTCAATGTCGTAGGGGTTGCCCTCATAGGTGACAGTGCGATGCAGCGAGCCAGCAGTACGAGTTGAAGCAACAGAATGGGCACGACTGCGAATGCGCTGCGCAGAAGGAAGCTGGTCAACACCATCCTCCGACTCACTGGAGACAGAGCCCGCGGGAACAGGTGCCTCGGTGCGGTCATATTCAACCTTTTCGTCTTCAACAGGAGCAGTGTCGACTTGTTCCTGGACCTTGCGCATGAATGCCTCGGATTGGGCGGCGAACTTGCAGCGGGTGCGGATTGCAGGGCCGTACTTGTAGAAGAGGAAGGGGAATGGCACACAGGCAAGAGCGAGGAAGGCTGGCACAGAGGATGCCCAGTGGATACCGAGGTTCTTGTACATGTATGTGGTGAAGAGGGGGAATGCGGCACCGAATAGGGAGCGTAGCACGGAGTTCGCGGCTAGTACCGAGGCTGCGAAGATGGTGTATGCGTCGATCAGGTAATTCATGATTCCGAGGAAGACAAGGACCATGCCGAAGCCGAAGGGGACGCCTGCGGCGATACTAGCCATGAAATGGATGGAAGTGTAGTTCGTCCAGGCGAACCAGAAGAGACCGACTGGGATGGCGATAGAAGCGATTAGACAAGGGGGAAGGCGGGCTTCGGGGGGTGCGAAGCCGTTGTGGTTGTCCGAGGTTCTGACGTAGCGCTTATTATCCCATAGGGTGTAGACCACAGCGATCAACATGCCGACCATGATTCCGAGGAAAGCAAGGCCACTAACGCCCTGGTTCCAACCCCGCGATTGTTGGTAGACGATAGGGAAGGCTGCGAACATCATGTATAGAGTACCGTAGACGATAGCCATATAGAGAGATAGGAGAAAGACGATAGGCTCGCGGAACAGCAAGATCCAAGGACGAGAAAGCGACACCTTGAAGGAGTTCTTCAGAGAGACCGGGCCTTGATCAATATCAATCTTGCTGCGATAGACCTGTCCAGATAGTTTGGAAAGTCTCTCAGCACGGCGGCGCAACAGGACGGGTGCATAGGTCTCAGGGATCAGCAGCGAACCCATGATCCAGACAGCTCCTGAGAAAGCAGCCAAGAATCCAAGAACCCATCTGAAACCAGCGTTCATACCAAGGAAACCTCCAATAATCGGGCCCAAGACTGGACCCAAGAAGGGCGCAGCTGCGAAGAGGGACATGGCGACACCACGCTGCTTAGCGGGGAACATATCGGCAATGACACCACCGGCATTTGTCAAAGGCGAAGAGCCAAAGGAACCAGCAAAGAATCTCAGGATAATGAGAGTCCAGCTATTCTGGGCACCGGCAGCACCAGCATTGAAGGCTGTCAGAGCGGCGTACGTAGTAACGAACAGGACCTGGCGACCAAATAGCTCACTAAGTGGAGCCCAAAGCAGAGGACCAATCTACAAACGAAACATATTAGCTGTGAGGTCAGAGCAATTCTAGGAGCATTACATACCGCAAAGCCCAAGACGAAAAGCGACACACCCAAAGTAGCCAGCTCTTGTCCAATACCGAAATCAGCCATGATTTCTTCAATACCGCCAGTATAAGCCGATGAAACCAAGGCAACCGCCAGCGTAGCAATCGCCACAAGCATCGTAAACGACCACTTCTTGGTCTCGCTGAAGTTCATGGGATTGCGAGGGTCATTGGGAATCCATGTTACGGCGAAGGGATCGTCCTCTGTTCCTGCGCCGGGGTATGGGTGGTCGATGATCTCTTGTGTGACGACACCCTGGTCAAAGACCAAGCGCCAGTATGGGATTTTGGTTGGGGCGGTCGTCTCGATCTTGTCGAGTTTCGGTTCCGTGTCGACTGCCATGGTGGCAGATGTGAAGAGTTGATGCTCTGGTTTATGTTTGATGGACGTGGTAGCCAGACTGGATTGAAGTGGGGAGGTGAGAGGTGTTTTGTTGTGGGTAGAGACCCTGAAACCGTTTGCGGGGTGGACGATGGTCTTGATTAGGTACTATGTGTCCGTCCTGCCCTGGTGTCCTGGTGTCCTGGTGAACGGGGACCAATGTGAAAATGTAGGTATTAGATTTAAGATGAAAACTCGGATTGCAGACTAGCTTGATTATATAGACAAGCTGTTCTTGAAGGATTACCCCGTGGCGCATTTTCCAAGCTAAACAAAATGTATTTTTTCTCTTTGGCGCATCTGGTTATGAAGTTATGCAGAGTGGAGATAGAGCCGAATGCGGTCTGTTATCTCCGGGGCTGGACGTATAGCTCTGTAATGTAAGTGACTAGCAAGTTATATGCTGTTTGTTATTCGATGTACAATTATATATCAATTCCTCATAGCTCTATACCAGTACTTGAAGCCATCATTGTCGATACGGTAGATCGACAGCATACTATGTTGGACATGCATCAAACCCTCCGATGCGCGACCACGTTTTGCCCACGTGACTTGTGCACAAATGCCAAGCTGCCACTCGGGTATGCGGCATCTCGGTGATTGGCCGCAGCCTGCTCTGGCCCGTGGTTTCAACCTGGAAAACCCTGAAACATGCGATGTTCTCGCATATTCCGACCTTGTGCAATCGCGGCTTTCAAATCTTACACATCTGTGTACCGTTTGGGTATCTGCCCTAATGCATCGGGATCGGGTTAAGAATAGATAAAGGTTGTCGGGTGTCACCACATGGCCGGAGATAATCCACCGCCCGTCCTCTCCACGCTTATCACTGGAGTTTGGCCTTATATCCGCTACGGTATTCTTACCCTGTGCTTGCTAAGCGTCCTCGAACGGGGGGCCAAAGCTTGAACTCCGGTTTTGTGCTGCGCGGAAGCCCGATCTGCATAAAGTCAACTAACTCGCCGATGTCTGACTCATATCTGATTGACCGCAACCTGGCAATCCACAACATGATGGTGGGAGATTGCGCGTCCCTAGTTTCATCGTATTATACTTTTGAGACATCTCCATGGGAAGGTACAGTGGCTATACTCATGTGTTTAAACGCCTCGTATAACTTGCCTTGCATTCTGGAGACTACGGGAATACCGAGCGCGGTTATCCGCAGTGCAAGCCCCGAATAGGAGCTATTCCAAAGAACAGCGAGGACCTTGGATGCGTGTACAGTGCATAATCCACACAAATTTGAGCCAACGCAATGGCCAAGCATATATCCACGTTGACAGCAAAGAAATGTACTCGGAAGAACCCGAGTTGCAGGTCAGACCACAAATTCCAAAAGCCTAAGACCCAATTGCGAACATCAAAAGAAGGTAGTTAACCCGACCCGAGGCTCGGGGATGCCGCAGCCACCAGTGTGGAAATAGGGGTAAGGCTTGCAGGCAAAGAAAGAGACGTTCTAGCGTGTAAGCTAGAATGTTCGATTGTGATCACGTGGATAGATTGCCTCAGGACTCTATGTTTAGGCGGAGTTCCCAATTAGTGGCCTCAGGCTTATTCTGTCAGGCTAAGCTCGTCGCTTTGGATTTGGACTTGGACCCACAGCACGGTACTTGAGATGGAAAATGATCTTGGCTTGATCTTGATGCTCCTGTCATAATATTCTTTCAAAATAGTATGGCATATTGAGCATACAAACTTGTATCTCTTTTCGAAATTTAATCTTGATACAGCTGTTATAGCAAGAAAGATCACAAGTCCAAAACGTACATACAAGTCACTTCGCCCCACATCAGATGCGAAAGCACAGGTAATCGACACCTGGTTTATAAGGCAAGACATTTCTCAGATTCAACGTCTCCTTAGTCCACCCTCGGTCCAAATCGAAAGTTACTGTACAGTACACAAAGCAGTAAAGTAGTCTAGGCCATCGTCCATGTAATTCATTGCCAGAGATACTCTTTTCATCAGATCCCTCGTATCTTCATCGCCACTAGGGAACATCATTCCATTACGGGAATCGTACTATCTTTGTCTAACTCGGCCACTACGTTGGCCACCATGTACAAAGTCCAAGTCCCGTCATGACACCTGAGAATATGGTCTTTTTGTTCAGGCACTGTAGTCATGAGACCTCGACCACATGACATGGTCGTCGATAGATTCTCGATCATTCACTTCTAGGCAGCAAGATACAGGGATAGGTACGGATACTGTAGAAGTAAGCCATGACTCATTCTGATATAGCCATTTGCAAGACATCAACGCAGCCCTTTCCAGAATTCCTGTCTACTTCCAGTACATATCCCGTCGGTGTGGAAGTCATGACGTTATGAGCTCATCGTGACTCTTGGCCGATTCGTCCTCGTTCTGCAGGCGCTGAAGTTGGACTGGGTTGAGGCTGCTGGGGCTCGGGCGAGGACCTGGAGATCTTTTTCTCCTGGTCTAGTTCCTGGTCTACTGTATCTGGTTCGATGTCATATCTTTGACTGGCGGCTATTTGTGCGAACTTTCTTGGGTAGTAACTTGATGGGCGGGTCGTACTGTACGTTCACAGCCAGTCTTTGATTCAAGCTGTCACGGTATGGGCTATCCGGCTGCAGGTGAACAGAATTTCAACGGCAGAGTCATGACCCGTAGATTCTGAATAAGAGCCCTGGAGGGCACTAAAGGACTCAACCCGGCATACGGCAATAGCCTTAACGCTGAGGTGAGCTCAAGAACTTCTATCGTGCAAGTAACGAACGAAGACGATCGATCTACTGTCTTTATCTACTGTTCTCTGTCATTTCCATTGCTACAGTACGTGTCAGTACAATGAGCGGGTTGAGTCCTGGCTGGTGAGCCTTTGGGAAGATCGTGGGCTCAAGTCTTGCTCTTGTTGCTTGGATTTTTATTGATTGCATCTCTTTCTTTTAACAACGCATAGTGCTCTTTGTGTCAAATGATTGTTTCACGGCTGTGCCCCTGCATTTGATGATCGAGGGATATGGAGGCGGACGTTCTGGTGGTATGACACGGGGTGTAGACGTCGCGATGACGTCGTTGGGATAAGGGATCAAACTAATTGTGGGGAGGGTATGGCACTTGGATCTTCGGACACGGGCTCGGTCGCTTCGTTCGTTGGCATGGGAGGTTCGTGGTTCACTGAGTTACGAGACTGGACTCCAGGGACGGAATGCAAAACACAGATGCTTCACTTCGGGGCGCGACCGTTGCCTGTCGACGGACCATACCAGACTGAGAATGGACCAGGTCAGAGTGAAAGACACGCTAAGTGGGGATGGGTGCCCTTTGCTTTTACGCGTCAATTTCACAACAAGCTACGCGTCGTAGGAAATGGAATAGTAGTAATTGGAAGAATCATAGATATCGCATTTCGCGTCTATGCCATGAGCTGATGCGCGCTAAGGCATCAAGTTAAGAGAGATCCCTTTTAATGTACATGCCCATGACCGATTCATTCCGGACAGTAGCATTGATCCCAGGGAGAAAACAGCAAAATCAGAGAAACCCAGTTCCCGAACCCATTGATATTGGAAAGCAAACCCATCATGTATCGCCAGTCATGATAAAAGATAAAAACAAAACCCCATGATCGCCTTGAAATTCAACTCATATTAGAGATGAAGAAATTACGAGCGCTCGCCACGGAGACGGCGGGCCAGCTGGATGTCCTTGGACTGGATGGTGACACGCTTGGCGTGGATGGCGCAGAGGTTGGTGTCCTCGAACAGGGAGACGAGGTATGCCTCAACGGACTCCTGGAGAGCACCGATAGCGGAGGACTGGAAGCGGAGATCGGACTTGAAGTCCTGGGCGATCTCACGGACCAGACGCTGGAAGGGGAGCTTGCGGATCAAGAGCTCAGTGGACTTCTGGTAGCGACGGATCTCACGGAGAGCGACGGTACCTGGGGAAGTTAGCAGGTGAAGACATTGACTGTGACAGCAGTGGATACATACCGGGCTTGTAGCGGTGAGGCTTCTTGACACCTCCGGTAGAAGGTGCGGCCTTGCGGGCAGCCTTGGAGGCGAGCTGCTTACGGGGAGCCTTGCCACCAGTGGACTTACCTATTTCGGTTGTTAGCAGTTGGTCTCGAAGCGCGTCACACCCAGTCACGTCTTTCCGAACTCGCCTCCCTGAAGGGGGATCATGTGATCCCCGCCCCAAAGGAGGAAGTGCGAAATAAGTGACGATAGGAAGTGAAGGAAATATGCGGAATACTCACGGGCAGTCTGCTTGGTACGAGCCATAGTGATTTGATGGATAGTTTTGATGAAAAAACTGGTTGTCGAGAGATGGATGAGGAAGGGAAGTGAAAGGTGGGTGGGGGAAGAGTATTTGTAGGAACGGGGGAGGGGGGAATGATCTGAGAGAACCGGCAGGCGAATCACATTGGCTGCCAGGCAGATCAGAATCAAAGCACGGAAATCAGTCACCGCCAAAGCCTGATTTGCAGTGGCTGTTGATTGGTCAGTTGTAATGCCTGCGCTGGTACACTAAGCGAGATTTCGGCCAATCAGAGCTCAGGATCACGGAGTATAGAATGCTTCACCCTGGAATTCCTGATCTCAAGCTCAAAGTGGGCTGGGAAGGAAACTCAGCAATTCGAAGCTACTTGGAATGCCTTGGAATGTATCTTCCCTTGATTACTACGCGTGAATTCCATTGTTGGTGGTGAAACGAAGCAGGATCAGAGATTACTACTGCCAAAGTTGGGATTGCCAGATTGAGAGGATCCCGGGAGATCAGTCCTGCCCCCGGGATCCTCCACTCCCATTGGCTGATCCTCTGGCTAGCGTGTGATTTCCCAACGCGCCCTCCTTCTCGTCTGATACAAATACCCTCTGCCCCATACTCTTCTTCTCCCCAATCTCGACAACTTCAACAACAACTTTTCCCCCTTTTAACTCTTTTTCTATCATACAATATGTCTGGCCGTAAGTGATCCACTTCTTCATCTCTCGTCTCTGAACGCGTCTAACGCGTCTTCTATAGGTGGCAAAGGTGGCAAGGGTCTTGGAAAGGGTGGCGCCAAGCGTCACCGCAAGATTTTGCGTGACAACATTCAGGGAATCACCAAGCCCGCTATCCGTCGTCTCGCTCGTCGTGGTGGTGTCAAGCGTATCTCCGCCATGATCTACGAGGAGACCCGCGGTGTCCTCAAGACCTTCCTCGAGGGTGTCATCCGTGATGCCGTCACCTACACTGAGCACGCCAAGCGCAAGACCGTCACATCTCTCGACGTTGTCTACGCTCTTAAGCGCCAGGGCCGTAAGTTCTTCTGTCGTCTGTTCTCCTCTCGATGATTGCTAACCCACATCTTCAGGTACCCTCTACGGTTTCGGTGGCTAAATCATTTGTGCTTTTCTTTTCCGGGCTGGTTCTACGGTACGATGGGACGTTGGGGTGTTCTCTGATTTATTTTACTACAATCGTCATGGGTCTCTGGGTTTGCTTTTACACTCGATTACCACTATTGCGCGTCCACTACGGGTCTGCTAGTGTTCGCTTCTGAGCTTTTTTGTATCATAGCGGCCTTCTTCATTACGGCTGGCACCTTCACGGTGGGATCAGCACATGGTGCGATCCGATACGAATACAATCAAAACTTCAAATAATAATTTTCGTGTAACTGTACTTGTAACTTGTATGGCGTGGTTGTGTATATTTGACGCGTTGTGTATTGCTGGTGGGGGTGTTCTGCGCGTACTTGGTCCGACGCGTTGTTGTGATGGCCTGAGGCTATATCCTCAGCCATGTCGATTATTGTAAATATTTACCACCTTCAGTTCAACCTTGGGTCAGTTATTCCACTTGAGATTTATTCTATGGCTTTTCTGTACTATGTCTTGGTGGTTGTTGTAGTTGTGTCCGGTAAGTCTTCTATGTAGTAAACCAACTCGACTTGCGAAAGTCTACAAGGTTAATTGAGTATACTACTATCTAAAACAATTGATTTGAAAATGTATTTCTGTCTACTCTTGTTGATATCGGGTTTCTGAGTTCGGTTAGAAATAAATGAAATGCGTAATCTTGTCAACATTCAATGAGTTGGGTACATGTAAGGTGGTGGATAGAATATATATCAGAGCATTGAGACCTAACAATTGATCAACAGCGACCCACAACATTTGTTTCTGACTACCTGAATGCCACGACAACTATAAAAGTATAAAGAGCTACCAAGGTAAGATTTGATTCATGAAATGAAGGAGTTGTGGCGTGGTAATCTACACTACCAAAGTTGCCATATAGTTCGAGTTGAACCCCCTTTTTGGGGGGGTTCAACTGGCCTTGGCATTGCGACCGGGAGGTACAAACAGCCAACTCAACCAACACCACACGAAAACGCAGTTCAAAACACAGCGAGAAAGGCAAAAGAGTGCGAGAGACTCAAGAAAAACAGGAGATCAATAGCTTCATGGCTGATATTGAGGTCGTCGCTGGATGGGTCGATATACAACTACGAATGACACTTGTTAAATTAGTACCACACCGAGAACCAGAAATATAGCCACACTCAAGAAGTCTGCTATAAAGCGGCTCGACTAACTACACACAGGTATGCGTACATGTGCAGATTAAAAAAGACGAGCAAAAAAAGTAATGAGCGACGCAGGGATCGAACCTGCAATCTCTTGTGTATTCCATAGAAGATCTTTTTAGATTCTATCGCCGAAAACAAGCGCCTTACCATTAGGCCAGCCGCCCCAGATATGAAAAGTCTCCACTATTTATCAAATATAACCAAACCATTTTATTCCTGATTCATGACCTATACTATCATAAAACACACGAGTATCAAGCAAACGAACACAGGACAGTACGAGGAGGAAACATAACGATGAAATTTGACACCAAGCCCAGGGGAAAATGAAAATCAAAAAGGATAGCTCCTAACGTCATCCTCCTTCTCAACCTCCAAACCTCCCCTAACCTGCTCAGCATGCTTCCGATCCAAAAACTCCAACAAAACCTCCTGATACTTCTCCCGGCCCTTATACCGACTAACATCATCCCCCCAGCTCCTCACAGCATCAGCCAACCTCCCAGGAACATACGGCTCCCCAGCAATACCAGTAATAGGCTCAAAATAAGTCCGAATAGTAAAAACAACCGCACCAGACTTTGGCAACCGTCTCAAACTCTGCCGCTCAGATCGGAAATAATGGCACTCGATAGCGCGGTTCTTTTCCGCTGTATTCCATGACACCGTCTCTGCATCCTCGGGTCCAATACTATGCGACCAAGCCAGGCTATCATCCACCTGGATGAAATAGTTGTTCCGAATAACCGGATCCTCGGGTTTGAGCCGCCGGAAGAAATTCATCATTCCCTTTTCGAGTTTTGACTTGTAGCCTGGGACATCGCCTGAAGTGTGGATTTCGGAGAGTCGCATGCCGAGTTTGTCTGTGAGACGCCAGAAGCCGGCTAGGAGGATTGCTCCTGCGAGTAGGTAATATTCGCCGTCGGGGCGTTCGATCATCAGGGCTAGGTCATCTTGTACTAGGCGAGCGGCTGTAGCCATTGGGTCCTCTGGGAGAGGGCGTTGGGTTATGTTGAAGGTTTCGTTGGTGATTGTATTGGTTATTCCTGTTGGGGTCTTCTGGAACATTGTTGGGTATCGTTCTGGGAGGTAGGCGCATCTAGTGGATTGTTTAGAGGGGCGATCGGCTGAGAAGGATGTCGGCTGCTGGACGTACAGTTCTTCCAAGAGCTCGATTGCTCCGTCCATTGCTTCTGGGTCTGTGTAGCAGCATTTGCTTCCTCGTTCTTCAATGCGGCGGGCTTTGTCGGCGTGGTATTTGAGATAGTGGTTGTCCAGTTCTGTATTCATGTGAGGCTAGTTATTTATGTCTCTGGGGCTTTTGCCACTTACCGATCCATTCGTCCCATTTCATACTCCGCAGGCCCATTGTGATGAAATATTTACTGGAAAACTGGCTTAGAGATAGCCAGTAAATAAGAATTCGGTATGTATGACTTACGGGCCATATCGAAAAGGTCGATAAGGGATTGGCTTGGTTGCATGGATGTCCCAGTCTAGGTATGGAGCTGCGGTTGGCCTTTTGAAACCGGATGGTATCCATTCTATGCTTGCGTTAACGAGGTTCACGACGTGGAATGCGATTTCTTACCTCCAAGTGGCCTGGTCACCTTCCCGCGAATACTGCTAGCTGGTTTCTCTAAATCAGGACTTGAGGCCTTGACTGTCTGATTTGAATTCAGTGACCATCTCTTGGACAAAAAAACGACGATATAGGCACAGATATTTAGAGCGAGAAAGACTCCGATGAGATCTTTGGTTGGGGCATTTGACAGTATAGTCTCCTGTAAAGACTCAAGCGCCAACATGACTATGGGATTTGCCCGAAGTCCAGATAGAATTTGTGAGCAGGCTGCAGGTATTTCAAGCCCACATAGCCAAAGATAGTATAGAGTTGTGGAGAGACATTTAGGTAAGTGAGTCTATTAGTAGATGAGCGCAGAGGGGGCCCCGAGCGCCCTTATCAAATCCATGCACTTCAAATGGCCATCTCTTGCGAGCTGCCTTTCCTGTTAATGCGATGCGAGATAGGCGTTTGTCTCTCTAACGTGTGACTGGAACAAGGTTGACCTCATATAGCGGGGAAGAGGGGAGATCTTTCCACCACGTCCCTTTTGAGCCCTTGGATCCGGGGCTGCATACGGCAGTAAAACCAAGTACACACTTGCAAGAGATGCCTCGTGTAAGGAGACTTTATTACAGTTGAGAGCTTATCATTCGCTGTTACCTTAGGGATATTTTGTCCCGATTAGGTATGGTGGCTTTTGTACTCGATAGCCGTATGCTCAGTGTAAATTCAAGTCATTCTATGTGGTCGATTTTACATGTAGCTTCTAAACAGAACGTTAGAAAACGCCCACCGACCCATATTATACATTAGCTGTGCTGCGCTGGAGAAGACAGTACTGTCCCCATTTCCGTCGGAAGCGATCAGGGATGAAAGGGAAATCAGGAATCCAGATCAATCGCCCCAGGAGTCCGGTATGGGCTGCATCAAGGAAGCTTGAGCATGACAGAGTTTCCCAGTTAACTTTATCCAGAATATAGTTGGGTTCAAGCTCAGTCGTGGCGTGGCCAGGGAAATAGGAGTCAACTAGGAAAGAGCATTGAGAGATATCAACCTAAATTAAGTCAGTGAGAATCATCACGGCTAGTCGTTCAACTTACATATTTGCTGGGATCCTCAATATTGAGATCATTCATGCCGGATGGGATCTGCGAAGCCCCATTCAAACGGCCAAGGTAGCTCGGTGCATCCGGGAACTCACCGGGGAGAAGTCCTCGGAATTCACTTCGGACGAACTTCGCTCGCATGTTGTGGGGAAGGAAGTATGAAGAGGGAAAGCGATACCACTCCTTGCCGAAACATACCGAGTCGCCTGTCTGCGCTACATTCACCTGTTGAAGTGGCTCGAAAACCTTGATCGGGGCACCGTATGCTGTAACCATACCCAGGGTACGCAGCATACCGGCATTTATAGCGACCAGGACAACAGACACAGCTGCGACGAGCTTGAGTTTGGCCGGAACACGTCGGATCAGCCAATTTGAGTCAGTAGACCCAAGCCAGGTCAGGATGGTATGGAACGTTAGAGCTGCACTGAGTGCCAGGAATGGATATGCAGGGTACATGAATCGCTCTTCCTTGTGAGGCTGGGCCGAGAAAATTACGAACCACATGTAGAAAGGAGCGACCAGGGCCATGGAACGTAGCAATGTCTTTACAGAAGTACCTTTGGCTCGGCAGACGGTCTGTAGGAACATAATTGGCGCGGATAGCATGGCAAACAGGAACCATACATTGAAGTTGAGCAGGAGATTTCGAATATAAAAGGTCCAGGGCTCCGTGCCGAAAATGTCTGGACCCTTGCCCTCACCACCCAAGATATTGTATGCGACAATATTCCATGGCACAAGAACAAGCTTCTGAAAGAAGGCATAATCGACTGCTACCTCAACAGTCTGTAACATGTTAGCTCGGAAATCTCGGAAATCAAGTCAAAAATTCTTACCCCAATGAACAAACAAAGGACAGCACCATCGGAGAGAGACCAGAAAAGTGAGGCAAAGGATCTGGAAGAAATGCCAAGAACGACCTCCTCAATCAAAAGAGGAACAATCAAAGCACCAGCAAATGGCCATCCGACAATGGCACCCAGACCAAACCACATTATTCCTTGCGCTGTCTTCTGTCCATTTTGCCGATCCAAGAAAGAGGAAAAGCCAAGCATGGACATATACATGGTAAATGTTGATGGCAAAAAGGCTGTTGAAGCATGGAACATGCCCGGGCTGAGCGTAACAATCATCACAAACAAGAGACCTATTCGGGGGCTCAGATTGCGACAGACGGCAGAATATAATCGAGTCTGACAGGCCGCACACACAAATGCAAGAGTCAAACGGATCATGTAGAATTCAGCTGTCTTGCTGTGTACCAGCATGGACCCCAGTTTCCCTACTGCGGCATGTAATGACACATAAAGCCAGCTCCGAATAGAATAGACTGGCGAGTATTCCCATGTTTGAAGACCATATCCATGTTGCAAGTAATGAGTAGGCTCCCAGAAGTTAAACACTTCATCGCAATCTTGGATTGGGGAGAATAGCGCTGCAAGGCCATTGGCCACTAAGCATAAGTAAAGGGTTATGTTAAGTGGGATGTAAAATGGAGGTGGTGGGAGACTATCAAGACAATGTTAGCAACAAACTCCACCTTATCAAGCCACGACATACCGCTGCTTCGTCTTAGGCCCATGAGCCGATGCCGTCGCCATTTTGTTGTACAAGTTCAAGTTGGCATGAAGAGGAGGAGCTACGATAACCGATAAGGCTGATCCGACCGCCCTGGCAAATCCGGCAAAATAAAAAAAAGTTCCCGTTAGCTTTTTTTCTTGATCTTCATATTAACCCAATATTGTTGCTTATTTTTAATATCTTGTCCTTTGTTGGAAGATGAGTGATAGCCAGAACCCTCCAGTGGAGACTGCAAGTGTCAAAGACGACACTACCTCGAAGACACCCAGTATGGCCGATATGCCGCCTATTGCGGGCACTCCAGACAACGGCAGCGATTTCTACAACACACCTTTGACAGGAGGAACCCCGGTTCCGAATACCAGCAACACGGCACCTGAGAGTCAAATGAAGCAGGAGGAACCTGAATCAAAGCCTCAAGCAACCCTTCCCGGATTGAACCTCGCCGAAAATCCCCAACAGGAGCCTGGCACGATGCTCACCAAGGAAGAGCCCGCTGCCAATGATGATACCATGGAGGTTGAGCAGACAGATAAAAAATTAAAGGAGGAGGATACGAAAGAGGAGGAGCACCCAGAGTGGGAGGTCGACTCTTCGCCATACGAGTCATCTTCTGACAGCTCCGACTCCTCGGACTCCGATGATAGCGACGACGAAGATTATCCTATTCTGACTGCCGAAGAGCAGGCGCGCATTCTCATGCAGGCTGAGGCTGGGGAAGATGATGACGGAGACAAGGGAAAGTCTGGTGGACAACTTCGGACCGCCAACGAGATTGAGCAGGAGGTTCTACCAATCCCCGATGTTAAGATCACACCCGAGACAAAGATCGTGTTCCTCGGCAAGGTTCAAGCTGCCATCGACAATGCTGTCCTTATTGAAGCCAACACCTCTGGAGAATACCAAGTCCTCGAATCGGGCTCCTTGCTCTGCTCTGCTGAGCGCAACGTTGTTGGTGTTGTGACGGAAACACTAGGCAGAGTTGAGAACCCAATGTACACAGTCATGTACCCTACTGCATCCGAAGTCCAGGAGAGGGGCTTGGTCAAGGGTATCGATATCTATTACGTGGAAGAACACTCTACTTTCATTTTCACTCAGCCACTGAAGGGTATGAAGGGAAGTGACGCCTCGAACTTCCACGATGAGGAGGTTGGTGATGAAGAGATGGAGTTCTCTGACGACGAAGCGGAGATGGAATACAAACGGAAGATCAAGCAGAAGCGTCAGGAGCGCAAGGAAGCCCGAGACGGTCCCCGCGCAAAGAAGAATGCACCAGGCCCTTCGAAATTGAACCAAACTGAGCTTAACTACGACGATGCTGCAGGCGAGGAGGGATACACCCCTCTTGCACGTCCCACAAACCTTCACGAGATGATGGGTGCTCGCGAAGCCCCAGTCGAAGGCACTGAGCGCGGCGGTTTCCGTGGTGGACGAGGCCGTGGACGTGGTGACCGCGGTCGTGGAGCACGCGGTAGAGGCGGAGCTGGTCGCGGAGGAAGGGAGATGGAGGACCGTCGTCCTCACCAGCAGGACAGCTCAAGCTACGAGTCCCAGCCTCAACCCCAACCCCAGACTCAGCCCACACCCTATGGTCAGCCCATGTACCAGCAGCCTCAGGCTAGCTATGGGATGCCTCAGATGCCCCAGATGCCCCAGCATTATGCCGCATATGCACAATTTGCCCAGCAGCAAGCCCAGAACCCACAATTCGCACAACAGCAGCAGCCCCAATTCGGACAGGGTGGAGCACCGGCTCAGTTCCCCTTCCAGTTCCCCTTCCAGCAGGGTTACCAAATGCCTGGTAACTTCCAGGGTGCCCATATCAACCCTGCTTTCCTGGCTGCTCTGCAACAACAGCAACAGTTCCAGCAGCAGCAGCAGCAGCAATACCAACAACCTCAACAGCCCCAACAACAGCAACAGCAATTCCAGCAGCCTCAGCAGCAGCAGTATCCCCAGCAACAGGCCCAACCCCCTGCTATGAACTTTGACCAGGTCAAAGCTCAGCTGGATCTGCTGCGGAACCTCAACAACGGAAACCAGGGTCACCAGGGTCCTCCTTCCTGATCTATTTGATGTTTGTCTTTTTACATGTTCTTCAGTGATATCCTGGCATCGGAACATTTGCATACGGAACGGGGTTATGTGGTTAGGGAATTTCTTTGTTTAAGTAAAAGTTGATCATGGCATTTTTTCTAGTGGCAGACATGCGGTGAAATTGTCAATAGTACATATCTAAGGCACCATGTGCATGAGCTGAAATGACAATGGCTAAGAATGAAGAGCAAGCTCGCTTTCTAAATAAAATACATAGAACTGGACCCGAGTGGGCTTTTTATTGAGAGAAACAGGCCAACTAGAACTCAGCAGGCTTGGCGCTCTTTGCCAGGGTCCAGAAGTTTTCCATCTTGGCTCGGGAAAGGGCATCTTTGGCTGCTGAGTCTGTTTCACAAACTCGCGCTCCAAACCACCTCTTGAACGACCGGTTCTTAGTCTGTCCTTCCCAGAGTAGAGTGCATGTGTTATCGCTGAAATCCCTCGGCTGTCCTTTGTCATCCTCTGTTGATAACCATGAAACCTGGGCCTCAGGGCTGTCTGCGGACATACGGTCCGAGCCTGGGTTCTCAGTCCAGTCGATACGGTTCATCATCAACTTTCGGTAACTGTTGACGGAGTGCTTTCCGCCCTCAACGATTACCAAGTTAAGTTTCGGGTGCATAACACACATGCCGGTTAGATTATTTTGCTCTGCGTTCTTGCCAATCTTGAAGCGGTTCCTGCCACTTGCAAGACTGTCGATTCGGTATACAGTTTGGTAGACGCCCAACGAGACATCCTTCTCCTGCTGAGCTGCAAGTTTCTCGCGCCGTTGCTCTTTGGTCAGCTTTCGCTCCTCGTTTGCGACCTCGTGCTGGTCTTTTCGGTCAGCGATCTCTCTGGTCACACGAGCTTCGACAGCCGTGGGATCCTTGACGGCTTGTTCGCCTAGAACTCGCATGAGGTTTGATTTCTTCACTTTGGGAGCGGGTGCTGGCTCAAGACCCAGTCTGATCTTGGCCTGCTGCTCCTTCAGATCTGCCATACGTCGCTGTCGACGAATCTTGGCTTGTTCTTTCGGAGTGAGGAACATGGGCTTTTGAGCAGGCACATGTTTCTCTTGCGGGGGTTCAATAAGAATAGGATGTTGAACATATCGCGTAATAATCGAATCCGGGGTATCAACTTTGATATTTTGTTGATCGTCAATTGCAGAGTAGTTGCTGCCATTGACCAAGCCTTCGTCCCACCATTCCAGATCTGGTGGAGCGGGGACAAGATATGATTTCTCCACGTCCATTTCCTCATCAAGGCCAGCCTGTCGTGCTCGGGCTGCAATGCTCTTTTTCATTGCCTCCAACTGTGCTTGCCTTCGCAGGGCCGCCGCCTGCTGAATGTATTTGCCCTTCTGGTTGAAAAGAAGTTGCCGAGTTTGACGTGGCTTGGCCACTGTCGCTTTAGGCGCAAGCGTAGGATCGAAATAAGGATTGTTCTTGATTTCCTCCACGGATGGACCAGAGAGGTCAAGCTGTGCCTTGCCATCACGTTGATTTGTTCCCTTGCCCTGCCGTCCCTTTCCACTTCGGAACTCTGGCTTAGCATCAGAGAGTAGTGCTGGATGAAGACCAACATCCAGACCACCTCGAGCCTTGGAGTTTCCTTCATCGTCGCGAACAGGAGGCTGATAAGATGGAGTGGGCGCATGAGGCCGTTGCGGAGGGGCGCTGGCTTTTGCTGTAGCTGCAGCAACCCGAGCTTTCATTTGTTCCAATCTCGACATTGCAGGACTGGGCGCAGGTGATGGTGCTGGCGGAGTAGGACTTGAGGAATCGGGTGTAGGTGCCGTTGGTATCGCGCCACCGCGTGCAGCTTGTAGACGAGCGCGTACAGCTTCTGCCTTTGCCCTGGCCTCAGCCACCATCTTTTCAATATCAACCTTTCCCTTCACAGGCGCTGCTTGTCCGGATACTGGGGATCCATTGTTGGAGCGGGTCCTTTTGGCGTTGTTGTCTTCATCCTGAGGATGAGGGCGCTTGAGCGCATTACCCGACGCGTCCGCCATAGTGTGAATAAATATCAATCGCTGTGAGCTGGCAACTGAGCTACACAACAGATTGAATAAGTGCAGATAGACAAGCAAGAAGAGTGTCAGACAACGAGCGTGGCCCGCAGAAACCTCAAAAGGGTAAGGCGGTGGACCCTGGCAAAAAAAGTTGCTCCTCCGGAAAAAAAGTTCGCTCCAGAACTACACTTGGAGACAAATCCGAGCACTTTGATTTCGTGCGCCAGCGTTTTCTGTTGCTCCAGGAGCTGCAGGCTACCATGGCAACTTTCGCGCGCCCGGTCGCCTCGACCATTAATGGGGTCGACTTCAATGTCTACTCCGAGCAAGAGATTAAAGCTCTCTCGGTGAAAAGAATTCACAATACTCCGACTCTGGATTCATTTAACAACCCTGTACCTGGTGGTCTTCAGGACCCTGCTATGGGCGCATGGGGAGATCATGTGTAAGTCATTGATGTGTCTTACTCTGGATGGACAATTTCTAACGAGAGATTTTTTTCTTCATTTACAGTTGCACCACATGTCGTCAGAATGCTTTTACCTGTACCGGACACCCCGGACATATCGAGCTTCCAGTCCCGCTCTATAACGTTACTTTCTTCGATCATATCTACCGCCTTCTCCGAGCACAATGTGTGTACTGTCTTCGCCTGCAGATGGGCCGCAGCCAGGTCAACATGTACATCTGCAAGTTGCGCCTTCTGCAATACGGGTTGATCGACGAGGTTGCTATTGTTGATTCTATGGGATCTGCAAAGGGCGCTAAAAAGGCAAAGAGCAAGGAAGAAGAATCTGACGACGAAGAAGATGACGATGTCGATTATATGCGCAAGAGAACTGAGTTTGTCAGTCGGCGCATCCGGGAAGCCAAGGCTGAGGGCAAGCTCGATGGCTTGATGGCTGGTGGACAGAACCCCATCGCTGCGGAGGCCAGAAGAGAGTTGATCAAGACTTTCCTGAAGGAGATCAACTCTTTCAACAAGTGTGCTAACTGTAGCGGGTATGTTGTGCAATATATCTTGATATTTGCTTGTACATCAGCTAATATTTTGGCAGAGTTTCCCCCTCATACCGAAAGGACCGTTATAACAAGATCTTCCGAAAGCAATTACCTGAGAAGTCAAAGCTTGCAATGATCACCGGTGGATTCCAGGCACCAAACACCATGGTCCTTCTCGACCAGGAAAGGAAAACCCAAGCCAAGCAAAATGGTACTCAGACAAATGGCGCTGAGGCTCATGGAGCCGAAGAAGAAATCCTTCGTGGCGCGGCTGTGGTGCAAGCGACACAGAGCACCACAGGTCAAGAGTTCATGTCTTCCTCCGAAGTTTATGGAGCTCTTCGTCTTCTTTTCACAAAGGACAGCGATGTCTTGCAGCTGGTTTACAACTCTCGGCCTGTGCCTAAGGGAGTCAAGGTTGTGTCGGCAGACATGTTCTTCATCAAGAACTTGATGGTACCGCCGAACAAGTACCGTCCTGCTGTTCAGCAGGGTGCTGGAACTGTCATGGAAGCCCAGCAAAACACCTCTTTCAACGCAATCCTGAAGGGCTGTGATACTATC
Organism: Penicillium nucicola; assembly: GCF_028828085.1. NCBI lineage: Eukaryota > Fungi > Ascomycota > Eurotiomycetes > Eurotiales > Aspergillaceae > Penicillium > Penicillium nucicola. The sequence continues at coordinate 3,515,513 of NW_026643127.1, forward strand.
AACCAGATCAGCAAGGAGATTCAGAATGAGGAAGAGAAGACTATGTCTCGGGCACGGAACTACAGTGACCTCCTTCAGGCTATTGTTCAGCTCCAAGATCAGGTCAATGGTCTTATTGATCGCGATCGTACTTCAGCCACTGGCGCAGCTGCCCTGGCCCAGCCTAACGGCATCAAGCAAATTCTTGAGAAGAAGGAGGGTCTGTTCCGTAAGAACATGATGGGTAAGCGTGTCAACTTTGCTGCTCGAAGTGTTATCTCGCCTGATCCCAACATCGAACCTAATGAAATTGGTGTCCCTCTTGTCTTTGCGAAGAAGTTGACTTTCCCCGAGCCCGTGACAAACCACAACTTTTGGGAATTGAAGGAGGCTGTTATCAACGGTCCTGACAAGTACCCCGGTGCCTCTTCCATTGAAAATGAGAACGGGCAAGTGATCAACCTCAAGTTCAAGAACCTGGAAGAGCGTACAGCACTTGCCAATCAGCTGCTTGCTCCTTCAAACTGGCGAATGAAGGGCTCGCGCAACAAGAAGGTCTACCGTCACCTTACCACCGGTGATTACGTCTTGATGAACCGTCAGCCTACCCTTCACAAGCCTTCCATCATGGGTCACAAGGCTCGTGTTCTTCCCAACGAGCGTGTCATTCGCATGCACTACGCCAACTGTAACACCTACAACGCCGATTTCGATGGTGACGAAATGAACATGCATTTCCCTCAGAACGAGCTTGCTCAGGCAGAAGCCAGGATGCTGGCTGATGCTGACCACCAGTACCTTGTCGCCACCTCAGGCAAGCCGCTGAGAGGTCTGATTCAAGATCATATTTCCATGGGAACCTGGGTCACTTGTCGTGATAGCTTCTACGATGAGGAAGATTACCACCAGCTGCTATACAGCTGTTTGAGACCAGAGCACTCACACATTGTCACCGATCGTATTCAACTGGTCGAGCCTGCTTTCCAGAAGCCCAAGTGTCTTTGGACCGGAAAACAGATCATCACCACAATCCTTAAGAACATTCAACCTCCTGGGCGCGGAGGTCTTACCCTGAAGAGTAAGTCCTCGACCCCCAGTAACCGCTGGGGTACAAACAACGAGGAAGGAGATGTCATCTTCCAGGACGGTGAATATCTGTGTGGTATTCTTGACAAGAAGCAGCTTGGTCCGACTGCCGGCGGTCTCATCGATGCTATTCACGAGGTCTACGGACACAGCATCGCTGGAAAGCTGATTGGTGTTCTTGGAAGATTGCTCACGCGTGTTCTGAACATGCGCGCCTTTTCTTGTGGTATTGATGATCTTCGCTTGACCAAGGAAGGTGACCGTATCCGTAAAGAGAAGTTGAGCACTGCAGCAGAGATGGGTCGCGAGATTGCTCTCAAGTATGTCACACTGGACAAGGCTCCTGGTGACCAGACTGCGGAGTTGAACCGACGACTCGAGGAGGTTCTTCGTGATGATGATAAGCAAAGTGGTCTGGATAGCGTCTCCAACGCTCGCTCTGCTCAGCTTTCCTCCGAGATCACCAAGGGATGTCTGCCCGAAGGTCTCGCGAAGCCTTTCCCTTGGAACCAGATGCAGTCTATGACAATTTCAGGAGCCAAGGGATCTGGTGTCAACGCCAATCTGATTTCTTGTAACTTGGGCCAACAAGTTTTGGAAGGTCGCCGTGTACCGCTCATGATCAGTGGAAAGACCCTTCCATCTTTCAAGGCTTTCGAAACACATCCCATGGCTGGTGGTTACGTCTCTGGTCGTTTCTTGACTGGTATTAAGCCCCAGGAATACTACTTCCACGCCATGGCCGGTCGTGAGGGTTTGATTGATACTGCTGTCAAAACTTCCAGATCCGGTTACTTGCAGCGTTGTTTGATCAAGGGTATGGAAGGCCTGAAGGCTGAGTACGATTCATCTGTCCGTGAAACCTCTGATGGCTCCATTGTGCAATTCTTGTACGGAGAGGATGGTCTTGATATCACTAAGCAAGTCCATCTCAACGACTTCGACTTCCTCGCCCAGAACCACGTCTCCATCTCTAAGCAGGTCTCTGCCGACGACTTCCACACTCTGGCTAAGGAGAATGTGACTACTTGGCAGAAGGATGCCATGAAGGCCGTTCGCAAGACCGGAAAGATTGATGCTATGGACCCCGTCTTGTCTCACTTCCCCCCTGGTGGAAACTTAGGCAGTACGTCTGAGGCGTTCTCCCAGGAATTGAAGAAGGTATGTATCTATCTCACTCTGCCAGATCTGTCAAAATGTACATTGCTAACCAAGTTGAACAGTACACGGATGCCAACAAGAACCAGCTCATCAAGGACAAGAAGAAGAACATTGAGGGCAAGGTCTCTAAGAAGACCTTCGAAGCCTTGATGAACATGAAGTACATGAAGTCTATCATTGACCCTGGTGAAGCCGTCGGTATTATGGCTGGTCAGTCCGTTGGAGAGCCATCTACTCAAATGACACTGAACACTTTCCATTTGGCTGGTCACTCCGCAAAGAACGTGACGCTGGGTATCCCCCGTCTCCGTGAAATCGTTATGACTGCCAGTGCTAATATTATGACGCCTACGATGACACTGCTTCTGAATGAGGAGATCTCAAAGGAGGATTCTGAGAGATTTGCCAAAGCCATCAGCAAGCTGAGCATTGCTGATATTGTTGACAAAGTACAAGTCAAGGAGCGCATTGGCTCCGGTATTGGCCACTCCAAGGCTAAGATCTACGACATTGACATCACTTTCTTCCCATCTGAGGAGTACATCGAGGAATATGCCATCCAGACTCAGGATGTCCAGATGGCTCTTCTGACCAAGTTCATTCCCCGTCTGGTCAGACTCACCAAGATGGAACTCAAGAAGCGAAACGAGGAGAAGAAGGGTACCAAGTCTTCGACTGCTCAGCCAGATATTGGTGTCTCTGTCGGTAGAATTGCCGAGGCACCACGAGGAAGTGACGCCGAGGCTCAGCCAGCCGATGATGATGATGAAGATGACGAGGATGATGCCAAGCGGGCTTCCGGTGCTCAGAACAGGAGTAACCAGGTTTCATACGAAGCCCCTGACGATGACGAGAGGGATATCCAGCGACGCCAAGATAGCTCAGATGACGAGGACGATGAAGAAGTTGAGACTAGCAAGCCCGCCAAGGGCTCTCGTGATGTTGAGATGAAAGATCGTTCCTCATCTGACTCTGACTCCGATTCCGACTCCGACTCTGAAACCGAAGAAAACAAGGCCCATGAGGACGACGTTGTCGGCAAGTTCGAGGAAATCACCAAGTTCAAGTTCGACCCTAAGAAGGGCAACACCTGCACTATCCAATTGCAGTACGACATCGAGACCCCCAAGCTTCTGCTCCTTCCCCTGGTCGAGAAGGTTCTCCACCTTGCTGTCATTCAATCCATCCCCGGCATGGGTAACTGTGTCTTTGTTGAGGCCGATGAGAACAGTGGTGATCCCGCCAACGTCCTCACTGAGGGTGTCAACTTGCTCGCCATGCGCGACTACCAGGACATCATCAAGCCTCACTCGATGTACACCAACTCCATCCACGACATGCTTCACCTGTACGGTGTTGAGGCTGCACGTGCCACCATCGTCCGTGAAATGGACTCCGTTTTCAAGGGTCACAGTATCTCCGTCGACAACCGTCACTTGAACTTGATTGGTGATGTGATGACGCAGTCTGGTGGCTTCAAGGCCTTCAGCCGTAATGGTCTGGTTAAGGATGCCTCCTCTGCTTTCGCGCGTGCCAGTTTCGAGACTACTGTTGGTGCCCTGAAGGACGTTGTGCTCGAGAGAGGCGTCGATAACCTCAAGAGCCCTAGTAGCAGAATTGTTGTTGGTCGTGTCGGTACCGTTGGTACTGGTTCCTTCGATATTCTTGCTCCTGTAGCATAGTCGCCTCTCTGACTGGACGGAGTTTGAAATGTGTATGGTCATCTTGTCATTTCTCATGTGTATATTGTGTTCTTGCGAAGCTTTTTGGTTTCAATGTTTTGTATTGTTTTCTGTCGCTTCATCTTTGATGTGTCGATGATCTGGAGTTTGTCTTCTTGCAGCGGAACCAAAAAGTGTCTGTCCCTGTTCATATTAGCATCTTATTTAGTCCAATAAATAGATCTTTTCGAAGTCACTTGCCGTCCAGCTGCCTTTCATTGGTAAAAGCTAATCGTGTTCTAGATTGGGCGCGTGTCAACCCTGCCTTGAAGGATATTTTGCTACTATTCTTCAGGACCTGAAGGGGTCACTGCAATACTCAAGTGCAGCACCAGGACTATGGTGGCTCTCACAAATCCAACTAATCAGTAACCATTTGTCTTTAATACTTGAAAGGCTATAGCAGAATGGGGCAACTATTTTCACTTATATTACTACTTATATACTATCGCTTACTACAAGTAGATACTCATTAAACGGCTTGGAGGACTTGAAGTTGAGAATGGTTTTCAATGTTTTAGTTCAATTACAAGAGACAGACGAGACTTGTCTCCAAACACCGCCCATGCGAAATGGCATCCTTGCCAAATGATAACGCCCAAGAGTTCATGCCCAAAGCACCACTATATACGCCCGGTCCCAGTATGAAGAACACGATTATTTTATTGGGCATCCATCATCATGAGGTCTTCGTCAATGTCATCATCGAATTCGTCCTCCACAATCCGAGATGCAGACGGGACGAGACCCTCCATGTGTCCATTGTTGATTTCCTCTCTCATCATTCGCTCTTCCTCGGTCTTCCGCTTGGCCTCGTGGCGTTCAATATCAGCCAAGCCCCAAGTGGAAATACCTTCCTGATCCTTGGATTTGAAAGGCTGGGCCATGGTCCGTAAGAAGTTCTTGGCGTTTGAGACGGCCATATCTGTGCTGAGATTTGTCTCACTGTCCAGCATTGCCTGATTGATCCATTTGGGGAGTTGTGGACGTTTTCGCTCGAACCGGCGATCTGCCAACACCATGACTCCGTAGTCATCCTTGCCGCGCAGGACACGACCCAGACATTGAGCAGCGTGTCGAATCGCATCGAAAGACAAGAAGTCGTTCTCTTTGATGCGGTAGTTCTCACGCAGAAACTCGAGACGGGCTTTCAGGATTCGAGATTCAGTGTATTGGAAAGGAACACCAATGCAAAGCACTGCACGGCCATAGTGATGGTCGAAATCGATACCTTCGGAAACCTTGCCTCGAGCGACACAAAACAAGATCGCACCACGTCCGTTACAGCACGCTGTTCGGTACGTCTCCAAAGCAAGTGAAGATTCCTGTGCATCGGGTGTTTCGACGAGAATCAATTTATAGTTCCAGATCTGATCCAAAATGCCCATTCCTTGCCACATACTGATAATGGATTCCATGTAGAGATAAGACGGGAAGAAGACCACGACACCATCCGGTGTAATGCGAGAAAATTCAGTGACTAGACTTCCATAGTTCCGCACAACACCAGGGTCATTACGGATTCCAAAGGAAGATGAGACTTGTGCTTGATCTGAACCTCGGGTGACGATCATAGGCAGGAATGATCGTCGCGCGAGTGTCATGCTGTATGACTCCTGCATAACGGCAGTGAAGCCAAGCATCTTTGGATACATTTCCAGGGGTGACAAAGTTCCCGAAGTAATGATCACGGAGCTGAAGCGGTCGAATACAGGTTTGATAGCAATAGCGGCATCCAGGCAAGTGAAGTGTAGGATTGGGTTTGGTACAGTGGCTGCTTCTGATTCAAATGGCTCAAGGATGAGAACGAACCCTTTGTCGTAAGTTGCGACAAGAGTTGCAAAGGTAGCCACTTCTTGCAGGGGTTGGTAATCCTCAATGTTGACCAGCTCCAGTGTTCGCACAAGTGACGTTAGACGCTCAGCGCAGAATCTTAAAGGTTTCCGCTCGATATATGTCAGATCTTTCAGGTGAGTTAAAAATGAAGGGGGTGTTTCGGATATGGTATGAGTGACCTTCATCCGAGTCTTGAGGTATTCAATAAACCGTTTCAAGAAAGAGACGAAATGCTCGGCTCGACGGATGTTTCCAGGAACAGCTTCCTTCAACAAGTCATCAGGCAAAACCGGGTTTGAGATGAACTGGTCTTCCTCGCGAGCTTGCTCTGCTTCTCGCAGTCCTTCCACCAGCTTTGAATATTCATTTTTGAGCTTCTCCTCATCCGAACTCTTCATTTCTTCGATTTTGCGTTCTAGATTAGTCGCACCTCGAGTTGCTTTTCGTAGGGAGTCCTCGCTCAAATCTATACTCAGTGATTCGATGCAGACGTTATCAATGTTATGCGCCTCGTCGAAGACCACGATGCAATCTTTCGAAAGCTCTCGCGATACTCGCTCCGCAATCTTCGGGTCTAGCAGATAGTGGTATGAATAGATGATGATGTTACACCACGGCATCTAGTGATCTTGTTAAATCTGAAAGTCACACATGCTCCCGTTCAATATCTTACCATACGCCGAGCAGAGAAGTAAGGGCACTGCTTGTGTTCTTCTCCATATCTTGATAGTCCGTCGAGGGTGAAGACGCCGGGGGGACGAGGTTATGCGGTTCGAGTAGGTCAAGGTTCTATACCAATTAGATCATCCAACGCGTTATTGAAAGATGTAGACCTACCTCGTGATATACACAGAGGTCGACATCTTCTCCACGCTCTTTCTTCTCCTTGACGAATCCCGCGGTCAAGCTTCTGCACCGAGCGTCAACCACCGTACCGCTTTTCTCTCGCTTCACGGAAGGGTGAAGACAAAGGTTCTTTCGACTGGTCAGACCAAGCGCACGGAACTCCTCTTCATGGCCCAGTTCCTTTGCGCGGTGTTCCATCAACGCCTTCAGCTCGGCCAGAGCTTTCTCGATCTCCGACATCGTTCGGGAGCAGTAGATGAGCTTGCGGTGCTCCGGATAATGCTGCTGGTAGGCGACGATCAATGACAGTAGCGAAACTGTCTTGCCGGTTCCTGAGGGCATTTCCAGCACACAGTGACCCCCTGCGTCGAGGGTCTTCTTGAGATCACACATGTAGGCATATTGTTCGGGATAGATGCGAGGGTACGGAAACAGCACCGGAAGATCACTGTTGAAAACGGTGAGAGTCAGCTTAGAGGCAAAGTAGGATATATCAAAACATACTCAATGAAGAACTTCATCTTGGCTGGGCTCCAATACAGACCGCAGGAGAGCGAAAGACAAGATGAGCGCGAGCTCTCATCTTTCGCGCACCGACGCTTTTCCTGTTTGGGACAGCGATGACACCGAATCACGTGATTGCTATCATGTCCCGCAGATTGTTGGAGATCGGGTCGACTTGCAGCTTCACACACTAGATCGAAGTCGATTTTAGCGTTCCGATCACTTAGCTGATCCTATCGTCAAATCCTGCAGCCATTCACTTTTGCTGCAATCCTCCAATCCCCCGATTTCGACCTCGTCCCCCACTACTTCCTTATCCCGCTGACCTCATACCCCACATGAGCAAAAAGTTCAAATCTCAGGCCTCCAGCAGTCGCGCTGCTGCTGGTGCCTTGGGCTCTTTTGGAGGCTTCTCTGGTGGACTCTCTGGTCAAGGAAAAGAGCCGTCTGCTCTCACCTATATTGCAGCGCCGCCGGATCTTTCTCGCATTGCAGACCAACAACTAGTCATTGCATTCAAGAATTTGCTGAAAAAAGATGATATCACACGCACAAAGGCACTGGAAGAGTTGAAGGATCATATTTCGAAGGTTGAAGCGAACAGCGGCACCCTAGATGACGGTTTTCTGGACGCTTGGGTATGTATAGACTGGTTCATCTTTATACAGTTCACTAATATGACTTCGTGATTTAGGTCAAAATTTACCCTCGCCTCTCAATTGATCTTTCGCGCCGAGTTCGACAAATTGCACACCCGATACAAGGTACAATTTCCGGCCTTGTGGGAAAGCGCATTGTTCCCAATTTACCTAAAGTCATTGGAGCATGGCTTGCCGGCGTTTACGACAACGATCGACCTGTGCAACGAACCGCCCTCGAATCTTTTACCAGAGTCTTCTCGTCGGAAGAAAAGAGAAACAATGTGTGGAAGATCTACCAAGGCTCCATTTTGGACTTTGTAGATGATGTCATTCTTCACCAAACATCCCTGACGCTGAGTGATGAAAGGACAGTCAAGAGAGACGATGCTGAAGGAAAATACGCTCGCGTTGTTGGGGCCGCAATCATGCTTTTCAACCGGGTACTAGGTATGCTGGACACTTCCGCCCTAAAGTTCGCAACTAACAATTGGCAGGGAACTCGGCCGATGAAGATCTGCAAAAGAACCTACCGGAGATTGAGACTTTATTAGGAAGCAAGTCCCTTTGGTCTCTCTGTCACCACGACGATCCCTATGTTCGTCGATCTATATACATTCTGCTTCGGTCTGCAGTTTCTAGGGAGCCTGGGTGGCTTGACTGGAAGACCCTCAGCTCAGCCGTCATTGGAAAGGCTTTGTCTCTTCAACAAATTGGATCAGGCTCCGAATTGTCTGAGTCTCTTCTTTTATTGACATCATTGAGACCTCAAGTTTGGACTGACGATTATACCGGAAAGTCATCTGCTTCGAAAAAGTTGCGCCAGTATATGCAAAAAGGATCCCAAGGGGGGCATGGTAACTATTGGTCGAATCTTGATCAATTACTTCGGATCATACCCCAAGAGGTACTCGCAGGTGCTGACAAGGCAACCTCTGGTGACGAAATTACATCCACAAGTGCGATTGCCATAACAGAGGCGTTGCAGGAAGGCCTTAACTCAAGAGAAGAGCCACGTCAAAATTTGGCTCTTGGATGGAAATCTTACATTCAAATCGGAACGTGGCTTGCAAGCTTGCTACCCGATGATCAAAGGTCCGATTTTATTGAAAAAAGACTCTCTCCCTTGGTGGTCAACTACGTGCAAGTCAACCCAGAGCTGTCTCAGTGGTCTCTTCCTGTCCAATCAGCCGAAGGAACTTGCATCAGTTATCTCTCCACATTGGCTTCTACGGAACAGCAACCGGCATTGCAATCATTGTGTACAGCCCTTTCCGACGGCCTCTTAGAAGCCGTGAGGTTGTCATCGCCAGAACAATCAAAAGACTTCCGCACTTCACAAGACTCTATATGTGCCCAATCAAAAAGGCTATTGGCTCTGCAGTCTGCCGTCATGTCCCGGACTGCAGAGACTGAAGTCGAGGCTCAAGTCTCACAGGTCTTCGAAAAATCAACTGTAGCCCTTCTTGAGGGGTGTTTGCAGGTTTTGCGCACTCGCAATGGCAAGCCATACGGTGCTGCAGCTGCAGTTGAAGAGTGTGTTCGCAGTATGCCATCTGTTACCAAGAAATCTTCAGATCTTCTGAAGTTTGTACAAAACGATGCACCAGAGCTTTTGGTCTCGCCATCTGCTGACCGTTTAATTGCCATCATTCTTGCATGTCGGGAGTGGGACGGCTATGCGTCCAGTTTCGAGAACATTGTTGAGCAGGCTCTGGCTCTGGAGCCTGAGCAGTCAAATGTCCATGTCCTTCAAAGCTTGCTCTCTTCTCTCGACTTCAACGAGGTTGGTCACAAAGAAAAGCTCAACTCGCTCGTCGTACGTGCTCTTGATAAGGCTTGCCGGGGCAGCCATGCCCATTGGCCCATCATCACCGCTGTTCTCCAGAACAAGTCATCTCATGGTGAATTGATGCAACAAATCTTCTTGTCACTGATTGACGCCTTGTCTTCAGATGACAGAGTCTTCGATGCTTTACACGGGCTTTCACATATTGGAAAAACTGCACCGTCATCACTTCGCGAGTTCCAGGCTGGTCCTCACGGTTCGAAGTTAGCGGGCAAGCTTCTCTTCCTTGCAGAATCACCCGAGGAGGAAGTATCAAGTGTAGCGGAGTCATTGCTGAGATCCTTGAAGGCAACTGCTGTTGGCGATACGAGTGCCAAGTCAAGCATCGAAATTCTTCAACGTGGTTTCAGTAATGTGAACGAAGAATCATTATCGTGAGTGTTGATCTTGAGCATCTACCAGGGCGCATACTAATCAATCACTCGCAGGATCGAATCACTTCTTGCCATAGCAGACGAATTGCTACCAAGTCTTACAGCCGAAGGTGCCACTGGCAAAATTAAGAACATTTTGCCCACTCGTCGCACATGGGAAGAAGCTTTGAGCCCCTTCCTTCAGCTTCCACCGCGCTCCTCTATTGCAATCACGAGTCCTCTTGGTGGTATTGTCCATCTGGTCGACCGCGAGCTATCTGACTCTTTCAAGGCCTTGTGGCCTACCATTCCCCGTGACTCGGATCATTGCTCTTCTGCTTTCCGTTTGGCAACCTTCACTATCAGTATCCTTTCAAGCTCAGAAGTTGTAAAGTATCTTGAGCAGGAAGATCTGGAGACCTTGTTCCAATTCCTCCCATTGGCTGTTCAACTCATTGATGATGATCTGAGTATCGAAAACTCCAATGGTATCTCTGGTCTCGAATTGGCTGATCAGCGCGAGGAGTACATGGAAACTGTATTCAGCGGTCGAAAGGTGATTGGGGGTTGGATCCGTTCGGACTCTCCGGTTGCCTCCGCGTCCGATCTGACGGTTTCAGCCTTGTTCACTAAGTCTTGGGAGGCCCGATTGGAAGATCTTAAGGGCACATCGCCCACAGACTATCGGGTTGGCGAAGCCTTTGTGAAACTCATGACAACTGTTGATTCGTCAAAATCTTCAGATGATGTTGCAACAATTTGCAGAGAGGCCCGGACTGCCAATGCTATTCGTTCAGCGTCCTGGTTTTCCGTGTTGCGAGGCCCTATCCTTTCAAACCCCATCGGAAATCGAATTTGTAACGAACTGGTTGCGGATTCTACTGGACTGAAACCTCAGGACACTTCTCTAGGTGGTAAGTTGACCGAAGTGAACCTTGACAGATCTATTGACTAACCGTTCCACCATCTTTAGGCCTGCGCAAGCTTTCATTGCTCAATATTCTCCTATCTGGGGAGGAAGAGGTCGTCTCCACCATTCCCACGCAGCGACTGGTTTTCCTGACCAAGCACTTGATCGAGTGTTTCCAATCTGAATCGGTGCCTCTTGGTCTGAGGGCTGAGATTATCAAAACTCTTTCCTTTGTTCTTCCGGCTTTGAGTGAAATTTATGGATCTCACTGGGAAGAAACCATGGACATTCTGAGCTCTGTGTTCCGAGAGACTCGTGGGGGTGAAGAGGCTTTGCCGCTACTCGTATCATCATTCAGGCTGTTCTCGAAGTTGAAGACCATCTCGGAGGATGACAGCAATGATGATGTCCAGGACGCTTGGTCAGACCGCAAGACTCAATTGTTTAATGATGTGGCTTCTACCATTGACAAATTTGGTAAGCGTTCGAAGATTTCTCGACCTAGTTATCATTGTTTTCTAACCCGATATAGACTCGTCTACCACATTCCATCAACCTCGCGACGTTGCCGTTGAACTACTGCAACGCCTGATCACTACCATCCCTGTTGACAAACTGGATGATGTCAGTGAGACCTTCCATCTTCTGACTGCACACAGCCGGGCGGTTCAACGCACTGCTTACACAATCCTTCATCGCTATATCCCCCATTGTCAGGAGCAAGTGTCTTTTGATGTTGCCCTGTCAAAGACTGCTGTTAGTCTCCCTGATGAGCTTATTTCTCTGCTGATGGAGCCACCAACGGTGCAAATGATCTCTTCTGGTTATGGAGATGATAAGATGTGGACCACCATGCGCTCATACCTGCTAGCCTGGCTGGTGGTATATGACCACTTCACAAACGCAGTATGTAGTGTATCCCTACGATCGATTCAATTTGGCTAACAACATTGTAGTCGCTTCCTGTTCAGGAGTATTACACGGGAAATATTAAGGAGAACAATGTCCTTATTCCCCTACTGGAATTCACATTCGATTTCCTTCAAAAGTCCCACGGAAAAATGATCGATGCTTCCAAGCTCGACATTCGGTCCTTCAAGCCAGATCAATCTGAGTCCGCTGAGAAGGAAACACAGTGGCTCTTGGTTCATCTGTACTACCAGTGCCTGAGATATTCCGCCAACATGACCAAGAACTGGTGGATCGACACCAAGAAGCGTATCAAGGGCCCAGTGGAATCATGGACAGAGAAATACGTATGTTCACCTGAATCCCACTCTGCATATTGCCCGATCACAGTTAACAGCATCTAGATTTCCCCTCTCGTGGTCGAGGATGCCCTGAAGGGCGTAACCGATTGGGTCGCAACTCAAGATCCAAATGAAGAGCGAGCCTTGGATGTGAAAATCTCCGCCAAGACAGGAGAAATCATCGCATCCATCCCCGTCGACGAAGAATCCCCTCCAGTAGCCATCTCCATCTCCCTCCCCCCCGCATACCCCCTCCAACCCGCCTTGGTCGTTGGTCGCAGTCGCGTGCTCGTTGACGAGAAGAAGTGGAAGAGCTGGCTGCTCACGATCCAGGGTGTTATCATGTTCGCCAACGGCAATCTGGTTGATGGCCTGCTGGCCTTCCGACGGAACGTCCAGGGTGCCCTCAAGGGCCAGAGCGAATGCGCTATCTGTTACTCTGTTATTTCGACGGACATGCAGACGCCTAACAAGCGCTGTGCTACTTGCAAGAACACTTTCCACTCGGTTTGTTTGTTCCGCTGGTTCAAGAGCAGTAACCAGAGTACCTGTCCTCTGTGCCGAAACAACTTTGTTTATGTATAAAAGGTGCTAGCGATACATTGTCAGCGAATACATTACTGTCGTAGGACAGCATTGGTCCGCATTGGTTGAGTATATCTGTGAAGATTTGGACAGTAGACCTCATGGCTTTCCTCTTTGCATTTTAGTATAGAGGTGTACAAAAATGGCCATGTTTTCGTGTTGAGGTGTCCAGCACTAGAGATATATAAGTTACTGGGTAGACCCGTCTAGTCTCACCCAACTTTCCATATAACATTTTGAGTCGTTCGGCCCTGGATTCATCCTTAAAAAAGATTAATAAGGGCAACATAAAGGTATATATAGCAAATATAAAAAAAAACATGCATGCTGCACACATTGTCTTCTCCAAAACTGCCGGATAAAAAAAAAGGAAACCAAAAAAATTCCGGTGGGCCGGAGTCGAACCGGCGACATTCAGATTACAATGGTCAATTACAGTCTGACGCCATAAACCAACTAGACGACCGCCGGATGGTTGTTGAAAGCCGCTCAGTTTTAATAAATATAAGGGAAAAGAAGTCATTGAGCCTCAGCTTCATTTTTCATAGCACGTGCCACATTCCACGCATGGCTACTGTGTCTTGCATTCAAACATTGAATATTAAGATGATGACCCTGAGGGTCATATTGCAATAATTATAAGAAGAACAATCGCATGACTCCCTTGGAGATGATATATGCATCGGGCAGTCATATACAGTCATCGACCACCCCCACCATGCAAGTCCAAGCTCCATTCCTCCACTCCTCATGGCCGCATCCCACATTCCAAATCTGAACACACTACGAAGAGGCCGAGGTCGTGGCCGAGGCGGTCGCGCAGATTCAATCCCATCTAGCAAAGACCGCATCGTGCAAGGAACCGACAATGACGCAAGCGTGTCCCGCCTCAGCGCTGTCGAACTGGGATACCTCGACGACGCATATGCAACGGCATTGACACCCCCAGGGTCCGCGACCCGACGGCTCCCAATCATTAACAGAGGTAAGACACCCCCCAGCGTTAGCTGAAGCTCCCACCATAGAATCAATGGCTGACTCGCATGTCCTCGCGCAATAGGAACCTACGTTCGCACAACAGCTATCGACCAGCTCGTAGCTCGTTTCCTCGGTCCATACACACCAGCAGGACGGAAACACAAGAAACAGATCATCTCATTAGGGGCTGGTTCCGACACGCGTGTCTTCCGGCTTCTATCCTCACGACAACAACCGGACTTTGTCTACCATGAGATTGATTTCGCAGTTAACACGATTGCGAAGATCCGCGCGATCCGCTCGGCGCCGATGATGCAGCGCGCGTTGGAAACGGACTCGGAGAAGACCGGAAATCACTCGGTCACGATATCTGAAGTTGGAGATGCGCTTCACTCACCTATTTATCATGTCCACCCTGTTGATCTGCGATCGCTGGCTGGGAGCAGTGATCCTGGGGCAATCTTACCGGGCGTCGATACGAGTTTGCCGACTCTTTTGATTTCAGAGTGCTGTCTCATCTACCTGTCGCCAATTGAGGCGGAGGAGGTAGTTTCTTTTTTTACGACGCGTCTCTTTGGTGCTGTAGATCCCAAAGAAAGATCCCCCCTGGGACTCATTCTCTATGAGCCTATTCGGCCAAATGATTCGTTCGGCCAGGTCATGGTTTCGAATCTTGCGGCGCGCGGTATCCAGCTCCAGACGCTGCATCGGTATGCATCGCTCGAAGCGCAGCGCGGTCGGTTCCGAGAGCACGGATTTGAGAACGGCCAGGCGGCGGCTGATATTGAATTTATCTGGAAGCAGTGGATTAGTGAGCAGGAGAAGGAGAGGGTTGCCGGCTTGGAGATGCTGGATGAGATGGAGGAATGGCAGCTCCTTGCTAGGCATTATTGTATTGCCTGGGGCTGGAGAGACCGTAATGACATTGCAGCCTTTGCTGGGTGGAAGGGTCTAGAAGCCCAGCACAGTGAATAGTCTCAAATTGCTCATGAATAGTTGACGATGATATGGCTTGGATTTATGACAGAACATTTGATACACCCTCCGACAACGCAAATCAACCAAGTCAGATTAACTCCGTTCAAGTGTGATCTGCAAAGCAGGGATCTCAACACTGACAGCCCTCTTCTTGAGATCCAACTCAAACACAAACTCATCCAATGCCCTCCCACCATACCGCAACTTGTCCAAGTTCAACCAAGACACACAAGTAGGAGTCCCAGCATCCGCCAACTCAGTCACATCCTGAAAAACAGCCCTAAGCTCCATTCTAGACCCAGACCTAGACCCCTCAACCAGCTGCACAGGATACAACCTGATACTCAAATCAGCGGGAGAGGCAAAACCCAGAATACCAGCCAATGTAGCCCTAAAATCAGTACCATTACTGACAAAGCTCCGGATGAACAATCCAGGCAATTCATCCACACCAAGCACAATCGAAGAATTGAGCGCAGCACTGGAATCCACATACAAGCCGCCAAAATTAGTCAAGGCTTGCTCGGCAGAAACCTCCATCAAAGCCTCCAAAACGACATCCCCAATCAGATCTGCATGAGCATTCAAATCGGCTGGTTTCTCGGTATCAGCGGATAAAATGGCAAACCCAACGCCGAGACTGGGCACGAGACCTAGGTAAGAGCTGTAGAGACTTTCCTTGGGATCTTCGTTACTCAGAACGGTATAGATATCTACCATTGAGGTATTAGGGTAGTTCCCAGCGCTGTAAATTATCCACGGGTTACCGAGGGAGTTTGCTGGGTTTGAGGTGTGCGAGACTGGCTTTAGCCAGGTGTTTGTGTTTGGGGCTGGGAGCAGAGTCGAGGATAGGATTGCTCTTGCGGCTTTTGAGAGGTCCTTTGGGGTTGTGAAGAGGGCTGTTGATCTTTGGTTTGGAAGTTTGTGTTAGTATTGTGTTCTATTGAGGTGGCTTGATTGTATTTTCTTCGGAGAGGTGACTTACGCTTCCTTGCTGCTTCCGTGGGTTGACCAGCCACTGGCTTGTTTGTTTATGGGTATAATCCCCTCAGATGAATTATTTGGTGCAAATATGGTGGTTGAAGTCATGTTGAGTGGTGTCAAAATGCTTTGTTGCAGGGCCTCGCTGTATGAATTCCCTGTCTGCCTTTCTATAATATAGCCTAGCAGTTGGAATGCCATGTTAGAATAGCTGGGTGTTACCCCTGCTTGGGCGACGGGTGTTTGGGCGGCTATGTGCCGTATGAAATCTATACATTTGTTAACATGCGGATTGCGAAGAAAGGTCGTGAGATTCATACCGCTGGTACTACATTTGGTGGAATCATCACAGCAAGACTTATGAGTAGCCTGAAGCAGAGGCAGACCTAAGCCAAGTGGAGCTGCCTGTAGAGTCACATCACTCGAGCAATCTGTTCATTGTTAATAAGATATCGCTAGGATGATAGTCCAATTCAAACACTTACAGTCACGAGCAATGCCAGACATATGACTAGCAAGCTGGCCAATAGTGACATCTCCCCATCGAACGTGCTCAATTGAGTCTTGATCACTTGTTGCATCAAGTAGCTCTGGAAGATACTTTGTGACTGGATCATTAAAGATCCGACCTCCATCTTCAGCAATAAGAAGACACCACACGGTGAACACCTCTGTCAGACCACCTATCCGATAGATGCTATTCTGATATGCAGTCTGGGATTCATGTGAAGATTCTTGCAAGGCAGGTGCTGTGTGGTGATACTGCCAGAAGAATGGCTCATCTTTGGCGTTCCCATTGTCGGACGAGAATAAAGTGATACTGAATGTTGTATTTGGCGAGATATCCCCATGAGTGCCCGTTGTAGTGTTGACCAAAGTATCAAACCCCCGAGTGAGCTTTTTCAGTGCTGCTGAGATTGTGCTATCGGTTGTATTTAAAGTGAATGAGGGGAATGCTGGACCGAGGAGTGGACAGGATGTGAAGCAGAGTATTGGGGAGATGAACGAAATGAAAAATGAGATCAAGAGGATTGAAAGAGTCATTTTCAATATTTGTCAGTCATGATCCAGACATTTCTTGGACGATACCTTGCTTTTATGTCACAAATCGGGTCGGGGATATAGATCGTCTTGGCGCGTACGTGTATACGTCGGCTCGGTGATAACTTAACACCAGACATATAATCCACATGGCTGTTAGATCTCTTCAAATATTGCATAATTTGATTTTCGACTTTCACATGTTTATAATATTCCAGAGAGCCTGGTACTCGATCACAAAACGAGCTGTCTCAGTTAACGTTAGCTGAGATACATGAGCAAGATAGAATGGATCCTCGATTTGTTTTGCTACTAGGCACCCATAACCCCCTAGAAGGACGAAAAATAATGATCCTGAAAGCTCTGCCATTCATCCACAAAAGGAGAGAAGAAGTCCCCAAGAGGATCACCGACGTCTCCCATGTCTTCCATGATACGCTCAAACTGAGCAGCCTCGGGATTTGACATAGTGTTGAGATCTTCAAAAATGCGAAGGCCCTCATCATCTGCGGTGCTTGACTCCTCCTTGCTACTATTGCCCAACCAGCTCTCAATCCGAACCACACGGCTTCTAAAATGAAAGAAAACATCTCGAGCACCTTTCAAGTCTACACGTGGAGTAGATAGTGCTCCTAACCTCAATTGAATCTGTGACAAAGTATGAACAAAGGCAGACTTTTGCTCTGGTTTGGAATCAATCGCAGAATATCGGTATGAAACCAGCAAAGCAAACGCCATCTGTACCCACTGCGTATTGTTAAATCCAAGTTCCTCGCCTGGAGGAAGAAGGATGTATTGGGCCAGAATCGCATTGGCTGAGATCTGCGCTGCAAGACTCATATCAATGCGCCAGGTAGGAGATGCATAGTCAGGCCGGAGGGTTTGTTTTGCGTTGGTGAGACACACTTGGTATAGACTTAGTCCGGTTGCATGGTATTGGGTAGCCAGAAGAGCTATAATGAGCTTAGCATTGTGCCTGTTTCTTGTATATGGAATTGCTTAAACGCACAGTTTTCATCGACATTGAAAGGAAGTTGACGATAAAACCCCTCTAGTTCTGATTTGAGATTCATGATATAGAGCTCTGACCCCGAGCCAGGATGATCTAACTCAATCCCATGCTTTGCAGAGAAAGAGTCGATCTTTTCTGCGATGAACTGCAGCCGAATGATATAACTAATATATTCGTCATGCTGATACTCGTTACCTTGGGAGAGAGACCTGCAACACTCTTCCAGATATGGCATATGTGCAAAAGTCGAATGTTTCTGCACAAGTACTGCGATCCTTAAGAAACATCAGCCAAATCCGAAGAAACAACCAAGTCAAACTCACGATGATGATAGATAATAACAGCCCAGAACAGCTCTCTGCTCATCACTCCCCCAGTGAGGACGGTCCAACAACTGCTCATCCATATTGTACTTCAGCCCAAAGCGCAAACCTGTCTTCCACACTCTCGTTTGTGGCGGTCGATCCAACCGCAGATCAACAATGAGGCTAAGAGCCAACTGGAGAAATTGTGTATAACGGTGTGGACGCGAGTAATAATGCGACCTGTCAGATAATGTCAGACGCATCTCCCCCACAAATTAAATCTCTTGGTCAAGTGGAGACTCACCAGGCGAGAAAGACTAGTAACCCTTGCAGCAAGTCAAAAGAGACTTTGCCGTTTAATAGCATGCGTGAAGCAATGAACTTCTTGATTTCTTCCCCTAGCGCCCGTTGTAAGGGCATGTTATCATATGCAGCTGACGCAAGGATTGTCAGGCATAGGAATGGCTTTTCTTGGTGGAGTTGCATGATAGATATTGAAGGGGCCACCACGACGAATGGAAAGTTCGGGGTCATTTTGGTCTTGAAATTTTGTAGATAGCTCTCGGCTGTCTCTATTGTCAAGATACCTCCTCCGATGATGTCTTCAGCTGTAATATTGCCATCTGTTGCTATTGTGCTGAGGATGTGTAAGTTGGTCTCATTCTCTACTACTGGCGCGGTGCGATCGGCCATCAATTCGGTTATCTTTGATTCGAGCGCCTTGATCTTGCTAAAATGAAAAAAAAAGGGAATGAGTGATGCTGTCGTCGATTATCATATAAAAGCTGCTCACCGATCCTTTTGGAAGCCATTGAATCGACGACCGGTTTGGCGAAAGAGACATTCTCGACCCAGGCGGAGACATCTAGCATTGACATATAAGTCTTGGTGTTTTTCTCATAAGATTTCTGCGTCGTACCGGTTACATGCGCCCGTTGCGTTCACAGTGCGGACACATCGCACCTTGGAATCTGCGCAGCTCTGGCAGGTTTTGGACATTGGAGGCATGGCTTATGGCCTCCACTTTGTGAGACCGAGCGTAGTTATAGAGACAATTCTTGAGAGTTCATGCTTATCTTAGACTCAAGTGCGAATCTCTGATGGGGCCGCGTCGGGCAGGTTGATCAGGCGGATCGTTTTCGGCAGGTAGCATTTATTCTCCTGCTTCAATTGATACTCGTAGCTTTGTTTTGGTTTTGGCCCCCAATTTTTGTATTCAGCTGCCTGCTTAGCCTGGGGCTGAGCTGTGCTGATTAATTATCTGAGAATTTGACAGTGTGAACAAATTGCATACCCCTTTAAGAAAACGATGATGATATTCAGAAAGATGAACGTTTAGATAATCCACATTTAATCATAACTAATTAAACTTAGATTAATATCAAAGTCGACCCGGGGAAATGCCAAGACTCCACGGCGGAAAATGACTGGCAGCCCTTGGCGTCAAACCCTTGGCTGGCGGTGGAAGAAGCGGAATTGAAAGGTGTCTCTAGGGATCTGCCTGTGAGATTTGGCTATGACGAAGAATCATCATTTAAGGTAAATCATGGAACAGAAAATTTTGTTTCCAGTTTAGAGCTAGGATGAACTTCATATCCTGGTGCTTGTCATCATTCCTTTGAACGGCTATTCTTGAAATCTCCAAGGTCCCTGGGTAGCAAAACACAACGAGAAGTACATAAAGAGGAAGTGCCCACACACGTTAGCCTCGAAGCATTCAAGCATCCAAATAACAACTCATTGATCAAGAATGTCCAGAATACCATGTGCTCGAGACCGTAGAACTATGGTTTAGGTCTAGGAAATGCTGCCTTCTTGAACCCTATCCACTTTGACTCTGGGACTCACACAAAGCACCTGATCTGCTCACCTACCTCAAATTGTTCACCTCCACAGTGAAAACAATTTGTTTCAAAAAAGAAAAGCAGGGCTCAAATTCAATTCTCTTACCTTGTGCACGTTACGCACAGCATTCAATTTTTCACATGATAAGTCATTGAAGAGGTTCAAATGACTAAACCTCATGCATTAGTCGAAAAGCAACTTTAATGTTATTTGATCACCCACATGAAGCTAAACCAATTAGAGATTGGATGTCCAGCTCAGTGTATATCCCTTATCATCGGTACTAGAAAGTCAACATTCCAAACGCTTTGCTGCCACATCAAAATCAAGCCTCGTAGAACCATGCAGTGACCCCCACAATAGCATGTTGGCATTCAGAGATCGTCATCCAACGGTCGAATCTCTTGGCCATATGGTCCCGCGCTTGTCAAAGAAAGACTCCGAGATCCCCCTATAAACGGTGCCATTGGCTGGGTTCAACAAGAAAGCAGGATTGTAATTTGATCAACCGGTCCAGACCAGAACAGCATGGTGAATTTGATTGGGATTGACAGTTGATCAGCTTAGCCGTCCCGTGGACAATTTTAGGGCTAATGACTTCCCCTGTGCAGTAACTCAATTTATGTGGAGTCGCTCCTTTTGCTTGCTCTGCCGGGAGTTGCCCGTGGTTATGACTGCAATCCGCTCCATTAAGTGGTTTTTCTCTCTCCGTTTGTCGCGACAGTCAAGGTAGTCCAATTTTGTGTTTCCCACAATTACAGTCCAGTTTTCGGGTTTGTGATGTCATGTGATTTGAAACAATTGATCTCAACTCCTATCATGTCTCTCCTTGCCTCTTTCTTCAACTCCAGGACCACACCGTTGAAAGAGTTCGCTAGATAACACGCCGTGGGTCCTCATTTACACCAAGCTTATTGGCTTCTCTCCACTTGCCAAGCAGGAACCATCGGGGTATAATTCTCTATCATTGGCTGCAATCTGGCGCCGCCCCTGACGCTAAACACCTAGCGGCCCCATATGGCTGACCACTAGTGGAGTTTGCTCAGGGGCACAGCACTTTGGGGGTCCAAGGCACCGCGCATGAGTCCTGTTTGGGGCAAGCAATTATGGGCAATTATGGGTTCAATCCGCAAGTTCGCGACACCAGGGCCACTCAGGGTCTGTTCCGTCCAAAGTGAAGAAGTTAGCTTTCTGACTGTACCGGAAATGCGTGCATATCATTCCAGATCTATCACTCTTTGAGGTTAGCACCGTCACTCATGGTCTTGGTCGTCTGAGTAGCCGGCCGGGGTCCTTTTCCAAGCTTGCACAGGCCGTGTCCCTTTTCTTGGTGCTCCTCCCCCATACACTTTCCTTTCCCTTGACCATCATCTCTGCGAGCATTGTTGTCCCTTGGCCCGTCGGCCGTATATTCTGTCACTCGTTTGACTTAGCCATTCGCTTTATACACTCTTTTATTTGATCGATTCAAATCCAGTCTTTCCCCCTGACACAATGAAGTTCGAGGTCACATCTTCCCGCGCCGCCGCGCTCATCGCTCTCATCGCGAGCGCTGAAGCTGCCAAACATGGCCATGGTCACAGCCATGCCCATAGCCGTGATGTTACCCTGGAAAAGAAGAGCGGAAAGTGTCAGTTTCCCACTGATGCTGGCCTGATTTCTGTCACCCCGAATGAGCAGAATGCCGGTTGGGCTATGAGCCCTAACCAACCCTGCAAGCCTGGAAACTACTGCCCCTATGCCTGCCCCCCTGGTCAGGTTTCTATGCAGTGGGATCCCAAGGCTACCTCCTACTCCTACCCCATGTCAATGGTAAATATCAATTGCTGCCTCGGTAATGAAGCCATAGCTAACCGGACTTAGAATGGTGGTCTGTACTGTGACGAGAGCGGAGAGATTCAGAAGCCATTCCCTGAGCGTGACTACTGTGAGGATTCCAAGGGAGCTGTGAAAGCTCACAACAAGGCTGGCAAGGCCGTGTCTTTCTGTCAGACTGTGTTGCCCGGAAACGAAGCCATGCTTATCCCGACCATGGTTGAAGAGCTCGAAGATCTGGCTGTGCCTGGCATGTCCTACTGGTGCTCTACTGCTGCCCAATACTATATCAACGCCCCCGGTGTCTCTGCCGAGGAGGGTTGCATCTGGGGTACTTCCGCGAACCCCGTCGGCAACTGGTCTCCGTATACCGCTGGTGCCAACACTGATGCCTCCGGTAACACTTACTTGAAGATCGGCTGGAACCCCATTTATCTGGAGCCCACTACTCCCTTCCGCGACGTCAAGCCTGACTTCGGTATCGAGATTGTGTGCGAGGGTGATGGTTGCAACGGCCTGCCCTGCAAGATCGACCCCGCTGTCAACTCCGTCAATGAGATGATCGGTACTCCCTTCACCGGCGCCGGCGGCGCTACCGGCTGTGTTGTTACCGTCCCCAAGGGCGAGACCGCCCACATCGTCGTCTTCGAGAAGGAGGGTAGCGGTAGCAGCGCTAGCACTGAGTCCGAAACCATCTCGGTTCCCACCAGCACCGCCACTCCTACTAGCACCAGCACTTCTACCCCTACTCCCACCCCGACTAGCACCAGCACCAGCATCAGCACCAGCTCCTCGACCGAGACTCCTACCAGCACTCCTACCCCCACCTCTACCCCTACTCCCACTCCCTCGTCGACCGAGACTCCGACCTCCACCCCCACTTCTAGCTCCACATCAACCGTCAGTGCTAGCTCCACAATGACCCCCATGTCTAGCGCCGCCTCCAGCACTAGCCTGCCTAAGTCGACCGGCTCTCTGAGCTACACCTACCAGCCCCACGTTCTCACTGGCTCTGCTGAAATTGCCATGGCCTCCTCGACCACCGCTGCCGCCGCTGCATCCTCTTCCGCTGGTGCCAATGGTGCCGCCAGTGCTGCTGTCTCGGTTCTGACCCTGGCCTTTGGTACTGTCGCTGCCTTGGCCGTGAACTTCTAAATCAGCCTCAACTGGCTGCTTTAGTTGCATTTGCTGTACATGATCACCAATCCGTGTACAAGAGTGTGTACAGAAAACACCCCAGGGCATCCTTTCAGCAATTTTGTCTGCTGCGGTGATCAGCCCGGTCACTACATCGGCATTTTCTTCATTTCTCATCACATTTTTTTTTAATTTCGCTTCTACATAATCCTCCCCCTTTTACGGTTCTTTACATCCCCTGGATGCCCTTTCTTGACGACGCTCAACGTTGGCCTTTTTTACTTCCCGCTTCATGACTTATATATCCCTTGGCTCTCCAGCACTGTTATTATTTTCTTTCCTCTTGGATATCCCTTTTTCTGCTTCTGATATGCATTGGGGTTTTGTTTTCACAGTTGGTGGCCTGTCTCGGTCAAGCTGGTGGATAATGTTTGTTGAATATAAGAAAAAACAGCTTCTTTTCCCCGTGAAACCTTGTGATTTTCGCTGCTAGGACTTGGATTCTAAATCCTTGTATATTATACATCGCTCTTTCACTGATTACCTTCTCTTCTACTTGGGCCAGCAGTTCGCTGCCTCTAATTGAACAATCAATCAAATCTTGTCCTTCGAATGGTTTATTAAATAAAGCATTTACAGTGACCGTGGACTATTCTGTACATTTTTAACATTTTATATCCTAATTCTGCCTATGCCTTAACATCATGCCTAGTGCGTTCGGCAAAGTATATACGAGTCAATATCACGATAAGAAGGAAGGCAAAGAAAGACTTGAAATAGAAAAGATAGAATGGCCGGGAATGTCAAAGAAATGTTCGTTTGAGACTTTTTTTCCAGGCCAATGATTGTTTCATTCATTATGAGTATAGGATCGAGTCTCAACAGCATTGATTTTGCGTCGTGATCCTGAGATCAACTCAGGGGTATAGGAAATAAGCGAAACGTTGTGATCTTGACCGCGCACCATGATCCTGACTAGATAGCATGATCTTGATTGGACATTATCATCATTATGACTATAGTAAAAGTCATGCTTCTGACTGTTATATGCATGATATAATGCGCTAGGCGTGAGGCTGATGCATGAGCCTCGTTAAAGTGTACAGTACAGTAGAGCGACAGTAATAACATACTGTTTATGTATAATGTTAATTCTCGGAGCTAGCTAACCAACTAGCCATCTTGTATACAATCCATAAAGCCATAAGATAACGCCCAGATCAATGCAAAATTCCCCCAAAGTAGTGCATCATATTTCCGTTCCCAGTCAAATCCCAAATTACCAATTCATCTGATCAATCGGAATAATCATTTCAGGCCTCCTAGCCTCAACAGCCAAAGCATTCAAATTACGCTGTCGGGACTCG
This sequence comes from Penicillium nucicola, assembly GCF_028828085.1. Taxonomy (NCBI): domain Eukaryota; kingdom Fungi; phylum Ascomycota; class Eurotiomycetes; order Eurotiales; family Aspergillaceae; genus Penicillium; species Penicillium nucicola. Next base: position 3,539,690 of record NW_026643127.1, read on the forward strand.
CGCATGTATTTCTTTTGCTCAAAGGGTACATCTTTGAATGCATTGGTATCATCTAGTCCGTGGTACATAGTCCACACGCTGAAGCCGATGAGACCACCCACGATGCAGCCGATGATAATGAGGAACACCCAGAGGGGGTACTTGGAGGGATCGCTGAGAGAGCCACGCTTTAGGAGTGATGTTGTAACGTCTAACGTGGTTGCTGATGTGGTATCCATTGTTGGTGGGATAGCAGGCATATTGGTGGTTTGAGGAGATAGAGATAGATCTGTAGAAGATAGGCTTTTGTTAGTGATTGCCCAGAGCAAAGAAGTAGTGTAAGACTGGAATAGAGAGATATGCAGGTCCAGTTATGGATCCAGTATCAAAGTCTTTTCTTACCTCGGATATAGATGAATGCCAAAAAAGAAAGAAAAGAAGCCAAGGCGATTGGTAAAGACAGTGATGATATACAACAGACCATGAAAGAGCGAACCCAGCCCTCTAAATAGAGGGACAGAAGAAGGATAAGACACCCGCTACATATTCCCCTACAACAACCACAGATACTGAAACGCATCGCAAATACTAAAATGAACCATACAGTTGACTTTATTCCCAAATAGGCATGGCGGCACCGAAATCTCACGCCTATGATATCATAAACCGAGCAGACCAATGAGAATGCGCAATTGACAGTGGGTCGGCCGCTTAGGGTTGACCTAAATGTTCTAAATATACTAATGTGACTGCTGAGTCTCAATTTCTTTTCTGTTTGGACCACTCTTCGGCTCAAGTGCCAGATCTGGTGGGATACATGAACTGCTTCCTTATTGGTCTGCTCGGGTTCTTTTGGTTCTCATTGGATGTGTGTTTTTTTGCTCTGGGTCTTGGGCCCTTGTTGTAGACACTAAATCTAGGATTGATCCGTGCATGTCAGCTTATTCGCTCGGCTTTGTTTTTGTCTCATCTGACTCGGGGTTTGTATGGTCTTGAATCAATGGTACTCGTCTTCTTCATGCCGAGATGACCCACTGCCGCCGTTTGGGACCTCGCTACCATGAACGTTTTGGTGTGCTCTGCAGTAGGACTCAGGGCTGCAAGTCTCGCCATTGAATGCTCATTTGTCGGACTTATATGCTTACTGCATTAAATTTACTGCCAGTGAGAATAGATTCTACAGTGGAAGACTCAACCCACAGATCAGTCGGTATCTCCAAGCTGAGATTGACAGACCTGCGGATTTAGCTTCTCAATTTATGAAATTGAGATAATTTACTTGTATATAAAATCATGTAAACATGGCTTGGATGGGATCTAGAACCTCTGTTAATGGTCTGACCATTTCTGGATTCGGTATACACCAAGAAGCTACCTGTTGCAAGCATGCCGTAACTACTTATATGAAATAGGCACAGGAAATATTGTACGGAGATTGTCTTTTATAAACTAACTACTTATATATTATTCCTACACAGTACAGATGGCCACTGGTATACAAGGGACACCCACGAGAGGAGAGAGGAACGTATAAATACACAGAGAGAAGGAGAAGAGGCGAGGAGGGAGAGAGAGGAGGGAGAGAGAGGAGGGAGAGAGAGGAAGATATCCGAGTAGACTGAACAGTCAGCCTCCTCTGGACCGAGACAGGGCAAACAAAGGGCCTGAACTCCGAGGCAAGCACGGCACTGAAGAGGCAGGAACACACGTGGCCACGACAAACCAGGCAAATACCTTAAATCCTTATCAATCACTTGGACGCGTCTTCCAAGTCCCAACACGCGTGTCTTAGTCAAAACCTTATTTTCTCCCACCAAGAAATGAGAAAACGTCGCGAAATTGACACGTCCACCCAAACGGGCAGTCCAGGGGGGCAAACAACTCCACTGATTTAGCATCTAATCCATCTTTTTGATCTAATCTCAATCTACCTTTCTTGAACTTGCCATAGCCCTTCCTCCTAGCTCCTGACTGAGACTGGAACACCCCTCACAACCCATACGGTTAACCCAGCCCAGATTCGATATCCTCTTCTCGTCCTTCCCCAAACAGTCCCAACTTCATCAGAGAGGATACTCGCTTTCCACAACCACTTACTGATTGAAGTCCTCCTGCTAGCTTCCCAACCCATGTCTACCGCTGCTGCGAAAAACGAACGTCTGCCTTGGATGGTACAGTCTGCCACAACTCCTTTAACGCCTCTAGCATGCATGACTGACAAATTTGACCCCCAATTACCAGCAATAGAATTAACATACACTCGAATTAGTAAAATGGGCAAAATGGGCAAAATGGGCAAAAATAGGCAAAAATGAGCGAATACGGATCAGAGGTCAAAACAATGCATAATCGGTATACTTGCTGGAATATTTTCATGACGAGATTATCAATACCTCACCAGGGCCCTGGATACGCCACTACCAGCCTTTTTCTACTCTTCCTTTGACAAAACACATTATATTTGATACAGAAAATGGCAAATTAGAAAAAGAGGATGACATGTCGTCCTCTATACACCTAAGCCTTTCCTGTTCCGGAAGTTGACGGGAGTGGGGCTCTGGCTTGCCACCATTCAGCATCAAAGCCAACTTCGTTGTAAGTCTAATTGGACGCCCTTTTGGGAACTTGATAGAGGTGGAGAAAGAATCTCTGTCAAAAGAATATAAAAGCAGAGATTTAAAACTTCTTCACCCTTCTCGATATCTCCCCAAGACAGACAAAATGGCACCGATGCATAACAGCCACCCTTCAACCAGAGCATTGCATGCAGACGATGCCTTGAATCTAGTAACAGATGTTGCACCTCCGATCCATCTGTCAACAATCTTCAGATATCCCAATGACCCAGACCAATTCATTCCCTCCGAAGACCCAGTGGTACGCATCAAAGACATCACCATCAACCAGTCAACCCAAATGAAACTGACAATCTCAGGACGAATTCAACGGCAAAAACTTCGTCTATTCCCGCGAATTTGCCCCTAACTCAACCCGCTTCGAAGCGATCCTTACATCGCTATTAGGAGGTCAAGCAATAAGCTACTCGACAGGTCTAGCAGCCCTCCACGCAGCTCTGACCCTCCTAAACCCACGCCGGATCTCAGTGGGTGATGGTTACCACGGCAGCCATGAAGTGATATCTGTGATATCCCGTCTATCAGGACTCCAGAAGCTCCCACTGGATTGCTCCGCCGAGGATCTCTCCGCCGGCGACGTCATCCTCCTCGAGACGCCGGTGAACCCGCTCGGCACGGCGTTCAGTATCGAAGCCTATGCACAGAAAGCGCATGGTCGTGGCGCGTTCCTCGTTGTTGATAGTACTTTTGCCCCGCCTGGTTTGCAGGATCCGTTCCTTTGGGGCGCGGATGTTGTTATGCATTCTGGGTCGAAGTATTTTGGAGGCCATAGTGATTTGCTTTGTGGGGTTCTTGCTGTTAGGCGGGGTGATTGGGCGAAGAGGTTGTTTGAGGATCGTATTGCGCTGGGCTCGGTTATGGGGAGTATGGAGAGTTGGCTTGGGACGAGAAGTTTGAGGACGTTGGAGGTGCGTGTGCAGCGGGCGAGTGCTAATTCTGCGAAGTTGATTTCGTGGATGAATGGTGCTATGTCGATGCAGTCTCCCGCTGAAGGTAGTGAGGAGGCGGTTGTTCAGTCGGTTGTCAAGACGGTTTATCACGCTAGTTTGCAGGATGGAGAGTGGTTGCAGAGGCAGATGCCTAATGGGTTCGGACCTGTGTTCTCGATTGTTTTGCATCGGGAGGAGTTTGCGAAGGTTTTGCCGACTAGGCTGTGTTTCTTTCAGCATGCTACTAGTCTGGGGGGTGTTGAGTCTTTGATTGAGTGGAGGGCTTTGTCGGATTCAAAGGTTGATCGGAAGTTATTGAGGATCAGTGTTGGCTTGGAGAACTGGGAGGACTTGAAGGAGGATTTGCTGAAAGCATTCAAGTCGCTTTTGACATGATTATGCCATTGGCATGTTTACAAAGTTATATCAGAAGCCAGTCCCGACCTAACCGTCCAATGTCGAAGATCCACCGCGAAGAAACCTCCAATTTATCCTCTTGCTGCCAGTAATCCCGTAAGATATTCGCCGCATTAACGACATTCAAACAACTAGTCGCCACCCAAAACTTCTCTAAACATTCAACAAGGAAATCCCTTTGTGCTTGAGTGCGACATTCCAGACCCGCGACGAAGATAGCCCATAGAATACACTTGAAGAGGGCCTCGTCCTCTTTCAATGCATCAATAAGACCCAATAGCTCCGACAACAAGTCATCTTGTAAGGTGACATCGTCTGTGAGGGCATCCAGGACTCGTCTACCATATATCGAAGCCCCGATCTTGTATGCTTGCGATAGGGTGCAGAGGTTGCTTATTTTGTTTGGGGTTGATTGGCTGGAAGTTTGAAGGCTTGAGACCCAAGCGTAACAGTCAAAATTCTGGATAAGAGACAGCATGGCTGTTGTATCTTGAATATGTGTTTGGATGGCGGCTTGATCGAGCTTCGATGCTGCGATAGTATCTCGTTCATTCGAGAGGAATTGTATCGCTTTCAACAAGTATTCCGGGCACCCAAGAAAAGATTTCTCGATGGCTTCTTGGGACTGGGCGTCTTCTTCGTCAGCGGAAATGAATTCGGATAGTAGCTTGGGTCGTAGGAAGGTTGCTCCCAGAGTCTCAATCCTGTATTCAGTCAGTCACACTTCAGCCAGCAGTGAACATCAAGTATGAAGGAAACCCCACAGGTGTATTTGCTTAGCAATAAAACCTCGAATCTCTTGAATGGTCTGACCAGGCCCATCGTTGATACCAGTGTCCCCCATCAATCGCCGAGAAGAAATCAAGCTCTTAGCACCCTCGAGATGAAAGTTCCAGCCATCACTCCCAGACTCCAAAAGATCCAAAAATATGAGCAGAAAGATACTAGCAACAGTAGTATCCTTTTTGGATGAGTCTGAATTTGCATTGCCTAGGGCCCGGGATAGAGCTTCCATAGCTTGATGCTTGAAAAGCAGTGCGTCTCGATTAGCATTGATGAGATCAGGAGAGGTCGGCGCTTGAAGTTGATGAAACGGCTGCCCTGAGTTGACGTGGTGCCGCGCCGCCAGAGCAAGAATGGCCTTTTGTAAGATTGGCTCTTTCATTCCGTAAGGGATCAGACTCCGGAGTGGGTTTTTGTCGCTGTCGTAGACAATGAATAACTTGCATATTCGTTCGTTATCTGACATCTTGTCAGTATGCTTGTTCTCTTGCGCTTCGCATCTAGACTCACAATAATCTATGTAATACTTTGAAACGTGATCTAAGTGCGATGTAGATGGGTCTTGTAATGCACTATGCAGGGTTTCGCCACTGACCGGCGTGCGAGGTTTCTTGACTGGTGACCGTACAGGCTTCAAAGCAGAAGACGAGTCTCCTGCTTTACCCTCAAATGAGCGGCCTTGCATCTTGCCGCGAATTGCCACACCTTTCACCCATCTGAACGGGCGTTTATCGAAGCATTCTAGTCCCGCTTTCTCGCACTTGGCGCATGGTGTGCCGGACTGGTCGCATTGAATGCGCCGGTTGCGACATGTCCAGCATGGGTCGCATACCTCCATTTGGATGTGACATGAGGGAGAAGCGCATACGAGTTGCCCAAGTGTGGTTGGAGCTGGAGATAACGGGTTGCTGACTGAGCGGGCGGGGCAATTCATATTTACTTATGAAGGCCAGCATGAAGGCCAACATCCTTTACCGGACATTTCGATCGCTTGATGGGTTGGAATAATAAGACAATGACAGTTGACTTGAAGATCAGGTGGGCTGCGAAAGTAACAAGACCACTTCCATTGGCTGTAGTTGAGTGCAGATACCGATACAATAACCAATCTCACAAGTGAAGAGTACAATCCAGAGAAGCAAAGGGGAAAAAGCGAGATTCGACTTGGACTTGGCTGTATAAAAGAGAGTGGGTAACGTTAACCCCAACCTTGGAGACTCTCCCCGCTTGACTTCCCTCTTCAACACACACCATGCCTCCCTCAGCGCAAACGGTAAGCTCTTCAGCTCTGAATACTCTGACTCTGTCTTGCCTTGCATCTGCCCTCTCTGATCTCGATGATACTTCCCAAACCTCGCTGCCTAAAGCTTCAAGACTACCCCGCATCACCGCATCACCGCATCACCATAACATGTCCTCACCTTGCACCCAAACATACCAGAAACACAATTAATATGGAACAGACTAGATTAGTATCCACCCTCCGTCTCCTCATCCCCCGCCTCCGCCTTGTTCAAAAGAAAGACACGGCCTCATCAGTCGTCCAACGTCGCGAACTCTCCCAACTCCTCAGCGAAGGCCGTGAAGCCTCCGCGCGCATCCGCGTCGAGAATGTCATCGCAACAGACGTCGCCGTGGAGGTAATGGAGATGGTCGAGCTATACTGCGAGCTCCTGCTGGCACGCGCGAACGTCCTCGACCAGCTAGCCTTCGGCGACCAAGGCAACCGCTCCCGCATCCGCGCGAAAGAGCTGCTCAAGCAGCGCACTCAGGCTCAGACCGGTACCGCGCCGGCGGCTAAGAGCGAGAGCTCTGGCTCGCGCTTTGGATTTGGATGGTTGGGCGGTGGTGCTCAGAAGAAGGAGGCTGAGCGGTCGGGCACGCCGATCACGGCGGCAGGGGCTGCAGAAGACTCTGGTGATGCTTCTGCCACGGATGAGGAGATTCCTTATATGGACACTGCACTTGATGAGGCCGCTGTTGTCATCTTTTATGCTTGGCATCGGTTCCCTCATGAGTTGCGTGAGCTTACTATGCTTCGCACCATGTTGGGTGAGCGTTACGGAAAAGAATTCATGACTCTGGCGCAGGATAACAAGATTGATACCGTCAAGGTACCTGATCGCCTACTTAAGGGATTGCGTGTTCGTCCGCCTGGTCAGGAGCTTGTTGAGCTTTATTTGAGAGAGATTGCAAAGGCATATGGGGTTGAATGGGGTGGTAATGAGCTTGGGGACGCGCCGGAGTTTGTGGACGATGTTAGGGGAGACGACGGCGATGAAATCGAAATCCCGCAAACTTCCAGCAAGCAGGATGACTCAAGGCCAAATTCTGAAACGAGACGAGCTTCTGATGCTAGTGAATTGACCAAAGCTACACCCCCGCGTGGGCTTGCTGCAGGTCGGAGTCCTGTTAGTGTTGCGCCGCCGGCTCCCAGAACGGACAACCCCAATCCTCGAGTCAAAGTACCCGGGACAGAAGGGAAAGATTCAGGCGTCTCGAAAGAAGGCAATGGGGCTGCCTCCAAGAGCAAGAGTAACAACGGGATACCAGAGCTCGATGAATTGACTCGGAGATTTGCTGATTTGAAACGACGGCCTTGAGTTGGGTCTGTCAATTAAGCTATTCCATGAATAGTGGGCTTGACACAAAGATCGTCTGGCTGTTGCGGCTATTGTCAAATCCTCTTCAGGGGGAATTTGTGATCTGGATTGAATTGGTCACTGCTCGCATGATAGATCACATTTATGAATTGACGGTTCAAATTTATCTGTTGCTAATTGTAAACTGGCCTGATTCTCCGTACCACTCTGTATATAGTACTGTATGAACGAACACCTGGCTAGTAAAGCAACTGTAAGCGTCGGGTGATGCACCTTGCTATGCAGCCAACCTATAGATCGAGATATAGCGATCAACTCCCGATTACCCCAAAGCAAGATCTAAGTTACCCCAAATGAGGAACTTGCAGACAAGGTATATGCACCAAGTCCCCACGTGATGGAAGCAGTCGCTTGCATACTGTAGACTCTAATAATAAAACCTTGACAAGGAAAAAAAAACCCCCCTACCAAAGTGTCAAAACGCCGAACGGGGACCGTTGAAACGGGAACGGGAAACCCCAGCAAAAACGATCGATCACCGCCCTCCACAATATGAACCGACACCTCAACTTACCAAGACGCGACCTAACTTAGGCACTCTGCCACGCGCAAGCCATTCCAACCCCCCAAGATCTCACCAAAAAAAAGTCCGCAGGAGAGAGAGAGAGCAAACCCACCATGCCAGTATACATGCTCCACGGCTTCCGCTGGCCACGCGCAGGCTTCACTGGAATACGAGTCTACATCGTCCTCCACAACCTAGAAGAAGCAGCCGCAGAATACATCCAACAACCCCTTACAACATCTCTCATCGTGGAATCTTTCAACAAAACGAACCCAGATATCCTGCCCCGCCTGCCCGAGCTGCAATTTATCGAGCAGTACGATCCAGCCGACGAGACAAGCGGGACTGTCAGTCAAGATTATGCGTATGTCGGTGCGCGCGTGCTGACGATTCCCGACGGCGGGGATGGAGCCACTTCGACCGGTGGACAGAATATCGAGGATGTTGTCGAGCAGGGGTCTGGTCTTACGGATGAGGAGACTGCTGCGCTGGAGACCTTGAGGGATCGGCTTGCGCCTGGTGAGAAGATTGGGTGGTATTTGGTTTACAACGGGGATCCGGAGAGGTGGTTTCCGGAGTCGGAGAGTGAAGATGAGGATTATGAGGACGAGGATGAGGATGATGAAGGAGATGGGCGTGGCAACGGGAATGGGAACGGGCATGGGCATGGGGAGAATCCCACGGAGCCTTCTAGTCCGCAGAGTGTGACGGTATGTTGAAATCCGAGTCTGGATTGATTTTTGTTGTCTATGCGTGGGCATGTCTGGAATGTGTGTTCTCGTGCTAACGTTGTCTATAGGCTCGATTGACGAGATTCTTCAACCGAATGAGCTCTGGGTAGTGAGTGCGCCTTTTGAGCCTCGGGGAACACCACTAAATCATCTCTCATCCATCCTCATGCCTACCTGCAAGGCTGTGCCTCGGGATTGGAGCTTAACGAATTCTACGCCTTATGTCTGATACTCTTATCTTGTGAAAATACTGTATTAGCCACTTTCTATTCCATATATTTGAACCTGTCCATCCAATTGAATAACAAATCCACATGTTAAATAAATCAGCGAATTCCGACTCTCCACTTCCTTAGTAGAGTGCTCGAGGATAAGATCAAATCTGTAGGCGGTGAAGAATGGCAATATGGGGTTGAGGGGAGCTTCGATAACGGGAGCAGCGGAGAAACCACCAAAGCTTGTCGCAGCACTCTCCCCGAGTGGTTTTACGAATGCAGACCAGGTAACACCCTGGCTTAACACCAAAATGGTTCTCTCATTTATCCTGGTTCAGAATCGCCAGTGAGTGGCTGTCCCGCAGGTCTCATTTTAATGATTCAATGTGCTGATGATGGTATAGGGGGAAAACGCGCCTGGCGAAGTGGTATGCCCCATACAGTGTGAGTGATGCCAGAACATAACAGCAATTGAGAGAGAAAGTGAACTTGGCTAATACTCGTTGCAGGATGAGGAGAAAGTCAAGTTGAAAGGCGAGGTTCGTTCCGTCCATCACCATCACCATCACCACCACCACCACCCGCATTGCGCATCGCAGTCTGTTGGGCCTTTCAGCTAAACAACACTCATCACCATTAGGTTCATCGCCTTGTCGCCCCCCGAGACCAGAAGTATCAGTCGAATTTCGTCGAATTCCGACGAAGTACAAAGGTTGTCTACCGCCGATATGCTGGATTGTTCTTCTGTGTCTGTGTCGATGCCAATGACAATGAACTCGCCTATCTCGAGGCTATCCATTTCTTTGTCGAAGTGCTAGATCAATTCTTTGGCAATGTCTGCGAGCTGGATTTGGTGTTCAATTTCTACAAGGTGTGTGTGAAGATGGCGTGTCGAATGTGGAGTGCAGGGAGCCGAGCTAATTTCGTTGACAGGTCTACGCTATCCTGGACGAAGTCTTTCTCGCAGGCGAGATCGAAGAAACGAGCAAGCAGGTCGTGCTTACGAGGCTGGAGCATCTTGATAAATTGGAGTAGTGAACGGGGACTGTGGCCGACATCGAGATCACTCGGACTCGAATTGGCTTGATGGCACCAACAACACTACAGGCTGCGGTTGACAGCACCGTCATTTGCATGGAGTTTCAGGGGTATTGTGGCTTTCACTGGACAACATTATTACTCGAGTTCATATTCACGTTCACTTTCACCAAGGGTTAGTTCAGGGGATATGGGATATCGAAATCAAACATCACATCGTCATTCCGCCACTTTGGCCCCAATGTCGAAATCACGGACCAATCTATAGCTCATTCTATGGTCATGCCAAGCTTTCCACTCGTATTCTCTCTCTGTCTTTTCTCGTCGGGATATGTCCTGTGTTGACCCCCCCTCAGACGCAACTTCAACTGCCGATAAACACTGCCGTTGCATGGCGAAGATCCCCATGGACCAAGCAGCGTTTAAGCTTAGATTAGATGTAATGTTTATCATATGGAGTTCGGCTGAGGCTCTTCCTAATCGGTTAAGGCTTGGTGAGGTGATCGTTGACATCGATTGCGACGATGGTGGTGTGCTACTATGAGGTCTTGGCACTGGACATTTAACCTGTGCCCCTGCCACCCTGGAGGGTTTCCCTTTGCTTGGCCATTTTTTTCACCCTACTGCTTAATGCGCTCATGATTTCTATGATATACTCAGCATGAATCAATGCATCAAGTGATGCTGAACGTTACTGTACATGTCCCCGTACATGTACAGTACCATGAATGACTCTGTTACTGACTGTATTCGGACCAGCGCCATCCGATATAGTCTTATCACAACACAGCCTACGAACATCAACTCACGCCAAACCTTCGGTCCGTCAGAACTTGTTCGAGAATAACGACCCTGGCATAGATCATCCGGCCCACGAGCAGCCATCCCCGAATGGAAAAATCTCTCACACGGGACGATCATTCAGCTCACCGTACTGTGTACATGGGTATTGGACCAGCACAATCTAACGCTGACCATTGAGGATCACTGAGCACCACTGGACACCGACAAGGATACTGTACAGTACATGTCCCAGGACTAAAAAAGCAGACACAATTTCCGACACCAGTCAACGTCTGCCACTCAACCCTCTTGAAACATGGGGGTTCCCCTCGAGACGACACATCCGCATGCGTGCAAGTCTTGCCCGAGATAGGTGGTGCGCGGCCGATCCAGGAGAGGCGGACTCCATTTGCACCGCAGCATCGGTGTCTTTTACCTTTTTTCCAGTGTTGATCCGTTGTATATTGGATGCGGCTTGGCAAGGTGGAGCCCGCCTGGAAATTGTTACTGAGTCTCGACCATGTTATCGACGCCACTTGCCGAGCCACGCCCAAGTTCCCAGGTTTCCAAGTCTCCGAGCCCCTGAGCAATCTGGTTGCAGTGGAGCTCGGCAGATTGGTTTCTCTGTCTTAGATGTATACTTTGGGTGTGTGCTTTGATTGACGATATGTGTATGTGCCGATGTGCAGATGTGCATATAGAGGTGTATGGCAACTGATACTTCTGAATGTGATGCAACACCTTCAATGTCCAGTGCAATCAAAGTGGCACAGTTCCACAGTGTATACGCGTTGCCCTTAAGCCCTGCGCCAATGAGGATTGGCTCATGCACGGATCGTCAAAGGCAGTTCCGGAGGCCAACGGCAGAACGTCTTCGTATACGTGGATCACAGGCTTGGCAGGGCGGTATTGTTCATTACATACCAACTCCACATTCCCCTGACAATCCTGGACATCCCTGTGCGTCAGCCTGTGACGTCGCTTCTTACAATACGTGCATTACGTGGGGAGTGTTCGGAGTAAGAGACGCCACTTTTGACAGAACATCAACATGCTGAATGTGGATATCTTTTATTTCTTTATTTCTTTTTTTTCGATTCTGTTGATGATTTTCCCCCTTATCTATCTTTCTTAAAGACCCCCTTCCTTCTAGACTTTTCCAGTCTGTCCCTTCTTTATCTTTCTGCTCTTGCTTCTCCATACTTCGATATATTGCAATTGAGCTATTCACCATGTCTCTCGCGCTCTCCGATAACTTGGCTCCTCAGCCTATGACTGATGTCTTTACCGATGACACAAACATTGATCGCCGGAAGTGCCACCGTACAGTGCCCATGAAGGTGCTAGCTCTGGGTGTTGGCCGAACTGGAACTGCCTGTGAGTATGAGCATCAGTACCAGTACCAGTATTCATCTGGTATTGGTATACATCCGGGAACCAGACTGACTCCGATACAGCTCTGCGCAAAGCCTTCGAACGTCTGGGCTATGGCAAGTGCTACCACATGATGTGCGCCAGTGTTGAGAACCCGCCGGATTGCCTCATGTGGCACGATGCCCTGAACGCAAAGTACAAGGGTGAAGGCGAGTTCGGCCGCAAGGAATGGGACCAGCTGCTGGGTGACTGCCAGGCCGTCTGTGACTGGCCTGCCTGCGCCTTTGCAAAGGAGCTCATTGAGGCATACCCTAATGCCAAGGTCATCCTGACCACCCGCGACGTTGACCCATGGCACGCGTATGTTCCCCTATACACCTTTCAACCCGAGCCAAGACTGACAATCAAACAGATCCGTTATGAAGACCGTCTACTGGCGTGTCTCAGACCCAGAGCACAAGTTTGTGTCAAACTTCAGCTGGGCCGCAGGAATGTACTACCCCATGCTCAACAAGTTCTTCGAGACTTTCTTCCGCGGCGACTTCCCCGGAAAGGGCAAGCAAGTCTACGAAGACCACGTCGCCGAAGTGCGCAGCATGGTTCCCCCCGAGCGTCTGCTCGAATACAACATTAACGACGGCTGGGCTCCTCTGTGCGAGTTCCTCGAGGAGGAGATGCCCGATACGCCTTTCCCCCGCGGCAACGACATGGCCGATTTCTACAAGCGTTGCAGCACCCGTAACCGTCACCAGATGATGAACGCTGCCTTGCAGGCGGTTACCATTGGTGGTTCATTGCTTGCCGCCGGCTTTGCTGCAACTGTTGCTTTCAAGCGGTTTTCGAGGTAATGCATTTGCATGATCCTTCGTTAGTCGTTACTTGTTTTCTATCTGTGCTGGCTGCTAGTGTGCGCGGGCGTTCGCTGGTTCGTCGGGTTTTATGTGATTTTTGTCTTCTTTTCCAAAAGAGCAGATCACTGTTTATCAACGTCTCTAATACCCACATCTCCGGCATCTCATCTATATTTTTGGAGGGAGAGCACAGGGAGCCAAATTGGTAATTTTTTGGTACATATTGTCTTACTTCACATTTCTTTTTCTTGAACTCTTTGATCTTGCATCCTCTCTACCTGGGCACTGCTCAGGGGTTGCATTCCTCTCCCTACGCTTGACATTGTGGGACAATCCACCCCCGACTTTTGAACTGAGGGATGATCTTTACATTGCTGTTACGCAAGGGGTTGGAGAACCCCTCACCTCTGGACTAAACTGGTTTGAATGGATGTGGCAAGAACTGGGTTTCTTTACCAGGCAAGGCATGGCGCATTGGAGTTAAAATGGCATTTCAAACTAAAATATCACTTGTCTCATAAATGTTTTATAAATCATTCTATTCCCGAACCTTTACAATTGACTGTAGATCTGTGATAGAATTCAATCAGGTTCCACTCAACGTTAGTACGTGGAGTACTGTAAGTAAATAATCGATTTTAGAAAACTTTCATTACATGTCCTTCACTATCCCCGAATCTCAACGGAGCTCGCTACGCGGATTGATTCGTACTCGTACTGTACGAACCAGTGGTTCATTTTATTGGAGGGAGATTCGGGTCTCTTGGCTAATTAGTGTCTTGGCGAGCTCGGATTGAACGTATTACCATACTGTACACTGATACCCTCGCATGTACTGTATGTAACACCGATACTAGAATATGTCCCAGATTTGAGTCTACATTTCTTTCCACTACCCTGTTCTCAATTGATAAAGAGTAAATAAACGTTGCATATCAATACAGCTACACTACTTAATACTGAATACCACGATATGCTACGGGGACTGTATCCAGACTTAAAATAGATTCGCGCTTTGTTCCCTGTGATCATCGGAGATGGCGGCTACGGTCCAGACTGATTTGTGTCTGCTGGATTATGCGCCTTGGTCTATTCTTCATTTTGCTGTGACATACGTACTGTTGTGCATGTGTACATGTACATATGCATGTGTGCGTATGTGATGACGGCTTGGAAGTGGGTGCATACTTGCAATCTAGCCAAGACTTTCATTGCTTGGGTATGTCCAATCGTGTGGACATGTGTTCGCCACGCGTGGTGGAGGGGTGGGATCTTATCTTTTGCGGTTGATTTGCTTGTTTTTCTTTGATTGTTTGGCAATATTATGATTATTGGTAACTAGCTTGTAGATTGATTATCTTACATGCACCTATCCTCTCATCGATTTACATGGAAGGATGCAAGTAAGTAAATACGTATTTGGCCTCGGAAACTATTCTTGGTTTGTTGCTCAACATCCGAAGTAATCCGATAATACATACGCATCAGCTGTAAAGTAATGGCAGCTCAATTGCTCGTCAATAATTGAATATCGGCTCAACCCTTCAATGTAAGACCCATAACGTACACCCTGACAAAACTCACATGCACGCAGACAAAGCCTAAGCCACCAGATCTGTGGCATACGCAAGAGGTGATGCTTCTTCTCAGCCACATGCACGTGGCTAGACTCTATCGGGCGCATTGCAACAGCATCAGTTTCTACATTTAGGGTGCCACTAGACGGAAAAGAAACTTTGCGTCCGTATTGAGTAATTGCTACGGAGGGTATCCGTCTCCATATCCGGTCTTGGCTGACTAGTGGGGTCATCGTTCGTCCGCTAGGTTACGGAACTCTTTATTTGGGAGTGTTTGGGAGTGTTTGGGAGTGTCTGAGGCGTTTGAGGCTGTTGACGGTATGGATCCCGATCTCACGATGGGGTACGTATGCCTCGGAGTTAAGGTGTTCGGGGCTGGTTTAGCGTGTTGGACTAGTTGGACATGACGTGGCCTGTGAGTCGGGACATGGGTTGTATTATGTTTTGGTAATACGCGGATGAACAGAGAGTGGGAGTTGATCGACAGATATTGACGGAAAGAAACAATTGCAGAGCTAAGTTCAGCAGGAGAACTCATAGCACCGAACAAAACAATAGCAGGAACTACCGAGCCCCGCAAGTTAGTTGGACATCTTGGCGTTGACTCGCGTTGGCTGAAGGGCCCCCTGACTAAGCACTTTCCATCAGCTTTAAACTGCTATCGGCCAATCAGGCTGGAGTTCTTACTGTCCACAGTCTGCAGGCATTGTGGAGTGGGATTCGTACACTCTTTGTGCTTGGACTTGGGACATTCAGCTTTTATGTTTTATCTTCCCCTCCTTGCATGAACATTCTTGCCACTTTGCTCTCGTTTTTGTCTCTAATTTGTCCGGGGGATGAGGATTTATGGTCGCCTCTATCATGTCCTCTATGAGGGCTCCCCCCTCGCTGCTCCTGCTCCTGCTCCTGTGGTTATGCGCTGACCGCGTGGTTGGAGAAGAAACCTCCTTTTACAAATCCGTGAGTTGCCCCCTGACTGCCACGTTCGGGTCATGTGCTAAAAACTCAACACAGAGACCCGATATCTACCCTCCAGTCTTCAACGTGGAAAAGTCCGAGTCGGATAAACTAAGCTCAGGTTATATCTTCATCACACCATATGAGCTGTCAAATCCCGGTCCTTATATTTTTGACACCACAGGGGTAGGTCCTGAATTGCGGAGACAGATGCAGATCACTGAGCTGACTCATGCGACATAGGAGTTGGTATGGAGTGGCTGGGGAATTTCAGGGCCCGGCAATGCGCACGGCATCCATGTGTGCCAGTACAATGGCGCCGATCATCTATGTTTCTTCCAGGGAAACCAGCAGAAAGGATATTGTCGGGGCCATGGTATCATTATGGATAATCAGTACCGGGTCGTACGATCTGTGCAACCCGGCGGAGGAATGGCTTCGAGTGACATGCACGAATTCCGTCCGATCAATGATGGCAAGACTGCTTTGATGACTATTTACCAGCAACGCCAATTTGATATGACTCCATGGAACGTCAAGACCGGCGTCGGATGGGTGATGGAGAGTGTGTTCCAGGAAGTGGATATCGAGACTAATAAGGTCTTGTTTGAATGGCGCTCGCTCGATCATGTTGATCCTTCAATGAGTTATACTTGGCCTTCGCACACGGATACCTCCGGCACTGGACTGAATGTGCACGAGCCGTGGGATTACTTCCATATCAACTCGGTTGATAAGAACGCCGATGGTGACTATTTGATCTCGTCGAGACATACCTGTGCCATTTACAAGATCTCTGGAAAAGACGGATCGGTTCTTTGGAGGCTTCATGGTGCACAGCCGACATTTAAGAACATCAACTTCAGTTTCTCGCAGCAACACGATGCGCGATGGTTATTCGAAAATGCAACACACTCTGTTGTCTCGCTTTACAACAATGGTTACAATGGATACAACCAGACTCATGCTCATTCGGCTGGTATGATTATTTTAATCGACCATGTGGAAAACACGGCTCTTCAGCTGCGTGATTATGCGCCCATTCGAAATGACCTGGTGAGCTCAAGTCAAGGAAACCTACAAATGCTACCAAACAGAAATGTATTCATTGGATGGGGCAACAATCCATTTGTTTCCGAGCATGACGAGGCAGGCAATCTGTTGTTTTGGGGTGCCTTCGCCAAAGATACTGTCATGAACTACCGCGCCACGAAGTTCGAATGGGACGGTATGCCAACCGACTCACCGGCTCTCTGGTCCTATTCCCGCACCGCCGAACCCATCTCCCCAACAAGCTTCTACGTCAGCTGGAATGGCGCAACCCTCGTCAAGACATGGCGATTTTACGGAGCAATGAACATTACTGGACCGTGGACCTTGCTAGACGAGGTCAACAAAACCGGCTTCGAAACCGAATATACCAATGCCAGCTTCTACCTCTGGTCCAAGGTTGAAGGCATAGATAGCGAAGGCAAAATCCTGGGCAAATCCGAAACAAAATACACCTTTGTTCCCTCCTCCGAACTACGTGAATTCTGCGCCGACTCGACCTGTCTCGATGCCCCCGGCTACGGATTCCCAGGCGAAGAAGCCGCCCGACCATTCATACCCCCTGTTGGCGTCAACACAGTCCCCTGGATCGACCCCGACAACCCCGGATCCAATATCTGGACATACCCCTCCAACTACCCACACTCATCAGGTACAATGACTTACTCGAACCGGTGGAATTTTGGACGATTACTCGCCTGGGGCAGTGTCTGTCTCGTGGCGATCCCCTTCTTTGCGGGTATCTACTTTGCATATCGCTATTACCATAAACGTCAACTCGACCACCTGCGGGACCAGGAGTCTTCTGAGCCATTGAATGGCATGGCTGAGCGGAAAGAACCTCCCATCCGCGCCACTGATCTTCCCTGGTGGAATTGGCGCAGGTGGACCGCCGAGGGTGAACCTTCTCGCTATTTCCCGCTCCGGGGGGGGGTTCGCAGAGGAGGGCGGACTGACCTCAGTATTCCTGATTCCGCTGTTAAACTTTTTCATTCCCTTTTTTTTTCAGTTACGTTATCACTTGCATCTATACCTGGGTCTCGGTTGGTTTTCAAACATGTACATACATATATCCAAGACAATACAAGTCACTAAATTATTTTCTATCAGATTTACCAGTAAATTTGCCAACACGTTAATTCGACACGGTCGATCCCAGCATGTGAATCCACATGGAACACGAAGGTAGGTATACAGTAGTCTGAAGCCCACGCGGCGCCACGCAAAGAAGCCACCCACGGGGCCCATTCTCCTTACCCGTTCCCTCATACACAATACATTACGAGACCCTAAATCCGAGAATAAACACAAAGCCGACAGCCGACCCTTACGCAGTGTGTATACGTAATTCCGAGGCGGAGTGCAGATATTTTCTTCCCTACTATTTCCGTCTTGGTTACTTGTTAGAGAAGTCTACAGTAGTTCTATTTCTAGTTCCTTGTTTTGGGCTCCAGATAATTGTGTTAGATCGATAAAATGATACCAATCTTGTATCAGTTACAACCCTGGAGTGGATAATGTACTGTAATCAATTATTGATCGCCGCAACCTGTACCCCGTAACAAAGATACAAAGTACACGTATCATTTACAGTACCCATCAACTTTCTCGATAAATCACTATTGGTCATTTTAATGTATTTGGATCCCCTCCTAGGCTGTCGCAGGATTCAATTAGATTGCATTCATGTTTTGTATTGTACTAGGCATATGCATTACTCATCTCTTGGCGAGCCTTGTAGGGTTAAGACATGGAGAAATGTCCGGGCGCTAATGTACATTATACAGTATAGAAGTAATGCCGGTATATGCCAATGTATTCGGGAAATGTGACTGTGACTGTGTACAGTGGATCGGGACTGAAACGCTAACAGTATTAGCGCGGACTTTGCCGCTCTAGACTACCGTTTGGAAGTCGAAGGAGTTGAGATTGTTGGTGTATTGTTTGGTATTTGTTTCAAGTTTCGAGCTTATTTGCTGTGGGTGTTGCAGATAAAGTTGGAAATTTCAATTTTACCCGTTTCTTGTAAGTTCAGGGGTATTTTGGTATTTGGGCTGTCAAAAGTGCCAAGACTTCCGTCGTCAGACGGGCGAGACTCTGACGAGTCACCGGTCAGGGGAACGGTGGGCTCGTTTGTTGTGGAGATGTCGTCGCAAGCTGTCTACACAGTGTATGATCTAGGTATACTGTACGGAGTACAATAGATTTGAATACGAAATGTGGACTCATGAACAGAAGGGTGAACAATTGATTAATTATCCCAATCTTAAAGAAAGAAAACCGAAGTCGTATTGCTGTACTTCGTATAGAGACAGATGTCAATAGAAGCGAATATCCATATCCCTGTGGGCCTTCAACGGACGTCATCAGGAGTAAATTACCGATCAGCCCTGGAGTTCACAGTTAACTAGGCTAAACTCCCTTCTTCACGGTTTCTACTTCTCCAAAAATACAAGGGGCCCAGCTTTACTCCGGCTTACATACACATTCCTCCATGGCCAGGAACCATAAGACGAATGCCCGCCACGCGCGTACGACGTCCTGGTCGAGTGGCTACCATCTGACCCAAGTCCCCGGCGAATTCTCCGAGAATCCGCAACGCCGCCGCCGCGAGTCCAACCACTCCCTCGCCAGCGTTGAAGAAGGCCCCTCCTCCCCCGACTCCGATCCCGCCGATGATACAATGCTCAGGAACACCTCGATGGATATGGGTGGTGACCGCAAAGCCCAGCATGTGCGCAGTCGTTCAATCAGCCAGGGCGCCGTGCTGGCCCTCCAGGAAGCCGAAATACCCGCTGTGCCTATCAAGCCGACGCCTGTGACGTGGATGTCGCTGCCGCACAAGGGTCAATTGGCGCTGCTGGGACTCTGTCGGGTCTTTGATTTCTTGCAGATTGCCTCGTTGCAGGCCTATATGTTTTATCAGCTCAAGTCTTTTGACGAGAATCTCTC
Source organism: Penicillium nucicola (assembly GCF_028828085.1). Lineage (NCBI taxonomy): Eukaryota > Fungi > Ascomycota > Eurotiomycetes > Eurotiales > Aspergillaceae > Penicillium > Penicillium nucicola. Next base: position 3,559,130 of record NW_026643127.1, read on the forward strand.
CGACTCCGATGTTGCGACTCAGGCGGGCATTCTCCAGGGTGCGTTTACCGCCGCCCAGTTTGCGACGGCTATTCCCTGGGGCCGGGTTGCTGATGCCGAATGGGGTGGTCGGAAATTTGTCTTGCTTGTTGGTCTGGTTGGTACTGCTGTGTCATGTTTGGGTGTTGCCTATTCGACGTCGTTCGCGCAGGCTGTGTTCTGGCGCTCGTTTGGTGGTGCTATCAACGGTACGGTTGGTATCATTCGGACGATGATTGCCGAGAACGTCAAGGAGAAGAAGTACCACTCGCGCGCTTTCTTGATCCTGCCCATCGGTTTCAATGTGGCTTCGTTGTTTGGCCCAGGTGAGTCTCTTGATCGGTACAACTTGCGAGGTGGTGCTAACTGGTGCAGTCATGGGCGGTATGCTCGCCGATCCCGTCAAGAGCTACCCCCGTCTCTTCGGTCCCAATTCATCTTTTGGAGGTGAGAATGGTGTGCAGTGGCTTGAGAAGTACCCCTACGCGCTTCCCATGTTCGCCAACTTCTGCTTCCTCTCCTGCACGGCTGTCCTCGTGGCATATGGACTGGAAGAGACCCTCCTATCCTGCAAGGGCAAGCCTGGTCTGGGCTCCTTTGCCATGAAGCTCTTTGCGCGCAGTGTAAAGACGGTCGTTCCCTCTTCTTCGACCTTGTACACACGGCTTCCGTTCCGCGACTATGACGAGGACGGGCCTCTATTGAGCCGCGGATTGGAGCGCGCCGAAAGCTACGAGCTCGAAGAAAAGGCACACAAGCCTGTGCGCCTCCAACGCGTCCTGCCCTTCCGTCGAATTTGGACTAAGAATGTCTTGTGCACACTTGGAGCACAGGCTTTCTTCGACTTCCAAATGGGCGCCTTCAACAACCTTTGGCTCCTATTCCTGTCCACTCCTCGGTACGATGCCAATGACCCTGCTAGCCCCGTCCGCAGCCTGCCTTTCATTTTCACTGGTGGACTCGGTATGCTGCCGCAGAGTGTCGGATTCGCGACCGCCATTCTGGGTGTGATTGGCATGTTCCTCCAGTTCACCATCTACCCTTCCATCAACGGCCGCTTGGGCACGGCCAAGAGCTACCAATACTTCCTGTCTCTTTTCCCGGTTGCATATTTCATTGCGCCATACATATCACTAGCTCCCTCCTCTATCCCTCCTCCGGGCCAAGCCAACGGTCCCTGGGTTTGGTTCTGGATTATCATTGTCCTCTTCTTCCAGGTCACCGCCCGAACATTCACCCTCCCAACCTCTATCATCCTGCTGAACAACTGCTCGCCCCATCCCTCGGTCCTCGGCACAATCCACGGCATTGGCCAGTCTGTTTCCTCCGCCTTCCGAACCATTGGCCCTATTTTCTCGGGTGCCTGGTACGGTTATGGTCTGGATATCGGCATGGTCGGCTTTGCTTGGTGGTTGATTGCCTTGGTCTCCGTGTTTGGCTGCGTGGCTGCCATCTTCGTCTACGAAGGCTCTGGACATGAACTTCTTCTTCCGGGCGAGGAAGATGAAGTCGAACATGCCCATTAGCGATGTGATACGATCAGCGTGTCTTTTGTTCTAAAGTTGGATTGTACATTGCTTTGACATTTGCATATACTCGGTGGTGTTGGTTGGCTTTGGTTTGTCTTTTTTGGTGTTCTACCGGTGCAGGTCCTTTTACATCTCTTCCAATCTTCAATGACCTCTTCTTTACCTGCACCGGTGGACATTGATGTCCTCGCATATTTGCTTGCATATTTCCTTGTTTTTTGCTTCCCGTCTTTTGGATACCATTTCTTGCATTTCTTACTCTGTCATATAAGGATAGAGGCTACCAGGCAGTCTATATCTGGTCAGTCATCCAATCTAGATCTGATTAACTGTGAACAACATATCATCCACAATTTGCAAACATCTAAATCATAAAAAGAGACCTTTATTTATAGCTAGCATTATACTCCTCAATCACACCACTCACAAGCTAGCCCCGTATCCCTTAGCATAACTAGCATCGAAAGTCTCCTTATCAACAGCATACTCCCGAATGTAATCCCGTTCAAGATCATGCGTCCTCCGACCAAGGAGAACGAGACTATGCAACGGCGCCCCCATCTCAACACTAGCCAGCTCCTTGAGCGTACCAGAAACAAGCTGCTGATTAGCAGCTCCAACCCGCGCAGCGCCCACAGCAAGACTGTCAGGCCCATAAACACCCTCCTTCCTCTCTTCCTCAGTCTCAAGCATCTGCGCAGCACATTGCGCAACAGTCATATAACGAGGCGGCTCGAAGATCCGTCGGCCGCGAGCCATGTTCTCAATCGATTGCTCTTTCACTTTGATGTCTAGCAATACGAGCGTGTGCAGGCCCGTCTGGATGTTCTCCTTTACCCGGTCATAGTAGGAGCTGGGCTTCCAGGTCTCTGTGAAGAATACCATGCTTACTGTTTGGCCGAAGTTGTACAGTTGCAGTCCTGTGCATCCGATTCCGGACATGATTGAAGCGTTGGGGACGACTTTTGTTTCGATGTTCAGTTCGCGTGCACGGAGAACGAGATCTGTGTGGGTTGTTGCGCTGTAATTCTGGTTAGTGGGGTGTTCTGGGTCTAGACTTGTGGTTATGGTTATAGATGGGGTGTTGGGGGTCTCTTACCCGAATGGATCGCCGACTACGAGGAAGACGATGTCAACTTTGTCGGCGCCGGCGAGGATGTCATCACTGCCGGTTTCCACAAGTTCTCTGTCGGCTTCAATGACGGGGCGGCCGTAAAAAGCTTCCTGTTTAGTTCGTGGTGGGTGAGTCACAAATTCAATGAAATCACAATGACCATTGAGACTAGGATTGAACCAACTCACCAGCTTAGACTTGTCAACAAGAAGAATACTCGTATATGCCTCCAGGTAGACTCGCTCGGCCTTCTTCACGATCTCCAAACCGCGGACAGTGATATCAGTCTCATCGGCGAGACCGAGGCCAACAAGGTGCAGCATATTGACTGTATGATAGGCTGTTGAGCAAACTAGTAAATCTGGATTTCAATTGAATAATTGAACAAGCTCTAAACAAGACAATGCAGTATGTCCATAGAAATAAAAAAGTGAGCCATGCCCCGCGAAACCGGCAGAATACCAACACCGCCGGATAAAGATATCGCCGTTATCGGTGCTATCGCTATCGGATCTCCAACTGAGCCTCCGCATCTTCCTTGCATCCTCGCTGCATCCTTTGCATCCTCGGAGTTGCAACTGCGATTCCTCTTCTTTCCAGCTCGTCTTACCCTAATATCAGCCTCTCCTTTCGTCTCTCGCACCCATTTCAACTCAATTCCCCTCAGAAGGGCTTCCATCCCTCATCATGTCCGACCGAAACCCCAAGTACCGTCAGGAGATTCAGCAGGTGAGTCCATTCCCTGGATAGCTCCGTTCACTCCTTGTATCCTGGTTTCTGGGTAAGCTTTCTGGTTGTTGAATATGAGTTCTGGCGTGGAAGAGGTGCAAGTCACGACTCTTGACTTTGCGATGGCTGCGATGGCTGCGCGTGGCATGCAATTCATGTCCATACGCGACTCATGCGCCGAACACCTAGACAGATGTTACGTATATCATCTCGCCTGTCTATTTCGCTTCATAATACGACGCTATCTTTACTCCAACGGTATCTCGACTTCTCTTCGTTACACCCACTGCTTTCGGTCTTGCTTCGCTTTGGTACGCGGTATACCATTGCACAAGGTCGTGATGAGCATTGCTCTTTCGGTGGACATACCATATCAAATATTGGCTCGTCTCATGTATGGGATGATCATTCGTGCATGTCCAATGCGGCTTTCCTATGCCAATTGGCTTCATTGTCGAAACATGTCCTCTGCATGACTTTGCAATTGTCTCGATATGCATTATCATACTGCCTGGATATCGAGCATTGCCTCGGCACAGACTGAAAATCTGTGCTCCACTAGATTATGCTCCAGTCCCATGTTGTGGATACAATTCAGCGGGGGTTGATTGCAACAAGTCTGATCTGCTGAATGTCTTGTATTCGTGGACATCCTAGTTGCTCTGGGAGAATTCAATGCGTGGTGGCTCAGCTTGATGTCAATATACCCTCTCTGTACAAGCAAGATCATAGCTTCGCCTCTTGCAAGGCTGGCTCAAAGACATCAGTCGAGGTTGAAGCGTTATGGTCGATTAGTCCTTTGTTATCGTCATTGAAGAAATTTCGAGCATATCTTTGGACACGAGCCGCAGCTTGGATGAACCTGTCATCGAACTTACTCAATTTGAGCCATCTCGTACTGTGGGCAATAGCTAATTTGCAGTCATTGTTGCTGGCTCCCATTCATGTCTCATTATGAGCAACGGCCTTGCATTACCGCCAGCGTCAGAATCAACACCAGCACCGCCAACAACCAGGAGGGAACCTTCTGGAAACCAAATCTCAATACTGGACATGAAATGCTAATTCTTATTGTAAAGATGATGTTTGTCTCTGGAGAGACTGCTGAACCATCCAGTGAGACCACAACTTTGATTGAAGAAATCACTCGCCAGCAAGTCCTTGAAATTGTCAGTACTTAAAAGCTTATATCTGACACGTGGTCACTAACACTGCTCTAGCTCTCTCGCAGCACCGCTGCTGCAACTCGCCGCGGAGTGCGCTCCATTTCAACTGATGACTTGATCTTCTTGATCCGCCATGACAAGGCCAAGGTCTCTCGCCTCCGAACTTTTCTTTCGTGGAAGGACGTCCGCAAGAACGTCAAGGACTCCGACGACAAAGGTGGCGGTGACGCCGCCGATTTTGCCGCCGCCGACGATGCAGCTGGTGTTGTTGCAGGCCCCCAAGATGTAGCCTCAAAACCCAAGAACAAAAAGGCCAAGGTCGGACTCGCCTGGGACGTCAACAGCTTCTACTCGATCCAGATTCCAGAGCGCGAGGACGAAGAGGACGAAGAAGAGGAGGAGCAAAACTACGCTACCCTCCAGCGCCTGGCCGCCGCCGACGAGCGCACCCGCCACATGACCAAGGAAGAGTACGTGTTCTGGTCCGAGTGCCGCCAGGCATCCTTCACCTACCGCAAGAGCAAGCGGTTCCGCGAGTGGGCCGGATTCGGAGTCGTGACAGAGTCCAAGCCCAACGACGATATTGTTGACATCCTCGGCTTCCTCACTTTCGAGATCGTCCAAACCTTGACTGAGCAGGCTCTGCGCGTGAAGGAGCGCGAGGACAACGAGAAAAACCGCCGCGGCGGCGCTGATGCGGGCGAAGACGTCAAGAAGCGCAAGCGCGAGACCGGCCTATTCGACCCCCCCGAGGAGGGCCGCACCCCCATTGAACCCCGCCATGTGCGCGAGGCCTACCGCAAACTGCAGGCTACTCCTCGGGCCCGTACTGCTATGCTCATGCACAATGGCAGACTGCCTGTCAGCTTCCCTTTGGTCCTTATCTGAGGACTGGCTGCCTCACTCGGGCGTCGCTGGACGCCATCTCATGATTTACGGTAGCGGGAGTTTTGCGCCTAAGGAAATACCCAGGTTTGCTTGGTTTTGGATCATTGTTTGTTTTCATGGCGGAAAGTCAGAATTCGTTCTCTTATTTACCTATGTCGAGGCTTTGGTTAGTTTTCATATCATCACGGATCTATCGCATCGAACCTAGAAATATACAGAAGGCTTAGCATTGGCCTTTATAAACTCTGAACGAGCTTATTGTCTATAACAAATCTTTTTCTTTGGGATACTAATGGTAGACCTTACATCCCTGACACTCTCCAACGCTGAGGCAGCACAATGGTATCAAACCTTGGAGGAATCAGACTGAGCTGGAAAGGAACCTTGAAGTCGACCTCATTAATGTATTACACTTGTAGCGTGCAGTTCTGGGTCACTTCTGATAGATACGACGGGCTGTAAGTTGGGTCTACATTACGCCCAAGGCTACTACTGTATGTCACATTAAGTCAGACTACAGATCATGCAGTCGCCAGTTTTCTCTGCAATATACAATTGCGGGAGATCGTGAAAGAAACGCAACTACCACGTAGGACATGTTTAGTTTAAGTTATAGTTCCTGCAGCAACTGTGTGCTCCAGCTAGAAAGTGGTAATCTTATGACAGCCGAAGCAGTCACGTCCTAGATAGATTGATAGTAGATATATCATAAGTCATGAAATAAACATCAGGCCAAGCCACAGGCGGATATATCAAAGAGATAAACCCCCTAAGCTTGATGAGTGCGGCGCCCTAAATTCATCAAGTTAGCCAACCATGGTCCAAACCCAGCCCAACGGGGAAAAACATACACTCAGCCAACTCCTGCTCTGTCAACTCCCGAATGCCATTAATATGGGGCACGCTGCCCTGCACAGCACCCTTGACAGTATCGTAGGCACGGCCGATGACACCCTTCTGGGGAACAACATGCGTGGCAAGCTTCGCTTCCAACTTGATAACGCCAATGCGAGGGTCGGACGGGCCGCCGTCATGCACGCCGTCGCCCATATCGCCAATCCAGGCCTTGAGCATGGGGGAGTAGTATTTTTCTACGACTGCGGCGTCGCTGATGATGGATGCTGTTCCTGAGATTGAGGCCCAGGCGCCGCTGACTGCGTCGAGGAAGGACATGTTTACTTCCTTGGGGTGGACGGTGAGGTCCATTGTTTTGCCGGAGAAGAGGTTTGTGTGGAAGATGAGGTCAATGCCGCCGTTTTCCTGTTGGGGTTGACTTTGTTAGTTTGGTTTGTGGCTTGGAGGCGTCCGGGTGGTTGCGCGTTGGTGGGATCGTACCTGTGCGGCGAGGGCCATGCATCGTGAAGCTAGGTAGTCACCCTCTGATTGGTGGGTGGTCAACATGCCGAACTTGACAACGGAAATGAACTTGGCGAGTTCTTCGATCTTTTGGGGGAGAGGAGGGTCTTCGAAGTTCTGGGTCTTGTAGGGGTCCACAGAGTGGTTGCCCGTGGAGGTGTTGATGGAAGCGTCGGCAGACATGTTGAATTGAGAGAGAGATGGAAAATATGAGTATATGTTGAACTGCAGGACCATATGATATAGTTATATAGGCAGAGCTCTGCAACTTTTCTTGGAACTATACATCGTCAATGTGACGTCAGGGATAAGATCAGGATTAAGGGTGCATCCGCTCTCCACTTCAATGGGGAACGGGTCCTCACCAGTATAGCTCAAATCCATGATTTATCGAGATTATCGTGAGTGACTATCACAAAATTGAAGGGCTGGAATGGAGGTACTCTGTCCGCTGCGGGCTGTATAGTCAATATCATAATAGCGTTTGACATGATGGATTGAGATGAGATGAGATGAAAAGACGATGAGATGAAGGGGGGAAAGAGCTTGGATTGGATTGGGAGCATGCATGGAACTATTCAGATTGCTGTCTCCGTGACTGTTGGAGTGTTGGGGTGTGCTTGACTGTAGTCTTATTGAGCAGTGCTCTGGCTAGACGGCTGTTGACTTGGGACGGGTTGATATTGAGAATTTGCCTTGTAGTTGATATTGTAGTCTGTGAAGATAGAGGGATGTAAGTCTAGTTGTCTATTCTGTCTGTTCTTGTTATTACAAGACCATCCAGGTTGTTTGTGTTGGGCTTCGTGTCGGCGTTCTGGGTTGAGTTTCTCTTCCTTCGGGGAGAGGCCGACTGTTCTGCAGGTTTTTGACCTCTTGAGTTGCTGTGGGTTGCTGTGGGCTGCTTTGTTCTCAAAGGGGGAGCTTTGATGACATCGTCAGAGACGAAGTTGGAATAGTTTATCATGGTTCGGTCTTCACTTGGCCGTGGTGTGGCTAATCGTTCAGCACTGGCTTGCTGAATTGGTGGCTGGTGGGTGATCTGGTTTCTCTACTCCTTTCTCTGAGCAATTCAGCTGGAAAGTGGCCTAGACACAGACTTGAACAGCTATCAGTCAACACTGAGGGTGGCTAGTGCCATGGTTTGATACAAGTAATTTTTGATTGTTGGGGATGGCTACATAAACTCACGGGTGGGAAGGAACATCAAGCAAGAGAGGAGAATGAGAATGGTTTTATTTATATCAAAGAAGAGGTGGAATGGCAATGTGGTCAACAGAGACCCAAAGTCAAGTTATAAAGGGACCGACGTGGGAGGAAAGCATCAGTTGTCACATGGGTTGAGATGGGTGGATGGGAAGGGGGGAAGCAGAAAGACAAGACAACAGGAAGGAACAGGAAGTGGGAATAGCTTCATGCGTGGTGTGGACAGGCAAGTGAAAGGAAATCCAGCCAGAGTGTGATGGGGAATGTCCATGTTGGGACAGGCAGGAACCAGCAGACCTGGGAAACACCACACCTCCCACGAGACCAGCACAAGGCAGCAAGAGCCAGGTGGGAATAGCATCATCCAAGACAGAAAGAGCCAAAAAAATCCCATGAACCCGGTCCTTTCCCGGGCACGCACGTCAATACATGGGGGAGTCCGCAGACAAGCCCCAATCTAGGACGCCCCAATCCTCAACCCCCCTACCTCAGATCAACTTACTAGTTACGGCACGCTCATTGAGACGGCGGAATAGGGGGCCACTTCAACTGAGTTAGCGCCTATGTGCAACGTTGGGTATCACCTCGATAGAGGAGCCTCAGACCGGCAGTGAGGCAATTTGACCATCTATCCTCGCTACCCCGCAGGACGAAGACGGGCCATGACAACCACCTGGACCACTGGTGTGGGTTGGTTAAAATGTGCATCTTAATGTGATCTATATAGGGGGTGGACGGCAGCAGGAGGTCGAGGGGACGAGCAAGACGCGCTCTATCGGGGCCTGGAGACATCGGGGAGACTTCAAATTGCGGGAGCAGTAGCTGCCAATATCTATTATCATGATGTCCAATACAGAAGTCCTTCAAATGTCCTTGTGGCGAGCAATGGGGAGAAAGAATCGGTTGAGATACCTCCATCCCAAGGCCGAGATGAAGCCATTTGCACATTTTCTGTCTTGTTGTCAGGTCAGACTCTCTCCATACAAAATCCCAAACAGGGAATTCCATCTGGGGAAACTCAGGGATCGAATCCGCGCAAGGTCAAACATTCGTTTTTTATTTCCCAGTCCGGTCCCCAGCTCTCTCATTTCACAGCAACAATAAACAGGCGAGGATATTTCAACAAGACCTTCCCATCAACAGAAACAGGATACGCCTTCTTGATCTTCGCCAAATAAGACTCCAAAAAGGCCGCCTTCTCCCCATCCTCCAGCGGATCAATATACGGCTTCAACCCTGCTCCTTTCACCCACTCCACCACAGCCTCCGGTCCCTCAACCGAATGGTAATAACTCGTCTCCCAGATCTGAACATCCGTACAGAATGGCTTCAGTCGATCATACATCACCTGCACAGACTCCAGCTCAACCCGCTGCACGCCAGCCAACTTCCCGGCCCACGGCCCCTCAACCGCCGTCTCCCGCATCAACACATGCAGCGGTTCATTCAGGTTATTCGGCACCTGAATCGCAAATGCAGAGCCAGGACTCTGCGGCTCCAACAACCGCTTGATCACCGCAATGCGGTCGTCAGCCGTCAGCCAATGGAACATGGCGTTCGAGAAGAACAGGTCGACCGCATCGCCGGTCTCTGGCTGGTACGTCGTCAGATCCGCGACGAAAAAGTCCCGCTCTGGGAGCGCTGTCTGCGCCTTCTGAATCATATCAGGGGAAGAGTCCATCCCGGTGATCGTGGCATCGGGGAACCGCCGTACCAGGACTTCGGTCGAATTCCCCGGCCCGCAGCCCAGATCGATGATCCTCTTTGGCGAGGAGATCGGTACCCGGTCGAGCAGATTGCGGGCCGGGAGACTGCGTTCATTCTCGAACTTGAGGTATTGCCTGGCGTTCCAGTCTTTGCTGTTGGCCATTGTGGTGTATGTGCGTGGGTTGATTCTTTTGAGTATGGATAGTGTGGGGCGGATTGCCATTGCTGTTAGTTTGATGCTCTATTTTACATGGTCTGGATGATATGGGCCTGGGTATTAATAGTGACTGTAGGGATGAGGTTGCCCTGCGAGGTTGCGATTATCGGAGATTTGGTCAGCATTTGCCGATCCCGAGGTCGTTGGATTGCTTATTTCCGGAGGGAGGATTCACATTTCTAGTATTTCTAGTATGGATGCTATAGGGTATCTATCTCGTACGATCTGTGCATGGTTCCTGTAAGCCACAAATGTGTGACGTCCGTGGCATCTCAAGGTGAGGCCTGACTATAGGCAGAAGGTCGGAACTACTTAAATAACAAAACATAACTAACTACAACCATGTTAACTTTATACCAGTCATATTTGCAACTACTTCAATCTATATTTCGGACCCGTTTGTTTCAAAGCAGGAATTCATAAAATACACAGAATCTCCAATGGGAAGTAGAAATGCTTCTACAATTAGCCCTGCTCTGTAAGCGCTTAGGTTATTTCATACCCGCAGAAATGTAATCCGCACCACCTGGTTGGCTCCCAGCGGAAGAACTGTGACTGTGAATTCACTGCTGAAATGATTAAAATAATATATTCAAATCAAGCCTTTTCTAAATCTCACGTCATTCAATGACGGCACCGGGGCAAATTGTAAATCACTCATTCTACAATCCAGCGTATACCGATCAAGGTGATCTGCCGATATCGCAAAAACAAACCCAACGTTACATCACAATTAGCGAAGAAAGGAAGAAATGAGCCAGGTAAGATCCAAGATAGATTGATAAATAATTCTAGCCAAACAAGCAACCTGAATTGAACAGAAACGGCATGACGGACATATCCCAGGGGGAGTCAAGGGAGTCCAGTGGGTCATAACACTCTACATTTAGTTGTTGCCAACCAGGTTGCCGAGCAGGGACTCGATCCAGCTCAAGACATCTGAGGCACTGTCGGTGGGGAAAGGCAGAGCCGAACCAGCAGCGCTGGGGGTCGAGACGACCGAGGTGGGAGCCTCGGAGGCGGAGGCTGCCTGACGGGTGCTAGTGGCAAAGGTAGTCTGGGCAGCGACAGGGACTGAGATGGAGGTCTCGATGGCGATAGCAGCAGAGGTAGTGGTAGCAGGAGTCTCGGTCGAGGTAGAGGCTTCAGTGGAGGTAGAGGCCTCGGCTGAGGTAGAGGTGGAAGAAGTGGAAACGGCGGCAGCAGTGGTAGTAGCAGCAGCAGAGCTGACCACCGCGCTGGAGCTGGAACCGCTGGAGCTGGAGCTGGAGGAGTCACCACCGAGAGTGAAATCGACACACGACTCGTAGGTCTGGTCAATGGACTGGGCGTACCAGTACCATTGCAGAACACAGTCACCGGCGGTTCCACACTGGCTGCCGAGGTCATCAGGGATGGTCACGGAGAAGCTGGTCTCGTTGGCAGTGACGCCGGTGGCCGTGGAGGCATAGACATCCCAGGAGATGAGGGGGCTGCCGATGACCGAGTTGGAAGAGGTGTCGACGACGGAGACGTTGGCAACACCGGTATGGGGAGCGCGAATGTCGACAGTGAAGGCAACCTTCTCGCCGGCCGTGTAGGACTGGACGTTGGCCTTGTTGTCGGCGAACTTGTAGCCCTTGCAGAGCCAAATGTCACACTCGGCGGCGTTGTAGTCGCTCTGGCTGGCGGCGACCTGGAGCTCACCCTGGATGTTGCCGTAGTTGTCGGACTCCTGGTTGACCTGCACTTGGTTGCCGCAGGCGGCGGCCATGGCAGAGCCGGGCATACGGGCTTGAGGGCTGGTGACAAAGCCGTGGGCGTTGACCATGGAGATCATGCTGGCGAAAGCCAGGACGGGGGTGAATTGCTTCATCATTTTGAATATGAAATTGAAGAGAATGGAAGTGAACGGTAAACCGGTACCGATGAATGTCTTAACGAATGAAATCTACACGGTCACAGACCGGAGTGAAAGAATGTGAATGAGAGAAAAAAAAAAGAATCAAGGACTGGCCAGCATACTCAACTGGGCTGTGGATTTGGTTGTTATATAGCCATTTGGACTACCGTGAAGCCCGCTAATCAACCACAAACAAGACTCCACCGTGATCATATCAGAGGGCTACAGTCCCTTGAAACACGATATAATTCCAGAGCGGCAAGTCCATCTCCAACTTGACCGAATGTTCCGAGACAAGCCCGACGTTCTGGAGCTAGGGCTTGCCAAGCATGGCCCACGCGCCGAACTGGGATGAACGTTTCAGGTTGACAGGCACCGAACTGGGGACATTCTGCGTGATTAAGCTTGTGGAGTGGGAAAAAATGAGGCTGGGTCTCGGACGTTTCCTCAATTTGACTCTCCTCCCGACCTATAGTCGCCCTGCATCTGCCAGGGGTTTGTGAAACTCACTAGCCATACGGGGAGCCTCTATGGTTTCATATTAAAGAGTGGATCGATATCCTGGGAGAATGACCTGTCAAATCCACTCTAATGATGGAAAATATAGCTCCGGGCACCGTTATGATGCCCGGTGATCTACATTTCGAGATCTACGACAGAAGTCAACCCGCCATACGGAATAACATGCTCCTAATCACATCTTGTTCGCTCACCACAGACTTGAATTCAATCTATGACTAGCTCTGTTGTCTCGGTCAACTACCGACAGACTAGAAAGTATGGATCATCCAGGCATGAATTCGGAGTCCGTACTTCCACAATCCACATACTCCATGCTGAATACGAGATCACCTGGATCCTCAACGACCAGTTTATAACAAGACTGATACTGCGTGAGAGCAGTGAAGTGCCTTGCAACTGTATCCAAGAGTCGCAACGCAAATCGAAGAATCCAGATCACCGATTCAGCTCCAGATCAAAAACAATCTTCCCCTTCGCATGACCCCCATCCAGTCGCTTGAAGGCCTCCCCAAACTGCTCCAGCGGCCAAACACTATCAACCATACCCCGACACAACCCAGCCTCAACCAACTTCGTAATCTCCTCCAACTGCCTACTAACAGGCTGCATCACAAAGAACACATCCTTCACCTCCGACCCCCTGAACTCAGCAGGACAAACATCCCGGGGTGGCTGATAGATACTCAAAACAACACCCCCATCCTGAACAGTCCACCAAGCATCAGCCAGAGACTGTCTCCCAACACAATCAACCACAACATCAACAGCATTCCCCTTCTTCCCAGCCCACTCTCTCAGATCAACGGCCCGATAATCAAGCACCTCCGACGCCCCAAGCCCCCTCACAAGCTCGACATTCCCACTCCCACACGTCCCAATCACCACCGCCCCAAGCATCCTCGCCAATTGCACAACCCACATCCCAACACCCCCCGAAGCCGCAGTAACAAGAACCCTCTTTCCGGCCCAAACAGCCCTGGCCTGTTCCATTCCCATTCCCTCTCCCTCTCCCTCAACCCCAGACCCAGACCCAAAAACATGAACAAAAATAATCTGCCACGCAGTCATAGCAGAAAGCGGCACCGAAACAGCCTGCACGAACCCCAAGCCCTTCGGCATAAACGCCAACTCATCCGTAACAGCAATAGAATAGTCCCTGGCGTTTCCAGGCCTCGTGTAATTTGTGCGCGTGTACACCTCCGCGCCGGGCTGGAAGGGGGAGTCTGCTGGGGCGGAGATGACGATGCCGGCCATGTCGGGGCAGGGGATGAGGGGGCGCGGGGTGGGTGGGGGGAAGTTCTTTGGCCAGAGGAGTTCGCCGGCGCAGGGTGAGCAGGCTTTGACTTGGATGAGGTGTTCTGGGCTGTTTGGGGCTGGGTTGCGGGTTGGGAGTGGTGTTTGGGTTAGGGTTAGGGTTGGTGAGTGGGCGGTTGGTTGGAGGAGGGTACGGATTGTTTTTGGGAGGGGCATTTTGGTTTTGATTGATATTCTGGCTGGTATTGGATATTGGATATTGAATATTGGATATTGGATACTTGTTCTTTGAGATTGGTTCTTGTTTGGTTGATCGTATGGGGTTTTTATACTTCCTGAGATGACGTTCCGCGATCCCAGATAGCCTATTCATCATAGCCTAACCGGAACATGGGACGTTCAGCCACGAGTCCAGAAACGGAATGTGGTGAACCAGCTCGTATTCCTGTGGTTCTCTGCGAATCATATGTTATAACCGTGCTTGGGATTTCGGAGATGCGAGCTGCGAGGTGTAATAATTGAAGACGCGACTTGTGGCTAGAACAGTCTTTCATTTGACAGGATCTACCTAAATACGCGAAATGAAGAACACGATATTGGCATGACCTCACTCTCTGTAAGCTGTATAGAAAGCTGCTGAATTGCACATGAACGGAAAATCTGCAAAGCAATGTTCAAGGTATCATAACGAATGAAGGACAAAGACAAGGGAATAGCTGTGCGCAAGCAATATAAACAAGACGAAACGCAAAAGTCCAAACGTGTTGGAAGAATCAAGACGTGTCACTCTCGCCCAAGGTTGGGATCAACGCTCCTGCTCGCTAGGCTGGAAATGCACTCGATCTCTCTGAGACTGATGCGTCTGGTTCCTCCCATCAGAATCCTCCGCGTAATCATCAGCGAAGGGATTCTGAACTTGGAAATCCTCAGACCTGTATTCGTACCGGCCCGTATTACTAGCAGAAGTAGCAGTAGCGGAAGGACCAGCAGTAACAGTAGGAGCAGCAGTAGCAGTGGCGCTCGACGTTCTACCGCCAGTCATAACAGGAGAAGGCAACTCCGCAGCAACAGGCACCGCAGTCCCAGTCCCAGCCCCAGAAGCAAAAGGCAAAGGTTGAGACGTCGACTCGGGCGAAGTGACATTCGAAGAACTGGGCGATGAAGACCCGCGAACCTTCCGCGCCTTCAACATAGCCCGCTGCTGCTGTGACAAAGCAACAGAAATCTCATCATTCGTCTCAATAAGCGTCAACAACGTATCCTCATCAGGCCCAGGATTCGTCGAATGAATATATCCCTGAATCAGCCTCGAACCCGTGCGACACCGATCCACAAACTCCTTCACCAGATCATTCTCCTCCAACTCCACCGCCGGTGTCGACTGCACGAACTGCGTCAACAGCTTGGCCGAGTTCCGTGCTTCTTCAATGCGCGCCGCTAATTCTTCCGCATTGGGTAGTGCATTTGAGGGCGATCGGGCAACGTCCGGCGCGCGCGCACCGGCATACGCATTCCGATGCGGATTCGCTGTCGACGTCGGATGAGGGGGGAGGGGCGGTGCGCCTGAAGCCATGGGGAAGCGATCAATCTGAGACCCAACCGCCGAAATTAGTCTCGCTCGTTTTGCTTGGTCTCTGCACGTTCATTGCTGACATGGAGATCTAGATCAATTCGGGCTCACCAGTCCGCGCTGCGGCTTCGACTTTTCCTTCGCCCACATCTGCAGCAGGAGTTTCAGATCCTCGTCCCAGCTGCGCTGTTGCTCCAGTGTGTCCAGGTACTGGCGGAGATAGCTTTGCACGTGCCAGTCGCGACCAGCGCGGAGTAGCTCCTTGATTGTGGAAACGAATTTCGCGTCGAAGTTGCGCGTGAAGGTGTGGCCTGGGTTGTCGACTAGGATGCGGGTTATCATGAGCGCATTGTATTGGACGTTGTTTGGGGTTCCCGCTGGGTCGGCGAGGTATTTGCGGATTCGGTAGGCGGCTTCTTTGGCGGCATTGGGGCTTGATTCGGCTGTTTCGACTATTTGGGGGAGGTGGACGAATTCGTTTCCTTGTTGGTTCTGGAAATTTGTTAGGGGAGTGTTTGCTGAGGCGTGGATTCCATGGTCCAGGGAAGTGCGTACCGTGTCGTGCGAGGAAGTGTTTGATTCGCAGAATGCAGTCTGATTTGGTCGTTAGAGAAGGTTAATTTGGTTGATCTGGTTGATCTGCAGGACGGACCAATTCTCTTGCGATTATGGCTTCTGGTGAGTCGTTGCGGTGGTCTACACTGTCGCTTGAGCCTGGATTGGTTAATGAAGATGCGGGGAGGCGTGGAGACGAGGAACTCACTCGAACGCCTACTCAAAGAACCCAGAAAGCGCTTCATGGTGTTGTCTGTGGACTGTGGTTTTCTCAGGGGAATTTGGAGGAAGAAGAGCAGTCACAAAAATAACTCCGGGGCTAAATGGGGGCGGCTCCTGCAAACTAGTGACGAACGAGAACCCTACACCCGAGGCAGCAAAGGGGATATATATTCTCAGTGGCAAATGGCAAATCACATATCCACGTCAATCGTCCACGAAGCCATTCAAGCGCCAAGACGCCTCCAGGCTCCAAAATATCTACACAGCCACGTGCCATGTACCGGGTACACGTCCACCACAGCGTCGATCACCCAAATGCCAAGTACTCAGTACCTGCGATCGAGCATCTCACCCTCACATCTACTCCTTGACCCTCGAACAAGAACAGTATCCAGGATCTGAACAACATCAAACTCCCTCTAGAGCATCGGCCATCTCCCCAAGAGTCCCAAACCGCCAATCAAAAATCGGTTCCCCCAGATTCCCCATCGTAGCCCCGGGCCTCTCAATCCAAACCGAGCGAATCCCCACCCTCCTTGCAGGCTGATGATCATGGAACTGACTCTGGGCAGTCTGCAACACTTCTGCGGGACGAATTCCAAACTCTTTTTCCACGGCCGCGAGCATATACTCGAAGTTGCGTAGATCGGGCTTGTAACTGCCGATATCTTGTGCCGTGATCACCATGTCAAATGGTACACCCTGTAAACTCCCGCGATTGGATTCAGCAAACGAGGCCCGGTCGACGTTGGAGAGGACGACAAGCTTGTAATGCTTAGATAGACGGTGCAGGGCGTCTACGGTGTCTGGGAAGGCGGGCCATGTTCCCACCGTGTCGCCGAAGTGTTGGCTTTCTTCTTGGCTTGGGGGGTTGAGTCCGAGGCGGGTGGCAAGGAGTGGGTGGACGGTTGCTAGGAGCGTTGAGTAGGGCATTTCGGGGGTTGCTTTTTGCTGGGTACTTTCTAACTCGTGGAAGACTGTCAAGAGGTGTTCCCGGGTGAATTGGGCCGTTGCGTTGGACAGGAGTGGTTGGAGAGCAGTAAGGATGCCGCCTTCCCAGTCTATTAGAGTGCCGTAGACATCGAAGCAGAGAAGGCGATAATCTTTGAGGGACATTTTGTAGAGTGTAAAGAGAAAGATATACTATGCTGGTGGGGTGAGAGTCCAAGAAAGAGTTGGAATTGTAAGGCTTCTTGTACAAATGGCCCCGCATATAGATCTACTGCAATCATCCTTGGCGTATGCATTCCATAGATAGCAGCTGTCGGGGGCCCGAAGTGGTCTAGTCAATCGGGCTATCACCTCCAGGGCTAAGGGAAATAAGTAAATATCAAATAGATACCAGGTAGATACCAACCTTGAAGTGGTATAATCAGAACAGTGTCAAGATAACCAACTGTCTCAGCTACAGCCCTATACAGTCATCCGCGGTCTACACTAGATACCAAGTCGGTAGTAAAAAAAAAAACAATGAATATCACGGAGAAAGAACCACGTTTGTATCATGAGGGATCGAGAAGTACAGAATCCTATTCCATCAACCCAGGGCCATTCGTTTAAACTTTTTATTTGGTTCTCCTCCGAAAGTTGGCGCCATGACCTTAAAAATCTTGTATGATCCGGTATCGAATTCCGTTCCAACATACACAGCTGATGCCGTAGAACTCCGAACCTTCCCGTCCACCGCAAAAATCTTTTCAACACGTCCCCTCACACCTTCTTATGCGATCCGTTTATGCCTCGATGAGAGCACGGCGGATCTGGGTGCCACGCTGGCGGGAAGAGAGGCGGACCTTCTTGTCCTCGGAAGCCTTCTTGACCTCCTCGTTAGCCTCAGTGAGGATGAGCTCAATGTGGCAGGGGTTGGTCATGTAAGGGTTGATCTAAAAGAATAATCAGCATCAATCAGATGAAAGCAATGGGGTTGATGAAAACGTACACGACCGTGGGCACGGTAAGTACGGCGGCGACCCTTGGGGGCCTGGTTGACCTGGATGCGCTTGACAACCAGGGCGCTGGTGTCGAGACCCTTGCCATCGGCGTTGGCCTCGGCGTTCTTGAGCAGATCAAGGATGTGCTCAGCGGACTTGACGGGCCAGCGGGCCTTGGAGACACCGAACTGCTTGCCTGGTGAAGAGTCAGCCCTTGTTCCATCAAATTCACACGAAATTTCCTCCAGATCGAAAATTTTCCATAACAGCGCCAATCCGATAACCACATCTCCTCTGGATCTTCCTCGTTCTGTTCATTGTCCATGGCGTCGTATATTGGCGATGCTATTTTCCATTCCCACAATCTTCCATCTGGGTCCGAAATTCGAAACTGGGAAATTTTCAAGGGTACTCACCCTGGGCGGTGCGACCGGTGGAGCCAGCGTAGCGGCGCATGGGAACGGCCATGGTCTTGGTGGTGACGTTCTCGAGGAAAGTAACGGCCTTGGACAGCTTCATACCGTTGATGGCCTGGGCGGTCTCGCGGGTGTTCTTGAAGCTGACACGGAGGTAAGAGCCCCGGGCGCGGGCGCTCTTGCCGTTTTCGATCTCCTGGGCGGCGTAACGGACCTGAAGAGAGCATTGCTCGTTAGCAATGCTGAAGATTGAAGGTTGAAATTGACGACAGCGAGGTCGACCCGATGATCGGACATTGAATATGATATTGAATGTGCCGTCACACGGGTGGCATGTCGTAGATAATGGGATTTCGATTCATTTGTCGATCAAGGGGACAGGCAGCACTCACCATCTTGAAGGAGTTGGCGAGGGGGGTGTGATGGTCCTCGGTGATGAATTGTTGTCGCTTTTCGTCGTCGGCCGGCGGTCGCTTGAGCCACCAGGTTTGGTGCGGTTTTTTCGCTCTTGGCGCTCTGGCCCTAAGCGAGCCCTAACGCTAGCCCATTTTGGCTAGCCTGTAATTACTGAGTAAATGCTGAGTCATTCTAAGGGCCAGTCTTGGCAGCCTTGTGGATCAGGTGTCAGTCCAACTTTGAATTCTCTAACTAACTTATAGTCTCTAAGTCAAATGTAGAGTACACTACGGCGTAGATGATGCTAAACCCAATCCCAGTGCATGATTATATACATCTATCTATTTCTTCTGCTCAGGCACTTGTGTAATTAATTCCCCCTTCTCAACAGCTGACCGCAAGTTATCCAACACAAGAATCTCCATCTCCTTCTGCGTCTCGTAGGTCATGGTACCAATATGAGGTAACAGCATAACCCGAGGGTTACTCACAAGACCAGGTTCAATCTCGGGCTCACATTCATAGACATCCAAGCCAGCAGAGCGCACCTGATCACCGTTAGTCAGATGGACCCTCAAGAACAAAGATCACTTCAAAACACATACCTTGCCAGACTCAAGTGCCGCAACGAGCGCCTTCTCATCGATCAGGGCTCCACGAGCAGTGTTGACGATCACCACGCCATCTTTCATCTTTTCAAACTCCGTGGCGCCAATAATATGGCGAGTTGAAGCGTTTAGTGCCAAGTTCAAGCTCAGTACATCTGCATTGGCGAGTAACTCGTCAAAGGAGACATATGTTGCGCCCGCCTCCAGTTCTGCTGGGAGTCGGGAGCGATTATGGTATTGAATCTTCATTCCGAATGCCTTGGCGCGGATGGCCATTTCCTGCACGTGGACATCATCGTTAGCCAGTCTCTCGGACACTAAATTCTATGTATGCACTTACCCGTCCGATGCCACCCATGCCCAGAATACCAAGGATCTTGCCCTTGGGATCATGGCCGAGTGTGGCTCGCTCTTGCTTTCCGTTAGCGGTGATAGGGCCCTGCCATTTGCCTAAATAGTGGTCGCGTGGTCAGATACTAGATCGAATATCGTGTATTGTTCCTCTGGGCTTGGACTTACCCTCCCGCAGTGTCATGATTGGTACCTGGGCCTGGCGCAGCGCTCCGATCATCAAAAAGATGCCCACATCGGCCGTTGCGTTATTGACCGCGACCGGCGTACTTGACACCGCAATGCTCCGCTCTGAGCACGCAGCGACATCGATGTTGTCGTATCCGGCACCATTGTGACAAATATACTTCAGCGACTTGGGCAGAACGGCCACCATCTCCGCATTGAAGGGGCCGGTGTACTAGAAGTAATTAACCAGGGGCATTCACATGAATTGCGAGGGAAACGTACCTTTGTAGAAGTATTAGACCGGTAGAGAGCCACTACATCATCGTACTGGCCCGCCTTGCAGTTTGCGATAAACTCCTCTCGTGTTCCACTGGGAAATTCCTGTCTTATATTAGAAGATGATCCCAATGTGCCTTTTTAGCTGGAGAGCTAGACTACCTTTAATGTCAAGTTTGAGGAAAGACTCTCCCACTCCTTGCGCGCGTGTGAGATTTCTCCGATGAGGAGAGCTGATTGCGACATGGTAATTGATTTGGAGACTACGGCAGCAATGTTAGAAGCGCGCAATAATCTCTGGGATAGACTGGGACACACCTTGGAAGATGATCAATGTAGTGAATAAGGGAGATTAAAAGAAGAGAAATGCCATTGCGCGAGAAATTGAGAAACCGAGAGACCGAGAAACCATAGCTCTTCGCCCCCGCTATCGCACCCCCATGCCGCGATGTCATAGCCCCACCCACGAAGAAGTGAAGCTGTTGACTTGCAGTAGAGTACACATTCACGTTATAACATACAATGTAGTTGTGAGCAAGGCAGATATAGTAGTAGAAGCACCTTGTATAATGGACATTCTCTATGCTATCCCATCCATTTCTGATCTACAACATCGACCTTATCACTACGGACTCAACAACCCCCCACGTCGGGAAATGAAGTTACTCTGCCAGTCAATACCCGACGGAGTTACTCCGGCTCTCCAAATGCCGCGGGGTCGGGAATCGGTTTACTCTTGCACTTATATTCCTGACTCTGCAAGTACCACTACTGTCTTTGACACAGCACTCACACTCGCAAGTATGACAGAAACATCCACAACCGCACTTGTCCTCCACGGCGCAAAGGACCTCCGCGTCGTAAGCCCATATCTAGATATCGTCAACTCAATCCCCAAACCCTAACCATGACCTCAGGAGCAACGCACAATCGCCGCACCAGCACCCAATGAAGTCCAAGTCACAATCCGCGCCACAGGCCTCTGCGGCTCAGACCTCCACTACTACAGCCACGGCCGCAACGGCGACTTCGTCGTAAAAGAGCCAATGTGTCTCGGCCATGAATCCTCCGGCACAGTAACAGCAACAGGAAGCAGCGTCGCAACCCTCAAAGCCGGCGACAGAGTCGCGCTGGAAGTCGGCCTCCCCTGCCGGAAATGCGCGCTGTGCAAACAAGGCCGCTACAACATCTGCAAGGACATGCGCTTCCGGAGCAGTGCAAAGACCTACCCCCATCTCGACGGCACTCTCATGGATCGCACCAACCATCCCGCGGACATGTGCCACGCGCTCCCGGACTCCGTGAGCGATGCCGCCGGCGCGCTGGTCGAGCCGCTCGCGGTCTGTCTGCATGCCGTGCGGCGCTCGCACCCGCCCACGAAAGACGAAGTCGCGCTGAATACTGCGGCTGGAGAGGAGACTGCGGCGTTGGTCTTTGGTGCTGGCGCTATTGGGCTGTTGATTGCGGGTGCGCTGGCTGCGAGTGAGAACTTTACTTCTATTCTCGTGGCGGATATTGATGAGCGTCGGCTGGACATTGCGAAGAGTTTGGGGCTGGGTTTGAAGACTGCTTTGATTCCTCGTGGGGATCCGGCGAATCCTCCTCCGGCTAAGGATGCCCCGCATGCTGAGCAGACGGCTTATGCGCTGGCTACGGCGCAGTCGGTCGCTGCGGCTCTTGCTGCGGCTGCATCTTCTGAGTCTGGGTTGAGCATGCCCGGCTTTAGCCGTGTCTATGATTGCACTGGGGTTCCGGCTTGTGTCCAGGCTGGAATCTATGCCTCGGCTCCTGGTGGAGTGTTGGTTCAGATTGGTATGGGAAACCCGGTTCAGACTGTTCCTGTTGGCGCGGCGGCCTTGCGAGAGGTGGACATTATTGGTGTGTTTAGGTATGATGGGGCTGCGTATCCGGCTGCTATTTCTTTGCTTGCTAGTGGGAAGATGAGGAGTGTTGAGGAGAAGGTTGTTACGCATCGCGTGAAGCTTGAGGACGGGGCTAGGGCTTTCCAGCTTGCTGGCGCGGGTGTTGATGAGGAAGGGAAACCGGTTGTTAAGGTTATTATTGAGAATCCTGGGAGAGGTGCTTCGTTGTAAGCGCTGGGTTTGATGTTGATGATGGTTTGCTTTATACCCTTGGTGTGGTGTTGAACTAGGGCGATTTGTTTGGGATGGTGAGGGTATATAAATTCAGTCTACGAATCCATATAACGTTATTGCATATACAGCTACACTTGCATTGAATCCAATTGAATATCAATCAAATCATTCACAGTACTTCATAGATACACAGCAAAAATACATCATTTCAACCCCCAGCCAATAACAAACTCTGACCAGTCATATAGCCAGTCTTAACCAGCATAGTGACAACATTCGCCGTTTCCTCTGGTGTTCCCAGCCTGCCGATTGGAATACCAGCCGCAACCTCCGGAATAGCAGCAGCATTAGGAATCATCCCTGTATCACCAATCATGGCCGGCGCAACATCGTTCACACTGATATTAAACTCGGCCAGGCGGGTTGAAAGGTTTTTCATCATTCCTGTTAGGCCGCCCTTTGAGGCTGCGTAGTCTATACCAAGATAATTATTAGCCGGATCCAGTACATCATAGTCAAGGGCGAATACATACGACATCCATTAATACCACCGCCCTGCGCGGCAATAGAAGACATGAATACAATACGTCCCCAGCGCTGACTCTTCATTCGCTCAACAACCCCCTTGACAAGCATGAATGATGCGCGCAAGTTCACTTGAATTGTGTAATCGAATTCCTCGAGTGTACAGTCCCAAACGTTAGGTACGCGCTTGCCATACCCGGCGTTTGAAACGAGGATATCGGGTCGGTGGCCGTGTTGCTGGTCAATGTCTTGGAACATGCGGTCGATATCGGAGGAGGAGCCGACATCTACTTTGTGGATTGAGATTTGGAGGGAGTTGTTGGATTTGGTTTGGAGGTCTTTTACTAGGTTTTCCACTGCCGTTAGGTTTGTGGCATATGTAAGAGCTAAGTTGATGCCCTGTTCAGCGAGCTGGTGGGCGCATGCTGCTCCGATTCTGTGATTGTGAGCTTTGTAAGTTGTCTATTTGGAGATTGGAGGTGATATTTGGGGTAGATGAGTGAGAACTTACCCCCCTGAAGCGCCGGTGATGAGGGCGAGACGTCCTTGAAGCTCGTTGAGAGACATGATTCCAATGCCACTGAACTGGTCTGATTTGGAGAAGAAGTTGGAAGGGAGGAAATGGAAGAACAAAACCCCCCGTCGGCTACCCGGGCGATCTCCGATCCCCCGCAGCCCCGCATCATTAGCCGTCGGAGAAGAATCCGCTGTCGAGAGCCAGTCGGGCAGTAGACTAGAACAGAAGATTACTGCTCATGTCACCCATCCAAGCAGAAGACTGCCATGTCTGTGATCGATCCTGGCCTTGATACATGTCAGATCCATTCTGGAACGCATCGAGACCCAATAACCCGCCCGATATCTGGTCTCCAGAGACATAGTCTCCAACGGCTTCCAGATCGAGCCAGGAGAAATCGTTCGCGGGGCTGAATTGCATGTAGCCCGGGTCTGCTACTGGGTTCTGTAAGGCTTGTATTGAGAAATCGGGGTTTGGGGTTTCGGGCGGATTGGGATTGGGGTTTGCTTTGGGTTTCCAAAGGAGTTCGAGAAGGCGGGCGTAGCGGGAGCCGACGTCGTCTGTGCCGGCGCTGGCTTGTTTGAGGACTTCTGTTGTTCGTGCCACAAGGCCTTGGACTTTGGCTTCTTCTGATGGGAGCATCATGCCGAATGATCGGGCCTGGTTTGTCAGATGATTCATGTGATTTGTGAGCGCTGAGAGTTGACTAACTTTGTATAAGAATACGGCCGAGTAGATTCCATATAGATAGAAACGGAGGGGCATGAAATGGAGATGCTTCTCTGGATCTACCGAGTCCACAAGGATCGTCAAGTAAGATTTTGCCGCATCGACGGATTCATAGATGAATCGCGAGTCTTGCATCGAGGCCACATTTCTGAAGGTGGAGCGCAATTGTTCTCGTTGGCCTTGCCCATCGGTCTTCGGCTGAACGAGCGATTGAGAGATGGCAGCTTGAAATGCAAACGCCGTTGTGTATAATCGCAGATACTCATATGATAACTGCAGAGTTGCGCGCATAGGTGGTGAGCCTATTATATCATGTCAGTTCCATATTAAACGTCGGAGGAGGAAAACTCACAGTCCAAAGACCCCCAAAGCGATTTCCACCGCAATATAGCAAGCCGGAAATCATCCACATACTTCACATAATCTCCCATCAACATCATCTGGTTACTAGCCCGCATTCCAGAATACAAAACCTCGTGAACATTCCCATAAAGCTGTGTGAGATCCAACATAGCTTGCCAAATCTTCGAATAATCCTCATCGCCCTCCTTAACAGGCTGCAACGAGGGGAAATCTTGGCTAACAAGGCCAGTCATGGGCCCAGGACCCCGCGACCAGAACGCACGCCCAATACGCACGGAAATCAGCCGATCAGAAACATAACAGCTAGCCCACGCTAGCCGACGCCGGGCTTCACTTTCTTGATCACCATATGGATCACCCCGGAAGGACGTACGGTCCATACCGATGAAGTATCCCGAGCGCAAAGCTAGCCCGACATGCATCCAAGCAGCGCGGTCTTCCTCGCCTCGTCCAACGCGCTCGATCTTAGGTCGCAGACCTTGCGGCTCCCATTCTGCCAGCAGTAATAGCGCCTCCACGGCTTCAACATCACACTCGGCACCAGCCGCAATGCCAGAGATCAACTCGTGCATATATTTCGAGCAGTACTCATGAATCTCCGGCTGATCAACCAAGTCCTTGGATGCAATTGTCAGAACCGCAGTCAGAAGATGCTTTTCGTTCTCAGAAAAGTCATCGAGTGCATTGCGCGCAAAATACTTCCGCGGGACCAGCGGGAGGTACGGATGAAAGTTGTCCGCATAACGAGAAATCAACTGCCACACCGTCTCCGGATCCAGCGAGCGCGATTGAACAAGTCTATACGCCCTGATTCCCGTGTTGGGCGTGGCGAATTCGGACACCACACCGCCGCGCAGGCCATTATATGTTGGGAAACTAGTCGACTCGGAACGAACACGGGCTTGGCGCGGTTCAGCGGTTCCCGTGCCTTGTCCTTGTGTCGCGATTCCCGTTAAACATTGCCACGCGTCAGATGGGTTGCGTGGGACAGAATTGATAGAGGCATCGTCTTCTTCTACGGAGACGGAGGCCGGGGCTGGCGGGTTAGGAGGTAAGAAGACGACCGGCCCGGGATAAGAAGACTGATGCCGGTGTGATTGCGCGGGGCGATTCTCTGACGCGGCTGGGCTTGATGTGTCGGAATCTTTGCTTGGGGAGGGATTTGGATTTGGATTTGAATTTGGATTGGTCGGAGTGAAGTTTTTGATCTTGTTTTTGCGGATTCGACGGCCTCCACGGTTGGAGCCACCAAGGATGCACTCGCGGTTTTCGCGGACGCAGCGTTGACACGGTGGTTTCCCTGGATTCCCATTGCTGTCTCTATTTCCGAGTCAGTGAGCTGTCGATCTGATCTGAAATCCGGGGGTTCTTACAGATCACATCGAGACTTGCGTTGTCTGCAGTGGAGGCAGGCTCTTGATACCCTTTTGGCGATGTCACGCCTTGAGGCTTCTGTTGGGGATTCGTCTTCCATACTAAGACATTGTGCAGCTGTGACGCCGTGAAGTTGTGAAGCTGTGAAGCTGCGAAGGTTGAAATGCGAAGATGCGAAAAGTAGAACCCCCGCAGATGGAGACTGTGGGGAAACGCAACTCTACATCTACGGCTCTCTCGTCTACAACTACTGCGTATCGCTCGATATTTCTCGTCCAGCTACGGCGAGATGAGTTTCTCTTCCTCTCTGCTCCATTTACACCAACACTTCATCTTTGGGGGAAATGGTCGATTGCCGACGGCTATTGAGCCGGCTATAGAAATTGCCGTAGCGGGAAACCCCGCGTCATTGGAGTCGAGGTGAAGTTGTTAAACTGTTCGCTTCTTCTCTTCTGTTCTTCTTCTCTTCGCAATTGATTCGCATATACCCCAAAAATGACTGACGTTCTATCCCTTTTCTCCCTCAGTGGGAAAACTGCCCTGGTCACCGGTGGCACACGAGGCATTGGCCAAGCCATGGCTCTCGCCTTGGCCGAGGCCGGCGCCGACATTATCCTGGTTCAGGTACGAAACCCCGAAAGGAGGGGTCATATATCGAGTGAGGGATGAATACTCACTATTTATAGAGAGACAACACCAACACATCCACCAAAGACCAAATCACCAGCCTCGGCCGTCAAGCCTGGATCCATGTCGCAGAACTAGGAGATCGGCAAGCCGTCAAAAACATCATTCCCGCTGTCACCAGCCAAGGCCTCAAACCCGAGATTCTAGTGAACTGCGCCGGCATTCAACGGCGACACCCGAGCGAACAGTTCCCAGACTCGGACTGGGACGAGGTAAGCCCCGCCCAATCTATTCATGACACACCCCCTGCCCCTTTCAATATCCTGTCCGTGATCTCGTCAATAGGCCATGTCTCATTTGTGGAATAACAGGTCCTCGAAGTGAATCTCTCCT
The DNA here is from genome assembly GCF_028828085.1 of Penicillium nucicola. Lineage (NCBI taxonomy): Eukaryota > Fungi > Ascomycota > Eurotiomycetes > Eurotiales > Aspergillaceae > Penicillium > Penicillium nucicola. Next base: position 3,585,832 of record NW_026643127.1, read on the forward strand.
CGGTCTTCGCACTCTGCCGAGAATTCGGCGCGTACCTGCTTGCCCGTGATGCCTCCGAGTTCCCCTCTGGCCGTCGGGGCTCGATCATCAACGTCGCATCGTTGCTCACCTTCCAGGGTGGCATCACGGTGCCAGCCTATGCAGCATCCAAGGGCGGTATTGGGCAGTTGACTAAGGCGTTGTCTAATGAGTGGATTGCCAAGGGCATCAATGTCAACGCCATTGCTCCTGGGTATATTGCCACCGATATGAACACTGCTCTTATCAACGATGCCGACCGCAACGCCGGGATCATGGCGCGTATTCCTGCTGGTCGATGGGGCAATCCCGAGGACTTCAAGGGAGCGGTGGTGTACTTGGCCAGTCGCGCTAGCAGTTATGTGTCGGGGGATATTCTCACCGTGGACGGTGGCTGGATGGGGCGGTGAGCGCACGTTGATTTTACATAAATATATACAACAGTTTAACATAAGTTATACACTCTTCTTCACCTTCTGCATATGACATACTCTCTATCTTCCCTATGAACCTCATGGAATCCAACGCCACCGTTTCAGTTCGGTTGACAGCTCCGATCTGAAACCACTAAACAAAGCCTCTGTCAGACCACCCAGGGGTCCGGACATCAGGAAGTCTCTTGCGCTCTTAATTTATCATGTCTCTTTGGCTCTGGGCGTGACGCCGAGCCCTCTCATGCTGAACAGCAAATCACATTTGATAGGTGGAGCGTCCCTGGCAGATCTCGAAACACCGGCGTATTAAAATGGAGTTCGTCCGATAGGATCAGAGTTAACGCCTGAGAGGCGTTCACGGGCTTTTTAAGGAGTTGCAGAGGTTTACATGAATAGCCCAGTCCCTTTGGTTTTCCTCCTTGAGTTGTATTGCATTGTAGACGTTCTTTGTTTCTTGTCCTTCTTTTGGCCGGTGATCTCTGATCTATGCTATTATTGCTATTGCTATTGCTATTACTATTGCTCTTGCTCTTGCTATTGCTCTTCCTGATCGGCTAATTCTCCGATCTATACTCATCTCCTATTGTCTGCCCCCCTTGCATCTCTGCATTCCAGTCAGTCTCCCCTCTCAACTCGATTCTTGGTGACGCTAACCTCGAATGCCACAGGTTCTTTGTTGACGACAATTCTCATTGTGACAATGCTTCTATGACACTGCGTCTTTGTTCGATCCATCTATATCGAAGCGCTTTCCACTTCAATCTGTCATTTCTCTTTCGAAGCCTCAAGCGCTCAGTCCAAATTCAAACCTGCTGTTGACCGGCAGCATACATTAATCTGCAACATCTGCAACTTCTACATCGGATACATCAATTACTTCTAATCATCCACAAGCGGCACATTTCAATCTCCCACTGGGCTCTTCAATGGCAGCACCCTTTCCGCACATCGCGGCTCGAAGCTACAGTGCAAATACAACATACGTATATGAGTACTCCAGGGGACTGGGCGGCGTGGATGTCCCCCGCGATGTGATCATCACGCGAATCATCTACGCATCGCTCGCCATCCTCGCTGTCGCATTGTTTTGTGGCCGAATCGCCCAGATCAGCCATGCCTACCTGCGTCAAATCACCGCCTCGGGGACCACGAAACGGGAACAGACCTTCTGGGCACAGGAGAGCTCCTCATGGTGGCCCAACCTCAAGAAACACTTCTTGTATGCCCCATTAGGCAAGAAGCGACACAACCGAGAGATGCAGCTGTCGTCGGCTCTCAACGTCGGCACTCTCCCCTCCCGGCTGCAAGCCATCCTGGTCGTTCTCTACTTCATCAGTCAGGTTGTCTACTGCGTCTACCTGGACTACAGGGTCAATGAAAAGAAAGCCCTGATCGCGGAGCTTCGTGGTCGCTCCGGCACGCTGGCCGTCCTCAACATGGTTCCTCTCTTCCTCCTCGCAGGCCGAAACAACCCTCTCATCTCAATCCTGCACATCAGCTTTGACACCTACAATCTGCTCCACCGCTGGCTGGGCCGCATGGTGGTCCTCGAATCCGTCGTGCACACGGCAGCATGGGCTGTCAATGCCTGTGACGAGCAAGACTTCAACCACATGCTGGCCCGAGTCCGTGACACTCCCTTCTTCGCCTGGGGTCTCGTTGGCACCGTCTCCATGATCTTTCTCTGTCTGCACTCGCCCTCCCCAATCCGCCACGCCTTCTACGAGACTTTCCTCCACCTCCACCAGCTCGCAGCAGTCTTCGCCTTCCTCGGCGTCTACCTCCACCTCCAGATAGACAGTCTTCCCCAGCGCAGCTGGTCCCAGGTGATCGCAGCCATCTGGCTGCTGGAACGAAGCGCCCGCCTCCTCCGTCTCCTCCACTTGAACGTCTCAACATCCGGCACAACTTCAATGACAGTAACAGCCCTCCCAGGCGAAGCCTGCCGAGTCACCTTCCATCTCCCAAAACAAATCCCCATCCAACCGGGCTGCCACGTCTTCGCCTACATCCCAGCCGTCAGCTGGTGGATGTCCCACCCATTCTCAATCGCCTGGTCCGAATCAACAGACAGTCCCTACGCCTTTGCGTCCCCTCACACCCCAGCCCACGCCCACTCCTCCTCTCTCTCCCACTCCCTCTCAATATCAAAACACAACCCCAAATCCTCAATCTCAAACCCAATCCCCCTCACCCCTTCCTCCCTCGAAAAACAATCCTTCCAATTCCCCTTACCCCCCACACACCACCTCCTCCCCAAAAACCCAAGTCACCCTCATCATCTCTGCCCGCGCAGGCATGACCCGCCGCCTCTACAACCTCGCCAACAACGCCCCCCAAAAGTCCCTCTCCCTCCCAGGCTTCATAGAAGGCCCCTACGGAAGCCACCCCTCAAACCCATCCAGCTACGGCACCGCAGTCCTCTTCAGTGCCGGCGCCGGTATCACTCACCACCTCCTGTACACGAGATCCCTCCTCCAAGCCGCCGCAGAGGGCACATGCGCCACCAAGAAGATCTACCTCGTCTGGTCCGTCCGCTCGACCGATCACCTGAGCTGGGTTTCGCAGTTCATGGATCAGATCCTGCGTCTCCCCGGTCGACGCGATATCCTCGTCGTCAAGCTGTTCGTCTCGAAGCCGCGTCGGGCTGCGGATATCGTTAGCCCCTCTGCCACGGTGCTCATGCATGGTGGGAGGTGTAGACCGGAGGTGGTTCTTGATGAGGTTTTGCCGGGGCGGACTGGCGCCGCGCTTGTGAGTGTTTGTGGGCCTGGCGCTTTTGCAGATGAGGTTAGGTCTGCGGCTCGGGGATGGATTGGGAGAGGGGCGGTTGTGGATTTTGTCGAGGAGGCTTTTACTTGGTGATTTCTTTTTTGTATCTGTTTTCTTTTCTTTTTGTCTATTTGCGTGCATTTCTCTTATCATCTATGGATGGTGTAAGCGTCGTTCTTGTCTTTTGTTTCCTTTCCGGGCATTATTCTTAACATTGAGATATTATACTTGTCTTGAATTGACTTGACCATTCAACATTCATATCATATAAATCCTCTACCCGTATTAAACAAACCCTTATGGAGTACAGCAGGGACAAGTAGATACAAGAATCAGAACAGTCAAACGAGGCTTAATAAATTCGACTATCTATGGCTATCCTACTTTCAGTATAAAAGACCCGATCAAAGATCCAATGCAAGCAACAGACACAATCGCATGCAAGACAAAAACAAAAAGAAGCACACTTTGTACAAAAATTCAAACATGAAAGGGGGGAACTGTACAAAGAGAGCCAAAAGTAAATCCAAGGGCAAAAGCAATGCAGGCGCAGATCAGAATCAATGTCAAAGTATCAGTATCAGTATCAGTATCGAAAAAGGCAATTCCACGGAATCATGTCATGCATGAGAGATCTAAGCGGAGTCTTTTGGCTTTTGAAGTTTGTATTTGGGAGGAATAGTAGCCCACAGGAAGAAGCCTGTCCAATATCAAATGAGATGAAAGAGAGATAGAAATGAAATGAAATGTGAGATGAAATGAGAGATAGAGAGAGAGAGTAGAGAAAGAAAAAAGAATGGACCAAAATCCATCAGGCAAGACCATGAGATCATAGATACAAGAGGGGATAGGAAGATTATCTCAGGACTTGTTGCGCGAGCCCTTGGGCACACGAGCAAGCCAGTAGATGGCCACCGCACCGAAGATGTTAAAGATGATGTAGATCCACATGAAACCAAAGTTGCGCCAGGCATCCTTGTAGTAACTGGACACGCTCATGAGGAAAGTGTCCGTGTCACCGATAGCACAGTAGGAGCAGGAATCAGTGGCGGTGGGGTCGATGAGGTATCCACCGAAGCCTTGCATGTAGGCTTGCATGTACTCCTTGCAGGTCTGGCCTGAGGGGGAGAGAAGTGCAGCAGCTCGACGTTCTCGCAGGTCACTGCGGCGCCGGAAGTACCGGTTGACAGCATTGCTGAGACGAGGTAGGTGAAGGGGGAGACGCGGTACATGAAGATCCAGAAACCGGGCATTTGTTGTGGGGTTGCGAGGACACCACAGAAAATCAGACACAGGGAGAAGACCAGGTTGGCAATGTTTCCTCCTGTCTCGGCCAGGTCGATACCGGCGATGACCATGTGCGAGAAGGTCGAGGTGAAGAGGAGGAAGGTCAGGATGAGCAGCCACATCAGAGCGCCGCGCTCGTGGACTGAGTCTGTAGCTTCGGCATTGCGGTAGAGACCAATTGGGTAGTACCAGCAGACGAAGATAAGGACAGACATGAGCGTGTTCCAGGGCAATTCGACGAGGATGTTGGCTGTCATGAATGCTTGCCAGGAGTAGGACTTGGAGGGACGCTCACGCACTTCGTAGAGGGAGCGCTGGGTGACAAAGTGGGGCATGATTTGTTGGACCAAGTTACCGAAGATGGTCATCAGCATGAAGATACTGAACATCTGGTTCTGAAGACCCTGTTGACTGTTCTCGGCGTGGAAGAAAGAGAAGCCAATGTAGAGAGAAGTCAAGACGCAAAGAGCAATCTTAGAGTAGATGTAGACGGGGGTTCTCCAATACTGACTGAAGACACGGGCAAGACATTCCCACAGTTGAAGAGAGAAGGGAGCAGCGAATTCTTGGAAGCCGGAGGGGTCGTTGGTATTGGTCTCCACGGGCTTCAGGGAGAGGTCCGATTTGAGAGTTGCAAGATGGTTCTGGACTTCAACGCGCTCTGGGCTCTCGCGCCAAACCGCAGGCCAATCAATATCACTGTGAGATCCGGGGGCTGCTCCAATGACCTCAAGCATCCATTCAGCAGGGTTGGCATCGGCAGATAGCTTCGGGGCACCGTTCTTCTCGAAGTAGTTAGACAGAGTGCGGGATTGTTCACCAATTTCACCAAAGTAGACGGTTCTACCACCACGGGCGAGGAAGAGCAGACGATCGAAACGCTGGAAAAGCATGGCAGAGGGCTGGTGAATGGTACAGAGAATAGCCTGACCGTGCTTGGTGAGGGTGTCGATCAGATCGAGAATGGACCAAGAAGTTTGACTGTCAAGACCAGAAGTAGGCTCATCAAGGAACAGAAGGAGTTGAGGCTTAGCAGCGAGCTCGACACCAATAGTGAGACGCTTACGCTGCTCAACGTTAAGACCTTCACCGGGGACACCGACGATGGCATCAGCGTAGTGCTCCATTTCGAGAAGCTTAATGACCTCCTCGACGTAATCGAGTTTCTCTTGGCGGCTGACGTGGGCAGGTTGACGGAGGACAGCACTGAAACGAAGAGCTTCGCGAACAGTAGTAGTGTGGAGGTGAAGATCCTGCTGCTGAACGTAGCCAGTCTTACGCTGGAAAGACTGGTCGCGAGGACGACCGTCGACCAACATTTCACCGGTGACAACACCCATAGTCACACGAGTAGCAAGAACATCCAAGAGAGTAGTCTTACCGGCCCCAGAAACACCCATAAGAGCAGTGCAGGTACCAGGCTTGACCCAACCGTCAACGTGATCGAGAATACGGCGCTCCTCATTCTTGATCTTGATATCGTAACAAACATCTTGCCACTGGAAGATAGCGGTCTGTCTCTGGATAGCAGCAGCTTCACCGGACTCAGAGCCATCCTTCTTCTCTGCAGAGGAAACTTCGGTCATTTCAATCTCTTCATCAACGCCACCAGTGCGCTTGGGGGTTTGACCTCGACGGAAAAGCAGAACCTCGCCCTTGGACTTGGACTCGGAGATGTACTCAGTGCCGAAAAGGTAGGTGGCCATGAAGAAGACCATGAAGGCAAACATGATGCCCAAGTTTCTCCACTTGTGGTCGTGAGCGTACTGGAAGCTGTCCACGTAGTAATCAGTACCGGAGACGTAGTCCAAGCCAGCCTTGGCTCCCTTTGTCGAGCACGCCCTGTTCATACCCGAGGCATTTTCATAACTAGGGACAAATGACGCGCAGCCGAACTCGCGGCCGTGGAACTCGTTCACAATCAAAGACTCGAAACCGTAAGCGATAGGATCGATGTAGTTCATCCAGCGAGACCAGCCAAGCATGTTACGGGTGGGGATGGTGAAACCAGTGTAGATCACCAAGCCGAGAATCAAGATGGCAGCTGGCACCAAAGCCTGTGATAGCGTACGCGAGTAAGAAGCGATAGTACGGAAGATCATGGACATGGTGAAGGTGGTGACGGTAGAGAAGAGGAGGAAGGTGAAGAAGGCTCCTGGGGTTTGGCGAAGGCGAGTCATGAAGTAGAGCGGTACGTTGAAAGTGATAGCATTAAGGAGCTTGTAGGGCGTATCACACAACATAGAAGAGATAGCCTCGGCGAAAGGATGGTACATGGCGTAGCGGGCCTGCTTTTCGACAATTGGACGTTGCGCATAGAGAGTCAAGATCTAGATGGGGTTAGTAGGGCTTATATAAGGGTGGATATTCACTTACCTCAAGAGCACTGGAGAAGGCATTCAGCAAGACAGCAAAGAACAAAAGGGCACCACGAGAATAGAAACTGGATGTGTCGTCGGGAAGTTGATAGAAGACGGAACCGATAATCAAGGCCATGATAAAGTTTCCAATAAGAGCAGAGATGGTCAAACTGAAATCACCCTTCAGGCGCTGGAATCCACGAGACACACAAAGCTGGATCTGTTCTACGACAGACATAGTGTAAGGCGACTTAACCCGTGTGTTCTTGGACTGCATGGCCTTGCGAGATGCGGTGAACTTCTGCAGAGCCTCGCCTCCGACAGGGAACTCGGCATCAAACTCGGCAATCTCGGTCATGAGGGCCTGGTAAGCATCACTGTTCTTCCAGGCGGCGGCGAAGTCATCGGGGGTACGAGGAACCATGTTCTCGAATCCAGGCTTCACAACACGCTCAGCAGGGCTGGTAAGCGAGGTCAGGAAATCGGCGGTCGTTTGGCGGTCGGGGCACTCGAAGCCCATGTTGGTAAAGAAGTCTCTGGCCTCGTTGGTGCGACCGAAGTAGATCTGGCGACCTTCGTACAGAACAGTTACCTTGTCGAAGACATCATAGGCACTCTGAGAAGCCTGGTAGATGGCAACGGCACAGGTGGTACCAGAGTACTTGGCCATTAGGTTTAGTGTCTTACAGAACTCCAAAGCATTGGCACTGTCGAGACCACGGGTACTGTTATCCCAGCACTGAAGAGGGCTACCACAGAGGGTGGCCTCCGCGATACTGACACGCTTGCGCTCACCACCGGAGACACCACGGATGAAATCGTTACCAACCTGAGTGTTGATGGTGTGTGACAAGCCCAGCATGGCCATGACAACATCACGCATGTGCGTTGCATATTGCTCACGGCTGACGCCGGGCAGACGGTTGCGCGGTGCGCGCGAGAGCGCAGCGAACTTGAGAGTATCTCCCACTGAGAGCTGGGGGAAATGCACATCGGTCTCGGCTGTGTAAATCGCCTCACCACGGAATTGGCTCTGCATCTGCTTGTCGGAGATACCCTGGTAGTTCATGTACGAGTTCTCGTCCTTGTGAATACCGTTCATCTCGCCAGCGATGGTCTTCAAGAAGGTCGAACAGCCAGATCCAGGACGTCCCAGAACGACGAGCATCTCGCCGCTCTTGACCAGACCATCGAAGCTGCGTAGAATCTGAATCTTTTGTTTGCCGGTGCCGGCGATGCTTCGGACCAAAGCCCCAATCTGCAGCACGGAGTTGGCAACATCCTTTTGGTAATCCGTGGGACTGCCAAAGCCGTGTACACTGAGGTTCTTGAACCCAAGACCTGCCTGGCGCTTGGGGTATCGTTCTTCATCACGGGACTGAATTGCGAGGAAGTTCTTCATCCAATTCTTGGCCTTGAAGTTCTCGCTATGGGGGTTGAGGGTCGAGTCCTCTTGCGTCTCGAGGAATGTGTTCTCGGCGGTGTTGCCCGCGACGGAGAAGCGCGTCGATTGACGAGTCAGTTCACGAGCCAGGTAGGTTACCTGAGCTTCCATCTGGGCCTCATTGTCATCCTCGACACTGCGCTTGCTGTTGCCGGCCTTGCCTGGTTTCTCGGACTTGTCGCTCTTCCCGGCCTGCACCGACTCGTGGTAACTGGCATTTTCCGGAACAATGGTCTCCTCACTGAAGACACTCGGCGTCACACTAGCCCGCGGGTCGTGTCTGCGGGCCTCTGTCGTCGCAATGTGCGTTTCGTCCATCTCAGAGCTGGTGGCATTGGAGCTGAAAGCTCCTGTCCCTAGCATCGACATATCCATTGTGGCTTGACCACCTGTTTGTTGCCAGGGGTTCAATTATGTGGGGACTCAAAAAAAGGGATATCAGGGATTAAAGGATCACCATAGAACGAAGGGGGTGATCCGGGAATTAGAATATTAAAAATATGGTCAACGAACGAGGGAAATGGTTAGGCGACCATCGGGAGTTTTAAAGAGAGTGGAAAAGGATGCAAGATCTGAACAGCACACAAACCGATCGGGAGCGGGAAAGATGCATGCCTCGCATCCGGGATAGAAAAATGGGGGCCGTCTATCCAAATCTGCCCGGGGCGGAGCTTCGATCTTACCGAACATATCAGAGGGCTTCTAGTGGGTGATCGACTCGCACGAACAGGTTTCTTTGTTGATTCCTTGACGCAACAGTGGCTCATTGTTTTCTGGTTGTTCATCTCGTGGATTGTTCTAGTGTATGTTTCTACACTTTTGTTCTCATTACTTTTTTTCCCCCTCGAGCTCGATGCACGGTGGGAAGCATGGAATATGCAAGTATACCAGGGGCAAAACCTCCGGGACGAGCGCCCTCCGAACCAAATCTCCGTGTGGCGTTTTTGAGACGCGTCGGATGTGGCCACTCCCTGGATCCGAGCTGACTCAGCTGACTCAGCTATGCTGAGTCTGTTCAGGGGAAGAAACGGACCAGATTTGGTCCATGGGGGAGCTTATCCACTGCATAACCTTATCGGTTCCTTTCTCTTCCAGGGTCCACTACTTAACTTACTGTACGGTCGCCTTGCTACTGGACGGTGGCTGGTGGGGAGGCGAGGGTCTCGGGTTCGGGTTCGGTTTCAAGCATGGTACGGCCTTTCTGGCCTGACTTTTCAGGCCACACGGTCATCATACGGATCCCCGGATATTGCGAACACCCATGCACATATTGTGAATTCGGACTCTGATGTCAGACGGGAATATTCGGGAGAATAATCTAAACAGAACAGACCCTGAAGCGGTGTGGGTTGCATACGCCGTACATGTGGACAGTCAGAGTTAAGTTACATAGCATGTACACAGGTACAGTAGAGTCACTAGGACATATCAGATGCCCCATCCTCGTCTTCATCCTCCTCAATAGGCTCCACCAGCAGATTCCCACCACGGCCGATCTTCTCTCCGATGGAACCGCCTTCCTCCACGGGGTACACTGTCCGGGGCATCGGGGAAACCAATTGGAATGCGTAATGATGCTCGAACCCCACCGGCTCGGTTGCCTGGGGTTGGTCTGCATCCTGTAAAACCTCGTAGCACTCCACGACCGCATAGAGCTCGTCCATGTCCGCATCCGGGGCGAACTTGCGCATGATCCGTTCACCGGAAGGGAGCCGCACACTGATCCGCACCGCATCCTTGACATCGGGTCCAGGCTCGGCGCGAAGGGACTGTGCGCGCCAAACCTTCCACTGAGCGAGGTCACGGCGCCGCCGCTCCTCTGCCGCCTGGCGGCCGGCGGCTTCCTGTTCTTCACGGTGACGCGCTGCCTCGGCCTCCCGTCGCTGACGCGCTCGCTCTCGGTCGATCGCCAGCGACCGCTCATAGGCCGAGTCTTGTTCTTCCCGAAGGCTGCGCGACGCTTGCTGTTCAGCGCGAGAGGAGCGCAGCCGTTCAATTGGTTCTTGGTGGGAGGTAGCGACAGCCCGGAGCTTGTTCACGACCTCGGAGGACGAAGTGATTCCTGCGATTCTGCCCACAACTGACATAGCGGTGGATGAGACATTCGGGGTGTGGACGACAACGGCTGCGAACGGGAATTTCGTCACGCGCAACGAGTTGGCTACCTGGTAGGCCTCGGAGTCCTGGACGTTACCTCCCCATACTAACATGTTGTTCTGAGGGTCATTGATGAACTCCAACACTTCTGGTGCCAGCAGAGTATCACGGACCCAGCTATTCGTATCATCGTGCTCTGGGGCCAGAAGAACGACCAGGAGGAACTTCAAGTCGCGGTGGGCCTTCTCCAGCGCCATATTGTATCCGTTCTCGAGAAACGGGATCGGGTGGGAGTCATACTCCTCTTCGAATTCGCGAATGAATCGAGCGGCTGTATCTTTGGGGGCCAGAGTCCGGCGGCCAGTGGTATTACGGCGGGCACCTTGCAGTGCGGGGTTCGCAGTGGCATTGAATAAGCGTGGCAGGAATGGGAATAACGTGCCGAAGAGGCGGAACGAGCTGCACAGGAGTCGGTAGACTAAATTGAACGGAGTGAAGAGTAGGGCGAGGATGAATGGCGGGCGGTAAACGGGTTGATCCCCAGATTGCGTGTCAACTCGTGGGGCGGGGTCTGTAGCACGTGTTTGTGAGAATCGAGACAGCTGTTCCGTCAAATCTTCTGTCATGAGATTCTGGGTTCGGCGGTTCGGCTGCGGCGGCGGCGTCTGAAGAGCTGAACGCGCCTCTTCAAGCGGATCGGGGCCTTCGCCATCGAAGAACTTGGATATAGCGATCTAGTTTAGAGTCAGTCAAGAGGTCAATATCTCATAGCAATGTGTGAAAACTTACTTGAACGTTCCATTGTGACCGACGCAGTAGAGGGATTGCTTCTGAGGGTTCTTGACTTGTCACGGCCATGTACATCTCTAGCGCAGTTCTCTCGCTCTCAGAGAGCTGGTCCAGATCGAGGTCCGAGGACATGGCGACAAAGGGATTTCCATGCAAACGCAAAGAAGATCATACATCCATGAAGAAAAAAGAGCTGGAGGGGAAACTAGAAGAGTCGCAATGACGAAGCTGGCCTGAAGCTCATTGACGTCCTGACCGCCTGGTCTGTGCGCATCCCCCTTCACTCGAGTTCGTCCCTCGCCCCGCGTCTCTATCTCCATCCAAACCGTCGCTCTCAATCATTCTCTGGGATGAGAGAGAGCTTTTGACTTATCTTTATCGATTCATGCCGATAGTTCTCAGTTGAGTTCCCGACCTCCGTGGGTGATCCCGGAATTGACCCGCCGTCAATCGCCAAACGCGCTCGATATCAGATCGACGGGGAATGCGGTTTCCTCTCGATAATATCCTTTGCTCCACATCGAGTCCGGTTTCAATGGGGATCTTCTTGCGCTGATCCGCACTGTCTCGTGGACATCCGTCATACACCATGGCATCCGCCGGAAAGCCTCCTTTGGAGGACGCACGTCGAACGACTGGTTCGCCGAAAATGAAGAGCCGAGGTGAGAACAAAGCCACCAAAGGTCCGCTCAGTTCTTCGTGAGATTCCTTCAAGCGAGGTGTTCTGAGCCGTCCGGAGGGACATACCGGCTTTGTGATGGCGCTGACAGATAGCGTTCCAGAGAATGCGAAAGAGACTCTATGTCGCAACGTGACCATTTACGGTCGATGCCGTTATGAAGACAAAGGTAAGATCACTCCCGGTTACGCGCCACGGGTATCGTGGATGTTGAAGCTGATCTGGATTGCTCCAAGGCTGCGCTTTCAACCATGACCCAACAAAGCTAAACGCCAACCAATCGGACAGGTGAATATGGCGATGCAATATCGGTCATTTCGTGGATGAAGCTGACATGACGCGGTGTTTTTAACAGCAAGAAACGCTTTAACGTAGACTCACCCAGCTTCACACCATCTTTACTCTCTGGGAATGGTGTAACCGGCCCCAAGAAGTCGACTGCCATATCTCCCAAAGCTGCAAGTGCAGCTCCCTTTCAGCCGCGAGGTGCCTCACGTATGTGGTCAAAGGATAGATATCAGAGACATCAGAGATATGGACTGACATAAAAAAGGATCGAATACAAGTACGCCTGGAGTGCGGGCAGAAGCAGGAGACTGGGCAGTTGCAGATATTCAAGAATTTGTGCCCCAGGGCTTTGAGCACGTGGTAAGTTTGAAGTCGCAACTACGAAGTCGCTGTTGCCTCGTCTTTCCCTTTTGGAATTTGGTTCTTGGTCCTTGTTGATTTCCTCGCGTTCTCGGTCATTTTCCCATTTTCAACCTCTTTCCTTCCTCTACATATCTTAGGCGAGTCGATCAAGATGTACGGAGGCTTCCCCAATACGTCTATGTCGAACATGAATGCTCTGGTCGAGGATTTCGATCCAGTCCCAGAGCATTACCGTCCTGAATACGTTCGGACAAGCCTCAATCCGAACTTCCACTTTCTGAGCTTAAATTCTTCTGCTAATTACCACATACAGACCTCTCTTCCAGGCAATGGCAATGGCACTATTACGTCTCCCAGTGCCTTTGATCCCTTCGTGGCTGCTCCATCCCCTATGACCCCCGGTGCAGTCGGCCCCGTCTCGGCCAATCCTTATGCCCATGACCCTACTACCATGGGAGGCGCATTCTTTGCAAGCCAAGCCGGTTTTCAGCAGCCGGTAAGCCTGTATGACCCTTCTGTAGATTTCAGATGCTTATGCTGCTGCAGGTCCAGTACCATCTTTATGCCCCCATCGGTCCTCATAACCAGAACACTCTCGGATATCAGCGCAATGTTCATGATTTGTTCCTTCCAAACGATACTCGTGAAGATTTGCAAAAGAAATCTGCTGCTGCTCTACAGACCCTTCCTAGTATGTCAAAATGTTCTTACATTCCGAATCAGACTAACGGTTTAGACACCAACCTTCCTGCTCAGGTTGACTACTTCCACTCTCTTGTCCCGCTGGACACTACTCACCAGAAGAATGCTGCTACCTTTGGCTATCCCACCTGGATCTACAAGGCACAGTCTAGCAAAGACGGTGACTTCTATGCCCTTCGTCGTCTTGAAGGTAAGAGAATCTCACAATATTAGATTTGATCTTAACTAACCAATAAGGCTTCCGCTTGACCAATGAGAAGGCTATCCGGTCGGTTCAGGCCTGGAAGCGTGTTTGCAGTGGAAGTGTGGTGACTGTCCATGATGCTTTCACCAGCCGAAGCTTCCAAGACAGCTCTTTGATTCTTGTCACCGATTATCACCCCCTCTCCAAGACTCTTGCAGAGCAGCACCTGGGCGCTGGAAACCGCTTCCCAAACCGCGGCCAAACCGTTCCTGTCCCAGAGCAGGTGCTCTGGGGCTACATGACTCAAATCGCGAATGCACTCAAGGCTATTCACTCGCAGGGTCTTGCTGCCAGAGTTCTTGAGCCAGGCAAGGTCTTGCTCACCAGCAAGAACCGCCTTCGTCTGAATGGTTCTGCACTCCTGGATGTGGTGCAGTTCGACACTCAGCGCACCGTGGAAGACCTGCAGCGTCAGGATCTCGTCAACTTCGGACAACTGATTGTCACCCTGGGTGCCAACACTCCTGCTCTCATGCACAACCCTACCAAGTCCCTGGATCATTTCACCCGCGCTTACACCCCCCAGATGAAGAACTCTGTCTTCTGGCTGTTGAATGGATTGCAGAAAGATCAGGACCGAACGATCGATACTTTTATTACCGGAATCGCATCTCAGCTGATGTCGACTTTTGACTCCGCTCTACACATGGATGATCAACTCACCTTTGACCTCAGCCGCGAGCTGGAAAATG